>NC_135631.1:9262142-10565000 GCF_053574225.1 Canis aureus
GAACTGGCCCTGTGTACCTTGGGTGGGTGAGAGTCACGAGGACGGAGCAGGAGTCCCAGGGAACATGGGGAGCCCCTGCGACCCCACAGCAATGCCCTCTGGGGGTTGCAGCATCTGCCCCTTCCCAGCATGAGCGCAGTCCCACTGGCACTGTCTGTTCACCCCCCAGACACAGCCCTTCCCCACCAGCCCCCACTCTGGGTCTCTGTGTGGTGGGGTCCCCTGGGGCCAGCTGTGACCCCTGCCATCTCGGGTCTGTGCTCCTCTCCTCAAGGTGAGCTGTTCATGCAACCTTCACTCTGCAGGGCTGTGGGGTACCTCTGAGTCCAGGCTGGATCTCCAAGGACACTGGCCTGAGCTCCCGCCCCCCCCCCCCACAACAGACGATCCCAAGGTGCTGCCTGCTTTCCATGGGGTCCTACCCCACACACTGAGCTTTGCTTCATTACCTCCATTCTACAGACAGGACAAGGGACCTTGCAGACACTGTGAGCTGCCCCCAACCTCAGCATGGCAGGATTTGGACCCTGGTGTCTGCCTCCCTAGCCCAGAGCACCTGCAAGCTGCATTCATGCCCCCACCCCAGTCCTGGGGCCATCCCTCCCAGAGTCCAGTGTGTATTTCCCTCCAACCTAGACAGACGTGTGCCTAGAGCTCAGAAGCTTCCAGAACAGCAGGCAGCAGGCACAGACCTTTCTGCCAGGATATCCGGAAGTCAGTGCGGGGCTTTGTCCAGACCGCCGGAGCCCAAGCCACACCAAGCGGCTCAGAAGTTCTCGGCTGCCCACTGAGCTCCAGCCTGGCAGAGCGAGGGGAGCCCGGTGCACAGGGTTGGGCAGGTTCCCTCTCTCCGGGGAGAGCGGACGTCCGCGGGGAGCGGCTGGGAAGGGCCTGGGTGTTCTGAGCCTCCAGGAGGCCCGCTGTGGCCCCGGTGCCCAGGTTGGGAGGGCTGCCTCCTGAGCGGGGGATGGCACAGTCCGGCACAAGGCAGACACGCTGGTGCTTCAAACCCCCACTCCTCACGCTTCCTGTTTGAGCCACGTACAAAAGTACGTGATCTGGGGCAGAACTAGCAAATAATGTTCCTCCACTGCTGGGAATGTGCCTGGCCCACCTCTGTGGCCTCACTGCCCCTCCTGTCACCGCATATGCCCCTCCTGTCACACATGCCATGGTTGGCAGGGGTGGGGAGATCCGGGCCCTGAAGGGGATCGCCCCTCTATCCTGGGCCTCAGTTTCCACAGCTCTTAGAGAAGAGCAATCGCCCTGGGTCAGGTCTGGGCTCTTGGAAAACCTGTTGCTGGCCTGAGGCTCACCTCTAGAAAGGCCCTCTCCCTCAAATGTGCTCCGCTACCACACCCCCCCCCGCCCCCGATTTGAGGTCACTGGCAGATCCCCGCAGATCCATCCGGGGATCCCAGGGGTATCAGGACAGGAGACTGGGTGCATGAGCCTCCATGCGAACCACACCCAGCCAGGCCACGTCTGCACACACACGTCACATGAGTGGTCACAGCCCAGCCTGAGCCACCGCCCGGGACCCACCCTTGGCCTCTGCTGCCCAGGCCAGCTGGAAGCAATCTCCTTGGAGCGGGCAGGTGGTCCTCCTTAGCTGGCCTCTGAGAGCCGTCCCCAGCCCTGCACCCACGGCCGCCTCGGGCCCCTTCCCTGCCGGAATGAACCAAGCGCTCTGGAATTCGTGAAGAAATCAGGGGTCTTTGGCCTGCTGTTTTTCTTGGCGAGGCCTTATCACAAATGAGCGGGGAAGCCCGAAGGTTAGGGTTTCAGTTAGGTCAGCAGAATCTGAGAAGCTGGAGTCGGCCTCCTGCCTCTCCTTGACCTGCAGGGCCCTGGGCTGATTAACCAGGCAGGTGACCTGAACTTTGGGCAGGGGGGAGACAGCATTTGCACAAGCTGCCAGGTCTCAGGAAGCCGGTGGCCCCTGCCTTCCCCTATGTCCCCCTCAGCTGGAAGCGAGCCTTGGCCGTGGGGTCCACAGCTGGGAGCTTGGGGCATGAAGGAATGACAGGGCCTTGGTCGGTCCAGGAAGGGGGTGAAAGCAAGCAAGGCAGGGGTTCTGGGAAGCCAGCCCTTTGACCTCAGGGACTGTGCAGCTAAGCGGCCTCCTCAACCACAGGTAAACACGATGCCTCTGCTTCGACTCAGGGAGGTCAGGGACCCCTAGCAGACAAATGGTGGGGCGTCTCTGCTGCAAAAGTCATTCTTCCAACACAAAAGGTGGGCTGAACTACCTCCCCTGACCGCGGTGCCAAGGAGCCAAGGCCACGTGCAGGGGTGGCCCACAGCCACGTTCTCTGGGGCTCCGGGAAGGGTTGAGCACCACGGCTGGCGGGGTGGCCTTCCATCCGGGCACTGTGCTCTTGTCTGGCTCACAAAGTCTACCCACTGTGCCCCGACTGAGGCGCCCCAGAGCAGATGGCATGTGTGACTGCTGGGCTCGCTGGCCGTGTGTGAGCAGACAGGGCGCCCAGTGGCATTGGTCTGGTGTGCCGGTTCTCAGTGGACTATTTTTGAGCTGCCCTCGCTACCTGGCGCAGATTCCTAGATCAGGGATCTGCGCCCTGTGACAGAGACCACCGTGCCCCCACTTTACAGCTGAGATTGCCGAGGCCCAGAAATTGAAGGGTCTTGCTTGAGACCTCACAGCTGCAGAGTGGAAGCACCAGATAAAGCCAGCTCTGCACTGGGGCTGAAAGTTTGATCCTACAGACCCCCTACATGCAGGGCGGGTGACCCGTACTCCCATCCTGACTCCCAGCTCTGCCCAGGCAAGTCCTCCAGTCCTCATCTGTGAGCCCAGGATGCCATGGCATCGCCTCCGGGGGGGAGGGGAGAACGTGAGCACAGCACAAGCTCCCAGAGCACAAGGCTGGCACTCAGCTGAAGCCACAGGCAGACCCACCACCCCAGGGTCCTCCACCCTCCTCCTCGAGGGCCCACAAACCAGGTGCCGTGTTGAGGTGCAGGACCCACTCCTATGTGCCCCATGTATGGATGTCCTGGCCTTTCTCCTGCTTTGCTGCCTGACATTTGCTGCCTTCCCCACTCTGGGGGCCACCTGGGCTTCCTGAGGCAACACTGGAGCCCCGGTCCCGGCGGGCACTCGGCGGTGCCCCCACCCCACCCCCCGCCAGCAGCCCCACTGTAGCGGGACGGGGACCCTGGCTGCCAGCGTTGTGCCATTCTGCAGAACCCCATCCAGCCGGGAGGACGGCTGCCGCTCCCGAGGATTTAGGGCCGTCACCTGGCAGAGCTGGAGGGCTCTCCGCCCTGACAGAGTAAGTGGCTACGTGCCGAAAGGTGACACCGTAAAGTGATACTGAGCCAGTGGGAGGACCGTATATTATCTGAGCCTGCAAGTGTGCGTGTTTTTCTTTCTGTCTTTCCTTCCTGGACTCCTCGTCTGGGGCTCCCCGATGATTTTATTGGAGTGTCTAGGCCCAGATGTGGTTTTCTATCAGGAGGACCGACCTGGGGCCCCAAGTGGAGCTGGTGGTTGGAGGGGGCATGTGGATGGAGGGCAGGCTCTGTGTCAGGGGCCGAGGGCCTGGTCTGCATCTCTGCTCTGCCTGGGGAACCAGAAAGCTCCTTCACACCTGCAGCGGGTCGCTAGGGCTGCCGCCCCTCCCCCCTTAGTCTGTTCCCCACCCCCACCCCACACCACCACGTGACTTGCCCCGGCCACCCGGGTCAGGAGCACAGAAGCACTTGTGCATCAGGCTGTCCTCTCTTATGGCTGGGAACTCTGGGCCACCACCGTGTGAACCACCTCAGCTCGCCGGCTGGAGAGGCCCCAGCCACCAGGCGAGGGCCTGACCTGTGAGAGAGGCCATCCGAGACCGCCCAGCCCCCGCGCGGCCCAGGCAGCCTGCTCGGGTTGCCCCCACGGAAGTATGAGCAGCGAGGTTTTGGGAAGGTTTGCTATTTTGAGCTGCACGATTAGGGGATAGTTTGTTTCGCAGCAAAGCTAACTTGCTGGCTCTCTGAGCCTCGGCGCTGTCCTTAACTGGATGCCACTGTCTCCAGGCACCACTGTCACGCCGGGGCAGATCCACGAGTGGGACCTCCAGATACACCAGGAACATAGAAAGTACCGCAGGCTCTCACCTCCGCACCTGCCCCCACCTCACCCCAAACGTATCAAGGACGGAATCATATCCCACCCGACAGATGAGGACACCGAGGCACACAGAGGGAGGGGCTTGCTGGGGTCTCAAGGGCCAGAGCCAGGACCGACCCTCGTCTGGGTGTGTTCACATGTGTACAGTGCCCCCAAGAAGCCCAGCGTCCCTTGGGAGGCTCTGAGAGCCTGGACGCCTTGTGCGTCCCCACAGTAAATGGGGACAGGACTGTCAACACCACCACCCTGGGGTGGGGTGTCCAGTTGTCATAGGCAGGCGCATGGTGCTCCAAGCTCATGTGGCAGCAACACCTGCCCCTGGCAGGATGGGACTGGGGTGCACCCAGAGCCTGGTGCTGCCACGGTGGCTGAGGCCTCTGGAACCTGGACCCAGCAGCTCGGCCTGTTCCAGCCATCCCTCAGAACCCGGCGCCTACCTCAAGCCCAGGCCCACCCCCCACTGCCCCTGCCGCCCCAGCATGACTGGCCTCCCTCGGCCCTGCCCGCTGTCACCCCACGGGGAAGCCATTACCCCGTGGCTGACGAGTCACACCCAGCCCCGCCCCAAGCCCCCTATCCTTTCCTGCCCTCACCCAGCCTGCTTTTCTTCACCTGTCAACCTGATGGGATGTCACGTCACCTGTGAGCTTGGGGGGTGCAGGGTGTGTCAGCTTTGCAGCTCCCCACCCCCCATGCCCTGACTTGCCCGGGCCAGCCCACACGGGGACCTCGGGAATCAGCCCTGCTCTAAGCAGGTGTGGGGCTTCCTACAGCCTGTGCCAGGTGGGACCCCAGGAGGCTGCAGGTTCCGTTCATGTTCTGTGAGGGATGCTGGCCCCCTGGAAGCTGAGGTGATCACTGACTGTGTGGGGAAGGCCACAATGCATGTGTCCCGGGGGACAGGGGATGACGTGGATGGAACAGGACTGCTTGAGCTTATAGTGAGGGTGTCCCGGAGGGGTGCTAGGCCTGTGCTGGGTCCCCAGCAGGGGAGCTGGGTCTCATGGGCCAAGACAAGCCCACCGTGGGGCTTCCCTGAGCTAGATGCAGGGACAGAGGTCTCAGAAGGGCCCAGACAGCAGAGGGATGACCCTGGGGGGCTCGGCCTGTGCTGCTGCGACTGGGCTGGGGTGGCCACCCCAGCAGCTGTTGGGGAAGACAAGCAGTTCTGCAGAATGACTGCCTTGCATTGTTTGCTGCATAGCGGAGGGGGTTCTCATAAAGGCCCCCGTGGGGACGATGATGGTGACCCCCAAGGCCCGCCCCCACCTCCCCCGGGCCCAACTCTGCGGGGCGCCTCCCACCCCTGCACGCAGGAGAAAAGCCACGAGAAGACTCTTGACCACCGGAATGTAAATCCCTAGAAATATTTCTTGATACAATCTGCTAATTCCACTCACACCATGGATGGGGGAAATACTGGGCACAGCCTCCACGGCCCGGGCTGGAGATGGAGATTTGCAGGCACCAGGAAGAGGGGGCAGCCGCCTGGGCCCTGGAATGGCGGCCTCAGGCCCTCAAAGCGCCCAGCGGGAGTCGGCTTATTAGCGGTCTTGAACAAAAGCTGCAAAGGCTTGGGGTCCCCTTGCACGCAGACCCCCGCAGGGAGCCTTTCAACCCCCAAAGCACTGCCTTTTAACTCAGGCCTCCTCCGCAGGACAAACAGGGGAAGAAATTAGTCGTGGATGCTGCTGGATGTTTTGTAACTTGTCGGGTTGTCTCCCTGGGGTTGGTCTGGCCCAGGCCGCTAGTCTCTTGACATTCAGAATGGAGAACCTGAAGCAGGCCCCTGCTCCCCCCTCCCTGCCTTTTTAACTCTTTACAAGCTTCCAAAGACAAAACCCTTTGCTTGCATCTGGGCGGGCCTCTGCAAGTGGCTCTGTCTAGCTGGAAAGCTGGGGAAGGGCAAGGAGGGGCCCGGCTTGGCCTCTGGGGTGGGAAGACCCAGGAGAACCACCTCTCCTCTCTTGGCATCGAGCCCTGGTGGCCTCCAACACCCAGCAAGGGCTGCCCCCCAACCGGACTCACTGAGTGAGGGAAATGAGGGACTAGGCTCCAAGGCTGTGACTTCTCACTGCCTGGGGCACAGAGAAGCTAGGAATCTCCCCAGTAGGCACGGGGCCCTCGGGTTCTGGAAGCCAGGCCTGCCAACGGGCAGTGGACACCATGGCTGGTGCTTCAGCTCCCGTTTTCGGTGGCTGAGGAGAAGCCACTGTTGGGCCTCCAGTACACTGGGGCGAGTTCCCTGATGCAGGACGCTCGGCCAAGGCCCCTGGAGGAGCTCGGAGCTCCGGCAGGCAGGGGTTAATGCCTGCGCTGCTGGCCAGGCCTGGGTCCCACTCCCCTTGCAGAGAGCAGCCAGGTGACCTTCGAGGGGGCTGCCTCTGCTCTGGGAGGCTCTCCCAAGGCTAGTGGCCTCCTCCTGGCCTTCTTCAGCTGTCCCCGCACAAGGCCAGCGTGGGCTTGGCCTGAAGGAGGCCTGACCTCAGCCTGGCCCCGGAAGGCAGCTGAGCCAGGGAGTGTGTGCCTGCGTGTGCACATCCGCCGGACATGTAGGGCTGTCGACACACGCTAGCTTTTTGGGACACCAGTCCTTTGCAAAGATAATAAATGTCGGGCACATTAGGTTTGTCTCAATCCTCTAAGCCTTGCATATACGATCCGTTTGGAAAGGTGTCGTGCTATCCGAGGTGTGAGGAGGGTCTCCTCGCCAGCCCCCGCCAAACTCTCAGCTTTTGGCAAGAGCTGCCTCCAAGGTGGAGGGAGAGGGGTGGGTTCAGGAGCCTGTCTGGGGAGGTGGTGAGGCTCAGGGTGTCTGTCTCCACAACAGAGCGGCCCCACCTCTGAGGGGATGGGGGAGGGGTCAGGCACCGTGTGTCTGGCACATGTGCGTGACCTGGTCATACATCTGCGATAAGAGTCATCTGTGTTCATATCCACCCTTCCGTGACTGAAGATTATAGAAAATTTGGATGCCTCCAGAGGTCATGCCCAAAGTGGGCTGTGTGTTTCTCTGAGACCACAGGGTGCACAGCCTGAAGTGCTGCTGTGCAGGCTGCCCCGGGTCTGGGAGCCACCACAAGTGGGCCCCGGGCACTGGGGTTACCAGATGGGCCTGGCCGCCCCCAGGGCAGCGTTACTCGTACAGGGATGGCAAAGCCATGCCCATCCTCCTGACTTCTTGTTTTTTTGGTCTGTGTTTGCTAAGCTCTGGGAACCTGTGCACCAGGCGTGACACCGGGGTTAACCACCGTCACCTTTCGGGAAGGGCTAAATATGTGTATTCATAACCTCTCGTTTGTGATCACGAGGCTTGTTAGCCCGCCTGAGAGACACGGAAGTCGAGGCTCGGGAGGCCGGCGCTGCGTCCGAGAGTGCACTGCGAGGAGGCAGCCTGGTAGGGGCTGGAGAGGTCGGCAGCCACAGGGCCTCCTGCCCCGAGCATGGACTCGAGTAGGGGTGACGGGAGCAGGTGCCACCTACTGATGACCCTTCGAGGGCTGGGTGGGGTCATTACCAAGGAGGGTCCTAACCGCAGCTGCCCTTCCCGTGACAAACCCCAATGGCACTGAACGGTGGCCCATGTTGTGCACATGCTCCGAGGAGCTTCGGCTCGGGGTCTTAGCTTTCCCTGATGGCTTCTCCCAGTCAACCTTGCAGCCGTTGGAAGCCAACTCTTGGAGCGAAGCCATCCCTGCCCTTCTGCCTTGGCATCTCCATTCTGGGAGCTGCATCCCATAAAGCTTGCCTTGGCGATGGGTGGTGGGGGAGGCTCCGTGGGTGCAACCGGAGAGATGAGGAGGGGCCTCAGCCCAGAGGCAGGAGGCTAAGCCCAGGGCCTGCTGGGGGGCTCCGGGGTACTGCAGGGTGCTTGTGGTCAGAAGGGACTGGAGGCTGGACTGCTGTTCAGAGCCCCACCCTGCGGGCTGGGGCCGGTCCTCAAGGGCTTTAATCCAGGCCAGGCGTGTCAGCCTGTCAACCCAGAGCTCACCTTGAGAGAAGGGATCAACCCCAAGCGGGGAGCTGCCAGGGCATGGGGGCTACACCCTTGCGACAGAACAAAGCCAGAAAAGCTTCCACGGCCAACACGCCCTGCCCAGCCCCCTGCAGCCCAAAGGAGTGTTTTCTCTCTGACCCCAACAGTGCCCCGGAGGAGGAGTCACTACCCTGGGGTACTGAGACCTGGAGGGCTCTGGGGGCTTGGTCCTCTGTCCCAAGGCCCTGGACGGACTCCCCTTCCTGCTCCTTCCCCTCGCTGCCCTGTTCCTGACTGTCTCCTCCCTGACGCTGTCCTGGGGGACCTTCGCTTCTGCTCTTCTGAGAGCCTGTGGTTAGAACAAAATAAGAAGCCAGTTGGTGGGGCCTGCAGAACTTTCCTGAATACGGGGTGGGGGGAGGGCCGTGACTTCCTGGAGCTCCCCTCCCCCGCCCCAGCCTCCTCCTAGCCCAGCCGTGGGGCCTGGCAGGGGCCGTGGGGCCCAGCGGGGGCTGGTGGGGCCGGCGGGGGCCGGTGGGGCCGGGCGGGGGCGGTGGGGCCCAGCGGGGGCCGGCGGGGGCCGTGGGGCCGTGGGGCCCAGTGGAGCAGGCGCAGGTAATGGCTCTTCAGGAGGACAGGGAAAGGCCGGAAAGCCTGGAGGGAGGGAGAACTCTACCGTGGCCACCTCCACGTCTCCTCTCTGCTGGCTTCCAAATACCGAGTGTTTTGGAGAAACCGTGTGTAGTTAAGTGGGAGCTCAGGCCCCGCTGCTAACCCTCCCGCTCGGGGTGATCTGTGGGCTGCCTTCCGAAGTCCCCTCCCCCTAGACACCCTGAATACTGCCAAGGGGCCCACCTGAGCCCCTGCCTCGGAGGGACACTGCTGGGGCAGCCCCTCCACCTCGCCCCTGCATGGTGGGTGTTTGCCCTATTTGGGGGGGGGTGGTGAGGGTGAGAGGGAAGGGAAGGGGCCTCTGCTCAGGAACTCTCCTTCCCCCAACCCCCCCCCCCCCCCGCCCCGTCCATCCTCCTAGCCCCCGGGGCAGCTTGGTTTCGAGCAGGACTGCGTCACCAGCTAGCAGGACTGCCGGCGCGGGGCGGGGGCTCCGGCTGACCATTAACTTTTCCAGGCCCAGGTGCCGGAGTCTGCACACCTGCGGGCCGTGAGAAGGCGCCGCAGAGGGCAGAGGCCGCGAGGCTGGCACGTCGGTAACAATACAACCCCCAGGATGTGTGTTTCTCACATGTGCACTGGGCTAGGGCTTCATGGGAACGCGTCTCAGGGACGCTCACGCACAGCCCTGCAGGGAAGGTCTCGTGCTCCCCAAGCTGACCTTATGGGAGATTAAATGTCAGGCCTGTGGGCAATGGGCTGGGATGTAAACTTGGGGCTCCCCATGGTGAGTGGCATGTGTTGGGGGTCTGGGGATAGAGGCCGGCTGGCTCAGCGTCATTTTGTCACCCTGAGGGTTAAGGTCAGAGGCCCTCCAGAAAGCCAGCCTCAATCCTGCCCCCCAGCCCCCAGACTCTGATGAGAGGAGGGACCCCACACCCCTCATGGCATCCCTCTGGGCTCTCTATTTCTGCTGGTGTGGTGGCCGGGGCTCCCGTGCATATACCCTGGCCAGCCTGCGTGGGATGAGCAGCAGGAGAGGGGGTGGGAGCTCTAGGGCTGCTTGTTACTCAGCAGGCCCTCAGCCATCCTGACTCGTCTCGGGTTCACAGACTCTTCTGCAGCTGACACCAAGACCTGGGAACCGTTTCGGGACCCATAAGTTGGTGTCCTGCTGTGTGCCTGGCCTCAGGCCGGGTGTGACCCCCAAAGCTCCCACTCAGGACCCAGATACGGCAGGCTCCTGGCTGCCCACTGCTCTCTTCAAAAGCAGAAACAGAAATAATGCACTGGAACCAGTACACTGGTGCTCTGCCCCATTTGATGCGGGCTGCCTGGTTCCACCTCACCCAGAGAAGCACCAGGGTGCCCAAGCCTTCCACAGCTCCCCTTCTCCAAGGGATGCCCGCATCCTGGGGAAGACTTCAGGAGAAGATGTTCTGGAAGGTAGGGAGTGGAAGTCCACTGGGTGTCACAGGAGTGAGGCGGTTGTGCTGACCCTACCTGGCAGGCCAACCCTGGAAGCTGGGCGGGCAGCCACATGCCCTGGAAGCCCAAGGTCTGCCCTGGAAGCCAAAGACTCAGCTGTCATTGGAAGAGAGGCCAGAGTTTCTAGATAGGTGCCACGTGCATAGCAAGGCCGAGGCCACATATCCAACCACTGGACGGCCTTCCTCTGCTATGGCCGGGCCAGCTAGCCGCACAGCTCTAGCCCCTGAGACCATCCCTCCAGGGCAACCCCAGAGGAACCGTGGCATGTCTGAGGACGTCCAGGGGCCCTCGGCTTCACATTCACTTCCTGGCTTCTTTCCTAGCAGGAGAACCACCTGAGCCTGGCCCTGAGCGGGTGCATACCACCCCAGGGTCATGTATGACCACCCCACATGTCAAAAATTGTAAGTGATACAAGCGGCAATTAACGTGGACCTTGCAACCAAGACAAACGAGGTGCATGAGACATGGGGGTCTGACCTCCACGGGCGGGTCAGCGCCTTGCCAACGGAGCTTGTCCTGCCACTCCCAGTGCTGGGGAGGTCAAAGGCAGGGCACAGCCTCTGGGATGTGCTTTTATGGTAGGGAATCAATCCCAAAACTGCAGGTCTGAGGTTGTCAGGAAGCCCTGCTTTATCTCAGGTAGTCAAGTCCAAAATTTGTCCCCTGGGTAAGGGTGGCCTCTCCCTGCCATCCGTCACAGCAAGCCAGATTTGGGAGGGGGGTAAGGGGGGGTGGGTGAGGGGGTTGATGGAGACTCAGGGGGATGGTTTTGAGGTTTGCATCAGCATGGTTTCTGACCTGGCTGCCCCCTGCCCACTCGACCACCAGAGCTTGGCTCAGGTGGCTGCTCCCATACCCCAGAAGGCCAAGTGGCTTTCAGGTCAACACAGGGCTCCAGGGGAGCATGGGGCCACCCTGGCTGGTCAACCCTCATAGGCAGGGCCAGTAGAAATGCAGCGCCAGAAAGACAGAGTGTGATATGCCGGTGCCCCAGGAGTGCTCTCTAGGCCACCCGAGCCAGCACCCACTCACCCTGAGAGAGGTCTTCCTAGATCTAACTATTGAGGTGGTCACAGGCTCCCAAGGCTGGTGGGGGCCCAGAAGGGATGGGAGTCTCCTCTAAGAGACCTTGGGAGGGCAGGACAAAGGAGGCCTGGGCCTTTCTCAGGGTGTGCTGGAAACCAAGGCCCAGGGCCAGCCCCCTATCCCTGGGCCCTCAAGCATAGCAGGTACCAGGAGCTAGAGCTCAGATCTGCTCCCACCTCCTCCCTGTCCTTTTTGTCCCCCAAGCCCTGCCCAGGCAGCCCAGACTCCCTTCCCAGACTCCATCCCATCCCCCGCTGGCCACTAAAGGGACCTGGGTGACATGCACAGCCCTGCCCTGCCCCACACCTCCCTGACTCCTTTGGGACAAGGCCTTTAAGATATGGCCTCCCCTGAGCTCTCAGGAGAGCTCAGACCCCAAGAGGAGCATGATCCAAACTCTGCTGACACGGCTCCCAGTGAGTGAGTGAATGTGTCTATACTGGCGCACCTGGTCTGTAAAGTCGGGGCTGGTGTTCATGGAGGGCCCTTGCGGAGAGCTTCCCACCATATTCATGAGTGCGGGGCCACTTGGGCCAGCTGTCACCTGTTGCCAAGTGTCACTACCAGCCTGTCCATCCTGCTACTTCTCACCTGTGCCAATGATGGACGCACTCGAGGGCTGCAGTGCCTCACGGCTGTGTGTTCAATGCAACACTGGCCGGGGCTCCCCGCTCCAGTGTCCAGGCTGGCAAGTGGGAGAACACGTATGTGAGGGAACCAGGACTCAGGTCCTATGATCTGGACTCTTGGGGAAAGAAAGGCACATCTGTCTACACGGTTTTCTTGCTCACGAAGGGAAAGCTGCCATTTGAACGATGATACTGGGACACCTTAGCTGGCCTTCGAGGTCCTCTGCCACTTGACGCTGCCCTAGCCTCAGATCCTGTGCCCCCCCCAGAGCCCGAGCGCACTGCCCACATCTGCGCTCTCACCCGACACGGCTTTGCCGCGTTGGGTCTGCCCGGCGTGCTGTCTCCTCCGCTGAGAATCTGTCTCTGTGAGGCCTTCCTTGGCTGACCCTTCGCCCCCTACCAGTCTGCCTGACACCTGCCATTCCCGAAAGCCCTCCCATCCACTCAGAGCACACATGCGGTGAGAGCCTCGTGCTCAGCCCAGGGGCATCGAGATGAGCAGAAGCACAGAGCAGGCCTTTGTCTCCACTGATAACAGAATGGCTACCTGGCCACCCTGACTCCCCCAGAGGACACTCCGGCCTACCAGAGGAGCCACAAGAGGAAGCCTAGAGTCCATGGCCCAGCAGCCTGCTCCATCAGAGCACACAGGCTGCTTCTCAGGGGCTGGGCAGGGCCTCAGGGGCTGGCCTCGGTGCTCAAGCTGCCAGGAACGTGGGGCCCAATCCAAGCCAGCCGGGTATAGAATGCTAGAAGACTCCTGTCTGACTTATCCCTGGAGTGAGGGTAGACAGGCAGGACTCTTGCAGCCCAGGTGCTGGTGGGGTCGGGACTGGCCATGGCTGTAAGAGGCTCTGACAACAGGACAGGCTCAGGAAGGAGGCCTCCATGGCCACAGCTCAGGCCTGAAGACACTGTGTGACCTGTGTTGTTCTGTCTCTACAGGGACTCTAGTGGGGCCAGGGACCATAGGCCTGGCACCCTCCCCCACACCTCCCCCCCCACCCCACACACACACACAATCGGGGACGGAACAAAGGCGCGGTGGTGAGCAGCATGCTGGGCCGGAGCATCTGCAAGGGCCGGGCTCTGAGTGGGTGTTTGCCCATCTGGAAGCAATATTGCAGAAATGTAAGGCGGCCAGAGTACGGGATATTCTCTGAATACGTGAACTCTACAGTGAGGAATATGGATTTAATGGATAATCTTACCAGCAGCCAAAAGAACCCAGATTCCTCCCCAGGCCTTCACCCTGCACTTGGCTTCCACCGCAGCCCAGCCCAGCCAGGGGCCAGCAGCGCCTGTGGCCATGGCCTCCAGAAACAGGGCTGACCCAGCATCTGAGCTCACTTTTTTCTTGCACTGGATGGGAGTGGGGGAAACAGAGACCTGTTCCAGCTCCTGTCCTTGAGACGCCCATTTACAGGGAGGAGGACGACGCTGGAGAACACATAAGTGTGTGTGTGTGTGTGTGTATGTGGTGTGGGGGGGGGGGTGGTGATTAATTAAAATCTACAATGGCTACGACTTGTTCTGGAATCTGGGGGAGAAAAAACCATTTCTGTAGCTCTTCCCAACTTAATATAGCTGGAATAATAAAATAAAACAATAAAAACCACAGCGGAAAAGATGACTGGAGCGTTTTTATGGCGAACAGCAGAGGAAGAGCCCAGAAGGCCCGATGGAGCGCGGCGAACAATGTGATTCAGGGAACGCTTCCAGAAGGCGGGAGGAGGAGCGGAATGCAGGTCCGGCTGGCCTGGGGCGCCGGGAGGAGTGGGGGCTCCCCACACTCAATCCACGGAAGCTGCATCTCAGGCAGGGTCCTGGCTGCTCTCGGATCTCATTTCAGAGGCTCATTCATCCCTCCCTAATGTAAAATCCCCAAATGCCAAAAGCTTCATGACGTGGCTAATAGCGCAGGGGGGGGTGTTGGCTGGCTGCCTCCTTGGTGCCCGTGTGTCAAGGGGTGGGGCCTCTGGCTCCCCATCCCTACCAGGATCCCCCAACTCAACCCTGTTTACAGCCAGGGATCTCCCAGGGAGCTGACCTTTGACAAGAGCCTCATGGGGAGGCAGAGGTGGGAATCCTTCTGGGTCCTCCACAGCCTCCTCCCCACATCCAGGCAAGGACTCTCTAAGGGAGAACATGCACACCCCATACCAGGGGGCTGCAGCACAGGAGCTTAGCCCCTCTGGCTTCCTGGCCACAGGGTACAGTGCTCCAGGGCAAAGAGGGCCTCAGGCTGTGGTTGTCATGGAGGAGAGGAGACTCCCACTGCAGGCCCCTTCCTACCCCATCTGCACATTCCAAGAGGAACAGAAGCCCTCAGAGCTCCCTGACCTACCCCCCATCTTATGAGGTAGGGGTGAGGTTCAGAGAGTGTGGCAGCTAAGCCTGTAGAAGTGCCCATAATCTGGCCTGGCACCGTGGGGGAGGCAGGTGGGCAGGGAGCCTTTTCCTCTGCCCCAGAACACCTTAGTGTGACCCCTGAAGGCCCTGCTCTGAGCCTCCCCCCAACCTTGGGGTGCTGCTATCCCCATTCTGGACTGGGTCCCAGCCAGACGGTAATGATATCGCTGAGGTCAGGCAGCCCAGTTGGACTATATGCTCCCTGTGGTCAAGGAGCTCCAATGTCCATTCATATCACTCCTAGCAGAGGGTCTGGCGCACACAGGTGCTGAATATGTGCAGAGTCCATGGAAGAATGAGGAGAAGGAGACATAGAGCTTGAACGAGATGACACATGTGCAGAGCCTCTCCCAGGTTCCCAAAGGACATAAACTATGGCCTCCTTGTACCTGGTCCCCTCCCAGCTTTCTAGGGGGCAGGGAATACAGGGAGTATGCCCCTTTTCCCTAAGGGGAGAGAGGCCCAGTGAGTCTGCGGTATACCAGCTGTCAGTGACCCAATTTGGTCTAAACAGCTTGACCCAGCCCCATCCAAGGATTAGACACAGGTGAGCAGTAACCAGCCCCAGCCACCTGCCTGCCATTGGCTTCAGGCAAGTTCACCAGGAGCCAGTTCTGCCTCCCCTCAAAGGCACCCTCCTCAGAAGCAATGCCAGGACCCTCCCCTCTAGGGCTACAGACGAGATTTGAGACCTTTGAGTTGAAAGGAAATTTGAAAAATCAAGTTCCTTTTGTAAGCTGCCAAAGTCCTGTTTTCCTGGTGGTGAGGCCCTAAGATGCCTCACTCACCATTAAGGATGATCTCTCGTATCGAGGCTGGGGAGGGGGTAAGAGGGGGCTGTGATAAAACTACTTGTCCAGGAAACAGTTTACTTATTCCTACAGACCTTACTGGGGTTCCCACACCCTGTGCCTAGTCTTGGGGTAATATAGTAGAGCGGGTGATATAGTAGAGCCACCGGGCCTCTGGGAGCCACAGTCTGGGGGGTGGCCACTACACCTGGGGAAGACAAGATATGTGAAGAGGTAAGAGAGCTCCTGGGTGTGAGGGGCACCTTGGGAACCCCCGGGACATGAGGATGCTCCCGGAGATAGGAGGAGAGTATGTGTCCCAGGTGGGAATATGAAGAGACTCTGGCCAGAGCAACACTTTGTGCCCTGCATGAAACTGGGACCATGAAAGATTGCTGGAGCCCAGAGGAAGGGGCTCAGGGCTGGGAGCAGTGTGGAGCCTCTGGGGAGCATGGGTATGGAGACTGGGCAGGATGGACAGCTGCTGGTCACTGCTGCACAAAATCCTATGGCATCAACAAAAGAAACAAACAACAACAACAAAAAGAAGACCTAAACAAGAAGGAAAGGTATCCCATGTTCATGGACCAGAAGACCTCACGTTGTTGAGATGCTGATACTTCCCAAAATGATCTGAAGATTGATTGTAATCCCTCCTAGAATTCCATCTAGTTTCTCTGCAGACATTGGCAAGCTGATCCTAGAGTTCATATGGAAACTCAAGGAACCCAGAACAGCTCATCAATCTTGACAGAAGAACAAAGCTGGAAGACCAATCTGGTTCACCTGGTTTGGCCCAGCCCCAACTGAGGGGATGGACACAGGCAGGCAGCTCACCTGTGAAGGCTGTAGGACTCACACTTCCTGATTTCAAAGCATTACCACAAAGCTACGGTAACCAAGACAGTGTGGCACTGGCAATAGGACAGACATACAGATCAAGGGCATAATAGAACTAAAAGCCCAGGAGTAAACCCTCTCATTTGCGGTCAGCTGGTTTCTGACATGGGTTTCAAGATCACTCAGTGGGGAAAAAACAGTCTTTTCAACAAATGGTGCTGGGATAGCTAGATCTCTGTATGCCACAGAATGAAGCCAGACCCCTACCTCACACTCTATACAAAAGTTAACTCCAATGCATCAAAAACTCAGATGCAAGAGCTAACACTATAAAGCTCTCAGAAGAAAATAGGAATAAATCTTTGTGACCTTGGATTTGCACATTGCTACTTATTTACAACACTAAAAACACGAGCCTCAAAAGAAAAAAAGTAGTTTATTTGGACTTTATCAAAGTTAAAAATCACTGTGAGTCAAAAGACACCATTAGGAAAGTGAAAAGACAACTCACAAAATGGGGGAAAATATATACGATGAGGGACTTGTGTCTGGAATATATAAAGAACTCTAATTACTCAGTAATAAAGTGATCAATAAAAATTGGGGAAAGATCTAAATAGACATTTCATAAGGAAGAGATATGAATGGCCAATGAGCACATGAAAAGATGCCCCACATCATTAGCCATCAGGGAAATACAAATCAAAACCATGAGATATTACTTCATACCCTGCAGGGTGCCCAACGTGAAAAAGATCCACAGTAACAGGCATTGGCGAGTATGGGTGGAAATTGGAACCTTCCTATGATGCCAGCAGTAAGGTACGATGGCACAGCCACTGTGGGAAATCGTCGGGTGGTTCCTTACAAAGTTAAACATCAAGTTCCCAATGACCTACCAAGAGCAGTGAAAATATATGTTGGTACAAGTTTGCATCCTCACGTTCATGGCAACATCGTTCATAACAGCTGAAAAATGGAAGCAGCCCAAATATCCATCAACGGATGCAAGGATAAACAAAATGGGCTCCAGCCACACAACGGGATGTTGCCTGGCCATACGAGTGAGCGAAACCCTGACATCTGTTGCACAAGGATGGACCTGGAGGACATGATGATAAGTGAAGAAGCAGTCAAGAAAGGCCACGTAGTGTGTGATTCTCTACGAATGTCCAGAACAGGCAAATCCTCACAGCCGGGAAGCAGATTTGTGGCTGCCTGGGCTTGGGATGTGGGAGGCGGGAGTGGAGAGCACTTGCTACTGGGGATGGGGTTTCTTTTAGGGGTGCTGAAAATGTTCTGGAACTACACAGTGCTGACGGTTGCACAACTCTGAGTATCCTAAAAACCATCAAATCGTACACTTTCAATGGGTGAATTGTATGGAATGCGAGTGATTGCTGAATAAAGCCAGTACGGAAACAAAAATAATAATAAAAAAAAACAACACAAAACAAACAGCCTCCACAGCACCCCAGTAGGCCCCCAGGCAGCCCCCAACTCTGAGCGAGGCCCCCGCTGGCCCAGACGGCTGAGTTCCTACCCATGTCCTGCTACGCAGTCCCCAGGTTGGACATTTCTCATGGTGAAGGCCCAGGAACAGGGAGCCAGAAGTCCTGTGCAGCTGGGGTGGGGGGGGCCTGGAAGCTGTGCAGCAGAGATGGAGGCTCCCACGCTCCAGAGCCAAGCTGACGTGACTAAAGCTAAACAGACCCCATGCCACGACGGGGTTACAGCTAATTCTGTGCAGCGCGCTGAGCCCCTCACCAGCGATGGCAGCCGTGGGGAGGGGCGGTGGGGCAGGCAGCCCCAAAGGTAATTTGCACACGGAGTTTATAAGGCCCCTCAGCTCTTTTAAACATATGCTTCTCTGATTATAAACAGCTGATGGCTCACAAGATTCAGATTTTCCAGCAAGGCTTCCAAAAAAAGATTACACTCCAAGCAGAGAAAGGTGACGGGGTGCTTTGCTGTGGACATAAATCCAACCACGTTCTCCAGCAGCTGGAGCCGCCCCTGCTGCCAGGCTTGGAGCATGTCACATCTGTAAAATGTTTGCTGCCATCGACATGTCCTGAGGAGGACTCTGGCTCAGCCACGGTCCTGGGGAGGGAAGAGGGTGAAGGAGACCGAGCCCCCCATCCGAGACCGAAAGCCCTGTCTCCTTGGAGCTAAGGCTGCATAAAGCCCTCACCTCTCACATGTAGACCTGGGTAGAGGGCTAAGGCTTCAGGCTGCTGCCTGTCCGGTGCACTGGCCTCCTTATGGAGTGCCACCTGGGCCTATGCTGACTCCATGTCTGAGCACCCCACTCTCCCCAGGGATGTGGGGTACCAAGAAAGAGGAGGGGCATGAGCGGATTAGAAATGCTGAAATGTAACCTTGAGTCACCACCTTGCCCAGTGCAGTGTGGCCAAGCTGGTGGCCGGGGGTCAGGCTGCAACACCCCAGAAAGGAAGAGATTCCGCTGAGAAAGTGTTCAAGGCCAGTCTGATATGTAGCTGCTGCTGAGTGAGTCTGGGTGAGGCAGTTGTCCTCTTCCTGCAGAGGAGATGCTCTGAGGTGTCCCCAGCTACCTGATAAAGGAGGCCATGTTCAAGTGGGACAATTAATGAGCAAGTGGTTCCTGTTTGTTTGTTTGTCTGCTCAGGGAGTTTTGAGGGGCAGAGGTACCACCCTGGGGGGTCTGGCACCTGGGGGCCTGGGGACTGCCCACGCCTCCTCCCACACTGGGTATCCAGAGGAGCTCCAGGGAAGACAGGGCAGTGCATGTGGGATCAACATCCATGCCTTGGGGTCCCCATTGCTATGGGGCTTAGGTAAAACAGTCCATGCCCTCCCCACGTGGAGTCCCCAGTGCCACCGTCCACCCACAGGGTATCCTGCTGTCAACCCTCACGGGTCTGCTCCTCTTTCACTGTGGCTAACCCATGAGAGGGCTCCACCATGCTCCCAGGAACAGAAAACAAACTGGGATAGAGCTGGCTGCCTGAAGCCTCCCCAACACACACACCACTGGGCCCTTGTCACGAAGAACCATCAGTGCGGGGCAGGCATGAAGATGTTCAAGGTCAGTCCATGGGCCCACAGGTCACAATGGCACCTGTGTGAAGCCAGAGAATCCATGTGCAGGTCCTACTACCAGCCCCCAAGGGCAGGGTGCCAGGAGAAGGGGAGGGAAGGGAGAGTCACCACTACTGGGGATAGTGCCTGCCTGCCCTGGGTGTGTGCCCTGCCAGGCATGCTGGGGAGCAGAACCCTGGGGGCCCACTCAGAGACAGATGAGAATGCACCCTAGCAACCAAGCCCCTTCCCGGATGCCTGGGAGGCTCCTTGGTGGTGCGGGGTCATTGGTCACCAGCCTCAGGAGAGATAGGCATTGCCTTTCATCCTACCCATGAGCTAAAGAACTGGATTTGGATGTTCTCTAGGGAAGAAAAAATCACTTATTACAGGTGCCGGATCACGTTCTAGCTATTACCTTCTCTCAACCGTGAGCACATTGTCACAAAGTCGCCCTTCTGCTCAAACCCCAGCCCCTACCTGTTTCCCAGAGACTGCCCACTGAGTCACAAACACTCATCTCACGGGCACCCCAGGTTAATGGCCACTGGCCTGGAGGACAGAATTCAGATCCTGACAAAACAGAAATGTGGCTTTACGCCTGGAGCAGATGCTTTTTGGCTGTAGCACCCTCTCTCCCGTGCCCAGATGCCATTCACACTGGCAAAAGCTGACAGGTGGGCCAAGCCCTCTTCGCTGCCCCTGGGAGGATGGTTGTAACAGCTAGTTACGGCCATCCTTGGAACAAACTGCCCAACAACTTCCCAGCTTCAAGCAATGATCTGAGGGTGGTTCTGGCTTAGGGTCTCTTGGGAGGCTGAAGTCAGGACTGGCCAGGGCTGTGGCCACCTGATGGCTTGGGTGGGACTGGAGGACCCACACTGATGGCACGCTCACGAGGCCATCGGTGGGAGGCCTCGGTCTCCACTGAGCTGCTTGGGTGTCCTCACAATATGGTGGCTGGCTTCTTCCCACGTCAGGGATCCCAGGGGGAGAGTGAGGAGGAAGCTCCCTTGCCTTTTGTGACTCAGTTTTGGAAGGCACACTCAGACGTTGCCACCGTATTCTATTTATCAGAAGCAAATCACTAAGTCCAAAAAAAATCAAGGGGAGGGAATTAAGCTCCATCTTTTGAAGAAGGCATCTCAAAGGCCTCATGGACAGATCTAAAACCACATGGCCACGTGGTACCCCAAACCGATGGCCCTATCTCCTCATTCTTGTTTTTGCTGTCCAAGTTGATGGGAGCAGTCTCATTCGGTTCCCCAAAACCTCTCATTGTCAACCATTTTGTGCCCACTGCTCCCTGAAGGCCTGGCGGTTTCCACTGGAGGAGCCGTGCCCTCTACAGGCACAGAGCCATGTATATATGGGTTCTCTGTAGTATTTGTTCTTACTGTCAATCTCAGATGAGGGCCTTCTGACATTTAAAAACAACCTACAACCCTCAGGGCAACCGGGATGGGGCTTCCTATCAATGCTTTGGCCAGAACTTCAGGGATAATAGAAAATTCTTTCTGGGCTGATCCTGGCAGTGCCAATGTCCTCAAAGGCCTGGGCCCATCCAGCCCCCAGGGCCAGGGAGGTTGTCGTTGAGTGGCAGCTGTGCCAAAGGCCGGCCTGGGCAGGAAGTGGGGGACAGGAAGGCCCCAGGGGGCTGTGCAGTGGGAAGAGTTGCCTCTGGAAGGTGATGGTAGAAAAGACTCTTTAGGCAATGGGTCTGGCAGGGCCTAGCTCTTTACTTTCCCACCCCTCAAGCCTGGCATCTGACCAGGCCCCAAGCAGGTGCTCAGGAGACAGCTGCTGAGTTAACCCGCATCGAAGCGGGGGCTCTGGGAGAATCAGGGTTGGCTAATCAAGGCTTGGCTGTACAACGCCGAAACATACACACACAGCACAGCTGCCCTCTCGGTGGGAAGCGGCCCACACCCCACGCTGCCACTCATCAGGGCAGCCTGGTCTTGAGACCCCCACCTGTCTGGCCTCGTGTTATTGCAGACCCCAGTACAGGAGAGCAGATCTGCTCCTGGGAGAGAGCCACGGCGGACCCTAACATGGCATAGCTGTCTAATGGTGCACCCCCGAAATTCCCTTGCCAGGTTGCTCTCCAAGAAGGGGTACTGTGGGGGCCCGTGCTTGTCCTGGAGCTGGGACCATCCCGGGGAGACAGAACCCACATCGATCACACACCTTGCTCTGTGCCCTAGGCCACTAACACAGGGAACGGCGCCCTGAGAAGCCATGCCCGCGGAGCGACGATGCCCCATAGCTGTGCCGCTATCACCATAGCGGAGCAGAGGGGCGGGTGCTGACTCACGTACACAGGTTTATTAAGATCCAGCTTGCCCACCTGACTCTCACCTTCCTTCCACATGCTCCTAGGGGCCACCTGAAGCCCTCCTTGCCCTCAGCCACAGAGTGCTGCCAAAGCCACCTCCTGTGGGAACCCCGCCTGGCTGCTTCTCACCCCTCCAGGGGGCACCACCTTCCTCCAGGCCTCCTGCCTCTCTCAATGGGGTGATGGCAGGTCTCCCCACAAGGCAAGACCCCTTTGGCTCCCCCTCTCATCCCCACTCCTCAATTCTCTCTCCATTCAGCAGCCAGAGTGGTCTTTCTAGAAAGGAAACCTGACGCTCACCATGACACTCCCCAAACCTCCCAGAGATACCTCCCTGTGCTAGGTCTCTTCCATGGCCTTTGAAACCCAGAACGTCCTGGAGTCTGCTTATCCTCACTGGAGCATGGGATGAACACAAGGCAGGGATACCGGCAGACAAGCGCTCTGAGTGGGGATGGAAGGGCGTACCACCTGTGGGTACAAGGCAGATCTTGGGGGTAGAAGGTGGGACACATGTGTCAGGGCTGAGTAAGGGCGGGGCATCATCCACAGGCCAACATACCCAAAAGTGTTGGGCCAAGGGGCACGAGGCTCATGCAGGCCTCAAAAGGAGGAAGTTTCTGGAATGAGGATGTGGGAAGCCAGGCCAGCAGAGACTTTTGACCAGTGAAGAAGCTGCTGGATGGAGGGTCATGGGGGTCACAGAGACCTCATCCAGGACAGTTGCAGTGGTGTGTGTGCAAACATGTATGCTTGTGTGTACAAATCTGCTCTGGGGACACCGAGCAGGGGCCACCGGTTCTGGGGGACGTGGACATGGTGGCTATTGAGTGCATGGGCTGTCCTTAAGAGCAAGCTTCTCAGGTGCCCTGGGCTCCTCACCCCCTCCATGTTCCAGTCCACATCGGAGAGCAGCTCAGGGCAAGGATCTTTCCTGGGAAGATGGTGCTGGGGCGGCCACGTGGCCTTGGGCCTCTCTGCTTCAGAGGGAAGCAGCTCTCTGGGAACCTGGCTGAGCCTGAAGCTGGTTCCACCCTGAGACTCCGGGGGTGGGAGAGCCGTGGAAGGAGTGGGGGGTGAGCCACGGTCCAGGGAAACGCGGGGCCGGGGCCTGCCATGTCCTGCCGCTCGGGTGAGGGGCTCCCACCCGCTCCTTCCCCCCTGCCTCGCCCTGTGGGAGGAGGGCTGGTGTTTCCCCCCCGGGACGCCCGGGGCTCTGGGCCCCATCTGCACTTCTGTGCTGGCAAATGCGGGAGAATTAGCTCAGCGACTTCCTCTCCTAATCCCCCACCCCCATTCTAAATACCTCGGAATCAAGAGAAAAGCCGAGTGGACGTTTTGAGCCTAATTCTCTTCAGCTGTGTGTGCGTGTATGCGTGCGCACACTCGGGTGCAGAGGCCTGTGGGGAAACCTTTTGAACCCCGAATATCAGCGCTGGAGGGAGTGCAAGGAACGTTAGGTCAGCCCCCACCACGTACGGATGAGACAAACCAGATGCCCTCTGTCACACGGGAAGCGGAGGTGGAGGCCACCAGGTGCCCGGGCTCTCTGCCCGGCACCCGCCCCGCAGTCCCCGAGCCACGTCCCCAGCTTCCAGGACCTGAGAGCCCCCAGGCCAGCCCAAGCTTGGGAGGGACTCCCCCCCAGCACAACCCAGGCCAGAGCTGGCCACGCCCGCCACCCCCTCCTGAATTCCCATGTGCCAAAGCCAGCTCTGGGCCCCCCTCCCAGCACGCCTGGCAGCCCCCATCTCCCCCAGACTGGCCTGAGGGCCGCCCAGCCTTACATACTTCTCCAGCCAATTCCCACATGTCTCTTGTCTCCTGACGAGACAACAAACCCCTCTCAGTCTCAGAATGTTTTCCTCTGTGTCTCCCCCAAAGGACTAGAGCAGAGGAGGGAGGCTGGTGTGGGCACACAACAGGTGCGCTGGAGCTGGCAGGCAGCAGGAGCTGATTGACGGCGCCCCATGTGCAGCGAGGGGGTGAGGGCTGAGGACGGGCCCGCACGTGACTCGGAACCATCTTCCCTGACCACTGTGTCAAAATTGACAGCAGCAGGCTCCTTGGCCTGGCTCGAAGCACGGCTCCAAGAACACGGTCCCAAGATGTGGTGCCCATGGACTTTCTCCATGAGGGGGTCTCTTAGGAGAAGATCCAAGTGTTCAGGATCTCAGGGTCTGAGGCTAGAGGGTTCAGTGGGGCAAGTACAGCTGCCAGAGAACACGTACGAATGAATCTGTCTGCTCAGGAGGTATGCCCCCACCCAATCACATAGCTAGAACCCCAATTTTGTTCAGATCAGCTCAACTCCATTTGCACGATTAAAAAATCATTTTTAAAGATGAAATCTCAACCAACACTGTCACTCTTTTAAAGGGGGACCACCATTTTAAGAGGACCAGCTGTAGGTGGCTTTTCATCCCATGCTCAATATTCTTGGATTACAGACAAAACCAAAACAAAAAAGTTGAGGAGAAGCTGTGAGTAAAGACTGGAAAAGTCAACTATTGGAAATAAGATGCAGTTCACAGGAACAGCCTAGGCATCTGTATGTTCTGACAAAGAAGAAGGTCTAGAGCACTTTGAAAACTTCTTGTCTTGTCTTTCCTACTGGAATATAAACCCCACAGAGGCGGGAAATCTGTGAAATCACTCTGAGGACCTGGGGCTCCCCCTCCCCTGGCATCCCTGGGGAGGTGGAAATGGACACGCCTGGAGGCTATCCAGGGAAGGGTCTTCGCCTCCCACAGGAGGGTGCAGGAGGCCATGGGAGGCAGAGGTTGGAGCTTTATCCCACCGGCTCACAGCAGCAAGAACCAGGGCAGTGCCTGAGGCCACGTTTGGCCTCTTGTTCCAGCACAGCATTCCCTCTCACTCTTGTCTCAACAGCTCCACTAGGGCTGGCAGCATCACTTCCACTTTCCAGGTAGGAATCCCAGTGTTGCACAGTGTGGGCCAGGACTTCAATCCCTCCCTGTCATTCTCCACCAGGGCAGAGGGTCACAGTGGTCACCCTGTGGAAGTAGGGAGAGGGAGGCTGAGCACGCAGAGGTGGTAGGAAGGTGGTGGGACCCTATGTGAGCTGAGGCTCCAAGCCCCTGGAGCATGCTCCGTTGTCCCATCAGACTTCACTTAACAAAACACAAGTTCAAAGATAAAATTATTAAGAATTTCAAGATGGTGACAGCAAAGCATCAAAACCCTGTGTGTGGGGCAGGGCCCCATGTGATGTTCCTGGTCACAATCTGCCTCTGGGATAGGCAGATGCCCAGAAACACCCATCCAGGTGGTGAGGCCTGGCTGGCCCTCTGTCAACTGTACCAACCGAGGCTAGCTGCACCGCCTTTCCCAGGGGCTGGTCAGGGGACAGAGAGGTGACCAATTTGGCACTGCTTGTGGAGGTCAGAAAGCAAGCTGTTGATGTGTAAAAAGACAACACCATTTCTCCCTTCTCCTCCGGGCTGAACCACAAAGAAAAAACTGACTCAGTCACCCTTGGAGAAATTCCTGGCTCTTTTTGTAGACAAATATTTCAGGCAAAAGCAGTTGAGATGAATGGTCTCATTGCTTGCTTTGGGTGCGGGGATGGCTGCTTGCTTGGCTGGCTCCAACTTCCCCCTTCCTCCCTTGAAGTCAACCCCTGGTTGGGGGAGAGCGAGGGTAACAACTTCTGAGAAAATACTGAGAGTTCACAGAAAGTCTAAACTGCCCTAGATTTGCTGGTAAAACCTCAGTGGAGTGAGAGCCCCTTGAGGACAGACTTCCTGATGGCTGTTCACTGTAGACTGTCTCTGCTTAGGTCACTGCTACGAGGAGCTCAGCAGATGTATGGGGAGGATGGTTGGATGGATGGATGGATGGATGAACAGATGATCAGATGGGTGGATGGATAGACAGGTGTTTGGATGGGTGGTTGGGTCAGTAGATGGATGGGTGGGTGGGTGGATGGTTGGGTGATTGGGTGGATGGATGATTGGATGGGCAGTTGGGTGGGTGGGTGGATTGATGGTTGAGTGAGCAAACGGACAGATAGGTGGGTGGGTGGATGTATGGATGGTTGGATGGGTGAGAAGGTGGGTGTGTGGGTGGATGGATGGGTGGGTGGGTGGAGGGATGGCTGGGTGGTAAATGTGCCCATGGGTGGGTGGGTGGGTGGCTGGACAGTAGGGAAGCCAGTGGACCCAGCCTCCAGGCACAGGCACATCCTAAGTTGGAGATTGCACCCAGAATTGTAGCCGCCCGGGAGGGAAGCTGAGCACCCGGGTCACCTCCTTCGGGGTACCCTGGGCAGGTCCTCTCCTTCAAGGGCCCGCCTGTCGGTCTGGGCGCCCCCTCCCCCGTCACAAGGTCTCCCGAAGAGTCAACCACAGGACGTCCTCGGCAGAGCCCCCGAGGGCAGCACGGACGCCCCTCGCAGGCCCCCAGGACGGGCGGAGGCCGCTGCCTGCCTCCGTGGACCGTGGGGCAAGGGTCTACCGCAGGCCGGCTGCGTGCTGAGCGCCGAGAGCGTCCCGCGGGGCCCCCGGCGGGTGTGGACGTGCGGAGGTGACCGGATGGGGTGGCGGTGGGGGTGGGGGTGGACACTGCGCCGCGAGCCAGGGCGGGGTGGGGTGCGGCACGTGGCATTCCAGGGGCCCCGCCAATCCCAGCCCCGGTGGCATCGGGCCTGGCCCCTGTTGGCCAATGGCAGAGCGCGGTACACTGCTCTCCGGGCCCAGCCAATCCGCGCGGCGGCACGCGGCAACCCACCCCGCGGGCCCGACCAATCGGCGCCCGGGCGGCCGCCACGTCAGCCGGGGTCCGGGCGCGGCCGAAGGCTTTCGGCAGACCGTCGCCCCGCGGCTCAGTCGGCGCTGCGCTCTCGGCGAGGCGGACCTGCCGGCGGGCTGTCCCCACGGCCGCACCCTGCGCCCTTCCTCGGCCGCGCCGTCCTCCGGCCGCCCGACGCCGAGACCCCGCGCTGCGGCCACCGAGGTGAGCTCCGCGTCCGGCGGGCGGGGGTGCGGGGTGCGGGCGGGGTGCGGGATGCGGGATGCGGGCGGGGGTGCGGGCGGGGTCCTCCGAGCCCGGAGTCGGCCCAGCGGCCCCGCGTCGGCGCCCCGCGTCCGGGTCCAGCTCCGCATCTGGAGTCCGCCTCACGGCCCTGCACCGCGGATCCGAATCCGGGGGTCGGGTTCCGCGCCTGGAGTCCGCCTCGTGGTTCTGAGTCCGGGTCGGATTCCGTGCCTGGAGTCCGCCCCGCGGGCCTGCATCGTGGTTCCAAGTCCGGGTCCGGTCCGGGTCCGCACCGCAGTCCGCCTCGCGGTCCAGCCCGCGGCTCAGTCGGGGTCGGAGCCGGGATCCGGAGTCCGCCTCGCGGTCCAGCGTCGTGGATCCGAGTCGTGGATCGGAGCCGGGGTCCGGAGTCCGCCTCGCGGTCCAGCCTCGCGGTTCTGAGCTGGGGGTCGGGGCCGGAGCCCGAGTCCGCCCCCGCCCCCGCCCCGCGGTCCAGCCCCGCGGTCCAGCCCCGCGGTCCCGATTCCGGGGTCGGAGCCGCCCCGGGGATGTCTCCGGGGGTCGGGTTCCGCGTCCGCCTGGGATCCGAGCCTGGGTCCCGTGTTCTGACGCTCGGGGCTCCACGGTGGGGTCAAGGCGGGCTGTGGGAGCCAAGACGGGAGTCCTGAGTTGGAGGGGAGAGTCCACGTGGCGGCTCCGAGTCCAGGGTCCGAGTCGGGTCCGAGGCTGCGCGTGAAGGCCGCCTCCCTGCCTACGTGGCACATTCCAGGGTTGGCGGCACATTCCAGGGTTGGCCACTGGGGGCGGGATCAGTCGGGATCCCGGGTCTCGGTGGGGGCTCTGAGTCCAGGGTCCCAATCAGGGTCTGAGTCTGCGTGTGAAGCCCACCTCCCTGCCTACGTGGCACATTCCAGGGTTGGCCACTGGGGGCGGGATCAGTCGGGATCCCGGGTCTGTGTTGGGGTTGAGTCCAGGGTCCCAGACAAGGATCTGAGGCTGCATGCGAAGTCCACCTCCCTGTCTACGTGGCAGACTCCAGGGTTGGCCAGTGGGGGTGGGATCAGAGTCGGGATCCCGGGTCTCAGTGCGGGTTCTGAGTCCAGGGTCCCCATCAGGGGTCTGAATCTGCATGGGAAGTCCACCTCCCTGCCTACGTGGCACATTCCAGGGTTGGCGGCGGATTCCAGGGTTGGCCATCTGAGTGCGGGATCAGAGTCGGGATACTGGGTCTCAGTAGGGGTTCTGAGTCCAGGGTCCCCATCAGGGGTCTGAGTCTGCGTGTAAAGTCCACCTCCCTGTCTACGTGGCAGATTCCAGGGTTGGCCACTGGGGGCGGGATCAGTCGGGATCCCGGGTCTGTGTTGGGGTTTTGAGTCCAGGGTCCCAATCAGGGATCTGAGGCTGCATGCGAAGTCCACCTCCCTGTCTACGTGGCACATTCCAGGGTTGACCACTGGGGGCAGAATCAGAGTCAGGATCCCGGGTCTGTGTTGGGGTTTTGAGTCCAGGGTCCCAATCAGGGATTGGAGTCTGCATGCGAAGTCCACCTCCCTGTCTACGTGGCACATTCCAGGGTTGGCCACTGGGGGCGGGATCAGTCGGGATCCCGGGTCTGTGTTGAATTTTTGAGTCCAGGGTCCCAGTCAAGGATCTGAGTCTGCGTGTGAAGTCCACCTCCCTGCCTACGTGGCACAGTCCAGGGTTGGCCACTGGGGGCGCAATCAGCGTCGGGATCCTGGGTCTCTGTTGGAGTTTTGAGTCCAGGGTCCTAAGCAGGGATCTGAGGCTGCATGTGAAGTCCACCTCCCTGTCTGTGTGGCACATTCCAGGGTTGGCCATCTGAGGGCGGGATCAGAGTCGGGATTCTGGGTCTCAGTGGGGGTTTTGAGTCCAGGGTCCCAGTCAAGGATCTGAGGTTGCATGTGAAGTCCATCTCCCCGTCTACGTGGCAGATTCCAGGGTTGGCCACTGGGGGCGGAATCAGAGTCGGGATCCTGGGTCTCAGTGCGGGTTCTGAGTCCAGGGTCCCAATCAGGGATCTGAGTCTGCGTGTGAAGTCTACCTCCCTGCCTGCGTGGCACATTCCAGGGTTGGCCATCTGAGGGCGGGATCAGAGTCAGATCCTGGGTTTGGGATTTTGAGTCCAGGGTCCTAATCAGGGATCTGAGTCTGCGTGTGAAGTCTACCTCCCTGCCTACGTGGCACATTCCAGGGTTGGCCACTGGGGGCGGAATCAGTCGGGATCCCAGGTCTGTGTTGGGGTTGAGTCCAGGGTTGGGGGTGCAGGTGGGGGATCGATAGCCCAAGTTAGAATCGGAGTTTGAAGTAGGGGGTCCTAGGTGGGGTTGGAGCTGGAGTGGTGCTTCTGAGTCAGAATCAGAGACCGCATGTGGAAGGTGTCTGGTTCTGAGTCAGGTCTGGGTGGGGGATCTGACTTGGGGTTTTGGGGATTCTGAGTTGGAGATTGGAGTTGGGGTTAGGGGTCTGAGTTGGAGGTCACAGTCCAAAATTGAAGCCCAAGTTTTTAGTCGGGATGGGGCGTCTGAGTCACAGGTCCGCTGGGAGTTGGGATTTGGAATCATGAGTCTGGGTAGGGGAGGGAGTAGGGAATAGAATTCTTGGTCATGTCTGGGATTGGAATTGAGGATTGGAGTCACAGGTCTCAGGCTGGACAGGAGCAGGGGACAGCCTGCAAGTTCAGCTCCCCCCACCCCAAATCATGTGTTCCTTGGGCACATCACATTGCCTTTTCTGTAAAATGGGAATGAGTGCCTTCTTCCCACAGGACGGTTCTGGTTATGAGAGGGATGAATTCGTCCCCATGGAATAGCTCTGTCCTAGCCCGAGAGTCACAGAACACGGAAACGCTGCTAGAACGGTAATGTCTGAATTTTAGGTGCGTTTGCCAGTCCCTCTGTTTGCTGCGGGGGCCCGTGCTGGGCCTCGAGCTCCCAGGGGGGAACTTCTCTGTTCTGTTCTCTGCTGCCTGCCCCACACCCAGCCGAGAGCCTGATACACAGCCTTGCCTGGGCAATACTTGCTGAAGGAACGCAGGCAGGCAGGATTAACCAGATTTCTATGGTGTCTCAAATGATCCATCTCTGCACCTGTTTTCCAGATACTCACTGGGAGAAAAATTTAAGGATTGGGTTGCTTGATTACAATTCTATTTTAATGTGTTTCCAAACATGCTAAAGAGAAAAGTAGGCCTGTTTCAGGATTTATGCTCCAGCTAGAGGGATCTTTTTAAATTGGGAATCAGAGCATGTCCAAATTCAAATAAGGAGAGCACAAGAAAATTATGAACTAGTTCCCTTATGAATGCTGAGGTCCCATGTACACCATTAGCTAACCGAATCCAACAGTGTATTAAACAGCTCTTCAACAAGTGGTATTTCTCGTAGGAATGCAAAGATGATCCAATATCAGAAACTCTATCCATGTAATTCACCACATTAAGAGTCCAGAGGAGAAAAACCATATGGTTTTCTCAATAGAGACAGAAAAATTATGATATAGTTTAAGGCCTATGCATGATTTTAGGGTGGGGGGATACCAGTTAGCCAGCCAGGACGAGAAGAGTACGGCCTGGACGCGATACAAGCTCTGTACCAACACTTGACTCTTCAGCAAACTCGATAGAGAAGCCCAAAGTGTATCCTTTCAGATAAGAAGTAGGCATAGGGGCCCATCACAGGTCACAGGCGTCCCCTCACACAAGGAAAGGGGATAGACCCGAAGGAGAGGGGGTGGGGGGTGGGGGTGCAGGGGGGAACGCCTGTCCTGGGAAGTATTGCCCGTGTTGGGCTTCTCAGACAAAATACAGAGGTCCCCAGAGAACTTTTGTTAACATGGGCTGGATCTGTTGGTAGTCAGTTACCTTCTTGGAAGTTAAAACTGAGAAACATTTAAAACCAAACCCAGGGCCGTACAGCACAGATTCCAGCAGGGTCACGCTTCCTTTGGAAAACTCTAACTCTGTGAGAGTGAGAGCAGAACAGGCAAATAATATCTGAGTATTACGATGAAAGTGGTTTTGACCTTGTGCGAAAGGGCCTCCGGGGCTCTCTGGGGTCCTCAAACCACACTCTGAAAACTGCTGAGCTGCGTGAAAAACAGAGTCAACTTTCAGAATGGAAAAGAGACTTGAGCAAAGGTTTTGGATAGAAGATCGATGCGTCCCGCCCCCCCGCCCCCCCGCGCCCCCCCCCCCCCCCCCCAGCACTTCGGCCAGTAGTGAGTGAGCAGCAGGACAGAAGTTAAAGTAGTAACAGTAACATTCAGGTCTAGGAATGAACAAAGAAGACTTTTACGGAGAAAATTTTAAAATTCTACAGAAGGACTTAAAGGAAGATCTTTTGATATGGAGAGACCTTCCATTCTCTTGGATGCGGCAGCTTAGCATGAGAAAGCAGGCAGGTTTGTCCAAATCTGTAAGTTTAGTACAACTCTGCTTAAACTTCCAGTGGGAGTTTTTGAGGAACTTGACAAACATATTCTAAAATGTATGTGAAAGGAAAAGATCTGCAAACACCAAGTACACTTTGAAAAGGGAGAACAGAGGCGGCCTTGTACCAGCAGATCCCGGGGCCCACTCCAAGCCTCAGTAACAGGAGCGGCGGGGGGCGCTGGCCCAGGACAGACTCGAGAGGCAGGCTCGCTCCTGGAGGAAGGTGGCCCCAGACGGAGGTGGCGCCGCATGTCTGTGGGGACCACGCAGAGGACGATCGGGGGGAAGTTCGCCCTGAGCGGAGAACTCGGAATGTGGACTCCTACCTGACCCCCTAGAAAGAGCTGATGCCTGTTTACTAGGAACTAGGAGCGTGCCGGAGAGAATAACCTCATGGCCCTGGGGGGCGGGGGGCATCGGCCTCACACGCGGATCCGGAAAGCACAGACCTCGGGACCTGAAGTTATGGACTTGAATACGTGCAAATAAAGTATTTCTGTTAAATCACTCCATTGTGGTGAACGTCAAAACTATTTTTGTCACGCCTCTGAGACGTGACTTGCTGTTTTCACTCTTGCTCGTGTGGCTTTGCCCAGGTTACAGATGACAAATGACACAATATTTGAAACAAAGCTGAGAACAATAGCCAAAATACACTAGAACACTCTGCAAACCAATGAGAAGAAGATAGGAAGCCCAAAAGAACAGTGGGCCAGTGATAGGAAGTGGCAGTTTGCAGGGTGGGGCCGGGGGACTGTGGATAACAACCCTATAGAAAGATACTCAGGCTCCCTAGGAATAAAAAATGCAGATGAAAGCAAGGGGCATTCTTCATCAGAGAAGAATTAGAAAGTAGGATCATGCCAAGTGTTGGCAGAAATGCAGGAAACAAGCCTCCCTGTGTGCTGCAGGTGGGCATGTTAGACAGGCACAGACATTCTGGAGAGCCTTCCAGCACTTCTTCCTCAAATAAAATATTTAATACCTGCAGCCCAGCAGTTTCCCTCCTGGGTAAACAGCTAGAGCAGCCCTCAGCAGAACAACGAGGGGCTGTGTGTGTGCAAGCTCAGTGCAGCCCTGCCCGTGGGGGTGGGGAGTTGGAACCCGGCACTGTGGTTAGGAGTAAGGACTAGATGTACACTTCACAAACTGGAGACATGCGCAAACACGGCGCTGAGTGGCACCGACGCCAAACAGAACGAGGGCCTCAGTACGCGGCTCTGTACTTAAATTAAAATGACACACCACCCAGACATGCTAGCAGATATTCCATGCGTTACCAGGGCACATGCACACAACGATATAAATAAATTACACTGGAGCAGCTGTCTAGGGTGGGAGGGGAGCTGGGGGGGGGGGAGTGCAGAACGGAGATCAGATGGAAAAGCATGGAAAGGAACAGAGCGATGCCTCCCTCCCACGGACCCTTACAGGGGGGACCCAGTTTCACGGACTCGCAGCTGTGAGTTCCCCCAAGGCCTAGGTAGTCAAGTCCCCAGAGCCAAGAAGGAAGGAATGAATGCCCGTCCCATCACTCTCCTGCCAGGTACCCTCTAGTGGTTTCTATTTCTAGGAAATAATATTCAAATTCCATCAGGTTTTACAAGATCTGCCCTGCCCGCTGTCCTCCTGAGTTCCTGTCACGCCAGCCTCCTGCCTCTTTCTCAAACTGGCCAAGTGCCTCAGGGCCGGTTCACCAGCCCCCTCTGCTTAGCCAGCCTGGCCTGTGGGCTTCCTGTAACCATTCCTTCTCCCCTTTGCTTGTTGGGGAACCTTTCTGTGAGCTTCCCCTGGCGAGGTCAGCTCTAGGTGTCAGGCCCCCACAAGCGCAGGCTGCACCATAGAGCTTTCTAGCTCTGGGTCAGCTCTGCTTGCTGCCCATCCCGCTCCTCCACCAGAAGGGAGGCCTCCCGAGGGCGCGTTGTCTCCTCTACGGGGTCTGCGCACCGGCTGCGTCATGCATTTCTGCTGAATGGCTTCATTGATTTGTTGAATGAGGGAAGAGGCCAGGCCAAGAAAATGCGTCCATTTTCAGAGCACAGAAATTAAGCAACACATCGGGATCCTCGCGCCTCAGACCAAGAGTTCCCAACTGTTGCACTGGTGACATTTGGGGCTGGACCATTCTTTGTTAGGGGGCCTGTCTTTACCCTTGTAGGATGTGTAGCAGCCTGGCCAGCCTCGAGCCAGTAGATACTGGTGGCTCCCCCTCAGTTGTGATATGCGGAGCTGTCTGCAGATGTTGCCGCAGGTCCCTTTGGGGCTACCCCAATGAGGGCCCCTGCCTGAGGCCAGCTCGGGGGACTGGGATGGCCCTTTACATGCAGCTAACCTGGCCTGTATCCTACTGTAGCCAGTACCCACAGCCTGCCTCCCTCCCTGCGAGGGAGAGACCCTTACTCCAGCCCAGCCAGCTGGAGCATCCCCCTTCCCTAGCCAAGGTGGGTGGGGGCCTCACGTCCCACAGCCCCTCGTCTGCCACCTGGGGCTTTAGCATCTTTAGTGGCAGACCCTAAGCCACTTCCGGCCTGGGCCTGTGTGGCTGGTTGGAATCAGAGCTGGCCTGGATGGAGGTCAGAAGGTCCCTCTCACCTCCAGTTAGTGCAGATGGAGGAGTGAATGGCTCTCTGTGGACAGCAGGTCTGGAGGGTTTGCAATGTGCTGGAGGAGGAGGCCGCCTCCTGCCTCGGGACAGGCCCAGTGCAGGGCAGGGAGTAGCCTCCACTGCCCTCCTTCCTTCCCTGTGCCCCCTTCGACCTCTGCCGCCTTCCTCCTTGCTGACAGGCCACTGACTGGAGCCTGGTCGACCCAGGGGCAGCCAGGAAAGCTCTAGAAGCCAGAGCAGGCACCCACTCCCCAGCCAGTTCTGTCCGCCCCGACTAAAGCCTTTCTCTCTGGGAGCCTTTCCTGGGGCAGGGCGAGGCCCTTGTTTGCAATTTAAATGTGGCCTCATTTATGGAAGGGTCCTTGCTCCTCCGAAAAGCCTTGGGCTCAGGCTCGCCCTCCCCGGCAGCCAGGCCTCAGCCAGGAGAAGAAACTGATCTAATAGGCCTTTCTACTGCTAATTGTAGCAATTAGTGTCACAGAATGGGGACTCCCTGGGGGGCCGGTGCAGGGCACACAGGGCTGTCCCCAGCTCCTGGGGCTGCCCCCCTGCCCGGCAGACTGGGCCCCCACCAACATCCTGGCTAGGCTTCAAGGTGGGGGTGGGGTGGGAGAGGGCGGGGCCGCCTGTACCCAGGGGAGTCCTGGCAGGGTTCAGGCCAGTGGCCAGACAGGTGACCCTGGTCTGGGACATGTGGCCCTCCCAGAGCCAGTCCACGTGTGCCTGTGTATACAGGAGGGCAGCAGTGGGGAGCACCTGATGGTGGCAGGAAACTGCTTCTAGATGGGAGGGGGGTATGACTTTTCCTGGTGTGGCCAAGGACAGTCCTTTCTCTCCTCCTTCACAGGGGAGTTCTGCTCTTTCATTCAGCATGCTTCCAGAGCCCCCCTAGACCCCGCGACACTGATCACTGAGCACACACGTGCCATGGTGCCACACGCCTCCTAGTGACACAGGCCACGGCGCAGCTAACTTCGAGGCTTTCCCAGGCAGGGGTTGTGTCTGAGGGGCAGGGTGATGACCATCACCCCATTTTACAGATGGGGCACTAGCCGCTGGCCCAGGCAGCAGGGATTTGAGAGGGCCCAGCAGACCCTGATTTGGAGGGGAGCACTCTGGGTGGGAGCACTGGCCCCGGGATCAGAAGCACCTGAATAGGGTCCTAGGAGCTCCCCTGGGGAAGCTGGGGAGGGGGGGGCAACAGGATAGCGGCTGAAGGCAAAGGGCCCTCTGGTGGAGGAAGCCTGTGAGCTAGAGGAGGAGGAGATGCTCAGCTGGGGCAGAGGCCAGACCAGAAAGGCTGTGTCCTGCAGGATCTGACCCTGTTCTGAGATCTCGGGGAGCCACTGAAAGGTCCCACTCGGGGAGGCATCTGCCCTCCACTGAGTGGAGAAGGGACTGAAGGTGACAGAGCAACGTTTGCTCCTAGAGAAGTGCCCAGGGAGCAGGGGGCAGGACCAGCCCAGCAGGTGATGAGGGCAGCCAGGAGGGGACACGTTGGCTGGCAGCAACTGGGAGGCTCCCAGTGCCAGGGGTGGGGGTCCAGCACACACGGCAGTAGGGACCCTGGTGGTGGAAGGGAGCGGTGGGGCCTATGATGGAGTGTGGGGGGCCAAGCTGGAGAGATGCTACAGGAGCTGGGGGACCAGTTTGGGAGAGAAAAGCTGCCCCAGGTGGGTCCTAGGAGCTCAGGGTTCAGGGCCTGGGAAGGAGATGGAGGATGAAGCTCGGGAAGGAGGGACTCCGTCACTGGCCTCTGGGTCATGGCCTTGGGGACCGGCACCCCTGCTTCTCTAACGTTGGGCCATGGCCGGGCCCCTGACCCACACGTGGCCCCCCGGGGAGCCTGGGATGGAGGCTGCTGCCCCCTCTGTGGTTTCACTACACAGAGGCACTCCCCGTGGGCAGGAGGGAGGCCTCGCCCTCACCCAGCCGTCTCAGAGCCTCCCTGGGGTGGAAAATCCCCCCAATCTTCACGGAAAGCCGAAAAATGGCCTTGAATAGGACCGAGAAGAGAAAACAAAGAGGCTGTCAACTTCGGAGCTGTGGCGGGGGCAGGGCACTTTGTGGACCCCACGCAGACAGCACTTTCCAGCAGTTTCTCGGCCCCAGCACCCAGACCCACAGACGCAGCAGGACGGGTGTTCATAGGGGCGGTGGCCCTCCCGCTCAGCCTTCCTGATTAACAGTTCAAACAGGCCTCAGAGGCTCAGAAGGGTTCAGTGCAGAACCTCTAACTCTCCTGCTTGCTAATTTTTAAACACAGCTGAGCTCAGAGCGCCCCTCCCAGAAGGCCCTGAGAGGGACTCTGCAAAGGCCCCACCCCGGTGTTGCCAGTCATCCTTGTGCGTTGAGAACAAAGGCTCCCCATTCCCTTCCTTGGCTGGCCAGCTCATTCTGACGCCTGAGACGAGACTTGTCCCTGAAGCCCTCTGTCCACACCTGTGGAATTGAACACAAGGCCGTGACTTCTAGATGAACCTTCAAGATCAGCTCAGAGTAGCTGGACTCCCACCCACCTGAACCCCTGGGGTGGGGGCATGGCTCAGTTCCTGCGGCTACACCAACTCCTGGCAGTGGGAGGATGACAGCCAGGTGCCAGGGCTAGAGCCCTCCCACCGCCCCCAGACCCAGGGCTCTGGGGTGCGCACCACATCTTCAGCCACCTAGAAATCTAACATTGCTCACACACACCCCTGTGACTCCCGCACGCCCATCCTGTGTCCTATCCCCTCACAGGGCCTGGGGTCCTGTCCCCTCTTGTCTCTGCTCAAACCCCAGTCCCTGGCACCTTCTTAACAATGGAAGCGGAGATCCCATCCCATTGGGCCCTGCGGACACCCCGACTCTTGGCCTCTACTCTCACACCAGTCCTACTCCTGGCCCTGGGACATCCTCAAGGGAGGGAGACAGCCCTTGTAGTAGGGGCATATGCCATGTGCCAAACAGTCACCCCTGCAGCCACAGTGTGCCTTCACTCCTCAGTTCCTGGATGTCTTTGCAACAGCCCCACAGGGAGGGAGGTGCGGCCTACACACTTGGATGTGGCATAGTGCCTCACCTGAGGCCATGGGGCCCTGACACCACAGAAGTTAGCTGGGTCCCTGCGGAGACCAGCCCACCAAGTCCTCTTATGCCAGAGGTGGGTTATGGGGCCTTTATTGGTTCCCAGACCATCCTAATCTTGGAAGAGAGACATATTGTCAAACCTTCAGCTCTGTAGCAGAACCAGGCCAGGGAGGGGAGGGGACGGCTGACCCGAGCAGCCTGTCCCCAGGTACCACTGTGGCCTATCACTGTTGTTGTCATGGAGGAAGGCAGCCTGGGAGTCCAAGAGGCCTGCCCCGCACATGTAGGGCTGGATGCCAAGAGGGATGCCGAAGGCCATTGCTGGACACCTGGGAGGGCCAAGTGCCACCCTGGGAAGGCATCTTTCTCTTCCTGCATGGGCTGCTAGGGAGCCAAATGCCACCCACCCCCCCGGCTTCCCGTAAACAAGTGGGACTGTGCCCGGTCCAGGTGCAGAGGGCAGCTGTCCCTAGCAGCCACTCAGCCGGCGCTGCCCTCCCCAGCCAGCCACTTGCCCAGCTGCCCCTCCCACTCTTGCCACCAGGGCTGTGAGCCACTTGCTGGCTTGTGTTGCTCCTAAAACGTTTGGATTTTGGCGATTCCGGAAGATACCCCACCAACAGAGTTCCACTTGAGTCACTGATCCATCGTTCGTTCTGGCCCTACTGTGCAGGCCTGGTGCTGGGACACGGGGGCTGTCAGATGGGCCCCTCTGTGAGCTCCTGGGCTGGCAGAGCCAATTGGGGTGAGGGAGCCAATCGGGGACTGAGGTGGAACCTGGGTGGTGGTGGGTGGGGGCACGAGGCTCTGGGGCTAAGGAGAGCGCTTGGTTCTCCAGACACCTCGCACCTCTAGTAGGGTGGAGCCCGTGCCAAGGGAGGTGGAGGAGAGGGCAGGGGTCTCTGTGGGCTGGCAGGCAGGGCGCCCCTCCTCCCCATGCCCCATTTCCCCAACTGGGGCTTATACCCCCCTCAGGCTCCTCTCCCCAAGGCCACTAAAAAGACCTCAGGCTGGTGGGGGGTACATCCCAAAGAGTAGCATTGAGTCCCAGGGTTGGTGGGAGATTATCTATGCAGGGGCTGATAGGAACATCCCCCCAGGGCTAACTTCAAAGCTGCTCCTTCACCCCCTGCATCAAAGGCAGCAGGCTCAGCGGTTTGAACATTAAAAGAGGAGGGTCTTGGACCTTCGCGGTCACCTGCCTCTCTCGGCTTGCCCTTCTCAGGGTCTTGAAGGCCTACGTGTACGGGCAGGTGGGGGCCAGAACACTCTGCCTCCTGGGCCCCCAGGAGTCCCTACACATGACAGGGTGGACTCTCCCGGGGCCTCTGTTCCCCACCTAGACAGAAGCTCCCTGATCTATGGCCCAGGCTCAGGCGGGAGGGCCCTGCTGAAGTGAGCATGCCCCGTGCTCCAAGGCAGACCCTCCCTCTCCCTCTGGAGCTCTCTGCTAAGGCTGGGTTTTTCCACCCTCCCTCCCTCTGGGCCCCACTGGGTCCCCTGCCTGACCCCAGCATACCCAGGCCCCAAAGCACAGACTCCTCGTTGCAGTCGAGCGAGCTAGCAAGTGTGCCCGCGCCCAGAGGGGTGCTGACCCCTCCCTTACATGGGAGACATCAAAGGGAAGCAGGAAGCTCGGGGCTGGCTGACCCCAGCAGGCGGGAGAAGCACAGTGTCACAGCTCAGCCCCTGGCCCAACTGCTGGGGATTTTCCACCCCATCAGGATTTCCGCAGGACACCCCGACTCTGGCCTTTGAGGCTCCTCGGGAACCAGGGTTGGGACAGGAGCCTGAGGGGGGCAGGGGTCCAGGGATGCTGGAAGACCCCAGTTCTCACTATCCCCAAGCCTTGACGGCTGCTGGTTCAGGTGCATCCGACCACCAGCCTGGGCTCTGGGACCTGGCTGGGGACACAAGTTACGGATTTCGCAGAGGGCCCCTCTCCCAGCAGCCACACCCCCAATACAGGTCAGGGGTGCCAGGGCCACTGAGCAGCCCATGTATGAATAGCCCCAAGTCCTAGATTCCCAGGATGGACCCTCCTGAGTACGCTGCCACAGCCTCCACATGGAGAGGGACACGGCCATGGGTGGTGTGCACTTAGAAGAACCTCCCGCAGAGGCCAGTCTGTCCCAGCCCTCATCCCACGGCCATCAGTCTGGGACCCCAGCATGCCCACAGACCCTGCACAAGGTGGGCAAGGCCAGTGTCCGATGGTTCCAGGGGGCTTTGTGGCCTCGTGCCTACTTCGTACGCTCTCTTTAGGATGCCTGTGTCACTCCCTGGGGTCCCTCTCTGCCTGGAGTTGAGACTGCCAGGTCTTCATCCTGAGCTCTTGCTCCTACCCCTGGGAGCTGTAGCTGGTCACGAGGGAGTGATCCAGGCGTCACAAAGGCTCTCCTAGATCTGGGTTGGCCCTCTAGGTCTGCCACCGGGTAGATATACCCCAGGGTCAGCAGGCCAGAGGGAAGTGCACCTGAGTCCCTTTGGCTGTTATGTGGGGGCACGCGGTTTTATAGGTGCAGGCTGCTGGTCCTGGGCTGAAACCAGGGCTAACTGTGACATCCCTCCTCAGATACAGGTCTGCCATCCAGGTGGGGACCCACGTTCAGTCCAGCAGCCTGGCTCTGAGTCCGGAGCTCAGCCTACGAGCAGACACGCTCATGTGGGAAGTGCTGGCAGCAAGGCTCCCGATCTGGTTACAGCAGCTGTCTTCACAGGAACGGGCTGCCCAGGGCTGCGTATGAGGCTACCCTGGGGGCGGGCAGGGGTGTCTGTTGGTGGGAATTGTTTCAAAACAATCACAGAAACTTGGCAGGCAGGGGCTCTGGGCATTGGGATCTGGGTCTCCTGGTCAGGGGTCCGGCCTCCCAGGCCAGCAGCATTACGGGGGTGGGGACGTGTGTTCTGTGCATCACAGAGCCTGAGGGTCACATAGCCAGGCTGGAGCCAGTGGGGGATGGAGGGACACAGGATGGGCGGGCACAGCTGTGTTCTCAGGAAAGCATGAAAACCCAGAAGCGAGGGGTTGAGACGGGGTGAAGGCCCACACTTTGCCATCGACTCAGACCTGCTGGAGGGCTGGCCTGGCACCCTTCTCTGCTCTGCCATCTCCCGGGCTACCAGGAGCCCAAGGGGGGCTAGAGGGAGCCCCCCCGCCCCGACTCTGCTGGGAGTGGACCGAGGTCCTGGGTATGCAGGCCTTGCTGCTGGTACTCAGGAATGGGTGGGCTCGTCCACAGACAGCACGTGGCCTCCCTGAGCCCAGGTGGTGGCCGCGCCCCTGCTCAGCCAGGAGGTTGCCTAGGAACCCGCCCGGTGTGCTCCCGGGATGCACTGCGTTGCGTGGGCCTTCTGGGCGGACCGATGAGTGAGCCTGAGGTGGGGGCCTGCCTCCACAGACCCCAGGCCCGCAAGGGGCCTCTGAGACTCCTATGTCCTGTGTGGGTCAGGAACACAATCTACTCTGATAGAAAATCTTTGTAAAACCCTGATCTGTGTCTTGGGGAGCTCTCTGGCCGAGACTGGCCAGGGGCTCCCTTGGTAGGGAGACCTCAGCCCCACCCACCAGTGACCCGAGCAGGCCCTTCCCGTAGCCCTTCAAGAGAACGCGCCTCTCCGAGGGGCTCTTCCAGGCCCCTCGCCGCCAGCTCCCAGCCTCTTGTTCACCTGGGAAAGCTCAGCCTCGGCTTTGGTGCCACAGACAAGGGACCTGCCTCCCTGCCGGGGGGTCACTTCAGGGACCCCAGGAAAGCAGACCTATTGCTCTTCTGACACCTGACAGTGGAAGACGAGGAAGAGACGGGAGGTCAGCTAGAAAGTTCTGGAACTCTGTTCACCACAGGAGTGTGTTCTGTGGGGAGCCAAGTAGTTGGCGAGGACCGAGCCCACGCGGCCCCCTGGAGCCCGCGTGGGGTTTGGGCAGCAGGCCCCGGGGCCCCTTGTGTCCCCGCTGGGCCACCTCGCCGGGGAGGCCACGGGGACAGAAGTAGGGCAGGCTGCCACAGCCACGCCTGCTCCCCTTTGTTCCGTTACTCCGTCCTCGGAGAGGGCGGCGGGCCCACCTGGTCAGTGACAGCTGCCTGTCCCCCGGCAGAGGCGGCCGGGCCCCTGCGGGCACCGCTCTTCCTCCGCGGCGGCCTGCCCCATTCTCAGGGGAAAGGCCCTCTTGAGAGCCGCTCTGAAAGACTTCCCAAGTTGCCGGACCAGTTAATGAGTTCTTTGCTCTAAACAATGTCTTGATAAAGGGGACGGATGGAGTTAGCTGGTGTTGACTAAGGAGAGACAGGGTTGCCAGGGAAATGCTTCTAAGTGGAAAGAAACAAAAGAGCGTCGTCGGGTTTTGTCTGACTAGGAGAAACGCCGCCGAGAGCGTACCTTTGGCCATCTTTTGTGTTTATGATTGGGAAGAGACGGGCGGCAGCGAGCGTGGGGCCAGGGCGAGGACGCCACAAAGCCGGTGCGCCGAGCGGGAGCCACCTGGGCCGCCCAGGTGGAGGATGGAGTGGTGTTTCGGCGCGATGTTCACCTTCTCGGTCAGAATTCAGGGGCTTTTATTTCTTTAATTCTTGCTCTGGGTTATAAATCTCTGCTTCTCCTCAGCAGCTCGAAATGTTTATTCAGAACTAAGCCCTATGTTTTAACGAGTCCTGTTTTAATAGGAAAACCATCTTTGATGGAATCATAATGCAATTCCTACTTCTTTTCGACCCACCAGAGCCCCAGGACCAGCCTTTGCAGAGGGGCCTAGCGCCTGGCACAGAAAAGCGGGCCTCCCCACATGGCTCACCTTGCAAACTAAGATGCCTCCCGCAGGCCTGGGCCCTCACCCACCATGCCCGCACCCTTGGCAGGGGCCTGTGATCAGGTGCCGGTCCCACACCCGCCAGGGGCTTGTCCCCACACCTCCTGAGCTGCTGAGAATTATCCTGGGAACGGCAGGATCTCAAGGCCCCTGGTTCTCAGGCTAATGGGAGGAGGCCCTGCCATGGAGAGGTGGGGGCAGACTTCCTCCCCGGGAGGACAGAGCTGGGTGGCCACACATGGAAAGCCTCTGAGCACAGCCTGGTGGCAGGGAGACTCCTGGCTTCCGGGTGCGTCGCCTCTGAGCACCTCCCCAGGTGCCGCCACCGCCTGTCCAGGCACCTCAGCCATCCCCCAGGCCTCTGTATACACCCGGAAAAGCCTCTACATACGAGACCCCTGGAGGGTCGTTGTAGTTCATGCATCTGGTTTCCCTGCGTTTCTAGAAATGGCAGCAGAAGGGAGTGGGTCAAGGGGAGGGATCCTTTGTGATCAAACACCGTGGGTCGACTCTGGATTCCCAACTGTCATGGCCTGTGGAATGTGAGCCCTGCAGGGAGAGCCAGGGCGGAGGAGCTCCAGAAAGAGTGGGGAGGCCTTATGGCTGCTCTGGACCCACCGCAGGCTATGTAGGCTCTAGCAGGCCCTGGCGGGATGAGGGGCCACAGCCCGGGTCCTGCCCCGTGGCTGGCCTGGGCACAAATCCCCCTCGTTTATTCATTCACCTATTTCTTCATCAAACATTCACAGAGAGGCCGTGATGGGCTCCACATGGATTAAGCCCTGAAGATAACAGCACTGAGCCCAAAGGCCTGCTTCTGCCTTCACCGGCCCCCCGCACTTGCCGGAGACAGCCAGTAAACCCTTGAGCACAAATAAACACGCAGTTATCCATTAAGAATGGTGGGGGGGGCAGGATTCTCAGCAGCCCAGTCTGAGGTGGGGACGTTCCAGCTAAGGCCCACAGGGCCTGGGAGGGGAGATGGTCGGGGAAGAGCCTAGGTGTATAATGATACCAAGAGAATATTGGAGGAGCCACGACGACTTCATTAGATGTACCACTCAAGGTCGCTCTGAACTTGGTGACCCTCGGCCCTAGACTTAACCTTTCAAGCCTCAGGTTGATCATATATAAAACAAGAGTGATAATATTCTTACGTCAAAAGCTGCCCTGATGCGCAGATTAGTGAAATCATGTTTATAAAGCGCTTAGCACAGCGCCTGGCGGAGAGGAAGTACAGTGCTCTTATTCTTTGAAGATTATTCTTTAGCTCAGAGCGTGTGCGGGGCTGGTGAGTTTTCCCTCTGCCCAGACGGCGCCGCTGGGCCTCCTCTGGAACATCTGTATGCCCAAGAAGTGCAGAGCAGGCCCTGAGAGAGCCAGGGCTGCACCCGTCTAACTCCTGCTGGTCCTCGGGGACCGCACAGGGCCTGGGGTGCTCACACACACCCCCTGCACACCCCCAGACTCCGGGCCAGAGGGCACCTTTCCTCCACCTGCCCACAGAGGGCCACCCCAAATCCTCTATATCAGTTCTGAGAGCCTGGAGCCTGCATGTGCCAGCCCTGGGGGGCAACCAGAGTTCCAGCCTGGAACTGCCCCTTGTCCTTCTTAGCCAAATGCGTGTGTGTGGTGGTGGTGGTGGGGGGGGGCAGGGGAGCGGGGACAGTTAGAAACCTCCAGAAACATGAAAGGCAAGTTCTTTCCAGGCTTAAGGGGTGGGTCCAGCCCAGACCAGGTGGGGCCTCCATCTTCCACCAAGGGAGCCTGAGGCCAAGGAGGTCAGCGAGTCCCAACCCTGCTCCTAGAGCTTTCATGAGGATCCCTGTTCTTTGCAGTCATCCCAGCTCCTAGAACCATCCTATCCATGGGGGGTGATCAGGGGGCTTCAGGACAGTGAGGGGTCACATAGTTGGGGGGAGAGAGATGGAGCTGGGTAGCCCTGGGGGTACTGACCCTCCATAGGGGGAGCATTCAAGGAATGCCCCACAGCCCGGCCTGTCCTCACGGCTCCCTGAACCCCTGCTTCTGTCCCACAGGGAGCTCACTTGCTTCCTTCCATCCCACTCTTCATCAAACGTCAACGGTATAAAAGGACTTTCTTTCTGTGTGCTGCTAGCATTCAGAAATAGAACTGTTGTCCAAGAATTTTCTCACAAGAAGGAAATCCTGCCATTTGTGACAACATGGGTGAATGTGGAGGATGTTGAAATAATCCAGACGCAGGAGGACACACAGTGCACGATGCCAGTTACATGAGGGGTCTAAAGCCCTGACTGCTGGAGGCGGAGGGTGGTGGTGGGCGGGGTTGGGGTCAGCCCCCCGGCGCAGAGGGTCAGTCCCGTGGGGCAAGTGGGGCCGGACCAGAGCTGCAGTCAACCACACTGCACGGTGTCTTTCACAGGCTGCTGGGAGGGCAGGTTTGGCATGAAGCACCCTTCAATAATAATAATAATAATAATAATAATAATAATAATAATAATAATATAATAATAATAATAATAATAATAATAATACCACCAGCAATAGGGTAAGAGGGAGCTCTGGGAGCTAAGGGACAGTTTATGGCTGAGATCACAGTGATGGTCTCATGTGTGTGACTTCTCTCCAAACTCATCATGCTGCACACGTCCATTCTGTACAGACTTGGTATGCCAATCATACCTCAATGAAATGGCTAAAAAAAAGGAAAAGCAAAACCAAAAAAATACTTTTTCACAGGAACTTTTGTTTTGTTTTGAGCATATAGTTTAAAATAATCACATTCTTGATGAAATCCTCCAGAGCCTCTTTAACGGAGCCCAAATGCCACTGACGTCCGCATCTGGCAAGGCTGACACGATACAGGAACACACACCTATCTCATCTATGATAAGGCAATAACCCTACAGAAAATATTAGTAACTTGGGTCCATTGGCTTTGAAAAATCCAAGCCGGAGCAGGGAGGGTCGTGCTGAGAACGCCAGTGGAGGCCCGGCAGCCTGGATGGGTCTCCAGGGAGGTGGGTTGAGCACGAGTCGACTTCAGAAGGTCCCCTAGTGTGCTGTCCCACATACAGAGCATGCTCAGCAGGACAGGCTTCAAAAAATGCACAACAGATGGGTGGCTGCCGAGGCTGAGGACACGGCTGGTGGGAGGGAGCGCGTATGGCTCTGAGGGGTGACACGAGGGACCCTGCGGATGACAGGAGTGCCACTGGAGCAGTGTCTGTATCCTGCCGGTGATCTTAGCCTACAGTTTGCAAGATGTCACCGTGGGGGGAAAGTGGTAAAGGACACATGGAATCAATTATTTCTTACAACTGCATATGAATCTGCAATTATCTCAAAATAAAAAGTTTAATTAAAAGAATCATGATCCTCATACTAAAAAATCAACAGTCCTAAAAATACCCAATAATGAATTTTAAAATGTACAAAATCCACACAGAGGGCTGAAAAATATTGAGGGACTTTATAGCTCTTTGAACATAGATAAACCTCTCCTATTTGTGCCTAGAAAGGCCATTTTCGTAAAAAAAAAAAAAAAAGATAATTCTAAGTTAATCTAAATTGATCGCAGCTTCCATAGAAAATACCAAGAGAATGTAGAGGGTCACACACATGAGAGGGTCACACACATTTTTTTTTTCTTTTAATCAGACAAGCTGATTCCAAGGTCTGTAAAGTCTGAAGAGGCATCATCTGGAGCTCTTTGGTGGCAGCCTGGCTCTCTCGAGCTCCAGAAAGGCTGGATTTTAAAGACTGCCCGGCATCCTAAATAGTCTCAGGAGCACACACTGCATTTCTTTCTGAAGCTGACCCTCTTCACTCAGACTCCCTCCCCTGTGGCCTCGTCAGGCAGCCAGCATAGTAAATGTGGTAAAAGATGCACACCTGCTTGGGCACCCCGTAGCCTTCCTGCGCTTTAGCACCCGTCTCTGCACTCCATGCAGGGGTCCCTGCAATCCTCCCAGCAGCCCTCTGTAAGGCATGCTTTCTTGTCATCTCCATTTTACAGAGGGGGAGACTGAGACTCCGGCCACATAGCTCCCCCAAGGTCCAGCAGGTAGGGGGTGGCACAGTCAGGGTTTGAATGCGGGCTGTTGCTGCAGCTTTGCCCTTAGCCACAACTTTTTGTTCCCAAGTCCGTAAAGGAGGACTCCAAGCAGGGGGGCAGGGGACTGGGGGCAGCATTCCTCTGGGCTGGTTTCATAAGGACAGGCTAGAAAGGCTGCAGTGGTCCAGGGAGCCTGGACAAGCAGATGGTCTGGGCTGTGCCGTGGAGCTGTGCTGACCTGCACTGCTTGTGCCAGCACCTGAGCTAGCAGGCTTGATGGGGTCGGGGTCTTGTGGTGACCGAGGGTGGGGCTGGCTGGATCGTACAGATCCTTACTGCAGCTTTCTCCTTGAACTAGGACTATTCTAAACTCTTATTCTCTGCTGAGTTGCTGAACTCACGTTTCCTACGATGCCCTGAAGCACACAGGATCACACATGGGTGGGAAGCGGCCCCTGGGTCAGACCTGCATCCCCTCTGCAGCTGGACTCTACCATGTGAGCAAGCCTGAAAGAAGCAAACACTCCTGCTTCCTAACATTCCAAGCTGCCGAGGCAAGGCCTCGGCCCCAGACACTCAGCTTCCCGATCAGCTCCAGAGCTAATCCTGTGTCTACATCTGAAGAGCGTTTTGATCCACGCCCTGGATTCTCTGGTCGGCTGCGCCGTGGGAAATGCAGTTTCCCCCGTTGGCCTTCCAGTAATAGGGATACGGAGGCCCTGCCATACTGATAAGCACATCATAAAGTTCCCAAGTCAGAGCACCCAGCCTGGCCTGTCCCTGGCCCGCTGGTCGTCCAGAAGCCCGTCTACACTCGGACACAGATGACAGGGGAGTTTGAAACACGATCAAGGGAGCAGTGAAGTCAGCAGCGAGGAGGTGATGCGCTCAAACAGCTCGCGTTGGGACAACTAGTTAGACGCCCGGAAAATACACTGCATTTAATGATTTCTTACACCAAATCCCAATGAAACACTATGTCCATGTAAAAAGGTGAAAGAATGGCAGAAGAAAACACGGGAGAGTCCATTAGAACAAGCTCAGAAGAAAGAAGTGTTTTCAGGTATACAAAGGACCCTAAGTCACAAAACACCACCAAAATTCACGTCAAAATTTAAAATTCCCACCAGCAGAAAAATATAGAAGCTAAAAGACAAATGAAAAGCTGGGCTAAGATATTTTTGACACATGCTGACTTCCTATCAATCAATAAAAGGGGGGTGGGGGCTCAAAAAGAGGAGAATTTAGGAAGATGGAACACAGAAGAAATGCTCTTAATTATTTGAAGAGATAAAGCCCTCATTTATAATAAGTGTATATCAGAACTCCAGCATGGCATTTCTCATCCATCAGATGAATGGAGATAAAAGCCAGGACTGCATGTCTGCTTGGGGAAGGTGCGGGCGTGGGCGCAGGGTGTACAGGGCCACATTCACAGTCACGGTCATGGGCTCCAGGGGCCCGCTCACAGTCCTGGACTCACGGTCACGGGTGTATGGGGCTGCTTTCACGGGTACAGGGGGCACAGGGCCCCGGCAGGGCCGCCTTCACGGGCCCAGGCACAGCTGCCATTTGGCAGGATCTGTGAAAACATGTACATATGGGGAAAATGGACTTTTGGAAGTGAATCCACTTAGAATGGAGACAGAAATTAAATGAAACACGGATCTGACCGAGAGGTTTCCTTGAACAATATCGACACTAGCTGTGAACACAAGCCTGTCCTAGGAGAAGCTGTTGTCACGGCAGACACCTGCTCATTTTGGAATGAGCGAGCGGAGACAGCCTGGGGCTAGTGGCCGTGAAACGTCCTGCGACACCACCGTCCCACGGCACCACTGTGGGGCACCTTTCACCACAGCCCAGGCGTCGGCAGCTTTTCCACAGAAAGACTCGTTTCGTAGAAGGGAGGGCTTCGCCGCAGTGCGAGGGGCTGTCCGCAACCCTCGACTGCTTCACTGGCTCTGGCCTGAGCTGCACATCCAGGCACCCGCCTTGATTTTGTCTCCCCCCGGTAACTGGGGGAACCCTGCTTGATCCCTGGGGCAGCCTTCAGTTCCCTTCATGGAATCTCTCATCTTGGCAAGGTTTCCAGTTCTTCTTTACAATTGATTCACTTTGTATGGTGCTTGTTTGGTAAGGAACAGCCTAGAAAGAGGCTCCGCCAACAGAGCTGGAGCAGGGATAAGCCTGGGGGGAGACAGTAGTGTTTGGTGGGAGGGACGGGCTAATTTCATAATCGGGCAGTTCCTTAGTACGTATCTGAATGGTTAATGGCCGTCTTTAGCTGCCCTATACATCCATCAATAGGGGATTGTTCAGTCCTAACGGCACAATGGAATGCTCTGCAGCTGTTAATAGGGAGATGCGCTAGATGTCTTAATATAGACCCATCTCCAGAACACCCAGGCATCTTCCCTTTGAACAGTGCATACTGGGGCCGCGAGTTCTCCAACAAACGAGTGGCCTTGCTCAGGGGCTGCGGAAACGTCCCCTTAGAGCCCGGCACACCGGCCAGGGCTCCGTTCTCTCCGTGTGCCTGGTGCTCGCTTCCTGCCCAGGCTGCAGAGCCTCCCCGATCGCCATGTATGTCCCTGCTGGGCCAGTCCTGCCAGCCGCAGGGAAGTCTTGTCCTCAGGCCCACTGTGCGGCCCACCCCTGCCTCCATTGATGGGATGCTCGCCGACCCACCCAAGCGCGACGCCTTGGCCCGACGGCCCTCTCACCCCACCGTCTGGATGTCTCTTTTCAGGCAAGATGGGCTCTGGTGTTCACCGGAAACAGAACCGATGCCATAAGGACTGTAGCCCCATGTGGGGGAAGCCCGGTGTGGCGGGCTGAGTGCAGAGGCCATGTCTCCTGGAAACTACACTGGAACCACACGGCATGCAGCTGTCCCCGGCTCGTGCGTGTGCGTGTCCACGTGAATGTGCGCACAGAACACTTAATAACAGTGCTTCTTGGAGGCGCTGCCCTATGTAAACCAATCTCACCCAGGCAGCCCAAAAAGAAGCATGGCATATCCATACATTAGCTCAAAAAAGGGAAACCTAAAAAAAAAAAAAAAAAAAAAAAAGGGAAACCTCGGACAAACACGCACACCACGTGACACCTCATGGAAAAAGGTGGTACACGTAAGGATATGCACACGGACATACTTGCTCACGTGAAACACCGGGGAAAAAGACGATCAGAAACTGTTATCAGTGCTAACTTTTAGGGAAGGAAACTCAGGAATTTGGGGTTGGGGTGGGGACAGCCGGATTTTTCACTGTAGCCCATTTTGTGCTCTGACTGCTTTGCCGTGTGTGCGTGGAAAGCCCGCTCCATTATGAGGACCGTTTTCCTAGCGCGGCGTTGCGGTAGGTGAAGCCCGGTGTGCCGCAGAGCGTGCGGAGGTTTTGCCAGGCGGTGAACGGGCAGCCCTGTGCGGAGGCTGGGGAGGCTGGCGGGAGGCAGCTCTGCCGCATGGTGCTGTGGGCTCTGGTTCATGTCACTCCAAGGAGCAGGGGCTGCTCCAGCACAAAGAGGTTTTTGACAGCGTAAGGCAGAACCAGAGCGAGAGCAGACCCTGGGCAGGCTCCCAGGGAGCCCACCCCCACTCTAATGGGAAGGGGTGCCCTCCACCCCTCTGCAGACCGACAGGCTCTCCTAGGAAATGAGATGCTGCCTGTGGTCTGTCACTGCAGGATCTGGAGAGGAGTGATTCTCTAAAGAAAGGAGCGTGTACGTGTATGGCATGTTCTGGCTGCCGCGTCTCATTAAATACTTTAGTTTTTATGTAACTCTTTCCCATTTTCAGGTAATCTTTGACTTTAATGAACGCAGCAATGACAACACGATGTATCTTTCAAGTGACCCACCTCCTCCTGTGTTAATGTAAATATTCTCTAACGCATACTCACAACTTAAAAATACGGAAAAGCACCAAACCTGGAGCATGGACCCTAGCTGAGGTCCATGCTTTACTGTTGCCAAAACCCAGCTTTGGGGAGGAGCGACTTATCTCCACTTCTGAAACGGCACGGTGCGGGTGGGCGCCGCGTGGAACCCGGGTCCTCCGGGGAAGTGACAGTGTTGACCTAGGAGGGGGCCCAGGTGCTGCCCCCGCTGGGACAAGGGGGGCGCGGAGGGGAAGCCGAGGCCAGGGACCCACTCCGGACGCGTCCACATGCAGCCTCCACAGGGGCCCTGCCCTGGCATCCCCGTCCCCCGCCTGGGCGTGGGGAGGCCGGGCGGGAAGCAGCCAGCCCCGAGCCCGCCACCGTAAGAGGACACGGAGAGAAACAGCTCCAGTCAGCCCCACAAGCGAGGCCTGGAAAACTCTGCAGCTGGAGCGGACACAAAGGACCTTTCAGACTGCAGCCAAGGTGCCCAGGGAGCGGGGCTTTTTTTTTTTTTTTTCCTTTTTTTTTTTTTTTTTTTTTACAGCTATTAGGGTGACAAGCCTTTCCAAAGGCCAGCAGTTGGCGAGGGTTTCCAGGAAGCTGGTCTGGCACCAGGCTGGGATTGGAGCAACTTTAACGAGTTAACTTCAGAAGGAAGGAATCATCAGGGAAGGTTTAAGGTTCAACAAACTTTTTGAATTATTTTGCAAAAAGTTCTGGCTTTCAAATTCAAAGGCATGTTTAGCCGTGACTGTTTTCAGCCAGAGATTATTTCAAAGGCAGCGCAGCCCGCACGTTTCTGATTCATTCAGTCCAGGTATTTGTCTCAACTCCTCGGGACGGGCTTTGCCAGTGCCATCCAGTGCCGGGAAACGCGGGGTCACCTTACACGTCTCCTCAAACACCCCTCCGCCCACGTGCCTCTCCCTCGGCCAGCCCCCGTGGCCCTGGGCGCACACGCGCACACACGCGCACACACCTTCCCCGAGCAGGAAGCTGCTCCCTGCCAAGAGCGAATGGAATTCAGATTTCCAGAGGGTGTCCTTGGCTCCCAGATCCACAGCCACACACTGAAGAAAGGTCCTAGTGTGTGTGGTGGGGGCCCAGAGAGAGGGGCCTCCATCTCGGCTCACGTCTATCTGGGCCCCAAGAAAAACCCACAACTGGCTGTGCTCTCCTCAGCCACACCCGGCCTCAGTCACATTCCTTCCTTTCCTGAGCCCACACTGGGTGGCCACACAACCCCGCTTCTACACCTCCCTCCCCACCGGCAGGGAGACCTCGGCCAGGCCCTCATGGGGCGGCCAGCAAGCGCCAACGAGGGGGCCGCACCCCAAGCCCAAGGCAGCCGGAAACCACCGAGGGGCCCGAGGGGCTGGGCATCCCACCCGGGGCCTCCTCTCAGCAGTTCTCACTCCCCGAACAGCACAGCCAGGGCCGAGCTCCTTGCGGGAAGTCCCTCTTCACATCCCACCTGTACCCTCCTGGCTGCTGCCCCGGTGCCCCCCCCCAGCAGACGCTCCCCACACACCATGAGAAGCACTGCCCCCCGCCCCCACCCCACCATCCAGGCTGGGCCTTCTGAGCCCTGAGATCTGGCATCCTCGGGAGTTAAACATTTACAGGCGTACACCAACAGCAGCCCAGTAAATGAGACAAGTCCATGATCAGCCACACACGGTGGACAGGCTGGTCACGCTTAGCTTCTCTTTGACCCCAGTCCCTGGGACCTCGCCACCTGCGTGGCCAGGTAGCAACAGGTGGAGAATATGGTCGTCCCACAGGTCTTCGGAGGTGGTGAGGACTGATGAGCAGGAGCACTGCTGGCTTTTCAGGTGCTCAGCACCCACGGAGGCCCAGCACCCGGCAGAGCAGGTCTGCTGCTAAATCAGAGCCAAGCCATATCCCCCCAGACAGGCCCCTCTGTCTGCTCGGGAGACTCTTTTCAGAAGTGGGGGCTCCTGGGCCTTGCATTTCTGCCCGGGGGGAGGCTGCAGCTTTACAGCCTGGGCTGGAGTCTCTGCTTGGGCTCCTGCCCCTGCTCAGGGCCACTCTGACCCTCCTGAGCTGGGAGTGCTGGCACCCCTGCCCTGGTCGTGTTCACTGGGGTCTCGGGCCAAGTGCCATAAGGTCCTGCAGTGGCCTGAGAGGCCACGGCACTGTCCCTTCTGGCCAGCGCAGACCTTACATTTTAGTGTTTCTGGAATGCCTCGGCTCTACTGGCTTCTCCTTCCAAGCATGGCCCACAGTGGACTTAACTGAGGGACACTCTTCCCGCATCCCTAGGGGAGGGTCTGTGTGTGTGAGAAGCAGCAGGAGGAGAAGGCCACGGCCTTCAGGAAGTGCGTCATGCTGCTTTCCAGGTAGCCAGGTGCCCAGAGCATGGCGTTCAGGGAAGTGCCCTGGCTAGGCTACCCTACCAACAAGGGTTGGGGTAGTCAGTTGACCTAGGCCTGGTGTGGGGTGGGATGCAGGTTCTACTAGAGCAGATGGGCCCTGCTGGAACAGCAAACATGCATGGGATTCGGGGTCAGGATCCCAGGGCCTGTCCCAGCTCTGTCAGCAGCTGGCATATCCCCTGGGCACGGTCCTCTCATCTCTGGTGTCAGGGTCCCCACTTCCCAAGCTGTTTCTCCTGAAACCTACAGAGATATTTCCCTACCCCAAACCTAGGCCCCCTGGTCTGACAAAGTCTACCACCCAGGACAGGATGGGGGTTGTTGATGGAGAGGCCTGTGAGCCTAGAGCTGCCACGGACTGTGGGGGTAACTGGGACATCATCTCAGATGAAGTCCTCTGGACCTCTCGGGTGGCACCAGCCCCAGACCGCACACACTTGCCAGCCTGGGCTCAATCATGCTGGGAGCACTCCCCCACCCGGGGCTACCCCCATCTCAGGAGTCTGCCCCCTGTTCCTGCTACAGCCTCGCCCTGCATCCGGGCCCCCATGAGCTCCCACCTGGAGCCCACACACCCAGCTGGGGGCTTCCATGGGGCAGTTCAAAAAGAAAAGCTGGAAAAAAAGCATTCCAGTGTTTTTAACTGGGAAAGATTCCACTTGATTTGACAAGTCCAGGATGTAAGGACAACACGGGAACCACAAGCCTGCCACTGAGAGGCCCAAGAGGAAGGATAGGTAGAAGAGAGGTGTCCTTGGGCCGGGGAGTGGACAACACGGGGCCCCAGAGCCACCCAGGCAGGGCCAGGGAGCCAGGCCCAGAGCACACTCAAAGGCTGGAAGCCAAAGGTCCCAGCATGACCTTACCTTGCACTTTATACCCTAGATACAGAGCCCGGCTATGGGGGATGAGGTAGGGGCCCTGGGGCCAGCTGCTGGGAGCTGCCCACCTGCTCAGGGGCCCTGGCTCTCCGGTCCAGGTCCCTGGCCACAGCGAGGCCGTGGGGAAGGACGCTGAGTGTGTGTGTGTGCGAGGGAGTGGAGCTCTGTGTTCTGAACAGCCCTGACTTCCCACCATCTTCCAAATGTGCCCTCTACTGCCTACCGATGGCACCCCACTCTCTGTCTCAGTTTCCCCAGCAGGGCAGCACAGGAAACTGCTGTGGCAAGTGTTGAGCTTTGGGTGCAGCATAGTGTGATCTTGTACGATGGTTCAATTCCAAAGTCTTAGGAGACAGATCGCGTAGAGTCACAATTCCCTTTGCAAATCCCTTGAGTTGCCCCGAAAAAAAACAACAACAACAACAAAAAAAAACCAATCCTGTCTCAGAGCTGTGTGCACACCCCGCTGAGCGGCCGTCATGCCCGCTCAAGTGGGAGCAGCTCCATGCAAACGCAGAGGCTTTCCCTGCTCCCCAGACACAGGCAGCGCCGTCTTTCAAGAGGGCTGCTGGGGCTGCTGCCCACATGCAGACGTCACTTACGGAGATGATCAAAGCAGTCGTGGGGTCAGGGTAAGGGTGTGGGGCTGACAGGGTGCCAGCCTCTGCCTCTGAGGCCGGACTGGACTCCCGTCCCCACCCCCCCGCCTCCACTATTTCTTCCCCTTCCCTCCATGAAGACTTCCTCCTAGGTGGTGCCCCAGGCCTCCCGAGGCAGATGAGCCTTGCCCTCCTTGCATGGAGGTGCCAGGCCCACGGTGTGTGGAGAGACCATGCAGAATTCTCGGAGCAGACAGCCAGGAAGAGACACTCGGCCAAAGCACTGACTCGCTCCACGCGCCGTCTCTCCTGCTGATGGGCCACAGGAACACTTTGGGAGGCCCAGACCCCACACCAGATGCCGGCCGCCTTGTCTCTGTGGGCTTGTGACTTCCCTGCCCACCAGCCCTCCGGGAACCAGCCTGGCCTCCCCCTCAAGGACCTGGGCTCCCCAAGAGACCGCCTGCCTGGAGATGAGCCCTGGCTCTGTCCCCACCTCGCAAGTGACACTTGCAAGTCCTGACTCTCCTGAGAAGCAGAGGTACCGACCCTCTGCTTGTTTTGGACCCATAAGGACACAAGCTGTGCATCTCAGCTAAGTGCAGCCTCTGCTCGCAAACCTGACACAAGACATGCAGCCTCTTCTGAGCACCTGGCAGCCAGCAAGCCCGTGACCGCTGCAGCCATATTTGGGCTGTCCCTCTGCTAGGCCGCCCAGGGGGCTGCACGGGGCCAAGAGAAGGCAGGACACCAGGCCCATGCTGCCCATGTCTGCTGGAAGGCTATCACCATCCTTGGCGGGTAGGCCCGACGGCGAGGAGGACACATGGCAGCAGGATGGCCCTCCCTGCCGAAGAAGCAGGACATGGGGGGCCTAGGTCTCTCCCTGCACCTGTATGGGAGCCGGAGCTCCTTTCTTTGCTACGACAGGGTGTGGGTGGTGCACCTGCCTCCAGCCCACGTGGAGCCCGAGGCTCGAAGGCCTGCAGGCAGACCTGGTGAGTGATGGTACCTAATGGCTACACACTGACCCCAACCGTATCCCATGGACACTTGTGATCTGGTGCTTTACCAAGCCCTCAGGTCAAGTAAGGGACGTCTTCGTGGGGTCTCCCAAACCAAGGTGACATTTATCAGGCACACTCTCGAAGGAGGCACCGGGCTGGACATGGGCCTCAGGGCCTCAAGCGCTCACACCCGCCCCGTGAGGCCCGTCTCCAGGGTCTGTGAGAGGACGCCAAGGCTCAGAGGTGAGCTGACTGCCCCAGTGTCCCTCCCAGCTGGGGTTCCTGGGAAGACCGTTTCCCTGGGGTGAACACTCGAACATCAACTGATGAGGAGTAAACCTCTGATAGGCCACAGGCAACCACGGGACTGGAACCTACAGAACACAGTGGGGAACTGGAGAGGAATTTGGAGTCAACGGGGGATGCTTGGAGGCCACAGCTGCAAAGACCTGGTATCATGACAATGTTCATTCTCCTCACCTAGAGAGGATGCTGGCCGTCAGGGGGAGAGGTGGGCTGCACAGAGACAGGCCCGTTGGAGGCAGGGGACCCAGCCAGAGCCTTCTCCACGGGCCCCAGACCTGTTATCAAACGACGGAGCCAGGGCTACAGTCTGCCCTGCAGAGCTGCGCAGGGCCCCAAACCGGAGTGGGACGGTGCGGAGCTGGCCAGGGGGTGGAGGGTACTGAGCCAGCCTGCGTCTCCAAGGGGGAGAAAATGTACCTTGACCTCAGCCTCACATTGGATGCAAAAATCGATTCCAGATGGACCACGGATCTACATGTGAAAGGTGAGCTAATAAAGCTTTAGAAAAAATCAGAATATCTTTATGACCTTGGAGTAGTCAAAGTTTCTTTAATAGGACACAAACAGCACTATCCAGAAAGGAAATGTTTGATTAACTGGATCACATTAAGAGTTCACTTAAAGTTCTTCTGTTCATCAAAAGACGCCCTCGAGAGAGGAAGGGACGGCCCGCGAAGGGAGGGGGATTTCTGTGCTAGGTGTGCTCGGGTGTGTGTGTGCAGGCACACTTCGGCACGCACATCCCCGCCGCCCATGAGTCCTACCGGGATGCGTGAAGACAGAACGAGAAGAGGTCCATCACGGAGAAGAGGTCACCCAGAATAAAATGGGCACAAGACCTGCGCCTCTTCACCAAGGACAGCATCGGACCGAGGACCGAGGCGGGGACGCCTCCCACCCGATGCCGCAGATCCCTGCCGCCGCCCGCCGGGCCAGAGGGAAAGCCCGAGAAGTGGCGTTGGCGGCGGGGCGGCCGCGCCCGGGGAAGCGCTCGGCAGGACCCAGGGAAAGTAAACACGCAGTCGGGCGCCCGGCGGCCCCACACCTAGGCAGCGCGCACCGGAAATGCAGCCTGTACCGTCGCCAAAAAGCCTGTACAGGATATTCTTAGCACTAATGATAACAACCCGCCGCTGGCACCAGTCCACGCAGCCGTCGACAATAGAGCGGATAAACAAAGTGTGGGCCGTTCACACGGTGGCGTGCCAGCGGTGCTCCCTGCAGCCACGCGGCCCTCAGCCCGGGAAGCCAGACGTCCGCACGGTGTGTGCGCCGGGAGCGTCTGACTCTAGAAAGTTCGGCAATGGGCAGCGCAGAGTCCTGCTGCCAGAAGCGGAGACAGCGGTGACCCTTAGAATGTGGGACAGGAAGTAGGAGCCCCGGGGATTCCCCCGGGGGACCTCTGTCGCTCTGCCTGGGTGCGAGTTACGAGCGGCCTTGGGCTGACATGTCCCAAGTGCTCTTGAGATGTGTGTGCTCATCTGTGCGCACTTTGTCCTTCAACCAGAATGGTCAAAGTGGCCTAGATGCAAGGATGGAACTTTCTGGGCCTAACTTGAGAGCCGGACCACCTGTGCCCGGAGAGGGGTGGGCCCGGACCCCGACTCAGGCCTCCTGACCCGGCCGCCCTAGGGCTCAGCCTCCTTTCCAGATTTAGGGAAACACTGTGAGGGGGCCCAGGACTGCCAGAAAGGTCTCCGTAGCCACACCAGGGCTGTCTGTGAAGTCACTTTGTTCTCCACCCACCTCTGGGGTACGGATGCTCCCTCTCTCTGACATTCTCCAGCACTCCTTGCCTGGTCCAGACCAACCTCACCAAAGACCTGTCGGAGGAGAGCACTGAGCCCAGCCTGGGGGCACCCCGAGACCAGGCGATACCGCCACGGCCACCGAGGAAGGAAGAAGCCTCCCACGTTCCTCCGGGCCTTCTACCTGGACTGAGGGCCCACTCCCCAGAGCGGTGGCCTCGGGAGGCGGGCTGCATCCTCCTCACGTGCTTAGATGGAGGAAGTGAGGCTCCCAGAGGTTAGGGGGCCTCTAGGGCCGGCCCACAGCTGGGCCGGTGCAGGCTGAGAGCCAGATTGAGGGCATCTGATTCCCAGTCCCGTCTCTTTCCCACTGAGCCACTCCGCCTCGCTTTTAATTTAATTAGGAGAACATTTAATCCCCCCGTGCATTTCAGAGACGGGTTTGAGCTGGCCGGGGCTGGGAGGCTCTGACGGGGCCTGTGACTCATGCAGCTTTGCACAGCACTCCCGGGCCGGCTCCCACGGGGCTTCCTTGGCACCTCACGCAGACAGAGGTGGTCTGGAGCTTCCAGAGAAGACAGGACACCGGTCTGGAAAGACAAACTGGTCTCATCTGTTCCTGGCAAGCCCCCTCCTTCATCCCCCTGGACACTAGCCCCGGAGCGGCCTCCTCATCCTTTCCCACCAATGTTTGCAGGGCAAGAAACAAAGCAAGGAGCATGGCCACTCGAAGAGGTGTGGCGCCTGGCGCCTCTGGGTCCGTGGGAGCAGGCCACAGCTGCCCCAGGCCTCCGAGATGTCCTCGGCCGTGCTGGTCCCAACCAAAGAGCTAGCCCTCCGGTCCATGTTACTGAGTGTGGGGCCGAGCCTTGTGACATTTGCCCCCATTACCAGAAGGCACGAGGCTGGCCCTAGCCTCGCTGACAAACGCAGAATTCAGGAGACATTAGCAGTGATGTGGACGAAAGCCAGGCCGCAGCGGCCTTTCTGGAAAAGACACACTTGAGCATTTTGGCATGAGACTCCACAGGGTCCAGGAGAAAGTTGGAGACATGGAAATTCTAATTAACGCACATGGGGCTGGTTTTGCTCAAGGATCTACGGGTTGTCCTGTCATGGGAGGCCAGCAAGCACATAGTTGCCAGGGAGGTGCTCGTGGTCACCTGGTGGGCCCCATAGTGCCCCAGCCCTGCCTTCCCTCTGCCTCCCTTCCTGGGGAGGCCTGTGGTCCTCCCCATGCCCATCTGTATGCAGGGTGGCACACTATGCTCTCCCCTGAGGAGCAGGACGGGGTGGCTGGTAAGCAGGAGCCTCGCCCAGCCAGGATGCCATAACAGAAGACCTGGAGAGGACCAGGCGTCAACTCTTCCAGAGGAGCCTGAGGCTTCAGTGTCTGCAGCAGGCCTGGCCTCTTGCACCAGGTGCCTGGGGTATGGGACAGATGTGGACTCCTGGCCAGTCTGGCTGCCTTGCAGCTGGGCAGGGAGTGGGGGGCTTCACAGAAGTGGCCGCTGTCTCCTGAGGCTGCTGGGACAAGGGTACCCAGGCCCAGTCAGAGCCACAGATGCTCATGCTGAGGCCATTCTGACCTAGCTGCACTCTGCCCTGCACACCAACACCCCTGCCGAAGCATTCACGGCCCTCACCACCTTGTTCCCTCAGGTGAGGCTGGCCTGGCCCTGGTGGGGCAGGAGCTGCAGTCCTGGGGCTCATGTGGCCTGGGGCTTCAGGAGTGCCAGGGAGAGAGCACCTCAGAGGAGCCACACGTACCCTGCTCCCTAGGAACTGAGGGTTGGGCAGGGAGTTAGACACCCTAGAAGGGTCCCAGGGCCCAATCTGAGGGCTCAGGGAGCTGGTACGGAGGCCCTGACAGCCAGAGCACATGGCCTGGGCCTCAGCGAGCTGAGGATGACACAGCCAGCCTCTGATGGCAGAAGATGAGTGACAAGGCCGTCTCAGATGGGGATGCCATGTGTGAGGCGTGGGCATGCACACAGCGGTGGCCCTTCCTTCCCACAGTCCTGCCAGGGGCCCCCAGGGGGCAGGAGCCCACGAGGGGGCTCCCCCGGTCCCCCTTTTACCCTGGATGCTCCTCTACCTCTACCTCACCTCTACCTCACACTTGCCCCTTGGAAGCCCTGTGGCAAGGCTCTGAGTGGGGGACGCAGGTGCAGAAGCTCGAGGCAGACTTCTGCCTGAAAGGTGTGTGTCAGGCCGTGGCCCAGCTCCCCGGAGCTGTGGGGGGGCCCCAGGGCTGCACGGGGATGGGGGTGGGGCTTGCTTACAGTGCCAGGACCACGCCGCCTCCCCAGCCCGCTGTGTCCCAGCGACTCCCTAGTTTGCACCGGGCCTGCTCACCGGCCCCCGGGCCCCCACCCCTTGCCCCACCAATGGCCAGCAGGCCCCGGAAAGAGGAGCTTCGCCCAGCCCCAGGGACCTTCCCGTAATCAAGGCTGCAGTGACCTCACCTCCCTGGGGCCCAGCGGGTGGGGAGAGCTTGAGATGGAAACAAAATGTGTCTTTATTTATGCTTTTAATTTGAATTCTGGAACTGACCCAACGTGGTAATACACTTAACCTCAGTAAAATGCTGAAGAAAAATGAATCTGTTTTTCAGTAACTGCTTCCCACCCACTCTGCCCCCTGTGAGACCCCCGTGTGCACCCCTGCCCTAGCACACACACCGGGGCGTGGGCGTCTGCTCCCCGTGCTGGGCCCGCAGGGCCGGGCAGTTGATAGGAGTGTCCCTGAGCCGCCGGAGCCAAATTTATTTAGGGGTACTGATCACCAGGAGGGCTGGCTGGCGGTGGAGGCACGCAGCCCCAGCACCGGTACACAGGGCAGGCACGGTGCCCACCGGAGCCCCCCCTTCTAACAGTCAGGGTAGGTTGGGGCCTCTGCCCAGCTTATAGCCCCAGCAGTGCTGAGGTCCTGGGCCCCAAAACCTCTCAGTGAGCCTCCACCCTACTCTCCCCACTGGGGCTCCCCGAGGCATGGTACCCTGTACTGAGGACATGTTGGTGCAGGTCCCCTGCCAGCTCAGCCTTGACTATGCCCTGACCGGACCACGATGCCATGAGGTGGCCCTTTGCTGCCCCTCTGGCTCCTTGCTCCCAGCCCCACCATGACCCAAGTACGACACCTGGACCCCTTCCCCCTTCCCAGGGGCTTCACATCCAGCTACTGCTTCTGGATGGCTCTGCTGGGAGAAGTTCTAGCCTGGGGACCTGGCTGGCTGACGACTGTGGTACAGGCCCCGACGGCACTGGGCCTGACAGCAGACACCTCCCCGCAGCCAACCTGCCTCTCTGGGGGCGCCAGCCTGGGAAGATCCACAGCTGGCATTTAGGACACTGATGCCCCCGGATCCCGCAAGCCTAGGGCCACAGTCCTAGAGGAGACACAGCTTAGCGTCCGGATGATCCAGTCTTGCTGGTGTGGGCGGCCTCCTCGGCTTTCGGAGCAGGTGGGCAGCCTGTGGCCCCAGGACACTTGGTGAGTGCTCATGCCAGGGCCGCCGATGGCCCTCACCTCCAAAGGGGTGACCATTGGGGCCTCAGCTACAGAGCCACCTGGGACCCGAGTCTTTCATCACCCTCACCCTGGGCTCCTCTGTGAGGGTCTTGCAGGGCCAGGGAGCTGGAGAGACCTCAGCACCCGGCTGGGTGGATGGTGGTAGTGGCCCTGTCCTTCCAGGGTGGGACTCCCTGCGTGTGTTCAAGGGGCTGGGCCACAGCCAAGAGAATACAGGAGAACAGGCTCCGGCAGGACAGTGACCCTGGGGACCCGAAGGGGTGGCAGGTACAGGGAGGTCCGGGAGGAGTCCACCTGCCCCTGGGCCATGGCCCCCTGTGGGCTCGGGCTGTCCTCACTCCGAGTGGGCACTGCACCTGTGCCGCCCACAGCGCCAGCCGCAGAACTGCACTCTGTGGTCTCTGTCGCGCCCTGGACTCTGTAAAGGCCTCCGCCACAGAGGTCCCCCCACTCTGCCTGGGGCGCCGGCCTGCCTCGCACGGCCCACCTGCCTTCCTTGTGCATGCCTCGGCTCCTGCCACGCATCCAGCAAGCCTGTCGCATCCCCTCCAGGACGGGTGGGAGCCCAGCAGCCCACCCCAGGGCCGTGTCCACGAGGACAAGGTGCTCCCACCAAGCCTCCAACTACGGGGTGCTGCCCAGTGTCCCCAGAGCCTGGGGGCTTGGAAAGATGGCCCGCGAGTCCTGCCTCATCAAAGCCCCATCCTGAGCCAGTCCCATCTTTCTCTCATTCTGGCTACGCGACCCTGCCCATCCTGCATGAGCAGCCCCCACCGGGTCCCAACGTCCCCGGTCACCCGCGAGGCAAAGGCCACCGGCCCAGGGCACAGGGTGACAAAGGCACACACGGCCCACGAGGACTCCGAGACCCCCAGAGAATGAAAACACCCTTCAGAGACGGGTCCGTGGAGAGGGGAGCGCGTCAGCGAGGGACTCCGGGTGGGGCTGAGGGGAGCGCCTGTCTGATGGCAGGGGAAGCCCCGTGGGGCGGTGGCCGGAACGGCCCGAGTGCCCCACTGACCCCAGCACTCGGTCACACTGGGTGCCCCTGCTGGGAGCACTGAGTCATAGCTCGCAAGGGAGTCACACCACGGCGGGGCCCTGGGGATTGGCCTGGCGGTGCGGCGATGGCGGGGGAGGCCGGGCGCGCGTCCCAGGCCAGCTGTGCCTCGGGGGAAGGCCAACTGGAAGGCGTGGAGAATCAGCCATTTCCTCCACCTGAAGGAGCCCCTGAGGACAGCGGCGGCAACTGGCAGCCGGCGCTCGGCATCTGCCCCGTGGCTTTGGCCGGGGCTCTACGGGGAAACGCTCGAAAACAAAGTCGTCTCTTTTTTGGGGGGCGGGGGGGCGAGGAGAGAGAAAGACAATCTTCTCAGACGCTCAAGGCACACAAACAAGTGGAAAATGATCAGTTTGGTTTTCCATAAGTCAAAACAAGAGGATCATGTTCCCAGACTTGGCGGGCGATGCCTGGGCGCTCCTCCCCGCTCGGTGCCCAGCACTGGGTCCGGCCCCTGGCAGCAGGCCGCCCGCCCCAGGTTGCCGAGGGCAGGCGGCAAGTGGCGGGCTCGGGGTGAGGAGGCCCAGGGCCGGGCCCCGAGGTGGCCCCCGCGCGCCCCACACCCCTCCAGCCCGTCCTGGGCGGGCGCACGGGCACTCACTGTGACACATGGGTGATGGGCGCCAATAGCGTCTCCCCCTCGAGGTCCAGGTCCTCGGCGAAGCTGTTGGTTCTCATGAAGTGGGCTGTGCTCACCTCCAGCAGCATGGGGCTCTTCTTCACTGTGGGGAGAGGCGTGGGGCAGTACGTTAGGCCTCCGTGGAAGGCTTGATGGGGCAGGGGGCGTGGGGCCAGCCAGAGCTGAGCTGGGCTCTGATGCCCACCCCAACCTACCACCCCAGCTGAGGACGGACTGGCATGCCCTGAACCTTCCCACAAACTGACAAGACCTCCGCACACGGAGCTGGGTGATGAGTGGGGATGGTCCGTGAAGCTTCCGCCCCAAGGATCCATTAAAACAGCCCCCACGAGACTGAGATCTCAAAGGCTGAGGAGCGGCGGGTCTGTGACACCTCTGCAGGGTGAGGGTCACCTGAGCTGAGCTCAGGTGGCAGGGCCTGTCCCCAGGCTCACACCTGACATTCAGGTCAACAGTAAAACCCAGCTCACAGGAGTCTGGTGAGACCCTGACTCCTGCCACCATGCCATCGCTCTCAGGCTTCGGCGAAGACCCAGGGTGGTGGCACTCCTGCCCACGAGGAGCCACAAGCTCAGGAGACAGGGGCAGCCATGGAGCCCCCAGCCCCCTGCTCAGGCCACAGTGCCACACCTGCCACCCATACCCCAAGGGGTGCAGGAATTCTCTGGCCCCAGCTGCTGGTGTGGTGTCCAGCTTCCTGGGCTCACCCCCAACAACCTGGTGATGGTGCTTGGGGCTGATAAGGATATATGCCTGGCTGACCCCCCCACCCCGATTTTCAATTTGGACTGTTTTCTTTTCTTCATTTAAAGTTTATATTTTAAAAGAAGCAAGTACTCATTGTAAAAAGCGAAACAACTCAAAGATTCATGAAGGCCCTCCTCCTGCAAGGTCACCCGTGTCAACTGCCAAATGGATTCCTGGCTCATCCCTCAGCTCATCGTAACAGCTGATACCAGGTGAGACAGCTCTGTTCTTGCCATCTCATTCTTTTACAGGTACCACAGATGTGGATCTCTGTTTTGGTAGTTGGATGATAGTCCGTGGTTTACACCAATGGCTAAGGTCACTAAGCCATTCTGTGGCTGATAGATCCCTAGGCTCCATGAGCTTTAAGCCACGACTTTAAGGCAATGATGCGCCACCCATTATATGAAAACGTGACACTGGGGCCAGGCGAGAGGGTGCTCCCTAGGTAATTTTAATTGTTTTCCCAATTAGTTATAGCAATCCAGACCTCACCAGCAGCATGTGAATGTGACAGCTTCCTCGTGTTCATGCCCAAACCTGCTGCTGGCACCCTTCCCAGGGCCTGCCAGGCATGGATAAAGACAAGGGTGCTGTTTTTCCTTTTGTGCCGAGGGCCTTTTCTGGCTCGGGGGCTGTTTGCACTCTCTTGCAGAATTGCCTGTTCATACCTTTTGCTCTTTTTTGCTTGTCAGCTTGTAGGAACTGTTTATATACTAAAGATATTATTAGCCTTTGGTCATGTAAGGCACAGATATCTTCCCCAGTAGCCTTCAGTATGGTTGTTTTTATCGTAGAAAATGTTTTATGTGTCGAAAGTGATATGCCTATCTTTTGCTTTATGAAAAAGGAAGATTTTCCCACTTCAAAGTAATACAACCATCTCTTAAATTTACTTGTGATCTAAATGTATGAATGTTGTGTAAATTTTTATACATTTAGCATTTATGCCTAACATTATGTGTATTCATCAACGATCTGAAAATGTAGAAGTACTGTATACAATCTTCAGAAACTAACATAAAACATAAAATATAAAACTTCTTGAGGAAGACTCAGAAGAATGTCTCTGGATCTTGGATTTGGCCATGAGTTTTGAAGTACAACACTACAAGCTCAGTCAGTGAGAGGAAAAAATTAACAAATTGGACTTTATCAAAATTAAGGCACTAGCTCTGCAAAAGACACTGCTAAGGGAAGCAGAAATAAGCTACAGACTTGAAGGTGTTTCCACATCTCCTATTTGGTTGAGGACTTGTATCTAGCATATATAAAGAACTCGTACAACTTGACAGCAGGAAAGGCCACCAACCCAATTTAAGAAATGGATTACAAGAAAGTACATAGAAAGATTCTCAGTTCAATCAACATTACTAGTTGTTAGGGAAATGCAAGATAAATCTACAGTGAGTCACCATGAGACCTTTACTGGAATGGCTATATTTTGTGAAGAAACAAAACCTGAAGCCTGACAATACCACGCACTCACGAGGACATGGAGCAACTGAAACTCACAGGCTGCTGGCGGGGATGCACAATGATATTATGGCCATGTTGGAAAAAAGTTCAGCGGCTTCTTAAAAATGTGCACTGGCGGTGTGACCCAGTGGTCCTCCTCCCACATATTTACACAATGAATCAAAAATTTATCTTCATAAAAACCTGTACATAAACATGAATAGCAACTTCATTCATGGTCGCCAAAAGCTGGAAAGAGCTAAGACATCCCTCAGTAGTAAGTGAATGGGTAAACGAACTGTGCTCTATCCGTACAATGGAACACCACCCCGCAATCAAAAGAAATGAACTAATAATTCATGGAGCAACATGGGTGACTCTCAAATGCATTTTGCTAAGCAGTGAAAGAAGCCAGATGTAAAAGGCTACATATTATATGATTCCATTTATATGACATTCTGAAAAGGCAGAACTACGAGGACATAAAACAGATCAATGGCTGCTAGTGTTTATGGGAGGGGGAGTATTTGACTTCCAAAGGGTTACACGGGGGAATTTCTAGGGCTGTGGAACTTCTCTCTGTGATGCTCTGGTGGTGGATACGTGAATCCAGGCATTTGTCAAAACCCGCAGAACTGTGTATCTCCAAGCATGAATTTTACTGGATGCAAACTTAAAACAAAAAAATCAACCAGCCTGTTGGAGGATCCTAGGAATGAAAGCAGACTGTGAAAAGTGAATTCTGTGCTATGAATGTATGACATAGTACTGTATAGCACGGAAAGAAGGGGAAGAAGGAGGTGGCCTACTAAGCTTTAGGAAACCATCTTTTGACCGTCATAAACACAGTGCTCTAGTTGGTAATGTTGTTTCTCGGAAGGGAACTACATGTACACATGTTAAACAAGTAAGTAAATAAATTATAGATAATGGGAGCCAGTTTTCTAACGTCAGAGAAATACAGTAGCAAACACAGTGTGTATGATGGGGGTGGGTACAAATGAACCCTGTGGCCAGAAATTTCTGTATGAACTTGTATTTAGCTTACTGCAGATGCAGCTATAAATACAGATACATGTGTGTGCTTGGGTTATGGACATTCATATACTTCCTCACTCCCCTCTGGGAGGCCCTAGAAGCAGTGACAACCTGGGAGTAACAAGCACACCCAGTGCCAGATCCTGGTTTCTAAGAACCATTCATTTTCCAGTCAAAGGAAGCAGGGCTCTCTGGCTGAATGATGATGATTCTAGGACTCGGGCAGAGAAAATACAAGGAGCCCAAAGTACTGTTTAGTGCTCAAAAGGAAGAGAATGGGCAAAAAATAAATATACAAAATGGATGGGGGATATGTCAAGTGGACACAGGAACCTACCCCAAAGGACTCTCAATTCAGGGGCCAAAGCCAGAACAATTTGAGCAACAAAATAAATAATGGTAGTATTGAATTATAGCTCAAAACCTAAGTTTTCCTGAGTCCGTACTGATATAAACTAACGACTAAATAACTGGAAGAGAGGGACAGATCTTCCATGGATGAATGCTCAAATCAATAGGTGGAACTTGAAGGAGAAACTTCAAAGCATCTCCCCTCAGGTCTCCCTTCCTCCCTGTGGTGGTTTTAACCTTCGTCCACTGACTCTTTCACACCCTGTCCCGCAGAAGGCAGAACACAAGGCCTCTCCCCTTGAGGCAGACTCAGGGACCGCTTCCATGAGGCGGCTTTGGAAAGGGGAAACCAGTAACTCGATGGTGGAAGAATCTGACACAGCCTCAGCCACGCGGGTCAAGGCTAGCAGCACCAGTGACAAATCGTGTTGATGTCATGAATCCTGATGAGATAGAGGGGGCAAAGCACCTCACTTCTGCTCCCCACAAACCCATAACCCCAGTGTTACCCTGAGATACCAGACAAACCCGACTGTGGGACACTGACACCCAACCGGTCGTCCTCACAAGTGTCAAGGTCATGGAGAGCAAAGAAGGCCCGAGGAGGAGATTTCGCAGATCAGAAAAGACTCTGAGATCCGCCAAATATAAATGTACATGCAACTGTAATTGATGGATCTTGAAACAAAGGACAGTAGTAGTTAAACTGGGGAGATCCAAATGAATGAACTGAACTGTAGCTTAATAACACTGTTGCTGCAATGTGGATTTCTTAGTTTTAGTAATTACACTGTGGTTATATACAGTGCTGACAGTAGGGGAAGCTGGTGAAAGATATACAGGATGCTCTAAACTATTTTGCCCCTCCTGTACATCAAAACAAGTATTTTGAAAACAAAAGTAAAAAAACAACAAACAACCCTAAATAAAACAAACAAACAAACAAACAACCCCTCTATATAATAGTACAGAAAATTCTTCAGTGTCTAATGAAGGATATACAAGAACCCTAAGGAGAAATGATAAAGCCTTGATGAGAGCCATTCAAGAAGACATAACCAAAAAAAAAAAAAAAAAAAAGAAGACATAACCTAACAAAGGGGAGAAAAATACTTTTGTTGCTCTGAGTTGAAGACTGAAAGTGAAGAGTCTCCTCAAACCTTGATAGAAATCCTAACGTTTGTGTGTTGGAACCTGGCACCTGATTCTAAAATTGATCCGGAAATGCAAAAAGCCAAGAATCAACAATATTCTTGAAGAACAGCGAGCTAGGAGCCTGGTTCTACCAGACACTGGCACTTCTTGCGAAGCCATGGCCCCTGAGATGGGGTGCCGCCGATACGAAGAGAGGCAGCCGGCCAGCAGGACAGGGTGGCGCCTTCAGAAATAGCCCACGTGCACGGGGACGCTCGCTGCGTATCCGAGGTGGCCGGTACAGGGTGGGGGAGAGTGTTCGGGGACAGCTGGCTGTCCACATGGGAAAAACGTTAGGCTGGACCCTCACGCCATGCACCAAAAATTCATTCTTGGCATTCCGGGCCATTGAAGACTTACGAAGAAAAGCAAAACTCGAAAGCCTTTAGAACTGAATCTAGAAGAATTATCTTCGTGAGCTCAGAGTTTGGAAGGTTTTCCTAAAACTTAAACAATATTCATACAGGAAAAGACTGACCGAGTCAAGGGCACTAAAATCAAGACCTAATGGGCAAACACCACCTCCGGGAGTAAACAGACGACCACAGAGGATGAGTACCCACAAAATCGGAAGAACTCCTGCAAATCAGTAAGAAAACCACCAATAGTGCAATGGAAAACGGGCGACAAAGAAGCAGGTCAGCAAAGAGGGATCCAAATGGCCGAAGAACATGTGCAAAGGTGTTGTTCCTGACTAGCAATCAGGGAGATGTAAATAAACGTAGGGATTTCACGGCCCGTGGGGGTGAGGGGCAGACTTCCAGCAGGAAACCGCACAGACATGACTTAGTCACACTCGGGAGAAGGGCTCCGAGAGGAGGCTCTCTGCCCGTGACATTCCCAGAGAGCGCAGCAAAGTGACCGGTAAGCCTCGAAGAATGCAAGTACAGTCAAAGGCTCGCAGGCCTGGGACCTGGCGAGAGCATTTACCGCCCCCATTTTAGAGACTCGGGGCTGAGATTCAAGTACCCTGCGTTATATTATACAGTTGTCAAGTGACAGAGCTAAAACTTCGTCCAGGATTCAAATGTTCTTTCAAAAAAAAAAAAAAAAAAGAAAGGAAAAAGAACACAAATACATATTTTTATGTCTGCATCACTTGTATACAGAAGGAAAGAAGGGCAGGAGGGTGGCTGGAAAGTGGGGCTGCTTTCTAAACACCCGAGATGACAAGTGCCATCTCTAAAGCCTGTAGGCCAAGGGTGAGCCACCTGACCCCTGAGAAAGGCCCAGCCCTGGTGTTTTAGGAAATTAAAATGTGCACATCAGTTGGCTGCCCAGAGCGGGTGGGGCTTGCACCTGCCAGAGAAGAATGTGTGCTGTTTGGTTTAATCCTGGGAACAGCACGAGGGGCCCCGCAGCGAGGGGCAGAGGGGTTCCACAGGTGTGTTTTTCCAGACCGAAAGGAACGACGCTGCCCTGCCCGCTGTCTGTGTCAGAGACTGTGAGGTCTGCCTCCCCCGCCACAGGTAGGCAGTGGCCAGGGCCGCAGACCACCTCCCACCTCCCACCTCCCTGATTCTGCGTTGGGGGCCTTGGATCCTCCGTGGATACAGCGGCACGCTGCCCCCTTCAGGCTTGGGCGTGGGGGCGATTGCCAGGTCTCAGGAGGGCTGGCTTGTCGCCCCCCCAACCTCCAAGGAGCCCAACATGTGACGAGGCAACCCACAGCCCCGGCCTCCCAGCTACAGAGCAGACCTAGCCTACGGTGGACCCACCAGGGCGGCGCATCCGGACACCCGGCTCCCAGGAGGGCCGGACCCTGGGGCAGGGAGCGCGGTGTCCTGGTGACAAGGAAGTCACACTTCCATTAAGACGGTCCCAGTGTTCTGACACTTTCATTCCTTGGCTGCCTTTGCCTTGTCGAGGCCGGAATCTGGGCCTAAGTTTTCAGGGCAGAACAAAACAATTTTGTTTTCTAGGAAAATGGGAGGTCTGGGATGGCGAGCGTGGCCTCTGGCGTGGCGACCGGCACAGCTGGCGACACCGGCTGCCAAGCCTCGCCCTCCCTCCGGAGAACAGAACCGAACAGCACAGCAGCTTCCTTCCCAGCCGGCAGCCCTGCTCAAGAGGGCAATTTAAATTTTCTTACCAAAAAAAAAAAAAAAATATGGGCACAGAAAAAAGACTGGAAGGAAATAGACCAAAATGCTAACTGCGCCTGGGTTTGGGTGGAGAGATGGTGATGCTCAGTGTGCCTGGGTTTGGGTGCATAGGTGGCGGGTGATTTTCACGTCCTTCCTTCTGGTGTCCATGTTTTCTAGCCTGGACGACACCTTTGCACATTGGAGAGGAACGGTTTGTGGGTGTCCCAGGTCTGTGCCTCGCCTTTCTTCACTTGGCCCCACAAACCCTGCCCTCTGGGGCACCCTGTGCCCTTTGGTCCCCCACCCGTGGGGAGCGTCCCCCTTGGGGCCCAGCTGCCCATGCACATGTCCCGGCCTCATTCCCAGCAGGGTCGGCTCCCATGTCCCAGGCTTCTCATGCCTCCCCCTTGCTCTAATGGTGAGGCTGGGTCACCCTGACTCTGGGGCACACCTGGCTCCCCCCAGATGCAGGAGGAGGCCTCCCAGTTCCCCTCTGCTGCTTCAAGTGTGACCCCACTTCACTGTCACATCAGCCCCACGGGGTGGCAGCTCTGATCCCTGCTTTTAGATGAGCAGAGTGAGATTCAGGAGGGTGAAAAGCTGTGCCCCGGGTCACACAGACGAGGCCGGGCCTCCAGCAGCAAGTCAGTGGTGGTCTGGCTCTGGCCCGCCCTCCCCCTGCCCCTGAGCCCCCTGCCCTCCACCCTGGGGAGAGTCTCCCTGGTAACCTCCCCCACCTCCCCTCGTGACTGATGAAAATCCTGTGTAATCCCCCAGGTGTAACCCGAGTCCTCGGCAGAGCCCGCCCTGCCTGGGCCTGGGGCTCCCTTGCGCCTGGGACCCTCGCCTCCCGCCTCCCGCTTCCCCCTCCGTCCGGGCCCTCAGGCTCAGGCACAGGCGCATTCCCTGGGCCGGCCTGTCCCATAGGGATAGACAGAAGCTGCCCCTGTCCTTCCCAAGTGAGAGCCCCCTCATCCCCCCCCCCCCCAAGAAATCCACCCCTCTCAGTGGATTTGCCAAAGCCCCGCGGATCCTGCAGCGTGAAGGAGAACCCCCTCCCCAGGGCATCCGGACAGCTGCAGCCAGACCCTGCGTGACATCGCTGAGCCGTGGCCCCGGGCCCGTGCCAGCTGCCTGTGCCCGGCTCACAGACCCCGAGCCAGCGCGGCCGGGCCGCCACCTGTGTCTCCACTCAGAGGCGAGAAGTAAGGGGCACGGACAGAGAGTGTAAAAGCCATTCCCACAACAGCTGCCAGGAACAGGGGCGAGGAGCGGAGCGAGAATGTATATTCACAGCTGGCACCCAGTTCCGCTCGGAAAATACCTTGCTTGAGTGGACACCTGTTGTTTTTGCCCGCCTGGCGGCCAGGCCTGGCTTTGGGAGCGGCTTCTCGAATCGTCCTTAGGGAGCTGCCCCCTCCCCACTCCCAGGCTACAGGGTTCAGGGATCCACGGGCTGTCCCCAGAAAAGGGCCTGTGGCCCGGGACTGGCCTTGGGAGGCACAGAGGCAGGTCTGAGGAAGCTCGTCCCTGGTTGGGGCACAGGAGAACCTGGCCCCAGGCTCTGGCGGGAACCGTGGGGGAAGGAGACAGCTCGGTCTGTGGGCTGGCTGAGCTGGTGGCTGTCTTGTCCCCTGGGCAGGGGCTGCCTGAGGCTACAGCCGCCCCCTCCCCGTCCCCGGGGCACAGGGGGAGAGGGAGCAGGGCGGGTAGGGGGAGTGAGAACAAGCGAGCGAGCTCATCCCGGCCCCGGGGTCCAGCTGTGTCTGGAACAGCTGGGTCCAGATGTAGAGCCAAAAAATGTCCCTTTGTGCTTCAGCTCATCTGAGTTTGGGGTTCCATCACGTGTTACCAAGAGAGTCCTCAGGAATGTGTGTGACCAACAGGGGGTGAGGCATGAACCCGGAGCGACGGACCCGGGGAGTCAAGGTCACGTGTGCTCGGGGAGGCCCAGGGCAGGGGGGATGAGGGCCGGTGGCCGGCTCCCCTGACTCCTTTGCTGAGGCCTCATCTGCACCCCGCACAAGGAGGTGATGGGCGCCAACGCTGGAACGTGCCGGGTGTCATGTCCGGTCGAGGATGTGCACACGCATTTGACAGCAGCAGGGCCGCGACGTAGAAGTCGAGGGCAGGGGCAACCCTGGGAACCCTGGCCAGTCCTGGGGGCTGGAGGAACCCTGAGCAGAGGGCACCAAGGACCTGCATCCTGCACCTCCCCTCGCAGCAGGACCCCCCGGCTCCAGTGCACACAGACCTGTGGCCCGAGGGGGGGCTTGAAAGCGGGGGCGCTGGTGGGGCGGGACAGGCGGTGACACTGCGGGCCAGGGGCAGCCCTGAGCGAGCACAGGAAGCAGAAAGGGAGCCACATGGCCACCCCCACAGCTCTGCGACCCTCTGGGGTCCCCGTGGTCCAGGAAGTCCCTGTCCGAGCCTCCCAAGCCACGGTTCCAGGGGCTGGTTCCCGGCAGCAAGAACAGCCCCGGGAAACGTTAATATACAATGGAATCTGGGCTCAGCACTGTCTTCTCCAAGAGTTGAGCTCACAGGACATTCCCAAGAAACCTCTGGAGAGGTGGGGAGGAGAGTTTCTGGAGGTCTTTGGATGAAGAAAACAAAAAAGTGTCCTTGATTTTCAAGGCAAAATTACAGAGGAAGAAAAAAATGTTTTTAATCTAATTAAGAGCGATCTTTTCACCTTCATCACAACATCGCGGAAACGTGCCAGTGCTTCACTTCACACAATAATCAGAGCAATTAGTGAGGGAGAAGCCTTGGAAACCGGTGCAGATGTTCTCAGAATGTTTAATGGGGAAATGAGTTGCAGGCCTCGTTCTCAGCATCCGGCTCCAGGCCCTGGCTACCAAATCCAGACATCTGCTGGGGCCCCACCCCCAGGCCCCGAGGGCGCGGGCTTGAGAAACGCAGGTCCCTTCCCAGGCCGCCTCCCAGCCAGGCCAGATCTGGGGCTGAGAGGCTCCCCACGGCTCCCCGAGCTGGAGCCTGGACACAGTCAGAGCCACCCCAGAGCCGGGGGGAGGCTTCACGTCAAAATTATGTTAACAACTGATGTCAAAAATAATCAACTCAGCCTGGCTCCCCCACCCCGTCCCTGTTGGCTGCAGGAGGGCTGGGAGGCAGGGAGAGGGCAGGGGGCCTGAGGGGAACTCAGCTATAACTGCCCCCCCAACCCCGAGTTCGCGAGGACACCACTGCATTGTGAAAAGACATGGTGGCATCTGCCCAGTGTCCCCCACAGGCCCCCTTCCTATGCCGCTGGCCTCTTCACGAGCACAGGAGTCAGAATGGTTTAAACGTGAGGAATTTCCAATAATTGGAGAATACATGGAGAAAGGGGATGAAGCTTACTTAAGAACTGGTCGGTTCCAGGGAGCAGGGGGCATGGGGCTGCTGTTCTCTGGCTCCGGGGGGACCAAGCCCCATGCAGGGCAGGTGGCTCTGCAGAGCTGCCTGGACGAGACACAGTGTCCTCGTGCGCCAGGCCCTGCCAGATGCTCCCGTGAGCACGGTCTCTGACCTCGGGGCCTGCTCACCGTACACAGGCCTGAGGGGTAGAGAGAAATACCCCAGCTCCCTGAACAGCTGGTGGAGCAGCTCTGAGTGGTGCTCTATGCTGCGCCCCAGCTGCCCACCACAGAGCCCTTGCTCAGTACATGCACTGCACGAGGACGCCTGAATCGGGCTCTGCATCCAGTGGAACTGACCCAAGACGCTGTGACAGGAAGCTACTGGAGCATCTTAAGTAGGAGACCAGTGAGATCCACTTTATATTTAAAGAACTCCCTCAGATTGCTGTGTGAAGAAGTGGTGGAAACGGAATGACTGATGAAGATTGAAGGCCAACAAGCTAGGCAAAGAAACAGCAGCAGCTTGGCCCAGGGAGGCGGTTGGAGGGGAAGCAGGGGTGGGCAAGGTCAGAGGGTTGACAGACTCTGCCTATGGAGTAGATGGACACACTACAAGGAAGGCATGCCTCTAGGAGACTTCCAGCCAGGGAGGGCACACCGCTCCCTTCCCTCTGGTTCCAAGCCTCCCCCAAGGTACAAAACCAAGGAGTGCAGCTAAAGCCACAGATGAGTGTCCCTTCGGCAGCCTGAGGAGACCAAACACTTCAGTCTTCCGACCTCCTGAGTATAGAAATTAACCAGATGTGAACAATGCTCCAACCACCTCCCACCAATGCAAGCCCATGGCTACAGGGTCAAGACATGAAGTTGAAGATACTCTTCAAAAAAAAAACAGGAGGAAAGTGAGGGATCCTGGCAAAAAATAAAAAAGAAGGAGGAGGAAGAGGAGTGGGGTAGAGGAGGGAGGAGGAGGAGGAGGAGGAGGAGGAGGAGAGAGTATGTACCTCCAAGGACCCTTCACCTTCACCTTCACCGAGGTATTAAGAAGAAGAAAGGGGGTATGTACCTCCAATTCACCTTCACCTTCACAGAGGTATTGAAAAATCAAGCCCAACCTGCCAGAATCTACCTGCCAGAGTTAGGAAGCAGTCAGGAAAGAGGCAACGTGAAAGTGGTAGGAAAACTCAGTGGCATTTGTATTAGCCCTTGTGACACCCCTACTCTGGCTGGGTGCTAGCTTGAGGGCGGGGGTCCACATTCCCAGTGTGGGGCTCTGATCCTTGGTTCTGGAAGGAGCAGAGAGGTGAAAGGTGAGAGGCATTCCTTGAAAACACTGGCAGGGAGTCCAACACATTCCAGCCACCTGGAGAGAACTTATAGTTGAGGGACACAGTAGAGCACAGAAAGCCTGGGCAAAAAAGCTGGAGAAATAATTTCCTTTGGAAATCAGACCACTCAGAAGCAACTGTGTACACAGAGGAATTGGGAAGGCCAAGCTCACACCCAGGGCAGGATGCATGCTTTGAAAAGTCCCAAGAACACACTAAGCTTTCCTCACTGGCTGAGCTTTCTGCCCACCCTCAATCAGGAAGGGAAGGCTAAGGCAGAGATGTAAACAGCCCAGGCAAATGTCCAAGTGCCCAGCACAAAGCTAAGCTGCAAAGACTGGAGGAATTCTTTCTTAGTTTTTTCTCTCCCATCTTCTCCCTCTGTCTTTCTGAGCCCTGGCTCTCAAGGAACGTTTGGTCAAAGTACAAGCTAAGCATGAGCTAAAGGAATTGAAACTTCAGAGACCAAATGTGACGAAGTTTACAGATTTCACAAAAATAGATTATAAGTCCCTAACCAGCTATAGCCCACAGCAAGACAAAACCAGTATTAAGGAAGGGCAAGCTTCTGATCTCTGCAGTTACTACATATAATACATAGAATATCCAGTTTTCAACAAAAAGTTATGAAACATGTAAAGAAATAGAGAGTGTAGCCTGTTCACAGAAGAAATGAGCAGATAATGCTCCTGAGGAAGCACAGACGTTGAATTTACCAGACAGAGACTTTCAAAACACTTTCTTAGATATGCTCAAAGAACTGAAGGAAATCATAGACAGAGAAGTGAATGGACCTAGGAGAACAATACGTGAAAAAGTAGAGAATATAAATGAAGATAAATTATAAAAAGAAATTAAATGGAAATGCTGGAACTGCAAGGCATGATACCTGAAATGAAAAGCTCACTAGAGGGTTTCATTGGAACAGACAGAAGAATGAGTGAACATGAAAATAGGTCAATTGAAGTTATCCGGTCTAAGGAACAGAAGGAAACAATATGAAGGAATAAGGAGCAGACCCTAAGGACCTGTGGGACACCATCAAGTACACCAAAATATCCATAGTCGGAATCCCAGAAAGAGAGGAGGAAAAGGGGCGGAAAGAATATTTGAGAAAATATTATCTGGCAATTTCAAATTTCATGAAGGCATGTAATCTATACTTCCAGGAAGCTCAGTGAACTCAAGGAACACATCATAATCAAACTGTTAAAAGACAAAGACAGAACCATGAAAAGAGAGAAATGACCGATCACATAGAGGAACATGCAGTAAGATTAATGCCTGATTTCTCATCAGAAAGTGTGAAGGCCAGAAGGGAATGAGATGACATTTTTAAAGTGCTGGGAGAAAAATGAGTTGAGAATTCAATAAGGAATAAAATTATCTTTCAACAATACAGGGACACTACTGTGCACCTGAAACTAATATAACACTGTATGGTAACCATTCCAGAATAACAACAAAAGAAAATAAAAAACAAAGAAGGGAAAATGAAGACCTGCCCTACAAACAATGCTGTAGAGAGTTCTTGAGACCAAGGTGAAAGGACCCTAGAAAGTAACTCAAAGCTATACAAAGAAATAAAGGATTCCAGAAAAGGTAACTGCACATAAAAGCCAGTATTATTGCATTTTTAGTTTGTAACTTGCTTTTATTTCCTACATGACTTAAAAAACAAATACATAAGACAATAATTTACACCTGTGTAACTGGGAATACAATGGATAAAGATAAAATTTGTGACAAATATGTGAGGGGGAGCTATATAGAAGCTGTGTTTTGTATGCTATCGAAGCTGTTGATATCAGTTCAAACTAGAGTTTTATAAATTTAGGATGTTAAATGTAATCCTCATGGTAACTACTAAGAAAATATCTTAAAAAATATACATAACAGGACTGAGAAGAGAAAAATTGTACCCCACTAAAAAATCAGTTAAACACAAGCAGTCAGTAAAAGAGGAATGAGAAACAAAGGTCTAAGACCTACAACAAAAATAGCAAAATGGCAATCCTTCCTGGACAGTAATTACACTAAATGTAAATGGATTACATTCTTCAACCAAAAGAGATTGGCAGAATGGGTAAAAAGAAATTATACAACTGACTCTGTCTACAAGATACTCATTCTAGATCCAAAGACACAAATGGATTGAAAGTAAAAGAATAAGAAATGATATTCTATGCAAATAGCATCCAACAGGGAGCTTAAGTGGGTGTCCTAATACCAGGAAAAATAGACTTTCAGTCAAAAATTGTTACAGGAGATGAAGGACACTATATATTGAGGAAAGAGTCAATTCATCAAGAAGACATAGCAATTACCAATATATATGTACTTCATACAATAGAATTCCAAAATATGGAAGTAAACATTGACAGAATCGGGGGAGACACTGACAGTTCTATAATAATCGTTATAGACTTCAGTACCTCACACCCAGTAATGGATAGAACAAGCAGACAGAAGATCAACAAGGAAAGAGAAAACTTGAACAATATCATAAACCAACTAGACTTAACAAAGAAGTCTAAATATAGAGGACACTCAACCCCAAAACAGCAGAATACATAATCTTCTCAGGTATACATGGAATAGTGCCCAAGATAGAGAACATGTTAGGCCATGAAGCAGTCTCAGTAAATTTTAAAAATTAAAATCATATAAAGTATCCTCTCTAACCCAAATGGAAGGAGGCTAGAAATCAATAATGAAAGGAAAACTAGAAAGCTAACAACTATGTGGCAATTGAAACAATTCGAACACTCTTTTAAAACTGGTAGATCAAAGAAGACATCATAAGGGAAATTAGAAAATACTTTGAGATGAATGAAAATGAAAACACAAAATACCCAGACATGGATGCAATGAAAGCAGTGCTCAGAGAAAATTATATCTGCAAATTACCACATTAAAAACATAAAAAGATCTCCACTAACCTAACTTTACAGCTTAAGGAACTAGAAAAAGAAAAGTAAAATAAACCCAAAGTTAGCAGAAAGAAGGAAATAATAAATATGACACTGGTGAAAGATACAAGAAAATAGGAAAACAACAGAATTAACAAAAAAGTTGGCTCTTTTTGAAATGAACAACAAAATTAACAGACTTTTAGCTGGAATGACTAAGAAAAAAATTAAATACATATAAATAAAAATGGTGAATGAAAGTGGAATAGCACACTTGACCTTACAGAGATAAAAAGAAATATTGGGGAATACTATGAACAGTCATGCTTCAAAAATTAGATAACTTAGATGAAATGGACAAATTCTTGGAAACATACAAAGTACAGAAACTGACTCAAGAAGAAATAAATTCTGAACAGATTTGTAACAAGTAAAAGGTTTGAATCAGCTATCAACAAACTCTTAAGGAAGAGAAGTCTAGGAACTGATGGCTTCACTGGTGAATTATACCAAACATTTAAAGATGAATTAACACCAATCCACAAACTCTAACAAAAAAGATGGGTCGGGGGGGAGACCTTGTATACATTCTATAGAATTGTATTATCCTGATATCAAAGCTAAACAAGTATACCACAAGAAAGCTAGATAACAATATTCTTAGGGATGCAAAATCCCTCAAAAACAACAACAACAACAACAACAACAACAACAACAACAAAACAACACCAGTATACCAAATCCAGCAGCATATTAAGATGATTATGCACCAGGGCCACGTGGGATTTATCTCAGGAATGGAAAGGTGGTTCAACATGAGAAAAATCAATCAGTGAAATATATCACATTGATAGAAAGAGGAAAAAACCCACCTGAGCACCTCAAAGGCAGAAATCAATGTCCATTGACCTTTCAGGGTAAAAATTCCTAGAAAAATAGGAATAGAAGGTAACTTCCTCAACACGATAAAGAACACCTATGGGAAACCCGCAGCTACCATCATACTCAATGGTGAAAAAACTGAAAACTTGCCCCCTCAAGCAGGAACTGGACAAGAATGCCTGTTTTTACCACTGCTTTTCAATAATGTACTAGAAAGTTTAACTATGGCAATTAGGAAATAAAAATAAACAAACAAATACATAAATTGTGAGCATCTATTTTGGAAAGGAAGAAGTAAAATTATTTTTTATTCACAGATGACCTAATCCTATATGTAGAAAATCCTATAGAATCCTCCATTTAAAAAGAAAAGAAAATCCACTATTAGAGCCACTGAGTTCAGTGAAGTTGCAGGGCACATGGTCAAGACAAAGAAAATCATTTGTGTTTCTATCCACTAGCAATGGACAAACTGAGAAAGAAAATGATTTTTAAGGACGCATTTACAATAGCACCCATATTCACAGATTGGATAACTTAGCATTGTCAAGATGACAATATCACCCAGTGATCCACAGATTTAGTGGAATTCCTATCAAAATTCTAATGTTCTTTTTAAAAAACAGATGGAGGGATCCCTGGGTGGCGCAGCGGTTTGGCACCTGCCTTTGGCCCAGGGCGTGATCCCGGAGACCCGGGATCGAATCCCACATCGGGCTCCCGGTGCATGGAGCCTGCTTCTCCCTCTGCCTGTGTCTCTGCCTCCCTCCCTCTCTCTCTCTCTGTAACTATCATAAATTAAAAAAAATAAAAAATAAAAAATAAAAATAAAAAAATAAAAAACAGATGGAAAAATTGATCCTACAATGTTTATGGAGTTGCAAGTGGCCCCTAATTGCTAAGATGGTGTTGAAGAAAAGTTGGAGGACTCACATTTTCTACTTTCAAAACTCTTACAGAGTTACAGTAATCAAAAACAATGTGGTAGTGGCATAAGGACAGACATATAGATCAATGGAATAAAATGGAAAAACTAGAAATAAACCCTCCCATACATGGTCCACTGATTTTCAAATGAGTGTCAAGACTATTCAATGGGAAAGGATAGCCTCTTCAACAAATGGTGCTGGGACAACTGGAACAGCCCAGGCAAAAAAAATGAAGTTGGACCTCTTCCTCACACCATATACAAGAACTAAATAAAAGCTTATATGTAAATATAAGAGCTAAAACCTTAAGTTTCTCAGAAGAAAACATAGGGGTAAATCATATGACCTAGGATCTGGCAATAAATTGTTAGATATGATATAAACAACAGACACAACATTGTGAATGTGGTAAATGCCATGAGTTGATTTTAAAATAATTTACATCATGTGAACATTACCTCATTATAAAAAAAAATAGAGGAAGCACAGAAGACTTCAAAGAAGCAGAGACATAAAGAAAGTAATAAAAAGACAGTGGCTCTAGTTAATGGAAGCCCAACATTCATATCACTGAAGTCTCTTAAGGAGAAAATAAAAATAAGAGAAATTATATTTAAAACCTTATCTAAGAAAATTTCTATAAATACAATAAACTCTAACTCTTGCATTTCTGATACTATGTAGATACCAGAGAATTTATCTAGAACAATCAATTCTGAGGCATTTCCCAGTCAAACTACAAGACTTTACAAATAAAGAAGATGGTCTCCCGACAGAAAGATGAAATAACTATGGAAGCAAGAGAAGCATGCTAGCAATGGACTTATCGAAGACAGGCCAGAAAGCAAGACAATGGTGGAACATTTTCAAAAACCTTAAGGAAGTGCATACCAAGGATTTTATGTTCAACCAAGCTGACATTCATATATCGAAGTGATGGAAAACCAGTTTCACTTGTGTATAAATTGTACACACATGTGCTTGCTCAGGAACTTACCAGAGGATGAGCTACATGCAACCACTGGAAGGATGGGGAAAGCTCTGGCAAGGGAAGTCACGGTGAACATTTTGTATATTTAGTTACCAATAAAGACCCAGATAAAGTTATGGCTGAATGAGAACATATGAACATCCTACATTCTGACAAAACAGAATACGAATCTGAGAGAATGAGGAAACAGTACAGACCAGATACAGTGCCCAGGAAGTAGGACTTACATACACGACAACAGGAGTCCACGGATACGATTAAAGCTGGCACATCACGTAGAATAAGCCTAAGAGAAAGGGGTATTTAACCAGAACAAAACCAGTCACACAAAGGAAACCACCAGAAGAAAGAATACATAAACATTCTTAAATACCAAAATAATTAATGAAAAAGCAGTGCAGACATTCAGAATAGAACAACAAAACCAGTCGGACATAATTCAGGCAAAAATCACAATATGTGATAATACAAGCATGTCATTTGTACTAATAAATGACAGTAAAAAACGTGCCTCTTAAAAGAAAAATACATTCAAATTGGTTCGTAAAGCAAAACCCAACTCCATGCAATTAAAAAAAAAAAAGACATCTAAAATTCAGTGATTGAAATGGCTGAAAAATATAGGAATGAATGAAGACGTAACAGGTAACTGTAAACACTGAGAAAGCAGGGGTTATGATTCATGTATCAGAAAAAGTATAATTAATGCTGAAAAGGCATTAAATGAGACAAATGAGGATACTTTAAAATGCTAAAAGCTGTATTTCATAATGAAGTTATAACAATTATGTACAAGTATGTAGCAAATACCACAGCAACCACACATATAAAGCAGAAACTATTGGATATGCAGGGGAAAATATAAACATTTTGGTGAAGGGAGAGTCTAATGTTCCACATTCATAGGATGGCCTAAGTGGACCAAAAGAAAAAGATATAAAAAATCTGAAGAACATAGTCCATGAGGTAGGTCTTTTGTAGAGAACACTACCCCCATGAAAACAGTTCTCTTTTTTTGAGCACACATTTATAGGTCTAAGCACATAGATCAATTAAAAAAAAATACACAGACTACCAACTGAACAAGCTAGAAAAAAGGACTGTAAATCAAAAGAAAGAACAAGGAAGGAAATAACAAAGATAAAAGAAATTAATGAGGCAGAAAACAGTAAAATAGTAGGCCAAATTAATATAATAAAATCCTGGTTGCATGAGAAAAATAAAATGGAAAACACAGACAAACTACCATTTAATTAGGGAAAAAAGAGAGAAAGCACAAACATGCAAAACAAAAAACAAGAGAAAGTGCTGTGAAGGAAATTTTTAAAATAATGATAGACTGCGTGATACACTTCTATGCAAAGAATTTGCAAAACCCAGATGAAATGGATAACTTCCTTGCAAAATACAGTTTATCTAAAATTGATCTCAGCAGAAATAGAAAGCTTACGCACACTGATTTCCAAAAAAATAAGAAGAAAAAGTTACTAAGAAACTACCCTGAGAGAATGTGCCATATCCAGTAGGTTTCACAGGAGAAGTCTATTGAAGCCTTTTAGAAACTGGAGAGTCTTAATACTACATATATTGTTTCAGAGCACAGAAAATGAAGGAAGCCTTCCAAATACTTCTTAAAAGTGTAACACTGATATGTAAACCTGATAAAAATAGAACATGAAAATAAAAGGCCAATACTATTTGTGAATGCTGATGCAAAAATTCTAGATATTTCCTCATATGGATAGTTTTAAGAAGAAACATATGATTACATCTAAGAATTTATCAACCATTCCTACTAAGAGTTCTTGTGAAGGTACAGTAGATGGACATCTCCTTGACAGGACTACAGAAATACTAGGATAAAACAGAGTGAATTCCTCTATAAACAACGCATAGTAAAAGGGACTCCTGTCTCGGACTAAAAAATCCAGATGTCATAAGAGGAGATCAATATATTTGATGACAGGCATAATAAAATAAACCTTTTGCATAGAAAAAAGTATTTTAAACAAAATTAAAAGACAAATGACAAAATGGAAGGAAATCTTTGCAATGTATGTCATCATCAGAAGGCCTAAAGCTATGATACACACAAAATGTAAAAACTGAAGGAGTAAAGGACCAAAATGGTTATAGAAAAATAGGCAAAAGATATTAACAGTTCAGGAAATTACATATACGAATGGCCCTTCATCTTATGAAAAGATTGCTGCTTCACTCGTAAGATCACTGCAAGCTAAAGCTAACTCAGGATACCTTTTTACCTATGAGATCGACAAAAATTTTAAGTACCGATAACCTACTCCTTCGGTGAGGCTGTGTGCAACAGTCTCACACTGCTGGTGCAAATGCAAAATGGTACTCCTCGTGGAGGGGAATTTGGCAATATTTAACAAATCTAAGTGTGTGTTTATATTGCAACCTAGTAATCCCACTCCTAGGAATTTACCTTAAGGGTATACCTCCAACAATATGCAAACAATATGCATAAGATTATTCAATGCAGCATTTTATTTGCAATTGTAAAATGTCAGAAACGTGCCAAACCTCTGGCTGCAGCATAGTGAGTCTAGCCGCCATCCGGAAACTACCTACACAGGCAAACTTGAGACACTGGTTGTCAGGACTATAGGACATAGGTATTGAGAAACAGCATGTAACTGTAACAAATGATGAGAAAGGTCCCTACCAGTGGATACTAAGTGATCTCTAGGAGAAAAGGAGAGTACAAAAAGGACAGATCTAGAACACCACCTTTTTCTGTAATAAAGGTGAATGAGAAAATCAACACATATGTTTGACAAAGAACATACACATATCACTCGTGCAAAATAAACTCGACAGCACTGGTTACCTATGAGGGACGGAACGAATTAGGATGGAAGGGCATGGGAAGGAGGGAAATCTCTCAGTAGACCCCCTTGTATGGTTTTGACAGAAGTATATCAAAGTTCTACATACACGAAAAAATAACATTAAATCAGCAACAGGCAGCACATCTCTGGAAAGTGGAATGAGGGCGAAACTTCTCCCTAGACGGCGGTGATAAAACCAGACAAGACTGTCAGAAACAAACATTCAAGAACTCCAGAAATTAACCGAAGGCTAAATGGAAAGTGTTTACTGGAGAAAGAACTATGAAACCTCAGGACAGCCGTGTCAGTGGCACTTTTGCTTAGGGTTGCTCCCATTCCCCCCACACAGGCTCAGTGGCACTAGTAGCCTGGAGGATTTTCAGTCCTGATGCCAATGAAGACGGCCAACCCGACCCGGAGCCTCATGGAAGACCCCATGTACGACATCAAACAACAGTGACCTCAGGGGCAAATCAGCAAATCATCGGGGAAGGCCGATACCACAGCTTCCAGAGGCTATGGTACTGGTTGGGACAAGAAACAGACCAGCAAGAATTTTTAAAGGATTCCTGAGATCTGGAAGACTGCACGCACCCTCCAGAGAAACAAGCAAGGACACCTGTTATCTGCTTATCCTTGGCTGGCTGCGGGACCCCATGCGGGCAGAAAGCAACAGCCACAAAAGACTTGTAAACTGTCTGAACTTTGAGTGAGTGTCTCAACTCACATGCACATCACCTCAGCAAAGGGAGGACGCTTCATTGGCTCAAGTTGTTCAAACAAGACTTCTGACCAATGGTGGCCTGACCCCTGGGCTATGCTGATCTGGGGGTGACACAAAGAACGCCAGGCTTAAAAACAAAAGCATGTTAAAGAAACAAATAACAACCTGTGCAGAGACCCCAGTGACCACATGCTGCAGGAGGCACAAACCGCAGAATGGCGCAGGCAGGGCACAAACACACCATCAAAAGACCCAGCAGCATAATTGCCGCCAGTTAGGGGGAAGAATCAGAATCCAGAGTTCCTATGTTATATAAAATGAAAAAGTCTTTGAACAAGAAATTATGAGACATGCAAAGAAACAGAGAGTGTAACCCTTCAACAGGAATCAAGAGGAGTCCATAGAAATGATCTCCCAGAGGCCCAAAATGCTGGCCTTTGGAGGCCAAGACTTCAAAGCGTCTATGATAAGCATGTTCAAACAGTGAAAAGAAATCATAATTAAAGAACAAAAGGAAAGTATGATGGTGGTGACACATCAAATGGAGAACATCAGTAAATAGATATGATTTATGAAATAAACCAAATAGAAACCGTGGGGTTGCCATGTACAGCAACTCGGAGGGAAAGCCAGAGGGGCTACACAGTAGACGTGAGCTGGCGGAAGAAAGAAAGGATTAATGAACCTGAAGATAGACTGGTAAAGAGGACTTGTTCGGAAGAACATGAAACAAGTGAAGAAAACTGAGCACAGCTATGGAGCCTGTTAGCTACCGGTAGGGATGGCAATGTTCGTGTGATTAGAGTCCCTAGAAGGAGAGGAGGGGGAGCCAGACAAACACATCTGAAGACCAATTTGGTAGCACCCTGAAGCAGATTCTGTCCAGTTGAGATGCTTACTGTAACCCCCAGACCGTACTACTAAGAAAACAATGTAAAAACAGGAAAAAATAAACTAGCAAGGGACTTAGTGTGGCACACCAAAACACATCTATTCAACACAATGGAAGGCAGTAAAGGGGGGAAGAGAGGAATAAAAGAGACACAAGACCTACAGAGAATGAGTAGCAAGTGGCAGATGTAAGTCCTACTCTATCAGTAATTATATTAACTGTAAGTGAATTAAATACTCAATAAAGAAGCAGAGATTGCCAGACTGCCAAGCACAGGAGCCAAGCATATACTGCCTACAATAGATACATTATATATTCAAAGACACAAATAGGTTCAAAGTAAAAGGATGGAAAAAGATGGCATGCAAACATCAAACACAAGGAGGCTGGAGCCGCTATCCTAAATACCAGCCAAAATTGACTTTAAGACAAACTTACTGGAGACAATAGGGACATTTATAATGATAAAGGGGTCAACTCATCAGGAAGAAATAAAAATCACAAAGTATGAAAGTTATAAAGAAAAAAATTACAAAGAAATAAAAATTGGGTATGCTGCTAACAGAGTCCTAAAATCCATTAAATAAAAACCGATGGAATTGTAGAAGCAGACAACTCAACAATAGACAGTTCACTAGTCAACAATAGTATTCAAGTCTTTTATATCCTTTGTCAATTAAGAATGGAGTATTGAGCTCTTACCTAACTAGGACCATTGAATGGGACCATGATGCCCATGTGAGGTGAAGCTGTGCGGCCCTCTGCTTAATGCCCTCCCTCTGCCCCTGTTCTGGTCCTGGGGGATCACTGGGGAGCTGAGCAACTACCCTACAGCGGGATTCACTAGGGAGCTGATCCTATACCTCACTCAGGCAACGTGACAGTGTGAGCTGGCAACCCTCCTCCCATCGGGAAGATGTTTGTGGCCATAAAGGGGAATGGAACTATTATTCACCTCCCACAATGAAGTAGTACAAGGCAGTACCCTATATTTTCTCCAGTGGGATTGGTGGGGCCCAGGGGGAAGCTAAACATTCATGTTCACCTGGTCCTCTTGCCACACCTCAACAAGGGAACAGTCTGCAAAAAAAAAAAAAAAATATATATATATATATATATGTGTGTGTGTGTGTGTGTGTACACATATATACATACACACACACATACACACATATGTATGGTCCAGAGTCTCATAAGCTCTAAAATTCCAGGGTACAATGTAAAATCACTTGTCATGCCAAGAATCAAGATAGTCACAACATAAATAAAAAAGATAATCAAGAAATCCTGTAACCACAATAAGTCAAATATCAGAATTACTTGAGAAGGTTTATAGATGTCATTATAAAAATTCCTTAATAAGCAGTTACAAATTATCTTGACACAAATGAAAAAAACCACACAATCACAGCAAAGAAATAAAAGCTACTACAATGTAAATATGGAACTTAAAAACATAATAACAAAATAAACCTCACTGAATGGACTCAAGTTTGAAGTAGGGATGACAAAGGCTAGAATCAGTGAACTTGGGACTAGATCAACAGAATTGACTTAATCTGAATAATAGAAAGTGGGCTGAAAATAAAAAGTGAGCAAAATTTCAGGAATCTGTTTGACAATAACAAAAGAGCTAACATTTCTATCACTGGAGTCCCAAAGGAAAGGGGAAAGTGAGACAAAAATTGTATTCAAAGAAATGGCTTAAAACTCCCTAAATTTGGTGAAAGGTACAACCCTACAGAGTCACGAAGCTAAGTGAATACAAAGCATAAGTCCAAACAAATCCACACCAAGACACATTATAAACTGCTGAAAACTAAGGACAAAGTATTTTGGAAGAAGAGAAATGGAACATTACTTCTAAAGGATCACTAATTTGAATGACAGTGCATTTGTCATTGGAAACCATGGAGACCAGAGGAAGTGAATGCAGAGGAGGGAATACATCCAAACTTATTCTACAAGGCCAGCATTATCTTGATACCAAAACCAGATAAGGATACCACCAGAAAACTATAGACTGCTATCTGATGAATATAGTTGCAAAAATTCTCAACAAAATACTAGCAAATGGAATTCAAGAATGAATTAAAAAGATTAGACACCAAGGCCAAGTGGGATTTATCCCTTGGGATGCAAGAATGGTTCAATATACACAAATCAATAAGTGTAATTCATCTGACATGTTAGCATCCTTAACAGACTGGGTTTATTTTTTTTTTTTTATTTTATTTTTTTCAGACTGGGTTTAGAAAGAACATACCCAAACATAATAAAGGCCATATATGACAAACCCACAACTAACATCATACTCAATGGAGAGAAGTTTAAAGTGTTCCCCTAAGACCAGGAACAAGGCAAGGATGTCTCTTCTCACCTCTCCTATTCAGTATAGTATTGGAAGTCCTAATCAGAGCAATTCGGCAAGACAAAGAAATAAAAGGTATCCAAGTTGGAAAGGAAGAAGTAAAATTGTCATTATTGCTGACAATAGGATCCTATATATAGTAAATTCCAAAGAACCAGTCAAAAAAGTTGGAATTAATGAGTGACTTTGGTAAACTGGCAGGTTGCAAAATCAGCATATAGGAATCAACTGCATTCCTTCACACTAATGAGGAAGCATCTTGAAAAGAAATAAAACTGTTCCATTCAAAATAGTATAAAAATATAAAATACTTTTTTTTAAATTTTTTTATTTATTTATGATAGTCACACGGAATGAGAGAGAAAGGCAGAGACACAGGCAGAGGGAGAAGCAGGCTCCATGCACCGGGAGCCCGACGTGGGATTCGATCCCAGGTCTCCAGGATCGCGCCCTGGGCCAAAGGCAGGCGCTAAACCACTGTGCCACCCAGGGATCCCCAAAATATAAAATACTTAGGCATAAATTTAACCAAAGAAATATAGTGTCTATACAATGGAAACTAAAAATCTTTGCTGAAAGAAATAGAAGACAAAGAAGTGGGAAGCCATCCTATGTTCATGTATCAGAAGACTTAATACTGTTAAAATGGCCATCCTACCCAAAGCCATCTACTGATTCAATGCAATCCCCATCAAAATACCGAAGACATCCTTCACTGAAATAAAAAAAAAATAATTGAAATTTGTATGGAACCACAAAGACCCCAAACAGTCAAAGCAATCTTGAGTTATGACTATAAACTAGTTTATAATGTTGCATACACATTTATATTTCGCATATGTTTTTATACATCATTATCTGTGGTGTGTGTATCATTAAAACTATAAACTAGTTTGAACTAGTTCAAAGCCATAGTAATAAAAGCTGTATGGCACTGGCACAAAAATAGACACACTGATCAATGGAACAGAACAGAGTCTGGAATTAAATGCCAACATATATGGCCAACTGATATTCCAAAGTAGCCAAGAGTACCCAATGGGGAAAGGATGGCCTCTTTAGTAAATGATGTTGGGAAAACTGGAGAAACACATGCAGAACAATGAAGTTAGATCCCTGTCTCACACCACTTAAATAAAAATTAACTTGAAATGGATCAAAGACTTAAACCTAAGACCTACAATCATAAAACTCTGAGAAGAAAATGTAGACAAGAAGCTCATCAGTATTGGTTGTGGCAATAATTTAGGTGGCATGATGCTAACATACATAAAAGAAAAAAATCAACAAATGGGACTACATCAAACTCAAAAGCTTCTACACAGCAAAAAAAAAAAAAAAAAAAACTAACAAAAGGAAATAATTGAATGAAAAGACAACCTACAGAATGGGAGAAAACCATATATAAGGGATTAAAATAAAAAATATATAAAGAACCCAGTCAACTCAATAACAACAACAACAACAACAACAACAAAAAAAGCCAACAAATTTGATTAAGAAGTAGGCAGGACTAAATTAGACATTTCTTCAAAGAGGACATAAAAATGACCAGCAGGCATGGGAAAAGAAGGTTGACATTGCTAATCATCAGGGAAATGCAAAATCAAAACTACAATAAGTGGCGCTTGGGTGGCTCAGTCAATTGAGTGTCTGACTCTTGATTTTGGCTCAGGTCATGATCTCAGGGTTATGCTGCACACTCAGAGCCAGGTCTGCTTGGGGCTCTCTTCCTCTGCTCCTTTCCCTCTCTAAAATGAATAAATAAATATTTAAAACAAAACAAACCTGACAATGAAGTATCACCCCACATCTGTTAGAATGGCTATCATCAAGAAGACAAGAGACAACAGCTACTTACAAAGATGTGGTGAAAAGGGATCCCTTCCTTTATACATTGTTGGTGGGAATATAAATTGGCCCAATCACTATGGAAAACAGTATGAAATTTCCTCAAAAAGTTAATAGATCTGTTCTACAATTCAACAATTCAACTTCTGGGTATATATACACTCCTATGTTTATCACAGCATTATCCCCAACAGCCAAGATATGAAAATAACTCATATGCCCATTAATGGATGAATGGATAAAAAAGATACACATACATGGTGGAATAATATAAAATCACAAGAAAGGAAGATACCCTCCTACTTCCAATGACATGGATGGACCCTGGGCACATAATGTAAGTGAGATAAGTCAGCCAAAGTCAAGTACTATATAATATCACTTACATGTGGAAATCTAAAAAAGCTAAATCTCTCTATATATATAAAAAAGAGTATAACACGGTGGTTACCAGGGAATGCGGTGGGGGATGAGGGTTAAGAGTGATGGCGTTTAAGGTACAAATGTGTAACGAGTAGCAAATAAGCCATAGAGATCCAAAGCATAGTATAATGAATATAATACCACACTATAGTTACAAACTGTGATAAATGTCATTATATCAAAAACCATTATTACAATGTATCAATGTATCAAAGTAATACAGCATACAGCTTAAACTTACACAATGTTACACATCAAATTAATTCAGCAAATTAAAGAAAGATATAAGGAACTAAAAGGAAGTAAGACTTCAACACTTCACTCAAAGAAGCAAAGCACTGATACCAGATTAAGATAAACTACGTACTTATATTGTAATACCTAGGGCAATTACTAAGAGAACTATACAGAAGTACCCACTCAAAAATACTGAAGACATCAAAAGGATATTAAGAGACTATTTCAAACAATTCGACACATGAAAATATGACAACTTAGATGAAATGGACCAATTCCTCAAAAAGCACACACTACTGTTTTCCCAATATGAAGGAGGTCATTTTGTAATCATTAAGGAGATTAACTTTTTTAAGGAGATTAAATTTTTAATTTAAAAATTCACGAGAAGGAATTCCCAGATACCAATGGCTTCCCTGGAGATTTCTCCCAAACTTTTTTTTTTTCTCCCAAACTTTTAAAAAAGAATTATAATGCCACATAATCTCTTCCAAAAAACAGGAGGTGGGGGGACTACTTTCCAATTAATTTTATATAGAATTTCCCTGATAATAAACCCAAAGATATTACCAACGGAGAAAAGTACAAACCAATATCCCTCATGAATGTAGATGCAAAAATCCCTTTAAAATATTAGCAAATAGAATTCAGCAAGATATGAAAAGAGTTACATACCACAGCCAGTGGGATTTATTCCATGCAAAGTTGGTTCAGTATTCAAATAATGCAATGTAATGCACAATATTAATAATAATAAAAATCACATGGTAATATCAGTTGATGCACAAAATACAGTTGACAAAATCTAACATCTTTTCATGATACAAATGCTCAGAAAATATAGATAAGGGAACATCCCCAATTTGATAAACACTGCCTACCTCCCCCCAAAAAAAACCCTATATCGAACATTATACATAACAGTGAAAGACTGAATGATTTCCTCTTAAATCAAGAACAAGGCAATGATGTTCACTTGCCATTCTTATTGATTGTAATACTGGAAGTTATGACCACTATGGTAACAAAAGAAAAGTCAACAAGAGACACATGTATTGTAAAAGAAAAATGAAACTGTGTAATATCCAGAATATATAAAGCTCTCCTACAACTCAACAACAACCAAAAAAAAAAAAAAATCAAAGCAGAACAAAAACTCAAAAATGGGCAAAGGACTTGAATAGGCTTTTCTCCAAGCAGATTATACAGATGGTCAATGAGCACATGAAAAGATGATCAAATTACTAATCATTAAGCAAATGCTAATCAAAACTACAATGAGATGCCACTTCAGACTCATTAGGATGGCTACTCGAAGAATATTTTCTTAATGAACAGAAAATAACAAGGGTTTGTGAGGATGTGAGGAAATTGGAATTCTTTATGTGCTGCTGGGAAGGATGGGAAATGGTGTAGCCTCTGTAGGAAACAATAAAATGGTTCCTCAAAAAATTAAAAATAGAATTACCATATGTTCCGGCAATTCCACTTCTGGGTATAGACTCAAAAGAACAGAGAGCAGGGACTTGAAGATATATTTGTATCATCATGGCTGTAGCAGCATCATGCACAATAGCCAAAGGTGGAAGCAACCCAAAGAAAAAAATTTAAATTAAAAAAAAAAAAGAAAAAAGAAAATGGTTGCTATTTAAAGATGACATCATAGTAAGAGTGCTGAGAGCCAAAGACAAGGAGAAAGTACTGAAAGCAGTAATAGGAAAGGAGGAGCTCCAACAAAAATTAACACATGAATTTTTGTCAGAAACAATGGTACCCAGAAAGCAGTGAGGCAGCACCTTCAATGTGTTCCAAGAAAAAGAAAGTTAACAAAAAATCTTATATCCAGAAAAGCTATCTTTCAAAAGGAAGACAGAATAAAGACATTCCTGGATTTAAAAAACAAACAAACAAACAAACAAACAAACAAAAAAAACAGAAAATTTCTCATTAGCACACCCATTTCATAGGAACTACTGATCATTTTTCAGGTGGGAAGTAACTCCACATAGAAAATCAAATTTATACATAGAAAACAAAAAGCAGGGGTGCCTGGAGGCTCCATCGGGTGAGCATCTGCCTTCAGCTCAGGTCATGATCCCAGGGTCCTGGGATCGAGTCCCAGGTTGGGCTCCCTGTTTACTGGGGAATCTGCTTCTCCCTCTCCCTGCTGCTCTTCCTGCTTGTGCTTGCTCACACACATTCTCTCTCTTAAATGAATAAATAAGATCTTAAAAAAAAAAAAAGAAAACAAAAAGCATCTATAAAGATACTTATGTAATAATACATGACAATATAAATGCATATTTCATCCCATTTCTTTTAACTGAATGAGAAGGTAATTGTATAAAACAACATGTGTGTAGTTGTGTTGTTGGGCTTGTATCGTCTAGAACGTACTATTTTTGCCAGTACCAACTCAAAGCAGGGTGGTTGCTGCAAAGCTGTACTGAGCTAAGGAAATGCCACCAGCTGGTAATCTGAAACCACATGAACACAGGAAGAGCATCAAAATGTTGAGTAAGTGGGTTAATAAAACAAATACTACATACTTTGTTTTCTCAGCTTCTATAAAGACAAAGTTACATAAAGTCATCATTATTACAGTGTATTGTTGGGCTTATAACATGCAGGTATAATATATTTAACAATAACACCACAGACAAGGGTAAAACAGAATAAAAGAATACAGGAGTCACTTCTGTATCTAAATAGGCTTAGGTTAGAACAAGTGTGACATTAAAATGTGTATGACAGGGGTACCTGGGTGGCTCAGTGGTTGAGCCCAGGTAGTGATCCCAGGGTTCTGGGATCGAGTCTTGCAAGGGGCTCCCCTCAGGGAGCCGGCTTCTCCCTCTCCTTATGTATCTGCCTCACTCTCTCTGTCCCTCATGAATAAATAAATAAAATTATATTAAAAAAATATGTGTATGATGAATGTAAGAACTACCACTAAGGAAGTGACTCAAGCACAAAAACTCACCAAAGAACCTTAAAAACTGTGTTAGAAAATATTCACAAAACGCAAGGAAAGCAGTAAAGGAGAAATAGGGGAATGGAAGATATAGGAAAATACAGACATAAATCCAACCATATCGACATTAACCATGAACGGATTAAAAAATCAAAAGGCAGGGTGAGTCAGACTTGATTTAAAAAATGAAGTCCAATGACACACTGCCTACAGGAAGTTACTGTAGATTCAAAGATACAAACAGATTGAAGGTAAAAGGATGGAAAAAGATACATCAATAGCAACCACACACTACTTGGAGCACTAGGCCAAAACCCAAGTAGCCACAGAAATACCAAAGGGAAAATTGTTGGAGACTTCAATACTCCATTTTCAGTAGCAGATACAACAAAGCAGCAAAAGATCAATAAAGAAAGAGAAGATGTGAACCATACTATAAACCAACTAGACCCAACAGATATCTACACAACACTGTAAGCAATCACCAAAGGGCATGCAGTCTTCACATGCACACAGAACGTTTTCCAAGAGGGACTGTATGCTGCACCATGAGACAAACCTTGATACTTTTAAAGGATTTTAATACAGATTGTTTTCTGAACAACAATGGATCAAAAGTAGAAATATGTGAAATTTAAACAACTTACTCTTAAATGACCAATAATCAAAGAATTCCTAAGAAAAATTAGAAAATACTTTGAGATGAATGAAAATGCAGACACAACCCCGAATAGCCAGGGGAATTTTAAAAAAGAAAACCATAGCTGGGGGCATCACAATGCCAGATTTCAGGTTGTACTACAAAGCTGTGGTCATCAAGACAGTGTGGGACTGGCACAAAAACAGACACATAGATCAATAGAACAGAATAGAGAACCCAGAAGTGGACCCTGAACTTTATGGTCAACTAATATTCGATAAAGGAGGAAAGACTATCCACTGGAAGACAGTCTCTTCAATAAATGGTGATGGGAAAATTGGGCATCCACATGCAGAAGAATGAAACTAGACCACTCTCTTGCACCATACACAAAGATAAACTCAAAATGGATGAAAGATCTAAATGTGAGACAAGATTCCATCAAAATCCTAGAGGAGAACACAGGAAACACCCTTTTTGAACTCGGCCACAGTAACTTCTTGCAAGATTCATCCACGAAGGCAAAAGAAACAAAAGCAAAAATGAACTATTGGGACTTTATCAAGATAAGAAGCTTTTGCCCAGCAAAGGATACAGTCAACAAAACTAAAAGACAACCTACAGAATGGGAGAAGATATTTGCAAATGACGTATCAGATAAAGGGCTAGTTTCCAAGATCTATAAAGAACTTATTAAACTCAACACCAAAGAAACAAACAATCCAATCATGAAATGGGCAAAACAGATGAAGAGAAATCTCACCGAGGAAGACATAGACATGGCCAACATGCACATGAGAAAATGCTCCGCATCACTTGCCATCAAGGAAATACAAATCAAAACCACAATGAGATCCCACCTCACACCAGTGAGAATGGGGAAAATTAACAAGGCAGGAAACCAGAAATGTTGGAGAGGATGCGGAAAAAAGGGAACCCTCCTGCACTGTTGGTGGGAATGTGAACTGGTGCAGCCACTCTGGAAAACTGAGTGGAGGTTCCTCCAAGAGTTAAAAATAGACCTGCCCTACGACCCAGCAATTGCACTGCTGGGGATTTACCCCAAAGATACAGATGCAAGGAAATGCCGGGACACCTGCACCCCGATGTTTATAGCAGCAATGTCCACAATAGCCAAACTGTGGAAGGAGCCTTGGTGTCCATTGAAAGATGAATGGATAAAGAAGATGTGGTTTATGTATACAATGGAATATTACTCAGCCATTAGAAATGACAAATACCCACCATTTGCTTCGACGTGGATGGAACTGGAGGGTATTATGCTGAGTGAAGTAAGTCAATCGGAGGACAAACATTGTATGTTCTCATTCATTTGGGGAATATAAATAATAGTGAAAGGGAATATAAGGGAAGGGAGAAGAAATGTGTGGGAGATATCAGAAAGGGAGACAGAACATAAAGACTCCTAACTCTGGGAAACGAACTAGGGGTGGTGGAAGGGGAGGAGGGCAGGGGGTGGGGGTAAATGGGTGACGGGCACTGAGGGGGGCACTTGACGGGATGAGCACTGGGTGTTATTCTGTATGTTGGTAGATTGAACACCAATAAAAAATAAATTTATTAAAAAAAAAAAGAAAGAAAATGCAGACACAATATGCCAGCATTTCTGGGATGCAGGGACAGTGGTGCTGAAAGGGAAGTCTCTGGCTGTAGATGCTCACAATGAGAAAGAGAAGAGAGGGGAATCTGGGTGGCTCAGCGGTTGAACATCTGCCTTCACCTCAGGTCATGATCCCAGGGTCCCGGGATTAAGTCCCGCATGAGGCTCCCCGCAGGGAGCCTGCTTCACCCTCTGCCTATGTCTTTGCCTCTCTATGAGTGTCTCTCATGCATAAATAAAGAGCACCTTTAAAAAAAATAAAAATGAAAAAGAGAAGAGACCTCATATCAAAAACCTAACTCTGCCCTGTAAAAAACTGGAAGAAAAAAGAAAAAAAAAAAAACTAATCCTACTGCAAGCAGGAGAAATGAAATAATAAAGAGTAGGATAGAAATTAATTAAATCTCTGAGGTTAGAAAAATAATACAGCCAATAAGACCAAATGTTCATTATTTGAAAGATCAATGAAATTGACAACCCCTTGGTGAGGCTCATGGGAAAAAGACTCAAATTTCCACAATTAGAAATGAGAGAGAGAAACTTACAGCTGTCTTTACAAAAATAAAAAGGATTTAAATGAATACTATAAACAATTTTATAACAATATGGTATACAACTTAGATAAAATGGATAATTTCCTAGAAAGTAAAAAAAATACTAAAACTAACTAGGAATTGGTCAAAAATTTGAACAGACCTATAACAAATAAAGAGACTGAATTAGTAATCTAAACACTACCCACAAACCAAATCCCACAAGGCCCAGATGGCTTCCCTAATAAATTCTACTGAAAATTTAAAGAATTAAAATTCTTTACAAACTCTTCCAGAAAGAAAATAGAAGAAGAGGAGGAGCACACCCGAATACACTCTGCAAGGGCAACATTACCCTGCTACCAAACCAGAGAAAGATAAAGCAAGAAAAGAAAACTACAGAACAATAACTCTTAGGAAAGTAGATGCAAAATGTTCAACAAAATACCAGCAAATAAAATTCAGCACTCTACAGAAGGGGTTCTACACTAATGCTAATGCACCATATCAATAAAATAAGAGGCAAAACTGACATGATTATCAAAAGAGGACACAGAAAAAGCATTTGGTAACATTCCATTCCTTTCCATGAGGCTAGAGCAGCATTTAGGGTATGAGGAACAGAAAGGAACTTCCCCAGCCTGATAAAAGGCATGTCCTATAAAACCACAGCTAACATGGTACTTCATGGTGAAAGACCCAGCGCTTTCCTCTTGAGATCAGCAACAGGACAAAGATGCCTGCTCCCACCACATCTATTCAACATTATCTTGGAAGTTCTATCCAGGACAATTAGGCAAGAAAAAGAAAGGCATCCAGTTTTGGAAAGAGAGAAGTAAAACTATTTCTAGTCACAGATGACATGATTTTATATATAGGAAAAAATTTCAAGGAATCCACTAAAAAACTATTGTAACTGATAAACAAGTTCAGCAAGATTGCAAGATATACTTGTATATAGAAGCCAACTGTATTTCTACACACTTTTGACAAGCGATCAGAAAATGAGATTAAGAAAAAATTTCACGTACGATAATATCAAAAAAGGATAAAGCACAACAATGCAAATGTACTTACTGCCGTAGACTTGTAAACTGGTTAAAAGGATAAAGCACAACAATGCAAATGTACTTACTGCCACAGATTTGTAAAATGGGTAAAATGGTAAATTTCGTTTTATATATATTTTATCACAATAAAGAAAAAAAATACTCAGGAATAAATTGAACAAAAGAAATGCAAAACTTATACTCTGAAAACTACAAAGTCTTATTGAAAGAAAAGATCTAAGTAAATGAAAGACATCCCATTTTCATGGATTGGAAGACAACATTGTCATGTTGACAGTACTTCCCCAAGCTGATCTACCGATTGAACACAATACTCACCAGAAACCCAGCTGAATTCCTTATACAAACCGACACACAGATTCTAAAATTCATACGGAAGTTCTAGTGACCTAGAACTGCTAAAGTCATCTTGAAAAAGAGTAAAGCCGGGGGATCCCTGGGTGGCACAGCAGTTTAGCGCCTGCTTTTGGCCCAGGGCGCGATCCTAGAGACCCGGGATCGAATCCCACATTGGGCTCCTGGTTCATGGAGCCTGCTTCTCCCTCTGCCTGTGTCTCTGCCTCTCTGTCTCTCTCTGTGTGTGTGACTATCATAAATAAATAAAAATTTAAAGAATAAAGTCAGGGGATTCATATTACCCGATTTCAGAACTTACTAGAGTAACAATACTCAAAATGGTGTGGTACTGGCATAAGACAAGACACAGACATTTAGATCAATAGAAAAGGATGGGAGTCTGAAAGATAAAGCCTTTTATCTGTGGTCAATTGATTTTTCTCTTGGGTGCTGAAAGAATTTAATGGGCTAAGGACTACCTTATGAAATGGTGCTGGAACTATATGGATAAAAATGAATTTGGACCACTCCCTTACACCTTAAGCAGAAGTCAACTCAAACTGTATCAGAGACCAAAATATTACAAAGCTCTTAGAAGAAAACATAGGGATAAGCCTTCATGACCTAAGATTTGGCAATACTTTTTAAGACATAACACCAAAAGCATAAGCAACAAAAAGAAAAAAGATATATTGAACTTCACCAAAACTAAAGCTTTGTGCTTCAAGGGACATTCTAGAGAAAACAAAAAGAAATCCCCCAGAGGGGAGGAAATATTTGCATATCATATACCTGATAAGGAATTACGGCTAGAATACATCAAGAATTCTCACAACTCAAAAACAGAAAGACACATATTCTAATTTTTAGAAAAGGATGAAGGATCTGAATAGATCTTTCTTCCAAAAAAGATATACAAATGGTCAATAAAACAGGAAAAGATGCTCGATGTCATTAGTCATAGGGCATTGCTAATCAACACCACAACGAAGTTCCATTTAACACACGCTAAGCTGGCTATAACGATAACACAGATAATAACAAGTGTTGGTGGAGGTACAGGGAAATTGTAGTGTTCGTACATTGTGAGAATGAAACACGGCACCCTCACTTTAGAAAACAATCTGTAAGTTTCTTAAAACACTAAATATAGAGTTACCATCTGACTCAGCGTTTCTTTCCCAGGTATTTACCCAGGAGAAATGAAATGTGTGCACAAAAATGTGTACCTGAATGGATGTTCACAGCAGCATTATTCATAACAGCCAATAGGTGGAAGCAACCCAAGTGCCTATTAAGTGATGGAGGGATAAAAAACACGTGGTATATCCGTACAAAGGAATATTATTCAGCTGTAAAAAGAAAAGAAGTACACACACAACATGGTGGGTGAATCTTGAAAGCATGAGCTCAGTGAAAGAAGCCAGGTATTGTAGGACGTCGTGTACGTAAAGTGTCTGGAATAGGCAGATCCTTAGGGGCAGAAGGCAGATGAGTGATTGGCTAGGGCTAAACAGGATGGAATGGGATTGGGACATGGTGTTTAAAGGGGGCTGGGTTTCTTTTTGGGGGGTAATGAGAAACGGTTCCAGAACTGCAGTGGTTGCACAACAGTGCAATTGGGAATGTAATGAGACCAATGAATTGGACGCTTTAAATGGCTGGATTGTATGGTACACAAATTACATCCTAATAGAGCTGTTACCAAAGAGCCTACAGGAAAAAACGCTCAGGATCTAGGGTAGGACAAAGAACTGTTGGACTTGACGGCAAAAATACAATCCATCTACAGGGTACACTGGACTCACTGAAATTAAGATATTTGCTCTGGAAAGAGCCCAGTGAGAAGGATGAGGACGATGCCAGAGTGGGTGACAACATGCACAGATGACATGTCTGACTTAGGACTAGTATCTAGTTTATGGACGGGCTTCTCAAAACTCAAAAGTTTGAAACAACCCACAGTGGGCAAATGGGCAAACAATTCCAACACTTCAGTGAGTAAGAGCTACAAGGGGCCGAGGCTCTTGTGGAGAGATGTTCGGTGCCGGCAGCCTTCAGGAGGACGCCAGCTCAAATCGACGACATATTGCTACACACCTATGGAACAGGTACGACGAAGAACAGCGTCAACACCTGATGTCAGTCAGGACGTGGTGATGCAGGGTCACTCCCACACTGCAGGAGGGAACAGCTTTGCTGTTTCTTAGACAAGTCTGCACATGAGTGCCATACAGCTCAGCAGGTATGTTCCCAGTCCTCATCCCAGAGAAACGACGTCACGTTCACACGAAAACCTCTATGTAGCTGTTCATTCATGCCAGCTTGATCTGTGTATTCATTTTCTGGGGCTGCTGTCATAAATTACCATGAATCCAGTGGCTTAAAATGACACAAATCTGTTCTTTGGCAATTCTGGACACCACCATGGGCCAGTGTGATTCCTTGGGGAGGCTCCTGGGGAGGATCATTTCCTGGCCTTCTCTCTTCTGGAAGCTGTGTTCCCTAGTTGGTGGCCTTTCCTCACATGTACACCGTGTCTCCTCCCCCAGTGCTATGTCACTGTCCTCTCCCGTCGTCACATCCCCTCTGCCTCCCTCTTGCAAGGACATATATGGTGACATCGGGCCCACTGGGATAATCCAGGATCACCCTCAATCTCAATATGCTTAATTTAAGCACATATGTGCAGAATCTCGTCTTCCATAGAAGGTGACAGTCACTGGTTCTAGGAATTGGGACCTCAATGCTTTGGGGGCTGTTATTCAGCCTACCAGAATTTGTAATAGCTCCAAACTGGGAACGACCCAGATGTCCTTCAGCGGGCGAGCAGTTGAACCAACTGGTGTCCACACCATGGAATACCACTCACCAATACAGATGGACGAGCCATGGATACACAGATTGGATGAATCTTTTTTTTTTTTTTAATTTTTATTTATTTATGATAGTCACAGAGAGAGAAGGAGAGGCAGAGACACAGGCAGAGGGAGAAGCAGGCTCCATGCACCGGGAGCCCGACGTGGGATTCGATCCCGGGTCTCCAGGATCGCGCCCTGGGCCAAAGGCAGGCGCCAAACCGCTGCGCCACCCAGGGATCCCAAGATTGGATGAATCTTGAGAGTTATGCTGTGTCAAAAGAGCCAATTCCAAATGCTCAGATGCTGTGCAATCCATTTATATGCCATTCTTTTTTTAAATTTATTTATTCATGAGAGATACAGAGAGAGAGAGGCAGAGAGAGAAGCAAGCTTCCTGCAAGGAGCCTAATGCAGGACTAGATCCCAGAACCCAGTCACACCCTGAGCTGAAGGCAGACACTCAACCACTGAGCCACCCAGGTGCCCCTATACAGCATTCTTGAAATGACAAAATTATGGAACTAGAGAGCAGTGAGTGGTTTCAAGGGATTGAGGGGATTTGGGAGTGGGAGGGAAGTAGGTGTGGCTATGAAGAGGCCGCACCAGGGACCCCTGAGATGGGGTGTCCTGCTTCTCAGCTGTCTCAATGCCACTGTCCTGATTGTGATTTTGTACTCTTGATTTCAGATGACGTGACCACCAGGGCAACCATGTAAATAAAGGGCGCATGAGATCAATCTGTGTTCTCTCTTATGGTTGCATCCGAATGTCTAAAAATACTAACGTTAATGTTTAAAAATGGGCTAAAGATCCAAATAGACATTTCACCAAAGATGATACATAACTGGCCAACGAGCACATGAAACAATTGTGAGCAGCATTAGCCACTTGGGAAGTACGAATCAAAACCAAAGAGAGACAGTCCTTCACCCCTAGCCGGACGGCTAAAGACAACAAACAAAAGGAAATATTAATAAAGTCCTGGATAAATAGAGACCCTCACAGATTGTTGATGGGAATGTGAAATGGTACATCCATTTCAGAAAACATCCTGGCAATTCCTCAGGAGGGGAAACAGAGAGTCGCCATTTGAGCCAGTCTGCTGCTGGCTATCTCTCCAAGAGGAAGGAAAGTGTGCACAGCTCGTAACCACATTTCTTATAATCGCCAGAAGGCAGAAACAACACAAAACAATGTGGAAAATGATCCCTTAACCAGGTGAATGGATGAGCAAAATGTGGTTGTCCACACCATGAATACTTTCTAGCAATGAAATACTTTTAGGTGCTATAATTTGGATGCACCTCAAGCACATGCTTAAAGCAGCCAGAAAGACAAAGATCACATTTTGCACAATTGGCCAGAGCAGGCACATCCACGGCCACCAGCAGTAAGCAGAGGAAGGGTGTCTGGGGCCGGGGTTGGGGCAGAGACGGACCTGCATGGATGTGGAGGGTCTCATGGAGGGTGGGAGTGGGGTGGGGGGTGTTCCAAACCTGGATCGTGGTGGTGATGGCATAAGTCCGTAAATTTCCTGGAATTACCCTGCAAATGGGTGAATTTTATGGCATGTAAATTATACCTCAACGAAGTGGTGTTTTAAAAAACAAGTAAAAAAAAAAAAATGAAGCGTACGGAACTAATTTTCAAATGAGTGCCAGAACCTCACTGAAAAGGGAGAGAACGGAAAGAGTAGGAGAGAGGAGAAAAATCACTAAGCCAAGCACTCTGAGACCACAGTACTGGATTAAACAGCCTCAGTCTCGGGTGGGAGGAGGGAGAGAATCACAAACACACCAGGAGGTGTGATTTGACAGTAGCAAGGACAAAGCAACTAATAAAACATCTTCGGTGCATTGTGAGCAGTGAGTCTGCGTGCGAATAGGGCCGGGAGGCAGGCATCTCACTGTGGATGAAGGAGGCTTGCAGATAAAGGACGCACAGTGTGGACACAGGAGAACAAGGGACACGGGTGTGGGCTCCAGCTGTCCCAGGGCCGCATCTGTTTCTGTACGTGCATGTCTGTACACACACGTGTTTGCATGTGCACTCTTAGCTCTGTGCACAGAAGGGCCGAGCAGAAAAGACGTCTAGTAGCAACAAGCACACCCAGTGCCCAGACTTTGGTTTCTAGTAATTTCATCCCCCGTTAAAAAGAACCAGAGCTCCTTGGAAAATTGGTGGACTCTGGGGCTGGAGCAGTGTGTGTATGAAATAAGCCTGAATCTTGTTATACCAGAACATAAAGAAATGCTAAAAAACAAACAAACAGAAAAATGTGAGCATGTCATAAGGACACAGAAGCCAGCTCGAAAGGGCTTCCACCGGCCAAATCCGGGACAATGTGATTATCGAAATAATCAAAGACAGTAAAAAATTATAACAAAAAAAAGTCCATGGCCCCATGTATGTAGATAGTAAGTCAACAGAAACAAATAAATGGGAGAGAAATAAACTCCCCACGGTGCAATGTTGAGATGTCTCCTCTTGGAATGCCACTCTTGCTGGACAGATTATAATGCTTTTGTGGAAGGGGTGCTAGCGCTGGACAGGCATTATTTTGCAACCACCATGATAAAGACTGGTTCCAGAAAGCCTCCAAATCAGAGAGACATTTTTTAATAAGGAACAGGATATGTTCAGGGCTTTAGATGGTTTGCCCCAGTTGCTTATCGGTTGCAAAGCAAAGCAGAACGACTGTTGGGCGGGTGATTAAAGTCACTCCACCCAGGAGGGGCGGAGAGCATCATGCGCCCGGGGCTGGCTCACCCCACGAAGGACCCCCCTGCCCGCCCCCCTCACTGACGGGACATTCCAGCTGGAGAGGCACAACCTGAATCTAATACGAGGAAGCATGTGCCCCCCACCCCCAGCTCCCCGAGAAGCGGCAGGACTGTAACCCCCAGAAACATCAAGGTCGTTAAAGGCAGAGACGGGAAACGTTCCAGATTACAGGAGGCTAAAGAGATGGCAATACGGACCCCCAGTCTGGATGCTGCACTGGGGGTGGGGGTGGGGGGCACGCTGTGAAAGGCATGGCCACGTCACTTGGCAACATGGGGACCCTCAGAGTAGACAAGGTGAAGCGACCGGAGCCGCGTTTAGCGGCAGAGGTTGAGAAGTGTGCCGTCACTTTAAATGGGGGGTCCCTTTATTTTTAGGAAACACACAGCGGAATGTCTAGGGGCAAAGGTCTGCCGGGTGTGCGGCTTACGCTGCAGTGGCTCAGCAAACACTGCTACGTGATTGCACATACGCAAAGGGGTACACACGGTGAAAGGACCGGGGGCAAAATGTTAACGATCAGCGAATGGCAGATTCATAAAGAGCACGTGGATGTTTCCAAGCTCATTCTTGTTCTTGTTATTTTTCTGCAGTTCAAAATTTATTTCCAAATACACAGTTAAAAACAACCCCTCACACAGCTCTGAGCTATGCCTTCAGCCGAGTGGTCTTCAGCGGTGAGTCCCGTCCCCCCCCCCAACCCCACGCCCACCCCTGGGGACACACCCCTGCTTATTGTAACACAGGGACACGGGGCTGCAGTCCCCAAGAAGAGGCCAGGACACTGCTGGACGTCCTACAGTGCCCACGGCGGCCCCTCCACAGCCCGATCTGGCCCCAAATGTCAGGGCTGGAGAAACCCTGCTTCCCGCGGATGGCGAGAGAGAACACTGCCCCACCACGGACAGCCGGTGGGGGTGCCAGGAAGGGGAGCCCCATCTGTGGGAGGGTGAGCCCAGGCAGCGCCCACTGATGTTAGACACACACCTGTCCCTGTGTTAAGGGCTGAACTGAGTCCCTGAAACCCAGATGCTGGGGCTCTCCGCCCCAGCACCTCAGAATGTGACGTTTGGAGAAGGGACCCCCGAGGAGGGGGAGTTCCAGTGAGGCTGTCAGCGTGGCTCCTACTCCCATAGGGCTGGTGTCTCTATAAAAGGAAGAAATCTGGACAGAGAGAGAGAGAGAGAGAGAGAGAGAGAGAGATGCTGGGGATGCACAAGCCCAGAGGGAAGACCCTGTGAGGGCAGGCGAGAAGGTGGCCCTCTGTAAGCCCAGGACCGGCCAGCCCTGTCCACACCTTGACCCAGTCTTTCTGCCTCCAGGACAGCGACAGAAGCTTCTGTGGCTTAGGCCACAAGGCCTGTAGTATTGTGTTCCGGTGGCCTCTAGCAAATGAATGCATCCTGGAGATTAGCACACAGAGATGCAAGTACTTGTAGGGGGGGTTCCAGGGACGTGTTTGGAAGACTGGCCCAAACCCGAAGCAAAGTAGATTCCTGGCAGTGGAAAAGTGGCAAGTGCACACCGTGGGGAATGAAGGACAGATCCAAAATCTGAGGATGAACTGTTCCAGCAGCTGCGGAGGGGGGCTGCCGTGGGGAACTGAACGGGAGAGGCAAGAGTGCAAGTGTGCCATGAGCCCCCGAGCTCGCACATCATGATGAGCCCCTGCTCCAGAAGGAGACTGGGAAAACCAGAATAATCCCTAGACTATTCCCACCAGCCACAGGTGGGAGGGGGCCAAGCAAACGACTCCTTCACAGAGGACCAGGGCCTGTGCAAAGCCCACGCGCCATGCCCAGCTGTGGAGTGAGAGGTGTGAAGACTAGAAAACAACACAACTTTAAGAAACTGTGAAAAAAAGACCAGCCCCAAGATTGGTGGCATGGGGAGCCGGATGGAGAGCAGGCTGTTTGGCGGAGGAGGCGGCCAGGCTCCACTCAGGCCCAAGCTGAGCACTCACACGTTCTGATCAATTCTGATGCGGCCCTGCTAGGATCCCCATTTCCCAGGTACAGGAACTGAGGCTCAGAGAAGGCAGGAACTGGCCCAGGGTCACACAGGAGAGCACGGCAGAGCTTCCTGGGGCCCCAGGAAGTCTGGCTTACGCGCTGCTCTTGGAACCATTCCACGTTTCTGCCACTCGACTTTTATTTATTTGCATTTTTTAATTTTTTAATTTAGATTCACTTAATTAACATGTGACATATTACTGGCTTCAGAGGTAGAGGTCAGTGGTTAGCCAGTCTTATATAACACCCAGCGCCCAGGACGTCATGCGCCACTCGACTTTTAAAGGCAAAATTGTCAAGGAAGAAGGATTGACTGTTCCTGTTTCAGAATTTGGTGTTAGATTTTAAAACAGTAATAATAACCAGGAAAGGTAGGGCAGATCTGGGTTGATGCAGAATGTGTACGTGCACATGTGGGTGTGGGTGTCTGTGTGTGTGTACGATCCATCGCAACGCAGGTTTTATCTGTGTATACAAATGAAAGTCTGTGTTTTGCAGATAGAGAATATATCTTAACTTAGGCCTGTGGAACATTTACAAAAGCAATGCTTTTATGTTTGCACTTGGATTCAGAGAAAATCTTTACTGGAAAAAAGCAACTATTTCACAGGCCGTATCTTCTCTCTATAAGCCTGTTAAATTAAAAACAACAGAGATAAAAAAACATCTTCTGAGAAAACATCTCTTTAGATTAAAGAGAAAGTCAAAACATAAAATAAACACGATCAAGAAAGCAAAGACAAGGCACATATTTCATGGCAAGATCTACACCGCAGCTAACGCTGCGATCAGAGGAAAACATCTAACTTCTAAAATGCCATGTAGAAAAAAGACTTTAAATCAGCCAAGTGTTACTCTTAATTACGTTTTTTAAAAAGCGAATTAATCCAGGAGAGGGAATTAATAGACATAAAAGCCCAAGCCAGGGAAACAGAGAACGTAGATAGCCAAAAGGTAATTTTCGGGTAAGAAAGTAAACATATAATGAAATAAAATAAAATGGATAGATCCCTCATGAGACTGGGGTCCGGGGCGGGGGTGGGGGGTGGCGGTGGGAGAGGAGGGCGGGAAGCAAAACCATTAAAGCTCCAGCAAGAAACAAAGAGCTGACCAAGACGGAAGAACATAAAATCACTAGAAGTAACTTTGTTGCTACCAAGTAGCAACATAATTGCAACCCTCGAGGATTAAATAGCAATGAATACATTACCCCGAAGAGGCAGCACATTGATTTAGAACAAATTAGCATAAAACAGACTAAAAAAGAGATTAAAGATCTCCTTTAACACATGCACCAGCCCAGATGGTTTTACAACTTTGCCGCGCTGTTGAGCCTCCGAGAAGGTGATCCCAGCGCTCTTTTCAGGCTGTCCCGGGACTCGGCGGCCTCCGTCCGCACACACGGGCGGGGGCCGCGTTCCTCGTCCTCAGGGCCTGAGCTGTGGTCACGTCCACGATCGCTCGGCCGCCTGGGCCCCGAGGGGACAGTCTGGCGCGTCAGTGGCTGTCTGGGGCACACACCACACTTCCTCGAAGCAGAGCCCCACGCAGGGACGCCATCGGTTTGCCCATCTTTTGCTCTTTAACGACTGCAAACATCAGTGCCCTGATCGTGGGTCATTTTGCAAATGTGCAACTTGAGTGCATTACATTGCTCGGAGGGCTGAAGGGCACGTGCATCTTGAATTTTCATGCAAATCCCCTGAAGCATCTCTGCGTCTCTGGGCCAGGCGCTTGCACCAGCGTACCCTTCCCACACCTGTGGCTGGGCCGAGGGTTTCCGAGCACAGTGGCCCACGGGTGACTCTCCGCAGAGGAGCCAAGCTCCCAGGGCATTGATTTACATTTCTGTGATCATAACTGACGTTATCAGCATCTGTGCCTCTGTAGGAATCTCAGTATCTCCTTTTTCTAGAGTTGTTTTCATGTCTTTTATCCTCTCGTCTTCGGGACTTAGAGTGTTTCCCAATATCCTGATGCAGTTAGCCCCATGTGTATGATATGAGCGGCTGCTGTTTTCCCCAGATTATCATTTTAAAAGTTTTTTTTTTTTTTTTGCTATGCTAAATATTTTATGTTTCTTTTCATTGAGGCCTAATGGACATGTAACAAACTGCCCGTGTTTACAGGGTACAATTCCGGTAACTTCTGACACATGAAACCGTCAGCACAATCAGGATCGTGAGCGTACCTACCCCCCTGGGTCCCCTTGAGCCCTTCTGCACTCCTCCCAATCTGATCCCTGTTCCCTTGCATCCCAAGACAGCTGCCTCGTCCTGCTGTCATTCTAGAACAGTCTGCAATTCTTAGAGTTTCATATAAATAGAATAAAGCACTATGTACTCTTCCCCCACCCCCTTCTCTCTTTCTTTGTTTCTTCTCTCTCTCTCTCTCTCTTTTTTTTTCCTTTTTTGGTCTGGCTTCTCTCACTCATCATAATTATTCTGCTATTTGTCCAGGCTGTTGTGTGCGCTCATGGTTCATGCTTTGCTATTTCTGAGCATCACTGTGTGGGTATACCGTGATTCAGATAACATTTTGTCAGATGTTGATGGGCATTTTCCATGTTTCCAGTTTTTGCAAAATAGCTATGAACATATTCCACGGATGAGTGTCAGTATGTGTGTCTGGACACGTATTCAGGAATTAGAATGGCTGCATAATATGGCAGGTGCACATACAACGTTTTAAGACACTCCCAGTCTGATTTCCAGAGTGGCACCATTTGCAGCTCCACCAGCAGAGCACGAGGGCCCCAGCACCGCATCCTGGGTGGTAACTGCATGGGTGTTAGCCTCTTCCCCTGTAGGGCCACAGCACTTGGTAAAATGAATATAATAATTGTATAGTAATATCTCATTTGAGGTTTTAACAGGCATTTCTCTAATAACTAGCAATATTGAATATATTCTGTGCTTTTCCATTTCTTTTCTTTGATGATTGTCTGTTCCATCATTGCCTGTTTTTGTCTTCTTATTGCTTAGCCGTAAGCATCCCTCTTATATTCTGGACACAAATCCTTTATCAGATGGATGGTTTGAAAATATTTTCTCCTTGTCTGTGCTTTGTCTTTTCATCCTCTTAATATTGTCTTTCAAAGAGATTTAATTTTGAAAAGTTCAAATGGCTGGTTTTTATGGTCGTTCATGTTGCCAGTGTCATGTTCAAGAAGCCTAGACCTCAAAGTCACAGAGATTTTTCTCTTGCATTTTCTTCTGTAACTTTTATTTTTAAGATTTTATTTATTTGAAAAAAAAAAAAAGATTTTATTTATTTGAGAGAGAGAGAGAGCGTGCACAAGCAGGGTGAGGGAGAGGGAGAAGCAGGCTCCTCGCTGAGCAGAGAGCAGACACGGGGCTCAATCCCAGGACCCTGAGATCATGACCTAAGCCGAAAGCAGCTTCTTCACTGAGCCACCCCAGGTGCCCCTTTTCTGTAACTTTTAGACTTCACCTTTATTTTCATGATAAATTTTGAACTGATTTTTATATATGATGCAAGACATAGCTCCAGGTTCATTTTCTGGCAGGTGGATGGTCCCGTTGTCCCAATACTGCCTTTGCACCTTGGTCAAAAGTCACCTGTCCATGTGTGTGTAGGTTTATCTACACTCTATGCTGTTTATCATTTATTTACTTATCTCTATGCTGGGGCTAGTCCTCCAACTTTGTTCATTTTTAAATGTTGTTTTGGAACTTCAGGGTTATTTCCATGCAAATTTCAGAACCAGCTCATTAATTTCCACAAAATGCCTGGTGGGATTCTGACTGTTATTAATTGAATTTAAAGATGAATGTTGAGGCTGGTGATTGTGAGCACAGCGCACCTCTCTGCTGACCTAGAGATTCTGTGGCGCCTCTCAGCAACGTTTTATGGCTTTCAGCGTGCAGTGCTTGCATCCTTTGCCAGATTGTCCTCAGAGTATTTCATGTTTTTAATGTTACAGTAAGTGGTATTTTTCTAAAAAAAAGACTTCATTTATTTATTTGAGAGAGAGAGAGAGAGAGATTGAGAGAGCAAGAGCAGGCGGAGGCAGAGGGAGAAGCAGATCCCTGCTGAGCAGGGAGCCTGCCTTGGGGCTCGATCCCAGAACCCAGAGATCATGACCTGAGCTGAAGGCAGACTCTTCACCAACTGAGCCTCTTAGGCGCCCCAGGAACTGGTATTTTTAAAATTTTGACTTCAGATTATTTGCTGCTAGAATGAGGAGGTAGAGTTGATATTTGCAGGTTGCCCTGGCTCTGTCCACACCTTGGTTCTGGTGATTGTCTTGCACACGCACCAGGTGTTCCGCACAGAAAACCACGCCACCTGCAAACAAAGAGAGCTTTACCTCTTCCTTTCCTATCTGGATGTCTGGAGTGTCTTTTCCTTGACTGTTCCACCAGCTGGAATCTCCAGTTCCGTGCGGACTAGAAGTAACAGGAGCAGGGACCCTTGCCGTGTTCCTGATCCCAGGGGGAAAGCAGCCCATCTTTCTTCACTAAGCTCACGAGCTGAACTCTACATGTTGATTGCCTCTATGACACAGAGGAAGCTCCTTAGTCTTTTCTATCTGCTGTTGTAATGAATGGCTGACCTGAACCCTGGTGCAGGTACCACAAGGGGGCCTGGGACCCTGTTCTCATCCTGAACAAGGAGCTTTTCCCTTGGCTCAGGTGAGACAAACCTGGAAGTCACAGAAGATTTGCTCCGACTCCTTGCAGTCAGTGCTGGGCTTCATCCTCAGGGTCCCCAGAACATTCCCCAGAGTAACCCAGGGGCTCACTGCAGACACGCTCCTGGGCCTTCCTGCAAGCCCCTGACTCAGAATCTCAAGGGGCCATCTCTGAAATCCTCCTGATTTGAGGGACCCTCCCGGGGAAGTTCTGACCTGGAGCATCACCACCTTGTCCTCTGCCAGCAGGAGCTCATGGCTCCCCTTGACAGGAACATTGTCACAAAGATGAGGACTTCTGTTTCCAGTAATAAGTGGCCCTGATGCCATCACAGGCCTCTCTCTACAAACTCCCAAACAAACTTCCTGAAATGACCAAATGTCTTCTGTGGGCTCCATGAGGGCGGCCCCAAGGCCCAAAAGTGGAGCTGCTGCCACAACGCAGACCCATGTGGGCAGTCCCGGGCATCCACTCACGGTGTGGACTGGACAAAGAAGCCGGGCCTGGAACCAGCACGAGGCAAGAAGTGGGGACCAAGACTCTACCTACAAACTGGGCTGCCAGGAAGTCAAACAGATGGTAGGAGGGAAGATGCAAATCACAGAAACTACGCAAGATGGAAACCAACTGCCAACCTAGGCATGGCAGATGCAGAGAAGAAAGAAAATCGGTTCGTATTGGCCTGTGTCCTTGGAGTAAAAGCAAAACGTGTCCTCTTGCTACATGTGGATGGGCTTGTTCTCAGGGCTTGTATTTATACCACATGGTTATCTAGAAAACCCCACACCACAAACGTTCTGGACAGCTTCACGGGGTCACCCTGTCCAAGGAACAACTTCTGCAGAACAACGTCCCCTCAGGGGACATGGGAGCCCCACAGATGAAGACCTCCACCAACCATAGGGAAACAAGCCATCATGGGAAAGAGCTGGGGAAGCCACAGCGAACAGAGGTAGGCTCTCCACAAACTGCGGGTGATGGCGTCACAGCACGGGTGATGGTGTTGTGATATGGAGGATGGCGTCATGACATGGATGATGGTGTCATGGCACAGATGATGGCGTCATGGTACGGGTGATGATATCATGACAGGGATGATGATGTCATAGCACAGGTGACAACATTGTGACGTGATGATGACATAAGCACGTTCAAGTGATCCAGAAATTCAGAGCTGTACGCTATGCAGAGGGTACACGCTGTGAAGATCAAGTGAATCGAGCCCTCACATGAGGACGTACAGAAATGAAAAAATGTGAAATCCTTGAAATTAAAATGTCAGCAGGTAGACTAACCTGGCTGGGGATCAGATGCCGGCGCAGTGAGGTAACAGGAAACAAACCGCAAGGAAGGCCATGTGGAAAGACCAAGCAGGAAAGTCCCAGAGCCAGCCATGGAGGTCAGAACGAAATGGCCAAAGGGACGTTCCCAGGGCAGATCAGAGCCCTGAGGGCAGGTGGTACATTGTGACACATTTGTACTAATTTCCAAACTGGATAAAAGACATGAACCCTTAGGTTCAGGAATCACAACCAATGGCAGGACAGACAGAGCTAACGCCTCCCTGCTTCACTGTGGTGATGCGACCCAGCACTAGAGTCAAGGAGATGCACCTGAGATCCCCAGGGGACAAGTCACTCACTCGGGGTGGCCAGAGAGCCGGACAGAATGTGTATGCTGGCCCCTGCAGCACACCTGCCAGTGTTCACAGGGAATATGTATCTCAATCCGACTGTTCCCCAACCAGACCACCACCCAACAGCAAAGGCAAAATATAAAGATTTCAGACAAATAAAAACTGAGTTGATTGTCGATAGATCATCACTGGAGGAACCACTAACCACTCAAGGCCCTTCAGGAAGAAGGACGTTAAACTCAAGCTCTGAAGTGGAAACCTAGCAAACCTGTTGGTAAATGTAAGCACATCTCAACCACATACAAGTGACTAACTCAGAGGATTGTTTAAAAAGACAAAACCTAAACAGAGGCCAACAGCAGCTAACATGGGGAAGGGGCGCAGGGTGGGATCCGGGGCACTGGGTGGGAGACAGGGTGTGGGGTGGGATCCGGGGTGCTGGGTGGGATCTGGGGTGCCAGCCCCAAGACAGCAGCTGGTGGAGCCCTGCAGGACCCTCACTATGTGCACAGCTGCCAACTGAGGGGAGGGAGGAGGGTGAGGCCTGGCAGGTGTGGCCAGGGGCACAATGCCCCCTGCAGACTGCACCCCACAAATTAGACTCACGAGCGCCAGGCTCTTCTGTGAACATACCGCACGCAGCCCCGGGCTCCGCGGCAGCGCATCCCCAGCACAGCTCCCAGGACTTGCTCGCCTCTGACGAGTGTGTGGTGGGAGTGAAGGCCTCTCTGTACCCGGCGCCCCCAGCATCTCACACTGCCCTACCCTGGAGGGTCGCACCCAGGCTGCCCAGGGTCCGCAGGCCCCTCTTGCTGGCTTTGGCTCCTCTGACCCCCCGCCCCACAGGGACCATGTCCCACCAGCTCGTCCTGCCGGCCTCCCATCCTCACCATCCTGGCTGAGGCTCAGAGAACACAAAGCTGACTGCAGCTCCTCCTGCTCTGTGGACTTCCAGGGCCCAGGCTGGCTGACACCTGCAGGCTCCTGGCACGTCGGCACCGGCATGCCAGGCGCCCACGTGGCCTCTCTCTCCACGAGGAGGGCAGGCTTGCACCCACCTCACACGAGGAGAACACGTGGCATCCCTAGGCTGGAGACCACGTGGAGCCGCACAGAGGCATGGTTGTCCCCCATCTCCATCCTGCTGCTTACCCCCCCAGCCAGCTCTACTCAGCACTGGCACCTCCTCCTCCAAGAAGCCTTCGGGACCACCCAGGCTGAGCCTGGCACCAATACCCCAGACGTCCACATGCTCCACTCCCTTGCTGGTGCCCATCTTCCTCCCTGGATGCCAAGGATCCCCTGCCACCCCCACCCCATGGGCCTCCACCCGGCCCTGCATGCAGGGGGGTCCTGAGAGCAGACTCCAGTGACCAGGACAATGTGAGCAGCTGGGGGCCTGGAACCTGCATAGGGATGGGAGCCTGCTGGGCAGGGCTCCCTCTGTCCACACTGCCTGCCACCACAAAGGGTCCTCCTGCGGGCCCTTTCCATGAAAACAGGAAACCCGCCTGGGAATCACAGGGGCACAGACGAGGCTCTGCAGGCCGTGAATGTGGGTGGGCAGCCCTTTCCCGGACCCTGGGTGTCACAGAACAGAAGCTCAGAGACACGGTGAGGTTGGGACATGGAGAGAAACCACGGAGCTGGGGAGACAGCTACAGGCCAGTGCTGGGATGGAGATGGCACCTGCCTCACATGCCCCCTGGCGCACCCAGATGCCACCCGCGGGCGAGGCTCAGGTGCAAGGCCTGGGTCCTGCCCGGGGGCGGAACTCAGCACAGCTGCTGGCGTCCTGCCGCATGGGGGCCGAGCGGCAGGCCCTCCTGGCACTGCTCCCTCCCCCACCAGGGCTCTTGAGAGTCCCCGCTGCCACCCACGGGCTGGGGGCCACTCGGGGCCCCCGGGGGCCAGGCCAACGGCTCAGGCACGAGAAATGCCGCGGCTCCAGGCTGGGCTGACTTATCGCGTCGGCGGGAAAGCAAAACTCCTCCGTGCAAAAGCATTCCACAAAGGGCGCCTGACTTTCCTGCTCTCATGCCTCGTTAACATTCCGCAGGCATCCCCGGGTACTTAATAACAGCAAACAGTCTGAATGGAGCGCTCCGCATTCAGCAAACAGCCAGAGATGCTTCTACCCACGGCCGACCTGCCCATTAGCATTTACAGAGAGCCCCCATCTGCATGGCGACAATGGTCCTGCCCCTGAATCCGGAGTTGGGGGGGGTGGGCATTTGTTGGCACAATTGTCCCTTGTGCCCACTCCGGGGGGCGGGCGGGGAGCGCGTCCTGGGGACTCACCAGCGAAGTGGCCAGATCTGAGCCAGAGCGGAATCCCAACAGCGTGTGATGGGGCCAGGATGGCCCCATGCCCAGTGGGGTGGGCGCCCCGGCCCGGTCCGCAGACGGCTCCGAGGAGCAGGGAGCGGCTGCAGCCCCTGCCTGGAATGCTTTCTGCCAGGGGGGCTGCGATCAATGTGGGGGGCACATCGGGGGTCAGCCGCCTGAGAATGGAGCACTTGGCAGGGTGGGCACCCATAGGCACAAAGGGTCAGGAACAATATGAGCCTGTCCCTCTGCTACAGTCGAGATGGTGACACTACCCTTCCAACTGCCGAAGAGCTGGCATGTTCTGGTGGGTGCCGGGCAGAGGATGACAGAAGAGCAAAGGTACATGGTGCCGAGGAATGGGCCAAGTGTGGGTGCACAGTGTTGGCTCTGATGCCCCATCCCCGCGCCACCAGGAATGGGGGGGGTCACATGTATGGGCCACCTCCTTGCTGCCAGCCACATGGCATGACCTAGGCAGGCCGGGCACCCGGCAGCACAGAGTGTGGGACAGAGCAGGACAGAGGGTCCCTCCAGGGTGGGGTCCCACCTCCTCAGAAGTACCTGCCTTTGAGCTGGGGGTGTGGGGAGGGCAGGACGTTGCCGGGCAGACGCTAGGTCAGGGGAGCCGAGCGCCCGTCCCTGTCCCCGCAGCACCACCCCGGGCGAGGGTGTCTCACCAGAGCTGTCACAGTTGTCCACGGAGAAGTGGTCTGGCCTCCGCTCCTCCGAGACGGGTTCGCACGTGATGTGGGGGACCGTGAGCATCTTCTCTCCGGGGCTCACCCCGTTGTCCTTGTCTTGTTTGAACTTCTTTCTCTTTACCTAAGATGATGAATAATAAGCTGGCGGTTCCCAGGCATCCGCCGGCCCCAGAACCCCCTGGCGGTCCCCGCTGGGCACCTGCCAGGGAACCAGACCTCGGGGGCCAAGTGCCGGCACGGTCGCAGGCAGACAGGGAGGGCCGTGGCGTGGTGATGCTGCCGGGGGCCCCGTGGGGGGCTCAGCACAGGCGCTGCCCGGGAGCTCAGGCTGAGGGGCGGGCGGACAGGTAAACGTCCAAGAGTGCACCAGGGCACGTGCTGACAAGGGCCGCAGAGCGACGGCATGTGGGGGGGGGGCAGCAGGGGCTGGTGAAGACCCCTCTGAGGAGGTGACTGGGAGGAGGTGGAGGGGTCTGGGAGGGAACAGAGAGTGCAGGGGCTTTGGGGGCAGCTGGCACCCGGGAGAGCTGGGCGCCCCCAAGCGGGAGTGGGCACCACCCTCATTCAGCATGCCACCCGAAGCCTGTCCGAATCCCCTGCACACCAACCTCAAGACCCTCTTCCCCGAGCTGGGATGCCACCTCTGACCTGACAGACACCCACTGTGCCCAGCCTGACACCAGGGCCCTCTCCAGAGCCTTCTCTCCCACCACTGGCCAGAGCCCAGCTCATCCTGCTCCTGGGGCTGCTCCTAGGGGCCTCGAGCCATGGGGACACTGGGGCTGCAAGGCCTGGCACAGATGCACCCCCGCCCCAGGGCCTGTAGTGGTGATGCCCCAATGTGGGCTCAGATGAAACCCTAGGTCAAACCCTGCCCAGGAGCCGTGGCCCCCGAAGCCTCCCCACCCACTAATCACTAATGGGGATCCCATCCACCTGCAGGTGCAGATGGGGGCCGTTACCATGACAGACTTCTTGGGCTTGGGGCTGGGAGAGAGCAGGGCATGGCTCCGGGCGGGCTTCCGGACGTAGATCTTCCAGGTGGAAGAGTCGGGGTTCTCGGCCGCGTAGCACCTCCACGCCGTCTGAACCAGCACAAGAGAGAGGCAGTCAGCTACCCGCTGGGCCTCCCGTGGGAGCTGCAGCTCCCCCATCCTGCCCACACCCCATCCTGCATGCCAGCCCCCCATCTCCTATGGCTGATCCTGCACCAGGCAGCCTCACGCGCTGGCTGGTACTCACAGCTCAGACATCACAGAGGCCCTCACCTGTGAGCACCGATGCACCTGCCAGCATCTCCCCAACCTGTCTCTCCCACAGATGCACAGACACCCATGGCTGCCTCTCCTTGGGGCTTGCACGGCGAGTGCAGGGATGGCCACAGAAACCAAGGGCGCCCCGGGCTGTGGGCACCAGGCAGGAGGGCCTGGGAAACAAGGCCCCTCCCAGAGGCCCAAATGTGGGCTCCCAGCACCGGACACCGTCCGTAGCCGTGGGGAGCCTCTTGATGTCATGCGGGTGCAGAAGGCCTTGGGCCTATGCTCTAGAGAGATGCCCCTGTGGCCACCACGCAGGGAGGAAGTGATGCCACAGCAGGGGATCCGAGGGGAGGACACGCCATGTCTGAGTGGGCAGTGGGGGACCGGTGGGGTGCCAGGAGCCTCAGATGAGGACGCATCCTAGTGGTGTGGCTGGCCACGGGGCTGGCAGGGCTCCCGGGGAGCCGTGACATCACCCACGATGGGGACCTGGGCAGGCCTGGCCACCTTCATGCCGTCCATGGGACAGGCCACAGGCCTGGCCCCTCCGAGGCTGACTCACCACGTCCACTTCCCACCTTCCCCAGCAGTGGGCATGTGTCCTGCCCACAAACGTATGGCCTGGCCACTACACGTCCCACACCCTGGGGCCCTGGTCCTCCTGTGGCGGGCACGTCTGCACCCCCATGAACATTCCACTCAGACCTGGTCTTTTGCAGGGGTGCTTGCCCCTAAGGCCCAAGGCTCAGCGAGGAACCCGCCACGCTCCCCTCCCACAACAGTCTGCCCACAGCGGCCTGGGCTGGTTTTACGGCCTGATTTATGGTCTCCCCGAAAGGAGAAGGCTGTGGGGCTGTAAAACCAGGCCTGAGGGGGCCCAGCCCCTCGGCTTTATGGCCCCTATTTCCTTCCCGTCCAGGTACACCGTCCAGGCCCCAGACAGTGGGTTCCGGAAGGGCTTCAGAGGGATGAGGGGAGCCCCTGGTTGAGCTGAGGCTCCCAGGTGGAGCAGCGCTTGATGGTGGCCACCCCTCATGGGGCCCTGCCTGGGGCAGAGGGCGCAGGAGACCAGGCCACAGGGGTGACCCAGGGGAGCATCCAGTGCTGGATACAGCTGCCCTGCTGGGCAGAGGGTCCCATATCCGCGGGTGGATGATGCTGAGCCCCAGGACCCTCTGGGACCCAGTTTGCAAATGGTTATCCGCCTGAGTCTTTGTGTGCATTAAAAGGCTCAGCGAGCCTCTGGTGTGTCCAGGAGCTTGGGTCAGAGAGCAGAGCGGAACATCCAGGAACTCAGGACCCCCCCCTTCCCCATTGCTCTTAGGCTTTGCTGCCACCAGCCCCCCAGGCTTGTCACAGCCTCCCTAGGGTCCCCATCAGGCACCAAGGGGCCCATGAATCCAGACGGCAGCCATGCTATCGGCTCACCAGTCCTCACCTGCTGCCACCGGGGAGTCCTGAGCCCCGTGCAGTGCCAGGGACACTCAGAAGTGCCCATGCTGCATAAGCAGAGCCCTAGCCACCCTGGGACATGGCCACACAGGGACCCTTCCCCTTTGCCTCCCAGACCTGCTCCAGTGCAGAGCAGAGGGGTGGCCACAGGAGGAGAACGAGGAACAAGACGCCAAGGCTGGCCACTGTGGTTGAGAGGTGAGGGGCCCACAGAAAGACCACCCCACCCCGGGACTGGCCAGGGCACATCCTGGCCCCCTGGCCTGCTCAGATGTGACTTCCCACAGAACCCTCGAGGAAGGGATATGGGCGCCCCGCGCTCCAGTGCCCACCCTGTCAGACCACCTGCATGTCCCAGGAGAAGGCACGACGGGTGTGTACGTCTGTGTTGCCAAATCAGCTCATCTATGTTCCAGAAGGATCCGCACTGAGCTTCACGGCCAAGAGCAGTTCCCAGTTCTGGATCCCCAGAACGGACACTAGCTTGTGTTCACCCGCAGACGCGAGACTGGCCATCACAATGGCAGGTGCCGTCACCTGAATGAGCGAGGCTGCCGCCGGGATCTGCCTATTGAAGTGCTTCTGTCTCTGCTTCTGCTGGACCTTTAGGGCGAAGCCAGAGCCGAGAATCCCCTGGGGAGGAGCAGAGGCCAGGGTTCACGTCCACGCAGGCAGCCACTGCCTGGCCGGCCTGTGGGACACGGGAACTAGGGAGACAGTGCGGGTGTCGGGGAGACAGGGTGGGCAGAAGGTAGCCCTGTGGGAGGGTGTGCAGCTGCATCCCTGGATGGACAATGGGATGGACAGGACCCACTCGTCAGGGAGGGAGCTCCCCATCCACCTAGGGGATCAATCATACATGCACACACACATACTGTACAGCACGTGGGCAAACACTGTAGACACACAACCCAAATGCACATACTATACACACAGCACACACGAGAGGTGCACACGTACTGCATGAGTTTATATGTAGGTGACACATATACACACAGAACACGGACATGTGTCCACATGCAACACACAATACGTGGTGTGTGTATGTGACTCGTGCACATAGTAACACATCATACATATGCCCACGTGTGTCCATGAGGACACATGTAACACACACACACCTATGTGCACACACTGGGAATGGGGAGGTATAACCCTCACGGTGATTTCTGGGGAGGACCTGGCCTGGCCTGGCCAGGCCTCACCAGGCACACAGCCTCTGCCTCTGCCTTCATGCGGCAGCTGCTACTGGTGTCTCCCCGTGGCCCCTGGGGCTGAATATGCCGGCCTGCACCCCGCTGTCTGCTACCAAAGACCCCCCCACCAACACCCCGGCTGCTGCCCACACCTGCTGCAAAGGGCCCCTGGGGGTGGTGGAAGGTGAGCTGGGCCTGAGTGGGCCTCCCTGGGGGCACCCAGCACGGAGCACCTACCGCTGGGAGCGCAAAGAAGGAGATGGCAAACACAGAGAAGCAGGAGGCGATGGTCTTCCCAACCCACGTCTGGGGCACCTTGTCCCCGTAGCCGATGGTGGTGACCGTGACCTGTAAGAGGGGCAGGGGTCAGTGGTCAGGCCCGGAAGCTCGGGACGGGCGACCGTCCAGCCCAAGCCTGCTGCTCAGCTAACATGGAGCTCCCACCACTGTCGCCAAGACAGCCGAGGCTCGGCCAACATCAGTGTGAGCACTGTGGATGGTCTGGTCTCCCTGCGCCACCGCCTGCCCCATCCCAGAGGAGTCCTGTCACCCAGGCCACCGACGTTGCTGTGTGGCGGCCCCCAGGAGGCCGGAAGCTCCCACCGAGGCTGGTCCTCCACCAAGGGGACAGGGATGACGCGCGACTTCCTGACACCACCCTGGGCACCAGATGTCTCAGCCACCCTTCTTCTGAGAGAACCAGACGCAGCTCAAGCCTTCTTCTTGGTGGGGGAGCAGAGCGTCGGAGCTTGTGGCAGGACCACGGGCTGCCCCTGCCCCGCCCCGCCCCGGGCTGCCCTCCTGCTGGCATCTGAGGTTTGCTCCCTGGGGCCTCCAGCTTGAGTCTGAATATGACATCCTGCAGGATCCGAGACCCCGGCCTGGCTGTGCCAGTCACTCAGCCCCAAGTCCCCAGCCCACACCTGCCGGCACGCTGGGCCCTGGGGCTGCCTGTGGGCTTTGCAGGAGGCGGCTCTGAGCTTAGCCAGGGACCCAGGACAGTCTAACTCACACACATCTTGTGGCACACACTCATACCCGCACACCAGGGCAGTAGGCACGGTGGCCCAGAGTCCCCGTGTCACTTCCTGCCTTTGGAGGTCACCTGGCTGCCACCTGCCCACCCCGCGGTCAAGCCTGTCCTGTTCTGAGCAGCCTGGCTTCTCTCCTCTGGAGCCTCTGGTGCAGCGCCAGTGAGAACCTCAAATTCAGGAAGGTCTGCATGGAGCCTTCACTTGACCCCCTGCCCCGAGGAGCTGGTGTGGGGCACGGGGGACATAGCATCAGGGCCCGGAAGGCCGACAGACTCCAGCAGAAGGCAAGGCCCAGAGAGGAAGCGTTGAGATCTGCGGCAGTGACTGCCAGGCTGTCCCGGGGCCCCACCAGGTGCATCCCACCAGCCACAGAACGCGGAGGGAGAGACCCAGTGGCCACAGCCAGGGAGGGAAACACATGAGCGCTTGGAGCCGCCGGAAAGGGTACAGGCCTGTGGACACAGCAGTGGAGGCAGGTGCATCACATGCGGGAGGCCGAGTCACACCAACGAGCTTGTCAGCACACAGACCACTGCAGGCTAGTGCTCGGCCTCTAGGACCGGGGCTGGCCACTGCTGAGCCCTGCCTGGTGCGTGGGCACGGCGGCCTGACCACGTGTCTGCCAGTGGTCCTGGCACTTCTGTTTTTTTTTTTTTTTTAAGATTTTATTTATTTATTCATGAGAGACAGAGAGAGAGAGAGAGAGAGAGAGAGAGGCAGAGACACAGGCAGAGGGAGAAGCAGGCTCCATGCAGGGAGCCCGACGTGGGACTCGATCCCGGGACTCCAGGATCACGCCCTGGGCCGAAGGCAGTGCTAAACCGCTGAGCCACCCAGAGATCCCCGCTCCTGGCACTTCTACAACTTCACTGTCCCTCAAAACACACATCCACAAAAATGCTGAGCTGCCCATGGCCCAGTCCTTTACACGGACCCCATGAGCGCATGGAGGTGGGTGTGGACCCACAAATGTGCCTCCCACATGTGGGACACAGCACACATGCAACAGCCTGATGGGCTCGGGCAGCAGCATGTGGCACGCATGTGCATGCATCTCTTACACCACAAGGTGCACAAGGAGGGGCCAGTGCCCACGGTGAGCCCAACACACTCCAGGCTCACTCAGCCCATTTCCACTCATGCCACACACACTCGTGCCGTGCACACCTAGACCACGGTGCAGGTGCCCTCAGGGTGGATGGAGCCAGACCACCCTGGGGCCATGGGCAAGGCTGAGAGCCAGCTGCAGATAAGGGGGCCCCAGGGAAGCCTGGAGCCCTGTAGTCTGCAGGGTGTCCTCTCTGGACAGACTGTGCCCCATGTGTGAGGCCTGGGCCCCAGCCGCCCCTGCAGAGGGCCGGGGCACACAGAGCAAAGGCAGGTCTGGGGCTGTAAAGGGGGTGAGGGCATCTGAGAACTGAGCCCTCTTTTAGGAAATAAAATTTTTTGTTATTTTATTTATATCAACATAGAAGGGGTCTGTTACCATTTTAATGAATACTGAAACAATTTTTAAATTCCCCGGTCTTACTCTTCTATGCATTAAGCATTGATAGGTATGACCCACATGAACAGAAGCTCTCCAGGGTCTGCGGCAATTGTTAAGAGTGCCGAGTGGACCCAAGACCCGTAAGTTTGAGAGCTGCCGGGCAGGGAGAGGCAGGGGCGGCCAGCAGGCATGCCTACCTCAGGTGCCAGGTTTAAGGGGGTCCCAGAAAACTCAGACATCAAGACAAATAATACATAATACAACCTTTTAAATTATCAAAATTAATACCAAAAGAATCCCCGTGATGATGGGGCAGCGAATGTCGGAGGCACGGTGGGGTGGGCCACAGGCCAGGGCCCCCAACACCATCTCCCTGAGCAGGTTGACCAGCATCCTGGTTCCCCTGGCCCCATGACGGCTGGGGTGCCTGTGCTCCCCACAGCAGGCCAGCAGAAGTCAGGGTGCCCGGCCAGGCGTCCCCCACCCTGCGGAGGGCACACGCCTCTCAGACCCTGTCACAGAGCTGCTTTGTCAAGTTAACGACGTCGTTTGGCCCCGGAGGAAATGGCCCATCCCCTCAGAGCTGGTGCTTTTCCTGAGTTTACAGACACAGGCAGCTCGGATGGCCCGTCTCCAGGACTGGGCTTGCCGTGCACACCCCGACCAGGGTGATCTGGGGCACAGAGCTGCACATCGCAGGCCCACAGATGTGGGGAGACACAGCGTGGCCACCGCGGCCCTCCGCTGGGCGCCAGCCACCAGGCAGCAGGGGACGGGGACGGGGCTGCGGAGGCAGGCGGGAGGGGGACCGAGCTGTCCTCGTCCTCTGGATGCCGGCACCGGGTGTGTGCTCGCCTCTGCGTCTTCGCTCACATTTTGAGGCATGGTGGAACCTTCCAGATCCCTGACCCCCACACTTTCTGCCCTGAGAAACTGGCACTGGTGTTTTGTTCTGCTTTTTAAAGCAGCGTCTGGGAGGCCAGCCTCCGGCGAGATGGGCAGGCCAGACCAGAAACCTTGGCTGCACAGAAACCCCCAGGCCGGACCCATCTGGAGGTGTCGTGGCTGTCTGTCCACATGTGAGTGTGACGGCAGTGCCAGTGTAGACGCTTCAGGGCTCGTACCACCAGACGTGCACCGACTTGGCAAACTTGTGACCTTAGCCTGAGTCAAGGACCCTCTTACAGGGGGCGAGACTGAGGCCGGCAGGCGCGGGCGCTGTGCACGAGGTCATGGTGGGGAACCGGGGCGCCGGCAAGGCCGCAGAGCAAACCCCAGAGCAAACCCCAGGCCAGAGGCAGCCACACCGTCACGTGCCACCAACCTGCCCGGAGGAGGCTGGGAGGACACAGCCTGGGCGAGGAGAAGCGTGGATGGGGGTGGTGGGTGGGTGGCAGGACCATCTCAGGTCCCCGGGCACTTGTCCCGAGGGCGCGCCGACCCTGACCGCTGTGGAGATGCGCAGCCAGGCTGGTGGTAAACGGCTGATATGCTGGCACATGGGGGCCAGAGAACAAGCCAGCCAGGCTGGCAAACACCCCGAAGAAACCAGCTTCGCTTCCGTGGGCAGAACGAAGTAGCTGGACACGACAGACCCACGCCGCCCGGAGCCCCTCAGTCGGTGGGTCTGCTATCTCCAACGTCACCGCCTCAGGAGGCCCTCCCTGACTGCTAGGGCAGGGGAGGTCCTCCAGGGACCCCGCAAATCACCTCGTGCAGAACACAGCTGTAGCTCTGGGAGCACAGGGCCAGGGCTGCCCACCACCCTGCCGCTCCCTGCCAGCGCTGAGCAGGACCGCAGTGACGTCCCAATGTCATATCTGCACGTGGGGAAACAGGCTTTCTTGCCGAGAGCCTCATGGTCCAAGCAGAGTCTTCACAGCCACAGAAACTTCTGCTGCCTTCCTGGGATTGCAGAGTCCTCGGTGAGCCCCACATTGACCCTGGGAAGTACTCTGTGGCCTCCCCCTTTTACAGACGGGGAAACTGAGGAATGAACCAATCATGTGCTTACTGGCCCCCAGGGCCAGTTCAGAGGTGCAGCTGACCTGGCATCCCTGCAAGTGGACCCCGTGGTCTGCCCTCCTTGTCTCTACCACCTGCCTGATAAAGGGCCTTCAGCCGTCCACGAGCCCCTGCCCTGTGGCCAGCCTGGCCCAGGCCCTGGGGAGGGGGATCAGAAACAAGAGGTCCGTGGGATTCAAGGAGGAGCCAAAAAACATGTGCCGAAGGGGCCACTCTGTGAAGAAGGTACTGGACGTGGGGAGCCGGTCAGGGGCACAGCAAGACTCTAAAGCCAGAAGGGCTAAGGAGTATGACTGGACCATGGCAGCCATACACACTTTAGTGTGAGTTAGCCTGCTATGGGTCCAACGTAAGTGGCTGGCTTTGGGGAATGCCTAGAGAGCTGTGACTGGCAAAGGCCCCCCACGAATTACAGCCAGCCTTTGCGGCCTCCTTGCTGGGTGCCCAGTGCCCCAGGCTTCCTATGTCCTTGCTGATTCAACTTACCCAACAATTCATGTATGTACCCAGTTTACAGATGGGCTCAGAGAGGCCGGGTAACCTGCACAGGGCCACACAGGCTGCTGGTGGTGGAGCTGGGATCCACCCCCACACCCCTGGCCACAGCATCACACCGCTTCCTATTTCACAGTGTTTCCTGATGCTGACCATGTCTCTTTCCACGGGGCTGAAGCTGGTAAGTCCTTACCCTCGCTGACATGAGCTGGACCCCACCCCAGATGAAATCAGTCCTACATACTACCCTCATTGGGCTCACCAAGTCACAGAAGAAATACTACCCCCACCCCCACCACGTATTAGCCAGGGGGCAGGAAGTGCAAGATGATGCACTCCAATTGCAGACTCCTACTCATCCTGCAAAACCTATTGCAAAGGTCCTTCCTTGGGGAAGGCTCTCTGGCCGGGCTCCCAGGGCCCACGGTTCTTACCCCACACCTGAGGGCCAAGACTGGGCTCCTGCAGACCCTGGTTCTCAGCTGTACAGCACTTGCAGGCTTTGGAGAGAGCTCCAGCTAGAGAAAGAGCCCCAGCATGGGTGGGTCTGGGTGCTGGGGCAGGGGCCTGGCCTGCCACCCCCAACCCATGGGCTTCAGATTTTCCAGCTTCAGATGAGGCCCTGACACCGGCCCCATGATCTTGGCGGTGCCGACAGGGCTGGCATGTGACCATTTGGGGGGTCCTGGCCTCACCCAGGCCCTTACTCAGCCCCCAGACCCACCTGACCTCACCCGGCCAGGAAGCAGTTTGGCCCAGGAGGCTGGACCCTCCTGGAGCTGCCAGCCGAGGAGAGAGTGACCAGGAATCAGACTCTAAATGGCGGTTGAAATGCAGGGACAGGCTTCCAGCGTTTTTGCTCTAAAGTCTAAATTTAGATGCAGGGGGGTAAACAGAACCCAGCAGCCTCTTGATTTTAGAGACCCCCGGGCGCTTAACAGAGGAGCCCGTGTTTGCAAAAACGGCTTTTCCCTCCACTCAAACTTTAACACAAACAAACGCATTTTGTTCCAAGGGCGAAGAAAAAAGTCTTAAATCCTCCCCAAACACCTCCACAGCCAGGCATGGGGCGCCACACTCGGGGGAGCGGGGAGCTCTCACGCCAGTGTCGGGTGTCCCCACCAGGGTCGGGGGACAGGAGGAGACACTCAGCCGTTGAGCCCACAGCTTCACTAGACGACATAGAATCTGAAGCTTGGTGGGGGAGGGGGGTTCTTCTCGTGAAGTCTGGCCGGGACACCGCTGTCCTGGGCTGAATAGCGTCCCCCCGAAAGTCACGTTGCCCAGACCCTCAGAATATGAGCTTATTTGGACACAGGGCCTTTGTCGAGGTGCTTATGGTAAAATCTCGAGTCGAGATCATCCTGGTTTGTCCAGGCAGCCTCTAAACCAGAGACAAGTGTCCTTACAAGCGACAGAAGATGCGGCTACAAACCCAGGGACGCCTAAAGCCCCAGAGGCTGGAAGAGGCAGGAAGGACCCTCCCCTGGAGCCTCGGGAGGGAGCCCTGCCCACGCTTGGATCTCGGACTTCTGGTCTCCAGAGCTGGGAGACAATACACTTCTCTGGTCTGAAGGGCCTCGGTCTGTGGGACCTTGTTGGGGCTGCCCCGGGAGATGGATGCCCCCACTGTCCCCAGGGCCATGGGCAGAACCAATCCGCGGGCTCGCCACCCTGTCATTCATCCACACGACGGACACTGCTGAGCCAATGCCGAGGACGCCCAGGGCTGCCTCAGGGGCACCCACAACCCCACCGCTGGGCTTGAGAGGTCTCGATGCCAGCCCTCCAGAGGGACTCCCATGGCTCTGCAGAGGGAAATACGGGGCCCACCCTTCCCACCCCCCGGGGGCTGAGATGCCCTCCTTTGGAGTCTGGGAAGCCCAGGCCTGCAGGGTGGGGGGTGGGAGGGGTGCACAGGCCAAGCCCTGGTGGACCCGGGGCGGAGACCAGGGGACCTGCTGCCTTGGGCCTCCCAGGGCGGCACCCCACCCCCATCTGTCCCAGATAGGGAGCCTCGGGGCAGGGCCAGGCAGGGGCCCGGCGCCCCCTCCCACGGGAGGCAAGCTGGACACGGGCAAAGAACAACCGCCGGGCGCAGTGGCAAATCACCAAACTGGCTTCCAAGCCCCCGTCGGGCCGGCCCTGTCTTGCATTTCTCGAGCTGTTTGTCCGAGCCGCGCCAGGAACACAGCCCATAACTCAAGCCTCGGGCCGCTCCCGCTCGGACAGCTGCAGGGGCAGCCGCCGCGATGAATGGGCGCGTTCGCCCCACAGCCCCAGGGGGCGGGGGGCCCGGGCGGCCCAGAGGCGCAGGGCCCGGTGGGAACAATGGCCCGGCCGGGGCCCGCGGTGGCCGGGGCCGGGGCTGCAGCTGACGGCGGGGCCGGGGCACCGGTGCCAAGCCGGGTACAAAGGGGCTGTTCTCCCGGCCGGCGGGCGGATGTTTGCACAGGTGTGGGAGAGGGGGCACCGCTCCGCCGGGGGCTGGGGGCAGGGGAGCCGCCCGGGGAGCCAGGGAGGGCAGCGCCAAGGCCGGGCACCGCTTATCGGCCGGCCTCGGGCGATCGCCCACACACTTCCTCCTGGCTCTGGGCAGCCTGTCCCCACGTGGGCCCGCCACCAGGGCCTGTCCCCTCCACCCACCCCGGCAAGCTCCCTGCCGGCGGCCGAGCCCTCCTGCCCAAACCTGCCAGGGCCTGCCACGCCAGGGCCTATGGGGGCATCGGCGCTTGTGGTGGGGAGGGCGGAGGGGCCTCTCCCAGGCATGGAGTCGAGTTAGCATGTCTTCGTCTTCCTCCAGCAGCCTGGCACGCTGGAAGCTTCCAGAAAACACGCAGACTCGCTGACATCAGGGACCTGCCTGTGTGCTTGGCCTCATGGGCGTGGGACACAGACATAGCAGGGCATGTGTGCCCACCAAGGGTACCAGGTACAGGGAGGCTTCCCGGTCCACCCTGACAATCGGATCAGCCTCCTTTCTGGAGGGGGGTGGGAACCCCAGCTGAGAGCAGGGCCCACTTTCTCTGGAAGGTAAAAGACTGGGGACTGACATGGCTGGGGCCTGCCCCCTGCCCCATTCCCCTTAGACCCCGTGCTGCCCCCATGGCCTCACCACATCTCATGCAGGCTAGGAGCCTCTGCTGTCCCTGGGCCCCCCTCACCTTCATGAGCCCAGATGTCAGCCGCCCCACCCCCAGCTGTGGAGGGGTGCCCCACTCAGCCATGCTCAGCCTGCAGTAGGGCCAGTGTCCACCTGCCACTGCCCGCTCCACTGCTCCTGGCTCTCTTCTAGACCCTCCTGAGGCACTAGTGGGTCACACCCCAGAGCACTTTGAAGGAGGGAGCACTGCACCCCAGGAGAATGGTGGGAAGCGTGAGGACCTGGCCTGTGACCCATGCCCCATCCCTCCCACAGCAAGGGTCCATCCCGGGCTGTGGCAGGGCCTTGCACATGCCATCGCCAGCCTGGGGCCTGATCCCTGGGGGTGGTAAATCTACCAGCCACCCTGCCATCAAGTGCCCCACCTCCCCACGAGGCCCAGGGTGTGGGTAGAGGGTGTGGCAAGGGGCACCTTTCACACTCCAAACACTTGTTCTGCGGGCCCACACGGCAGGGACACGGGCAGGCCTCCGGGTGCATGTGGCTAACACAGGCCTTGCCTGGCTGTCCAGCAATGAGTAGTCCTCAGGGGAATGTCCCTCGCCCCTGCAGGCCTGACCTGGGAAGCCCCTGCCTGCCTTCCTGAGGGTCCCTCTGCCTCATGTCCGTGTCTCCTGCAGACTGGCAGCTCAGGGAGCCGAGAGCCACCCAGTCCATGCTCTGGACCACTTGCAAATGAAGCTGGGTGCCAGGTACGGGCCCTGCTGATAGTGTGGCCCAGGAGTCTATTTCCACAGCCAGAGGAGCCCGCACTTCTGTGAGCAGGGCTTAGCTGCAGCATCTGCAGGCTGGACACACGGCCCAGACAGGGGGACGCTCCTCCTTTCTCTTGAGGACCCGTGCCTGTCATATCACAGGGTTGTTTGCTAGTTAATTCTGCATTCCTTGGTGCAGGGATGCTCCTGGGGACAGCACAGATCCTCCTGGACAGGGAGGACCTGCGCTTGACCCCACCTCCCCACGTGGCCAGGGCAAAGGTCAGCCAGGGCAAAGGTCAGCCAGTGCCCCGGGTCTGGCCAAGGAGAGCCCCCCCGGGGGTGGGTGGGAGCTCCCAGGCCCAGCACATGCCCTATTGGATACCCACTGCACAGGCTCAGAGATATAGAGACCCTCCCACCGCATCCCCCAAGCACGAAGGGTCCAGCATGGGGCCCCCAAGCATTAGCACAAAGAGCCTTCCACTCAAACCAGCAGGTCCCAGAGCCCAGCGCCCTCGGTCCTCCCGCCCCGGGCACCTGCCCCCACTTACCACTCCCCACCACAGGGCATCTGCATAGCTGCCAAACTCCACTTGGCCCGAGTCGTTCACGGCGTCCTTCTCGGCCAGATACACGAAGTACGAGGAGAAGATGAGGCCCAGGAAGCCGATGTACAAGGTGGTGATGAGCTCCTGGGGGCACAGTGGGCAGAGGGGCCGCATCAGCTGGGCACTCATGGTGTCCCCGGCCTCTGTGACGGCGCTCCAGGCAGACGTCACAGGCTGGGGGCACCTACAGGTGGTTCTCTGTGAATCCCCGAGTGCTTTGCACGCCTGCACTAGACTTTAGGACAGCGCACCTCCGCTTCTTCTCAGTGGCCAGTGGCAGGCCCAGGCCATTGCCTGAGGGACAGGCCAACACACAGGCTCCGAGGCCCCCGGCTCTGCCCCAGGACCGAGGTGCTGCACCTTCGTGGGACCCTTCCCATCTGCCACTGTGAGATCCCTGAGCCTCACTCTCCATCCTGTACTTCTGTCCCTGCTCTGCCCCTGGCTCTGCCCTCCACTCCGCCCCCTGCTCTGCCCCCTACTCTGCACCCACGTTCTGCCCCCAGCTTCTGGTCCCCAGCTCCGGGGAGTGTGGGCACATCATCTGCCTGGCAGGTGGGGACGTGGGCACCACAGCATGCGAGGCACTGAGACTCGGCATAGCACTCCATCCTCCCCCAACCTCGGGCCCTCCACCCCACCCAGACCACCCACCTGGCGGTGGATGAAGACCACAGAGCCAAGCAGCCTCCAGGTACCTCCCTGGCGATCCACATGCAGCATCCTCAGGATCTGGAGGAAGCGGATGCCCCTGCGGGGGACATACCTCTGTACCCCTGGCCCCGACTCACCCTCAGGCACCTCTGAACAGCCCCCACCCTCAGTTCAGCCCCTCAAAGTCCAGCCCTGAAACTGCCCACTTGCCACCATGCCAGCCTCACCGTCCCTCCTCAAACAAGTGTTGGGGCCGAGGGCAGCAGGCCAGGCCCCAGCCAAATTTCTTTGGTCTCCAGGCCACTTCTGGGGGGAGGCCTTGGGATCACCTCAGTTTACAGATGAGCAAACTGAGGTCCCCAGATGGTTAGGTTCTGGCCCAAGTCCCAGAAGTGCTCTTGCTGGGTCTCAAACCCAGGGAGCCTAACTCAGTGTGGGGTCTAAGCCTGCGCCCCCACCCCCAGCACGTTGCCCCGGGCTCTTGCACCCCCAGCTGGGACAGCTTGCAGCCCAGGTGTACCTGATGGCCGAGGTGGCAAACACCTGCCCCTTGGAGCCCACGCAGAGGACAACCATGGAGGCCAGGACCACGATGAGGTCTGAGGAGAAGGGGCGGTGTGTCACCAGCCAGGCAGCTGGCTCAAGGGAAGGAGCCTGGCGGTCAGGAGGACAGGGCCACTCGGACAGGGAGACTGGCCCTCCATCTCGGGCACACCCAGGCGTACCTGGCCCACCTCCCAGCCCCACTCCCAAGCCACCAGGGCAGCAGATCCCCATGCTGTGCTGGGCACAACCAAAGCAGTGCCCCAAGGGCAGCATCTGGGGCTGCCTCCTATGTTGGGGGGGTTACCCTACTGGCCTCAGGGAGACTCCAGCTGCTGGTGCTCATGATGGGGACCCACCCTGCCGGATCCCCCTCCCTGGGGTGGGTGCCTAGCCCTTGCCTGGAAACCTGGGGTGGGGGGTAAAGGTCCCCTGGGGGCAGGCGGGACTCACCAATGATGGAGATGGGCTTCCGGGCAAAGCGCAGCCTCCCCCAGATGCCTACATACTTGCTGCGGCAGCCTGCTGACCAGAGGCGGACCACATACTCCGTCCCAAAGAACACCACCAGGACAATCTCCTGAGGGGCAGAGGGGAGTGAGCCAGTGGGGCCTCTGCTGAGAGGCACCCAATAGCAGCCAGCCTGGGTCCTGGTCTTCCAAGGGTGGGTGGCACCTAGTGCGTGGTCCACCTGGACAGGCCAGGTCCACTGCCAGCAGACACCTGCAGCTCTTCAGACCAGGGCCCAAGCAGGCCCAAGGGGACATCCACAGCAAGGCTTGGGAGAGGCTCAGGGCTTGTGTCTTCACCTGGCCCTGAGAACATGACATCCTGGGGTGCACATTCTCTGGCCAGCACTCATTTGAACCACTGAGCTCCCAGAGCTCAAACCATACATCCTCATGTGGGTGTTGGAAAACATCCATCCTCATGGGGTGGCCCCTCTTTCACCTCATAGCCACCATGCCACCAAGGACACAGAATCCGGGAACACTTGGTAGCTATAACTGGGCCCAGATGCAAGAGCACCCAGGGCAGGGGAGGTGAACAGCAGGAGGAGGCAGCATGGGGTCTCAGAGGGCATCACTGGCACTCCCCTCAAAGGAAGGGCAGGTACCAGGTCGGCTGTGGAGTAGTGCCCCTCAGGAGGCTCCTTCCACAGCCAGGGCTCTGACAAGGACCACTCCATACATCAGGCTGCGGTCAGGTGCATCAAGGAGGGGAAACCAGAGTGCCAAGATCCAGGCTACAGAGGACGGATGGGCAGTGGACATAGACAGGTGGGTGGATGGGTGGACAAGTGAGGGCAGATGGTGTAAAACCCAAGTTCAACAGCAAACCAGACAACCCAGGTGAGGTAGACAGGTTCCCAGAGACTGAACCCTACCAAGATTAATCAGGAAGAAGTATGAAATCTGAATAGACCTATAACCAGGGAGGAGATTGAACCCAGGATCAAAATGCTCCCAGCAAAGAGGAGCCATGGACCCAAAGTCTTCCCAGGTGAGTTCTACCAAACATTTAGAGATCTAATTACAATCTTTCTCATATTTTTCCAAAACAAAACAAAACAAAAAACTGAAGAGGACAGAACACTTCCTAACTCGTCCTGTGAGGCCGGCATTCCCCAGACACCAAAGTTAGAGAAAGATATTGCAAGAACAGAGGAACATACACGGGTACGTGAGCCAGTTCCAGAGCAAGTTAGATCACACTCTATAACCAAGTGGGATCTATGTTTGGAATGCAAGGATGGTTCCGCTTAAGAAAACTGACCAACAGAACACATCACGTTAACAGAACAAAGGGGAGGGGTGGGGGGATGCGTGACATCCATTGATGCACATGGAAAAAATGCCACCCCTCTTCATGTTGAAAGCAGCGGACCAACCAGGAACACAGGGAGACACCTGCACGTGATAAACGCCACATCTGAAAACCCCACCGTAAATAGCGCACCAATGATGACAGAGAAAGAAAGATGGGACGCTCTTCCTCTACGATCAGAAACAAGGCAAGAACACAACACCCATCCCCGCCAGCCTGTGCGACGCTGTGTGACAGACAAGCTCCAGCCAGAGCAAGGAGGTGAGGAAAAGAAAGAAAAGGTGTCCAGATTGGGAAGGAAAAATAAGATTATCTCTATTCAGAGAAGATACGATCTGATGCGTGGAAAACTCTAGATTCCACAGGCGCACATGCCTGTCGAATCTCACTAGAATTCCGCAGAGTGGGGTGCAAAGTCAGCACACACCAATGCATGGTACTCTTTCCACCACCAACGAACGATCTTAAGAAGAAATGACAAAAGCCAGTCCCGTTTACGGTAGCGTCAAGAAGAAATAAAATATTTGTGAGTTAACCACGGAGGCCAAAGTCTTGCAGAATGAAAATACCACGTCGAGAAATGGAAGGAGACACACAAGGTCAGGTGCGCCCCGTGTTCCTGGGCCGCACGAGGCAGAGCTGCCAACGCCACCCAAAGTGATCTACAGAGGCAACGCCATCTCTCTCAAAAACACAATGACTTCACTCTCTCTCTCTTTTTTGTAGAAACAGTGGTCTTAGGTTCATGTAGAATCTCATGGAACCCTGAACAGTCCAAACAAAACAGGGTCCGTCCACACAAGGGATGATCGCTCAGCCTTATGAAGGAAGGAGAAGCCGACACCTCCTCCAGCATGGACCCACCCTGAGGGCACTCTGAGGGGAAAGGCTAGACATGCTGGCCTCCAGCTGGCCCCCTGCCCCGTCCTCCCTTTGGAGTCTGGCCCTGGCAGGGGATATCCGCCCCCACGGGGTGGCAGTGCAGGTCCTGCTCCCATGCCCCCCTTTGCCCTCCCCACCCGGGAGCCTGCCACGAGGTGGTGGCTGGACACTGCCCACTGGCTCCCAAGTCTCATTAATTCGGGTGTGAAATAGTGCTCCTGCCACCCAGCTGGTGTTGGAGGCAAGCTCAGTGGATAATGGGGAGAAAACACGGGAAAGTTTCTCTCTCCTTTTGCAAAAAAGTTCTCAGTTCACAACGTGGATCGTTTGGGTGGGGGTGGGGGCGGGGGCGCTGTGCATGGCTGATGGGAGAGCCAGGGGCATGCGAACCTGCAGTCTCTGTGACCTTGAGGCTGGCAGCAGGCCGAGCCCATAGGGCGGGGGCCACATTCAGCGCCCAGCCCCTCTCCGTGGCCCCACAACAGGGTCTGCCCTGGCTGGCATTCCACGTGGGTCTGCTGAATGAACGAACACACGCACAAGTAAGCCAGTAAGCAGCCTGAGAGCCCCCCGCTCACGTCTTCCCCAAGGACCTGGCCCTGCCAAGTCCCAGGAGGCAGGACGAGCCCGTGGTCAGTGATGTGCCCGCAGGGAAAGGATGGGGCCGTGTGACTTCCACGATTGGCCATCACAAGAAGGGCCACAGGAGCCACCACTGTCAGAGTTCCCAAAGTGGACACACGGGCACTGGCATCTTCATAGAAGAGGAGTCGCCGGGCCACTGGGTGGTCCCCAAAGGAGCCGTCCCCAGAGCCTCCATCCGAGCACATCCACACACCAACCAGCTCATCAATTGCTTCGTGGTTTACGTTCTTATTCTGATGCATTTTTAAAAATTACTTAAAAACCTTCTTCAGTTGTATCCTAAGCAGATTCAAAGTACTCGACACATCTTACAAAAGACCTTAAACTAAATAAGTAACCATAGGGACTGCTGCGTCCCCACCCCCACCCCCCAAATCACCTTGCTCTCACACTTCGGGAGAACCTGGTCCCGAGCTCAGAGCTACCCCTGCTCCCAGGGCTGGCGGTCTGAGAACACGGACTCCCCTCCGCAGGGCTGAGGTGTAAGAATAATTTAAAACAATGCTAATCCTCAAATCCTGTTTGAGTCTGGAATGCAGCACGAGGCCGGGCTGGCTGCAGGCTGGCTGCATGGGGCGCTCCCGGCGTCCTGGCGAGGCCGAGCTCACTGATGCCACGCTGTCAGCCCGCCGCGAAGGACAGGACAGAGGCTTCACTGTCCGGAGGCACGAGACAGCGGGGACAGACGTTTGCTCAGAGATAGAACAACCTCCACCACTGGCAGGGCAGCACTCGGGGAGCAAGGCCACAGCCAGGACCTCAGAACCCAGCGCTGCTTGCAGGGACCTGCAGGGGCACCCAGGGACAGGTTTCCTGGCCAGCCTGGCCCGGGGCTACCTCTCAGAGCCATGTGTCCACCGACCTGGGCTCAAGAGGGCTCTTCCTAGCCCACGGCTCCGGCCCAGCAGGGGCCTCGGATATTTTCACAGGCGTGACCTTGGCCATCCCAGGCCAGAGGCTGCCTGGGGCTACGACAGGGCTTAATCGTCTGGACACTGGTGGAGACCAGGGGGCGGGGGGCAGTAAGGGGCCTGCAGGAGGGCTGAGTCCTGTCGTCCCTGATGCCTCCCCCAATGTAGGGCCAACACCCCCAGTCTCCGGCAGGCTCTCCAGAGGGCAGGGACACCTCCTCATGGTTCCGGGCTAAGGGACCCAGGTGGGGACCCCACCCACCCAGCCCCTGGCTACCCTCTGCGCAGTTTCCTGCACTCTGGCAGGAACAGGCCCCAGGGCCATCCGTCGTGCATACCAGGCCCTCAGCAAGCCCAAAGGTGAACTAAAGGGGCCCTGCCAACAGCTGTCGCCTCCCCCAGGCCCCGTGCTCAGGCCGCCACTGTCACTCCTCACAGCCTACAAGGTAGGGTCAGGGCGTGTGTCCCCCTTCCCAGGGCCCCAACCCCAGCCCATCCTGAGAGCCGCCCATTAACCCAAGGCAGCACCCCCCCACTCCCACACTGCCCCACCCCCAGCTCCCTAGCGCTCTGCACCTCGGATGCTCCTGGTGCCCTCCCGACACGTCCCTGCTCAGGTCCTCACAGCTTCTCAATCCAGCTCAGGCCCCCAGTGCCCCCCAGGAGCCCCATCAGCACACCTGTGGAAGCCACTGGGCTCCCCTACTGATAACAGCCAGCCCAGAGGCCCTCCTGGCTGCTGCATGTGGTGTCTGCGTGACCCCGGCTGTGCACAGGGTCAAGGATGCAGGCCGGGAGGCTCTGGTGTTGTTGGTGCATGGCCCTGAGCTCTGCCCTGCAGGTACAAGGAGAGAGGCTACGCTGGTGTCAGGGACCTCGCTGACATTGCAGCCAAACCAGAGGGACAGAGGGACCCCTCCCACCATCACACAGAAAAAGCAAGGCCGCCTCCTGGCTGCAGTCAGCTTCATGGATGAGGGGCCCATGAGTCAGGGTGGGTGCAGAGACCAAGGTACAGACCCAAGCATTTCCTCGCCGTGGGGGGACCAAGTGGCTATTGAGCCCCCCATTCCCACCTGTGTTGCTTGGTGAATCTCAGTCCAGGCCTTTCTGGGCTCTTCCTGTGGGTCTTACCGGTGGCGGGTGCTACGGGGTGGCTCATAGCCGTGCTGTCTGTCTAAGTCAGAAGTGTTCTCAAGAACATACTTCCTAAGCAAGAACCCAATTAAAAAATGGGTTGAACAGACGTTTCTCTAAAGAAGACACACAGGGGATCAACAGACACCAACCCCACTCATCCTCAGGGAGACGTAAATCAAAACCACAGTGAGATACCACCTCACACCCGTCACAACAGCTAGAATCAAAAACACGAGAAACAGCAAGTGTTGGTGAGGATGTGGGGAAAGGGGAACCTTTTGCACGGCTGGGAATGCAGACTGGAGCAGCCACTGTGGAGTACGGTGTGGAGGGTCCTCAGAAAGTTAAAAACAGAGCTCCCCTACGACCAGCAATTGCACCACTGGGTATTTCCCAGAAAGAAACCAAACACTATTTCAAACAGACACCTGCGTGCCCACGTTCATGGCTGCATTGCTGACCACAATCGATATGGAAGCAGCCCCCTGCCCATCGATGGATGGATGGACGAAGAGGAGGTGGTGTGTGCACAGTGGACTATCACTCAGCCACTGAAAGAATGAGATCCCATCATCTGCAACACCACGGATGGGGCTCGAGGGCATCCCGGTCAGTGGCGCAAGTCAGACAGCTCGGCTGTACGTGGAATCCAAATATACACACGAAACTAAGCCCATGGACTTGGAGATTTGGGGTCGCCAGAGGTGGGGGTGCAGCTTGGGGCAGGGGAGAAATGAGTGATGAACTGTTTTGCTTTTTTAGTTTAAATAAATTGAAATTTTTCAAAAAGATAGTGGAACACTAGGTGCCAGGGCCAGGGGAGGGATGGGGACAGAGAGTGGATGGTGGTCACAGGGAGAGGGATGGGGTCAGTGTCTCCTGGGGACAGAGAGTGGATGGTGGTCACAGGGGGAGGGACAGGGGTCAGCGTCTCCTGGGGACAGAGTCTCTGTTTGGGATGATGGAAACTTCTGGAGATGGTTGGTGAGGATGGTTGCACAACAGTGTGAATGTGCGTAGTGGCCCTGAGCTGTGCACCTAGACACAGTTATGATAAGTTGTACGGTATGTGTTCTTTACCACAATTCCATAAAAAGAAAGCAGATTAGTGCATGTGAGGGGCAGGGGGAGGGAGGGGGGCAGTTGCCCATGGCTCGGGGCATTCCTTCAGGAGGACAGGAGAGTTCTGGAACTACAGGGGCATGGTGGTTGCACAACACTGTGAACGCACGACATGCCGCTACCCGGGAACGCTGAACGTGGTGCTATGTGTGTTTTACCACAACACAGACGTGCGCCGTGGGGCCCTGCAGGCACAGCCCGGGCCTGTTCACTGGGCCTTGCCCTCAACCTTCAGGGTAGCCTAGAAGGATGGGCCCTGAGCGTCACCCCGCGGTAGCTGGGAGCATCACCGCACGGCCACCCTTGGGCCCCGAGTCCCCGTCTTCACAGCCGCTGCTTGCTCTTGGGACCTGAGCGTCAATGCCGCACCACAAAATGCCAGGCACTTCACCGGGTCCCTTTCTGTGGGGGTGGAGGGGGAAGCCACCTGCAGAGGGCGGGGGCCTTGAGTGGGGGTCCCTGAACATCCCCTCACCCTGTTTCATCGTGGTGTCACCAGGGCACAGGCAGGGGCTCCCAGGATGCAGACAGGCCAGGGCACAGGCACGCTGCCCCCAGTACGTCACCGTGAGGTCCTCACTTGAAAGCCTGCCATTCTGAGGACCTGACACTAGGTCCCACCCCACTGAGGAAAAAAAGCTCAGAGTCACAGGAGGGTACGGGCGGCACACAGACACACCGGCCCGCACCTGCCTTCGGTGTTTGGGGGTAACGGTGTTGTGACAGCAGACCTGCCAATCCCTGGAGCCGAGATAAAGGCTCCGAAGAGCAGGTGCTTATCTGGTTTCTTCTGCCGTGAGTGCACACGGGGGAAAGGTTTGCGATTACTCAAGCGTTTCGTAACTCTGTGGACCCACAGCTCCCAGAGAAGGATGAAGGTCGCTGGGGCCTTATCTACTGTTCTCCTTCTTTATCAGCCAGTGGATCCTCATGGGCGGGAAGATTGTCCAAAGCCCACGAGTTCTGAGGCTCAGCGCTGCGGGCACGGCATGATTTAGCAGCATCGGGAGCATCCCGCCACGAACCGCTCACATGGGACAGATAGCAAGAGGCCCCAAGGTTAAACCCGCTGAGATTAGCTGAGCTCACGTCCCCACTCTTTGGGTGGAAGATACATTTTCTTCTGCTGACCAGTAGAGGAAGGCTCACAGACCCCCCCGCCCCATCCCAGGGGTCTCTGATGTTACTGCCCCACTATCTTTATGTGAAAAATTGTAAAGAGAGGTGGAAGACCAGCCACCTAGGATTAAGTGTCAGGGACTGTGGGGTGGTGGGGGCTGCGGGTTGTCTGGTGGATGACAAAGGGCAGGATTTGGAGCCAAGGACAAAAGGCACAACAGCCTCCCTAGTGGCCCCGTGGATGCCAGACGTGGCCAACTCGGGCATGTGCATCCCCAGAAGCTCCTGGCCCCCTCAGAGGCCTCCTTGGGGAGAAGGACACCTGAACTTTCCAGGGCAAATGGGATTTCGCTGGACAGAGAAGAGGGCCCAGAGACCTGAGAGGGGGTGGACGTGGGGACAGACCGGGCCACCCATCAGGGCAGGGGTGTGGCTGACCGGCATGGGGGTCTTCCCTTCTTCCCACAGGCCTGGGAAACCAGGCCAGCCCTGGGCCAGGAGGCATCCCCATGGGGGGCTGTGGTCCCTCCAGCACAGAGCCCGGACGGCGGGCTTCGGGGCCAGCCCAGCTGTTCTACCTCCAAGTGGGACCCGATAAGCCACAGAGGGAGCTGGTCCCGGCATTCCCAGGACAGTCAGCTGGCCGGAGAGCACGAAGCAGGCGTGCAGGCTGCTCAAAGCACCCTTTGTTTGCGGACTGCCTGTGGCCAGCTGCTCCCAGCCGCGCGCCCGCGGTGAGGGCTCATGGGCCTCACGGTGACATGTGCTGGGCACAGCTGGAGCCCTCGGTGCACAGTTGCCACCCACCCCGGGGGACACCAGCCCCACCCTGCCAGAGCTGCCCCACCTTCGGACAGGCGCCCCGGCGCACCCAGCAGAGGGGGCAGGGGGCCTGCACCAGGCGGGGTGTCGTGGTTCCCAGACCCCACCAGGGAGCTTACCCCCCCTCCTGCCTCTCCCTGTCAGCTCCCCCCTTGGCCATGGGGAGCTCTGCTGCTTGACTGCTTCCCCTTGGCCCCACAGACCTGCAAATGTGTAGCCACACAACCTTGGCCCTGGACCCCTCCGCTTCCTGCCTGGGTTCCTGGCTCCCTGAGGTGGCCCTAACAGGTCCGGTCCCTGCTCAACATAGCCTGTGGGCCAGGCCTTGCATCAGCCACTGGGAGGACAGGGAAGGAGGCCCTGCTGCCTGAGGGGAGCTCCAGGCTGGGACAGTGGGGCAGGCCAGGTCCCTGAAAGCCCCCACCCCCCACAGGACGGCAGGAGACAGGATCAGCCTGGTGGGCCACTCAACCCTTCCAATACCCGAGCATCCTCATCTATCAAATGGGGGTCCCTGGTGGTGTCTACCTCTTGGGGCGGTAGGGGGCTGAGATGAGACGAGTCCCTCCGGTCTGTGGAAAGGACCTACAAGACAGGGGTGCATTCACGGCCCCCAGGTAGAAGGGACCTCCCAGGGGCAGGTGGGGAGGAGGGTGCAGGATGGACAGGTGGAGCACTCCCGACCTGGTCTGGGGCCGGCATGCCACCCTGCCACCCCTACAGGCCCCACGCCTGGCTCGGGACCCTCAAGCTGCCTGCAGCACAACCCTGACCCTGACAATGCACCCCAAGCCTCAGCACCTCCACCTGACCTGATCTGTGTCTCCCTGGCTTGGCCTGCCTCCTGCCAAGGCAGTGGACTCATCCCAGCCCAGGGGACCCCTCCCCACCTCCTCGGCCATCCCCCCAAGGCCGGGGCCTGCCTTCAGTGCTGAGCCCCAGCACGGCACCCAGCTGGTACTCGAAGGGCCACATGAGAAACTCTAGGCAGGACATGCCTGCTTCTTCCCTAGCATCTCCTCACCCAGGGTGGGTGCCACACTCCAGGCCCCATTTCCCTGTGTGTGGGACATGGATCCCCACCCCCACATAGGTGGGGCCCACCTGCCTGAAGTCATTGGTGCTCTGGGGCTCCCCTGCAGCCTCTCGACAGGCCAACCCCCCCCCCCCAAATTCCATGAGGGCCCCACGAGTCACCAGACACTGAAGAGGTAGATGCCCCCTGGCCGGAGGCTGAGAGCTGGACAGGTTAGCCGCCCCGGGGGCTGCCCCCTCCCCCATGAAAGGTTGTTACAGGTTTGGGGCAACTCAGAAGGCGCTGGGCCACTTTCCCCCAAGAACTGTCCCCCCACCCCCCGCCAACTGCCTGGGGTGGCCCTTCTGCAGGCCAAGCAGGAGAGGCCATAAGACTCGTTCTGTCACCACAGGGATGGATCTTCCCAACTGCCCAGCAGCCCCGCCCTACACGCGGGCAACAGCTGCCGCCTGGCCCCCTGGCCTGGTGCGGGGCCACTGCCCGAGCACCCAGCTCGAGGGAGGCCTGCTGTCCAGCCTGGTGGGCGGCTGGCTGCCTCCTCCAGTCCTGTGTGCCCCCTAAGCAGCCACCTGGGGGTATAGGGAGGCTCCAGGCACCCCCACTCCTCAACCCCGTAGCTGGGGTCAGGCCCCTGGGTCCCCTTATACCACCACCTGGCCTCACATTCAAATGTGTTGTTACAGCTGCACAGGCTCGGTGGTCACTGGGGCCAGGCTGTAGGGGTCTTGAGTCACAGACAGGGCACTTGCTCCACGCCTGGGCATCCCAGGGAATCCTCTGGGGGGCCAGACAGCCTTTGAGGAAGCAAGAAGAATGGAGGACAACTTCTGAACAAGTACACCTATGGCCTGAAGCTCAGGCTGGCCCGCCTGCAGAAGCCTCACCAGCTCTGTTTCAGCCTCCAGCCTGCCGCCTCCTCTGTCCAGAGCTCTGCAGGCACCTGTGAACCCCAATGCCCATCCCCCTTGGCACTTGCAAAGGGGTCTGCGCCTCATGGTGATGCATGTACTCGGGGAGCAGGGAGGGTAAGACCAGACCAGAAACTCCAGCACACCTGCAGCCCTAGCACGTCCTCAGATTCCAGGCCACCTGGCTCAGCCTCTGAGGAGAGGCCACCCACCCGCAGTGGGAGAGGGAGCTCCCTGATCACTTTACTTCCCTTGGACTGCAGGTGACATACCAAGGCCCACTTCAGTCACACAAGCCTCCAGTGGTTGGGCAAGGGGCCCCAGTTCTGGGACCCAGCTCATGGTCTCAGACCGCATGCCAGCATTGCAGGGGCGCCTAAGGACTGCTTGCTCCCTCCCCACCTGGGTGTTCCTGAGGTCAGGAGGTGGACCAGGGCCTGGCCACTCCCAGAACATCTGACTGGGCTGGGGGAGGAAGATGTGGCCAGGAAGTGGCCCCCAGGGCAGCTGTCTTCTCCCTGCCCAGAACAGGCTCATCACAGACTCTGATGAAGCAGCTACATGGCCCCTGGACACCCCCAGAGCACCTGGCAAAGGGTGGGCACCCAGGAGGCATTCAGTAAATACATGCGTGTGTGTGTGTGTGTGTGTGTGTGTGTGTGTGTAATGTACACATTCTACCTATTATTTGCTTTTAATGAGTGAATTTTAACCCATGTAGGGAGACAACACTCCCAATACAAGAAAGCTACTTGCTAAGCAAATGTGGGCAATAGTATAAAAGTGTCCACAATCAGTGCTGGGGGTGGGGGGCAGGCCAGGAAAGTGCTTCCTACCATGAGGAAGGATCTGCTTTCCATAACCTTACATAGCGTGCTTGCTCCACATTCATCCCCTGTTGGTCCTGACGGTGAGTGAGACGAGCACTGCTAATTCCCAAATGGCTGGGCCTTTGTGGTAACCTGGTAGCTGTTTATTTCTAATTGTATGGGGTTCTGATCGCAGCCAACTATATATTAACTTCTCAAAGTATGTGAGGTTCTTCTTCCCAGCCAGGAGAAATGACTGGCTTTACAGATGTTCCGCAGGCATAAGTAAATAGAACATCTCTAATATCACGATCCATAGTTACGGTGCTGGTTTTAAAACACAGCCCCAAGATTCTTCACCACTCTTCCCGCTGCATCTGAACTCCATGCACCAAAAAGAAGGCGGTGGAATAACACTGCCCACTCTCCAGGCCTGCCCACCTCCCGTCCCAGGTGCCAAGCAGTGAGGAAGCTGTGTACCCCGGGGCAGCCCTGGGAAACAGGTGGGCCTGCCACCCTGACAGCCTGCGGCTGAGGCTAGGCAGAGCGGGGATGGGGCTGTCCCCACGAAGCCCTGATCACTGCAGATTGGTGAGCCCTCGGGACAGGTATTGAAGGGTTTGGGGATGCTTGTTACATGGCTGTAGGTAACCATCGTTTCAGATTACCATTAGAATCCCCTGCAACACAAACTGTCTACACCCTCTCTTATTTTGTGTCCGCCAGAACTGTCCTATTCTAAGCGGTGTGTTAAAGTCTCTTGCAGTGATCCTATTTCACTGATTTTGCCCTGCATTTCCAGTAGCTTTTGTTTTATAAATGTTTTATGCTGAGCAGCCCGGGTGGCTCAGCGGTTTACCGCCGCCTTCAGCCCAGAGCGTCATCCTGAAGACCCAGGATCGACTCCCACGTCGGGCTCCCTGCATGGAATCTGCTTCTCCCTCTGCCTGTGTCTCTGCCTCTTTCTTTCACTCTGTGTCTCTCATGAATAAATAAATAAAATCTTTTTAAAAAAATAAAAAATAAATAAATGTTTTATGCTGTTCGACATATCAGAGTCCACAATTACATCTCCTCCAGAAGTGATACCTCGTGTGGGCTTGTCTCAACATTGACAGTGTGCACTCTGCTTTTGCATGTATTTGTGTGGCATTGCTTTGGCTGGTCCTGTGTTTTTCAAGTGTCCATTATCAGCGTGCTTTACTGAATTCCTCTTGAAAACACATTTGTTAAAAATAAAAATAGAAACCTTTCTCATAGTCCTGCTTTTTAATAGAGTTACTTCAGCCATTCATTTAATGTAAAACTGGATACATAAGCTTTATTTTCCCATCCTACTATTGCTATTTTATGTTGTTATTTTATTTTCCTTCAAGATGGGGAAGTAATCAACATCTTACCCTTTCCCTCCTTGTTCCTCTGTGGACACTTCACTGAACTGTTTCATCTCATCACTGTGCCCTATGTTTCTGACACTTATAATCACACCCACTCCAATCTGAGGCAGTTCCACTGTAGTTTCCCCTATGATGGCTTCATCCCCAGAGAGACAGGAGTTTCTCTGTGATTTCACCTCCTCCCTGTCCCTAAACCCCCATCAATGGCTCCCCAACATCACTTTTCATAGATTTCATGAAACCCTACACCATTATCAAGAATTCCTGAGCACAGGGACCTCTCTTGTCTCTCTCTGACCAAGTCCCTGGCTCTGAGCACAGTGCCAAGCCCATGGTGCAGGCCGGGAACCATTAGTACAATGAGTGACAAGAGTCCCCAAGGGCTGCCTACTTCTTGTGCCAGAAGAGGACAGGTCAGAATGATCCCCAATGTCCCCCACTTCATAAGCCCAGCCCACTCCCCTGGTCCAGACATCGTTCAGGATTGAAGTGTACCTCCCCGAATCTCATGTGCTGAAGTCCTGTACCCAAGGACTGGTGACTGGGACCTTATTTGGAAACAGGGTCTTTGCAGATGTAATTAGTTAAGACCAGGTCATTAGAGTGGGCCTTAATCCAATATGATTGGCACCCTAACAAATAGTGGGGAGATGGGTACATACAGGAAGAGCACCGTGTGAGGATAGAGCAGAGACCGGGTGATGCATCTACGAGCCAAGGAACCTCGCAGATAGCCAGCAACCACCAGAAGCTGGGACAGAGCTCCCTTCAGAGCCTCAGAAGAAATCCACCTGCTGACACCTTGACCACAGACTTCTGGCCTGAGAGGGGCAGAATTGGTGCCCAGGGGCTCTGGGTTATCTTCAAGGTCAGACCAAGGGCTGGACAAAGGTCCCTGCACATGTCCAGGTCACAGGACCCAAAGCTTTCTCCTCCTGGGAAGGGGTCCTGCAGGCCTTGGCAAGACAGTATCTCTGTGTAGGCAAACACTGTCCTGTGCCTTCCCCACTCCATGGAAAAATCTCAGCTCTGAAGACAGAACCCCAAATACCAGAAGAGGCATCCCAGCCTGACAATTAGCCAAAGCAAAGGCCCCGGGGCAGGAAAAGGTAGGTATGTGTGTGTGTTGGGGGCAGGGGTGCGGTGTCCTGTGCTCTAAAGAGTCAAAAAGGCAGGTAGGGCTTTCCAGAAAGCAGATCCTGAACCCCCCACTGAGCCCCACTGCGTGGCCTTGGGGCCAGGAGCTCCGTGAATCACACCCGGGGCCTCGCACGCAGGAGTAGCCGGGCGGGCCACCCTGCAATTTGTGGTGGGGGAGCAGGAGGCCCAGAGACCGCCCGTGCCCGGCTGCAGACACCATTAGCCGCCCAGCAGCCAGCTTTACACGTATTTAAAGCAAATCCCCCGTCTTCCCCAGACAGGGCTATTTCCGTCTATGGGCCAGCTAAATGGGGTTTATTTTCAGCCCCGGAACCTCACAGCTGAGGGCTGTTAACCCCAGAGAAGTTCCACCCCCTGTGATGGCCACCTTAGCTGGCTGGGATGGGTGAGGAGGGCAGAGGGGGAGGCGGTGTTTTTATTTGCTGAGAGCCCAAGCTTCTAAAAATGTCTTATTTAAGAATTTACCCAGAACGAGAAGTTTACCAAACCAAGAGAGACTCGGGGATGAAAACCCTTTCTAATTATCTGGTTGAAGTGCTGAAAGGCTCTGCCTTGGTTTGAACGGTGTTGACTTTAGCAGAGGCTGAGGGGCTCCGAGGACCCGGCGGTCGGGGGGCTGCCGCCCTGGGGGAGGGCCTCACAGGGTGCGCGTGCCGAGTCCCCGCTCCTCTGGGTCCCAACTGCTGGGTACCTCGCCCGGTTCCGCACATCCAGAGATTTTAATGACAGGCGGTGAATTTAAACAGTTTTTTTTTTTTCTTTCAGGAATGTTTTAAGGGATTGGGAGGAAATTGTGCACGGATTTTGCTGTTTTAAGAGCTAATATGTGAACAGCTTCAGAAGGATGTATGTTGTTTTAGGGCTGGAGTTTACAGAGTAAAAGCGTAAGACAAAAGCAGAAGTGCCATGGGCTCCAAGGGCTGTCTACTTGAATTTCATCCCTCTGAGAAGGGGTGGCCTTCCCGAGAGCAGGGCTGGAAGGAAACAGAGGAGGTCTGATCTGCAGCACCCTCCCCCCCCCACTGCGTCCTGTCACCAGCACGTCCACAGGGGTGCCCAGCTGGGCGGCTGCAGTGAGGGGCTTGAGGGGGCTTGGAGTGGCTCTGGGGCACAAGCCATCAGCCTGCAGCTGATGTCAGAGCACCAAGGAGGGTCCCCCCCCACAGCCCCCAGTGCCCACATTCCCAGAGGGGACAGGCCCTGGGTGGGGGTGGGCTCCCAGTCCTTGGAGACAAATATCAGAGAACAAGCTACCACGAGTTACTCAGGAAGAAATACCCAGAATAGCCCAAAACCCATGAAAGAAACTGAATTTCTAACCGAAAACTTCCCCACAGAGAAAGCCCCAGGCCCGATGGCTTTGCATGTTCTGTTCAGTGAAGAAGGCAGCAATTTTGCCCTAACTCTTCCTGAACCGAGGAGCAGGAACCCTTCCCAACCGATTACCTAATGCCAAAAGCAAAGACGTTACGAGCAAACAAACCAGACCATATCCCTCATGAACACAGATGCAAAAACTCTAGATTTTAGCAAATCAAATCCAGCAATGTATGTTTTAAAAACTCATCATGACCAAGTGGGCTTTATATGCAGAATCCGGGGTTGGTCTGCTCGCTGAAAATCACGGAGTGCTGGTCACTGTACTCATGAAGGAAAAAGAACACATACAACCTTCTCAACGATATAGAAAAAAAGCATCAGATAAAATGCAACAGCCAGTCTCAAAAGCCACTCTTCCCAGCAAAGTAGGGAAGAAGCCTCACCGGGCAACGTGTAAAACCCACAGCTTGCGATCCTACCTCCTGGTGGGGGACCAAACCTCCCCCCAAGACCAGGAACCTGATGTGGGGGACCGCTCCCTCCTATTTACTAAACGTGATGGTGGAAGCAGAGCCAACGTATCAGGCAAGGACGAGGAACAAACAGCACGGGGATGGACAAGGAAAACAATAAAACTGACTTTATTTGGAACAACACGATCATCTCCATAGAAAATCCTAAAAAAGCAACCTCCCCACCCCCAAAAAAAAAGCAGCTTCCAGAACTAATAAGGTTAGCGGAGCCACAGGCTACAAGGTCAACATGCTAGCCACAAACAATTCGAAAGTGAAATTGAGAAAACCGTACCATTTCAGTGTCAGAAACACGAAACAGTAACGAACCACGCAAATTACGTGTGAGATCTGCACACTAAAAGCCATAAAACACGGATGAGTGGTATGTAAAAATATCTAAATAAGTGCAGGGACACATCGTGTGCAGGAAGCAGAAAAGCTCAATGTTACAAAGACGTGCAGCAGACTTAAGTGCGTGGCCGGCGCGGCCCGGCGCTGATCAAAATTCCGGCAGGGTTCTTTGGTAGAAATTAACCGATTCTCAGCTTTAGGTGGAAATGCAGAGAGCACTGGAAGAATTGCCAACATACTTTTGAAAATGAGCAAAATTGAGGGATTAACACAGCCTGATTTCAAGGCTTACTATAAATGTCATATTAATCAAGACAGTGTGGTAGTGGCAAAACAGATTAGAAAGTCCAGAAGCAGACCCACGCATATGGTCAACTGATTTTCATCAAAGGTGTCAAACTAATTCGATGGAAACACGGCACTGGAAGAATTGGGTAACCACATGCAGGAAAGATTTAATACCTGTCACTGCGTATAAAATTAAACTTGAAATGAATCACAGATATAAACACAGAACGTAAAACTAGAAAATTTGTACAGAAATATAGAAGAAAAGCCTTTGTAACCTTGGATTAGGCAAATATTTCTTAGACAGAATACAAAAAACATGAACCTTTAAAGGGGGGAAAAAAAAACCCAAAACACCAAACCCTGAAAAATTGGACTTCGTCAAAATTAAAAACGTCAGCTCTTCCGAAAGACAGTGTTGGGAGCAAAGCGAAGCCACAGATCGGAGGGGGCGCTGGGGGGTGGATATTGGGGAAAGGCACATCTGACCATCGGAGTCTAATGTCTAAAATTCTATCTGGAAAATAGGAAGAGCTCCTATAACTCGTTGGTGAGACAAAGGACCCAGTGCCTCGCGTGGGCAGGATGTCACAGAGCGTGCATGCGTGTGGCCAGTCAGCCCGGTGTCACCGGTCACTTGGGAGATGCCCCCGAAACCATGGGGTGCGGACCGGGCGGTGGCGAGCACCCAGAGCCGCCGAGCTAGTCGTGCGTGGACCGAAGGCGACGCCCCACAGAGCAAACTGTGGGAAACAGCTCGTGGTTTCTCAGCGAGGTCAGCGAGCGTCGACCGCACCACCCGGCCATCCGCTCCGAGGGATTTACCCAAGAGGAATGAAGACATGGGGCTACTCGAAACCTGTGTGCAATAATCAGGGCGGCTTTAATCATAACAGCCGAAAACTGGAAAGAGCTCAAATGTCCATCAGCCTGTGAATAGATAAACAAACTGTGGTACATTTTATCCTTTCCAATTAAAAGGAAACAAAGTAGTGAACGCAGGCCACAACATGGATGAAGCTCAAATGCATTCTGCTCAGTGAAAGAAGCCAGACACAAAGGCTCCGTAGCGCAGGATGCCTTTCACATGACGTTCTGGAAAAGGCAAGACGACGGGGACAGGAAACATCCGTGATTACCAGGTGCTGGGGGCGCGGGGGCGGGGGTGAGCCGCCAAGGGGGCACAGGGGGACTCTCGGGGGCGGTGGGAACCTTCTGGATGGTGACAGTGGCCGTGGTCGTGGGACAGCCGTCGTCTGCCAGGACCCGCTGACCGGCAGCACACCTAGAGACGAGCGGTTTCGCGGCTGGGAAGCTGGGGTTCCGTAAGCCCACGTGGAAACCAGGAAGAAATCAGACACACACAGAAGCCAACCCAAGAGATGTACCATCAAACTGACCCTTCCGTAAAAGACGAGTTAACACGGTGGAAGGAGAGACGTGCGAAATCAAAGATCAGGTTTTGGAAGATTTTACAAAACCATCCTGAGTCCAAGATCGGTCCCCCCGTCTGCCCAGAGTGGATGTCCGGCCGTCAGCAGGCCCACCGAGCTCCTGTCCCTGCTCCCCACCCTCTGCCCCTGCAAGGAGGTCTCCTGCACCCCCACTGTCCTCCTCTGTGTCTTCCCTGGAGACTGAGCCCAGCATGCTGACCCCTCACATCTTGGTGACCACCTGCCACCACCAGATTCACGCTCCATCAAGAGCTCCCAAGGGTGCCTCACACTCAGCCTGGCTCACATCCATGCCCTGGGCTGGTTGCACAGGAGACGCTTGGGAAACAGGCACCCAGGAAGCCCCACGACCAGATCGTGCCCAAACCTCACACCTGAGACCCCAACCCTCTTGCATCCCAATCCTGGGTGAGCTCAGCATCACCCATAGGGTGCCCTGCAGCCGAGGGGCCCCTTCGGGCTCCCTGCAGAAGCTCCTGGGCCATCCCCCACCCAGAAAGGCCCTCTCCACCAGCCCCAGACTCACGGCCCACATCCCACCTGCCTTCGGGGGACCTGGGCCCACACGTCGGCTCGGCCCCCAATCTGCATGCCGACCTCGGGAGGTGCGCTTCTGGCCCCACTCACACGGGCGTCCAGCTCACTCCCAGAGGTTCCCCAGCCCCCCACCCAGCCCCACGTGCACGCTCAGAGCTGCTCAGTAGGGAATTTGCAGAGTTCTGAGTTTTCTGTGACCTTCAAAGTATGTTGGCTTCTTCCGTCTTCCGCCCACAGCATTTCACTTAACCCCCAGAGCGACCTGACGAGGGGGCGGTGGGGTGACGGTCAGGGTACCCCACATGGAAGAAAACCAACCACAGTGTCACGGGCTCTTCCCCTGCAGAGACTCCTGCATGGGGACTGAGAAGACTCATTGTCGGGGGGTCCTAGCCCCTGGTGAGTGAGCGAGGGCCAAGGTACGGTGGAGGGCTGGCCTCCCCGAGGACACAACATTTGACCTGCAGCCCAAAGGACAGGAGGGTCGCACATGGAGAAGGCTGGACATCGGGGAGGCCAAGTCCAGGAGGCGGGACTGGTGGAGCCGAGCAGGGACCCTGCCTTGAGGGGCTTTGCAGGTCACAGGGAGGGGTGTGGGTGTCCCTTCACAGTCATGGGAAGCTTCCGGAGAGTTCTAAACAAGGCAGCGACTGGATCTAATTCCCTTTTTGAGGAGATCTGACCTGACTGCCATGTCATGGGTGCTGGTCAGGCCTGGCTGAGGGAGAGAGCCAGGTGGGCGGCCAGCATGCCCTGGACTAGGGGTGAAGGGAAGCCCATGGTGCAGAAGCAATAGGGCACATGGAGGCCCAGAGCCTCCCAGACATACAGCTGCCTGTCTGGGACCATATCAGAGCCCTGTGGCCCAGGTCAGAGAGCCCAACCCTTAACCTCAACACAGCCCAGCCCAGAGCTGTGCGCTGGAGGGCACGAGAGATGCCCTAGATCTGGGGATGCTCAGAGTGCTGCCCAGTTCATGGCCAAGGAGCATGAATGCTTAGAGAAGACTAAAGAAATGAGAGAAGTACTGGCCAGCTCTAGGCCACAGATGGTCAAGGCTCAACTTGCCCCCAAGGCTGAGATGTGGGCCCAGGGCTCTGCTCCTGGACGTGCCCCCCGGGAAGTCAGATGGCAGCCGCCTGCCCAGCCCAGGGTGCCCCCGCACACCAGATGGAACCTGCATGATATGTGTAGAGGCCCCAGGACAAGTGCCACTGCAGAGCACCCCCACCCTGGGGGCTGAGCCCCGCCACCAGTGCAGACCCCGTCCAAGGCTCTAGATGGTAAAGGACCTGTGGCTTGCGGGGGCTCAGGGATGGAGGGAGGCAGAGGTGGACAGTGACACTCCCTTGCATGACCCAGCACATCCTTCCTCATTGGTCAACACCCACAGAAAGTACACCAAACCTGACCCCTAATGTAAACTGTGTACATGAGTGAACAGTAACGATCAACGCTGGTTCATCGATTGCAACAGTGCCCTGTACTAACGTGAGATGGAAAGAACAGTGGGGGACGCAGGGTCCGGGGCAGATATTTGGGAACTCTGTACTTTCTGCTCGATTTTTCTGTAAGCTTAAAACATGCTGTGAAAAATAGTCTAGCAGTTTTATTAAATAAATTTTAAAAAGAATTTTTATTGGCATACACCCCACCCACTTGTGTCTACATTGTCCTAGAAGCTCTTGCTGTTCGCCAGTGGGGCGGGGGCACGTGTAGCCTGTGAAGCTAAGTTAAATATGGGGCCCCCACAAGAAACACCAGTGCACTCATGGTATGGTTTTGTTCTCTCCCTGCCCGGGCCTGACTGCCTTCCTGCCCTCGGGCCAGCAAGCTCCCTGCCTCAGGGGTCCCCTGACACCCTGCAGTGGAGACAGGCTCCCACAGGGAGCACAGGCAGGTATCCGAGGCCCCATCCAGCTCAGGCACAGAAGGGCCAGTCAGGCCAGGGCTGACACAGGGCGCCACATACTGTCCCCTCTGCTAGGAACACCCCCGACAGAAATTTTCACCTGACTCAGTCCTTTACCTTCACACGGAGCCACATTGCCCAGTGAGGTCACCATAGCACATCACTGTCTCTCCTCTGGGCACCCAGAGGTCCACCTGTGCTTTGGACACAGGTGGGCTATGCATGCCACTTGTGTTTGGGCGGCAGGTGGGGGTCCAGCAGTGTGGATGCGTGTCAACATGCCAGACTGTGACAGGTTACATGAGAAAACAAAGATGGGAAATGCTACAGGTGTGAGTGCAGAGGTAGCCATCAGAACAGAAGCGTGAGCCTCCCCAAATATCACCATATTTCTATAGAGCAAAGAATGTACATCTTATAGGGAAAACAAAATACCCAAGTCATGAAAGACTGACAGAGACCAAGAATATAAGTCATGCTAATAAATGCAAATAGACTTAACTCTGACCCATTAAAAGAAAAGCATTTGGAATCAGGTTAAGATTCAGCATATGTTTCACATAAAAAGCACACTACACGTATAAAGACACACATAGGTTAAAAATAAAATTAAAAAAAAAACAAAAAAACCAACTGCAGGAACATTAAGAAAAGAAAGCTGGAGAGGCCAAGGTAGATTTTAGAGCAGCGAACATGACCAGGAATGAAGAAGGTAGCTTTGTAGTGATGAGGGCATAATGGTCCTAAATGCTGATACATCAATAACAAAGTCTCATAATACACTGTGCAAGGGTGACCAGCCCCGAAGAACACACACACAGCCCCACAATTGGAGCTGGAGGTCTCAGAGCCTGCGGTCTTCAGCAGGACGAGCCAACAGGACACCTAAGAGGACACAGCAGACCCCACCACCAACTGCAGCCACCACTCGAGGGTTACAGGGCAGTGCTCCCAACAGCAGGATGCACACTGTGCTCCCATGCCCGGTGTGATACATACCAACATGAACCATATGCTGGGCCATAAAACAAGTCTTAATTGCATTTAAAAAGAATCAAATCATATGAAGTATTTTCTCTGACCACAAATGAATTAAAGTAGACATTAGTATCAGAAAGGTAGCTCAAAAACCCTCACGTGTTTGGGAAGTAAGTAATGCCCTTAAAGAAGAGATGCCCTTAAATAATCCAGGCATCAAAGAAGAAAAAAAAATCAGGAGATATTTTGAATGGAATGAAACTAACATAATGCATCAAAATCTGTGGGATGCAACTCCAGTCTTTAGGGGGAACACGTACCCCCAAACTCCCCTATTACAGGGACCTCTAACCAACGTCCTCAGCTTCCACCTTAACACACACACACACACACAAGGACAGTCAACGAAAACTGAGTAAATACAATAAAGAATAACAATCAGTACAGTAACCAGTGAAATCGCAGAAAAGAAACGTTGAAACTTCAATCAAATGTTGGTTCTTTGAGATCGATAAAATCACTGAACTCATAGCCAAACTGATCACACACACACACACCCAAAAAAGCACAAATTACCAACATCGGGAATGAGAGAGGTGACATCACTACATACCCCACAGATGTTAGTTAACACCCTGGGTGAACCGAACAAAGTCCCTCAACATACAGAACTCCAAAATTCACTCAGAGAGAAACAGGTAACCTGAGTATTTTATTAAGTTTAAAACCTAGTTAATGACCTTCTGACAATGAGAAGTGCAGGCTCAGAGAGCTTTATTGACGGATTCCACCATGGGTGTGGGGAAGACACAGACTGATTCCACACACACTCTTCTCCTATATAAAGCGAGAACACAGCCTGGTGCACTTGACCATGACAGCACTGCTCTGGTACCAAATCCAAAACGTTGTAAGAAAACCAGAGAAAATGTCCCTCGTGAACCGAGATGCAAAAGTCCTTAGCAAAATTTCAGCAAATCAGGCCCAAAAGTCTACACAGAGAGTAGTATGACATGCATAAGTAGGGTTTAGTTTAATATCTGAAAATCGGTCAATGTGATTCACCACACTTTGCTCAAGAGATGGGGAAAAAAACATCCTCCTGTGTTAAAAAACCTCACAAGCATTTGAATCAGAAGGGGTCTCCTTCCATCTGAGAAAGGAGGGCTATAGATAACCTGCCCGCAACACGCGTGGTGGTGAGAAGCACAGTGTGTCTCTCCCACAGTTGGCGGCAAGGCAAGGATGTCCGCTTAGCCTGTCTCTGTTAGACACGGTGCTGCAGGGGCAGCCAGTTGGACAAGAGACACTAGTGGGCATCCAGACTGGAAAGGAAGAGGTAAAATGGCCTTTATATGAAGACATAATTATTGATGTAAAAAAAAAAAAAATTGGGACGCCTGGGTGGCTCAGCAGTTGAGCATCTGCCTTCGGCTCAGGGTGCGATCCCGGAGTTCCGGGATCGAGTCCCACGTCGGGCTCCCCACAGGGAGCCTGCTTCTCCCTCTGCCTGCGTCTCTCCTCTTTCTCTGTATATCTCATGAATAAATACATAAAATCTTTTTTTAAAAATCCACAGAATCCACTAAAAAAGCTGCCAGAAGGAAGAATCGAGTTGGGAAAGTTTCAAGACATAAGGTACTGAAATTATAGTTCTGAATACCAGCAACGAACAACCAACGTACCACCACAGACTACAGCATGAAACACAGGAGACTCTTAGGTGTCTGACAAAAGATGCACGGGACTTTTGTCCTGGAAACTACAAAACATCCAGACAGAAATTCAAGATCTAAATAAACGGGGAGGTGCGCAATGTCCATGGTCCAGAAAACTCGATCTCAGCAGATCAATCCTTCCCCCCAACTGATCTCTGGATTCAGTGCCATCCCAAACGTAACCCATACCAGCTTCTTTGTGAAAACTGACAAGCAGCTTCAAAAATTTATGTAGAGATGCAAAGGACCTGGGGTAATCAGCAATTCAAAAGAGAGGAACAAAGTTGGATGATTATCTTAATTCATTTCAAGTCTTCTTATAAAGCTATAGTAAGGGATCCCTGGGTGGCGCAGCGGTTTAGCGCCTGCCTTTGGCCCAGGGTGCGATCCTGGAGACCTGGGATCGAATCCCACATCGGGCTCCCGGTGCATGGAGCCTGCTTCTCCCTCTGCCTGTGTCTCTGCCTCTCTCTCTCTCTCTGTGTGACTATCATAAATAAATTTTAAAAATTAAAAAAAAAAATAAAGCTATGGTAATCATGGTGGTGCGGTGCTGGCACAGACGCAGGTTAGCAGATCAGCGCATCAGCATAGACCATCCAAAAACAGGTCCATGTTCTCATAAGTTGGCTTTTTTTTTTTTTTATAAGTTGGCTTTTTAAAATGGTGTCGTGACATGGTTGCATGGGTCAAGGACGCTCTTGTCAACAATTGGTTCTGAAACAACCGGACACTCACGTATCAAACTAGGAAGCTCAACCCATAATTTACACGGTATACAAAAGCAAACTCATGGACCTAAATGCAAACACTAAAACTATCAGAAGAAAATCTTAGTAATCACGTGTTTGGGAAAGACTTCTTAGATACAAAAAGCAAAAAAGAAGGAAAAAGCTATGAATCTGATGTTGTTAAAATGGAGAACGTTTTGTCTTTAAAAAGCACTGTTCCATGAATGAGAAGGGCAATCATAGACGGGGGAGAAATATTTGTGAACATACACCCACGTATCTATAATATATAAAGAGTCTTTATGATTTAATAAGCAGCAGAATACGACCTAGTGATAAAGAAGAACAGGTCACTGACACACACAATCACCTGGATGAGCCTCAAGAGATGATGTCAGGTGAAAGGAGCTACACAGGAAGGCACCGGTGTAGGAGTCCGTTTATAGAACGCTCTAGAAAACAAAGGCCAGTCAGTGGGTACCTCCTGAGTGGAGACAGGTGGGAGGAGGGATCCCAAGGACACAGGGACATTTTGGGGAGGATGGTGGTATCTGCTGTCCTGATGGTCTCATGATGTCTACACAAGTCAAAATTTACCAAACTGTGCACTTGAAATATGGCATCTCTCTCGTGTCAATTATTCCTCAATGTGGCTGGTTTGGGTTAAGAGAGCAGCGGAGATAAACCAGCGGCTCCTGTGGGTCCAGGTACCCATGCTGCCACCAGGTTGCTGGCTCACAACCAGGGCACCTGAGTGGGGTATAGATGGCCCTCCCACCCACCTCCCCAGCACCCCTACCCCACTACCACACACCTGCCCAGACAAGGAGGCCACCATCTTCCACCATCCACCATGGTCCACCATTATCAACTGTCCACTCTGATCTACCGCGGTCTACCACCATCCACCACTGCCCATCAACTACTGTCCACCACTGCCCACCACTGTCTACACCATCCACTACTGTCCACCACTATCCACTACCGGCTACCACTGCCCACCACTGTCTACCACAGTCCACCACCATCCACCACCATCCACAACCATCCACCACTGTCCCGTTGGCCCTGTGGACTGAGAACTTTGCACCGTACATGCCTGCTCCCCATGGCCTCAGGTGTCAGAGCCACCAACATCACTGCAGTTTTCCACATGAGGGAACTGGGGTAACATGGGTGGGCCTACTGGGCAGTCTCAAGGGGCCTGGACCCCAACCATCTCCTTCAGTCTCCCTAGCAGGGCCCCAGGGCTGGAGGTCTTGGAGAGACACACCTAGGAGCAAGCCTCTCCTTCTTTCAAACCAGAAAGGGGTGAAGCCTGGAGGCTCAGGTCTGCTGCCCCCACCACCCCTCGGCTGTCTGTCTACACAGGAACCAGTGATGGAGTCTTTGGACAGGGGCCTCTGAACCCTGACAGGGAGAAGCTAGAAGTTCTTATGAGTACCCAGCTGAGAGGGGTGTCCCCACATCCCAGAGCTACTGAGCGCACCAACAGATGTCCTCACTTAAAAGGACATCACCTTGAACCCACGATGAAGACCGAGACCATGGCAGGTGGGGGCCGTCTCAGGAAAAGTTCAGGGGATCCCATCCGGGGCCAAGCCCATCTCCCCAGTTACCCCACTCCCCGGAAACAGCAGTGAGGTCACGGGGGCTGTGGCAAAGCCCTGGCTTTCCCAGAGATCGCCACGTCCCGGGACCCCATGGGGTAGGTGACACGAGAAATGAGGAACACCCGGACCCCAGCGCGGGTCCCACCTGCAAGGACCGCGGCCCTCGTCCCCGACCCTCCCCAGCCAGGTGCGGGGAGCGGGCCCCCCGAGAAGAGGCTCAGGGACAGCTCGGGAAACTGAACACGAAGCCGAGCTGCCCGCCCCTCCCCCGGCCGCCGCCGAACCCTGCTCTGAATGCACGAATTATTCTCAGCTCATCGTGCTCGGAAACTGACCAGATCATCGCCCGCCAGGAAGGGGGCAGGCCGCGCCTCTCAGCACACACTTGACATTCTGTTCTCCTCCAGGCTTCCGTGCTGACAGTTTCTGGATTAAATGTGCAAATGGAACGCGGCCCCGAGGGGGTCTCGCTCCCTGCCGGCCCGAAGCTCAGGGCTGAGTGTGCTTGTGCGCACGTGTGCACGCAGACACGTGCGGGTGCCTGAACAAGTGCGCCACGTGAGTGTGTCCACACGTGCGTGTCCACTTCCGCGCATGGGTGTGCCTGTGGCCTCGGGGCCACACCAGGCACGTCTTCCCTATCGGCGACGTCAGCTACCCCCGACCTCAACCCAGCTGGGAGCGCAGTGCCACTGGCCGCGGGTGCTCCAGCTTGGCGTTGGGCACGAGGAACTGTCCTTGGCCTGCTGGTGGCTGGGTCCACCTGAAGGTGCCACTGTGGCGCCCCTCACCTGGGGCTCAGGCTGGGGGTCTGTGCCTCACAGCCGCCAGCCAAGGAGAGGCCTGGAACTCGCCTTCCCAGGGGCTCAGTAGCCACAGGCTAGGGAGGGCAGGATCGCCCCGATTCCCGTGAGCCTGAAGATGCCTGGTGGGCTTCTCGGGCCTCCTCCGACAGCCTGGGTGTCATCGAGCCCTGTGGAGCCAGGCTGGGGCCACCCAAGGGTGCAGAAGGCACTGACAGGTCATGCTCTGGGCACAGTGTGCTGGCCCCTGGTCAAGACCGTTTCTGTCTGGTTCTTAGAAAGGGCTGGCAGCAGCAGCCCCTGGTCCCGGGGGTCCCCTGCGGTGCCCCCTTCCATTTGCCCCACAAAATGTGCCCAATCAGAATGTGATTTTATAACCAGAAAGCAGAAAAGGCAGTGGAGGAGCTGCTGCCCCCAGCCCTGAGGTCAGCTGAGTGAGGCAGGGGCCGGGTGTGGGGGCTGGGCGCGTGGCCGTGGCTCCCGACCCCACAAAGCGGCACCAAGCCCCCTTCTTCCTGCCCGTGAAGTCACACAATGACACACTTCAGTGGCCGCACAGCCGGGGCTCTGGTTTTCATTCTGTGTGACCTGGGGAGGCAGAGAACATGATTATAACCCGTCTGAATGCAGTGCCCTGGGGCAATTGCTCCGGCACCTGCACGGGCCCGTGGCCCCCGCCCGGCGACCAGCCACTCGGGCAGCCCGCTCGTGCGGGCCGCGACAGCTGGCAGACACCGCCACGCTGCGCCCCACAGCCACGAGGCCCTGCGGGCTCATCCCATTACCCTGGACGACTTCCCCAGGGCAGCCCCCGGGAGCCCCCCGCGGAGTGCCAGTGCCAGGCCCCGCCTGCGCCCGGCGACACGCTGCCTGTTCAGCTCGGTCCCCGTTATGTTATGTCAGCTGTTACCCTGTGCTTAAAACAAGGCTCTCCAGCTGGCCGGGGTCAGATGTGAAAACAAGGCCCTCACAAAACCCGGCCCTCCAGCTACCCCGAGCCGGAGACCCCCACTGAATGTGGCACTTAATGACGAGCGTCTTTCCAGCCCTCGGGCAGAGCATAAAGGAAACACCTGTCCCACGGACGGCACACTCTAATCCCGCTAAATCCCGAATGGAGGAGCCTGCGGGGCCCTCAGCAAGGGGCCCCCACCCCAGCGTCTGACTTTTGTCCCGGGCCTCAGGAAGACGTTGACAAGTTTTGGTGGGCCGGGCAGGAGAGAAAACACGGGAGAAAACACGGGAGCCAGCCTGGGAGCGCCAGGAAGCCCAGGCCTCCCTCACGAGCTCACGCCTTCCAGGCGGACCCAAAGCGCCACGCCGGGACCGTCCTCCCGGGGGTGGCTGATGGGTGACCCGGGCAGGAGAACGCACCCTCACATGGGCCACACCCTCCAGGCGGCCAGGAGGGTCTGCTTTCTAGCTGATGCTGGAGGCTGAGCCGAGCCCCCCCAACCTGCCCGGAGCCAGGGGTGCCCCACTCGTTCCCACCACCCCCTGCACCCCAGCCCAGGGCGGCTCTGTCTCTGGTTACCAACCCGGAGCTGAATCATCACAATTTCTGAAAGGAGGAAAGACAAGACAGCGGAGTATGGGGGGTGGTGGGGGGTGGGGGAGAATGTGAGACCACCCAGGCACCTGGCCACTCCGGGGAGAAAAGCCTGGAAACCTCGCACACGCGGGCACCCAGGTGCCCGAGGAGGCCATGGGGCCCCCTGAGCTCTGCGGCTCCCGGCGGAAGTGCTCCCCGGCAGGCAGGCCACCTCTTCTGTGCTCTGAGGCCTGTAGGTCAAGCGCGCTTGGGGGGCCCAGGGCAGATGGGGTAGCGGCCGGGGCTCTCACCGGGCTCCCAGCAGACGCCAGCACACACCTCCCACCCCACGGCTTCACAGCCGGCAAGAGGGAAGTACCACGGGGACACGGTGAGGCCCGACCCGGGCGACCCGCAGGGCAGGAGGGGCGGGTGCCAGCCAGCCGTGGCTGCTCTCAGGGGCCCCCCGCTCGGCCCTCGTGGGGTCACCCTCGGACCCCGGGGACCCGGCAGCAGGCCCAAGCCAGGGGCCGCCTCCCCTTTCCCTCGAGGGCCACGTGGAAAGGAAGATCCAGGCGGCCATCTGTGGGGGACTTGGGGCATTCTGCAGGGAAGCGTCAGACACTTGGGGCCGTTTCTGCGACCCCTGTCCGAGCCCCCACCTCGTCCTGAGCAGGCTTGATCGATATGACAGTTCTGGCGACAGATAACGGGCCCGGCTGTGGGCCTCACAGAGGACGTCTTTGTTACAGAAAACGAGCCACTGCAGGCCCCTCCACACACAGGGCCCCGGTGTGCTGGCAGAAGGTTCCGGTTACAGCGAGGACTCCTGCTTTCACAGCTCTCGGCTGAGCGCAGACCCCGCATGAAGGAATGTCAGCTGTCCCCTCAGGAGCAGCTGCCTCCAGGCCAGGAACGCAGCCAGCCCCAACCCTGTAACCCTCCCCAGAAACGGGGTCCCGGGTGGGGTGGGGACTGTGTCCCCTGCTGGCGGGGACGCCCCAGCCGCCGCCTGCAGCCCCGCGAGCCTCGAACCCTCTGCCCTCCGCTTCCTCGGGGGCCGGGGCGCCGTCTCCTTCCTAAAGCAGGCACAGCAGAGCATGGGAGGAAGGTCACCAAGGAATGACCAAGGCCCTGGTCACAGAGGTCAAGCCTGTGACAGCCCCACACGATGAGGAAAACACACCCCAGATCTGGGGCAGCGTGGGCTGCGGTGGGACGGTGGGGGGGTGGGGGGGACACCCAGGGAGCAGGTGTCAACGTGCTGGGGGCCTGCTTCGGGGCTGCAGAGGTGGGTCGGGCCGATGCCCACCATCACCAGGGGGGCAGGGTTCATTCTCGGGGGTCCCTGCCCAGTGGCAAGGGGCTCTGGGGACCCCGCCAAGTCCCCTAGAGGGCAACGATTTCAGAGTCTGTTGAGAGGCCCCTGAGGCTGTCCAGGGCCACCAACAGGGCCACTGGGGGTTGACCTGGACGGAGGGGACTGAGGGGGCTGTGGGGCCTGCTGGGGCCTCCCTCACCCCAGCTGGCACAGGGGAGATGCCCCCACCAGACAGGCACCATCCAGGTCCTCCACACGTGTCCTGGGCCCTCGTGGCCACCTTTGCCCCGTCCCGGAGGCCAGCGTCCCTGTGCCTGTCACCCTGGGGCGACCCCAGGTGGGGTTCAGGGCTCATGAGCAGAAAGCTGAGCAGAGCCTCAGGTGCTCGGTACCTCGGCCGTGCAGCGGGAACCCCAGGCCCACCGCGTCCCCCCACCCGCCAGAGCCTCTTGAAGAGAAACGCCCTGCTCTTCTCCATTTCACAGGCACAGAAATGTCCAGAATGCAGGTTGCCGTTGTTTGGGGCTCTTTAGCTTTTAGTGTTTTTATCAAAACCAGCAAGGCTCTGGTTGGCCCCTGGAAGCTCAGCTACCAGGGTCAGCCGGGAGCCCCCGCCCTGCAGAGGGACAATCCGAATGCCTACGCCAGACAACAGCCCAACCGAGAGCTCGCAGGACACGTGTGCACAAGACACAGACACACGGCGGTACACACGGCACTGCCTTCCTGCTCTGGGGACTGAGGGGTCAGCACAGCCACCCCCCCACCAAGCTTGGGTGCCGGCCCGTCCCAGGCAGGGCCCTGCAGGGTGCAGACATGAAGCCGTGTCCTGTCTGCACACCTATCCCCACCACATAGTAGGTGCTTGATGAATGTCTGCGGGCTGAACACACGCAGGGGGCATCCCAACCAGGGTGCTGGGTGGGGGTGGCCCCTGGCCTCAGGCAGGACTTGAGAGAAATGCTGGGCAGTGGGAACTAAGCCCCCCTGGGTGGCTCTCTCGTGGCAGGGACAGAGAGACAAAGGAGGAGGTCTCTCCGGAAGGTCAGGTGGTCGGGCACAGGAGGCAGGGAACGCCCGGTGTGGGCCAGAAGGTGGGGCGTGCAGGAGCGGGGCTTCACGGGACATGGAAGGGGTTTGCTAGTGGGGAGGGGAAGGCCAGGTGAGGGGAGCATTCCCAGGGGGAGGTGGCCCCCAAGGAAAATAAGACCTTGGTGTCTGTGAGTGGAAAACCTCAGCCACGAGTGACCAAAGTCCCGTGAGTCAGTCCCCTTGGTGCGAGGGATGGACCTGCAGAGGGTGTGCACACAGCAGGCTCCCGGGCCGCGGCTGCCACGGCCCACAGTGAGCCCGAGCCTCCCTGCTGGGTCTGAAGGGCGGGAAGGGTCTGCGGGGCTGGGGGACGGAGGACAGGGTCTGGACACTGCTCCAGGGGATGGGAGCCCAGCGTCCCGGTGCAGCTAGGAAACTGAGGCCCTGCAGCCCCCGGGGGGCAGGCCAGCCGGCAGGAGGGCTGGGTCACCACCACGGCCGAGGGAGCCTCGGAGTGAGGGAGGAAGCCGCGAGCGATGACCTCATCACCCAGGCCTCCGGGCCGTGGCTCACGGGGTTGTTAACCACAGCGTCGCGGGGCAAGTCCCTGGTATGCTCGGCACTGGGAGGCCGGAACACGCGGAGTTAGTGTCGTGCTTTTGGATGCGTCTCTTTGTGTGGGACCCAAAAAACATAAGTGGGGGGGACAACACCCAGCCCCTCACCTGGGCCTACTGGCCCCTGGGGGTGCAGACATAGGGTGCCTGCTGCAGCCTGCGGGCAAGCATGTGGGCGGGAAGCACGCACGCGGCCGCGTGGACACACACCAGCAGACATGCAGGGCTGCGCATGCACCAGGCACACACACCGTGCAACAGCCAGGGCCCACACGCATGCCCCCAGCGGGAGCCCCGTGCCCGGGAGGCGGGAGTGGGGCTCAGGTCCCGCGTGGGCCTCCTAACCGGCGGGGCCCCGACCTGCAGCACGGAGGAGATGCCTCCCAAAATGGCTTTTGCAGGCGCACCGAATCCGCCTGCTTCAGCAGAACGCTTAATCCCTCGGAGGCCGCCCCGGGGCCCCTGGCTCCGGCCAGATAACAGCGCTCGGCTCCGTAAACGCCGAGTGCATGAAAGCAACGGCAGAAATATGGGCTCTCTGGGACAGCTCAGCTCACAGACACGTTTTTCCACCATGTACACACCGGGCTGCTCGCGGAGCCCCTCGCCCCGAGCCCACACTGGCCCCTCCCGGGCTCCCAGCTGCGGTCTGGCTCCCTCGCTCCCTGGGCCCCGGCCAGCGGCACCCGCATCCTGCGGACAACAGCGCCACCTGGCGGCCCGCCATGCCCGGGGCTCCCAACTCCCTAACTCGGCTCCCTAAGCCCACCCCGGAAGCCTGCAGCAGGTCTCCCTCTGCCTGGGGTCTGACACCTCCCCCGGGAAGCGCCCCTGACTTCCCTGGGGGCACTGCGCTTGCCCGGTCCCCCCCCCTGCAGCTGCCCCCCTACCCTGGCCCCTCGGCCCTCTCCCCTCCTTGGATAAGCCCTCAGCGTCCGCACACACGTCCCACCCTGTCCCTCCTCACCTTGCACCTCCTTCCTGGCCCCACCATGGGACATAACTCACATCTGCCCCTGGAGGCTGGGCCCAGGGCGGCCTCATTCCCCACTGGGGCCCCAGTGCCTGCCATGGCCATAACGGTCCAGTGGCAGCCGGACATGGCCAGCTCAAACCCCCTCGAATATCCAGCTCCATGCAACCACTGAGCTGGGGAGTCCTTAGAAACCTAGCAAGGCCATCGGAGGGCTAAGTCTGAGGCCGTCCTGACCACCCCTCTACTTCACAGGGCAGGGGCAGCTGAGGCCCTGGAGTGTCTGCGGGGGCAGCTTTGGGAACAGGGCCTCAAGGCAGAGAAGTCCCAAGTCCTGGGAGCATCAGGCTGGGCATGTGGGGTCAGTGCAATCACCGCACCTCTGCCCTCAGGGGCTGACAACCGTGGAAAGCTGTAAACCCACCCATGGAGGACCCCCCCTCCCCGCCCCATGCGTGCCCAGACTGCTGGGAAAGAGCAAATGCCTCAGGGGGGGTAGGAATGGGGAACCCTGGACGGCAGGTTCAGAAGCAGCGACAGTCAAGCAGAGGCCTGGAACTGGATGAGAAGTCAGTCATGCAACATGCCAAAGAAATAGCAGGTCAAGAGCAGAGCACGTGCAAAGGCCCTGAGGCAGCTGGGTCAGCAAAAGTGCACTGGGATAGAGGGAGAGTGAGGTAGAGGGAGGGAGGGCGGAGTTATGGGGGCACAGGTGCCGAAGGTGCAGCATTCTGGAGGCCCAGAGGGTGTGCACACAGCAGGCACAAGCATATTTCAACAGGGCACTGGGGGAATGGTCAGATTTGTTTTGAAAAGCATCACCCACCCCAACCAAAGAAGGCTGCCGGGTGGAGAGGGCCCTGGTGGGACGGGGGGTACAGGAGGCAGCAGACATGACAGGTCGGAAGACATGGGACGCTGTGCGGGGTCTCGGCCCTCAAAAGGTCGAGGAAGGTGGGGCGCAGCGGCAGCGGGCTCTCTGCTTGGACAGGGCAGCGGTTTGCTGGCACAGCCGGCCTGGGGGCCTGGGCCGGTACGGACCCAACCCATGCGCCTCTCCCCTCCTCGGCCCGTGCCTGCGGTTCAGATGACGGCCACCAGGTGGCGCACGGACCTCACAGATGTCTGGACTGCAAGCCTGGCAGAGGGCCCCCCCCACCCTGGGAGAGGAGGCAGGTAGATGGGGGGGGTGCTGGGATGCTGGGGGGCAGCCGGGATGCTGGGGGGTGGGTGGGATGCTGGGGGGCAGCCGGGATGCTGGGGGAGGGTGAGATGCTGGGGGCAGGTGGGATGCTGGGGGGCAGCCGGGATGCTGGGGGGTGGGTGGGATGCTGGGGGGGCCGCCGGGATGCTGGGGGTGAGTAAGATGCTGGGGGCAGGTGGGATGCTGGGGGCGGGTGGGATGCTGGGGGGCAGCCGGGATGCTGGGGGTGAGTGGGATGCTGGAGGGTGGGTGGGATGGGGAAGCTGCTTGGGCGCTGAGTGGGGGCAGAGGCCATGGGGGGGCTGCCAGGATGCGACCGGAGCCCTCAGCTGCCTCCCCAGCCATCGACTGTGAGCTCTGAGTGTGAGAAGCCTCGTCCGGGTTGGAGGTGCTCCCGGCCGGCTGGCAACAGGAGAGTGGGCACCAGGCCAGACTGGGGTCTGCCCCCCACGCCGGGGCTGTTGTGGGGTCACACCTATGCTGGTCTGGTTTCCACGCCCCGTACAGGGCCTGGGAGCCGTGTCCATGGGGGCCCAACCAGCCGGGCATGGGCGGCTCCACCAGGCTCTGTTCCCTTCCCGGCTGCACCTGGGGGCCGGGTCGGAGCTGCCTGAGGACGTGGTACGGTCGCCACCTGAACTCAGGACCCTCGGTGCCCACACCCTGCCTCACAGCAACCCAGAAACTCCGTGTTGTTGGAGCCTTTTAAAGCCCCAGAGCAGGACTCCCAGTATCGGAGTATCACCCAAACCATTCAGGGGGGCCTTATGGTCCCAGCTGTGTGCTCCCCAAGTTCACATACTGGCATCCCAACCCCCAGCCCCTCAGAACACAGCTGTATTTGGATATGGGGTCATTACGGGGGTGACAGAGGTAATGGGAGGTTGCTGCAGGGAGGCCCTGACCCTGGAAGATCAGTGTCCTTGTAAGAAGGGACATTGGGGAGCCCCCTCCCTCCATGTGAGGACACAGTTGGAGGGGAGCGTCACCATGAGTGACCACACTGTCCTGGCCGCTCACCTATGACTCCCGGCCTCTGGGGCTGTGGGAGACAAATGCCCTCCGAGCCACACATCTGTGCGACTTTGCTACAGTTGCCCCAGGACACTTGCACAGGACCCGGGCCCAGGCCCCCGATCTCTCTGAGCCCCTGTGCCCGGCAGCACTTTCATCCAGCAGGAGGGCCCCTTGGAGTCCAGCCACTGCTCCCAAAGCCTCAGCTTCCAGCAGGTAAGGAGATCGGTCACCTCGGACGTGTGGACAGGAAAGGGAGACACCTGGACTTGCACAGTAGATGCGCTCCATGGGGTCTGGGCCCGGGCTCAGGTGGCCATGTGATAACCCGAAACAGAGACCCCTCCCCTCTCACCTTTCCTGTTCCCCCCCTGCCCAGCTCCTCCCTGGCCGTCCCCACCCTGGGAAGGACGGTCCCCACCCTGGGAAGCAGGTGGAGGGCCAGCAAGAAGCATCGCCCTTGGTGTCAACATGGACATCCCCCCACCCCCTGCTGCCTGCACCAGGGCCACCAGGGCAGGGCTTTGAGGACGTTTCCCTCGAGGATGGTGGCAGCTGACCTGCGGCCCGGATGCAGGAGCGGCCAGCCTTCCCCGGGTGCTGTAGCCCCGGGTCCTTGGAGGGGCCAGGTCGGCGCCCATGGCAGCTTCCGTGGGTCCCCAGGACCAGGGGACCCAGCGGAGGAGGGGAGCTCTGTCCCCCAAAGGCTGCCACTCTCATCACCCTGTTATTAGACGCTAAGCACGTCCCTACTTTTACGTGAAAAAGCCAAATCTGACGGGACCACAGAAAACAACAGGACAGCGAGCAGACCCCCATCAGGACACACGCTGTCACAGCCGCTCCACGGACAAAGTCACCTTCACTTCGGACCCGAAGGACTTGCCCAACAGGAAAGCACAGGTCCTGCCAGCCCGAGGCCAGCACCCCCTCCAGAGCAGCACGGGGGGGGCCCGCTCGCCCCCTAGAGCCAGGCACCCCGCAGCCGCCACGGGCATCACGACCACCACGTTAACCCCAATCTGGCGACACAGGCCTGTGCTGCCATCAGCCCGCATGCAGAAAGCTCTGCGGGACCAGAGAACAGACACCGCCAGCAACGACCAAATGTCGTAAAATCACGAGCTGTACAGGCGACAACTCTCAGGGGCTTCCACGTAGAGAGAAAGAGAGAGAGAGACCGCTCCAGAAAACACGGCAGCAGGGCAAGCCCGTCTGTGGCGGCAGTTGCCAGAAACGGCCACCATCACCAGGAACCCCCTTCACGGTGACCGGCTTCGACTCGTCACAAAGCCCGAAGGCCTCCTGGCAAACGGACACCGTGGTCGTGGGCGGGAAGGCCTCACCCCAGACAGACCCCAGCATCCCCAGATGCATCCGCCAGACGCGCACCCATCAGACGCCATCAGGTTTGTCCTGATGGCGAGGCCGACGGCGACAGTGGCGGTCACTAGGAGGAGCCAACGAGCAAGGACGGTCAGGGAAGCAGCACTGGGAGGCGACGAGAGCAGATCCGAGTGCACCTGGACATGCGGTTTACTATGACAACGGCATCTCAAGTCAGGTGGACAGGCACAGGTCAGTGGAAGGGGCCAGCCGGGTGGGCCAGGCATTCTGGGCAGGGTCGGTGTAGGGTCACAGCCCAGGTCAGGAGTCACCCAGACCCAGGGCCACGGGGCAGCTGTGGCAAGCTTGCCTACAGATCCTCCTGTGCTCCTTTCCCAGCCCAGCTCAGAAGCCCCCTCCTCCAGGAAGCCCTCCCAGATCGCCAGTCCCAGGCTGTCACCTCCCAGCCAACGTAGGAGTGAGGGTGGGGGTCCCCATACCTCGTGTCCCACAGCAGCTGGCCAGCAGAGGGGACACTGGGGCAGGGTCATCATGCCGCTCATGCCACCCCACGGTCCGCTCACTCGGGAGACCAGAGCCCCAGCAGCTATGACAGCTGCAACGGCCCCTCACGCTGCTACGTACCATCCAGAAGAGGGTCCCTGTGGCCAGGGCGACATACTGCTCGATGGTGGACAGGACACTGAAGATGAGGCAGACCAGGACGATGAGGAAGCTGTGGGGCGGGAGGACACGGCGGTCAGCTCCGGCGGTCAGCTCCAGCGGCCAGCCTCCCCGCCCCACCCCCACCGACACGGGCCAGGGGGCCAGGGGGGCACCTCCCACCTCCCACCCCTGCCCCCATCCCTGTCCCTGCCACGTGGGACCAGGCCCCTCCCTCCCCGGGTCTGAGAAGCCAGAACCCTGGTGCCCACAGGGGGCACTGCCAGCTGTGGAGGACATGTGCTGACCCCCCCACGGCATGTTGACCCCCCAATGATGGGCTGACCCCCGCACAGCAGGCTCACCCCCCCATGGCATGCTGAACCCCTCCACGGCAGGCTGACCACCCCCATGGTAGGTTGACACCCCCCCACACTGAGCTGACCCCCCGGTGGCCTGACCCCCCACAGCAGGACAGGCTTCAACACAAGATGCCAAGCAGCCACGCTCTGTGCCACGTGCCGTGTGGCTCCCTTTATACGAAGCATCCAGAGTGGGTGCCACGGGGATAGAAAGAAGACTGGCGGTCACCAGGGGCCCTGCAGATGCCCCCCGCATCCCTGGACATCACGGGGCCAACCCCAGCCCTCCTCCTTGGGGAGGGGGTCGGTCTTGGGGAGTCCTCCAGGGGATCCTCACTGATGGGACAGCAGGAAGCTGTGCATAGCCGGGCACACAGACCCCAGGCGGCTCCCCGGCCCGAGATCTCACTGCTCCCGGGGCTTCCCCACGCGTCCACCCCGTGCCCACCAAGAAGCCCCCTGCATCTCCCTGCACCAGCTCAGCCCTTCCCACCCCACCTCTGCCCTTCAGCAGCATCGGCCCAGACCTGCCACCTGCGCCTCCCTCACTACCCAGGCTGATCGGCTCCACCTGCAAAGCCAGATCCCAGCCCATCAGCCTCCACCCTGGGCCGCCACAGCCCACCCCACCGGCAGCTGGCGGAGCCCTCGGCATCACCGCCTAGCAGGACACCCTGGTGAGCCCAGGCTACACAGCACCTCCCATCCCTCCTCCTGAGCATGTCGGGCCCTGCCTGCCTCAGGGCCTTTGCACCTGCTGTTGTCCCTGCCGCCCCAACCCTCCTAGGCCAACCTGAGATGGCATCAAGCCTCCTGGTCTTTGCACATGTACTATCGCCTGCCAGGGGCCCTGCACACCCACGCTCTGCACCGCTCCAGCTCTGCGGACCCTCTTGCTCACTTGGAAGGGTGTCCCGTCCCACCTGGCCTCCACCAAGGAGAAGCAGGACCCCAGCCCACAGTAAGGCAGTTCAATAGGTATGGCCAGGCCTTCCCGCCAGAACCATGGGGGATGTGCCGGGGTGGGGGTGAGTGAGACAGGGGTGAATGAGATGCGTGCAGGGGTGGGGGTGAGCAGGGTGGGGTCCTGTCCCACCAGGACCTAGGTAAACGCCGCCGGAGAACGTGAGCACCCGCCGGCTGCCAGACCACTGCTTGGGCTCGGAGCTCACCAGCCACAGTCCGGAAGGGCAAAGGGCCACGCGCACAGTGCCACATGCTCCTGCCACACCTAGAACCCCCTCTGGTCCCCCTATCCACTCACCCCAGTCCCAGAGGGCTCGCTACCCAGGCCCACCCCAGGTCTCTGGGTGCAGACAGGGCCGAGGAAGGAGACACAGCGCCTGCCCTCTCCCTCCTCAGCCGTGTGCTGAGCAGAAGCCTCGGCCTATTTCGCCATCGACACGAGCCAGAGCCCTGGGACTTCCCCACGGGCACAGATGGCAGGGCAGCCGGATGTCCGGGGGGGCCTCAGGGACCAGGCCCGGGACGAGCCCCAAGCTCGCGCCCTCTCCTTCCACAGCCCCAGAGGATAGATCCCCCCTCCCTGTTGGGCCCCAGCGGGCGCCACCACCCAGGTCCCCCACTGGCTGCTTTAGGGACAGTAAGCCAAGTCCCGGGGATGCGGCCATGCTATGGCCAGACAAGTGGGGGCTGAGCTTCCTGGGGTGAGGTCACATGAGGTGACAAGAAGGCTGGGTCCCTAGAGGTGGCCTCGGGGAGGGCAGCATGGCAGGCTCACCTCTTCCCACCTCTGAGACGGCGGCTCCTCTGCCTGTGCCCCTCCCACCTCCATCCTATGGACATCTGTGAGGGCGCTGAGGGCCGCCAGGAATCCGGGGTGCCCCACCTCAAGGTCCTCACTGAGCCGCACCCATCAAGCCCCCCCCCGTGCTGCATGAAGTCCCAGGGTCAAGACGCCGACATCTCCGGGAGCCGTGGTCTCCACTTCCACAAAAGCAGCTGTGCCTCTGAGTCACGCTCCCCACACCCCATGCCCCCGCCATCCCCCACCCCAGGCCTTCACGTCCTGCAGACAAGAGAGGTGAGGCCCTGGGCTGTAGCCAGCTCCAGGATCTGTAGGGTTTCCTGCCCCCGAGGCAGGGGAAGCAAGGGGTGGGCACCGAGGTGCCTCTGCCCTCTCAGGAGCGTCGTGATGTGCACCTGCCACCTGCCAGGCCCTCCACAGCTGAGCTCTGAGCTCTGGGGCCCCAAGAGGCCACCCACGTCCCCTCCATGTGGCACCGATTCCAGGACCCCGTGGACCCTGCGTCAGCCAGCTGTCACTTTTCAACCCTTTTCCTGCCAGGCGGTGGTCCCGCACCGACCGACCCCGTTAGCATGACCTCTGGCTACAAGGCAGAAGGTGACAGTTTGCCAGGACTACATCGGGCAGGAGCAAGGAGGCCCCACAGGAGGGCCACACACAGCTTGGGAGCTGGCTGCCCTGGGCCCTCCACCGGCCCCTCTGCCCACCACCCAGGGCCTATGTTCAGGAAGCAGGATGAACCCAGGGCAGGGGTCGCAGTCAGGAGGGAAGCAGCCCTACTTCCTCATAGGCCCTGGCTGTCCCTCTGAGGGGACATCAGGATGGGGGTCCGCACCCCTGGTCCCCGGTCAGGGGTTACAGGGAGGTCCCTGTGCCGACGGAAGCTCTGGGCCAGGGGGTAGGAGCCAGCAGCCCGGGGCCCCTGCAGAGTATTTTCCCTGGGGGGTCAGGGGGCAGCTGGCGCACAAACACACGTGGTCCTTCCCCGGCCCTGCCATGTCCTGAAGCCTCCTTTCATCTACTCCGCCCTGCCCTGGGTGGTCCTGGAGCCTCGGAGATGCTGAGACAGGGGCCCTGCCCAGGGGGGTGTGGGGGCACAGCCTAGGGTGAGACCGCCCCTCCGACCCAGCCCGTCCCCCAAACCTCCTGAACCAGGTGGCCACAGACCAAGCCAGCAAACAGCAGCCCAGGAAAGGAGGAATCTGGCCCATTTCCGGGGTCAGGGCATGGGAACCGGGCTGGGGACACAAAGGACGTGGACACTCCAGCAGCCATGCCAGCCCCCAGCGCGGTGGCAGCTCCTTGTCCCTAAGGGACAATGCCCTGCTTGTGCTGTTGGCCAGGGGCCGGGGCTGGGAGCGCCAGGGGGATGTCCTGAACGTTATCGGTCATCATTTCAGCACCTGCGGCGGCCAGGTGCCCTGGGAACGGGGAAGAATGCAGGCGGCGTGCCAGGGCCCTGGTCCAGGACAGCAGGAGGGCGCAGCAGGGTGCGGGGACCCCGGGAGCACTGAAGCCACAGCGAGGTCTCTCCAGCCTGCTGGGAGGCACCTCTCACCCCGGGGGGGGGGGTCTCCCAATGATCCTTAAGGCGAACCCCACACACAGCACATATGCAGAAAGCTGCTCCTATAGTCCTCAGGCCCCCAGCGCACAAGAACATTGCTTTCAGGTAACCCTGGGGTTACCCTGGAATTCGAGGTCACAGAGAACATGAGCAGAGCTGGGTCTGGACGCTTAATTTACTGAGCATAGGACTGCGTGAGTGCTTCAGGAGTCCTGTGGGCCCAGGGAGAGGAGGCGCCTCAGACAGGCCAAGAGAGCCAGACGCAGGACAAATCCTGTGTGATCCATTCCCCCGGGGTCCCTGGAGTCTCCAGATTCACAGGGACAGAATGGACAGTGAGACAGATGAGGTGTCTCCTGGGGACAGAGAGTGAACGGTGGTCACGGGGGTGGGGGGAGGGACGGGGTCAGTGACTCCTGGGGAAAGAGAGTGGACGGTGGTCAGAGGGGGAGTGACGGGGTGTCTCCTGGAGACAGAGAGTGGATGGTGGTCACAGGGCCAGGGGAGGGACGGGGTCAGTGTCTCAGGGGGACGGACAGTCCTGGAGACGAATGGTGGGGACAGCCGCACAACAGTGTGAATGCACTTAATACCCCCGAGCTGTGCACTTGACACAGCTAAGATCATAAAATTTTATGTGTATTTTACCACCATTTTAAAACATTTTAGGAAGTAAAGGTGCTTGTACACAGCAGTGGCAGCTGACAGAGCTCCGGGCAGGTGGTCTGTGGGGCAGAGCGAGGTTCAGAGGCCCGCCCACCTAGGACAGGACCTTCGCAGGCACAGAAACAACAGGCTTGTCCCAGCGACCTCAAGCCCAAGGCAGATGGGGTTTTGAGCGTGTGATTCAACAGATTAGGAACTGACGTTCAAACCCCAAATGCGATTGGAGGAACTTCTCTTTGTACAAAAGTCATCCTGGAAGAAATGTTCCAAAGGCCCCCGAACAAATGAAGGGCAGGTGCCTGGGCCCTGCCCCATGACACTGGACTCCTACACGGGGGTGGCCTCGGGTCTGCAGGGCTGTCCCCGGGGTGCGGGGTAACCCTGCCCAAGGTCCTCTTGCTGGCCCAGCCCGGGCCCGCATTGCTTCCTATAAACCCCCCGCAGCAGGAGTCCCATCACCCTATGTGATGAGGTGGGGGCTTGGGATGAGGTGCCGCGGGTCCTCCGGGGAGTCAGAGTCACAGGCACTGATGGGGGCATCAAGGCTCTGAGCCAGCAGGAGCAGGTCCAGGGCCACAGAGACCATGAGCCCAAGCTGACCGACCCCGGGGTCCCCCCCACCCCAGCCCTAGCTTCAGGCCAAGACTGAACCACCTTCTTGGGCATGGCACTCGGTGCTAGAGCCCCCAGGGGCAGGAACGCCGCACTGTGCATGGACACAGCTGAACCATGGGCGGGGTGTGGGGGGGAGGCAGGGGGCTCTTCCTGGGCAGGGAGGGGTTTGTGTCCTCTCCCAGCTTCTGGGGCCCCAGGCATCCCAGCCCTGCCTCCGTGGTCACGTGGCCCGTGTGTCTTACAGGGACGCGGGTCACCACACGTCCGGCCCCACCAGGCACCCAGGATCACCCCTGCCCCTCAAGATGCTGAAATCCCCCCTACCTACAAAGAGGCCGTCCCTGCATGAGGACCTGTCATGCCCCAGGGACCCGGACATGTCTGGGGCTGCGGCTCGGTCCCCACAACACGCAAGGGCTAGTTCACACCCGAACAAGTCACTCATGGGGATCGTTACTGTGGACGCACCTGTGAATTTTTATTTTTATTTTTTTTAAGATTTTATTTATTTATTCATGAGAGATGCAGAGAGGCAGAGACACAGGCAGAGGGAGAAGCAGGCTCCATGCAGGGAGCCCAGTGTGGGACTCGATCCTGGGGACTCCAGGATCACACCCTGAGCCAAAGGCAAATGCTCAACTGCTGAGCCACCCAAGCATCCTGTGCCTGTGAATTTTTAAAGCCGGTATTAGGTACCCAGTAAAAATAAATGTTGGTATCAGTTTTTAAAATATTCAAACTAGCTTCAGAGGCTCCCATTCACCCTTTCTTATTACTGAGCTATGTCTAAGACCCTCTCTCCAGATGAGGTCAGGGTCGCAGAGGTCAGGAGGTGGACATGTCCCCTCGAGGTCCCCATGCGGCACCGGCCAGACTCCCAGGTGAGCCCCGGCCATCTCCCTTCCACCTGCTGGCCGCCACACCCCAAAATCTCTGAGCACCAGGGCAAGGGCGTCCCGGCCACCCCTCTCTGCACCCCCACCCGGCCCTGAACCTGCCACAGGGGATCATTTGGTGGCTCTGAGGCTCATGTCTTTAAAAGGTTGGCCTAGGCAGCCCGATCCGCAAGCCCAAGGACCCCACAACAGGCGGCTGGGTCTGCAGGGGTGTAGCTCCTGAGTCCCCAGAAGGCCCCCTTGTGCTGATCCCACTAAACAGACTCAGGGCCACCTGGCTAGGAGCTTTTAGGAGCTTAAAGCCTGCATGCCCACCACCAGATGGGGGCTCTCCTCAGTCCTGCGGGGTTTCAGACCATATCTTTTCCAAAAGTGGTCTGGGCTGGGGACCCTGGAGCCCTGGGACCCTCCTACCTCGCATTCTAGCGGGGACCCCACAGGGTCCTATGCTCAGAGCACCTCCCTGGAGGTTGGTCACCCCACTCTGGAGTCATCAGTCTCTGGGGTTCCCCAACAATCTGCAGCCCACCCTCCACTGGTCCCCCCACCTCAGGTTTCAGGACCTCCTCCTGCCCCCTCCCCTCACCGGCAGCCAGGCAGTCCTGGAAAATGCAAATCCCAGCAGCCCTCTCTGGAGCTAGAGATCCTCTAAGTGACACTCGGATCCAGCCTCCCTGGCCAGCCTCTGCCCCACAGGCCTGAGCTTCCCTGCAGGGAGGCCCTCAGACACCTTGCCTGGGCCCGTGGCCCCTGCGCTTCACCCCACAGACTGCTGCCCACCTGCTGCCCATGACTACCTCACCGACAGAGGGGGCTCCCAGGCAGGGTCTCATCTGCTGGTTTCCCTCCGAAGGCCTGGCACACAAATGTTTGTTGAACAACCAACTGACTGAATGCACCTTTAGGCTTAGCCCAGGAGCACAGTGAATAGAATTGTCAGCGTTGCCTCTTCCATGCAGGCCTCCAGACTGCATCAGGAAGTGAGATCCTGGGACGTCTACGTGGCTCAGCAGTTGAGTGACTGCTTTTGGCTCAGGGCATGATCCCAGGGTCCCAGGATTGAGTCCCACATCAGGCTCCCTGCATGGAGCCTGCTTCTCCCTCTGCCTCTGTCTCTGCCTCTCTCTGTGTCTCTCATGAATAAGTAAAATCTTAAAAAAAAAAAAAAAAAAAAAAAAGGAAGTGAGATCCCTGTGCCCCCCTCTCCTCCTTCCCCCACCCCCATGGCCCAGCCAGGACCCAACGGGGCCCTTCCAATGGACCAGCGCTGAGCACTGAGGCAGCTCTCTGCATGCACACATGCCAACTGCGCCGGGCAGAGAGGAGCCTGGGGGTGGGTGGGGGCCTCTGAAGTGAGCACAGAGCGGGTAGGCGGTCCCCAGTGGCCAGGGGCACATGGATGGCAGTGGTATGGACAAGAGGCCCTGGGGGAAGGCTCTGAGGGTGTGACCCCAGGGAGTGGCTGCCCCTGGAGGTGGCCACGGGGGACCTGTGCCAGGGTGGCATCCACACCACCAGCCCCTTGAGGCTCCACAAGGCCACCGGCCAGACAGTGGTGTGCCAAGATCTGACCACATCCCCTCCTCTGCCTCTTCCCGAAACGTGGGGACAACTACAACCCAGGGACGGGTCATGCTCTCCCAGGAAGGCCTGTGACAGCCCCACCAGCAGCAGAGCACCACAGGGACAGAGAATCATCCCCTCAGGACAGACGGACAAAGGGGGGTTTTTCACCCCGAGGGCTGCTAGGTACAGAAACAGGGGGCTTCCTGGCTGCAGGCACTTCAGGCCACCTTGGCTGACCCTGCAGTGCCCCACTGCAGCCCGGAGGGTGGCAAGGTAGGAGACAGGGCTGCCCCCAGCACTAGCTGTGCACATGCTTGGACCACGAGGGCCATGCTCATGTCATCCCAATGCCTGGGGTCCCCTCACTCCTCACAGCCACCTCAGCACAGAGCCTTTGGTGTGCAAGGGGGGCCTGGGCATCTCCCCTGTCACCCTCTAAAGGCCATGCCTACTGGGGGTGACTTCAGAGGACAGCTTGACCATGCCACCCAAGCTAGCCTTCCAAGTGGCTTTAAGGGGGTCACCCAGTGGGTCGAAGGCCCCAGCAGGGCGGGAGGGTGGCAGTGAGTCACACAGGAGCCCACTTCCTGCTGTCCATGCCAGCCCTCATGAGACTGAGATGTGGGCTGGTGCCTCATCACAGGAGGCGGAGGGAAGCTCAGAGACGGTAAGTAGCTGCCTAGAGCCACGTAGCACCAAACAGCCAGCAGAGAACAGGACTCTGCAGGGAACCGTGGCGGCCTCCTGGCAAGCCTCGTGCCTCCTGGAAAGCAGCTGCCCAGGGGGTCATCGGGAGTGGCAGGAACGCCGGGACTCTGAGGAGCTGCATCTGGCCTGGCAGAGGGAGGACAGGCCCTGGTGGATGTAGCCAGGAGGCCCAGGGCCAGTCACAGAGGCCGCCAGGGCCACACTGCCCACACTTCATGGGGCGACTGGAAGGCTCAGGCCCCAGGCCGGAGACCCACCTGTCGCAGGGTCACCTGCAGGGCAGCCAGGCCCATCTGGAGTCCGGGCTCCCTGGCCGGCCTGTGATAATAGACCCCTCCAGCATATACTTAGAAGGTGACGGGAGAACGAATCCAGTGACCTTGCGCACAGCTCCCGAGCGCCCGCTCGCCCTCTTCCCCTGGAGGAGCCCTATCGCGGACTCACCTGTGCCCGCCCTCCACCCCCCTCCCTACCCTGCCATCCCCCTGTCCCAGGAGCGGGCCTCAGCCTGGGCAGGGGCGAGGAGGGCGGCGGGGGCGCTGGCCTGGAGCTGAGTGCGGAGACTGGCGCCAGCAGAGCCGGCGTGTAGGGGACCCTCGGGCAGCTTTGAAGACTCGAGGCCACACCCAGGACTCCCAGGACACCTCAGCCATGGCCCGAGAGAGAGCAGAGCAGAGCAGCTCCCCTGGAGCTGTGGGCAGCCAGGTCACCGCAACCCCCCCACTGCCAGGAGGGCACGGGACGCTGGGGCTCCTTCCTCCCAGGCGCGTCCCTCCTGCGTGCACCCAAGTCTTTCCTGCTATCATTTAGTTTCAGCTGAAAGGACCCTCCGGCCCCACTGTGGAGGCTCTGGCCTCACTCCCGGGAACATGAGGGGTCCCTGAACCAGAGCCGCGTGTGACCTGAGCCTGTGTCCCCGGTGGGAAGGACGCCCCGCAGGCCCCGTGAAGGGCTGCCTCGGCCGTGGCCACGATTAGACTGGCCTGTACCAGGGCCAGCCCAGCTACGGAGTGGGCACCAGGGGCCTGCAGTGCGATGCTGCCCAGCCCTGCTCGAGAGTTCAGAACAACTAGCAAGATCCTGCAGGGGAAGGAGGCTTCCCCAGGTGGTCCCCAGACACTCGGCACTGCCCTCCACTCTCTTCGGCGGGCCCGGCACCCATTCCCCGTGTGCCCAGGGGCATCACCAGACTTGAAATGAGCAGATGGAGGCTTCCAGATGGGCCCTGTTCTCCCCTGGAGTCCCTCTCTCCCATTCTCCTCGGAAGGGGTGATAGGGAAGGCTTCTCAGAGGTAGGGGCCTTGTCCAGGCAGAGGAGAGGAGAAAACATGGCCCATAGGGAGACAGCAGAGAATTCAGGGAGGAAGTGGCAAGAGAGGCAGGGAAGTAGCAGCCCTAGACTCGGGGTACTGGCGGAAAGCCCCCCAATATTTGCTGTCTCTTCCCACGCAGATGCCTGTGGGTCCCTAAACCAGATGGGAAGGCCTCGGGCCAGTGGCCCCTAGCCATGCCCTGGAGAGGGGGTCCCAGCCCCCCAGGGATCTGTGGCTCCGAGGGGCTGCCCCACTGCAAGGGGAGGGTGGGAGGATACCCCCTCTGTCTGCAGTGAATACTGGTACCCTACACCCCTTAGAAGGGCCCCCATTGCCCACCTTTCTGGGCTGAGGTCCCTCATCTGACACTTGGACATAGGCGGGGAGGGAGGTGACCCAGCAGGGAGCAGCAGCCTGTGGTCACTGACTGAGAGACAGCAGTGAGAGCCGGGGGTTCCTGTGCAGGTGACCTGGCTCTGCAAGCACCTGAGGGCTTCCCGGGTCCCCAGTGAGCACAGCGGGTTAGGTACTAACACGTCCATCTCACAGGTGGGAAAACAGAGGCTTCGAAATGCCAAGCCCAGGGTCCCCCCAGAGAAGGAGAAAAGTTAGCACAGGGCAGGGGGGTGGAGGCAGCCCCACATGGAGCCCCGCAGCTCCATCCTGTCGAAGTGCTGAGCACGGGGTCTGGGAGGGAAGCCCAGCAGGCTGCTTTTCTAGAGCATGAAACAGAGCCCTAGAGAGGGCGGGCTGGCCTGGACCACGCAGCAGAATCACCTCGTGGGGAACAGCACAGGGACCCTCTCAGAGAGGCGCTGGGGGCAACAGGTGCCAGGGACGGGCTGGCTCACAGCCCAGAGGGTCCAAAACACCCCACGCCAGCTCCAGCCTCTAGCCTTGGCATCCCCAGCCCAGACCCCAGGACTCTAGGGCAGCCCTGAGGGGTCATCCACACAATCAGGGCCACAGCCGCCATCCGGACACTGAGAGGCAGCATGAGAAGGCAGGTGTCAGGCCAAGCCTCGTGTCCTCCTTCCCTGCCCTCCTCAGTGCCCCCACACCCCCAAACTCCTCAGTGGGCTGGAGGCAGATGCATCTCAGAGCAGCTGGAAAGCCCATCCCAGCAGCCCCCAACCCAAGGCCGGGCCCACCCAACCCTCGGACTGACCCACCCAATGCCTTGCAACCAGAGATGGCCAGCCGCCCACCAAGCAGACGCAGCCCACTGCCCTCAGCTCACTCCCCACACCCACTGCTACTGGGGGTGGCCCTTGACCCTTCTCCCAGCAGGTTGGTGCCCAGGGTTGATGCAGAGGCAGCTGCCGTGTCCCTGCCCTGTGCAGGGCTCAGGTGAGCCGTGGCCCCCAGAGTCCTCCTGCCCTGGGAGGCCCAGAAGGAGCTGCCCACGGCCCAGATTCCCAGAACGCCATGCCGGCGTCTGGGAACCCACAGATGGCCCAGAGTGGGCAGGGGCCGGCTTCACAACTCTGCTGGGGCAACGCCCTCTTCAGATCCTGTGAGCGGGGTGAGGGCCCTGGAGCCCGGCCACAGCCTCCCTCCTGAGCAGGGTATCCTCCTCCTCTCAAGGACCCCAGGACACAGGGGCCCAGAGCTGCTGGCAGCTTCCCCACGGCCAGCCTGTCCCCTCCACCTGCAGAGCAGGAAAGCCCCATTGTCTACTCCCTGACACCCTGGACCAGGAAAGCCCTCTGCTGACAACACAAACACATGGTGACGGGTCGGCTGCAGGGAGCAGGACACGCCAACCCACACAGCCCCAGGCGGCGTCCTGAATAGGGCCCTTCACCTGGCCTCCGCGGCCGGCTCTGCCCCCACACGAAGGCTCAGGAGGCTGGGTAGTGTCTCACCAGCATCCCACTGTGCTGTGTGAGGTGTCAGGGAGGAACCAGCTGGCCTCCAGAGAGCACCCCCAGGGACCCCAGCATGGCCCAGCCCCAGGCCCACCCCTACTGCACACCCAAGAGACCAGTCAGTCAGGCAAGGCTGCACACAGCTCTTCTACAGAACAGCCCAGAAGCCTCTGGAAGGCAGGGATGGAGAAGTGTGGCAGGGATGTGAGGGGTGAGGCAGGGATGGAGGGGTGAGGCAGGAAATGGGGGTGAGGCGGGGATATGTGGGTGAGGCAAAAATGGAGGGGTGAGGCAGGGATGGGGGTGAGGCAGGAAATGGGGGTAAGGCAGGAATGGAGGGGTGAGGCAGGGATGGGGGGTGAGGCAGGAAATGGGGGTGAGGCAGGAATGGAGAGGTGAGGCAGGAATGGAGGGGTGAGGCAGGGATATGGGAGGTGAGGCAAGGATGGAGGGGTGAGGCAGGGATGCAGGGGGTGAAGCTGAGATGCAAGGGTGAGGCAGGGATGCAGGGGGTGAAGCTGGGATTCAGGGGGTCGGTGGAGACGGGGTGCTGCTGGTAGGAGAAAGACATGGTTTCCCTGACTCCATCACGACCACCCTCCCACCCACTGCTGCTCCTCTACCTCGGCCCAGCCCCTGCCCCCATCCCCTGCTGGCTCCTCCACCCTGGGGCCATAGTGGGAAGAGTCGGTGACCAAGGACAGCAGGGTCCCCCGTGGGAGGGTGAGGTCCACGCTGCCACTGGGTGGGGTTTTCTGCTCAGAAGTGCACCCCACCTGCCGTGGCCTCGGTGTGGCCCTCCGGGTTACACTTGTGGCCGGGGGTGGGGTGGGGGTGCAGCAGGTGAGCCTGGGGCCTGGGGCGGGAGGGGAGGAGTGCTTGCCCAGGCCCCACAAGGACATCTCCAGACACACCCGGGGACAGGTGGCAGGAGCACCTGGCCTGTGGGCCGTGTGGGAGCAGGTGGGGGGGCACAGCCCCGCGGCCCCTCCAGCCCCTCAACTGCCCGGTGGCACCACCCCCCGCAGGTCTCCGGGGCGGGAGCCCCAAGCAGACATGAGTCCTGGGAGGGGACACGTGCCATCAGGCACAGGCGTCTGGCACGTGGCGGCCGCAGGAGAGGAGGCCGCAGGAGCCCGACCGGGGAGGGGCTGCCCTCCTGAGACGGGCCGGCGGCCGTTTCCGCTTTGTGCAGCGGGGCTGAGCCGGGCGCTCCCGCTTCCTCCGCAGCTTCCTCCCGCCCGCGCCCCCGCCCCCGCTGCCAACACGCCCCGGGGCCCCAGGAAGAGGCCGGGGTGGATGAGGGCTGTGCCCTGATCAGGGGTCCGATACCCCGGTGCCCCCCAGCGCAGCCCCCCACCCAGGTCCTGCCTCCTTCACGGGTGCCGCTTGCTGCGGGGGGCGCCGTGGGCGGGGAGGAAGCGGCCAGCCCGCAGCAGGACGGGCCCCGGGCTCGGCGTCCCTCGTTCCCCTCTCCGCCCGCGCCTTACTCAACACCGGATGCAATTAGCAGTTTTATTCTGGTGTCAGCATCCTCGCCCCGGAAGGTGGCCCCGGTTGGCCAAGTCGGGGCAGGAGATCCCCTCCTCGGTCTCCCCCACCAGCCGCCAGTCAGGAGGGAGAGGCCCCCGGCCGAGGACTAGCCAGGACTTGGCTGACGGTGGGGGACGCCCGGGCCCACGAGGCCTCCCGGGCCCCACTCCGGGCCCCACTCCCTGCCGTCTGGCACCTCCAGGAAGCCCTTGGGTGGTTCCCCAGGCGATCAAAACAAATGCACACTCTTCTGCCTGTGAGATCCGGCGTGGTCTGCCCACACCCCCTGGCCACGTCCCTACCCACACGGGGAAAGCACTATGGGCGCCGGGCACCCCACGGGCTTCCAGGAAGGAGGCAGACAAATGCAGGAATGACGAGCAGTGACAGCTCCCTCAGGGAAACAGAAAGGGACCGTCACACTGAGTGGCTGCACTAGGAGGTGGGGACAGGCTGCTAGGCCTGGGAAAGGATGCTCCAGGCAGGAAACGGTCATGCAAAGGCCCTGAGGCAGGGTTTTGAAGGCTTGACGCCAGGGTTGCAGGACTGGGAGGGCTGCCAGTGACAAGGTCAGAGGAAGGCCTTGCTCAGGAGCGGAAGACAGGCATCTAAGGTGTGCCTGGCCTCCCGGGTCAGTGGACACGGCTCAGGGCTGGCATCTGCTGTTTACCCACCAGGCACCCGGCCCGGGCCCCAGGGACCCCTACTGGAAGATGGGCTGACCTCGGGGATGCTCTGCTCTCCTGCGCACCAACGGGAGGCCAGAGGAAAACCCCAGGAGCCTCTGAGCACCAGGAAGGCAGTCGATACCGGGATGCACAGAGACAGGAGGCACCCGGAGCGAGCCCCTCCCGGTCACCGCCGGTCACCCCGCAGGCCTCGTCGCCCTCTCCCCCGGGAGCTCTGCTTCTCTGCAGTCTGGGGACCGTCTCCTGCCCGGCCCAGAGCCCGTGGCCGAGAACAACACGAAGCCGAGGAGAGGAAGAGCCGGCCAGCCGGGGCCGGGCTTGCGGCTCGGAAATGCCAACACCAGGCCTGCACCCCACGCAGCTGCCGCAAGCACGGCCAGCTTCCTGTCTGCTGCCCAGAATAGTCACACATCCTCTGAGCGGCCGGCCCAGACCCCAGCCCGCTGCCCTGCCCGCCCCCGGCTCTGCCCCCGCGGACGCTCTGCACCCCACGCCGTCACTCATGGGAGCAGAGGCCCTGCGGGTCTCACACGGGGGTCCTAGGAGCAGGGACACTGAGGGGAAATGATCACTGATGCCAAGAGGACGGACCCTGGGCCCCCACCAGCCTGCCCCTGAGCCACACCTCACGGGAGACTGAAATCCTCCATCTCCTGAAATGGCAGTAAAAATCCTTAGATGTTTGCTGCCACCCAATCCGTGCCGTACACAGTGCTTGTCACACAGACGCAGCTCTTTCCCCAGGGACCCCAGACAGAGGGCAGGCATGGCAGGGATTTGGATGCTTCAATTTCACCCTGAGGAACATTTCCTCCAGGAAGGCTTCCTGGATTGCTCAGGGAAGTGCTTCGCACAAACCACACTGCACTTGCCCAGGGCCTGATGCCTCCTGCTTCCACCTCCCCTCAGTCGCAGCTTTGTTTCCCTGGTTTGTGTGATTCTGCCCCTGAGGAGACCCCCGGTCCCAGTGCCCCCACCCTGCTGGGGCAGCAGTGAGGTGTGCAGGCCTGGCCCGGCAGCCAAGGCCTGGGGGACACTGGTGTGTTTGGGGGCAGCATGACTAAACACTCGAGCCCCGTGTGAGCCAGGAGGGGAGCAGTGTCCTGACAGCTCCCGCCTGCCCCTCCTGCTGGCACTTTTGTCATGGAAGCTGGAGTGGTCACTGTGGTTCCAGGGGCAGAACTCAGAGGGTCTGCGTCCCCCACACTGTCTGCTCCAATAAGCCCCCCCACCCCCTGAGGCCTGTCCCGGGGCTCCGGCATGGAGCCAGGGAGAACCCCAACCTCGTGGGTAGCATCACCCCCCACCCGCCAATGCCAGGACACTTGTATCTGTATCCACAACCATCCTGCCGATCTGGGCGAGGACGCAGCATTAGGGCAGCACCCAGGGGTGCAGACGGGCCCCTGGGGGTCAGTTCTGAGACCCTTCAGGACCCACCCGCCCCCTGCCCTGTCTTCCCACGCTCACTTGTCTTGGTGCTGGGACACCTGTCCTCCTGGGTTCCTTCTTCCTCACCATCACCTGGGCTGTCATGTGGCCCCAGCCCCCACTGTCACCTATGCAGACCCATGAGCCCCTCCTGCCTGCCCCCGAGCTCCCCTGGACACATCTCACATTGGGCATCCTGTCCCCGCCTGGCCCCAGCCCCTTCCCTGCCTCAGAAGCCAACACCACATGCCCAGGTGCCACAGCAAACACCTCATTGTCATGCTCCCCGCCCCAGAAAAGACTCCCATCTTCAGCCATGGACCCCTCCCTTCTCACCCTCACCCCAGCCTGAGAGCAAGCTGCCCCCAGCCCTCCCAGCACCAGCCTCCTGGGCTCCCTGCCTCCGCCGCTCCTAGAGGCCCAGTGAGCAGGCTGGATGGTCAAGGAAGGGACCCTGGACAGCCACCGGAAAGAGGTGACCCCAGAGCATGCAGGACACAGAGCAGAATGCAGACGACAGGGCCCCCATCTTCTAGAAGGAAACACAGTGAGCTGCCCTCAGCCGTGGTGCACAGGGCAAAGTCTCTCCACCATGACTCACAATGCGGAGGCAACAGGACTAAGTCTGGCAGGTGTGAATGTTTCTTCACGACAAGAAGCACCGGAGACAAAGTCAAAAGACAAATGACCAACAAGGAGAAGAAATTCATGACACTGACCATAGACAAAGGACGAATATCCTCAAATATAAATGACTTAGAAATGAAGGGGCTGAGGACCAAACACTCAGTAGAAAAACTCGGAAAATAGTGAACAATTGACAAGCACCCACAGGCACACGTGACCTTCAGGCAGATGAACAACATCCAAAGGCGCAGACACATCTGTAGAGATGTAGATTCAGACACAGCGATTGGGCTGGCGAAAAATAAAACGGCACGACCACACAGGACGGGTGGCCTGCGAGGGAGCCAGCACGCCCCCCTCATCCAGAGCTGGGGATGCACCTGGCAGAGGCCTGTTGCAGGGAAATATGATCCTAACACCACTCCATGCTTATCCTGCCACCCAGCACTTCTGTTTCTGGGACGCCCCCCTAAGAGCACACCTCCGACAACGTGAAGATGCAGACGTCCAAGGTTATTCACCGCGACATCGTCTGTGATATCAGAACAATGGAAAGGACTTAATGCCCATAAACAAACCACAGTGTGTTGCACAGTGAGCTCCCCGGCGGCCGGGAGAAAGGACATGGAAGATTCCCAGGATCGACTGTCGAGTGAGAAAAGCAAATGCAAACAAATATCTACAGTCTTTACGACAAACGGTGCGGGGAAAACCAGATCTCCACATACGAAAGGATGAGGTTGGATCCTGGCCTTCACCGTATGCAAAAATGACCTCAAAATGGACTGAAAGCCTATACCTGAGACCCCCCAAAGTGTAAAACCCTTAGAAGAGAAGGCACAAGGGAAAAGCTTCATGATGTCAGGCTTTCAAATGCTTTCTTGGCTATGCCAAGTCCAAGAGGACTGAGGACACAAGCAAAACTTGATCACTTGGACCTCACAAAAATTAAGAATTTCCATGCAGCACAAGACACAACCGATAAAGTGGAAACCCACGGAATGGGAGGGAGTATTTATAAATCTTATGTTCAGCATATATAAAGAACTCCACAATTCAACAACAACGCCTAATTTAAAAATTGGTGAGACCCAACTACATGCTGCCCTAACAGACGGACTTTGCCCTTAAGGACACACAGAGGCTAAAAAAAAAAAAAAAAAAGGATACACAGAGGTTCAATGTGAAGGGATGGGAAGAGGTAATCATGCAAAGGGAAACCCAAACAGAGCAGGGACAATAGGAGTTACATCGCACACAATAGACTGTATTAAGATATAAAGACGTTCATTAAACAATGATGAGGGGCCAATTCACAAGAGAGCATAACATGGATAAATATTTACGTACCCAACACAGGAGCACCTAAATATATTAAGCAAATGCTAACAGATCTGAAATGAGACATAGTAATGCAATAACAGCAGAGAATTCAACCCCCCACTTTTAACAACAGATCAATCACCCAGACAGGAAATCAGTGATTTAACCTACACATTAGCCCAGATGGACCTACGGACACGCACACCTGCCACACCCCATCCAGCAGTGGCAGGACGCGTGGTCTTCCCACGAGCATGGGAGACCCCCTCCAGGACAGATCACACGGTACACCACAAGACAAGTCCCAACAAACATAGGAAGGTCGAAATTGTACCAAGCATCTCTCCCAACCACAGAGATTAGAAACCATGAAGAAAACTGGGAAATTCAGAAATCTGTGGACACTAACCCATGTGGCTCCTGAACAACCATGTGCCAGAGGAAAAATCATGTCAGAAATAAAAAATACCTCGAGACAAATGAAAACTTAGGGGATGCGGAAAAGCAGTGCTGAGGGGAAAGCCTGTGGTGACATATCTACTTTCAGAAGAACCCGAGTTTATACCTCAAGGAACTTAAAAAAAAAAAAAAAAAAGTACTGGGCCTTGTGTGAACAGAAGGAAGGAAGTGATAAAAATCCCAGGGGAACAAACAAAATACAGACTAAAAAAGATAAAAAGCAACAAAAGTAAGAGCTGGGTTTTTTTGGAAGATAAACAAAAGAGACAAATTTTTCACTAGACTTCTCAAAAAAAAAAAAAAAAGAGAGAGAGAAAGGACTCAAATAAATAAAACTATAAATGGAGGAGGAGACATGAAAACTTATTATAGGGTCATAAGAAACTACCAGGACAAACGTACGCCAACACGCTGGACAGACGAGAAGAAACGGGTCAATTCCTGGAAACACACAGAACCACCAAGACTGAATCGTGAAGAGGCAGAAAATCAGAACAGAACAATTACTGGTAAGGAGACTGAATCAAAAACCTCCCCAAGAAAAGTCCAGGACCAGACGCTTTCACTGGTAAATTCACCAAACATTTCAAGAGTTAATGCCAATCCTCCTCAAACTCTTCCAACAAAAACAGAAGAGGAAGGAACACTCCCACACTTATTCCCTGAGGTCAGCATTACTCTGACACCAAAGCCAGACAAGGATATAACGAGGAAAGAGAAGTACAGGCCAACGTCCCCGCTGAACACAGATGCAAGAATCCTCAAGACATTAGCAAACTGAGTTCCATGATACACCAAAAGGGTCACACGCATGACTGGGTGGGGTTTATTCCAGGGATGTAAGGATGGTTCAATATCGGTGAGTGTGATGCACCACATCACTGAAAGGAAGGATTAAAATAACAATCAGCTCAACGGATGCAGGGAAAGCATTTGACAAAATGCAAATCCTTTCAAGATGAAGATTCTCAATAAATCAGGTTTGGAGGGAACACACTCCAACATCACAAAGGCCATGTGTGACAAGCCCAGAGCTGACATCATCAATGGGGAGCAGCAAAAAGCTTTTCCTCTAAGATCAGGAGCAGGGCAGCGATGTGCATCCTTATCACTTCTATTCAACACAGGATTAGAAATCCCAGTCTGAGCAATTAGGCAAGAAAAATAAAAGGCATCCAAACCAGAAGGAAAGAATTAAAATTGTTTCTTTGATACTGGTCCTAGTGATGATTTTTTTTGGATCTGACACCAAAAATAAAGGCGATAAAAGTGAAACTAGACAAGTGGATTATGCCAAACCAGAAAGCATCTGCATAGCCAGGGAAACCGTTGACAAAATGAACAGGGAACTTCGGGCATGGGAGAAAATATTTGCAAACCACATACCCAAGAAGGGGTTAATATCTAAAAATATACAAAGAACTCATAAAACTATAGCAAAAAAATAATAATAATAACCTGATTTTAAAATGGACAAAGGACCTAAAAAGACATTTTTTCCCCCAAAGAAGACATACAAATGGCCAATGGGTACCATGCAAAGGTGTTCAACATCACTCACCATCAGAGAAATGCAAATCAAAACTACAAGGAGATACCACCTCACACTTGCCAGAACGGTGATCATCAAAAAGACAAGAGATACTAAGTGTTGATAATGCTGTGAACAAACTTGAACACTTTGATCGTTGTTGGTGGGAATGTAAAATGGTGCAGCCGCTGTGGAAGACGTGGGAATCACTAAAAAAAAATTAAAAATAGGGCAGCCCGGGTGGCTCAGTGGTTTAGTGCCACCTTCAGCCCAGGGCCTGATCCTGGGGACCAGGGATTGAGTCCCATGTCTAGCTCCCTGCGTGGAGCCTGCTTCTCCCTCTGCCTGTGTCTCTGCCTCTCTCTCTGAGTGTCTCATGAATAAATAAATAAAATCTTTAAAAATAAATAAAAATAGAATTACCATTGGATCCAGTGATCCCACTTCTGGGTATATCCTCCAAAGAATTAAAAGTAGGGTCTCACAGAAATAATTATACATTCATGTTTGTTGCTACATTATTCACAATAGTCAAAGCAGAAGCAACCCAGATGTTCATTGACAGATAAATGGATAAACAAGATATGGTCCATCTGCACCCTGGACTGTCATGAACCTGACAACCTGAACAAGGAGAAACATTCTGATACTGGTTACAGCTAGATGGACGCACGACACTACGCTGAGTCAAACGGGTCAGTCACAAAAGGATAGATACTATGTGATCCACTCGTGTGAGGTCCCTAGAGAACTCAAGTTCATAGAGAATGGACAGTGGTCACAGAGGGGGAGGGATGGGGTCAGTGTCTCAGGGGGACAGAGTATCTGTTTGGGATGATGGACAGCCCTGGAGACGGATGGCGGGGACGGCTACACAACAGTGTGAATGTGCATATTGTCCCGAGATGATGAAGATGACAAATTGTATGTTATTAAAAATTCTACCAGAAAGTACCTATGGCACGCTTCCCTTTGTGTAAGAAGGAAGGCAATATAAGAAAATACCCGTGCATTTGCTGCTTAGTGCACGAGAACTAGAGGAAGGATAGGCCTGTGGCTACATCATGGACACACAGGGTTGAAGAAACAAGAAAATAGAGAGGTTTCCCACAGTCAAGAAATGGGATCGGAGACATGGCATGAACCCACGTGTCGACCAGCACACATGCACACAGGTGGACACACAGAAGGAAGCAGCCGTGTGCGTCCGGATCTGCCCGGCAGCCAGGAGCACTGCCAGTGCCCCTGGCGTGGTGTCTAAATCCCACCAGCCAATCAGAGGAACCGGGGCTCCTTGGAGAAGCAGTTGATTTCCTCACCAGACAAGGACAAAACAAGTGAAGACTGGAGCACACAGGGGAGCCACTGAGGGACCCCTGTGCTTGACAAAGATGGGGCACCCTGGAAGGGCTCAGCAGCCACCCCAGAGGAGCTCCCAGTGCCCAAAGCTGGGGGGATCTGAGCCACAAAATCAGTCATGATAGTATTGGACAATGACCCATAAATCGAATCCACATCCATGAGGCCACATGGATAGAACCAAAGCTCCGAGAAGAGACAGATCATCCTGTGGGTGAATTCCAGTTAGTAAGCAGGGAGGAAAGCAAGGGTGGAAAATCCTCATTAGACAAATGCCAGGGAAGGAGCGCCAGGGAAGAGCCCGCAGGAGGAGCCCGAGGGAGGACCCAGTGCACACAGGAGCTGCTGCTGCTAGACACACGGGCAGGGTTTGAGGAGGAAAGGGATCTTTGCAACGTGTCCAAGTATCTCCCTCGAGATATTAATGACAGAGGGGCTTGAAACAGTACATTTTCAGCAGAGAAGCTTGAAAGACCATCCTCTACCCCAGTGGTCAAGGTCAAAATCACCCACATAAGACCCACCAACATCACGCACCCTCAGGATGAGGCCCTGCCCAGGACCCACACTGCACCTGGCCATTCCTGCCAGAAAGGCACAGCCCGGATCCCATTGCCACCCCATCAGACACACCCAAATCAAGGGACCGTCTACAGACGCCTCATCAGCACTCGCCCAAAACGCACAGGTCACGAAAGGCAGGGAAAGCCAGTAGAGTGGCCAGGGGCTGCGGGGGACTGAGGGGAAGGGACACCTGAACTCAGGGTAGGGATCTCGGAGCAAACAAAGGATGCTAGCAGGAAAAGTGGGATTCGAGCACGGCCTATAGCACACCAATGTCAACTTCCTGGTTCTCATCAATGTATCTGGTTCAGGAAGATGTTTGCATCTGGGGAAATTGAGGCAGGAGCCTGTGGGAACTCTCTACTGGTGCGGAACTTTTCTGTAAGTCTACACTTATTTCAGAATAAAAAGTAAAAAGAAAAAGTATAGGACTTGAGAGGACAGATCTCAGCACTGGTCACTCAAGCTCCTTGGCATCCTCTATGGCTCTCAGAGTCACAGCCCAAGCCCAACCTCATGGCCCTCCAGCCCTCAGTCCTCACATGTGCCAAGCACACTGTACCACAGGGCCTTCGCACATGCTGTCTCCTCCGGTCACACTCCTCCTTCACGAGTGGGGCACGGTCCCCTTCCCCGGGTCTCTGCTCAAACGCCACCCAGTCTGGGAGGTGGCCCTGGACCATCCCCACAAAAGGGCACCCATCACGTTTTCCACCCCCTTCCCCGCTTCATGCCTTCTCAGGCTCTTGCCACAGTCTGACATCCCCTCTGCTCTCTGAAATGCCACGTTCCAGGGGACAGCCATCCTGTCTGACTCAGTTCCCCAGGAACCTGGAAGACAGCCCCGCGCATCACAGGTGCACCGCGGGCAGCTGAGTCCACCGCTCAAGTACAAAGAGGCTGATAAACACAAAGGCATTCCCCTTCTCTACAAAAACAACGTGCTATTTCTGCCTCATCAAAAGGGCAAAGTGTTTTTACGATAATACCCAGCTTTGGAGAGGGTGGAAAAAAAACCGAGTGCTGTCCAGCATCAAGGAGGGTGGTTAAATTAGGAAAAGCTTCCCGGAAGGCAGTTTGGCTGAAGGTGTCAGAGTCATAAAAACGTGGGAACGCTTTGATCCCACTGGTCCCCTCCTGCAAATGCGGCCCGAGGAAATAATCCAGCTTCCGGGCAAAAATGAATGTACATGGATTTGCATCACAATCTTCTAAGAATGAAGTGGGAAATAAAGCAGCATCAACAGGCGAGGGGAGGCAGAGAACCACCGGGCCGCCTTGGACATCACGTGTGGAAGGTGGATGTGGGAAACATTCGGCCCCCATCGGGGGATGACAAGGTGCAAATGGGGTGTTTAGCATTGTCTCCATTTTACCAAATGTGCCCTCAAATAAACATACATGTGCAGATACACACGAGCACAGCGGTGCTGCATGCTTCCCGAGCTGGCGCCAAGGGGGGTGCGTGCCAAAGAGCCCGCTCGTCCTCCAGCAACCACGCCAGGCAAAGGCTTGTGCCATCCCCGCCTTATGAAGGACACGACGGCACACACAGCCACACGGCTGAGGCTAAGGCTGGCCGGGGCCCCACCGCTGACGTACAGGTGCTCTCATACCCTCTCACACACTGCAAGAATGCACATCGGCACACGCACACCCCCAAACTGCCCTGGGGTGACACTGGGAGGGAACCGACGGCAGACATCTCTGGGATGTGGTTCGATGAGTAATTTTAATTTCCTCTTTAAAATTTCCAAATGGTCTCTGCTCAACATCTCCGAGTTCTACAGTCAGAAAAGCTGATCTGGGGCCTCTGGGTGGCTCAGTGGTTGAGCATCTGCCTTTGGCTCTGGTCATGATCCCGGGGTCCTGGGATAGAGTCCCACATCGGTCTCCCTGCAGGGAGCCTGCTTCTCCCTCTGCCTGTGTCTCTGCCTCTCTCTGTGTACCCTTGTGAATAAATAAAAATAATCTTAAAAAAAAAAAAGTTGATCTCCTAAAAAACACGTTACGTTTTCAAGATCATCGAACGCCTTTCCAGCAGCTCTTGAAACCTTCATGTGCTTCTGATTAGCATCAGTGAGGCCATAGATCACATCTGTACATGTGAGAGGAGTACACCGCCCAAGTGTGGGGTGAGGAGAGAAATGCAAAGTGGCCGTGCTAATCTGGGGTAACTTTTTATTTGTACGGTTTAATCTCGAGTTTACAGGACCGTTGCAAGAACAGCAGGAGGAACTCCCAAACACCCTCAGCTCAGATTCACTGGTGTTCTCATTGCCCCATTTCCTGCCCTACACCCTCCCTCTTCCCCCTCCCCCCCTTCCCGTCCGTTAGGTTTTCTGGAAACATCAGAGGGTAGGCTGGAGACATCGAGCCTGCTTTTTGCTAAATGCTTCCATGTGCACATCTCAGGAACAAGGACATTCTGGTCTGTAACCACAGGCCAGGTGTCAAAACCAGGAAACAGAATGTGCACAGGACACCTTACCTAATCCTCACCACCTACTCCAGAGCTGGTGCACAGCCCTCTCCTCCTGCCAGGACCCCACCCCAAGTCACATTCCCTGCCACTGGCATATGCATATTCCTCCTGTGATCTGAACACTTCAGCAGTCTCTCTGTAGGTTCTTTTGACCTTGACACTTTTTAAAAAATACTTAGTTATTTGACAGAAAGAGAGAGTACGCATAAGCAGGGGGAGTGGCAGAGAGAGAGGGAGAAGCAGGCTCCCAGCTGAGCACAAAGCCCGATGTGGGACTCAATCCCCAGACCCTGGGATCATGACCTGAGCCGAAGGTGGATGCTTCACTCATGGAGTCACCCTGGCGCCCCTAACCTTGACATTTCAAAGAGTTCAGGTCAGTGTCCCTGGGGCGGTGTTCAACTCGGGTTACCTGGTGTTTCCTTATGATTCGGCTCACGTGATAGGTCTTTGGCAAGAACACGATAGCTGAGGACACCCCCTCAGAGGTTCCTGCGGTCAGTTTGCCCCTGCCTGGGGATGTTACCTCCCATCAGTTGGGTAGGGTGGCGCCCGAATGTTTCATCCCTGCAAGGTTGCATCCTTTGCTGTGTCACCCTCGAGGGAGATGCTCTGAGGCTGGGTATGGAACCGTCCTGCCCCTCTGAGTTTGTCCACCAGGGCAGTGCCGCCCCCAGCGATGACAGCCTGGGACCGCGGGAGCTTTCTCACCTGCCCCACAAGGCACGTACTTGTCTCCCGAGCTCCACACATCCTCACCACTTTGTGGGGCAGCCACTCCTAGCGGGCTTTAGGATTTAGTGTGCTGTTACTTTATTCTGAAGTCTCCCACATTCACCTGTGCACAAGGCCGGTACGCAGTCACCTCAGTGGGGCCCTTGCCCAGCCAGCGGGTCAACACTGTGCTTCCAAGAGGTGAGCCATGTGCATGGCCATGGTGTCGTCCTGGACTGGGAGGGACCTATGGGTAAGGCCACCCGGCCACAGGCTTCCCGGGAGAAACTCCTCAACGACCTTCCGTAGAAGCATCTTCTCTCTCGTGTTCATCATCCCACACTTGGAAACGTTCAAGCACTAGAATGGAGGTTGTGCCGTGACTGGCCACTTGGCCCCCAGAGACAACTGGCAAGGGTCCTGGTCGTGCATGACCCTGCTCTCAGCTTCCCTCCCACGTCTGGGGCCTTCCAAGCATGTTCCGAATCTACCGAGATGCTTCCTCCTTGTTCAGCTCTAGCTTCGTATCTTCTCCCAAGTAACAACCATTCCGCGAAGTCTCTCAAATCCGTTGGAATACAAGTTTACAAGTCAGGTCAAAGTTAAACCTCCGCTATCTGTTGCTAAAGAGCACTCCGGAGTCTAATTTTATATTCTATCGTTGCCATTTGTCCTCGATTAGAACTACGAAAGGCATGTCATTTTGAATCATAAATAAATAAATAAATAAATAAATAAATAAATAAATAAATAAATAAATAAATAAAATAATAAATAAGAATCCATTACAAACTGTCAATTTTTTTTAATTTGCTTCTTAGTATTTTACCTTCTGTTCTCCTATTTCTGCATTTCTGTCTCGGTTATCACGAACTCCAGCTTACACGCAGACTTCCGTCTCATCTAGGACAGCAGGCTCCTGCGGCCCCGTGCCAGGGACATCTGTGTCCCTTCTGGCATGCTCTCCAATCCCCATAAGGCCACGGCCCTGTCTCATTAAGATTTTTCTTCTTGAAACTTGTTACCAAGTAAACCAGTAATTAGGTTTAAACACAGGTTGAAAGCAGAGAAATCCAGCCCGTCAATTTTAGAACACATCTTGGCTTTGGCAGTGGAGCATAAAATCTGAGTTTGCGGCTGTTCCTGGAATGTCCTCCGATGCGCAGCTCCTGCTTATGGGGCATGGAGGTCACGGGACTACCCTCTAACTACAGTAACGGCTGAAATTTCCCTCTTCACACCAGCACCTTGACTGAGATGCGGGCCGTGCCTCTGTTGTCTCTGGGTGAAAATCTGAAAATTTTGAAAAATCTGAAAATGCAGAAATCTCTAGCAGTTCTTTTATTTTGATGATGCCACTGCTGATTTTGCAATCTTTTTAATTTATAGACAAGATAGGGTTTGCTTTTAATCTATTCTAAGATGCAGACTTTTAGGAAGGGGCTCTCACCATTGTTTACATGTATGGAGATGGGGCGGTGTGGGCTGCAGAACCGGGGGTGTGCCCTGTAGACCTGGGTGGGGTGGGCTGTAGAGCAGGGGGAGTGGGCTACAGAGCCAAGGGTGTGGTCTGTACAACGGGGTGGGGGATGTGAGATGCAGAATCAGGGGTGTGGGCTGTAGCACGAGGTGGGGTGGGACTGCAGAATAGGGTGGGGAAGTCGGGGGAGTGGGCTGCAGAGCCAGGATGGGGGGCCAGCTTCAGGTCTGGTCTGGGGCCGGGGTCATGCTGCGGAAGAGCCAGCAGAAAGCAGGAGGAAGGACGGGTGCCCCACCCCTGGGAGGATGCAAGGCTGTGGGTGAGGGATTTGGGGTTTGGTGGCAAGAGAGTGACATGAAAGGCCAGGCCACTGTGGTGGGAGGGGGAGGCCAGGAGGGCGCTGCCCCACCCAGGGTGTGGAGTGGAGTTGTGGGGGGGGCGGGTCTCCCACTGTCCTTCAGGGGAATGGATGCCTCCTCCCCAGGGCCCAGTTCAGGACACGTTCTGTGCCCACCAGGGCTATGGGGTATAGTCAGTGTGGCCCACCCATCTCATCACAGGTGGACACAGAGGGCCTGAGACTCCACTGACCCTTCAAACAGGGGCCCAGGAGCAGTTTCATGGATGGGAGGGGGGCACTCCAGGCAGGGGGAAGCACTTAGCCCTGGGAAAGCCTGGGCGGCTGGCACAATGGGGTCAGCAAGGAGGGGTCAGCAGAACGGACCACATCCAGGGCCAGGGCGTGGGGGTCAGGGGCCGGGCAGGAGGAAGAAACCGAGACCCATGGCAGGAGAAGAGCACACAAGTGCTCAGAGAAACCCACGGGCAGCTGGGACCCGCGGTCACACGACCCGGCAAGCCCTCTACCCCCAGCCCCCGGGTATAGACACCAAAGAACCAGAAACAGGTGTTCAAACAAAAACTTGGACACACATGCTCAGGGTGGCACTACTCACAATGGCCTGCCGCCCTGCAATGGAATATCATGTGGCTTGAGAGCAGTGACATGTGACAGCTTCCCTTCCCTCCCCACCTCCCCCCCCCGCGCCCCCCCGCCCCCCCGCATGGATGGAGCCTGAGACAAGATGGTGAGTGGAAGGAGCCCCTCCCAGAGGACCAGGCCCTCCACGGATCCACTTCCATCAAATGCCTGGAACAGGCCAATCCCTGGGGAAGGACAGTAGATCCCGGGCTGGCTGGGGCCCAGGAGGAGGATGGCTGGGGCTGGTCACTGCCCACGGGCACAGGGCTTCCCACGCAGCAACCACAAGGTGCAGGAATTAGGAACAGTACAGACATACGAGGTACCACCAAACTGGACACTTTTAACTGGTTAAAATGGTACATTTCAGGTTACAATCAAATGATGCAGGCTCAAGCACACACGTGCCAAGAGGTCACCTCTGAGGTCATCTACCGGCTCCCACCTGGCTCTGCCCCCCGCCAGCCAGGTACCCCCAGGCCTGCCCCTCAGCCTCCTGTAAGAAGGCTGATGTCGCTGTTGGGGGGCTTCGGGGAGTGAGTCCACATAAGTGCCAGCACGTGTCTGGGGTCAACTCACAGTTAGGCTGACCCCCCACGTCAGGACGGAGGACGATCCACCCGGGGCCATGAAGACCGCCCCCCCCCATTACGCCCCCTTCCTCATCCCTAACCTGAAGCCTGCCAGCTGCACGAAGCCGCCTGCAGGGGGTGCCAGGCTGGCAGGGCAGGGGCAGCAGCAGGTAGGGCAGCCTGTGTTCCTAATCCCTCAGTCCTGGGGGCTCACCCTGGCCACCCTGCGCCACTTACCCCTAACACCGAGTGCCCTGACGCAAGCACCCTCTGTCAGGCAGTGCCAGAGCTGACACGGGTGCAGCGCATCATGAGTGGTTCAGAGACATGAGCCCGGCTGCCCAGCCTCCTGTGGGCATACAGCGAACCTCAGTGCTCACTGCTTGCCAGCCTCCCTAGGGCCTGTCAGCTGGCTGCTGCAGCCTGGTCTGCTCAGCTGTAGAGTGGGGCGCTCCCCACAGACCAGGTGAAGGGGGGGGGGGCTCCCAGTGAGCAGGTGCAGATGCCTACCACACCCAAGCAAAGAGCACAGGCCCAGCTACTGCCCACCACCCGCGGCTCCTGCCCCCGGGCTTCACCGGCAGGTTTGTGAAAGAGGACGTTCAGTCCCGCAGCCACCAAGGTGAGGCTTCCCCAGGCCTCCTGGGGGCAAGGCCAAGCCCCTCCCAATCACCCTGCACCTGCCTGAGGGGCTCTGAGCTGGCAGCTATTGGGCCAGGGTCACCTTGGTACGCTGGTCCCTTGGCTCTCCCTGCTTGGAGATGAGCCTCCCCGGTGTCAGCACCTCACGTGCCCGGAGGCTGTAGATGGGCCCAGAGCAACACCCACGTGCCGGCTCAGTCCAACCATGCAAGGTGACCCACCATCTGCCCACGCCGGGCACCGTGCCGCCATGAGGGACGCGATTCCAGGCCCCATGGGAAACAGTCCTGCCCTCTTGGGGCCGTGACACAGCCCTCTGCAGCCTGGCCCCCAGAGCGGGACCTCTGGAGGCCTCCAACCCTCTGAGTCCCTGGCACCCACCCCCAGGCTCCCAATTTTCTTTCCAGTTCGGTGGTTTGCTACTGTCCAAGTCCCGGTGGGAAACCACAGGATTGCCTGGGGCTGCCCCTGGCACGTGGTCCCACACCAGCCTCCTCAGCCACAAGGGAACACTCTAGGGGTAGCACAATGAGTCAAGTTGTAGGTGGGAGTCTCCTGGGGTAAAGTGAGGGATAGAGGGCTGCAGGGGTGGGACCCCACTATGTCTGGTGGGTGCTCCCCGATGGAGCCCAAGACAGGGCACAGGGGCAGGAAACTCTGCCCCTAAAAGACAGACGCCGCTCGACTCAGCCTCACCCTACCCACACCCACCTCTCAACAAGAGTCCTTTCTTCATGGCCATCTGGGTACACTGGGGTGCTGGGGGCCCCTGTGGTGTCAGGGAAGCCCACGGTCAAATCTTGGCCCAGAGCTGAGAGCCCATGGCAGCCCCAGGAAGGTCAAGGTGTCCTCCCAACACCCTTGAGGACAGCACGGAACAGCTCTGCTCAAAGCACTATCACACAAGCTCCTCAAACAAGCTGGGGTGTGGCAGAACAGGCTCAGTCTCCTGTGCACCCCCAGACCAGGAAGGGGCCTGGGGAGAGGCGCAGCCAAGTGCACATGGCAGGCAGGAGCGTGAGTTGGCTACCAACGCCACCATCCGCTGTCCCCCCCCACCAGACACACTCACATCACAGGGGCTCCAACCCCTCAGCATGATCCCTCCCCTCCCAGCTGCTCCACCCACCCCATCAGAGACAGAGGCCAGCACCCCGGGCTCCAGCCCCCAACCCCCGACCTTCCCTCTCCATATGCAGGTGCCTTACTCTGGGGGGCACAGGCTGACCCTGGGGCTGTCCTGTCCCCTTCCTTCTCTGTGTAAGCGAGGATGCACACCCATGCACACAGGTGCACACACACAAGGCCACGATGTTGCTGAGGTCAAATACCAGGTCAGGCCCATCAGGGCCCCTGGGCCCTCTAAGTCCTGGGGACTCACAGTGTGTGGAGGGACATGGGGGCCCTGCTGGGTTTGCTGACCCTCCACCAACCCGCCTTTGGTCTCTAGCAGGTGGATGGGTGGGACACAAGGCTCATTAGTATCAGAGGCTCCAGAATCCCGGCCCCCAGTGCCGAGGTCGCATTGGGGGGTATGCACCTGCACACCCAGCAGGCTGGAGAACCAGCAAGCTGAGCGCTTGGAGGACATGCGGGAGCTGGGGGGCTCGCACCTGGCCGGGGGAACACACAGGGGCAGCAAGCAGGTTCCTCCCCGCCCGCCCACAGGGCCAGCCCGGCCACATGCCCACACCCCGGTCCCCAAACTGGGCCCAACTCAGACGTCCTCCAGCTGGTAAACAGGGTACACCCACTCAGTAGAGCCCCACAAGGGAACACACACGCAACGACCCACATAAACCCAAGGACACGGTGCCGGGTGGAAGAAGCTGGACCAAACAAGTATCCACTGTGTGCTTCTGTTTCTAGAAAGTTCTACCAAAGTAAACCAACCCACAGAGCCAGGAGCGGATGGGTAGGGGGTGCCTGGGCTAGGGGCAGGAAGGAGGGGTTCTAACAGGCAGGAGACCTTTAGGGGGGTGGATGTGTTCACCCACTGACAGCCTCACGGTGTCCACACCTGCCCTCTGACCCGAATACACGTGTTGATCACGTGAGGCTGGCGGTTCAGCTGTTACACTGCAGTCGAGCTGCTCTGCAGGAGGTCACTTGGAGAAGAGTCCATGGCACGAGAAAGGTGAAGAGGCCAAGGGGAAGTGGCCATTTAGCAGCACTCACTCAGCCCCCGTGTGGTTCAGAGGCAGGCCTCCCCTCCCCCACAGCCTGATGGACTCTCAACGGCTCCAGAGCACCCGAGTCCAAGGGCCACTTCCTGAGGCTGTGTCTGCCTTCCCGTGGCCCCTCAGCTGACCGTCCTGGGCATGCCACATCCTCTGTGACAGCCCAGTCGGGCCTCCACCCCCACCCTCATCCTGACCCCGCTGATCCAGGCCGAGGGCTGGGGGGGACAGAGCTGACACAAGAGCCAGCCCTGACCTCCTGGGGGTTCCCACCTGCTGCTGGACACTGGGATCCCTTGAGGGCATCCTCAGCTCAGCCCCACCCTCAGGAGCCACAGGGGGATGAACCCACTGCCCCCCAGGAAACCCATCCCACGGGCCTGCTGACCAACGCTGCCTGGCTCTCAGCCACAGCTCAGCTCCTCAGCTCAGGTCACCTCCTGCCACCATGTGAAGTGCCCCACTCAAGTCCAGCCTCCTTGGGAGCTGCCTCAGGCACCTGCAACCCTGAGCACCCTGCATATATACCAGCCCCCCACAGCCTGGGGAGGCCCCAGGCCACACACTGGGCCTCGCTCGGTACCGTGACCTGGGCCTGGCCCTGGCCCTGGAAGGAGAGGTGCATGCAGATGCCTGGGCAGGCCGGCAGTGAATAGTGCAGGACAGAGTGCCCCACTACCTGTGACCTGCCCGGAGCAGATGTGCAGGGACCCTTGGACCCTTTGGGCTTTGCAGGGTCCCACCTCCACCCCTGGGAGGTGGCCTCAGCCTGGCAGACTGCTGGCAGAGGGCACAGGCAGGCGGAGGTGTCCAGGCTGGCTCAAGTACAAAGGGATAGGGTATCAGGATGGGTCCACAAGGGCCCTCCCTGCCTGCTGGCCACAGGCCAGTCCCCCAGGATGAATGGCAGGCAGGCCGGCCAAGCCAGGCCTCAGCTGAGCTGGGCCCCACATCACACAAATTCAAAGACTCGGAACATCAGCAGTGATGGCGGCCGGGGCCCAGGTGGGCAGGGCTGGCTCAAGGCATATATGGGGGCAGCCAGAGGGCGGGCAAGGCTGGGGTGACCTCTGGGCTGTGAGGCTCCCACAGAACGGGCCTGTGACCACGGGCATCATCTCTGCAAACCCTGGGGATCTGACCTGAAAGTCCTGAAGCCCCAGCTACACACCATGCGGGCACCACACAGCCTGCGGTCAGCGGTCCTTGGGCAGCGAGTCCTGAGCAGCTGCATCTCCCTCATCCCTCTCCTCCCAGGAGCACCAATGGCCTCTCCTGGGTTTGCAGCACCCGCAGAAAGCACTAGCCCCGTGGGGCCTTGGGGCACCCGGGCAGCAGGCCACCGGACCACAGCCCTCCTCCCGACGGCGCCTGCTGTGCCCAGCAGGGGCACCCTGGGCCAGAGCTTCTCCCTGGAGGCCCCTGTGTGCTCACCTTTCCAACCCCTCGACACTCCTTAAGTCCAGATTCTGGACCCCACACTCGGCCTCCCAGGGGACAGCGGGGCCAAGCTTGGAGGTGGTTGTACTGCCAAAACGTGGAGGCAGCAGATGCTAGCGGTGTGTGGCGGGCACCAGGCGGAGGTCGCTGCGGGCACCTGCAGGGCACCGCATGACCCCCAAAGAGCAGGTCCGCCCCGCCCCACCCCCAGGGGCAGAGCTGGAAGCTGGAGGAGCCCTGGGCCATGATCCTGTCCCCGGATAAGATGGGTAGAGGCCAGATCACTGCCTACCCTCCCCCCACCCCTACGGCAGGAAGTCTCTCCCGGAGCCCACCTGGCAGGAGCCCCTGGGCAATGCAGACCAGCGTTCCTGCAGCCTAGCCTTGGGGGGCATCTGACAGTAAGTTCCCCAAAGGGCTTTCTGGCTCCCGGGGGCCCCCAGGCAAGGCAGACCCACAGGCCCCTCCCCTCCCCCCCACACCCTGAGGCCAGGCACATGCCTGCTGCCATCCCAACTCCCACTCTGCAGAGCAGAGCACATCAGCAACACCAGCCAGACCCTCAAGCATCTGCAGAGGGCAGCCCCAGGACCAGGAGGGAGGACCCCGCCCCCCCCCCCCCCCACACACACACACACTCTGCTTCCTTCACGCCTCTTGCCTTGAGCCCTCTTCCTGCAAGTGGGACCCGCGCCAGGGAACACCTCTGTGTGGAGAGCCCAGGCCTGGGGGCACCAGGGGGCCTCCCCGCCACAAGCATCCTGTCCAGGCAGCAGGAGTCCCCTTGTCAGGCCACGGCATAGAGCAACAGGGCCACCGCAGGCCTGCGTCTCCTTTGCTGGGGGGGGGGGGGGGCATGTCACTGTCCAGCCTTGCAAGTGACATGTCCTGGGCAGACGCCTCAGGAGTAGTCGATCACCTGGGGCACCTCGAGATGGCTGGTCCCAGCCTGGGGCAGGAGGGAGCAGCACCCTCCCTCTCTCCACCCCCCACTCTGGGGAGGCAAGCTGAGGCCGTCACCAGCTCCCCCGGGGACGGTCAGGTTATAAGCCGGGCAGGTGCCACCAGGAACCATCCAAATCCAGAACAGCCCGGAAAGGCTCAGCCCCTGCCAGGCTGACGATGACCTTGCCAGCTCCCAGGAGGCACGGTTGTTGAGCAGCTGGGCTGTGCTGTCCTTCCCAGGGACGGCCCAGGCTTTGAACCTGATGGCAAGCTGGCCCGACCCACGCAGTGGCATCAGGGTGCACACCGGTCTCTGCCCCTACAGTGACCCCCTCCAAAAGCTTCTCTCCAGTCCAGATGCCGGCAGCCGGGAAGGTGCCTGGAGGAGCACAGCAGGGGGAGACAGATCACTGAGCCCACCACCTCCTATAGCCCTGCCCTGCCCTACCCCGCCCCGCCCCTGGGCAGGCTGGGACAGTCTCCCCAATAGCAGGCCAAGGACTTGCCAGGAGTGTCCCTGGCTCAGGCCCAGCCACCCTGGGAACATGCAGGTCAGCACGGGGAGAGGCTCTCCCTGGGCCTGGGGAGGGAGTCTAGCCTGACACCCAGCAGGCCCCAGCTCTGTGCCCCAGGGGACGGCCTGTCCCATGCCCAAGGCGGGGGGAGCAGGGCCAGAGTGAGGGTCTGGCATGGGCTACGGTGCTGCCCAGAGCAGCTCGGGGAGTACCCAACAGAGTCCCATAACAGGGCCAATGCCAGCCCTGTCCCCTACCAGCTGTGCAACACCGAGCACGTGCCTGTGGACCCCCATAGCCTTGACCCTACGGAGGTAACCAGTGCTAGGATGCCTCGGCCCTGGGGGAAACGGCCCTCCAACTCTGACCTCTGACAGGCCGGGCCACAGACGAGTCAGTGGTGTCCGGCCACATGGCTGGACACAGCGCAGCCACCCACCATCACAGCGTCTTGCCCTGAGCCTGAGGCTTTCCTCCTGGACAGGTGACCAGGCTCCTGGGTCTGTCCCACAGGGGAGGGCCATACATCCGCTGTGAGCCTGCGTCTGGGTCCTCCTTCCCTCCCCCCACGGAGCTGGCTCTCTTCATCTCTGGGCCCAGCCCCCATTACAGGTGTCCGCCCCCACCCTGATCCCCCTATGAGGGGTCAGCCCCACTGTCCTTCCATCCAGCAGAAAGCCCTGCAGGTCACCGCAGACCGGGGCCAAGTGGGGCTCCCACCACATGCCATGTGCTCCTGACCCCATGAGCCTTGCATTTTCTCCATGAGAGAAATCAGGGTCCCCCACATGGTAGCCCTGCCTGCCCCATACAAGCCCCACCCCCCAGGGCCCCCCAAGACAGGAGGACCCAGGCCAGTCTGGGACCCGATCTGCAGACAGTGCTCAGCGTCCGCCAGGTACCCTTCTGGCCCGTATCTTGTTCAGCCTGCCTCAGGATGGCCAGAAGACACTCGGGGGCCACAGAAACCCCCTTGGGGGTCCTCTTGCTGCTTATTTTAATGACCTACTTATCAGCCAATATTTTTTTTTAATTTTTTATTTATTTATGATAGTCACAGAGAGAGAGAGAGAGAGAGAGAGGCAGAGACACAGGCAGAGGGAGAAGCAGGCTCCATGCACCGGGAGCCCGACGTGGGACTCGATCCCGGGTCTCCAGGATCGCGCCCTGGGCCAAAGGCAGGCGCCAAACCGCTGCGCCACCCAGGGATCCCTCAGCCAATATTTTTTAAGTAGAAAATTCATTTCAGTAAAAGTTGAAAAAATGTCAACACCCGGGGTGGCTGTGAGAAAACCGTCCTGATCCGCTTAGAATCAGGCTGACCATTTTGGCCATCGGCGGCCAGAGAGCCCCGCTTCCCTGTGTGGGTCAAGCCCAGTCCATGTTCCACTTGTCCCAAGGGTTCTGACCCAGCTGGGCCCAGACTTGGCCTGTCACTGCCACCACCTGGATGGCGCTGCCCTGCTGCAGAGACGGGGCCCGTCGTCCTGGGGCCACAGTGAGTAACCCAAACCCAGTGCCCGACAAGGAGCTCCCGCGACAGAAGCCCTTCGGGTGCCGGCTCCCATGTCCCCTGTGATGGGTTTGCTGAGCAACTCCTGGGAGGCGGCCCCTCTGGGGAAGGGTCCTGCACTCAGTGGGTGGCAGCCAGGGACCCGCTGACCCCCTCCCAGGCAGTGTTCTGGGGTCTCAGGAGGCAGAGGGGCCGCTGCTCTGAGACTTGAGTCTCCCCGATGTGGGTTCGGAGCTCCCTGAGCGTCTGTGTCGTCCCAGCATGGGGGGCGGGGGCGTGGGGACAGAGACTGCCGCCCCCACCTCACCCCTGCCCCAGCAGAGACTGGAAAGGCCTGTGGATGCTCTGGGTGCCTGGCAGAGGCCTGATAAGAACAGAGAGGCGGGGCCTACCCCGGGGACAAGGCCAACCCGCCCGCGGAGCCCCCAGCTGCCCATCCCCCTTCATGCCAAGGGCAGCCAGAACATTCCAGGGCTGCCCGGGAGGTGCTGCGTCTCCGCGGAGCTCCACACTGGGACCTTGAGCAGGCCCTGATCCAGGGGGAGGCACGGGGCACGCAAAGCAGCCTCAGCCCCCGGGGACCTGAGGGGCTCTGAAAGGCCTCCCATTTCACCCGCTGCCCAGCGAGGTAGGGATGGGCCTCTCCAGGGACACAGGGAGGTCATCTGGTCACCCAAGGGCACACGGCAGGTCAGGCATGAGCCAGGGGCAGGATGTCAGGACCCCCCCACCTCGGATCATGTACAAGCCAGGGCCTCCTCGAGGCCACCTGACTCCCCACACCTCCCGAAGACCCCAGCCCTGGGCTCTCCCACCCTGCCCTCCAACAGGGGCTGGAGAGGCTCAGATCAGGTCAGGAGCCTCACTCCTAAGACCCCGTGTGACCACTGGGCATACTGGGAAGAATCTGACCCCTGGCAGGGTCTCCATGTCCCCTCCACCACCGGGCGCCTCCAGCCTCTCACCTCCAGCCCCTCACCAGCAGCGGCCACCCGCCCACTGGCCCCACCCACCCCCTTGCCGTCCGGCCACCCTGAGCTGTGTGGTTCTCGGGCAGGGTCACCCATGGAGCTCCCACCAACCTGGGTCACAAGCTCCACAATAGCAGGATGTGTCCCCTTTGTCCTCCCTGTGTGCCCAGGGCACATGGCAGGAGCAGAGAGCACTGCAGGACGGTGCTGGCTCATCACTGGTAACAGTGGGCTCTTGGGGACCTGGTGGGAGGCCACCCCGACCAGAGCAGGTACTGCCTGAGGTGTCAAGAGACAGTACATTCTAGAAACTGAGGCCTCTGCGGGGAACCCCGTGGCAGGTGCAAGGCTCAGGATGAGGGAGGTCAGAGGAGGCAGCAAGTCCAGAGTCAGCACCAGGGACCACAGCCCAACCCAGGCCCCACCGGCCACCCACACACATGCCCAGTGCCAGGCGGCCCCAGGGACAGCATAGCAACCCACCCACACCCCCATTTATCTAGAACCCAGGCCTCCAGCCGGCCTCCCATGGCCCCCACAGCAACGTCCACAAAGACGGCCACTGGCTCCGGAGTCACGAAGGGGCAGCACAGCGCTGGTCCCCTCCCAGGACTGAGAACATCCTGCCACCTTCCGAGTCCCAGGCTTTGGCCAAGTTGACCCAGCCCTGCTGACGGAGCATCCACCCACCCCAACCACAGTGGGCGCCTGCGGGTGCTGGAACCAGTCGCCTGTCTGCCTGTTTGTACATCTGTCTGTCCAAACATCCATTCGTCCACTGTCTGTCCCTGCTTCCATTACCCACCTGCCCCCTACCTGTCCCTCCGTCCATTATCCCACTGTCCATCTATCCGTCCCCCATCATCTTTCCTCCCACCTCTCGGGGGCCTGCGCGGCCACAGGGGCGCACCACCCTCCCTTACTCTGCGGCAGCCACGATCCTCACATGCTCGGGAGAGCTGACAGGTCAGCTAGGAGCCCGGCGGGTCAGACACCCCCACACAGGGGGCCAGTCAGGCACCACAGCCATGAGGGACACTGCTCCCCCAGGGACCACCGTGCCCCACGCTGCAGGGCTGTGAGCACCAGACACGCACCCACAGACCTGGGACAACTCTGGCATCACCTTGAACATGAACCACAGACTAACTACACGTGGAAGAAGTCTACGACCTGTTGAGAAGGAAAGTCCTGAGCGCTGTGGAAACGCTGTGGCCTGTACGACGGGAACGGGTGTGTGCCTGCCAGCCATCACAGACCCAGGGAGGGGACCTGGGGTCCCAGGGACCCGGTGAAGGAGGGAGGGCCCCGTGTGCCACCTGGGACCTTTCAACAGAGACGTGTTCCCGGCAGGACACAGGTCTGGAGATGAGGGGTGAGGCCCAGGGCGGACAGTTCAACAGCCACAGTTCAGGGCAGGTGGCCGTTAGAGACACATACATGGCCATGACCTCCTGTGGCCCTCAGATGAGCCCAGCCAACTGGGCCTGCGTTCACCGCCCTCCAAGGCACCCCACCAACCCCTCCAGCTCACCTGCCCAGACCCAAACTCCACCCTGGCACCTCACGTTGGCCCCCCAGGTCTCCTCCCAACCTTTCCCCAGCCCACATCTCTGATGGGGGGGGGGGCACTCTGACTCCTTGCTGTGTTACACGCATCCTTTGTCCTCGTGTCCATGCAGGCCACGCAACCCTAGGCTCTATGCGGAGCCTCTGACCTCACGCCAGCAGACACCATGGTGCAGCTATGGGGGCCACAGAGTACCCACCACTGTCCACAAGGACACCTGGTGCCCCCGGCTTACGGCCAAGGGGCCGCAGGGAGTCTGGGGGCTGGATGCGGACTTGGACCTCCTGCTCTGGATCCCCCGCTCCAGGAAAAGGAGGGAGCCTCTCGCAAAAGGGGGACCCAACAGCCCCCAGCACTCCCAGCTGGGCTGGCTCACCAGGAGGATGTGATGAGGCCAGCAGCCAGGCCAGCGATGCTTGGCTGGAAAAGGCACACGTCCTGCTGAAGGAGACAAGGTTTAGTCAGGGCCTGGCGCTGGGGTCGCACGACATGGTCAGTCTGTAGGGTTCTCACAGAATCTTTTGATCCAAATGCCTGAATTCCTCACGTTCTTATTTCTTGGTCTTTGATTTGTGGATGAAATCAGGCCTTTGTCTGATAGAGGGTCCCCCAGGTGGGATTTGGCAGGGGGCATGCCCCGTGCTGTCACTTTGCATGCCCTGCCGGCCCCGCTGCTTCTACCAGGCTTCTGTTCGCATCTCGAGGCTTCATCACGTCTACTCGTCTGTCTATTCTGGTAGGAAAGCGTCTGGGCCTGCTTTGGAGAGGCCGCCAGCCGCTGTCACACTCCGTGCTGGACCCAGGCCCTCACCAGGACCCTGGGGTCACCTGCTCAGGGAGCAGGTGGGGTCCCGAAGAGACACGACCTCACCTACTATTTGGTTTCCCTGAGTCACACGTGGGGAAGCCGGGACACGCCCATTACTCACTGGGGGCACAAAATAATACATTGCTTCCAAAGGGGACTGCTGGGTTTGCCCCTCGACAGGAGGGATGAGCTCAGGGAGTCAGAGTCCTCACGATGCATATCAGTCCGCTGTGACCATCGCTCTGGGTTGTCACATCTTAACCAGGGGCACACCTTCACGTTGTCGCCGAAGCCTGGTGATATGGCCCCTAGAGGTCTTTGGCGACCATCCCGCCTTCTAGTGCAATGGGATCCACCTGCACCTCTCCCGCCCCATACCTGAATGCAGCCACATGTCTGGGAAGGATGGGACCTCTCGGAAGATGGCAGAGGGGCCGCCGTCTGTGAGCTGGGGTGCTCCAGCTCCTTCCAGCCAACAGAAGAATAAACTTTAAATATAAAATCATGAGGAACATCTCCTGATACCTTCTCTTCCTAATGCAGGCAGGATGGGTTTTGCTTAACCTCCTCTAACTTAGGTTGGCTTTTTCCTCTCAGGCCAAAAATCTTGGCCATCAAGGAGGCCAACCTAATTGCTCATTTGCCTTAACCCACAGATCCCGTGCACGGGCTTTGGAATAAATGAAACTGGTGCCATCACAGCTGAAAATCCTGAAACCACGTGGTTTCAAAGTCCGCGCTGTCATCGGACAAGGAACACTCAGATCCACATGGGTTCCACTGTGTCCCTCCGTCTCTCTAGAGGTCACTGTTGTAGGAGCCCTGGGCCGGCCTCCCACCCCTTGACTTTCCTCACATAAAGCAAGCACCTGTGTGTTTGCGCCTCCTCCTTGACTAGAGGAGTCGTAGCTTGTCTGTGACTTTCACTCCCTGGGGTTTTTTCACTGAAAATAGATCCTGGTAATCGCTCCATAGAAGCATACAGGGATCACACTCCTCCCTCACATCTGCTCAAGACTCCGCGCACAGTGGACAGATGCAGCCGGTCCTCACTGCGGGCACCTGGATCTTCCCCGTCTTTCTCACTGTCAGAAGGAGAGCTTTAACAGACAGCTTGGTGCACCCGTATTTATTTTCCTGCTTGTTTTTTTTGGGGGGGGAGGGTGGTTTTGTTCTGTTTTGGCCAATATTTTCAAGAGAGGCCGCAGGACATAGGGTTGCCGGGGCAGGGGGTAAATGCACGCAGACAGGCCTGCAGGAGGAGTGCAGTCTCCCCGAGCCTCAGAAACACCAGAAGGTTTGGGGGAGTTGTGCACGCCGGTGGGGTCCTGCTCATCCGATGGCACCTAGCATGTCACATCTGCTCCATTCTGACCTTGAGCACCTTCCCACTTCAGGACCCGGGAGCTGTGCTCACATCTCTTGTGCACCTGCCGTGGGGTCCATGGGCTTTTGTGTACTCAGAAGCTCCTTCGTTATTAGAGGTGAATCGTCTGCTATTAGAGGCAATCCCTCTCCCAGATTTTGTCTTTTGCTGTTCTTACGGCACCGGGACCACACGAGGGTTGTTTCTCGCACAAACTTCACCTTCACGCGCCTGGCTCTGGAGTCCCGGAGGAGCCCCTGCTGTCTTCAGTGTGCTCGGGTTCCACCTGAGGCCTGCGTGGGCCTCTCCCTCGGGGCCTCTGCTGGCCCACGGACTGAAACACCAACTCTCCCTCTCCCACCAGAGAGGTGGACTGTGTTTTGGCTATGTTTTCACCTAAAGTTGAGTCTGTATGCGGGTTTTTTTTTTATCCTGTTCGCTGCTTATCTGCCTGGGCATATGTCAGCTCTGCACTGTTTTAATTACCCGAGCTTTACATTTTATAATATTTTGAGCTGCCCCAGCCAAGAATGCAGATGTGACTTTTATAAGCGACCAGCTGGAGACGTCATGGAACAGAAAGCCAAACCACACGACCCATCAAGATTAAATGTTCAAAGCACGTGGTTCCCCGGGCACCGCCTGAAGCTCTCCTGGGCTCCCCCAGGGGCCCCCGGCTACCCTGTCTGCCATGTGGGGGTACTCCTGGGAGGCGGTGGCCTGTCCCCTGGTCCAGGGCTGTTCCTGGTTGCCTGTCCAGGTGGGCAGGTGATAACCAGCCTGCAGCTGAAAGCAGCAGCCCCTGGTGGGACCAGGTGGGCTGGGCAGCCTCCATTCAGAGAGGTACTCCAGGGCTGAAGGGAGCTGGGGGCATGGTGGCAGGGGTCCAGCTGGCTGGGCCTTCACTCCTGTTTTCTCTCTGTGGACCTTCGCTGTGTAGGCCTTAGCAGCAAAGCCAACAGATGAGGCAGAGGAGCCACTGTTCTGAGCATCCTTTCAGGGTCAGAGGATGGTATGGGAAGGGAGTGGAGAGGGCCCCCCACCCTGGGGCACTCAGAGGGGAAGCCCACAGCCCCTGCTTCTCAGGGACGTGGCACCTGATGGCAGGGGGTGGCTGTCAGGGCTTTATGGAGGCGGCAGAGGGAGCCTCTGCAGATCGCAGGCAAGGGTGGGTGGAAGTGGAGGTGCCTGAGGACACACACTGGATGTGACTCCGGGAATAAGACCCCACCTTGCTCGAAGACGTTAGCATCACACAAACTTCCAGGCAGAAGTAGAGCAGCTTGTAGGGGCTGCAAGAGCCAAGTGGCTAGACCTGTTTCCCCACAGGGAAGTAGCTGAGCAGAAAAGGGGAGTAGGGACCAGGTCCAGAGCCCCAGGTGGGCAGGGATGGGCCCCCTGATCTGGGGCTGGTGGACGGGCAGCAGGTCAGGGACCTGTTCAGAGAGTTCTGTCCACCACCCTCTCTGGCTGCCCAGGACCCTCCATGGGCAACGTCACCGTCCCCTGGGCTCACACATGGATCCTTCACCGGACAGGCTTCTGCAGGGGGCGCAGGCCCTCCTCGGGACACGTGCCCGGTACCCAGATCCTCTGGAAGCACCGCTCCGCAGGTGGGTAGCAGACTCCCAGGCCCCAGGCCCTCGCCCCTGGACAACCATTGGACAGCAGTGCCATGGCCACAGCCTGAGGACAGTGCTCCGAAGCGTACCCCACACCCTCTCAAACGCCCCAGCGCCTGCGGGACTCTCCTGCAGTGCTTTCCGAGTACTCCCTTCTCCCAAGCTCAGGAATGCCGCAGGATATAAATACCCACAGACGGAGATCATCAGGCCCGGCCTGTCTGTGGGCTCCGAGCTGCCAGGCAGCAGGCTGACCGCCACGGCACAGGCCGCAGGGGGCCTGGGCTTCGGAGGCCGGATGCCAGGTGACCCTCTTGTGAGTGTCCCCATCCCGGCTGACTGCCAGGCGAGGGAGGACGGTGACAGCCCCCAGTGGCCCTGCCCACCCACTCACTCGGACCTCCAAGAGCAGCAGAGCCATCAGGGGCCGGAGCTCTGGGGAAGGGGTGGCAGAGGAACAAGGCAAGGCTCTGCCTGGGGCAATCCAGGAAGGCTTCCTGGAGCAGAAGCCAGTGGTTCTGGGCAGCAGGACTGTAAGGAAGAGACCTTGAAGCAGCCAGATGAAAGGCCTCCAGAGGTTGATGGGTACACCCAGCCCACAGGGGGATCAGTCCTAGGACGTGCAGAGGGTCAGTTTACCAGCCAAGATGGTACCTCCAGGCTGGGCCTTGCCTGGATTCCCACTCCCCCCTCCCCCGCCGCCCAGTGGTACCTCCCCTCTCCTTCTGTGACAAATGGGTCAAAATCACAACCACAACCCCCTGCCACCCAAGGGGGCCTCAGCAGGCCCACCTAGATTCCAGCCCCAGCTGGGGAAAGGAACTGCAGGCTTCTGAGTCCAACAGCCTTGGGCACACACCCCACTATGAGGCCTTGGGCACATCACCTCCCCTCTCTGAGCCCCCAAGGTTTGCACACAGCACCACTCATCCCCCTCCACTTGCACGGGGCTTGAGTCACGTAGTGTCACTGGGGGTCATCCAGACCCCACACCTGCTGTCAATAGAGACCACCCTGCCCTCCATGACATTGGGGTTGCTCACAGCACCCAGGAGTCCTCGGGACAGAAATTGGTGGCCATCACTGCCCCCCAGGAAGAGGTGTGGACGGTCACCCCCTGTGCCCTCGGGACCAGGGCCACCTCCTCCATGCTCTGACCCTCACTCCAAGGAACTTTCTCTCTGAGAGTGGAGCCAGACCTGCCTGGCCTGCCACACGGTAACCAAATCCACGGGGTGTGAGTTCAAAAGGTCTTGATGGTGCAGTTCTCGTGGCATCCTCTCCTCCAGCCACAGGGGCCAGGAGTACAGGGCTTCCAGAAGCTTCCATGTGGCATCTCCCCAGGGCCCACATGATGCGCCCGCCCTGCGATCCTCCTAGCCTGGTACATGCTCCTTGCAGACCGCTGTCCTTGGATACCATCTCCCACTTCACAGGGGCCAGATGTGAGTCCCAGCCACAACAATCTCACCAGACAACAGGGTCTTGAATCACAAAAGATATCACACCGGCCAAAAGCTGGTTTTGAACGTGAGTCTGAGAAGGGCCACAGAGCTTACCTGTGCCCATTTTCCAGCCAGGGCCCCCAGCAAGAGCAGCCACTCAAGCCCAGGACCCATGCGTCTGCACCTCTCTATTCCAGATGTGCTCCTGGAGCAGCAGGCACCCCTCCCCTGGGAGCTGGCGAACAAGGACACTTGGGTCCCAGATTGCTGGCCCACACCTGCCTTCTAGCAGCAGCCCCAGAGCACGAGGGCCAGGGAACCCCCATTCGTGCCAGCAAAGGTGTCCAGCACCAGAGGAGGGACGATGGGAACTGGCTCTTGCAGTTGGAGGCTTCTGAGTTCCTGACTCCTTGAGAAGCAGGGATGGAACCCAGAACCCTGGAGGATGCGGTGCCCCAGGCCCTGGCTGCTTAGCTCCACAGGACCTGTTTCCAGCCCTGCAGCTGCTCACCGTTCCCAGGACAGCACATGGCAGGGGCTGCTGCATTTGCACCCATGACATGCTGGTTCCTGGGCCCCAGTGCAGCCCCACCAGGCAGGGAGGGGCAGGAGTGCCCTGGGATGGCCCTCGCAAAGCCTCACAGACGCTCACTGTCCCCCCATCCTGGAGGCCGAAGCCCGAGGGGCAGGCAGGTGGGGTCCTCCTGAGGCCTCTGTGTGTGTTTGTGTGTGTGTGTGGTGTGTGTGTGTATGTGTGTGTGTGTGTGGATGGCCATGCTCTCCCTGGGTCCTCACGGGGTTTTCTCTCTTCATGTGTCTGTGTCCTGACCCACTCTTCTCGTGAGGACCCCAGTGACCTCATGTTCCCTTTATCACCTCTTTGGAGGCCCTGCCTCTACGTGCAGCCACATTGGTAGGTCCCAGGCATCAGGGGTTTGACACAACTGTCTTAACCCAAGCAAAGGGCACCTGTGTGATCGTGAGTGTACACTCCACCATTTACACCACACACAACAGCCCATCTTGCCATCCCCAATGGCCAGGCCCTGACACCTCAGTCCCCCCGTCCCTCCTCGTCACAGGCAGGTCACCCTGTGGGCACTGAGCAGCCCAAGACACCGCACGTCTGTCTTCTCTGGGACGGCCCCCCACCCCTCACCCAGCCCCATGACACCCTGCAGCGTGGTAAGGTCCCAGGGTGGGGGCTGCAAGCGCAAAGGAGTCCCTTTATCCCTCCAGCACCTTGGCACTCCACAGGCGCAGGCAAAGCCCACAGGCACTGAGCCCCCGGGAGCCTGATTCGGGTCCAGGCATAGGCGAATGTTCCCTCCTATCTGAGCAACCCTACTGGAAGGCACGAGCAGCCTGCCAAGCCTGCCACAGAGGAGGGGATGCACACTCAGAGAGCCAGGCTATGTAGTGAGGCTGCCCAGCCACGGACAGTGCTCAGACACGAAACCTCGTCCCCCATCCAAGCTCTCAGCACTGCCTGGCCACCCCACATCCCGCACTATGTGGCCTCCTGGCCCCAGGCCCCGCTGTGTGCACAGAGCTCCAAAATCTTCCACCCCTGGACTGTCCCCTGTCCTCCCACTGTCCCTGTGGCCTCAAGGCTTTTCCACTCCCAGGCTGATGACCCTGACATAAGGGATGCCTACGACGCACCCCCCCCCCCCCACACACACACACACGGCTAAGCCAGGCCATGCCCGGGAAGGAGATAAAAGACTTCACCAGAAACTGGGGCTGAGGGACAGGTGGAGGGGGTCCAAAGGGGACAGAGGGGAGAGATCAGACATCATCTCCCCCCAACCCTGCCCACCACGCAGCCCAAGAAACCACTAGGCTGACTTCCAGCGCGTCAATGATTAACACCTGCTCGTTGGGAGGTGCTGCCAGAGGCACCTTGGGAACCCAGGAAGGGCAGGGTGGCAGAGGGTGGCGACGGGAGCACCCAGCTAAGTTTAGGAGCCAGGGCCCTCCCCACTCTCCTGAGGCCCTCCCTCAAACCTCTCAGCTGCACCTGATCTCCAAACATCAGGGCTCAGGTACGGATGTTGCCTGTTGGGGGAGCTCTGCACCTGCCCCGCAGGGGCTCATGGGAGCTGAGAGAGCTGGGTGCCCAGGCCAAGCAGCCACAGTGGTGGGAGGGGTGGCAGGAGGTGGGATGAGGAGCAGCTGGGACAAGACAAGAGTCTGCCCGTGTCATCCTGCTGTTCCCAAGAGGTTGAGGTGGGATGAGGCGTGGAGGGGAGCCTGGAGAGAAGGTGGGTGAAGAGGGAGGAAGAGGGGAGGCTGGGTTCCTCATGGCTTTCACCAGTCAGGGGAAGGACAGGGACCCCTGAGGGTATACGAGGGAGGAGGGGGCCCAGCCCAGGGGCCAGAGGTTGCTATGACAACCCTGCTCCCTCCTCCGTCTGGGCATCTCCCCTACCTGCCTGGCTCCACTGAGGCCCACTAGCAAGGAGACCAGGACCCCCAGGCCCTCAGCTCGATGGGAAGCCGCCCCACGATGAAGGTGAGGACACCAAGGATCTGGGAAGTCTGGGGGGGCTGGGCGGGGGCAGGAAGCCCGAGCAAGCGGGAGGCAGAGTCCTGCTCCCTGACCCCAGCGGCCAGGGCAGGCCAGGCGCACACAGGAAAGGCTGCTCTCCTGGCGGCCGGCCGGAGTAGGGGTTCCCCGAAGAGGAGAGGGACAGGATATCCTGGCCCGCTTCCCCAGCTGCGCCTGGGAGAGTGTGCCCAGCCTTGCAGGGCCCACGAGGACGGTGGCTCCCACGTCCACCCACCTGGCCAGGCGCTTCAAGGCCAGGGAAGCAAGCCTGGCCGGCCTCGGCAACAGTCCTGCCCCTGCCACGGTGTGGCTCTGCAAGGACGGGGCTTTCTCTCACCCCACCTCGGACGCCTCTGAGAGCCACGCCAGGGCCACGGTGGCTGCTGTCCACCCCTCTCGTGGGGCTGCAGCCTGGCCCCGACCACTCAGCCACAGGTCACTGTCACAATCTCAGCTAGAAGGCCAGGTGCCCTCAAAGTCTGGCCAATCGAGAGTGTCCAGGGCCTACTATCCTCCTGGAGACATTAGGGGGCAGGAGGCACCTTCCCAGGCCCCAGCTAAGCCACAAGCCCTCCTGTCCAGGGTCGCCCCTCAGCCCCAGCCCGCATCGGGAGAGCCGCAGTGGGTGTCTACGCCCAGGGCCACGGCACACCTCTCACACGGCAGGGCCCAGAGCAGGAAATGACTGAGCCAAGGGCACACAGCCACTCCAGGAGCATCCCTTCCTGGCTCGCCCCCGCGGGGAAGACGTTCAGCCACTATCCTCAGAAGCCACCCCTGCCCGCCCGCTCCTGCGAAGGCCAGGCGAAGGCGACTCTGCTGAGCAAACTTCCGAGAGCTAAACAATCAGAATCAGGAAGAAAACACAAGTGTAAGCAGAGACTTCCTCTGGGGCGCGGCGAGTCCTCTTCCTCCACACGGCACCGCCACCGCCAGGGAGCCCGGGTGACACGCACCCACGGGCCTGTACCCCCAGGATTGAAGCCTGTGGGGCTTCTGGAGGCCCCCAGCCCTGGCAGCCACCCAAGGGTGGGGGCACTGCAACACCACCTGGAGGCCCTCTGGGCTTGCCTCCCTGCCTTCCCCCTGGATCCGGCGTGCAGGGCTCCAGGACAGAGAGGCGGCAGGCAGGGTCTCCTCCAAGGCCTAGCCATAGAGTCCATCCCACCCTGGGCGTCTCAGGCCAGGGTTAGGAGGCAAGCAGCCCGTGTGCACAGGGGCACCCACAAGCCTGACCCTGGCAGGGCAGCGACACAGCCAGGGTCTGACGCAGGGGACCCCTTGGGGTCAGTGCACCCACATCTCCCTAAGCCCTGAGACAAGCCTCTGCTGCAGCTGAGGGCAGAGCCCCCACCCCACCCACATCAGCCATGTCATGGTCATGCACCCTCTGAACTGTGGAACCTGGGGGCCAGGGTGGGTTAGAGGTGAAGACTAGGGCCCTCTCTGCCTCTAGGGACACAGTCCTAAAGACCTGTCCCTGTGACCTGCACGGAGGGCCGTGACCCTGCTACCACCTCTGCTCAGAGGAGCCAAAGTGTGAGGCTGAGTCTGCCCCACCCCGGCCTGCTTCACCTTCCCAAGACAATGCTCCCAGCCAGCCAGGGCCTGGCTCCCGTTGCATCCCTGGGGACCCGGTGGCAGTGCCGGCAGGAGAAGAAAGGGTTCTGACTGCGCCCCCCAACCAGGTCTCTCCCAGCCTCCAGCCAGCAGGGACGAGCACCTGTCACTACCAAAGGGAAAGAAAGCAGAGGGAGCCCCCCAGCCCCACCATCAGTGTGGGGACGGCCACGCCAGGGCTCACGGGCCAAGGGCTGGCAGCGTACCAAGAGGATTCGGGCTGGGCAGCCAGGAAGTGGAGCCGAGGAACGGCAGGGGAGGGCTCCGGGGCAGGCAGCGGGGAAGGTGGCCCTGAGGAGGTAACTTCCTTGTACCCCCACCCCTGAGGAATGGAGCGCCCTGCCCCCCGCAGGCATGCCCCAGCGGGCATCAGAGCCACCTGGGTGAGAGCAGGTCAGGTGCTGCCGAGGGTCCGCTGTCTCCTGGCCCACAGCTGCCTCCAAAGGAGGGTTAGAAATGTGGATCCAGCCCCACCCCTCCCCGGAGCGCCTCCAGGGTCCCCTGCATCAGGAGCTCAGGTCCCTGAAGGGGGTGGGGCCTTCCCCACAGCCACACTGACTCCCCTGGCACAGGACACTCCCCACACATGGCCTGCCTTAGGCTGGGACCCTCCCCTCCTGGGGGCTCCTGAGTCCCAGATGCCCCACGACCCTGAGGAGTTCTGTCTGCTGCACCCAAGGGCAAGCTCCCCCTGGTGCACGTCCTTTCCCAGAAGGATTAACACCTGGACCGTCCTTCCAAGGAGGCGTGCAGCCAACTTCTGGGTTGGGGCAGCCTCCCCCTGCCCCGCCCCGCCACATGCCTGGGCAGAGCCAGGGGGGAGCTCCCCGCCCCCCCCCCCCGCCAGCCACCCCAGGGTCGGACACCCCCCTCCAGGGTCAGACCCACACCCGCCCTGAACTTCAAGGGACAGGCTCCTCAGAGTGGCTGTTGGCCCCATTAACCTCTTCTTCCCTCTTGGCCTCTCTGAGTGGCAGCTGGCACGGTCCCCGCGGCAGCAGGTGGCACGAGACAGGGTCCGTCCCCGCGCCGCACCCCCCACCCCAGCCCGCGGGAAGCCCCGTGCCCCGCCCGCGCCGGGGCCAGACTCACACTGCGAAGTGGTAGACGAAGCACTTCCAGCCGGTGGGACGCTCGAGGAAGTTGTAGACGCGGCCCTGGATGTGGGTGCGCGCGAGGAGCGGGCGGCGCGCGCTGTAGATGGAGACGCGCGGGTCCAGGCTCACGGGCGGCCGCGCAGCAAGGTCGGCGGCGCTCGGGGGCGCGGCGGGGGACGGGGGCGGCGCGGACCCCGGGGCGCCGGGCGGCGCGATGGGTGCGTAGAGCGCTCCGCCCGCCGGGCCGCCCTCCGCCAGCTCCAGCGAGAAGGGACACTTCTTGGCCAGGCCCGCGCTGCCCCGCCGGGAGCCCGGCAGGCGGCCGCAGCCCCAGCGCTTCTTGTCGGGCCTGGGCGGGGAGGAGGCCGCGGCCATGGCCAGGCTGGGCCCGCGGGGGGCCGGCGGCGGCGGCACCGGGAGCTGTGGCGAGGGCAGGCGCCGGGGGCGCAGTGCGGGCGGCCGGCGCGGCCAGCCGGGGCGTGGGGGCGGGGCCGGAGGGGGTGGTGGCCGCGGGCCGGTCCCCGGGGATGGCGCGCCCCGCCCCTGGCCAGACGCCCCGCCCGGACCAACCGGCGCTCCGGGCGCCCTAGCCCGCGGGCCTGCGCCCACCTGCTGCTCCCGCCCTTTCGCCTCTGCTTGCTCCCCCCGCCCGCCCCGCGCCTTCCGCGCCTCGGCTCTGCCCCGTGTGCGCCCACGTGCGCGCCCCGCCCCCCACGCCCACCTGCTACTCAGGAGCCCCCAGCTGAGCCGAGGAGGAAGGCCAGGGGCACAGGTGCAGCTGCTGCAGACCGCCCTGCCCCGGCAGGAGAGCAGACAGGGTAGGGCACCATAACCCACTTCACCGGAGAGAGGCTGGGATAATGGGGAGAAGGCGGCACCCTAGGGCACCCACAGACTGACCCTCTTGACACCAGGGGGCGGCCTGTTAGCTCCTCCAACACTTTGACCACCCTCTTCCCTGTGCCCGCCCACTGTGGGTGGGGAAAAATGCGGTCTGGTCAGTGCCCACTAGGGGCCATCCACCCCAGGAGGCAAACCTGGGCCATTGTGGGTCAGGGACAGCCATAGGAGCCCTGCCCATGGGCGATGTGGGGCCTACTGGAGGTGGCCGGTCGGGGGTGTAGGCAGGGTTTGATTACGGGGCAGGTCATGGCAAGGTGTTTTTGAGGTCCTGGGGACATGCAGAATGGATGTCTTGTCCTCCTCGAGCTCTGCCCTGGGCTTGACACTGCATCCCAGGGATTTCCCCGGATGCCAGGGGCAGGGTGTATAGAGGTGGGATGGGATCAGGTTTGCGAGGTCTTGCACACTGCCTCTGGTCATTTTCTGGGCTGGCATTTGGTTCCCTGCATGCTGGGGTGCAGGAGTTGGGGGTGCTGAATAAACAGCCTCTCTCGGGACATTGACCGGGGCAGAGGGATAACCGCCCGGCCATCGTTCAAGGGACAGGTCACTTACCAGACACTTCCCAGGTCTTCACTGAGCACCCCAGGCTGATTTATTTCATGTACCCCTCAACCATGAGAAAACCAGCTTCCATTGGATAGAGCGAAATTCTGGCCCTTCACTCCCCACACCTGGGATGGTGCCCACACGCAGCCACCTGTTGGTATTTGCAGAAAAAGGAACGCAGTGGGTCCCAGCCCGCTCCAGGGAACTGGGGAGACTCCAGGGCCCCTGAGGCCAGGAAACCTTTCTGGGAAGCACAGCAGTGCGGCTACAAACCCACAAACCGGCAGGCAGCCAGCAAGAGTCTGCGTCCACAGGGCCCCAGGGGACAGGCGGGGCCCACCGCTGGCATTCACTCAATACTTTCTGAATGAATGCACCAGGAACAAGCCCTGTCTGCACATCCACATCCCAACCCAAAGGGGGAAGATGATCTGTTAGTGGGTGGTGTTGGGACAATCAGAGAGCTGTGGAGGAAGGAAAGAAAAGAAAACAAAAAGTGTGGGTCCACCTCACATGCACACACAGGAATGGGTTTGGAAGGCTTAGATATAAAAGTCCAGGTGGGGTCACATGGATTCTGTAAGACAGTCTTGGGGAATTCCGCAACCACCTGAAGGCCGGGAGGGAACTTGCATCCTACTGTGCTTGAAATCGAGACAATAGCTGAAATTAGCAAAGTCAAAAAGACCAATGGGCCCCCGGAAAGAGTCTTTACAACTTACCTGGCAGGTAAAGGATTAACAGCACCGGCTTGTTCAAGACATTGAAAATCAGATAGGCAATGGCAGGCGGCCTAGGACGCGAGAGTTCACAGCTTAGGGGAGCTTGTGATCTTTGCACTTATGAAAAAGTGAGCGACGTCACTGCTAACGCGAAAAATGCAAATTAAAAGTACAGGCCGATACCATTGCCCCCCTATCTGATTGGAGGGCATCCAGACATTTGACGGCCACGGCCACACATCCCGCAGGTCCCGCAGGCGAGGCCCCTGGGGAGGGGGGTGGGGACGGTGCTTCGGCATTGCCAGCGGCAGGGTCCCCGGGTGCACTTAGCAAATGGCCCAGTAGACCCTTCGGGTTAGTTCCACTCCCAGGAACGACCCAAAGACCCGGGAAAATAGGAAGTGACACATGCTGTGCTCCTCTCCTCAGAAAACATCACAGACAACAAGAATATCCCTCCCGGGAGCTGCCCCGTGCTCAGGCACAGCCACACAAGGTCGCCTGCGGTCAGCATTTTCGCCGGCGTTCCTAGGACCGAGGATCCCAAGGAACCGCGTTGTCACTAACAACCTCCGTGTTGTTACTCTGGGATTGTGTACATGATGTTAGACCCCTTAGGAGCGAAGATTTTGAGCATGAGAGATATGGAAGGATGAAACCAGGGAAGTACGGAGCAATCCTTAAATCTGAATCAGGAACACGGGAGTAAAGCACTGGGCTCTTTTATCTGAAAACAAAATTACTCTCCGTCCACCAAAAAGTTTCAGGAAGGGCCCACCCACAGAAGGACGACCAGAGCAGGGGAAAGAACCATGCAGTAAAAGACATCCCATATCTTAAAAAAAACATTCATTCATGACGATGCCACAGAGAATCCTCTTGACCTTTTGCTGGTTGCTAGGGCTCATTATTCTGAAAGTGGGTCTGGAAGGGCCGGTGGCCTGGCTCCTGCCCGCCCCGTTGGCACTGGTCTTCAGGGGGAAGCAGCACAGGTGCTGGAGGTGTGCACTGCACTACTTCCTCCTGCTGTTGTGGGTTGTGTGATGTCGGGAATGGCTTTGAAGCAGTCGGCAGGGTGGGGTGGGGAGTCCGGGCAGAGATTAGACCCAACTGCCTCTGAATTGGCCATTGTTGAGCTGGCCGCTGACTGAGGTCACAACATGACCAACTTTACTTTTTTATATGTCTCCTTATTTTTAAAATTTTAACAGGTCACCACTCAAGCACCTGGGGAGGCTTTTCAGAGGCCAAGGTGGGGGGAGAAAGTGAGGGGCACTCAGGGAGCCCTGAGCCACACAGGTTTCCACTCTGGGGGCCCTGGGCTGTGGCAGGGGGACTCTGGGGTGCATAGGAGGCTGGCCGGGGTCCAGGGGCGGGGGGGTTGCTGCTGAGAACTCCCTGCAAGCTCTGAGGAGCTGGTGGCTGCCTGAGGGGAGGACCCAGGACCTGGGCTGGTGGGTGGGAGCTGGGGCAGTGGGGCGGAGCTGGGCGTGCAGGCATAGCGAATGGGGCTGGGACGCACTGGGCTCAGGTGAGGAAAGACCCAGGGTCAGGGTGAGGCCAGGGCCAGCCCTCGGGAGCAGGAAGTACCAGCTTACCAGGCCCCCTCTGGAATGCCCCTCCCGCCCACAGCCCCCTCCCCAGGCTGAGCCCTGCACTCAGCTTCCCTCCGTGGCCTCCGCACCCTGCAACCCACCCCACATTCTTTCCCTGGGGCCGGAGGGCTGTCAACATTTGCGTAAACTGAGGCTGGTCACAGGGTATGGGGCTGCCACAAGGTCTATGGGCCAGGGGTGCGGCACCAGAGGCTCCTGCCTGGCTACCTTCTTTGGCAGGACTTCTGATTCGGCACCCCCACACTCCCCCGTCCTTGCTGAGCACCGGCTGCATGCCCCGAATGCTGTTCATGTTCAGCCCGGCATGCTGTTCAGGCAGGGATAGTGCTCTCCTGGGGGTTGGAGTGGGTGGGGGGGGGGCAGAAAACAGAAGGAGCCAGAGGAGGGAGAGGGAAGGCTACTGAGGGTGACCCCCAGGGAGGGTCCAAGGGGAGCGTCCACACAGAGTCGCTCCCAGGGCCCTCCTCAGCCACTGTGAGAAGTAGCTGCATGCAGTAGGTGCTCAGTACGGAATGGTTAAATGCCTAAGCTCCTGGAGGGGGGTTTGAGGAGGCAGGTGCCACCAGTTCCTCTTCCTCAAGTTCACAAGTCTGTTGAAGGGGTCCTTGGGGGCAGGACCGCAGCCCTGCGGAGCTCGACTGTGCTGCCCCAGCCCCATGCGCACACTGTGCTCCCTGGTGGCCCACGGGGGCTCTGGTGGCCCCTCTGCCCCAGACGCTGGCCTGCCCGTGCCCATAGTCCAGGATGGCACCCGAGCAGTGGCCTCCAGCGGCTGGACGCAGAGTTGCCCTGGGCTCCCAGAGCAGACACAGACGCGCAGGCGGGGGTGCTAGGCAGGGCCCGGGATCGGCATTCCTCCCACGCGGGGACACGGAGATCCCCAGTTTGGGCAGCGTACCAGGCCAAAGGCTGGGAGTCCCTCCGCTCGGAGTTGACCATGTCTCTCCCGCTCAGGGGCTCCGTGAGTGTTGCTCCGCAGAGTTGACTGGCTCTAATTGTGCCCAGCTTGGGGTGCAGGAGGCCTCACCCTGGTGGGGCTCCCAGCGGGCAGACTGAGCTGGACCTGCCAGCCCCGCACAGCCCCCTGCCCTTTCCCCTCCATTCACCGCCCCGCTCCTTTCCAAAGCACTGGGCTGGGTGCTGTGCATTTGCGTGTGCGTGAGTGTGCACGCATGTTATGGTGCACCCGGGGAGGCATGTATCACACCTATGTGCATGCATGGCACATACATGTGCATGTGTACCCGCACAAGCCCTTTCATGACCAGAGAGGGACTGGAGAGACCCTGCCCGCACCCCTAAGAAGGGGGAATAGGAGGAAAGATGCTCAACAGAGAAGCCAGCCCAGGACAGAGATGGGGCCAGGAGTCACCTGCTGGCAGGGTCCCACCTGCGGACCACACACCCGCACTCGGCCCTCCCTGTCCAGGACACAGAGTCCTGCCCGGCATCCCGTGGGTGAGTGGGGAGCTCCCCCAGTGTTTTCTCTGGTCTGAGAGGTTAGGTCATCTGACATCACTGCTCCAGTTCGGGGAGTTCCCAGACAGCTACCGCCCACAGGCAGCCTCTCCACATGCTTGCTGCTTGCCGGGGCCACTGGGACTGGCTTTGCACCTGGAGGTTCAGCTTCAGAAGGGTGTCGTGGCCATGCCGCAGGAACCCTTGGGTCCCCTCTTGTCCCCCTGCCAGCCTGTGAGCCTCACCCTCCTTCCACATGAATGACCTAGGGACCAGCCCTGAGAATCCAAAGTCCTGGTGATGAGGGTCCAAGGTAGCTGGAGCCTGGCAGGGCACCCCCACAGAAGCCCTGGATACAGTCCCTCGAGATGAAGTCGGTTTGGGATGTGAGGTCAGCTCCCAGCTGGCAGGGCCACCTGGTAATACCTTTGCTGGGAATTTGGACCAACTGCTTGCAAAATCAAGACCCGACTCTACGTTAGCCAGCCTGTCCAGCTGTTGTAAGGATGTGTGGTCTGGTGCCCTTTGGTGAAATCACCCCCAAAATATGCCCCCTCAGACACGCACCCTAATCCTTCACTTTCCTGTGGGAGCTGGTAGGGTGAAGTCAGGGGCTCTCTAAGCAGGTGGGGCCCTGGGAGGCACATGGCTGCCCAGCACCGCCGGGGGCCTGACATGCCCCACTTATGATGACCAAGACTTGGCCCTCACAGGGCACCCACCCAGAAGAGTGGCCCACGCCCACTCCACCTGGCCTCACTGACCGTGCTGGGGCAGCAGGTGGCTGCACTTGGGGAGCATCTGATACACTATCAGGCCCTTCCCGGCTGGACACATAGGTGGGTGCCCCTGGCCACGTGGAGAATGGAGGGCAGGAGTCCTGGAGTGGGTGGTCTATCCCCAACCCTTCAAGGCCTTGGGGTAGTTTCCTGGCCTGGGTCCTGTCCACTTGGCTGGTGCTGCTGGCTTGGCACTTCAGCCAACAGGCAGGCCCTCTGGGCCAGTCTCAGAGCCAGAGCCAGCCTGGGCCTCGGCCAAGAGTGGACTCGGAGAGGGCAGGTGTGCAGGTCAGGCCACGGGCTGGCAGGGAGGCCAGGATGTCACAGCCCAGAGCAAAATGGGGTGAACAAAGGAGGAAGAGTCAGGGATGAGTCAGCCAACATGCTGGTATTTATTGGGTGCCTACTGAGTTCCCAGCCTTGCTTGGCTACAGTGTGGGGGAAACCAGATGAGCGGAAGGCCAGGCCTCACTATGGGGGATCGTGATTTTGTCTGAGATACACAGACTGAGGAGAGAAAGGAGCCACACGGGAACCTCACAGGCTGTGCACAGTGCCCCCCCTCAGCCCCTCCCCACCCCACCCCCCACCCGCCCCAGCTACCCAGAGCCTGTGACAGAGCCATCCTCACTGGCAGGGCAGGTGGGCACCCTGAGGGCTGAGGCTGACTCATTTGTGTCTGTGAGTCCAGGTGCCCGAGGGGAGGTAGCAAATGGTGAGTGGGTGGCCAGAGGAAGGAGTGGATACATGGTGGGCGGGTGGATGGCTGGAGGGATGGGCAGATGGACGGATGGGTGGATGGCAGTTGGAGAGTGGATGCACTGAAGGGTTAGTGAGAAAGTGGATGGATGGATGGATGGTTGGATGGATGGATGGATGGATGGATACACAGATGCATGAACCATGATGGTGGGGAGATGGATGGATGGACAGGTGGACAGACAGCTGGATGGACAGATGGGTGGATGGATGGAGATGGGTAGGTGAGTAGATGGACAGATGGATGGACGGATACTTGGATGGATGGATACACAGATACATGAAGCATGATGGGTGGGGAGATGGATGGATGGGCAGATGGACAGACGGACGGACGGATGGATGTGTGGATGGAGGGACCAGTGGTTGGATGGAGGTGGGGAGGTGGATGGATGGTGGGTAGATGGACCACCCCTGCCTCAGTTACTCACACAAATGTTACCTTTGCGATGAGGTCGCCCCTGACTCACCCTCAACCACCAGTTCTTTCCACAGCCGTTTAAATAATTTCTTTCTTTTATTTGGTTCTGATAGGTTTCATTGTTCATTGTCCATGTCTTGCCTGACGCCAAGGACAGTGTGGGCACATGGAGTTGCTCAATACTTGTGTTTGGTGACAGAAGGGGCGGAAGGGTGATGCAAGGCTGGGACGAGTGGGTGGGCGCCCTGGGGGGCCAAGAGGGTGGGGGGGGTGTCCACGGAGGCCTGCCTTTAGTAAGCCCTGCAGACCCCAGGGAAGGGAGAATTGTTTTCTTGGCCTCCTCAGGAGCCAAGAGGAAGGAGAGGAGGGGGCAGCCGAGGCCTGGCAGGTGTACCCTGACCCGATGCCCATCCCCTGGAGCTCCAGCTGCACCTGCAGGATGAGACCCGTGTGTCCATGTCTGCACACCCACAAGCACACATGCGCATGTACCCCAGTCCCTTCACCGCACGCTCGCTCCCTGGGGCTTAGGGGCTCCAGGGAATCCAGGGACACCCACCTCTGGTCTGAACATGCTCTTGGCCCCACAGGCTCCGCAGGTGGTGGTATCGCGTCCTCACCTCCTTCGGTTCCAGGCCCCTTGGTTGTTAAGGGAGGAGGGTTATCCCATAGCCTCACTGCCCCTCACACACATGTACACATGCAGAGGAGACACGGTCAGAGCACACCAGCATGTGCGGGAGCCCCTTCCTTGGGCCCAGCGCTTCCCTGGGCCTGGTGACACCTGCTCTGGATGGTCTGCGTGGAAGGGCCGCCCCACATGCTGGAGGAGACACTCCTTTGTTTGCGATTCTGGGTCTGAGGCTGAGCACCCCGGTGGGGTGGGGTGGGGGGGCGTGTCTCCTTCCTGCAGCTCCAGGAGGCTCCCAAGACTAGATGGCGGGAAGCAGAGGGCAGGAGCCTCAGCTGGACCCCCTCGGTGTCCATCCCTGCATCTGTGCCAGGTCGACGACCCCTTCTAGGGTTCACAGCACCTGCAGGTGCTGCCCGTGAGGCCAGAGGCCAGAGGCCCTGCTGCCACCCTCTGTCCCTTCCTGGTCCTTGCTTCTGGGGACAAAGGCAACAGACAAGGATCCACCTGCCAGACACGAGATCCTGGGCTGAGATCCTGAAGGTCACTCAGGAGTGTGGTGGATGGGGCCGTGGGGATGCGGACCCCCAGGGCAGCTTTGCACCCATGGATGCCGTGGTGGGACACGGCACCCATGGGTGGTGCTGGGTCTGGTGGGGCTGGTGGGGCTGCAGACCCAGGAGTGTGGGGAGCCTGGGGGTCTGGGCTGCTCGGCAGGAGTGACCCTTAAACCCACTGAGCTCTTGGCCTCCCCTCTGGGCACTGGATCAGCCCAGTGGCTGTGGTTGGTGGCCCTGCCCTGAAGAACCTGCTCTGCCCTCTCCACCTGGGAGTGGCCAGAGGGGGCATCCCCCTGAGGACCAGGGTAGGCCCCTTCCTGTCCGAGGACCCCTGAGTCTGGACCTCATGCAGACCTGAGGCAGGCTTAGGGTCAGAGGAGACCCAGGGCTCTGCGGCTCCTGGCGTTCCTGCCACAGGACAAAGGAGCAAAGGTGGCCCATTGGCTGCCAATCTTCCCACAAATTAAACCCTGCAAGGCAGCCAGTGGGCAGGGGCAGGGCTGCCCACCTAGGGCCACAGGACAGCTGGAGCCCACTCTCGGCCTCCCTCCCAGGCCTTAGCTGTGCCTCCGTGGGTCTCTGAGGTCAGCCTACATTCTGGGTTGGGTCTGCTGTTCCAGGGACAGTGGCCTGGGGGCTGGTCCCCCTCCCTGCTGACATGGAAGTGTCACATGAGCGCACTCCCAGGCATCACACGCGGTGCTGGTCCCAGGGCAGCTGTAACAAAGGTGAGGGAGGCCCGCTCACGCACACACACCCCTGCACGCTCCCTCGGTCACCCACTCGTTCATCTGTTCCCCCAACAGCTGTGGTATGAGCCTGGGAGGCACCAGTGGCCTCAGGGGCCGGCAGCTTCGAGGAGGAAGCAGACCAGCAGCAAACAAATACATGGAAAGTCGCTCCAGAGGGCCAGGTTCCCTGGAGAATAACTCCAGGAAGCCCAGAAGAGACCTGGGCAGGACCCCGGGCTGGTGGGGCAGGGCGAGGGAGTCCAGATTCCCGGAGAGAGGGAGGTGGGCAACGGGCGGGGCGGGGAGGGCAGGGCCACAGCTGGTTTGGGGTCTGTTGTGACAAGAGGGAGCCATGGATGGGTTGTAGGTGGGAGAGTAGCTGGGGGTGACTGGGGACGGGTGTCCAGGAGGCAGAGGTAGAGGGCGGGAGGGGAGCACGGGCAGGGAGGCCAAGGCTGCCCCACCCCACAGGCTGGAGAGTCTGGGGAGACCCCCTCACTCTGCACACGCCCCCGATACAGCAGGACCCCCAGCGGGCCCAGGGCCCAGGCTGTCAGGCCCTCCGCCCCCGCCTGACCGGGGCTGCAGGCCAGCCCCCTGCACACGGCCTGCGCGGAAGCTGGTGCACAGGCTCAGGCCCCAGGGCCTGTGGTTCACGTACGGGGCCCTTATCTCCTGAGGGGCCTCAGCGAGCCCCTCTCCTCCCTGGGTGGGCGCCTGGTGAGGCTGCAGCTGTGCCCAAGCCCTGACCTGAGCCCTCGTGTCCAGGGGCAGAGCTGGCTTCCGCCACCCTGACCGCCTCCACGCACCCCGACTCCAGGCACAGTCCTGGGGCGCCCCCTGGTGGCCGATGGGCCAGACCAGAGACCCTGGGGTCCCAGAGGGCAGGGCCTGGATGCTGTCCCCACCCCTCCGAGGGTGTAGGGAATGAGGGGTCCCCGGGAGGTAGTCCGGGGGGAGGGGCTACTGAAGTGTCACCCAGGCTCTGCTTTCAGGTGTGACCCACAAGTTCCAGAAGCTGGACGGTTCAGGTGCCCATTTTCAGAGAAACTGATGCCCCAGAGTGGTTAAGGAGCCTGAAGGATGCTCAGGGCATGAGCCCAGGCCTCGGGTCGTGGACAGCACCGCCAGTCACGAACCCCGACACCCCATCCTGCCCCAGGTGGAGACAGTCATGACGTGCTGCCTTCCCAGGACCACGCACTCTGGACATGCCTGTATTGGCCATACACTCTGGTACCTTTGCTGCCAGGGCTGGAGATTCTGCCTCAGTTTCCCCAGTTGGGATTTGTGGGCTGGAGAGAAACGCAGTTATGTTGGGTGGGACACGGACCGGACTCAGCCCCTGGCCACGTGTGGAGGGCGTGACGCCAGCAGGGTGGTCTCACAGCCACCCCTCGCGGGGTCACCTCCTGGAACTCGGCAACGAGCGCGCCTTGGGGGCCGTTGGGTCACCAGGGCTGGGAAAGCCTGGACCTTGGCGCCTGGTAGCTTTGGCCACAGCAGGCCTGTGGGTCCCCCGTGACCAGATCAGGTGGTGGCTTCGTCGGTCATGGCATTGGCTGCCTGGGTGCAGGGGTGGTGGGCGGGGAGGGGGAGGAGCAGGGAGGTGGCTGCGGGCGCCCCGGGGGTGGGCAGCCTCCACTCTGCTCGCTGGCCAGCAGCTGCATGTCGGGGCGCCGGGGAGGAAGCGGGCAGGTAGGTGCCCTGGGCTGCCAGCCTCCGGTGGGAGCAGGAGCAGGGCGCCCCTCCCAGGTGGGTCGGGTAGGTGCTGCGGGAGGGGCTGGGCTCCGGTCTGCAGCCCCGAGGGAATCCTGCCTCTCTGTGGGGGAGGCAGGGGCTTGGGGAAGGGGCCGTCCCTCCGCCCCAGGCCCAGAGCTGGTGCTCAGGGTGGGTCCCAGCAGAGGGGTGGCTCCCCCAGGCCCTGGGTCCTGGACTTCGGGGCGGCATCTGCCCAAACAGCCAGCACAGGAGGTGGGGGCTTGGAGCCGGTGCCTGTCCTGGTGGGGGGAGGCTTGCCCGTAATGCCCTCTCCCCGATCCGCACCCCTTACCCCCATCCCAGGGGTCCCACATCCTCACGGGCGGACAGAGGGACCCGGCACTGACCGCTGGCCTGCAGAGCTCGCTGTGGGACTGGTCGGTGCCTTCTCATGGCTGCTCCCTTCCTGCATCTCAAGGAGGAAGCGAGGAGCCCAGAGAACCTGAGGGGCTTGCCCAGGGTCACCCAGCTGGGGTGAGGGGAGCAGGATGGGGCCCCTGGGGCCTGGCTGCCATTTCCCTGATGGCCTCTGAGATGGGGTGGCCATTTGTCCTCCCATGAGAGCCCCCGGTACCTTTGCTGCCAGGGCTGGAGATTTTTGCCTCAGTTTTCCCAGTCAGGATTTGTGGGCTAGGATTCCAACCAGGGCTCATATAGGACGCCCCCCAGCTTCCCCTCCAGGAACAAGGAGGGCATTGAAGACCAAGACACCTGCTCATGCAAATCCTGCTTGTTTGCATACCCTTCCCACTTAGTGGCCCCATTTGCCTGGCCTCTGGCGCCATGCCACCCCCAGTGCCCGGCACAACGCCCGGACACCCCCTCGGTCCCAGGCTGGAGTGTGGGGCGAGCAGTAGCGGCTGTGGTCCCAGGGATGACGAGGCTGGTGCTCCACACTCCTGCTCAGGACCACCTGTCCCGTCAGTGAGGAATTCCAGGGGCCGCCCACTGCCGTCCCCGCCAGGTCCCCGTCCCCGGCCTGGCCAGCCTGCGGCTCATGGAGCTTGAGCGTGTCACTGTTGTCCAGGCCCCAAACCCCCAAAGCCTCCCACTCCCTGGGCAGGGAGGCACATCCAGCCATGTCCCTCCTGCTCACAGGGCATGTGTCCAGAGGTGGCGAGTGATGACCCTACAGCTGGCATGACAGGTCCCTGGTGGGAGTGAGGGTCATTCCCAGACAGCAGCCCTGCAGTCCCTGTCCTGTCCCCACCACCCCCCAGCAGGGCATACGCACGCCCCACCTTGCCACCTGTACTTTGGGGTAGAACTTCCCCCAGGACCTCAGACTGTGACTCATCTGGAAATAGGGTCTTTGCAGGTGTCACTAGTTAATGTGAGGTCATGGTGGGTAGAGTAGGCCCTTATCCAGCGACCAGTGTCCCTGTGAGATGAGGGACATGTGGGCAGAGAGACACGTGAAAGACCACAGAAGGACGGAGGCAGAGGCTGGAGTCCCCTGGAGCCCCGGGAGCCAGAGGGGCAGACAGGACCCTCCCCGAAGCCTCTAGAGGGAGCGCAGCCCCGTGGCATGTGGCTTTCGGACTTCTGGCTCTGGAGCAGGGAGCAAAGGACGTCACCCACCACCCTGCCTGGTCACAGCCCCCACTCACCCAGGGCCCAGACCCCAGCCTCCTATTAGAGGTTGCTAACCTCCTGGAAAGGGCCCAGGTTCCTGCTCTGGGGGCGGGAAGCCAGGAGGATTTGCATCACCCCCCGCCCCCCCAGGGCTGTCACTACCGAGTATCACCAGAGCCTCAGGAGGCACAGCCAGGCCTAGACGCAGGGTGGGATGGGGGGTGCTGGCTCTGGCCTGGGGTCTGGGGGTCACCAGCAAGGCTCTGGCCTCGGCTCCTTGCCTCTGCGTTGATGGCTGCAGGGTGTCCCGGGGGCCTAACCCGTGTCCCCACGGCCCATCTCCCAGTTGGGCTGTCACGGGGCCACGCCCTCTCGGAGGAGCGTGCGGAGGGCCTGCCTTGCTTCTTCCAGCTTCTGGGGTTCCCGCCTCTGCTGCGGGGTCACGTGGGCTTCTCCCCTTTCCTGATGAGGGCACCGGGCACTGCGTTAGGGGCCACCCAACGAGCTCATCTCAAATCCGTCTGCAGAGAGCTTGTGTCCACAGGAGGCCCCGCTCATGGGTGCCGGGGTCAGGACTTGGACGTGTCCTTCTAGGAGACACAGCGGGAATGGCCACAGGGATGCAGGTCCCTGTCGTCCTGTGGGGTCCTGCCCATCTCCGTCTGTCCCCTCTTGTGAACATGGGTGGCGCCTCCCTGAGAAACAGAGGGTGGCTTGATGGGGGAAGGGGATTTTACCAAAGGCTCTTCCCATCGGGGTTGGGGTGGGGGGCAGGGAGGCGGGGGGCAGGGGGCCGGGGGGGCGCCGTGGAGAAGCTGTGGACGCAGCTCAGTGGGAGGGGATCTGCCCACAGCCTGCCTGGACAGGTGGCCCTGGAGCCGAGGGCGGCCGGGACACAGGGCTTACCCGGGTGGGTGTCGAAGGGGCAAGGCTTCTTGAGGGCCCCGGAACCTAGGGCCCTTGGGCTCTGGGGAGACCCCTGCCCTGCAGGCTCACCCCTGCCCTGAGCATGCAAAGAGAACTGGCTGGAGCAGGGCAGCTGGGGGAGACCTGGGGCTGCTAGCAGCCAGGTGGGCCACTGGGACCCAGCTCCTCATCACCTAGGCTGGCTGTGGGCCCCCAGCCCTCGGTCCCTGGCGGGTGGGGTAGGGTGGGGCTGACGTGCCCAACCCGCCGGGGATAATCAGGGGCGCAGTGCTGGGCACCGAACCTGGCAGCTGGCCAGGGAGGGGCAGTAAACTTGATGGGAAGAGCCTGTGTGGGATGCCTCCCCCTACCCCACGCCTCCTGGCAGGGGGGGCTGGTCTGTCTCCCCCATGCCCATGCAATCTTCCCCAGGCCCCCACGGTCCCCTGCACCTGAGCTGTGTGCACCTGCCCGACTGCCTCACCTGCCAGTCCCCTCTCTGCCCAGGCACACCCGGGATGCCCATCCCCATCCTGGGCCAGTGGGCGTGTGGGGCAGGGGGGCTGCATGTCTGGAAGCCCATGAGACTTTCTGGCTCTCTAGGACATCCCCCACCAAAGCCCCTGCAGGAGTGGTGACGGGAGTGGCCGGCTTGAGGTGCCCAGGGCGGGGTGAGTAGCAGGACCCGGAGGGAGCCAAGTAGAGCGGCCGGGATGCACCCACCTGGGGAGGGGAGGTGAAGGAGACTCCTGCACCTGCAGCCAGCTGCTGAAGGGGGCCGCGTGGACGTGGCTCAGGCAGGGCTAGCTGCTGGGGTGGGCACTGGGCAGACCCCGCGTCAGTCCCCCCCAATCCCCGCCAGTGTGGCAGCAGGGGGAGCTCCCTCGGGAAGGCAGCCCTGGCCTCAGCACGTGGGTTCTGTCCCTGCAGAAAGGTCCTCATGCAGGATGCTGGGGGCACCTGTCCTGGCAGCCCCGCGGCTACTGCGGTTGGGTCGGGGCCCGGCCTGTGCCGGGGCGAGATCGAGTTTGGAGGGTCTGGGAAGAAGCATGGCAAGGTAAGCGGCTGCCCTCCCCGCGCCCCGTGCCCCTTGGCCACCACTGAGGGCTCGCTGCAACTCCTGTGCTCGCTTCCTGCCTCCCCTAACTCTGCGCACCCCCACCCGGTGTCTGCTCACTCTGGGGGTCATGTTCAGAGCCCCTAGGCCGGCAGAAGTTCGGAGCTGAGAGTGTCCTCTGCCCCCACAGGGCACATCCAGGGCCCCTCCTCTGTCCACCCCTAACCCCCCATGGAAAGGGAAGCAAGGCTCAGACACGAGTCAGGGCCGCCCAGGTCACAGGGCAGGTCATGGCAGGACCCATCTGAGCCCTGGCTTCCTGCTGCCACCTGCCCCTAGAAAGGGTTCAGCTTCTCTCCTAATGCTGGCAGCTCCCCGCCCCGCGCCCAGTGCCCCCCGGTGCCCTATGCCTGGCACACCCCACCTTGCACCCTGAGGCCACTGCCCCCCATGCCCAGTGTCCCCCCACCCTGTACCCTGAGGCCACAGACTGTCCTACCCTGCAGTTTGTGAAGGTGCCCAGCAACGTGGCCCCCTCTGTGCTCTTTAACCTCCTCCTGGCTGAGTGGCACCTGCCAACTCCCAACCTGGTGGTGTCCCTGGTGGGTGAGGAGCGGTCGTTTGCCATGAAGTCCTGGCTGCGGGACGTGCTGCGCAAGGGGCTCGTGAAGGCGGCTCAGAGCACAGGTGAGGCCCCACCGGGGCCCCAGGACCCTGCCATGCCCCCTGGGGAGTGGAGCACCCGCCCGCTGACCCTGAAGCTCCCTGCAGTGGGAGCAGCTCCTAGGGAGGTGGGGGGGTGCTGAGGTCCCCCAGGAGGTGCGGGCTCACCCCACTGGCCTCGGCCAGACACCCTGGGGGCGGCGGCTCTGTCTGCACCCGTGCCTGCAGTGGCCCCGTTGTCCTCTCCGCCTCCCTCCGGGCAGCGTCTGGCTGGACGGTCCTGGGGTCAGAACCCGAGCACCGGGCTTGTGTTGGGGCGGCCGAGCCAGCAGGAAGGCCAGGGCGGGACGTGGGGTTTCCCAGCCCCCTCACTGCAGCGGTGATCGTTGGACAGCAAAGGAAAAGCTGACATACCCCCCAGGCTGAGGGCCTCATGATTGGGAGAAACCCTCCCAGGCTCTGGTCCAGCTCAGACCACGGGACAGAGCAGTGGCCCACTGTCCAGGGTGGCCCCCGGGGCCCACTCCCAGCTGACACCCACAGGCCCGAGAGGTGCCGCGGCTCCATAGGCCTGGGGCCCCGGGCCTGCCAGCTGGGGGCAGCGGGACCTCTGGGACCTCGGGCACACAGAGCTCCCTGCCGCAGGGGCCTGGATCCTGACCAGCGGGCTCCGCGTGGGCCTTGCCCGCTACATTGGACAGGCGGTGCGCGACCACTCGCTGGCCAGCACGTCCACCAGAGCCCGAGTGGTGGCCATTGGCCTTGCCTCGCTGGGCCGCGTCCTGCACCGCCAGCTTCTAGACGATGCCCGGGTGAGCATCTGGGGCGAGGTGGACTCAGGAAACAGGGAGACTCACAGTCCCCAAGTGTCACCCACCCCAGGGTGGGAGGGAGGTTCCCCTGGGAAGCCACATACTCCTGGGGAGCAGCCTAGAAGGCTGACTGCAGCCCCCCACTGCTGCCTGCTGGATATTTGGCAAATAGATCCTGGGGGCCGTCATATACCAGGGCTGTGGGGGACAGAGCAGCCCCTGCCTTGGGGGCTCATGGGCCTGGGAAGGGAGGCGGGCACCCTGAAGGGTTGGGATACTGAGGTGAAGCTGTGGCAGGGGAGCAGGGCAAGGGAAGGGGGAGTGGAGGGAGCAGGGGGAGGGGAAGGAGGGAGGGGAGGGGGAGAGGAAGGGGGAGGGACAGAGGGGACAGAGGGCGGGGGAGAAAGAAGGAAAGGAAGCAGGAGGGAGGAGGGAAGGAAAGCCTAGGAGGAGAGAAAGAGGAAGAGAGAGGGGAGGGGGAGGAAGGGGAAAGCAGAGGAGGAGGGAGGAGGGGCAGACCCGCAGGTGGCCAGCTGGTGGCAGCAGTGCCCAGGGTCCAGTGCGGGGGGGGGGGGGGGGGGGGGGTAGGGGGGAGGTCAGTGGGTCTGGGCACAGAGCAAGGCCCTGCCCAGGACAGGTGCCGGGCATCCCCCGAGGCCTGACCCCTCCCCCAGTGGCCTCCACTCCCACCCCAGGGTCTGTCTGAGGCGGGGTGGTGAGCAAGGGGAGCTTCTACCCGCTCTGTCCCAAGGACCCACCCCCCCTGCCCCCCAGCCCCTGGGCCCCAGGCACAGCTGCGCCCCTCCCTCTCCCCCTCCCTCTTCCTGGGCTGGGGTGGGAACAGGCGGAGGGAGGAAGCCTGGCCCAGGCCTCACGCTGTGTTTGGGGTTGGGGGTTGTCCAGGAGCACAGCCCTGTCCACTACCCGGCGGACGAAGGCGGCAGCCAGGGCCCCCTCTGCTCCCTGGACAACAACCAGGCCCACTTCATCCTGGTGGAGCCTGGGCCCCCCGAGGAGGGGGACGGCCTGACCGAGCTGCGGCTGAGGCTGGAGAAGCACATCTCGGAGCAGAGAACCGGCTACGGGGGTGAGGCTTGCCCCAGGGAGGGGGCAGGGGTGTGTGGGGGGGGACAGGACCTCCAGGTGGGCAGAGGAGGGCCCTTGAGGCTGAAGGCACAGCACTGCCGGGTGCGGAGGCCGGGATGCTAAGGCCGTCAGGGCTGGGCAGCTGCCAGCGGGTTGGTGGGGGCACAGCCACATGGGAGAGTATCGCAGGTGTGTTTGCACAGGGACCCCCCTGCCCAGAGGCTCTTTCTGTGGGCTCAGGGCTTTGGAGAGAACATGGATTTGCAAGTTTTGAGAGGCCCATTTCCCAATACCGGCCACGAGGTACGCTGCCACCAGAGGGCAGTGTTACCTGAGGAATAGGCGCCACTGCTGCCAGGGGTGGGTTTGAAATCCAGATTTATTAAGAAATACCTGGTGTGAAACAAAAATTTATACACAAAACATATAATTGCTTATGATATTTATGAGCAATATAAAATATTTACTGAGTGTTCTTTTAAAATGAAAACACAACCAAAGCCATGTTTAAGCCACGTAGGTGGCGCGGGGCTCTGGGCTGCTGGAGCCTGGAGGGCCCCCACACCCCGACGTGTCCTTCAGATTCAATCAGGACGGGAGCCAGAGGGGACCAGCCAGGGGCCTGGTGGTCCTGGCCTCCCCAGCACCAGCCAGTTTCTCATTCGGAAGTCTCATTTCTGATTTATGGTTGGGGGATGAAACCGGCCAAGGCCCCTCCTTTACCTCCTTGGTTTGCCTCTGTGGGCCTCAGATGGTCTGCAGTGCGGCCAGTAGAGCTTCCTGACGTGAGGGGATAGATGGGGGGGAGCTAAATGTGGCTGGTGTGGCCGAGGAGTTTAAGTAGCCGTGAGTGGCCGTCCTGGACAGCGGGGGTGGAACGGTGCCCTTGTCCCCAGGGGGAAGGGGCATGTGTATGCGATATGCAGCCTGGAGCGCACACGTCATTAGCAAAAGCCCCTGGACCAGCATCTGCCCAGAAAATGTGGTGGGTGGATAGTCTGAGGCCCGGGGGGCCCACAGGGAGGAGGCCAGGGTCCCCACTTGCCGGGCACCGGGGCAGACCTCACTGGTGCTCTGTCCGCAGGCACCAGCAGCATCGAGATCCCTGTCCTCTGTCTGCTGGTCAATGGTGACCCCAGCACCCTGGAGGTAGGGCAAGGGAGGGGGGGCCTGGCAGCAGCCCCCAATCTAACTATAGCTGCCTGCAGGGCCCTGCCCGGCCTGGGACGGGGCACCTCTGGCACGTGGGCATGTGGGCTCAGGAGGGCGCCCAAGCTGATGTGGGGTCCACTCTCCCCACTGTGCCGCCTCAGAGGATTTCCAGGGCCGTGGATCACGCTGCCCCGTGGCTGATCCTGGCGGGCTCGGGGGGCATCGCGGACGTGCTGGCTGCCCTGATGAACCAGCCACACCTCCTAGTGCCCCAGGTGGCCGAGAAGCAGTTTAAAGAGAAGTTTCCAGGCGAACATTTCTGCTGGGAGGACATCGTGCACTGGACGGAGCTGGTAGGAGCCTCCCAGGGCCTGCTCAGGGGCCGAAGGCCCTCCTCCCGGCCCTGTCCCCTCCTCCTGGGTGGGGCTGGCCCTGGGGGACACCCCTGCAGGTGCCTCTGTGCCCCTGCCCCATGCAGAAGGTGCCAGCTCCTCCCTCTCCCCACAAAGCCTCCCAGCTGGCTCTGCCTCAGGCCCTTGGAGCAAGCCCCCCGGGGGAAAGGGCTAGGGTGGCGCTGCCCGGGTGCGCTGGACAGTGAGCTGGCACACTTGCCAGGACCCGCCTCACACGCCATGTGCCCAGCTCGTGCCTCCCTCCATGTGGGGCTCGTGGCCTGTCCCCTGCCCCCAGGGCCACCTCAGGGCCTTTGTCCTGGTGTCCCAGCTGCAGAACATCACCGCCCACCCGCACCTGCTCACCGTGCATGACTTTGAGCAGGAGGGCTCCGAGGAGCTGGACACAGTCATCCTGAAGGCGCTGGTGAAAGGTGAGGGCCTGGGTGGAGGTGGGGTGGCCGGCCGCCGCTCCCCATGGCCCTGGGCTCTGTGCCTGGCCTGGGGCTGCTTCCCACACCCTGCCCTGTCATGGATCTAACCCTCCAGGGTCTGGCAGGTGAGGCAGGGCCACCGCCCAGGTGCAATGTCAGCAGCCGGGACCCCTGGCTTGGTGTCCCTCTGCTAAGTTTGCACGCACACGTGTGTGTGCATGAGTGCCAGGCCTATATGCATGCGTGTCTGTACATGCACCTGTGTGAGTGCCTATGCCTATCTATGTGCGTGCACGTGTGGACGTACATTCACCTATGTAAGTGCCTGTGCCTATGCGTGTGCTCGTGTGCGTGCGCCTGTGTGAATGCCTGTGTCTATATGTGTGTGCATGTGCATGAGCCTGTGTGATTGCCTCTATGTATATGCGTGAGTGCCTGTGCGTGTATGTGTGTGTGCATGTGCGTGTGCATGTGTGAATGCCTGTCTATATGTGTATGCATGTGCATCTGTGAATGCCTGTGCCTATATGTGTGCACGTGTGTGTGCATGTACCCATGTAAGTGCCCATGCTTATATGTGTGTGCGTGCTCGTGTGCGTGTGCCTTTGTGAATGCCTGTGTCTATATGCATGTGCCTGTGTATGTGTGTGCCTGTGTGCAAAGCTCAGCACTTGCTTTTCCAGCCACACGCATAACTAGAACGACATATAGAGATGACATGCAAATCCGTAAAGGGTCCTGTGTTGGCAGGTTTTACCGTAATTTAAGAAACTATTTCGAGTGTTCAATCCGGTGGCTTTTAATCCATTTGCGAGTTGTCAGCCACCCCACTGTCTAATCCGGATGGTGTTCATGGCCCCGGACAAAGGCAGCACCCGTCAGGCACCCTGGCATCCACCGACTTGCCTCTGGACAGACGGATGTGTCCGCATGGGGTCGGTCCTTCCATCACTGGGCAACAACATGCGTCCATCGGCTCCTTCCTCCCAGCCCGGTGTTTCTGAGGATCGCGCACACTGCAGCACCTGTGGGTGCCTCGTTCCTTTTTAAGGCTGAGGGATGCTCCACGCCAGGACCCGCATTTGTCTCTGTGTTCCTCTCTCGACCACGTGGGCTGTCCTTCTGTCCAGCTGTCACTCGATACCTTTTGCTCTTGTGCCAAGGGACTGACTTCGGGGGAGCCAGACAGACCCAGGCCCGGAGGGGCAGTTTGGGGCCGGGCCACCCTGGCGGGAGGGGAAGCTCATCCAGACAGACTGTCCACTCACTCCTGCTCCGCTCACCTGTCCCATCGGGGTCTCGGGGGCTGGCGCTCCTGCCAGGGTCCCCAGCACCGGCTCCTGGGAGTCTTGCGATGTCATGAGCCCCTCACTATTGTCCAGGGGGTGTGAAGCCGGCTGCCGTCCCCTAGCCAGGGGGACCGCCGCCTGTCCCATCGGGCCCGGTGCCCACCAGTCCTGATGGCCCCAGGTTCACCGTAACCTCCTCACCTCCCGCCCGCTCTGTGCAGCCTGCAAGAGCCACAGCCAGGAGGCACAAGACTACCTGGACGAGCTCAAGCTGGCTGTGGCCTGGGACCGCGTGGACATCGCCAAGAGCGAGATCTTCAACGGGGACGTGGAGTGGAAGGTGCCCACCCGCCGGGCAGCTCATGCCTCCAGGCCTCGCTTCTCGCTGACTCAGGGCGAGGACCGCACTGAGGGCCACTGGTGGGCCCTTCCCCGCTCGCTGTGCGGGTGACAGGGAGCCCAAGGCACCTGCTGGGGGCTCCTCACTCAGGCCTCCCGGGGGGATGGGCCTGCCCAGTGCCTGGGGCCTCGTGGCCGCTCAGAGGGACAGGCTGGGGCGCGGGAGCTGGGGGGCTCCCTGAGCACTGGCTCCCGCTCACTCTGCCCGTCTCCCCCACCTGGGCATGTCCCGTGGCGGCCCCAGTCCTGTGACCTGGAAGAGGTGATGATGGACGCGCTGGTGAGCGACAAGCCGGAGTTTGTGCGGCTCTTCGTGGACAACGGCGCTGACGTGGGGGACTTCCTGACGTACGGGCGGCTGCAGCAGCTCTATCGCGCCGCGCCCCCCAAGAGCCTGCTCTTCGACCTGCTGCAGCGCAAGCACGAGGAAGGCCGCCTGACGCTGGCCGGCCTGGGCACCCCGCAGGCCCGAGAGCCGCCCGTGGGCCTGCCCGCCTTCTCCCTGCACGAGGTCTCGCGTCTGCTCAAGGACTTCCTGCACGACGCCTGTCGCGGGCTCTACCAGGAGGTGAGTGTCCACTGGCGGGGAGGGCCGCAGCTGGGCCACCAGGAGACTGACGGGCCTGTCCTCCAGGAGCGGGGACCAGCCAGGCGGCCCGAGGGCCGGAAGTGGCCGCTGGATCTGAGCCGAAGGAGTGAGAACCCCTGGCGGGACCTGTTCCTCTGGGCTGTGCTGCAGAACCGCCACGAGATGGCCACTTACTTCTGGGCCATGGTGCGTTGGCCCCGGACTCCTGGGGGACCGGGCGGTGCGGGGGGAAGGCAGGTGGCCTCCTCAGACCCTGCCTCCTAGGGCCAGGAGGGGGTGGCCGCCGCTCTGGCCGCCTGCAAGATCCTCAGAGAGATGTCGCACCTGGAGACGGGGGCCGAGGTGACCCGCACCGTGAGCGAGGCCAAGTATGAGCAGCTGGCCCTGGGTGAGCCACTGGCCTGGCCCTCAGCCCACCAGACGCCCCTGTGGGTCTGTGGCTCCTCCTAGTGGGGAGGCGGACCCTAAAATTCCAGCATCGGACAGACGGGTAACTCCGACGTGGCCTTGGGCACACCCCGGGTCCTGCAGCCGGTCGGGCATTTGGGGTGACTGGCAGGGGAAGGAAGGGCCCCAGCAGGTCAGGCGGGGAGGCGGGTGCAGCCTGGGGCCGCGGCAGTGTGGGTGCCAGCGGCCGGTGCCCGGGCCAGGCCTCTTCTCCGAGTGCTACAGCAACAGCGAGGACCGCGCGTTCGCCCTGCTGGTGCGCAGGAACCGCTGCTGGAGCAGGACCACCTGTCTGCACTTGGCCACCGAGGCCGACACCAAGGCCTTCTTTGCCCACGACGGGGTGCAGGTGAGCCTCTGGCTTCGGGGAGGGCAGATAGGAGGCGCCCGGTCATGCGGGGCAGGGGGCGCGGTGCGGGGGGCTCTACTCCTGGGAGGCGCCCGCCTGGCTTCCTTCTCCTTGCCCCTGGCCAGCCCCGTCTGCCTCCGGCCTCAGCACGGCCCTCCTGCGCCCCCAAACCCAGCCTCTCCCCGTAAAGGGGTCTTCCCCGCTGGGATGCCTGGGAGGCCAGCGGCTGTGCCTCTGCTTCAGGCTTTCCTGACCAGGATCTGGTGGGGGGACATGGCTTCGGGGACGCCCATCCTGCGGCTGCTGTGTGCCTTCCTCTGCCCGGCCCTCATCTACACCAACCTCATCACCTTCAGGTCTGTTGGGCGCAGGAGGCTGCCGGCTTGCCAGCCGCGGGGGGGCCCTGGGCTTCGCGGTGCCGGCGGTGGCATGTGTCCATGGCTCCCGCATCCAGCATCTGTGCGGGCCCCGCTCAGGGCGCCCAGCGCTTCCTTGGGTGGCTGGTGCTTGGGGCTCCGCAGGCACCTCCAGCGCCCTTCCCGCGGGTGCCGAGGGTCCCCTGTGCTTGCAGTGAGGAGACTCCGCCGCGGACGGGCCCCCGGGACCTGCAAGAGCTGGACAGCCTGGACTCAGAGAAGAGCCTGCTCTGCGGCCCGGGCAGCCGGTGAGGCCGTGGGGCAGGCAGGACAGGGGCCGCACCTGCTCCGGGGGGACCCCTGCCCTGCTTCACTGTCGGCTGTGCTGTCCTTGTGCTGCAGGCCGGAGGACTTGGCGGAGGCACCAGGGGCCAAGAGTGACCAAGGGCCTCGTGCTGCCTTCCTGCTCACGCGCTGGCGGATGTTCTGGGGCGCGCCCGTGACCGTGTTCCTGGGGAACGTGGTCATGTACTTTGCGTTCCTCTTCCTGTTCACCTACGTCCTGCTGGTGGACTTCAGGCCGCCTCCTCAGGGGCCGTCTGGGCCCGAGGTCACCCTCTACTTCTGGGTCTTTACACTGGTGTTGGAAGAGATCCGGCAGGTCAGTGGAGGGCCCAGCTCAAGGAGCCCTGATCTCAGCTGAAGGCTGAGCCCTAATCCCAGCTCCAGGCTGAGCCCTGATCCCTGCTCCAGGCTGAGCCTGATCTCAGCTCCAGGCTGAGCCATGATCTCAGCTGAAGGCTGAGCCCTGATCCCTGCTCCAGGCTGAGCCTGATCCCAGCTCCAGCCTGAGCCATGATCCCCACTGACCCCAGCCTGGGTTGGGTTGGGCTGGGCAGGGCAGGGCTGTCTCCCATGAGCCGTCAACGGACTGCCTGCCCCTCTGCCAGGGATTCTTCACAAATGAGGATACACATCTGGTGAAGAAGTTCACACTCTATGTGGAGGATAACTGGAACAAGTGTGACATGGTGGCCATCTTCCTGTTCATTGTCGGTGTCACCTGCAGGTCTGTGGGGCCCAGAGGCCTGACGGGGGACACCTCAGTTGGGCTAGTGGGCCGGGCCACCTGCACATGAAGCCGCAGAAGGCCTCAGAAATCCCAGCTTGTCTGGCCCCCATGCTGTGTGTCCTCACACAGGAGGAAGCTCCTTCTCGTCTGTGGGCACTAGCAGCCCATCCAACCCCCCACCCTCCCCCAGGATGGTGCCCTCGGTGTTTGAGGCGGGTCGCACAGTGCTCGCTGTTGACTTCATGGTGTTCACGCTCCGACTCATCCACATCTTTGCCATCCACAAGCAGCTGGGCCCCAAGATCATCATCGTGGAGCGCATGGTGAGCCCCTGCCGCACCTGGCCTGCCCTGGCCCCCGGCGGCTGGCGAGATGGCGCCCCCCAGCCCGATGACCACTGACACTCTCCTCTCTTCCCCTCCCCGCCCCCCGCCCCCGGGAGATGAAGGACGTCTTTTTCTTCCTCTTCTTCCTGAGCGTGTGGCTTGTGGCCTACGGCGTGACCACACAGGCCCTGCTGCACCCCCACGACGGCCGCCTGGAGTGGGTCTTCCGCCGCGTGCTCTACCGGCCCTACCTGCAGATCTTCGGGCAAATCCCACTGGACGAGATCGATGGTCAGCACACGGCCCCGGGGAGGGGCAGTGCCTCTGAGGCAGCTGGGAGTGGGACCTGAACTTCAGGGTACAGCCAGATGGGGTCCAGTTTAGTCTCCTTTTAGAACACCCAGACATGGGGCCTTTGGGAGGGGCCTTTTGGGGCCATGTGAGGCCCCAGCCAGGAGCTAGCCGAGATGGGTCTCTGCGGCCAGCCCCCAGGCCCTACAGCCCAGGGGCAGCTCCAGGCTGATCTTTGTTGGTCACAGGGCCCCCAGACTTTGGGCCCCAGGAGAGAAACTGAGGTGTGAGACTGCAAAGCAGGCAGGGGCCAGCCTCTGCTTTGGGATGGTCTGGACCAGGGGCTGCCCTGGTCCACCCCTCCCCGTCACGAGGCCAGCCCCACACCCCAGAGCCTCTGCCCTCCTGGAGGACCCTGCAGGACCGCAGGCCCACATCACCCACCCACCTGCCAGAGGCTCCGCATCAGGCCCTGTGCCCCCGAGGCCAGGCCCCTGTGCTGTGAGGCCGTTGCTGACAATACCCTTGCTGCTCCTGGGGACACAGCCCAGTGCGTGCCTTACCTACTGTGTGTGTGGCCTACCAGAGGGTGCAGGTATCTCCAAGGCGGCCCTCATGTGGGCTGAGGCCAGTGGAGGTTCCAAGAATTTTCCAGGACCGTGGGTACAGTGGGGGTAGAGCTGCTCTGCCTCCAGAACCTGTGGCCCTAGGTGAGACTGCGGTCAGGAGGAGGGGAACATGGGACCAGTGCCCACAGGCTGACCATGGGCCTGGTGTGCTAGGACTGGGGTGTCCTAAGACAGGAACTTTCAGTGCTAAGCCAACTAATCCCCAGCCAGCCAGGACAGGTGGGCCACGCAGCCCGTGCCCTCAGAGCCTGGATGGCCTCAACCCTAGGACCAAGCTCTCAAGATCTAACAGTGTCATACAAGGTGTCCCCCCAATGCCACTTGTTTCAGAATCCCGTGTGAACTGCTCCCTGCACCCCCGACTGCACGAGGGCTCCCCGTCCTGCCCTAACCTCTACGCCAACTGGCTGGTCATCCTCCTGCTGGTCACCTTCCTGCTGGTCACCAACGTGCTGCTCATGAACCTGCTGATTGCCATGTTCAGGTGGCCCAAGCCCTGTTCTCCCTCTACTTGTGGGTGGTCCCGGTGGCCCCTGGGCCCCAGCCCTCCAGACCCGGGGCTGAAAGTGCCTCTCTGCCCCCAAGGGTCTGGGGCTTATGTGGGGAGAGGCCTGGAGGTAGGGTGTCACCCCAAACTGGCAGAGCTGGAGGAGGGTGATGCAGTGAAGGACAGGTGTGGGGAAGGGTTGCAGTGGGGGCCGGCTGCCAGGGCAGGTTTGCACTGGGAAGCCTGGGCTGTCCAGGAGAGCGGAGGGCAGAGTGAACCCCCTTCTATACACACCCCGCAAGCGAGATGAGCGGCCAGAGGCAATCACAGGAGAAGAGGTGGGGAGCTCTGTCCACGAGGACCCCACGGCCCCAGGAGCAGTCTGCGGCCGCAGAGGGACCGGGATGGGAGCACACGGGGTGCTTGTGTGTTCACCGCCGCCCACACGCCTGCCCCACAGCTACACATTCCAGGTCGTGCAGGGCAATGCCGACATGTTCTGGAAGTTCCAGCGCTACCACCTCATCGTGGAGTACCACGAGCGCCCCGCCCTGGCGCCACCCTTCATCCTCCTCAGCCACCTGAGCCTGGTGATCAAGAGGGTCTTCCAGAAGGGGGCTGAGCAGAAGCGGGTGCACCTGGGTGAGGCCACAGGGCAGGCCGCGTGCAGGGGGATGGGCGAGGTGCCAGGTGGGCAGAGGCCCGGGTCCCCTCCTCAGCCCCCAAGGCCCAGAGCAGCTGACATGGGCTGCGCCCCCTGCCCTCCCTCCACCTCATCCCCAGGGCCTGTGCACAGTAACCGGTAGGGCCGGGGGTGGGCCTCGCTGGTGCCAGGGCTCCTGGGGCCGGATACCCGCTGGGCACAGCCTGGGCTCCCCTGGCCCTGGGGCCCACCTGGCTCCAGCCAAGCCTGTGGCTACCCCGGCTTCCCAGAGAGAGACTTGCCGGAGCCCCTGGACCAGAAGATGGTCACCTGGGAGGCGGTCCAGAAAGAGAACTACCTGAGCAAGCTGGAGAAGCAGAGGAAGGACAGCAAGGAGGAGGTGCTACGAAAAACAGCCCACAGGTACACAGGGGCTTTACGGGCGCCCCGGAGCCCCCACCCCCTGGCCTGGAGACCGGGGACTGCGTCCCCCACCCCACAGGCCGCCAAGAGGGGCTGGCAAGGAGGGCGGGTGAGGTGCCTGCTGAGGGAGGGCCAGACCCCGAGTGGGGCGCCTGAGGTTGTGAGAGCCCCTCCGAGACCCCTGCCATCATCACTGCTGGGCGGCGGGCGGCTTAAAGCTGGCGTGGCCCTCCCTGCCAGTCACAGGTCCAGCCACAGGTCCGAGTGGGGGTGGCCGAAGCTGAGAGGGGCAGGGGGGCCCCTCCTTGCTCTGCGGCCTCCTGAACAAATTCCCCCCTGCCCCTGCCCCTGGGTCCCCCTAAAACGGTCTGTGCCCACTGTCCCATCAGGCCTGCGGCTCCTGCCTGCCTTCATCCCCTGCCCTCACTGGCAACCCCTTAGCCCATCACACTCCCAGGGAGGGCAGAAAGGCTCTGTACCCTGATCTGGGGATGACGGGCAAGGGCAGACCACTCCACGCAGAGGCCTCGGTGATCCCAAACCCACTCAAAGGGCCTGGGTGACCAGGGAAAGGGAGGATGGAGAGATTGCCCAAATGGAGAGCACCCCATGCCAACCAGCTTCTGCTACAGGGTGGACTCTGTAGCCCAGTACCTCGGGGGCCTGAGAGAGCAAGAAAAGCGCATCAAGCGTTTGGAGTCACAGGTAGGCAGGCCAACCTCATGCTCCTCTGACCTGGGGCCCTCACCCATAGCCCTGTACCCCAACATCCAAACTAACAGGTCCACAGCCAGGCTTGGGCTCAGGAGGCAGTGTAGGGAGAGGCCCTGGGGGGTGCAGGAGCTGTACCTGCCCCCGTTAAGTGATCCCTCACTGTCCACACCTGCAGCCTTGCTCTCACGCCCATTCCCTCGAGTACAGACCCCAAAGGGGAGGGTCATAGGCTAGCAGGGGCCCCGGGGATTCCCTGGATGTTCTCCCTCCTCTAGATCAACTACTGTACGGTGCTCCTGTCCTCCATGGCCCCGAGCAGCACCTCCTGGAGTAAGTGTGTGTCCGGAGAAGACAGGGCTGCGGGAGGGGCACAGGCTTGCCTGGGGGCAGGCAGAAGCCTGTTAAGCTCTGCTGTGTCATCTGCCTTTCTGTTCTGCAAGGGGACTGGCCCAGGCCTCTGATGGCCCTTGGTGGGAGGTGGTCTTTAGGGTGGGGCAGGTGCCCTCTGCCAAAGCCCACCACCTCAGCCAGGCGTGACGCCGTGGCCATTCAGACTCCCTTTCCTGGGCCTACCCCCCTGGACACCCAGCAGCTAGGGGTCCTTCTTCCTCACCAGACTCCCAGAACTTCAAAGGTGGACACCAGCAGGCCTCTGCTGACCACAGAGGGGGTGCAGACAGCAGGAAGCACCCAGAGGCTGGCCGGCCGCTCTCAGACACCTGAGCTACTTGGACTCCTGGCACACAGGGCCCACCTCTCCCCGAGCCCCAGATCAGGATGGGAAGGCAGGGTCTTGGCCCTTAGCTGGCCATTCCAAGGCCCTATGGACACACCAACCTTCCCCTACCTCTAGTGCAGCCCTCAGTGGGATGTAGCTCTCAGCCTTGTCAAAAGAAACCACCCCTTGCCCTGCCGGGTACCCTCTCCACCTGGAAGCACGGTGGTGTATGGTAGGCCCTCCTCCAGACTGGTGGAACCTGTGGGCCCCTACCCAAAACTGCCCAGCTCAGGCCAAAGCACTTATCTGGTGGGCAAATTTTGGGGCCTGTACCTGTCTCCTATCAGACCCATGTTGCCTGTTAAAAGACTCATTTTTTTTTTTTTTAAACACTAGCAGCTACAACTTCTGCTCTTTAGGACCTGGGGTCAGGGGTTTCCTACGCACACTGGTTCCCACCCCTGCACACCCTCAACTGCTCACGTGGCAAATGCTGTCCTGAGAAAACCTGCCCTGTGTGTGTGTGTGTGTGTGTTGGGGAGGGGGGTAGGGGCTGGCTCCTGTGCTTGCCCGAGCTACATCCTGGGACAGGATGGCTTAACTCTGCTAGGTCCCGCCACCAGGACCAGGGGAGACATCTGTGTCTGGTCTGCCTTCCCGGACACCCTCAGGGGTCCATGCACCCCAACCCAAGGTTGGGCCAGTCACACCAGCAGTGCCCCTGCACACGGCTCAGCTGTTCTGGAGATGTGACCAGGACACTGGTCATCATCACACATGGCCCGGATGAGGAAGTCCTTGACCCCACTCACATTCCGGCCTCCTGGAGACCCATCTCATCACCCTGTTGGGGGCAGAAGCTGGACACCTGGGACTGTGAGGTTGCCCCCTCGAGGGCCTGGGGCCTTCTCCACCTCTTGCTCTGGATCAGGAGAGCTGGAAAGAGGGCCTGCTGGTGAACCCAGGCAAGCATTTAAAAAGCCTCTATGCCCACTGGAGATTAAGTTGGAGAGGCTCAAATGAGAGAACCGGGTGTTGGGTGTACAGCATGGCAGACAATGGCCCGAGGCGCAGGATCTACACAAACACACACACACAAAGTCTAAGCAACACCCAAAACCTTTACTGTGGCCCCACAGGCATGTGGTGGGCCAGGGTCTTTGCTGTCCACTGGCAAGCTGTCTGCTTCAGAGACCACTATCCCGAGCCCTAGCCCAGGCTGCTGGCGCCTCACACTGGCAGACCGCTGGCTCCCTTTCCAGGGCAGGGGGCCCCAAGCTCCACTCCACTCCAAGTGGCCAGTGACCCCGGCTGCCCTCCTCCACCGCATGGTCAGGAAACGCCAGCCAGGCAGTCTCTTCTCTCAAATCTCTGCACCTGGAGCCTCAGGTGTGTTGTTCTTGTTCCGGAAATGGTCCCTGCTCCGCTTCCTGCTACCATGGAAGCCAACAGTCTCCACCACTGGGGGCCCCACCGCTGACCTAGCATGGGCAGCCCCCTGTGGCACGTCCACTTCCTGTAGCCCCCCGTGGGGGCTGTTCTCTTCCTCAGCCTCTGGGCTCCCAGGCCCTGCCAGGTGGGCCAGCTCCACAGGGCCCTCGCCCCCTGCTGCTCCCAGGTCCCCAGGGGCACCCCTGCCTGACTCTCCTGCCTTCCTCAGGGCCCTCTTCCTCTCAGGCCTGGCCTCGCCAGCTCGGGCCGGTTTGGTGAAGATGACTCTTCCCTCCCCACAGCTGGAGGGATCCTGGTTGAAGGACGGCATGTAGTCTCTGGGGCCAGCCAGGCTCTGGGAGCTCAGGAAGGCCAGGGCGGCAGCCTGATTGCTCTGCTCACTGACCTCGGCTACGTTTTCCAGGCTGTACTTGGTCCAGCGCTCAGGGTGGGCCATGTAGTCAGGGATGGGGGGCAACTTCGTGGGGGCAGGGCTCTGACTGGCCCTGCCCGGGCCCTCTCCTGGACGCTGGTGTGAGGATGCTGGTGGCTGCATGAAATCCCCATGGTCACCCGGGTCTTGCCTGGCTGCGTCCTCCAGGCAGTCAAAGATGTTGCGGCTGCGCCAGGAGAAGGTGGAGCTCGTGCCTCTCAGGTGGAAGGGCTGTACTGAGGCTGTGGGGAGGCCTTTTGGAGGCAAAGGGGTCTCATCGGGGTCTGAGTCCCCCTGGGCCTCCCCAGACAGCACCCCCGGGGGCAGAGCTTCCATCTCAGTACCGCCAGGCAAGCTGAAATCGGAGTCCGAGTCACTGAGAGAGACGGTGTCGGAAGGCAGAGCGTCATCCTCTGTTCCTCGCTCGGCTTCCAGGGGCTCTCCTACCCCTACCTCAGACATGTGTCCCAGGGCCACCACACCTAGACCAGAACAGCCCAAAGAGTTCGTTTCTGAGGATTGCACCCATTTAGGACGGGCCCCTCCTATAAACCCACAGTCCCTGGGCAGGCGGCAGGGCCAGAAGGAAGAGCTATGTCCTACCAAACAAAGGACAGAGATTCCCACACCCGCCCCCCCCCCAACGTCTCACCTCCGTTGTCTGATGAACGTCTGTGCAGACACCAGAATTCTGGTGGGTGAAGTCCCGGCAAAGGCGCCCGGTGGCCTCAGTCCCGGCTCCGCTTAGCTGCTCAACTGTAGCGGGCAGAAGGTGGGAAGGACAAATCGTCAGGGAGCACCAGGGCAAAGCGGTACCGCGACCCCCAGGGGGCGGTCCTGGGTTTCCGGGGCCCAGGCCCAGGCCGGCCTGGACGCAGACCCTTCGGGAAGATCGTCATTCAGCCCTCTTGAGCTAAGTCCAGGGGCCCGCTGGGGGTTAGGCAGGCAGCAGCCAGGGCCCAGCCCGGGGGCAGCAGCAGGCTCTGCGCTCCACGACGGCGCTCGACCAGGCGGCCCGTCCACGAGCTGCTCGGCACAGCTGCGCCACCTGCCTGGGCAAGGCAAGGGCTGCCCCTGCCTGCCCAGACGCCCCGGGACTCCACGCGGGTCTGCAGCCGGGGCCTCCGCGTCTGACCGTCAGGCCCGCGGGGAAGTGGGGGGTCAGCGGCCGCCCGGGGCATCCTTGCGGGCAGGGCAAGCCCGCGGCTCCGGCAGCAGCCTCTCCTGGCACGTCCCCGCGAGGGAAGGAGCTCCGGAGGGCGGGGCGCCGCCGCGACCTGGGGGGGCGGCCGGGCCGGCGGGCGCCCCGGGGTCGGGCACAGCGCCCCGCGACAGCGAGCGGCCGCGGCGGCTCCCGGGCTTCTCCGCGGAGGCCGGCGGCTCGGCCGGGGCAGGGCTGGGGCGCGCTCGGCCGCCCGTGGAAGCCGGCGCCGGCTGTCTCCGCCCCTTCCTCTCACGCGGGCCGCGGCTCACCAGGCTCGGGGAGCCACCAAAGACGCGAAACACCTCGGGGATGTGGGGCAAGGAGGCTGCGAAAAGGCGACCTCTCTCCCGCGCCACAAGCCTACCGGCTCAAAGCCGCCGGGCCGCCTCCATCTTTCGCCGCGCTCGGCCTCCTGGGAAACCGAGTCTTCCGCCGGCCCGGCGCCTCCGCGTCCGCACCTGAAGAACTACACCTCCCACAAGGCACCGGGACGCTACTCCCGAGGCCTGTCGGGTCCCGTAGCCCCTGCGCATGCGTCCTCGCTTTTCTCCCTAGCCTCCCCCCTCCCCGGAAACGTCGGCTCTCCTTCGCGCAAAGAGCCGGAATTGAGGAGGGAAAGGAAGGAGGAGGAAGAGGCAGCACTGCGACTCCCAGAATGCTCCAGGACTAACGGCCAGCGCCGCGTTCCCGGGGCCCCAGCGCCGCCTGCTGGAAGTCGCGAGCACAGCGGCCGCCTCAGGCCGGAAGTGCATCGTCGCACGCGGCATCGTCGCCGGGTGCTTCCGGTCAGGCCGGAAGTGCGGGCCGCCCGCTCGTGGGTCGGGGGAGGGGGAGGGGGAGGGGGTGGGGGGCCGGGTTCCGGCTGAGCGCTCGGCTCGCGGTCCCGACGGCCCGGCCGTGCTGCCCACCTGACGGCCGGTCTGGCCGCGTCTCTCGGGGCCGCGGTCCTGGAGTGCTCGGGAAGCCCGCGGACCCCTCGTTTCCGGGGCCGCCCAGCATGGCCTGCGGCAGCACCGGGCAGCTAGGTCGGGATGCCCCAGCCCCCCAGCCCCGCCTGCAGCTGCAGTGTGCCGCTGTGCGAGGCTGCCCCAGGGACCCGCCCTCCTGGGAGCCCCCCAGCCCGCCTGCAGCTGCAGTGTGCAGCTGTGCGAGGGCGCCCCAGGGAACCGCCCTCCTGGGGGCGCCCCCAGTCCCGGTCTCCCCAGCACAGACTGGCTGTGCTGTGCCTGCAGGCCAGGATCCCCAGGGTCGTGCAGGGGCAAGTAAGCAGGGCTGCTTCTTGGGCCACTCTGTTCTCTCAGGGACCCACCCTGGCACACAAGGTGGAGGGGTGTGGCAGGAGGGGCAGACCTCACTGAGACCTGATGACCCCAAAAGTAGGGCTGGGGCCAGTTTCCAAAACAAGCGCCAAGGGAGGCAGCTGTCAGCCCTCCACATGAATCCCAGCCAGGCCCTCATGGCCTCAAGGGGCCAGTTCAGCATACACCAGGTCAGTGCCTGCACTCAGCTCATGGTGACATCACCCGGCACTCCCGAGGGGGTGGGGGTGGGAGGAGGCAGCTGGGCCCCGGTCCAGGACGGGGGTGGGTCGGGTGGACTCCGCACACAGTGGCTGAGACCTTGCTCCCCAGCTTCTCCACGGAACACCTAGAAGCTCTGAAGAGTCCCTTCGGAGCATGGGAGGGTCAGTGTGCCTGTCCTCTACAGAGCGGGCCCCCAGGATGGAGGGGAGTCTTGCAGGCTCTACGCCACATTACCTGAGTGCCCCCTCTGGGCAGTGGTGTCCACAGAGTGGGTAGGGGAGTGAGCTGGGTGGAAGCTGCTGACGGTGGCACCGGGCCCACCAAAGGGGCCCCTCACACCCTGCAAGGTCCGCGGAGCTGAGCCAAGCCTCACCCATGCCGGCCCACCTGCCGCTCCAGCTGCGCCCTGGGTCTCAGACGCCGCAGCCACAGGAAGGGGCCAGACAGTTTGTTAGCATGCCCGGTTTTTCCTTCTTTATTGAATGACTTTGAAGATGTAATTACAGCTGAAGGTGACGAGTTAGAGAGGACAGGTGCACTGAAGGTGAAGGCTGCTGGCAGACCCGGCTCGGGACAAGTGGCGACAGGAACGAGGGTTAAAAGGCATGAGCCGTGCAGCCCGCGGGCAGGTGGGTGGGCCCCGGGGCCCCCGGGCCCCCGGGAGAGGCCTGACTAAGCAGGCGGAGCCCCCAAGCAGCTGCAGAAGCAGAGCGGCCCCTGCCTCACGGTCCCCAAGGCCCACTCACACGCCGTCTCTAGGTGACTTCAGCCCCAAAAGGTAACGGGGGACTTCAGGACAGAAAACCTCAGAAGTAAAAAGGCTAATAAGTGTAGCAGAGTAATACCAGAGAAGTTATATACACAGGCGCTGACGGCCCCTCCTCAGAATGTCCGGTCACTCTAGGGGCCCTGCAGGGTTCCCAGCGGCCCTCCCCGCAGCAGGTGCAGCCGGGGCCGCTCAGTACACGGAGCTGTTCCGGATGCCGCAGCAGAGCACCATGCTCAGGATCATCTCGAAGATCTGTGGGGACGGGTGGGTGGGACTGTCAGCACCCGGAGACTGTGGGGCCGCCTCGCGCGGATGCCTGGCCCGTGTACTCACCATGATCACGGCCACCACGATGGCTGCAATGCCAATGAGGTACAGCTTCCCCGAGAAGAGGTCATCGATCTTCTGGTGGCAGTCCTCCTGTGGGGGACAGCCCGCCGACGGTCAGGAGTGCAGGCCCTCGGGCCCCTCAGTGCAGCGGCTCGGGGTCATTGTGGCAAGAGAAGGGAGGGGCTCGATTCCCTGAAGACGTGCCACCAGGGCCTGGTCTCTGCCAGGTTATCTCACGTCCATTTTAAAGCAGACGTGGAGGGGGCGCCTGGGAGGCTCAGCGGGTGAAGCATCTGTCTTGGGTTCAGGGCAGGTCCCGGGTTCTGGGATCAATCCCCGTGTTGGGCTCCCTGCTTAGCAGGGAGTCTGCTTCTCCCTCTGCCCCTCCTCCTGCTCGTGTTCTCTCTCTCTCTCTCTCTCTCTCCCTCTCCCTCTCGCTCACTCTCTCTCTCAAAATGTTTAAAATAAATAAAGCAGATGTGGAAACGGAAGGTGCTGTGTGCAGAGCCAGGGGCCCAACCCAGCTGGGCTGCTGGACGCGACGTGGGGCCAACCCTGGGCGGCCCAGTGGGCTCCATGTACCTTGAACAAGTTGCTAATGACGTTGCTGCCAGAGGGACACAGGCTGTTCTTGAGCATGGAGGTGGTGAGCGCGGAGAGCGTGCTGGAGCCGCAGCAGTTGAGCTGCACGGAGGACACCTGCGGTCAGCCCGGGCCGTGTGCACAGAGGACCACAGGGACACGGCCAGGGACATACACCCCGTGGGCTGCCCAAGCCCCAGGGGTGCCCCAGCCAGGGAGGGTCTGCTCCTCAAGAAGAACAGCCCAGGACTCCTCATCCCCTCCACCCTTGGCTGTGCTGCTCAGAGACCCCCCACACCCAGGCCTTCCTACTGCCCATCTGGCTCACACAGGGGACCTGCAGGTCCCAGACAATCCCCTGGGCGGGGGGGGGGGGGTCCCAGATAGGGCTCCACGGCCCTCCAGGAGAAGGGCTTCCAGGTCTCCAGTGCCCCACGGAGACCAGATTCAACCCCAGCCGGGCCTCACTCACGGAGGACAACCCTCCTGCACCCCCAGCACCCCCTGCCGCACCGTCTCATGGAAGGTCTTCACCACGGCCTTGGCATTGTTGGCTTCGTCGTCCACCACGGCCTGCTGCAGAGCCTGGTCGTAGAATTGCTTCACATCCTTGGCGATCTGGGGGGAGGGTGTGCGGGAGGGCCGAGGTCACCCCACAGCAAGGACCACCCCAGAGAGGGGGGCAAGCGGTTCACCTGGCTCTCTTGAGAAGATAATGCTTCCAGGGTAGACCAGGATTGCCCCCCATCACCACTCGAGGCTGGGAGACAGGTGGCCCTGCCTTCTCCTCAGCCCCCGCGCCACCTCCTCCAGAAAGCCCTCCGTGGCCTTTCTACCAGGCAGGCCCCAGGGGGAGCCCCAAAGAGCACCCTGCGATCCCAGGGTAGGCCCAACCTGAGCAGCAGGCGGGCACCCCTCCCTCCTGACCCTGCTGGGATGGGCCCCACCACCGTGATCCCGGGCTCACCTGGTCTTTGTTGACAAAGCCCCAGATGCCGGCAGCTACTTCACAGGCGAACAGGATGACGAGGCAGGTGAAGAACTGGGAAGGCCATGCAGGACCCAGAGGGGAGGGCAGAGACATGCGGGGTGAGAACAGGCGTGGGGTCACGCAGATGCCGGACGCCCGAGTGACCCGCAGGTGCATGTGTGGGGTTGGCCTCCACTCCGCACGTCCCATCCAGGGAGCAGCCGTGCGGAGGTGAAAAGCAGCGAGGGGGAAGAGTCAGTCCCAGCAGTGACATGCCAGTGTTCTCAGCAGCCCTACAGGCTGGGGCTGGGGTCCCAAGGAAGCCCCTTCCACACCCCACTTCTCCCTCTGCCCACGGGAAGGGAGCATCGTGACACGGCCACCCACTGCCCCGTTTCCCGACTGCCTGGGCCTCTGTGTCCCCGTGGAGGTTGGCCCAAGGGACATGGCCCTATTGTTTCTGGCTTTTTACTAAAACCAGAGAGGAAAACTGTGGAACTCTGAGTTTGGAACCAGACATCCCAGCAGTCAACCAGGACCAGATTTCAGGACCAGAAAGGGACGTTGGGGCTGACGTTCTGGGCTAGGTCCCCAGGCTGCCCTGCGAGCCCCCCTCCACGGCCTCCCACACTGGCAAGGGATGCACCCAGCAGAGCTCCAGGCTCTGTCTCTGTGTCCCCCAGCCCCACTCACGACCTTACCGTCCCCAGCAGGCACTGGGACTCCTGGATGGCCCCATAGCAGCCCAGGAACCCAACGAACATCATCACAGCGCCCACGGCGATGAGGATGTAGATGCCTTTGTGGGAGAGCAGGGACACCCTCAGTGAGCAGCGTCCCAAAGGCCACGGCCCCTCTCCAGCCATGCGTCCCACCCCCAGCCCAGGACTTGGGCCCCCCTGCCCTAGTGGAGGGCACTGCGGCCTGGCCGTCGGAGTGAGCACCCCCCTGCATGTCTGCACCTGGAGCCAGGCCGCTGAGGGGGCCCGGTGGGACTGACCGGCAGGGGCGAGCACTCAGAAGGCTCTGCCCTCAGAGCTTCACACGGAACTGCTCCCGGGGTGAGGCCCGTGCAGCCTGCACCCACTCTGGTTCCCGAGAGCCCCTGGGATGAGGTGATGACCACAAAGGATCATCCTCTCCAGGTGCACAGGGCCCTGCTCTTGGCTCAAGGGGAGAGGAGGGGACATAACCCCAGGAGGGCTTGAGCCAGCTTCCGAGGCTCTGATCCCAGGGACCGGAGCCTGCTGGATGAGGGGGCCTGGCCCCATGGAGGATGGCGTGGTGACAGCACACAGGGGCTGCCCACCAGGCTGGGTACGAGCTCCTGGGCAAGCAGGGAGGGCCACCACAGGGGAGTGCAGGTTCCCCTGGCCCACCCACACAGGGCCCTGAGACCACTGGGAGACGCCAACTGTGGCCTTCCAGCAATCCTGGGCCTGGGCCTGTCCCCCTGCCATCACAGCAGCCCAAGCCCCTGTCCATACAGCCAAGGTCCCAGGTTCCAGGGTCTGGCCAGCCTGGCATCCAGGCCCAAACACTGTGCTGGGAAATGGCCGAGGGCCTCCTCCTGGCCAAAGCCTCTGGACAGCACTTGGTGGACCTGGCGGAAGAGAGGCCTCCGGCCATGGCTGGCTCAGGGGCTTCCTGCCCAGGGGGCACAGCACCCTGCAGCTCAGTCTCCCTGCCCTCGGACCTCAAGGAAACATGGGTCCCCGGGTCCCCAATCCTGTCTCACTACGGGAGCTTGGGCACACTGCAACAGGTGCAGGGAGGAGCTGCCAGATGTTCTAGGTCATGCCAGGGGCCGGACACCCGGGGGCAGGCGTCTGACCCGCAGCTCCTCGAGAACCCCGGGGTCTGGTTCCCACAAGTGTGGCTGGGGACCCACCAGGCCCTGTGGCATTGCCTGGGGTGTTGAGTGTGCCCTGCTAACCTGCCCCTCTGCCAGCATCAGACAAAGAACCCTTGTCAGGGCCTACATCTGCTCCCCCACCGCCCTGGCAGGCCTGGCCCACCTTGGGGCCAGCGGGAGGCTCTAGAAGACCAGTCCTTGATGGGCGGGGACACAGCAGCCCATGGGGGACACAGTAGCAGCTCAGGCCTAGGGCTGACAGGCCCTGCCTCCACTCCGCCCTCCAGGTGCCTCCCCAGGGCAGGCTCCCCTCAGTGTGTAAGCCAAGGTCAGCCTCATGGCAACAGCCCAGTGTAGTAGCTGTGAGGGACAGCCTCTGGACAACACCCACTTTGCCCCCTATAAGCTTCTCCTATGGGACCTCTTCCCCGCAGGAGCTCGGGCACAGTCCTGCAGCCTCACTCCTCCCAGCCTGGGCCCGAGCCTGTGACCAGTGTCCCCAGCCTGCCCAGCCCATACCTGGCCTGCACCCAGGGAGCCTTCAGCTCCTCTACCATGCTGGGCCAGACGGAGGGCTATAAGTGCAGGAGCAGCTCTGGCCATGGGGCAGGAGGGTGACCCCTTCCCAAACCACTGCCCACACCCATGGCATGCTGGGTCCTGGAGAGGGCGCACAGACAGCAGCAGCCCACAGGCAGGATGTGGGGTCCTGCCCAGTGGTTGTGGGGAAGGGGAGGCAGGCCTGTAGGACAAGTGGGCAAAGCTGAAAGTCCCACTCCTGAGGGTGCCCAGGCCCTGGTGGGGGTCCCCATGTGCATCCCTGGAGCAGGCAAGCAGAGGGGCCCTGTCCTCCAGAGACTCAAACCTGGGAGAGGCCCCACCACCCAGGGGAGCCTAGGAATCTGGAGACAGAGGCCTGGGAGCCCGCCCTCCCCCCCCCCCCCCCGCCCCAGGTCAGCTGGCCCTCGGAGGCCACTGCCAGAGCCACAGGCTCCCATCTCCAGGGAAGAAAGGGGCCACCTCATTGATGCTCCGGGGTCAGACCTCTCGACCCTGCAGGTCACAGAGGGTCATGGGCTGGGATGGGGCATACATGCCCCCTATGCTCCTGGGGTGTCCTGGGCCATCCCCACTCCAGCAACCGAGTGTGATCCTAAGTGTGTGTGTGTGGGGGGGGGCACCGAACACCAGCTGGGAAGGACCTAGACCCTGTCGAGGCCACACGCACTGCACCAGGCCAGTGGGGTGGCTCTGGTCCTAATACAGAGCCCCGCAACCTAGAGGCCTACACATACTTCCTGCCCTGCTGCTAGGCCTTTGGGGAGGAGGAGGGCCATGCCAGGCCTTCCTTTAAAGGACAGAAACAAGACTTCCAGAGCCCCATGAGGGCCAGGCCCTGCCTCCCGCTGGCTCAGGACCAACCTAAGGAGGAGTGCAGCTCTGCAAGGCAAGGGGGGCAGGGGTGGGGGCTCAACCCCCAGCCCCACGGACACCCTGAGGGCACAGCTGCTGCCTGGGAGGCAGACACGCAGCCTAATAAGGCAGCAAGGTGTGGCTGGGGAGGCCTGAGGCACACTGGCCCCTGCCCCACCCCGGGCCCAGAGTCCCCCTCCCCTCAGGGGCCTCAGCGGCCCAGGCAGGCATCCAGCCCCGCCCCTGCCCAGGGAGCCTCCCCTGAAATACCCACCATGAGACAGCTCCCCCTCCTGCCCCGAGTCCGCCCCCAGAGGCCAACTGGTGAGTCCCAACCACCCACACACCCTGGGATGTTCCAGACTTGCCTGGCAGCCTGGTTCCTGCCCCATGCACCCCCCACCCAGCCAGGCTGGACCACCTCCGAACGCCCCCCCCCCTCCCCAGGGCCCCAGGCTGACCTGACTCCACCCACAGTATCTCTGTCTCACTCTCTCTCCCCAAGAGCCCCCGCTGGCAGGCCTCCTCCACACCCAGCAGCCCAGCACTGCAGCAAGCCCCACTGGCCTGGCCCATGCCCTGCCTCCTCCTGGAAGCCCTTCCTGACCACCTGTTGGCAGACACCCTGGTGGATCTCGTTCCTGCTGGCCCCCAGCCCAGTGCCAGCCAGGTTCTGGGCCCACCCCACATGCACTTACCTACATAGAAGGTGTTGGGTGCAGGCCTGTCCCCGAGCTCCAGATAGAGGAGGTTGGTGGTCTGTGGGTCATGGCGCAGCCACAGGGCCACACCCAGGATCACGCCTCCAGCCAACTGGGGAAAGAACGGGTCCAGGGTTACTTGCAGTGCTGAGGTGGGCTATACCATCCCCTGAATGCCCACTGAGGCAGGTGTGGGACCCTCGGCTCGACTGGCCAGTGGGTCCAGGGCAGCCCCCTCCAGGTGGCTCCACATGTCTGTTTCACTGACCTGGTGTTTGGGATGCCCCAGGAAGGAAGGCCTGGATATGGGCCCACATCCCTGATACTGATGGGGCACACTTCTGTCAAAACAGCACTTATATTTTATCTGGAGCTCAAATTCAACTGGATGTCCTTTATTTTTACTTGCTAATCCGGCCACAGTCCACACCAGACCTGAGCACCCCAGGGACTGCTAGGCCCTCCTCCAAGGGGGTGGCTTCAGCAGCCCTGTGCTCATCTGGGAACCCCATGGAGGGGACTCCAAGTCTTTGGTGCCCAGAGAGAGAGGGGTGGGGATCTGATGCCACCAGGGCCCTGGTGGGGCTGATGGAGGAACTAGATAAGGCGAGGCCGCAGAGGCTGGTGGCATCCAGGAAGCTGCAGGGCAAGGGGCCCGGCCGTCTGTGGGATAAATCCTTGCTGCTGTCAGCCCTGGGAAGGGAAGCCGCTACAGGAGGAAGGAAGCACGCTGTGCTCCCAGAGGCCAGGGGAGGGGCTGCCCGAGCAGCTGGGGCAGGAAAGGGGACTGTGCTCAGAGCCTGGCAGGAGAACAGGAGCTTCCAGCTCTGGTAGGCCCTTCAGAGACTCACCGTCCTTCGAGCACAGGGCACCTACGGAGGGTGGGGAGGGGGAGGCCCTGAAGGGAAACAAAGACCAGGGCCTGGCCTACACATGAGCATCTCACCAGCCCAAGCCAGTGGCCTGCTGCCCTCCGGGCCACCTTCCAGGTCCCTGGCCTCCTCTCTGCCGGGCTGTCCCAGCCCTGGATGCCCCACTGAGGTGGAATCTGCTCCCAGGGCTACAAGCCTTGGCGCAGGCTGGAGGGCCTAGCTGCGCAGCCATCCGCTCCTGGCTTCCTCTTCCTACCATGCGTGGCCTGGCAACTGAGGCCATCCCCCAACCTGCCTCCACAGCACCAGACACTGACCCCAGCCCCCTGCCCCTGCAACAGGACCAGAGCTATGTGACCTACGGGGAGCAGAAACTGAGAAGTAGACCTCAAGGAAAGCACCTGCCCCGAGGCCCGGCCAGGGAGCAGACCCCTGACATGGTGGGTGGGGCCAACCTGCTCAGTGGGGCATGAGTGACTGAGCCCCAGCACTGCGGGCCGCCCCACAAAAAGCCCCAGCAGCTGCCCAGGCCTTTCTCCTCTGGGCTCAGCTACTGGTAAGACTGGGGGTGGGGGGCTGGCTTCCACACACCAAGCGAGGGTGCTCTGTCCATGCCCCTCCAGCCTGGGGTTTCTGTTTCCCAGCACACCTCTCCCAAAGTTCCAGGTCTGGTCAGGGAGGGCCAGCCAAGGCTCTGCAGCTCCATCCTGTACTCCAGCAAGTATGGGGAGGTCCACCAAGGGCCTACTGTGCACCTGCTCTGGCCAGGGTCCCCTCCCACGGCCCTGTGGACACCGCACAGCCCTCCAAGGGCAGGGCCCTGGGCTCCCAGCACCCTGTGCCTCTCTGTGACACCTGTCACTGACAGGAGAGGCCAGAGGGCCCATGGGACAGTGGGGGCAGGGCGGGCGCCCCAGAGCCCTCAGCTCCTCCCGAGGTGGCTGCCATCTGCGGCTCCAAGGGAGGCGGCGCAACGAGGCTGAGGGTTGCCGTGGTAACTCTGGCTTGAAACCGTTACTTGTTCTGTTTTGAAACTGTGGTCCAGAGCTGCCTTTGTGAGATGTTCCAGGGCGGAGGGGGAGGGGTGGGGAAGCCCCTGTCCTGGGCCTCCCTCTGTAGTCCCTCTGTAGTCCCAGAGCCCTGGACACAAGCCCCAACTCAGCCTCCCCATCCCCATCAGTGTAGCGGTGCAGGCCCCCTGGCCAGGCTGGGACTGCTCCTTGTGCAGCCCCTTCACCCCAGGAGCTGGGGAGACAAGTGTCTTGGGGTGCACAGTCCTAACAAAAGTGTGGTTGGGACTGTACTCCTCCTAACCCCCAGCTGCCACCTCTGCCCCTTTGGAAGGGCTTTCCTGCAGACTCCTCTGTGGCCCCCAGGCCCTCACACCTGCGGGGTAACAACAGGGAAGCTGGTCCCACCTTTGGAGCTGGGGAGGGCCTGGTGCTGATGTGCCCCCAGTTGCTACCCCAGTCTGCCCTCCCTGAGCAGACCCCTGGGTGGGGCCAGGCGAACACAGTGGTGGGAGGACCATCCCATTTCCAGATGAGGAAACCCACGTGGCAGGGAGCAGATGTTCACCTCAGGTCGCCTGCAAGGGAGAGGCCCACCCAGGTGGCACCCTGCCCCAGAGGGGGTTGGAAAGCCATCTTCAGGGAAGGGAGGGCTCCTGTCCCCCCATCTGCATGCTGATGGGAATGTGGAAGGAGCAGTGGGGCGGTCTGCTTCCTGGCCTCTTGGCCCGCACCTGCTACCCCAGGAGTTCGCCCAGAGACTGAGTGACTCAAGTGTCCACACCATGACCTGGGCCCCAGTGTTCCCAGCCCCAAACTGGGTCCCACCCATTTGTCCTTCACTGGCGGTCAGATGGGACAAACAGAGGCAAAGGGGGGTGCGGCCACATAGGGGAGTCCCAGCGGCAGAAAGAAGTGTGCCACTCGGTTGATAACTGTGAGGAATGACAGAAGCCAGACCAAGAAGAAAAAAGTTTCCTTTATACAAAGGTGTCAGAAATGCTAATTATGCGCTGTGACAGACCACAGGCCCTGGCCGCCTGGGGTGGGGGAGGGATCCTGAGGCCCCGGGGACGCTTTGGGGACTGATGGATGTGTCCACGATTGATCACGAGGCGGCGGCAGCCACAGGGGTCTGCCCGTGTCAAAACTCAGCAAGCTGTGCGCCTGAAATACATACTGTGTACCTCACGCCCCATAAAGCCGTTTTAAAACCCCCAGCGGCCCAGCCAATCCTTGAAGGTGGAACTTGTAAGCAAGGCTCTCAGGGGCCAATATTCTGGGTCCCAAAGGATCCAGACTGCCATGCCGGTGCCACCTGGGCCCCGAGGTGAGGAGCCGGATGTGCCACGCTCCCTGGGGCTCCCCAGGCCTGCAGCAAGCACCTGGACGTGGCGTGCTGACGTCTTGCCCACAGAACCCATGTCTGAGCATCCAAGAAGGGGAATGGTGGAGCATGGATGTATGTTCCAGAACAGGAGTCCAGCCCTGGGGGACAGCAGGGGTCACAGCAGAGGGCGGGGGCGGGGCCGGAGCACGGCGGCCAAGCGTGTGCCCTGCGCCACCCTGGGGTCACCTCCATGTCTTTGTGCGTCCTCATCCCCTTTGTAAGATGAAGGTACAAAGTTAGCCAACATCCCCATGGTGCCTAGCACAACGCCACTGTACGCGGCTGGCTCACGAGGACACGAGCAGCGAGAGTCCCAGCAAGCGGACCAGCAGTGGTGTCGCCCCCAACCCAGGGTCACCGCTGCCATCTGCTCCGGCCCCAGGAGGGCCGTGCCCCGAGAAGCCTGGCAGCAGGGCAGGCAGGGGTGCGGGGGAGGGTGCCAGCGAGCCGGGCCTGGGGGAGGGTCCAGCAGCGGGGATGGTGTGCCCGGTTCAGGGCCTTGTGAAAGCTTCTGTTTCTGTTTCTTTTTTCTTCCGTTCTGAGAACTAGTAACGAGCGGCATCAGATGAGACAGGAGGCACGCTGGGTTCCTGCCCGGCCCGCCTGCCGTTTCCAAGAAGCGGCTGAAAGGGAGTGAGACAGAGCGGGTGCTGCCCGGACAGGCCTGGGGCGGCCGTGCCCTGGGCTGGCAGGGCCTCCACGGCCCGAGTGCTCAGCCCAGTCCCACCCACATGAGGCCGCGGGCAGCAAGGACAGCGCACGTCATTCACGCCCTCTCAGCAGCACAGGGTGCCTGGGTGCAGGGGTGTGTGGGGGAGAGCCCCACCACGAGGAGGGCGGGGGCACCAGGCTCCAGGCCAGCTCTGCTCCCTTGACTCCCCACGTCCAGGAGTATGTCCACTCGCGGGAACACATGCCAGGAAGCACCCACTTGGCTAGGGCTCTGGTGGAGACCCCCCCCCCACCTGATCAACAGAGCAGTGAAGGCCAGAGGCAGGAAGTAAGGCTGAAAATGCTCTCGGGGACATGGGGCTAAGTCAGAGGGAAGAGGTGCGGCACAGACGCTTTTAGGATGGGCTGCAGGGCAGGGGGGATCCTGACGTCACCCCTCGGGCTGCAGAGGGGTCCTGGGTTCCTACACCCTGACCCTCACTCCCCACGCACAATGAGTGGACAGGGCCAGACTCCTCCCTGGGTGACACAGGCCCAACTCAGGCCTTCCTGGGGGGGTGGGGGGGGGTGGGCAGCTGCCCCCATTGTGGCCTCTGGGAGCAGCTCAAGGCAGGAAGTGTGGAGGGAAGAGCGGAGACCCTCACCTTGGGCAGGAAGCAGAGCCTCTCCAGAGGCCCCCGGACCTCAGGAAGCCTCCTGGCCCGCATCCAAGAGTAGGTAGGAAAGGGGTCATGACCCAGGCCTTCCCACCAGCTAAGGAGATGCAGGAGCCACTTGCCACCAAGAAGTGAGTGTAGGCCCCTTCCACATCCCTGCCACCTCTAGGGGTACCTGAGAGCCACTTCAGGGCCAGACCCTCATCTCACGGCCCAATCCCTGGGTAGTGAAGCCAGGGGTGTCCTGCTCCCCTGCCCCAAACCCACTGCACTGTGGGAAGCCCCTCTGCCTCCTGGGCCCCTGCAGACATCCCAGGGACCTGCCGAAGGACACAGGTCAGGCTGCAGCAGGCCACATGTATTGGACAAGGAGGGTCTGGGTGGCCCAGAATCTACCAGAGAGTGAGATGGGGGGTGGGGGTTCAGGCAGGGGAGCAGAGAGCAGGTGGAGGGCTCCCAGGGTGCATCAGGACGGCCTGGTCCCCTCCCGGGGAGCCCCAGCCCTGGAGCCATGCCAGGCTGTGAAGTACTGGACCTCCTCACGTGGTCACTTGGGGACCTCAGCCTCCTAGTGCCCTAGCAAGCCTGATGATGGCCAGGCCCCAAGGGGGCAGCTCCAGCCCAGGGCCCTGGGGAGCATTACCTTGTATGAGCTGGAGCTCTTACCACCCTGGCAACAAAGTGAAAGGTCGCCTGTCCGAAAGGTGGGTGGCCGAGCCCCTGGGTTAGGAAGCAGTGCGGGCCAAGCAGAGCCACAGCTATGTGAGAGGGTGAGCTCCCTGCGAGCTTGCGGCAGGACCACGGTTGGTGGTTCCCAAACCCACTGCCTCTTGAAGCCCCCACATCTTCCCCCCAAGACCAAGGACATTGAACTCCTGGGTTCAGGCCTCCCAGCGCCAGGACTGGAGACCCAGGGAGGCGGGTAGTTCTCACTCCCGTTACCCCAGCCGCACACAGGCACCTCCCTGCCACAGGTCCCAGCCTGAGCTTCACGTCCACTGTCAGGAGCCAGCCGTCAGCTGCAGCACAGAATCAACCCCAGAACCCACCCATAGGCGATAGCACAGGTAAGACAGGTTACAGGGAGCTGTTCTACGTCCCCCCACGGCAACTTATAACCCAGGCCAACCCGGGTGTGGGACGGCACAGATGCTAGGGTGGGTCACCCAGCCACGGACTCTGCAGGGCGGGTGGCCCTGGCTTCCTGTCTTTCATCATCTTGACAATGACCATGTCACCCAGTCACCAGAGATAGGTAGGGAGCACTAACTTCCCAAAGTCAGAGTCGGGGACAAGGAGACATGAACCCCCAGGACCTGGCTGTGCTGCCAGCCCCCTACCCCCAGGCCTGGAGCACCCTCCCTTTGGCCAGCCCCCACGTCATGCCCAGGGAAGGTGGACTCCCCGTCCCTGGCAGCTAGCTTATGCAGCAAGGGAAATCCTCAGCCAGCCTGTTGGGCATGGGCCCCTGCCTGCCCGTGGGGACTCCCCTAGCATCTGGGGGTGCACCTGGAAGCCTCCAAGTGGTCTTGTGTGAATCAGCACCTGCTCAGCCATGGGGGGGGGGGGTTTAGGCCAGGCCCCAAAGTAGAAACTATGTGTACTTTGGGGGGAATGGACCCTGAGAGGTCTAGAGGTTTTCTGGAGGCACACTGGATCAAACCACATTGTGTAGGACACACTAGAAAATAAGTTGGGAGGAGGGTCCTGAGGGCCGATTCCAGGCAGGCCTAGTTCTCAGTCAAGGACGAGGCACCTGGCCATGGGCAGCTTCAGGCCTGAAAACCACCCAGCCCTCACCACGTGCCCCGGGCTGGGGCCTGGGGTGCCAGGGCCAGAGGCAGAGCTCCTGTGTGTCTCCTCCATCCCCACCCCAAAACACTGGGCCAGTGCAAAGGTGATCGATCATCAGCCTCTCCCACAGGGCCTGGACTTTGGCTTATTGATTGGATGACCCAGGTTCTACCCTCACAGGGTTTCAGGTGCTGAAATAAAGCCATGGGGTGGATGATTTGGGGCAGGTCGGTCTCCCTGTCCAGACTTAGAAGCAGTATGAGCTAGAGATAGGGGATCCACTGAACTTCTGGAGGCAGACCTGAGCTGGCTGTGGGGACCACACCAGCCAGGGTCCCAGGCCTCTTGGTACTTGGACATCCTCCTGGAGGGGGACCGCTTCGCTCCAGGGACAGACCACAGACTTCCTCTTCTTGTCTCAGCCCAAAGCCGTTTATCCCACAACCAAAGCTCTGACACTCACTCCATCCACTAGCCTACCCCACTGAAGCCGGCACAGGAAATCCCCACCCCCACCCAGAGCCTGCCAGGGTCACACATCCCCTCTCCCGGAAGGAAGGCGAGAGCACCACTAAGTGACAGACAGTCATGTGCTGTCTGGAAGCAAGAATTAAATGCCAGTTAGTGAGGCTTCTAATCAGCCCTGTTCCCAGCCTCATCTGGCTGCCCTGCCTCTGGAAGGCGGCCACCGAAGGCATTAGGCGAGAGGAGTGGCCAGGCCCAGGACGCTGTGCTCTCGTTGGCCAGCCTCCAGAGAGAGGCCTGTGATCATACCCACTTCACAGATGAGGAAAGCGAGCGGGGCTCACGCATGCCAGCTGCCTGCCCCAGGTCACAGGGAGGGAGCCTCTGCTCTTCCTGAAATGCCCAGCAGCAGGAGCCTCGAGGGTCACAGGCTTCTGCCAGGAAGCTCCGGGTCCCACCCCCAACCGGGAGGATTTCCACGCTGCGGGGCAGGGTGTCTGCGCCATCGTCTCCCAGGCTTGGCCACGGTTGCTGCTTGCAGTCCTACTCGTGGCTTGATGCCTGCCAGGCCAGGGAGCCCCAAAGTCAGGCTGTGGTCAGGCATGCTGAGTGCATGCCACCTGGGGTCCCAAAGTCCTGGTTCCAGGAGGAGAGAGACGCACTCCTTCCTGGGGAAGCCAGCCTGGCTGCCTTTGAGGCCTGCTCCCATGTGTGAGCCTTTTCACTCTCTGAAATGAAACTTTTAAAACTGCCCCGATGCAGGTACCCACTGTCAAAGTCTCCTCCCGGCTCCCCCTCAGCACCCACTCCTGTACGGTGGCCACGGTGCACAGTGAGCGAGTCAGGCCAGGCACTGGGGTGCCCTCCCTCACCCACCACCCTCTGGGGCATCCGAAACCCCTTCCCCGAGGCACAGCCCACACCGGGCCAGGACAGCAGGACAGCAGTCTTCCTGCCGGCCATCCGTGCCCTACGACCACCTCCTGAGCTCGCCTGAAGGGTGTTAGCTAATCTGCCAGCCCCGGGAGACAGGACGTGGAAAACGTCCACCTCAGGGGGCAGGACTCCAAGGCCCAGGACTGCAGCAGAGGGGACAGGGCTCCACCACCCAGAACCAGCCCCTCGGCACCATGCTGCCAGCCAGGTGAGGCGGGACGCCCGCAGAGAGGGGCTCTGCCACAGTGGTGGCCCCCAGCCCCACCTTGCTCAGCTCTGCATGTCTGTTGCAGGGGTGGGTGGGACCGAGGCAACTGGACCGTGGGACGCAGCGCTGAGTGCTCAGCTGGGTGGCTGGGAGAGGAGAGGCCTGGAAACGTTTCCTCAAGCCTCAATGAAGAGCAGCCCCTGGGGATGTGTCAGGCCTCTGCCCAGCTGCCTGGGGAACTACCGGACTCGCTCAAGCAGAGCTGGGAGGTGAGCGCGGGCTGCCCTGGAGACCTCCCAAGCTGGGCAGCGGGGAGGGACTTACCCAGAGCTGACACTCAGCCCAAGGACAAGAATCTACTCCAGAAGACAGCCTCTATGTCTGTCTACCCTCCACTTCCTGGTCAGGGTCCTCACCCCACATCCAGGCTCCGCTGGTAGGGGAGGGGCTCAGAGGCCAGCAGAGGGGTGTCTGGGTGTCCCTTCACCCCGACCCCTATACACCCAGGCCATAGCAGGCAAATACTAAATCGACACTCAACACCACCTCTTCGGCAAAGACCCCAGGCATGGTTAAGGTCATACCTGGCCCATCCTGACAGTCCCCGTGCTCCCCACTCCCCAGGCAGAGGCCAGTGGCCACAGCGACCCCCAGCTGTGCCTCCCACCCAGGCGGGGGGCAATGCCTCCACTTCACCCTCAGCTAAAGCTCAGTCCAGTCTCTGTCCCCGCCACCCCAAACACCTCACTGCCCCAAGATCCACGCTGGGATCCTCGGATGTCCAGAACGGAAACAGATGTCCCCAATCCCACACACTTGCTCTGGGGACCATTTTAAAAGTTTACCCTCTTGCGTCTACTTGGGAAATACACTGTCCAGCAGATGTTGTCATGGTCCTTTCCCAGAAGGAGTGAGCAGCCTGGGTGGCGAGCAGCACACAGCCACCCAGGAAGGTTCCCAGGTCCTGCGGGGGGTGGGGGGTGGGGGGGGGGACATGACTGGCCACGAGGAGGCAGGGCAGCGCCAGGAGAGGGGTTCCTGCACCCACTCGGGGCCCCTCCCCAACTCCAACACAGGCAGGAAACCGAAACAAAGCCAAAGCTCCAGCGTTCCTGGCCAGCAGTTACCACCCAGGCCAGGAAAACGCGACTTGCAGGTCAGCAGCCTGACGGCCCTGAGACCCTCCTGCACCCCAAGATGAACATCCTGTGGCTACCTCTTCCAAGGTGGACGTCCAAGCTCAGACCGAAGCCCAGACCTGGGCATCCCCTGGGACCCAGGCTCCGGAGGGGCCCAGAGGCGCTCGGGTCCACGGGGCCCCCTGCCCGCCCTGGCCCCACTCCCCTCAAAGCCTCCACCGCGTCCTGGCCGGGGCAGGCTGCAACCCCGGGCTGGGGGGGGCAGTGCAGGGGGCCGGCCCCACCAGGCGCGGGCCGCTGGGGGCCCCCCACGGCCATCCCCGGGGCGGCAGGGCTTGCTGGGCCCGCCGTGGGGCGAGGGCTCCCAGGACCGCACCGAGTGCGCGGCCCCCCTGCCCCCCGCCCCCCGCCCCCCCCCCCCGTCCTTCCAGGGGCGGCGGCTCGGATGAGCTCATGGGGGCGGGGCGCCGGGAGCCCCGCCCCCCGAGCCCCCCCGGTGCCGGCGGAGCAGGGTGGTCCCCTCACGGCGGCCCGCGGCCCCCAGCCCGCTCCCGCCGCGCCGCCCGCCATCGCTCGGCGGGCTCAGCCCCACGGCCCCCCGGACGCCCCGGCCCGGCCCCGGCGCCCCGACAGCCGGCTCGCAGCACCCCCTCCGCCCGTCTGCCGGCCCCGGACCACCCCCCGCCCGGCGCCCACAGGTGGCCCCTCTGCGCGGCCTAGTGGGGCGCGCGGCCTGCCGGGCTCGGGGCGTCCCGGCGCCCCCCGCCCCCCGCCCCCCGCCGGGGGCTCACCCAGAAGACGAAATTGAAGACGAAGAGCAGGTACTTGATGCACTTGGTGCAGCCCTCCACCCCCATGGCGGCGCGGGCGGCGAGCGGCCTGCGGGGTGCGCGGGGCGGGCCGGGCCGGGCCGGGGCGCGGGGCGCGGGGCCTGGCGGGCGGCGGGGCGGGGCGCGGGCCCGGGGCGCGGGTGCTCGGGGCGCGGGTACTCGGGGGCGCGGGGCGCGGGGCGCGGGAGGCCGGGCCGGGGCGCGCTGGGTCGACCGCCGCCGCTGCGCGCTCGCTCTCTGGCCGCGCGCGCGCCCCCGCCGCCTGTTATAGGGCGCTCCGGCCCCGCCCCCGGCCCCGCCCCCGCCCCGCCCCGCCCCCGGAGCGCGCGCTCCGCGGGGGTCAGACCTGGGTGCCCCCAGCCCAACGCCGGCCGGCCTCGCGGCGCCCTGCGAACACCTTCCCCTTCTCTCGGCCGTCCCCAGGCGCTTCGGACAATCCAAGGAGGCTCCCTGGAGGAGGTGATGCAGCAGCGAGTGCCCCCCAGGGTGGGTGATGAGCCTGACAGCCAGCCGGCCTGGCTTGAAAATCCTGGTCATCCACGGTAAGGGCAGTTGTTGAGCACGGCGACAGAGTCTGCTTGGAAAGGTCCCTGAGACGGTGACCGGTGTTAAATGTCCAGGAGACCCCAGCCACCTGTAGGACAGCCTCCAAACACTGTGTACTCTGCTCACCCCGGTGGAGGCCAGCCCCACAGTCAAGTCGGTTTTCTGAAGATGGGGGCGGGGGGGGGCAGGCTGATGGGGATGCGGGCAGGAGGGGACCCATCAAGTGGGCAGTGCTTCTCCCCAGGTGACAGAGCGGACCTGTGGCCTGGTGACTCTCGGATGAAGAAGTGGAAATGTTCCGTGTAACCCTGGCACAAATGACTGCTGACCCCTTGACACGGGGCCAGTGCCACCACCCAGCAGGACCCAGATTTTTCATTGTACTTCACTGCAGTGGGAATGGCCCTGGGTGGCCAGCAGCTTCCTATTAGCCGGAGCAGCCCTAGCTTACTCCTGTCTCTGTACTCTTATTTCTGTAGTTTTCTTGGTGGTTAATTTAAAAAAATCTGTTCCAGGGGCACCTGGCTGGCTCACTTGGTAGAGCATGGGACTCTTGATCTGGAGATGGTGAGTTCAAGCCCAGTGTTGGGTGTGGAGCCTACTTAAAAAAGAAAGTTGGGGTATAAATAAAATATAATAATAAAATCAAAGTCCATCCTGGCTTCCTGCTTGTATAAGAGCTATGCACACGTGTTTGTACATAGTGTAGTGTTTGTGTGTGTTGAGATAACGTTATAATAAAAATGGCTTACATCCTCACTTGGGGTCTGCCAGGGTTCTTTTTTTTAAAAAAAGATTATTTATTTGAGAGAGAGAGGGAGAGGGAGTGTGCAAGCAGGAGGGAGAGGGAGAAGCAGGCTCCCCACTGAGCAGGGAGCCTGATGGAGGGCTCTGTCCCAGGACCCTGAGATCCTGACCTGAGCCGAAGGCAGATGCTTCACCGACTGAGCTCCCCAGGTGGCCCTGCTAGGATTCTTTTTGCAGAAAAGGAGGCAGAAGAGGTCTCCAGGGTGACAGGATGCTTGCGTACTTGTCCTGGGCACTCTGCTCTCCCATCAGGCCCCCGCTGACCACAGTGATAGGTTCATTTCCTGCCAAAGCTGTGGGATGAATCCTCTGAGAAAGGCCTTTCCGGGGCCCTCTGGGAAGGGGAGCAGAGGGGGCTCATGAGCCCACCATCGGGGAGCTAGGTGGAGGGCAGAAGCTCCATCCACCGGCCCTCAGAGCAAGTCAAGTCCAGGTAGCGTGTTTTGTCTTCAGGTGTGCATCCACTAGTTAGTGGGCGCCCCAGGTGCTACTCTAGATCCTGGCTGCGGGAGGTGGACAGCCAGGACCTCATCTCTCAAGGACCTTAGAACTTGCTCGAGGTGATGGATGTCACCCCACACCAATCAGGTCAATGCTGGGAAGGGCGGGAATTCCCAGGATAATTTAATAGTATCAGGTGGGCAGTCTCCCAGTGCTGGGGGCATGGAGGAGTCCATGGTACACCGAGGCCCCGAGGACTGAGAAGGAGCCAGACCTGTGCGCTGCTGGGGAAGAGCATTCCAGGCAAAGCGGGTACATTTGGAGGAGAAGAAATAAGCCAGGAGATGGGGGCAGAAAGGGGCAAGAGAGCTAGATGCTGATGTAGGGGGCCAGCAGTTGGGTTGAAGCCCATCATGGAGCTGTGTTAGATCTGACTACGGGGGCAGGGGGCCACCTGAGGGTCTCTGCACAGGCCTGGCTGCTGCACTGAATGGGGGCATATGTCAGCAGGTGCCTCAGCCCCGCAGAGGAATCCACGCTACAGGCCCCCGGGATCACAGGGGAAATGAGCCACATCTGGGTGCCTGGCACAGGTGGGCTCTGCCCTGGGACCACCTCCGAAGTGCTCTACCCAGTGGCCCACCATCTTGACCTTGTGGGGACTACAGGGGACCCACCAGCGGTGGTTCTGGGCTCTCTAGAGACTCAGCAGTAGGAGATGTAAGGAGGTCCAATGTTGCACACTTTCTCACGTGCTCGAGAAGCCCAGGATGCCCCACTGCCTGCCGCCTGCATGCCAGGGACCTGGGAAGGCTGATGCTATGATTCAGCCTGAGCCTGTAGGCCTGGGAACCAGGGCACCGGTGGTGTAAGTCCCAGTTCCGGGGCCAGAGAAGATGAGATGAGATGTCCCAGCTCAGCGGGTGAGGCAGACAAGGAGGCAAATCCCTCTTTCCTCCTTCTCCTGGTCTATCCAGGCCTTAAGGGGCCTGGGTGAGGCCCACCCACTCTGGGGAGGGCCATCTACTGTGCCGAGTCTGCTGATTCAAGCTCATGTCGTCCAGAGATACCCTTCCAGACGCCCCCAGAAATCACGGCCAGTCTGGTCACCCGGCAGCTGCTCACCCTGACATGCAAAGCTAAACATCACGGGTGGCCTTGAGATGACATAGGTTGGAGCAATGGGGGCAGGTGGGCATTCAGGGGGCACATCTGAGAAAGGACGAGCACCCAGAGGGGCTGCTAGAGAATGAAGGACTGACTTGCCTGTACTGTGTCCCTGGGACAGGGAGAGACACCATCCTATGAGGGGCTGGCTGCCCTGAGGGCAAGGGGGCTGGGGGTGTGAGGAGGATGGCCAGGGGGTGGACAGCCTGGCAGGAAGAGTGGGCCTTTGCTCTACCCCCACCCCGGGTCTGGCTCCGAGTCTTCCCTACGATTTAATGCTGGTTTTTCAGTTTCCCAATCTGTGGTAATGCTGCTCCAAGTATTCTTGGGCGGGTGAAATGTGGAGCAGGGCCTGGCCTAGGGGAGGTGGGAGGTCTCTGTCTCCTTTAGGCTTGCTAGACTAAGAGGCTTCTTGGCAGGCTCAGCTGCAGGGGCTGAGCTGACGGCTCCCACGGAGCACAGGTGCTATTGGTGGGGGGGGCCACTGAACCCCGCCCCTGCCCCTTGGTCTCCCAGGGGAATAGATGAGGACCACCCAAATGAAGCAAACAGGCCGTTGAAGCCGAGTGTGCTACAGGAGGGAGTCAGCCACCATCCCAGCTTTTGGCAGAGACTGGAAGGCAGGCCTGGCGCAGGATGGTTTTATATTTAAAAAAAAATTAAAAAAAAAAAAGGAAGAGAAAAAAGAAAGTTTATAATCCGAATACAGCAGCGTGCTAACAACGTACACTAGCAATGAACCACCCAAAAAGGGGAGTCACGAAGACGCCCCCACTTGCAATGGCTGGGAACAGAACAAAATACCCAGTAATAAATCTAGTAAAGGAAGTGTCACAGCTGCACACTGAGAGTGACGGAACGTGGTGGAAAGGAATGGAGAAGATCTGAGTGGATGGATACCCAGGGCTCCCAGATCGGGGGATGTGGTGCTGTTGCAAAGCCAGGACTCTCCAAATTCACCCACAGCCTCCATATAGTCATTGTTGAAACCCCGGCGGGCTTTTCATGAGCTCATCCTGAAGATAACTGGGGACCGCCAGGGCCTCAGAGGAGCCCAAACAACCTCGAAAAAGACGAACAAAGTTGCAGGACGCACACTTCCTGACAGGAGCTTAGTGGGAACTGCGGTCATCACGCCACAGTGGTGCCCCTGTGTACCAGAGCGCGTGAAGTCAGATTGAGGATCCCTAGAGCCCAGGGACATTTGCACACATTGCTGGTCTGTTGGTTTCAACAGCACGGTGGTGATGGGGGGCAGACAATTCGGTGAGAGGAAGAACAGTCTTCTCAACAGTGCTGGGACAGCTGGGTGCATCCACTCGCCACGGAGTCAAGGGGCCCCAACCTCACGCGATGCACAAAAATCAACTCAAAATGCTCTCAGATGGATCACAGTCCTCCACATCTTCAGCCTTGTCTTAGACGATAGTTTTTTACACACGAACCCAAAAGCAGAAGCAACATAAGAAAAAAAAAAACACACATTAGTTAGACCTGTGGCCCAACTTTAAAACTTTGGTGTGTCAAAGGATATCACGGAGGATGTGGAAAAAACCCAGGAAATGGGAGAAAATATTTGCAAATCATAGATCTGATAAAAGATGAGTAGCTAGGACCTGCGAAGAACTCTTAACAACCTCCACTTCCCTCCCCACTTCACCCCACCAATAACGCGACTTAAAAAAATGGACAGAGGATCTGAATCAACGTTTTTTCAGAGAAGACGTAAAATGGCCAATAAGCACACGGGAAGATACTCAGCAGCATCACTAGTCGTCAGGGAGGTACGGATGGCTTCCCGCCCTTCACGACAGCCACCAAAGAAAAGCTAGTGTCTACTCACTCGCAGGAATGAGGGCGTGGAGATGCAGGAATGAGGGCGTGGAGACACAGAGCGCTGGCGGGGATGGGAAATGCTGCAGCCACGCAGGGTGCAGACGGGCAGTTCCTCCAGAGGCTAAACATAGAGTCACCGTGTGACCCAACAGTTCCCCTTCGGATGCTTCCCAGAGAAACGGAAACCTACGCACACTCAAACGGCAGCCAAAGGCCGGGGGTGGGGGGGGGTGGGGAACACGTCCCAAGGGCCACCGGTGATGAGTGGACCAGCCAAGTGTGGCCCATCCAGGACGCGGAATCCCATCCGGCCGTAGAATAGGATGAGATCTACACAGGCTGGCGCGTGAGGGGAGCCAGACACAGGAGGCCACATGTCGTATAATCCCATTGATGTGAAATATTTGTGATGTTTGCCAACAGGTGAATCCATAGACAGAAAGCTGATTCGTGCTCTCCTGGGGCCGGGTTCGGCGGGGATGAGCAGGGTTTCTTTTGAGGATGTTGAAATGTTAAATCGGTGGTGATGATTGCACAACCCTGTGAATATATGCTTTAAAACACACACACAACACTGAACTGTACACTTGATTTTTAAATTTTTTTAAAGATTTCAAAAAATTTTAAGTGACGTTTGTACCCACCATGAGGCTCGAACTCACAACCCTGAGACCAAGAGTCTCCTGCTCCACCTACAGAGCCAGCTGGGTGCCCCCAAACTATACACTTCAAATGAATGGATTTTATGGTGTGTGAATGATAATTCCATGAGGGTGGAAACGGGGAAGTTTGAGGTGTATTTGATTGGAGGTGGTTGCCCCAGGGAGATGGAGGTGGCCAGCCAGGAGTGGGTTGTCTCCGTGCACTTGATTTGGGGGTATATATTTTTGGCTTTGTCTGGTGGCTGCAAGATAGGGCTGTAGGGGCAGGAACAGAGAAGGCCTAGGTCAAGTGGACAGAGAATGGGAAGTTTGGTTGAAGGCAGGTCTGTCTGGGCTCCGGAGTTTGTTTGGACGCAGGGACGCCCAGGCTAGAACTGTCCTGCCGGGATTGGGGCTGGGGATGCCCAGGCCCGGGGGGTCCTGTTTGGTGGATGCAGCAGGCAAAGGGAAAGCAGACAGACACTGGGAGAAGGTGTGTGAAGGTGAAGGCAGAGACCAGGGTGATGCTTCTACCTGCCAGGAACCCCAGAGATGACCAGCAACCCGCCAGCCCTGGGGGGAGGCACTGAACCGGATTCTCCCTCGCCCTACACTGGGGTCTTAGACTCCCAGCCTCGAGACCACGAGAGAATAAACATCTGCTGTTTACACCCCCTGGTCCATGCTACTTGGTCACGGCCACCCCGGAGGCCCAGGTGAGACTCAGTGTTTCACCGCCAGCACTGCGTCATGCCAGCCAGTCTAGAGGGGCCTGGACACAGTGCTCCTAGATGTGCCCTGGGTGCTCTGACTGTGTCCTGGGTGGGGGGGCTGAGGCAGCCTCATGGGGACCCTGGAACTGCCGAAACCAGGACGGAAATCATTGAGAATTTTGACAACCAGGGTGGGCATGCCGTGCCCACCACGTGCAAAATGCCAGGCCTCAGGAAGAGAGACTCGGGTGTGCCCGCCATGCAAGAGGCCTGGACGTCTTGGAGTTCAGTGTTGGGGAGCTGGCTGAGGTTCCTTGTGGGACAGACGTCCATGCCGGAGGTCTTGTGGGGAGGACTGGGGGCAGCAGAGGACAAGGCCTGCAGGGGGAAGGCTTCGTGTGACGCCAGGGCACATCCCTGGAGCTGAGGATCCCTCCTGCTGAGACAGGCATCCCTCAGAGTGAAGGTCGGTGGTGCAGCTCCCTCTGGCCCTGGGCATTTGCTGGAGGACAACAGACTATAGCCGCTGCCCCACAGCTGGTTTCAGGGCCAGGGCAGGCTGCCTGAGCCCCATCCCCTCCCTCCCGGTGGCCACCTCCCTTGGCCTAGGCAGTGGCCAGTCAGAGCCTCACGTGAGGGTCAGAGCCCCTGGGGCTCACTCCCTTCCCAGGAGGGCTGCTGCTCTGTCCACAAGCCAATAAAACAGCCCTGGACAGGCCGCTCGTGGACAGCCCAGGGCCCTGTCACCTGACTGCAGTCCTGCTGCTTTCTGATGGTCATGGCCACATCCCCCTGCTCATTTAGGGACTCCTTGTCTCTGGACAAAGGACCTGGAGTGACAGGGCAGCAGCCATAGGGGTGTAGGGGCAGGAACAGAGAGGTAGAGACCTAGAGAGGTCTAGGTCAAGTTGTGGCCCCCTCCAACCTGCACAGCTGTGAGTGGACAGGGCAGTGGGCACAGGCCCCAGGTGGGTCATTCCTGCTTCTACCCCTCTGTCCCAGCCTTGTTGGGGACAGAGTGCCCATGTTTATTGATTTGGAGTGAACACTGCATCCTACAACATGACACTTCATCCCCATAGGTATCAACCCCAAGCTAGGGCCTCAGCTGACTTTTTCTTCTTTTTTTTAATAATAAATTTATTTTTTATTGGTGTTCAATTTACCAACATACAGAATAACACCCAGTACTCATCCCGTTAAGTGCCCCCCTCAGTGCCCGTCACCCATTCACCCCCACCCCCTGCCCTGCTCCCCTTCCACCACCCCCAGTTCGTTTCCCAGAGTTAGGAGTCTTTATGTTCTGTCTCCCTTTCTGATATTTCCCACACATTTCTTCTCCCTTCCCTTATATTCCCTTTCACTATTATTTATATTCCCCAAATGAATGAGAACATATAATGTTTGTCCTTCTCCAATTGACTTACTTCACTCAGCTGACCTTTCCAAAGGCCGCCCAATGCTCTGTGGGGCCAGCGGCGGCAGTTTCTAGGTGATGTGGCCTCTGCTAGGACCCGCATGGCCACTGGCCCACTGCAGCTCCTCCTGCCACATTGTAAATCGAGTCCCGTGGTCCAGGGCCATTGTATGCAGGTCCTGTGCTGTGCTGGACAAGCCAACACTCTGTAGACCCTCATCACGCAGAGTGGGTTGAACTTCTATGCTCAGAGCAGACCAACCTGTCCTCTGTGTTGGTTCTGCTAAAGATGCAGGGCTGCCCCTCACAGGCAGAGGTCTCTGAAGTGACCGGCTGACCTCCCAAGGGATGGTATTGTAGCGGGGACTCACCGGTGGCCTGTGGGACAGGCTTGGTGGGAGGGGCCTCCTCATCTGTCCCCAGGGCTGCTCTGCTCATGGGCCCAGTGGGCAGCATCTGAGTGGCCGAGGTGAGAGGCCGTCTTGTCTGTGGGTCACTCTGTGCTCCCTGCTGCTGGACACAGACATGTGCCCCCAAGACCTCTGCCTGTCGTAGTCATTCCTCTAGGCTCACCTTTTTTTTTTTTTTTAATTTTTATTTATTTATGATAGTCACACAGAGGCAGAGACACAGGCAGAGGGAGAAGCAGGCTCCATGCACCGGAAGCCCGACGTGGGATTCGATCCCAGGCCTCCAGGATCGCGCCCTGGGCCAAAGGCAGGTGCTAAACCGCTGCGCCACCCAGGGATCCCCTAGGATCACCTTTTTGATGGGGGAGGAACAGAACCCATTCAGGAGACTCCTGGCCCCATACCATGTCCCAAGCCTGTGCCATCTGCTCTGGCAGAGACAGGAGGCTGGCCCAGCAACTGGGAGTTACGTGCTTCTCAGGTGAGCTTTGCGTTGGTCAGGGTTCTGAGGAGCAGGACCGGTGGGATAAATACGCACTAATAGATTTATTAAAGGGGATGGGCTCCTTCCATTGTCATGGAGGCTGATGGTTCCCAAGGTCAGCAATCTGAAGCCTGAGGACCAGGAGAGCCCACCCAGTATGTTCCGGTCCAAGTCCCAAGGCAGGAGACCATGGGCCAGGCAGATGTGGGGCAGAGACGGGGCAGGGAGCAAGCTCGCCCTCCCTCCCCTGCTCCCCTCGGGCTGGGAGAGGCCGCCCACACTGAGGAGGCCCAGCCCACACTTTCACAGGTCAGTCTCTTTGCACCCCTGCGAGACAGCACCCATTCAGGAGACTCCTGGCCCCAGACTTCTGGTTGGCAGAATAGCCCAACCCCTCTGACCTCGTCTTACCTGAGCCCCCTCTCTAAGGGACCTGTCTCCAGTCAGCGCTGAGGTGCCGGGAGTCAGGACCTGCACACGCGAATTTGGGGCACACAATTCAACCAGAAACAGGGCGGCAGCTCTCAGCCTCCTGCACAACCTCCTTGATCTCTTGTGATGGTAGAGATGGAGCAGGACCTCCTGGCTGGCCACAGGTCTCAGCCCAGGAAAACCTTGTTTCCCTGATGGGTCAGAGCTCTCTGCTGTCCCTAAGACCCAGGCTCCTAGGTTTGCTGCTCCTGTGACAGCACCCCCCCCCCCCCCGGCCTCTGCTGCGTTGGCCACCACATGCTGGCTGCTCTCAGAGTCTGTCTCCAAAGGGGCATCTCCTGCCCTCAGTCTGGCCTCTAGGACTGGCTTCCATGCAGCTCTTGGCGGCACTGAGCCCTGCTCACCAGCATCTTCCTCCTTGCCTGGCAAGCGAGGTGTCCTTTGGGGCTCCCCAGGACACGCCAGTCGGCTGGTGGGTTTTCTGGCTGTGGTTGGCTAAATAGTGGCCTTCGGAGATACCCGGATCCTAACCCCGAGGCCTGCAAATGTCCCCTTCTACAGCCGAGGGGGCTTTGCAGGTGTGATTCAGGCCTCTGAGCTGGGGAGATCCGACCCGGTGTCACCACAAGGCCCCCGAGGGAGGCAGAGGGAGAGTTAGCAGAGAATGGAAACAGGACACAGATCTGCCCTCCTGGCCTTGCAGAGGGAGGAACGGCCACTGGCCGAGGAGGGCGACTCCAGATCCTGGTAAAGGCAAGGAGAGGATCCTCCCCTAGAGTCTGCTCAAAGGATGTGGCCCTGCGGCCCCCTGAGGTCCCTTTCTGGCCTCTGGAGTGTGCGAAGCCACAGAATGCGGGTTCCAAGCCCCTGAACTTGCGATTGTCTGTTCCATGTTCCGGTGGTGATAGGAAACGCATACACTGGCCTCACCGGGTAATGTCCAGCCGGGTGCTCCCGCCTTTCCAGCATCCGCATTTTTATTTCACAGACTGAATTGTCCAGCCCCACCCACCCGAATTCATATGGTGAAGTCCTAACCCTCCATGTGCCTGTATCTTCATATGGGCTTTTACAGGGGTGATCTAGGTAACACAGGGTCACTGGGGTCACTGGGGTCCTCATGAGAAGAGGGGATCAGGACACAGACACATACAGAGGGCCGACACTGTGAGGACCCAGGGAGAGCACGGCCATCCACACACACGCAGAGAGGCCTCAGGAGGAGCCCGCCTGCCGGCGCCTGGATCTCAGGCTTCAGCCTCCAGTACTGGGGGACGGTGAGTGTCTGTGGCTGGAGCTGCCCTTGCGGTGATGTTTGTCACGGTTGCCCCAGTAGACAAAGCACTTAGTACTGTTTCTTTTCTGTCCTGCTTCCAAGCAACTGCCTGGCAATGATTTAGTAGCTTCCAGAAGCCTTGCAAGGGGGTGTAGGGACTCCGTGGTCTGGCAGGAGTCGGTCAAGTGGGACACCAACCACACCACCATGGGGACAGAAGCCTTGTGTGAGGGCTAACTGTAGGCATCAGTCTGACCAGGCCATGGGGGCCAGACATTTGGGCAAACATTAATTCAGGTGTCTGTGAGGCTGTTTCCGGATGAGATTAACATTTGGTTGCATAGACCGAGTAGAACATCGTCCTCCCTAACATGGGTGGGCCTTACCCAATCAGTTGAAGGCTGGGTGCGAAAGACCGCCTCCTGCCTGGTTGCATGAGCCAGCACACCAGACCTTTCCTGCCTTCAGAGCCATGCTGACAGATTGGACTTTCCTGGGTCCCCAGCCTACTGGTTTTTTTTTTTTTTTTAAGATTTATTTATTTATTTATGATAGACATAGAGAGAGAGAGAGAGAGAGGCAGAGACACAGGAGGAGGGAGAAGCAGGCTCCATGCCAGGAGCCCGACACGGGACTCGATCCTGGGTCTCCAGGATCGTGCCCTGGGCCAAAGGCAGGCGCTAAACCGCTGCGCCACCCAGGGATCCCCCCTACTGGGTTTTGGACCAGCACTCACACCTTTGGCTCTCCTGGGCCTCCAGCTTGCGGACTGCAGCACTCAGGACATCTCAGCCTCTGTCACCGTATGAGTGAATCCCTTGCAACAAACCTCTTTGTTGTGTACACGCACGCACTGCGGCTTCTGCTTCTCCGGAGAACGCTGATCAAAATGCTGTGCCCTTGGAAGTTTTCCAGGAGGTCTGCTGTCAGCACGGAGCAGGATCCCAGGGGCTGCAGCCAAGGAGACCGGCCCAAGCTCCCCTTCCCTGGGCCCCATCTCTGTGCCTTCCCTGTGGGACAAGCCTCTCTACACCACCCGGGCTGCCTCCGATGACTTCCCTCCATTTCTGCGAGTGAGCCCACTGCCTCCCCTTGGGTCTCGTCAACCTCACAACAGTCTCACTGGTGAGGCTGGAAACCCCAAGCTCATAGCGTGTCCCATCCTTCCAGGTGGCTCCACAGTCACCCCTGAGTCTCCCCAGCCTCCCGGGCCTCCCCAGCCTTCCCGGCCTCCCCCCAGGCAGTCTGCTTTCCCAGGTTTCCTGTGCTCAACACTCTACCCCCCGCCTCAACTGCCTGGTCCTCACAGCCACAGTGCTCCTGGGAGCACCCCCAGCCCCTTGGGAGTCGGCACAGATGCAGGCTTCCCGAGGGTTTGTCGGTGCACCTGGGCCCCCAACGCACAGGGTTTGTATTTTCCGGTCACTTGTGGTCTCGTGCAGGTTGACCAGATCTTCGTCACCTTCCAGCTGTCTTTGGGAACATGTGTCCTCCAGGGTCACTTTGAAAGGAACCAAGGAGCTTATCTCACTTCCTGTGATTGCCATTGGTTGGAGCTCAGTCCTGTGACCTCATCGCCCACACTACCCTAGGGAAGGCTGGGAAATACAGAGGTTCTGTATTTTGCCCAGGAGGACACTGCCACCAGACACATCCTCTGCCTCACTGAAGCTCGTCTGGTCACGGTGTCCATCTCCAGGTCCAGAATCACCAGGTGACCAGCATGTCAGGTTGGGGTGCAACTTCTCTTGGTCCAGCAGCTTTTGACTTGAAAACTGGAGTTATCTGTCCCCACGCACCCCCCATGACACATGGTATTAGGGTCCCCAGGCCTCACCCTCACCTCTGCCCATGCTGTTGCTAGGCAACCTCATGGCACTCCCGCTGTGGGTGGGGAGCTCTGCCCCTCGACTCCAGTCTCAGTCCTGTGACCCACCTTTGCCCTCATCAGGACAGCATACCCAGGCCCGCCTTCTGGAGGAAGAGAGGCCTAGAGCGAGGCTAGTGCCCCCCAAGGCCACCAAGATCTGCTGACAGCAGCTGACTCCCTGCAGTGGGAATGGGCCTGTCTGAGACCGTTCAAGCTGAGACCAATCACATGAGCTACAAAGCTTAGGGTCATGCACCATGGAGGTTCTATGGGTATTTATTAATTTAAGTGTTTTTTTTTTTTTTTTAATGGCAGCTCCTTCCTACAGAGAACCTATTTCTGAAGCAGTTAGGATAGACCAGTTTATGTTGTGGTAACAAATAAATCCTAAACCTAAAATGATATGACATTGGTGTAGCAGCCAGGCCGCTGGCAGTGACACCCAACAGTGGAGGAATGACAGGGATCCGTGTGACGCTAGTGGAATTCTGTGAGAACCACTGTGGCAACTCAGCAGAACCAGAAAGTGATGGGCTCATGGAGGAACGCCCAGTTTGCCCACAGAAATGACACCAAACATAGAGACGTATCCGGAAATTCAGAACTTTGCAAGATTGGAAACCAGTCACTTTAAGAGATGGAATTTTAGGGGCAGCCCCGCTGGCTCAGCGGTTTAGCACCACCTTCAGCTCAAGGCCTGATCCTGGAGACCTGGGATCGAGTCCCACGTCGGGCTCCCTGCATGGAGCCTGCTTCTCCCTCTGCCTATGTCTCTGCCTCTCTCTCTCTGTCTCTCATGAATAAATAAAATAAAAAAAAAAAAAGAGAGAGACAGAGAGAGAGATGGAATTTTAAGAGCTTTGTTGAGATGAAGGCCCAGTACCACGCACGGCAGAGATCAGAGGAGTAAGGCCTGTCCAGGAGAGGCCCTGGTAGCTGCCATCGAGGTAGGAGCATGAGAGCAAATCAACCACAAGATTCTTGCTTGCTCTGTAAGCCACTCCTGGCACAGTCAGGTATGGGGCAGCCCTCCTCCATCCTGAGCTAGGCCAGCAGGGCATGAGGGCTCCAGGGTTGGAGTGCAAGGGGAAGGGAGTGCCGGGGGATGGGGTTGGGGCTTTGGAGGAGCCATTCCTGCCCACATCCGCTAGCCAGAATGCAGTCAGGTGCCCAGGAAGAGAACACGGGATAGTGCACACCAACATCGCCTCGTCCCGTCTCCCATCTGTCCACCCTTGCGGCCACCCCAGCTTGATGGCATCCAACCTGCCTCATCTCCGTGCCTGAACCACGTGACCTTGATAACATGCCACACGCAGCTTTCCTTGCTCCTACACACTGGGTCTCTCACCTTCAGGCAGTTGAGCATTTGATTTCCTCTGCGTGGAATGTCATCTGTGCCCAACATACACGCATGCACACCTGTGTGCACATGCACACCCACGTGTGCACATATACATGCGTGCCTCCTTACTTCCCTTGCAGCTTGGAGCTTGTCTCACTGCAGAGATTCTAGAGTCCTTATGGGAGTCAGACGCCAGGGAGGCACCACAGGATGTCTGGCGGCGTCCTACATGGATCCAGGCTTCTATGGAGAATGCAAAATGGAATGAATACCTGGCGGGAAAGGAGGAAATTGGAAAATGTGGAATTCCTCCCAAGAGAAGGCTGCAGATGCTTCTACGAACATGCATGCAAACCTGCTAAAGAAACTTAGGAAAGTCTAATCACAGCAACCGCAAGCACCTAAATTAATGGATTTAAGGAGGTGTGTTTGCTTTATCCTAAGTAGTGGCAATACTCATTCTGTCCGTAATAAGTTTTTGGAAATCTTGATTTAGAAAACAACAGCCAACACATTCGGTTAAACAACAGCCAGGCTGAGCAGCTGGCCCACTAGCCGGGCCAGGACCCCGGCCCCCAGGGTGGCTCCCACCACCCCTGACTTCCCATCCCTGGCTGGCCACACTGCCCAGCCCTTGCCCACTGGTGGCCTCCCTCCCTCACTGGCTGCTGCCACTGCCTTGGGCCAAGCTTAGTGCTTTTTTGTCTGGTGGACAGATAAGAGCCCAGCTGGGTAGACAGAGCAAGGGTCTGCCTGTGGCCTCTAGTACTGGTGCTCTGGGCTGTAGCTTGTGTGCAAGGTGAGGGCACACCTCTGGGACTGTGGGGCCCTTTCCAGGGAGGGCTCTGAGGACCCACCCTTGCAGGGACTGTGAAGGGCCCCCCAGGCTGGGCCGCAGGGGTGGGACCTGGGAAAGCTTGGCAGGTGGGGAAGGCGAGGCCCCCCTTCCAGAGCCCGGAGACCCTGACACCCCAACCCTGGGCAGCCCTGAGGTGCCCAGAGGTCCTCAGCAGTGGCCTTGCAGGAGCTGCAGCCCCAGGGCTGAGACCAGCACAGAGGTGGCAGCTGGCAGATCTCGGGGCTCTGTTTCCAATCAGCCCGGTAACTGGTCTTTGGCTGCCGCCCAGCTGCTCAGTCTCTCAGCTACTCCTTTGGCATTTTTTGAGTTTGGATCCTTATGGCCTGAAAGTGACCTAGCGCTGGGGTGGGGGGCTGCTGCCTGCCACCTGACGGCTCCTGGGGGGCAGATGCTGAGCAGAAACTCTGAGTGAGATCCAGCTGCAGCTTCTGGAGAATTTGCAAGCTTGCTGTGGAGTCCAGAGGGGCCGTTCTAGGAAGAGCCACAAGGAAGACCTGGGAAGCCTGTGACCTCCCAGGCCGGGGCACTGGTAGGGTAGTAGTGGACCAGATAAGGGATGGGTGGCAGGGACGTGGCCAGGGGCGTGGGCTGCTTCTCATGGCACCAGGGCCTATCTCTGGTGCTCAGGAGTGAGTCAAAGCCTGCAGTGGGGTGAGAGTCCCCAGCTGACCACAGGAGGGAGGGGGAGCTTGTTGTCACGTGGTCCAGGCAGGCTGCGGCCCATGGACAGCTGGGCCAGGCTGGCCGGGGTGTTCAGCGGATGGCGGATGTGGGGCCTGGCCTGGGCCGTCCTCCACCTGGAGCCCAACCCCCCGATGCCCGCCATGAGCCGGAGGACACGGGTTCCCACGGGCCACACGTAAGAGCCAGATAATTTAAAACATTCACTCCAAACAACTAAAGCCCCAAGAAGAAATCACAATGGAAATTTGAAAATACCTAGAGGCAGATGATACTGAAAAAGCTGCGTTCAGACCTTGCGGGCTGCAGCAAATTGGCACCAGGGAGTGTGGGTCTTGGGGTTCACCCGGGACCAAGGTCCAGGAGCTGAGCTGCCTGCCAGCTGCAGGAGCTGGAAGATGCTCGGCAGAAGCCACCAAGGGAGACAGTCGAGAGCAGAAGCCAGCGAAGTGGTGGCGGGAGGGGTGCGGTGGAGAGGGCCCCCAGCCAGGAGCTTCCCTGAAAAGGCAAATAAAACCAACAGTCTGGCCAATTGGATCATAAGAAACAAAAGCAACAAGAAATGTTAGGAAGTAAGAGGGATCAGGCCTGCAGGTTGGGCAGGAGGTGAAGCGGGCATAGGACTCTTCCAGCGGGTGGGCAGGTTCTTATCCATCCGAGGCTGCACGAGGGTGTGTGGACGGCCTGGCAGCTTCATTACAGTGGCCCCTCCAGCCTGCTTTCCAACACTGACGACTGAATCTGAGTCTCTGGACACCAGCCAAGGGCCCGTAAGCCGATTCTGAGATTCTGACTCACCTGGCCAAGGATGGGCGTCAGACCCCACAGGTGAGCGGCTCAGGCCCACAGGGTGGCTCCCACTTCGGGCACCGATTGCAAGTCCAGGCTGTGCTTCTGGACATTAGGGGTTCCCGTGATCCCTGTCAGGTTCCACAATTTCCCAGAACAGCACACAGAACTCAGGAAAGGGGTTCACTTGCTATGGCCTGTTTATTATAAAGGATGCAAGTCAGGGGCAGCCCCTCTGGAAGGCCTGCGGGCGGCGAGGTGCCAGGGAAGGAACACAGGGCGTCCACGCACTCTCTGGATGCCCTCTTCTGGCACCTGCATGGGTTCACCAGCCAGACCATGGCTTGAGGCCTACATGGCGGATCCCCTGGTTGGGCAGGGTGATTATGGGCCTGGCCACTGGGGCGTCACTCAGTCTCCTGTCCTCCTCGCTCCCCAGGGCTCTATGCCCCAGGGTTCTATGCATGCCTGACCTCTCCGGAGACTAACCCCTGTCCTGAAGCCACCAGTTACCCCATGGAGACACACAAGACACTCTCACTGCTTCAGAGACATCAAGGGTTATAGGAACTGTGTGCCCAGAACTGGAGCTGAAACCAAATATTGCTTGGGTGGCTCAGTGGTTGAGGGTTTACCTTTGGCTCAGGGCAAGATCCTAGGATCCTGGGATTGAGTCCTGCATCGGGCTCCCCACAGGGAGCCTGCTTCTCCCTCTGCCTGTGTCTCTGCCTCTCTCTGTGCCTCTCATGAATAAATAAAATCTTTGAAAAAATAAAATAAAACCAAATATTCATTTTTAATGACGTACATCGCTGGCCAACCCCTGGTTCTTGACCAGATCCTTGTAGGAAAATGATCACAAAGCTCACAATGGGTGGCACAGTAGCAGAATCGGCCCGTCCGGGTGTCATACCCTGTGAGGGTGTCTCCAGGGCCGGCGGCCCAGGTCTGTGGGCTCCCACGGCAGGGGCACCCCTGGCCATCCACGGGCTTTCCTTGGGGCCTCCTACTATCGTGGCGCTAAGAGGCAGCATGGCCTCCCACCTTCTTGATGCAATGTTGAACCTCCCTTGTTACGTGGTCATCGTTGGTTCCGGACCGTCAGCCACTCCTGTTGCTTCTCTCTGTATCCTTGGAAGGGCCCTGAGGCCCGGCCGCCCAGCCGCCCTGCGTGGGCAGTGCCTCCCCTCCGTCCATCCTCATCCTGATCCCCGCGCCACAGAGCTGTTTTCACTGAGACCCTTGCTTTGCCAGGTGGGGTGAGGCTCCGGGAAGGGTGACACTGGTTTCAAAAACCTCGCTACCGTTTCTGGCTCGGGGAGCGCTCCGCCCTGGCCCCAGTGGCTGCAGCTCTGGTCTGATGACCGGGTAGATCTGGGTAGCAACAGAAGAGCACAGTCATCACGCCCACGTGCCCCCCAGCACCTCTTCTCTAGACCCACGGGAAACACGGTCTGTTCCCAGGACAGGGGCCTCTCCGTTAGCCCCAGCCACACTGCGTGTGAGCACACATGCGTGAAGGCCCTCGTGCTGCCCACGACCACCGCTTTCGCTGCCCGGTGGCCTGAGAGGAGAGCTCTCCACCTGCCTGCCCGCCTGCCTGCTGTCAGATGCCAGGGGCTATGAAGTGAGCCCCATGGTCTGAAGAAATGAAGGTCTGCACTCAGTTCGGGAGCCCTGTGTCCTGCTCCAGGAAAACCCCGAGCACTTTCGTCCACTGCCTGTCAGCAAAGCCCAGCCCAGAGCCAGTGTCCCTTCTGGCCGGGACACATCCGCAGCCCCGGGACCTCAAATGTAGCATCAGCGTCCCTGGCCAGCCATGCTTGGGGCCACCCAGCAGGGCCTCCACTGCCCACCCCGCTGCACCCTGTCTCCCTCTGTGGCAGACAGAACAGCCCTTCTTGGCACCTGGTGTCTCAGAGGGTGCTCCAGGAATGTGTGTAGGCTTGGCCCATGTCTGCATGGCCCCCTGCCCCCGCAGCCACTCCACCTCCAGGGAGCACTCCGGGATATCTGTTGTGGATGCGTCATCCTCCAAACCCGGACGGAATCCTCCCGACGGGCTTCGACACGTCCTTCTCAGGCACCCTGGTGCACTTCCCTCGGTCATTCCCACAGGCTCGGTTTCCATCACCCGCCCACCTGACCACATGGCCCGGCTGCCAGCCATGGCCCACGAGTCAGCAGAAACCAGACTCGGGGCTTCTCCCAACTGCTCAATCCTTCCCTTGTGGCGGGAAAGTGGCGTGCAGGGCGGCGGTGGAACTGGTCTGCTTCCTCCTCTGATGGCACCTGGGCCTCAGCACAGAACCTGGTCTGTTCACCTGGGCCCCAGCGGCTCTTTATCAGTGGGCGAGATCTGTTCGCAGGGCACTGTCTGAGGGATAGTAGAGTCTGGGCCTCCTCCCACAGTTCTGGAGCCTGCACTGGGCGTGTGTGTGTTGGGGGCTCCCTGACCGCACCACCTCCTGGCACCCCCCCAGGTAGCATGGTACTGTAAGAGCCACCGCCACCCCTGTCGGCTCCGTTAGAGCTCTTCTCTAGCCTCACCCGAGACCCTGGGTCGCTGGGGCGGCTTCAGTTAGCATCCAATACGAAGGTAATAATGCCCCTCAAATGGAGCTTCTCCTGCTCCATGTCCTAGGGGCCATCGACGGGGGGTGACCACACTCCAGCCGAGGAGCCACATGGGGCTGTGGCCACAGAAAGTGTCTGGCTCCTACATCACACGGCCTCAGGCACTGGGCAGGTTCCCTTGGAGCACGTCCCATGGACGCTGCTCGAGGGACAGGGCTGTGTGCCTGCTGTTTGACGGCGCCAGGTGGGGGACACCACCAGGCAGACACCACATCCATCCCCAGACCCCAGATTGCAGTCTAAGAGAAGAGGAGACACTGGCGGGAGGCCTGCTCACAGGCTTCAGCTCTTGGGACCCGGCCAGCCCATGCACGTGGCCATCTCCAGGTCTGGAGACCACATCAGGGCTATACCGTGGGTTTTCCTGCCACGGTGCATGGGGTTCCTGTGTCTAGGAGCCTGGGGACTTCTATTCTCCACCCCAGGGAGGGAGGGCCCAGGGATCCATCAGTCTGGCCCTCCATCAGTCTTAACATTTTTAAAAAATATTTTTATTTACTTATTTGAGAGAGTGTGAGCCAGAGAAAGAAAGAGAGAGCACAGGAGAGAGAGAGCACATGAGCAGGTGCAGGGAGGAGGAGCAGAGGGAGAGGGAGAAGCAGATTTTCTGCTGAGCAGGGAGCCCAATGCTGGACTCGATCCCAGGACCCTAGGATCATGACCTGAGCTGAAGGCAGACCCTTCACCAACTGAGCCACCCAGGCACCCAGTCAATCTTTATCATGATCCAGTGTCTAATTATCGCCCCCGGGCACTCCCAGGTCTGCTTTCCCTCAGCTCCCATGATCCTTCACGCTGGCATCGGTGGGTCAGCAGCAGGGCGTCCAGTCCCTTGGGCCCTGCCCAGCCTTGATGGTGCTGTATTGGGCATCTTGTCCCACTACCGTCTGTTTATCATCCCACTTCTTTTTTTTTTTTTTTTAAAGATTTTATTTATTTTTTCCTGAGAGTAACAGAGAGAGAGAGGCAGAGACACAGGCAGAGGGAGAAGCAGGCTCCCTGTGGGGAGCCCGATGTGAGACTTGATCCCGGGTCTCTAGAATCACACCCTGGGCCGAAGGCGGTGCTAAACCACTGGGCCACCAGAGCTGCCCTATCATCCCATTTCTTTTTCTTCTTTCTTTCTTTTTTTTTTTTAAAGATCTTATTTATTTATTCATGAGAGAGAGAGAGAGAGGCAGAGGGGGAAGCAGGCTCCATGCCGGGAGCCAGACATGGGACTCCATCCCAGGTCTCCAGGATCAGGCCCTGGGTCAAAGGCAGGCGCTAAACCGCTGAGCCACCCAGGGATCCCTATCATCCCATTTCTTAATGACCATCTAGACATTCCCACCCCACTGAGTCCCTGGTGTACAGGATTTAATTAAATCCCCTCCTCTTTCCTCTCACCCCACCATTGCTGTGCAGAGGACATGGGCATGGCTAGTTGTTATCTTTAAAATATACTTTGAGAGCTGTAGGAGGCAGGCTGACCAGCACGGGACCAGAGGGGCAGTGCACATGGCCAGAGACCCTCTGTCCCCGAAGGCAGGACCGGTGAGACTCTGGGGTGTCCTGGTCTGGGGACAAGGTCTTCAGCTGGAGGAGCGCCGCTGGCACTACATTAGGCGAGAGTGCGTGTGTGTGTGCACATGCAGGTGCGGCACTGGAGCACAAGGGGGCTACTGAGGTGGGTATTTGTCACGGTGTCACTTTTGCAGCTGCCTATCACAGAACGGTCCTTCTGTTTTGGAGGACCAACCCCCTTTGTTGGTCTTGCTAGGTGCTGGGGGTACACCCTCGGGGATGGTTAGAGAACTTATTGGAGAGGTGGTTTGGGTGTCCCAGGGGGCGGCCTGGCTCCTGGAACTTGTATAGCGCCCTCCTGCACTTACACCAAATGTCCTGCCTCAAGTCCTGGCACCTGCAGACACAGTGTCCCTGGAAATGTGAGGTTTGTGCCTGAGGCGAGGAGGTTGCGGTGGTGGGGGGTAACCTCACGCAGCCACAGGGACCCATGATGCAGAGCGCTCTGCTGCCGCCAGGGTGGGGGAAGTTGGAAGGCCTCTCGTGAGAAGGACATGGTCTCAGGGAGTAGAGGGCAGGCCCCGCTGACGGCTGGCAAGGAGGGGGGCCGTCTCTCCTACACTGCACCTGTGCTCTGCCAACGCGGAGCCTGCAGTGAGTGGGGAGCCCAGCCCCACGCGCCCCTGGGCTCTGGCCTCGTGAGACTAAGCACAGTGTCCCATCAAGCCTGCCCTGTGGCTTCTCTGACCACTTCCCAGCCTGATCCCACAGAGTCTGTGAGTGACCCATAATCCTTTTGTCTGATGAGATGAAGCCTGCTGATGTGGGCCAGCCTCCTCCTCCTCCCCCGTCTCTCTACCATGTGGCACAAAACACCCCACATCCTCCGTGGAAGGCTCATGTTTGGGCACACAGGTGGCGGGACAGGTGGTTCAAACGGTGTCAGCTGTCCTGGAGCAGCTGAGGGCCACCCGACGGGCTGCTTGCACCCAGGTGGCCGTGGGGAACATCCACTTCAGTGGGATGCTGGAGCACAGGCCACCCCGGGGAGTGTCGGAAGAAGCTGGGCTCCTGGGGCTGGCAGTCGGGGGCTCTGGGAAGCAGAGGGGACCATGAGGCTGTGCACTGCAGCCAGGTAGGATGCCTGAGCAGAAAGGGGCCCTGGAGGGCAGGGCAGAGGGCCTGGGGGTCTGGGTCTGGGATCCCCCTGGTCCTTGCACATGGGGAGCACTTGAGAGGTCAGGTGTTGGTGGGGGGTGGGGCGACAAGATGGGGTTCTCCGTGGACTGTAAGAGTGCATACTGGTCTGGCATCTCCCTGGCTGCCCCCCTCCCTCCATGTGGCCAGCGACCCCTGAAGCACCTACCCTAGAGAATCACCCTGGGCTCCAGGCCCAGGGGCCCCAGCCGGCTGGGGGTGAGCAAGGGCATCCCAGAGGTGGGCAGGGCCAGTGCTCTCGGGCCAGGGAGCCAGCCTGAGCACCAGCCCCCTCCACCTGCTGCCGGCCTCTGCCCCTGGGGGGATGAGGTGGGGTGTGGGCAGGCAGGGGGCCTACCTCCGGCTCAGCGTGTACTTGCCCTTGCGGTCCAAGCTGCAGCCAGAGCGGATGGCGAACCAGAGAAAGGAGCTGAGCAGCATCGCGTACACCTGCGGATGGCGGAGGCGTCTGCGTCAGCACCATTGGCTCCCGGGAGGGGCGCCCTGCCTGCCTCGTCAGGCCCTGGCCTCTGCAGGGCTCCTGTTGTCCAGGGAAGGCAGTGAGGCAGGTGCTGTCACCCGCAGACTGTCTCCCTGGGGTCAGCAGCCTCCCAGAGCAGATACTGCCCTCCACTGTGGTGGGGGACCCGCAGGTGGAGGGGCAGGAGGTGGGAAGGGGGCTGAGGGAGGGCGAGGGTACCATGGCGGCGAGGCCGATGCCGGTCAGGATGGAGGCGATGTTTCCGTACATCCTCAGGAAGCTCCTGATCCCCACCAGGCAGTCCTGAGTAGAGGAAGGGCAGCTTGCACAGCGCCCACTGAGCTGCCCCTCCCTGCCCCTCCCTGCCCCTCCCTGCCCAGGGTGACAGGGCTCCATCAAGGCACGGCCTGCTGTGCCCACCTAGGCCAAAGGCTAGGGTGATGGGAAGTCGGTGGGGGCTGGGGTGGACCACCCACCACTCCAGAGTTCTGGGGGAAGGCACTACAGACAGGCCAAAACTAGGGGACGTCAGTCAGGGAGCCGGCCCAGGGCCTGTGAGCAGGGGGCAGAGGCAGAGCTGCTGGGTGGGCCTGGGGTCCTGGGCCATCCTAGCCTCTTGCCCCAGCCCCGACTTTCAGCGCGTCCCCAGGGCATGGCACCCACAGAGGGTCTCTCTCCGGTCAGAGGGAGGTGACCAGCACATCTCAGGACCACTTGGATGGTGGCATTTGGCTTGGGGGAAAACGTTAGGATTTGGGGCAGGCTGGGAGAAGGAAGCACAGCAGGACATCCGAGAGCAGAGCGGGAGGGGGCTAGCGTGGTGTCTGTTCATGCGTCCATCTGTCCACACATTACTGGACAGGGTCTGGGCCCTCCAGCCTCCTCGCTGCCACCTGGGCCTCTGCCCCGGCTGGAGTCCTGCCCCAGCTCACACCTGGGCCACAGGACTGACTAGCTGGCCTGGAGGTCGGGACATCTGGCCTCTGGGGGCCACCGGAAATGGTCCCAGGGGCCTCGGGCCCCAGCCCTGCAGCCCGCCTGGGTGCCCTGTGGGATCATGGCTCCTAACCGGCCCCTCCTCCCCGAGTGGGCACACTTCCTCTCGGTAGGCAGCCAGGGGCCTGACCACCCCACAGGACTCCATCTCCACCTCTCCCCACCCCCCGCCAAGGGTGGCTCCAGGGCCCACGCCCACCCTCCGTGGCCTTTACCGTGGGGACCCTGCCATTCACAGGATCACAGAGCCACCCCTTGCCCCACTTTGCAGATGGGCACCTGAAGCCTCTCCCTGGGAGGCATGAACACTCAGCCCCCTCCCAGGCATGCTAGGCCCTCCTCTACACCCGCCCCTCCCCTGCACACCGCCCTTCTAGGGTCAGTGGCGCAGCTCGGCTCCCTCCCTTGCTGGGCCAGAAGCCATTTGCATCGTCCTGTCTGGTTGTTGGAGGGCAGCCAGGAGCCTCCCTCCCAGAGATAGGGGTGGGTTTGTTTCCTGGACTGCGGGGGAGGGGAGCGGGAGGGCGGGCAGAGGCAGGGGTGGGGGGAGCTGGAGGAGGTGCCAGGCCCCTCTCTGGGCCATGGGGAAGAAGGGACTTCCCTGCCCCTGCCTGCCACTGCCACTCCCTGTCCCCTCCATGGAATGCCCTTCCGGCTCCTTCTGGAGGAGTGCCCTCCAGACCAGTGTCTGTCTTTCCCCGCCCCCTGTGCTTCTGGAGGCTTCCAAGAGCAGGCCTGGCCTAGGGGAGCCCAGACTGGAGCCGTGTGAGGGGGTGAAGGAGCTGGGGGTCCAGTCCAGTCCTCACTACCGCCTCCAGGAGCCCTACAGAGTGCGGGTGGCCTGGGTCTGGGGCGGGGAGGCCCAGGGACGGAGTGCACGGCTACCAGGCCTCACCTGTCTGGCTGCCTCCTCTCCCTGACACAGGCTGACCTCCAGGTCCCCCAGGAGGCTGAAAGGAGAGTTCTTGCCACAGCACAGGAACTGCAGGACATAGGGAGGGACGGGTGTTCAATGTGGGGCAGATGCAAGAACAGCATGAGGGGCCACAGGGTGGCGGTGGGGGTCCAGCAGGGCCATCCCCACAGGCCAGGGCCATGTGCTGTGTCTGCGGGGGCGCCAGGCACGGGGCAGCCCGGCCCTCCCTACCCCCATGGCATCTCCATACACACAGGGCTGGGACCGTCATTCCCTGCAAATTCGTCCCATCCCTCCACTGCACACCCCCCAGCCCAGTGGACGGCACATCTGCCAGGGCCAGCCACCAGGGCTGCGACCCTGTGGCCACTGGGGCCCTGCTTAATGCTGTGCTGTCACCAACTGGAAGTTCCTGATCATTTGGGGGCAAGAAAACTTTTCATTTTGCTTTGGGGCCCCCAGGTCAGGTGGCCAGCCCTGCCATGGTCAGAGAGAGAGGATGAGAGGTTGTGTACATCCCTCCTCACCCCAGAGGGCGTTGGTGGCCTGCGAGGCTAGTGGACTCTGAGCGGAGGCCAACACCCACATGCTCACCGTGTCCTGAATGGCCACCAGCTGCTGCTGTGGGGTGCCAGACACGTTCTTCACCGCCTGGTCATACACCAGGTCGTAAGTGTCCAAAACAGCATCCTCCACCTGCGCGGAAATCGGGGATCTCTTCACCAGAAGCCCCTTCCTTCCGGATACAGCTCCCAGAAATGTAGGGCCCGGCCTAGGTCCTCCTCCTCCCACAAGGCAGGGCTCCCCGAGGGCAGAGCCCAGATCTCCTGGGAGGCTGGTCACCGCAGCTCCCGGACTTCAGCTGTGGGGACCTCTCCCAACAAGCCTGGCCACTGCTGCCACAGGGCTGGGGCAGGGTTCCCACACAATATGCCAGAGCCCCAGCCCCACCGCGCACCTCCAGCTCTGGTCTTCTGGAGCATGGAGGGCCTGGCCGAGGGAAGTGTCCACCCTACAGCTGTTGATCGGGCCTGGGCAGAGAAGGCAGGGGTGGGGGAGCTTCCCACCAGGAGCTCAGCTCCCCAGAACCACCTGGTGGGTGTCAAAAAGCCCCAGGTGGCTGGGCTCCAGGTAAGACCCTTGACCAAAGGAGCCGTGGGCATCCAGGGCCAGCTCTGGGCAGATGAGGCGGATAATGGGGAAGGAAGGTGTTGCTAGGGGCCTGGCTGGGGGCTGCCTTCACTTCACATCCCAACATCACTCAGACCTCTTTGACTCCACCCTCCTAAGTACCTTCTCCTGCCCTTGCTCATGCCGCTTCCTCCCAAATGCCAACACTTGCCAAGTTAGTCCTCCAAAGACAAACTGGAATCTCACCTCCTGCAGGAAGGCTTCCCTGACTGCTCTGGAGTCAACAGTCTCCTGGCACAGGCCAGGCTTCTCTGAGCCCCCAGCCTTCTGATGCCTCCTGTCCCTTCTCAGAAACCCTGAGCCCTCCCTTGCCATTTTTCCCACCCTGTGCTGTGCCATGCTTTATGGCTGGGACACAGTGATGGCAGCTCAGGGCCACCCTCGAGAGCTGGGGGTAAACAGATGCCTGTGCCTACTCTGGCAAGGCTGTGTCCACAGCCCCCAGGCCTCAGCAGGAACCAGAGGGGCTTTCATCCCCACCCCGCCCCCACTTCTGGCACTAACTGGCCCTCCCATTGAGACATTGCACTGCAAGTCATCCCAAACTGGGTCAGCTGGTTTCCAGCCACCCTGCTGGGAGGCAGGCACGTCCTGGGCTGGAGGACAGGCCTTAGAGCTGGCCACTGCTGCTGCAGTGGCCTGGCTAGTGGCCTTCTCTCTGCCTGTTTCCTCAAGTTTATTATTTTTGTTAAGATTTTATTTTATTTATTCATGAGAGACAGAGAGAAAGAGAGAGAGAGAGAGAGAGAGAGAGAGAGAGGCAGAGACACAGGCATAGGGAGAAGCAAGCTTTGTGCAGGGAGCCCGACACAGGACTGGATCCTGGGTCTCCAGGATCACACCCCGGGCCGAAGGTGGCGCTAAACTGCTGGGCCACTGCGGCTGTCCTGTTTCCTCAAGTTTAAAATGAAGCTGAGACCAGGAGCCCTCTGTGTCTTCGTGGGAGGGGTCCCAGTGAGGCTGGGGGCCTAGCAGAGGGGGCCTGGGATCAGCGGACAAGTGGCTGAGACAAAGAGGCCAGCTCAGACCACCCTCCCAGTTCCGTCTCCCCCACTATGGCCCAGGGAGTAGCCAGGTGCCCTGTGGCCAGCTCTCACTATCATAACATAAGGACGTGTGTGGACCTGGGTCTGTCCCCATCACTCCAGAAGCAGGGATCACAAACCCCTGCTTCAGGCCAAGAAGCAGATCCTGCAAAGCCATATCCCTTGCCCAAGACCCCCAGGCCTGGGAGTGGGCACAGGCTGGACTTTTTCCACAGGCCTGAGCCTCTGTCTCCCATTACTGGGTTTGGGGGTGCTCTAGGAGTCTAGGCCGTGTTTCTCCAGGAGAAAGCTGGGGTGGGCCTCAGGGTCTTGGAGGCCACCAGGCCCCACCAGCTCTTTGGTCCTCCCTCCTTAAGCCCAGCTTCCAGGACTTCAGAGGTGCCTCCCAGGATGGATGTGGGGCATCAGGGGTAGAGAGGATCTTGGGGCTGCTGACTGCTTGCCCCTCAGACAGCACGTCTCAGATACCTGCAGCTCCCCATGGTGCACCCCTCCATCACTCTGGGCTTTGTGAGTCTCTGTGCCCTGCCTGATTGCCATTGCCTACTGAGGCTGCCGGGGCTGGGGACACTCCAGCAAGTGTGGACGGCCCCCAGGTGGCCTGTGGTGACCTGCAAGTGGTCTGCAGACAGGCCTGTGGGCTCAAGGGTCAGCTCTGGCCTGAGCCTGCACAGGGGTGGGATGGTCAGGGAGGAGAGACTGACCTCAGGGAGCCACCAAGAACACTTGTCCTTGCACTGCTGTACTTAATCCTTGCATGAATTAGGACTCAGACCAGGCTTGGTGCAGGTGCAGTTCACTGCTTGGTGCAGGTGCGTCAGGGGGCAGGGGAGCTGTGGCCCCCTTGGGTTCTGTGTTCACCACATGGCCCTGCATGCTGGCCCTCACCAGTTCTGGGCTCTGTGTGCCCCAGCAGAGTGGCCACTGGAAAACCCTGCGAGTGGTGGATGCACCCCCTCACAGCCCCCCCAGGGACTGCAGCCTGGTTTGAGGCCACAGAACCACGTGGTGGGTCCCTTCTGATTGCATCTCTGGCTTCCCATCTGTGGGGCTGCCCTGGGCTGCTATCTGGACCCGGTATTTCAGGATATCTTAGTGGGGGGTTGTCCAAAGAGATGCAGGGGGACGGTGGGGGTGAGGGGGCCCGCCCACACCTCTGGTGAGCAGGCTGGCCTTTTGGCTGTCTCTGGTCACTGGGCTGCCAGCAGGACCTTGGAGGACAAAAGAGCCTGGGGCAAGGACCTATGTGGGCTGGGAGCATCCTCGGCTGAAGGGCCTGCTCGGATCCCCGGGGGAGACCCAGGATGGAAGGCACCCCCCCATGCCAGCCCAGACACCTCTGTAATAGTCCCACCAAGCCCTACACCAGCCCTGTTCCTGCTGTGTGGCAGCCCCGCATTGGTCTCGGTCTCCCTGCCCCTTCCACACGGGTGGAGGCTGAGGCCTGGGAAGGCAGCTGGTTGCCCGAAGGGACCAGATAGAGAGGTTGACCCTAGAGAGTGAAGCCAGGGTCCATTGCCCAGGCCACCTGTGTGCCCCCATGGGCCTGGACACACGTGCAGATTGTACTGGGAGGTGGATGGGGCCCACCAGGCCTCGGGCATGGGAGGAGGCCCCAGCGCCCAGGTGGGGTCAGGCAAAGCCAAAAACTGAGGCCTGAGAGCCAGATCAGATGATATTGTAGGGGCTGGTGGCTGAAGATGGGATGGAGAAGAGGCCCCGCTGGGAGCTGTCTGCTTCCACCCCCTCCCCTTCTCAGAGTAGGATCCCCAGCTGGCCTATGGCCTGTGGCCCCTGCATGGCCCCTCCCCTACTGAACCCAGGATTTGGGGCTCTGTGTCAGAGCAGAGAGGACTGATGTATCCATCCTCAGGAGACCTGCCTGGGGCCCCAGGGCACCCTGGTTGCTGGCCTGACTGGGACCACCCACACTGGGATCCAGACCCAGAATGGGCCAGATTGGTGGATGGGAATTGCTAGCCCACCTGGCTCTCCTGGGGCAAGCCTGCTGGCCAACCCCACCAGGGGCCGAGGTCACCTTGTGGGGGCACCAAGGCCCTCCAAGAGTCTTACAGCCAGAGGAAATGTAGTTTTTCCTACTTGGTCACGGGGGCACGACCCCAGATGATGCTAGGGGCATTGTGGGCAGTGTGGGGAAATCCTGGGCAGGGAAGAGGAAGAGGCATTGACTCAGGGCAATGTGCCCTGGGTGGTGGGCTGGATCCTCCTGGACTCTCCTGCCCCCGTTATGCCAGGGAAACCTGGCTGTGTGCCCCCTGGCCTGAGCACCTCCCTGCAGGACCACGAGGCTCAGCCTGGTGACTCAGCCTCATGGATCCAAGGAGCATAGAGAGGGGGAAACGAGGCCCATTTCTGAGGGCAGGGAAGTCAGGACCGGAGAGGGTATCACACAGCTGAAAGTACATGGTACAAACCAGGCCCAGTGTCCTGACCCAGCTGCCCATTGCGAGTCTCTGCCCCCTGCATGACCATCATGGGTGGGAGAGGAGGGGGATGGCGGGGGTGACAGAGAGGCCAGGGGCCACTGAGGCCTGAGACACATGGGCAGGAGATCAGGCCTGTCACTTGCTGCTTGCACAGTGTTTTGCCAGAAACTGAGTACATTTCAGGCAGACTGGCCTTGGTTTTCCTGGGCTGGTCCTTGTGGAGGACATGGAGAAACTGAGGCCCAGCGAGAGGATGCATTGCTGGGGATCACAGAAAGCCAGGGCAGACAGGTCCTCCTCTCCTTCTATGGCTGCACCTGCTGGCTCCGTGGCTTCTCAGGCTGCCCTGAGGGTCTTGCCTGGGTCTGGACTCTCACAGGTGAATGTAGGCCCAGGGCCACCAGGATCTCGTCCACTGCTGGAGACAGGGGGAAGGCTGGTGCCTTGTCCCTCAGGCCTCAGCCTGGGAGCAGCTGGGCTAGGGGCTGCCCCCTACACATGATCCTGCTGGGGCCCTTCTCTCTAAGCCTCTTGGGTACCCAGTTCCTCTGTTCAGACAGGCATCCTGGCCTTGACCCTGGTCTTGAAGGGGCCAGCTCCACACAGGCACTGGCCAGTCCCATTCCCCGGGCAGCCTCTCTGCTCAATCTCGGGGCCCTGAATTCAGACAGAATTTGTGGAGGGCCTGGCTGCTCTGGCCCCAGTGCCCCCCAGGGTTCTCCAAGCTGTGGCCCTGCCCCACTCCCCTGGGTCAGACTTCAAGCCCTGCTCATGTATGCTCTCTGGGGGCTGTGGCCCTAGTGACTACATTATCCCTGAGCTGGGGCCTCCCCCGACCTCCCAAAATGGGACAGGGGCCCTCTCACACTGAGTGCATTGACGTCCTGCTGAGCCAGCAAGCACCCAGAGAACGTGAGCTCAGTGGGTGGGTGGGGTGGAAGGAAGGATGGATGAATGGAAGGAAGGAAGGAAGGATGGATGGATGGATGGATGGATGGATGGATGGATGGAAGGACAGATGGATGGATGGAAGAACAGACGGATGGATGGATGGATGGATGGATGGATGGATGGAAGGAAAGACAGATGGATGGAAGGATGGATGGACAGAAGGAAGAATGGATGGATGGATGGATAGATGAAGGAAGGCAGGCACCACCTCCTGAGGAGGTGTCCACCCCACCATGACCATGGGCATCACAGTCCCAGTCACCACCAACATGGAAGCTCTACTCCAGGACTGAAGGGTGGCTGTCCTCCTGGGGAAGGGACCCAGACAGTGGCAGGACCTGGTTGGGAGCACAGCCCCTTCTGGGCCAGTTTCTGGAACAGTGACCCCTGTAGTCAACACCACAGGTCAGCCGGGACCCTCCTCCCCCTGCTCTTCTTCCCCTCTTGAACTCCTGGGCCCAGCAAGGGGCAGGGCTGGGGGGCCTTGTAGGGGGTGGGAGGGGCTCTGAGGCCTGTACCTGCTCCCTTTTCCCTGGAAGCTCCTGCCCCAGCCCCAAAGAAGCCCACCCCACCTTCACGCAGAGGACGTCCCCCCAGAGTGGTCTCTCCCCTGTGGAGGGGTGACTTTATGGGCTCAGGTTCCACTCTGCTGTGTGAGGGGGGCAGGGCTGGGCACTCACCTGGGTGGGGTTGTGGAATCTCCAGAAGGCCACCTCCACCAGGGCACCAAACACCAGGGCAAAGCACAGGAAGCCCTGGGACAGAGGAGCCACGGGTCATGGTGTACAGCCAGGCAGGCGGGCCACCTCCAGGTGGCCAGCAGACCCTCCCCTCAGGCTGCTGTCCACAGGAGAGAGCTTGGGCTGCGGGCACACTGTTCCCATCCCTTCTTCCCTGTTTTGGGAGGTCTCCCCCTGTTGCCCGTTCTGGCTCCCAAGGGCACATCAATGGCAGAGCCACATCCCCGCCCCCAGAGAGGGAGGCAGTCCCCAGGATGATGGAGCCCCTCGCCCTCTGGGGCTGCTTCTAGGGGTGGGCACTGAGCCTGAGGATCTGCACTTTAGGAGGGTCCAGGTGGGCGGAGTGGCTCTGGGGCTGCCGCTGCCCTGGCCCCGGGGGGGCTTTCTGCAGGTTCCCAGCAGAGACAGCTGGTTTGCTTCCACCTTCTGGAACGTGCCTCTGGGTGGAGCGCCAGCCTCTTCAGCTGGACTCCCACGGTTCTGGCTAGTTGGAGCAGGGCAGATGGGGCGTCCCAAGGTAGGGTAGGGCGAACCCTGTGCAGCCGCCTGACTCACTGCCGGCTTGCACCCCAGTATTGGAGATGGGAGTTCTCTGGAGGAATGTCTTCCCATCCCCAGCAGCCCCACAGTGCCCTTCTTTCTGTTGGTCAGGAGTTTGGAGCTGTTGAGCCTCCTGCGTGCAGAAGCCCGGAATCTTAGGGACCCCTCTCCTGAGAACTGCACACGCTCAGGGCTCTTTTGTTGGCAGTTTCAGAGGGTCACCCCAGACTAGGAGCCTCCACCTATATGCTGCCCTGGGGACTGGGGAGTCGTCCCCACCCAGAGCTTGACCGGCCACCGGCCTGCTGGTGACCCTCAGACCTGGGTCTCCGGCCATGTGTCCTGCTCTGGGCAGTTCATCTGGCTGCTGCCTAGGTGTCCGGAGGGTGATGTGTCTACATCACCTCCTCCCCACCACGCGGGCTTTGTGAGAGCACCGCTGCCCCATGCTCTGCGTCACTGGCTGGGCTGACACATCACCCCTGCCTGGCCTGTCCACAGCCTGGGGCAACCAGGGGCCGGGTTCTCCCCAGCCAGGGGCCTCATCTCTGGGTGACACCCAGGAGAATGGATGACCAGCGGAATGGAGAGACAGACCAACACACAGACACTGGCTGGGCCAGGCCAGGACAAAGAAACAGTCACGCCAGGCGCCGAGAAAGAGCGGGCCACTCCGCCAGCCCCGAGTCTTGGTGTGGGCACAGGGCCTCTGGCTCTGCCTTCTGCTCCTCCTGCCTGCCCAGGCGCCTCCGGGGCCTTGTCTCCAGGACATGGCTCCTCCCTCCCCCTCCTCGCCTTCCTCCTCCCCCTTCCCCTCCCTTCCTCCCTCTCCTTCCTCCTCCCTCCTTCTACTCCTCCCTCCCCTCCTCTTCCTTCTTCCTCCCTCTCCTCCTCCTCCTGGCTGGCTGAGGGCCTCCTTCTCCATCTGGAAACCATCGCTCAACACTGCCTCCAGGCTCAAGGCCCTGAGCCAGCCCAGGGGACCAGCATTTTCCAGAAATCATTTCATGCCTCAGGAGAGGGCCAGTCATCTCCCCACCTCCACCCACAGGCCTGCAGAGAGGGCCTCGGGTGAGGCTCATCTCGCTTTCCCAGGGCCTGGGAGGCAGGGGGCTGCTGGGTGCAGCTGGGTCCAGCCCCGTGTTTTCTTGCTCCTTGTAAATAAAATGCATAAATAAATCAGCCGCCCCTGCTAGCTCTGCTCCAGCAGCCGGGCAATTTCCTGCTGGAGAGGCCTGTGTGGGGCGAGGCCGGAGGAGGTGGGGGCAGGAAGAGGGGGGATGGCCGCCAGGCGCCCCAGCACGTCAAGGGTCTCCCTGCTTGCTCGTCCCTCCACATACACCACTACATACAGACGCACAGACGTGCCAGATGCCATGGGCGCATGAAAATGCAGGCGTGCAGGCCGCTCGGGGTCATCAGGCTGGGGACCAGGGCAGGGTCTGGGTGCAGCCTGTGGCTCCCACAGCCCAATCCCGGACCTGTAGTGCAGTCTGCAGGCCCTCAGACCAGGGCTGCGCCTCCCTTTAGCGTCTGGGCTGGGAAGAGCCAGGCGGGAGCCAGGCAGCCTGGTGCGGGAGCCTGGGGATGGGAGCACCTTCCGCCTGCTGGAGCTTACGGCCTGGGCCCAGCACCACGGCGTCCCCTGGTGGCAACACCGCCGCCCCAACGCGGGACTCTGCAGGCCTCAGCCGGCCCTGCTACAGCCTTGCCTGCCAGCCCTGCGCGCCCCTCTGGCAGGCCCCAAGCCTAGGGCTCCGCTCCAGGGGGACAATCCACCTGCCCCGTCAGCTCCCACTGGGCCTCCCCACCCTCCCTGACTCCTGGCCGCGGACGGACCTCCCGCACCGCCTGCCCTGCCTGGCCCACCAGCCCATGGGGGCCCCCTGTCTGCTCCCGCTCTGCTCCTCTGGGTCCACCCCAGCCTAGCCACCTAGGGCTGCAGCTTCAGGAGATGATGGTGTCCCTGCTCCTGCAGTTTACAAAGCAGGTGTCATTCCTCAAACATTTGCTGACGCAGGCTGGACTGGAACCTGCTGACCCTCAGGGAGCCCAGCTCACAGGGTGGGGTGGGGCCTGCAGGCAGGAGAGTGGGGGTCTCGTGGCTGGAGGGGGCCAAGGGAGTGGGGGGCAGCTGCAAGGAGACAGTGAGATGGGGGAGCTGCAGGGACTCGGGTTTAGAAAGGCTCCCTCTCTCTACCGCTTCTCTGCACGGTCCCAGGTACCCCGCTCTCTGACCCCCCTCGTAGACCCAAGAAGCTGGGCTCCCACTCCCAGGGGGAGGTGAGAAACTTAGTAGATGTCTGATTGTGGCCCTGGGCCCCCCGGACACCTGATAACATTTAGGAAGAACCGAACCCCCATCGTGTCCCAGGACATTAGCGTCGAATAAGCCAGGGCGGACGCTGCCATTGGCTCCCTACCGTCGGGTCTGTGAATGACTCCTAATGTCCACCTGTTGCTCGCCTTTGATCAGACCCCTCCCTGGCCTCCTGAAGGACGCCTACCCTGGACCCCTTTCCAATGTAAACCCCCAAGCCCAAGTGATGGAGAGACTCCCCTGCCTGTTCCTTCTGAGTCACTGACACTTGTCTGTGACAATGTCCCTCACTCACGCTATTCGGTACACTCTGCGTTCACTTAGTCTGGCTCGCCTTTGATTCCCGTCCTGCACGGAGCCAAGGACCCTCTTGGCTGGTTCTGCAGAACCTCCACCTCCAGGTCCTTGGGTCCAGGCTGGGCGAGGAGTTCTGGGGGGCCGCAAGCAGGGCGGGCAGGTGCCAGGGGGCTGCAGGGTGCAGGTGGGAGCCCAGGTTCCCATAGGAGAGGATGGCCTGTGCCCCGAGGGGGCAGGATGGATGGATCTCAGGGAGGCAGGGGTGGCAGGTGGAGCAACAGGACAGCCAGGGGGATGAAGACGGGCCCAAGGGGATGAGCAGGAATGGGGGTAAGTTGGGGGGAAGGCAGAGCCTCTCCACAGTCACACAGGAGCAGTGCAGGCTCCAGGCCCCCTTGGGGTCCCACTCGAGCCCAGACCTCCAGGTAATTTAGTCTGTGGAGGGGCTTCCTGCTTTCCCTGGTGGCCTCAGTGACAGGAAATGGAAAGCATTCCCAGAGCCCCCAGTGTAGCAGAACCAGACCCTCCCCGGGCCTTTGACGATGGCCCCCAGGCCCAGGAGGGCCTGCTCTGCCCTCCTTACCCCACCCTGCGGAAGTTGGGGTAAAGCAGGGCCTGGCAGAGGGGCCCTGGTTGGCTGGGGTAGGCGGGGTCCTGGGTGGCGCTCACCCTGCAAGCCTCTTTCTGTGGGGACACGGTGGAGGGGTGGGCAGCTCTCTGGGCTCACCGCCCAGCCCGTTCTTGATCCCATCCCAGGGTGGGGGGGAGGGAGGGAGAACTCACCCCAGCCATGAGGCCTCCTGCCTCCCTCATGGTGGCTGCAGCACCCAGCACGGCGCCCACTGTCAGGAGCCCGGCCAGGCTGATGCCGGCGTAGAAGGCTGAGTGGGGACAGAGAGGAGGAAGGTTGGCCTGCATCAGTGTCCAACTCGAGGGGACACCTGGGGTGGGGGGGCCTCTGGAAGCTGTAGACAGACCAGGAGCCCCGCTCAGGCGGGGCTGTGACACCCGTCACCCACTCCCTCTCCCCCCAGTGCTCAGAAGGCGGAGGGAGGGAGGCCAGAGGCCCTGCCCGCCACTTCTGCTTCCTGCCCGTGGCCAGCCTTGGAGGGGGGAGAGCTGGATATCTCAGAAGCCACCGGGCGAGTGCAGGCTGTTCATTCTTATCGTCCAGGCCCAAGGCCCAGGCTTCCTGCCCCAGGATTCAGGCTTTAGGGTCAAACCCTGGGGCCTGAGGGGCAGGACGCCTTGGGCTGGGAGCATAGCCTGACCCCGCGGGGCTGAGTTTCCTCCACGGCAGCTCTCCTTGGCTGTAAACCGTTCCCTGTGTTCTTGCCTGAGACCTAGCCCCCGGCGGGCATCCAGGCCCAGGCCCCTTTGCTCTGGAGGAAGCCCTCTAGGACACTGAAGCCGTCTGGATGCCACCTGACACCGACACCTGTCCCCAGGCTCTCAGAGTGGGACAGGAGGTAGATGGGGGAGCTGTGGCCCAGACCCCTGGCTCTGCCCCGTGGATAACCCCAGGGTGGCCCTCTCCACCTGACCCACCGTCAACCCAGCCCAGCTCCCCTAGGAGGCCCCCACACCCCCAGCCTGGGATGCCTCCCCAACGGCCTCTGCACCCGAAGCCCCCTCCCCTACAGGAGCCACATGACCCTACTTACTCCAGCGGTGCATGGCCTCGTACGGGGTCTTGTCTGAGGATGCGTGGCCGATGACAGCAAAGTGGGCCCCGTAGTAGGTGAGGGCTGCCAAGGTGGCCATAGAGAGGCCCAGCAGCTAGGGGTGGGGCAGACCCAGGGTGTGAGGGCAGGGCCGGACCCACACGAGGCCCCAGAGACCAAGGTCTGGGTCTCCTGAGTCCCCCGACCAACCTCCCTCCACCTTCATGGTCTCGCTTGAGACAGGCTCAGCTTTGGGACTTCTGGGTGTTTCTGTAGGATGGTCTCCGGGAGGCCTTGTCCCAGATACCCCGCCACACACACAGATACCCCAACACACACACAGACCCCCTAACACACGCACAGACACCCCACCACACAGATATACCACTACATGCACACACGCCCCCCCCATAGCACACACACCCCAATACACACAGACACACACCGCCCGCCACATGCACACACATCCCCCACCCTCCCCCTACCACATACAGTCACTGTGTGGTTTCTCCAAGGACCCAGAACCCTGGATCATCATCCTGTCTGCACCGTGGGGAATGCCCCCCCAAACCCAGCAGCCCCCTCTCCCCGCCCCCCTCCGACACCAGTTCACCAGCCACCTAAGGCCCCCTGGCCTCGTCTAGGCCCCATGCTGCCTGGTGGGGCCCACAGGGACATCCTGCCAAAATAGTCACCTGCTGGAGGCCCCAGGTGCAGGTCCCAGGGGCAGGGCTGAGTATGTGTGGGGGGACTCCCGTACTAGAGGTCCATTAACACGGCCCCCCTCCCCCAACACCTCTCCCACCCGACCAGCCTGTTACCAAGACAAAGAAGCTGGTGACCAGCATCTGGCATTTGACCATCCTGACCCGACTCCAGGGCCCCATGGTGGCCATCTCTCCTCCCTCCTCTCCCCTCCTCTCCTCGCCTCCTCTCCCCGCCCCTCCCCGCCCCTCCCCGCCCACTGTGGTTTCCAGCTGGGTGGGGGCCTCAGACTGCAGCTGACTGCCCAGGAGGTAGGCTGTGCCCTGCCAGTATCTCTATTTGTCAACACACCCAGAGAACTGAGCTTCTGGTCGCCCTGGAAGATGCGGAAGATGGGGAGGGGAGGGGCAGTGAGGCCTGCTCCTGCCACCCTCTGCTGTCCCCAGCCCTGGCCCCGGGGCACCAGGACCCCTGGGGTGCAAGCCCTCTCCCCCAAGGGTGCGGCCTTGTCCTTGATGTGGCCTCAGAGCACATCCTGGGAGGGAGTGGGAGGAGGTGGTGAGTAAAGGGAAGGTGTCTGGGTAAAGGGTGAACTTCTCATCCTGGGAGTAATCAAAGAGAATCCTGCCCAAGGCTTGATCTTTGGAGGAATTTGGGAGACAGGATGTGATTGGAACATCATTATTGGGGCATCATAGGAGGAAACATCATTCAGAATGTTCTGTGACAACATTTTGGGAAAGGTGATGTGGAGCACAGCCTTCTCAAGGGCGCCAGGGAGGGTCAGAGCCCTGATGCCCACATGCCCAGGTGGGCCTCGGAGAGAAGCTGTGTCAAAACTCGAATCTGTAATTAACCTAAACCGTGCAGACCTGAGGGTGGGGCAGGCCATAGAGTCAGACACGCAAGGGGCCCTGGAGGGGACACGTGGTGAAGCCACTGTCTGGGTCCAGTGTGTGCCGGTTTGGGCCGCTCAACCACTGCTGGGTCCTTGGATGGGGGGGTGGGGTGCACCGGTGGGTGGCTCCCCCTCTGTCTCCTTCTGTGCCTGTGAGGTCCTCCTGGATGGACACAGGGACCTCAGCAGGGGAGGGGGAGAGTCCTGGACAGCTGCAGACGAGGCGACCCCTCGGCCTCCTAGGAACCAGCTGCTCTGGCCATCTCCTCCCTCCCCTGGCCAGGAGCCAGGCAGCCGGGACCCCCTCATCCATCCCAGGGCCCCCAGGAGTCCCCACCCTGGGTCTGCAGGGGCACGAGGGTGTTTCCGATGTCAGGTGCCTGTGGAGGTGCCAGGTGGAGCCCAGATGTGACCCAGGGGGCAGCGAGAGTGAAAGTGGGGGGACCTCAGGGCATGGGCCATGCAGCTGGCCAGCCTGGCCCTCTGTCCGTGGGGATGAACCGCTCACCAGGGTCTACCGCCGCTCACTGCTCTAGCTTTGCTCCAACTTTGGTGAGAAAGATGGCACCTGGCAGCCTGTGGGGACGTGGAGAGGTGGCACTGCCCGTTGCCAGCCTCCCGGGCAGCTCTGCACCGAGTACGGAGGAGGCCTTTCAGAGCCTGTCCCTGCCGAGCGCACCAGGCACTGCGCATGGGTGATGTTGTGTGTCCTCCCAGAGTGACTGTATCTCGCGTGGGCAGGAAACGAGGCCCCAGGTGGGCCCCTCTGAAGATCAGGCCCCTGACAACGGCCCCCTTCTCCGTGCCCGTGTTACCCTGGTGAACCCCCACCCCTCGGCCGAGCTACATCCTCTGCTCCAGCACCTGCTCTGCCAGAGGAAGAAGCATCTGGAAGGGAAGCTGCTGGCTCTGCCCGGCCACCCACCATCAGCTCATCTTCTCTGGGCACCGGGGTGGCCACCCGCTCCTGAGGACAGCGCTGACCCGTGGGAGCCACGAGGGGACCTAGAGCAGTAGGCCCATCCCCGAGGGGCTGGCCCAGAGGGACACATCCTTGCTGGCCCCCTCGGACCGTGTCCTGAGGGTCAGGCCCCACCACGAGCCAGCCTGGGTTGCCATCTTTTCCACGGAAGAGGCAGGGCTTCCGCATGCTTGGGTGCACATGTGCAGGTGTGCTTGCACCCGGGGGTGCATATGTGTGGACTAACTCCTTTCTCCTTCCTCCTGCCTGACCTCATCTAATAATTGATAGGTTCCTTGGAAACTGCTTGTCACAGGGGCTCACGGAAAGTGCTCCCACTGGCCAAGGCTGGGAGCACAGAGCTCCCGCTCAGGGACACAGGGCATGGCCCGCACTGTCACACCCAGGGGGCGCGCTGGGCAAGTAGCCAATGGAGTAGAGGAACGGGTGGCTGCGCCTGGACACCCGCCGGCCTGGAGAACCGCAGACACCGCGCGCAGATGCACCCTCACGGGGATGGGGGGCGGGGGGCAGCCCTCAGGTGTGGCTGCCACAGCAACTTCCTTCCTAAGACAGCAGGATGGGAGGGCTGCACCCAGCACACCTCGGCCAGGTGAGCAGGGCCAGCATCACAGGGACCAGTCAGGTGGGGAGCACGGGCCCCGATGTGATGAGGTGGGAGGGCGCCTCACCCTGGGGTCCTCCTCCCAAACACACAACCCCGTTGGATCGTGACACACACGCCAGACAAACGCCCACCAAGGGGGGGGTCCCACAGTGTGCTGTGTCGTCCCCCTGGGAACCATCCGGGTCATCACACTATGGCGGGTGTGAGGACTCAATGTCATGTGGTGCCCTGGGTGGGAACTTGGGGCAGAAACGGGCTATTAGGGGAAAATTGAGACACTCGAGATAGAGCCTGGCCTGTAGTTGACATAATGGATCAATAGCCATTGATTCCCTGTGACGCCCGCCCACAGCCACGTCGGAAGCTGGGTGAAGGGTACATGCAAACGCTCTGTACTATGCAACGTTTCTGTAAATCTAAACTGTGCTACAGCATGCTTTATTTAAAACCATGGATTTGTCCAGCACCCCAGTCTCACAGCACAGAGCGGGGCAGGTACTTTGGTGCTGGCTCTGCCCGTCCACTCGTTCAGTGATGTCAACTACCTGCCTGCCCACCTGCCCAACTGCTCACCTGCCTACTTGCCCACCCACTCACCTGCCCACCTGTGCACCTGTCTGCCTGTTCACCTGCCCACCTGCTCACCCACTCACCTGCCTACCTGCTCACCTGCTTGCCTGCCTACCTGCTTGCCTGCCGCCTGCCCACCTGCTCACCTGCTCATCTGTCCACCTGCTCCTTCACCCAGGTACCCACCCTTCATTTACTCACTCCCCCTCACACCCTTTGGTTTTGTTAATTCCTGCAGCTCTTCACTTGCTCACTTGCCCCTGCCTGCTCTCTGCATGCTGCCTCAGTTTCCCTAGGAATCCGGGTAAGGGGCTGTTGGCACTGAAGCCGACCCTTCCCACTTGGAGGTTACTCTGCCTGGGCCAGCAGCCAGCAGCCTCTGCCCTCCTTCCTGACAGCCGCCCAGAGGGAGGCTGCAAGAGGTGCCCCCGTCCTCCATGGGAGATGGGCAGAGGCCTGGAGGGGCCGTGGTACAGCCGCCCCCTCCCAGGGCACCTCAGTGTACCTGGTGTACCCGTGGGCTCATCGCTTCTGCACAGCCCTGTGTGTGGGGGCTTACTGGGGTGGGGCTGAACACCCAGAGACCTGTCATGGCCACACCGGGCCTGAGTTCAGCCCCCCACCTTCTCTCTGCCCTTTGCCCTGATTTTGAAATTTTTCCCAGCAGCCCAGACACATCCCCACCTGGGGCAGCTTCTCCTGAGCCTGGGCAGGGGCTGGAGGCTCTCCTTCCTGATTGCCTTAAGTCTGGGTCCCCTATGTCCACATCAGACCCACACAGCCCAGGGAACCCCATTCCTCCAGAAGTCCTCACCTTGGGCTTGCAGGGCACACCCTGGCCTGAACTCTAGGTGGCTGAGCCAGGGGCAGGCTCAGGGCTCTGGATGCTGTTCTAGCTTTCCTGAGATTCTGGGATGGAGCTCATCCTGCCCAGGAAGGGGTGGGGTGGGGCCCAGGGAGGACTGCACCCCTGCATACACACAGTGGTGCCTGGGGGCTGCATGGAGGTGGCCCGCAGGGGGTGGAAGGGAGGGCCATGTCGCTTCTGTAGGAAGCATTGCAGGTAGTTGTACCTGTGGCCTCACAAGAGCCAGGAGACAAACTTTAGAGGGGGCCTGCATTCCCCTGAGTGGCCCCATCAGCATGGGGGCGGGGCCTGGGGACCATGGAGTCCCTGCCCTGCCCAGACCACCCTGGCCACCTGGCCGAGACTTGGTATCCAGGGACCGAAGAAGCAGACCTGGGGCTATAGGCCCCCGGGGTGGGAGCAGGGCGTCCAAACCTCCCAGGGCTTCCCTGGGTTAGGGGTGGGGTGGGGGCAGGAGCCAGCAGCCCCCACCCTGGGCCCAGGCCTCACCAAGGAGTGTGGATGGGCCCCTCCCCACTGGTGGTCGCCAGCCCCCTAGCCCCTCGGGGCTGTCCAGGCAAACACTTCCAGCCCGCTGCTAGAATTTTCTTTAACCTGTGGTGAGAGACTAACAACCAAAAGGTGTAAGCATGACATGGCTCCAGGGCAGCATTCACACACCTTCTGGGACGGGGGGAGCCCCCCGTCTGAGGCCCTGCCCCACTCAGGCTGCAGACTCCACGTGCCGGGAGATTCCTTCGACTGGCCCCTCTGTGTCCAGGAGCTGGGGACACAGGGTCGGACACAGAGCTGACAGCAGTGAGGAGTGGGATGAGACGAGGTTTTATACTGGGTGGTGGGCCCAGTGCCACCCCCGTACAATCTGGATGCTCTGCCCCCAGATTAGTGCCCAAGCCTTGCCCCCAGGTGGTGGTGGTGGAGGTGGGGCCTCTGGGAGGTGCTTACACGAGGGCGTGAAGCTGGGGTCCACGAGGTCCCTGCAAGGACACAGTGAGGAGGTGCCATCTGCAGAGCAGGAACCGCACCAGGGGCCCTGTCCCCAGGCTTCCAGCCTCCACAACCGTGAGCATAATTGTGCGCGGGTTAAGCTCCCACCTGAAGTGTCATGTTGTGGCGACTCTGGTGGACTCAACTCACATCCATCATGTGCGCTCACCTCCTATCTATTGGTCAACCCCGAACCAGTTCTGGGGAAACCAGTGAACCACACAGACGTGACCCAGAAGCCTCTGGGGGGAGCCCACGGTGCAAAGGGCACGGAGGCCCGGGGAATGCACAGGCCAGGCAGGCACCCTGGGGAGGGTGGGGGGAGCAGAAGCATGGGGGAGGGAGGGTTGGTGAGAAAAGAGGAGAAGCGGTCACCTCCTGGGCAGCACCTCTGCCTAGGCTTTACCTGCCTATATGACACACGGTTTGGAAAATTTTGGGGACCCTCCAGGTGGCAGAAGCTCTGGGAGGCCTCGGGGGGTCAGGGGGAGGTAGCTGAGAGCCCACTCTGAACGCCCGCTCCAGAGGCCAGCTTGGAGGGTAGGCGCACAGGTTGGCCTGGGCTGCCCCTTCTGTTGGGGACCTGGCCCCCCACACCCCGGGCATGGAGCCTGGTGGCTGCAGAGGTGACCCATGACCAGCTCTGGCCAATCACAGCAGCCCTCCCTGCCCCCAGTGATGGGTCTTGGGGTCAGATATGTGACCCTCTGGATGAGGAGCTGTAAGGTGAGGTCCTCAGCAGTGCCTTCCCTGCCATAGGGACCCATGGATGGGAGGAAAGACAGGGACCCCGGGCCTGTCCCTCCCCCAGGACCAGCTGACCCCGGGCGGCTCATCCTGCATTGGCTGAGGGCTACCGTTTGTGTCGGCTGGTGGGAGTGGGGTCTGAACTTTCACACCCAGGCTCCAGGTCACGGCAGATGGAGGAAGAGTGGGTCGGAAGGTGGGTACCAAGTCAGGGAGCATGGAGGCAGGCCGCGGGGTGGGTGGAAGGGAGGGCCAGGTCGCTTCTGTAGGAAGCGTTGTAGGACATTGCCCCTGTGGAGTGAAGGGCTGGCCCGGCCAGAGGCCACTGGGGCTATTGCTGGGAGGCAGGACAACCACAGGGACCCAAGACCTCAGCCAGTGGACCGTGTGTCCTAGAGCCGAGATGGAAGGACAGCCTGTGAAGGGCTCACCTGATAGGAGTACGTGAAAAGCTCCAGGTCAAGCAAGTAAACATTCCACCTGAACCCCGGCAACAGTGACCCACTGCCCCCACTCTGAGACTTGAGCCAGTCATGGACTTCTTAGAAAAGATTTTTACTTATTTTTAGAGGTTTATTTATTTGAGAGAGAGAGACAAGAGGACTCCCCGCCGAGTGCAGAGCCCAACCCGGGCTCAACCCCGCGACCCTGAGATCGCGATCTGAGCCTAAATCAAGAGTCAGATGCTTAAATGAGTGAGCCACCCAGGTGCCCCAAGATTTTTATTTCAAGTAATCTCTACACCCAATGTGGAGCTCAAACTCACAACCCCGAGATCAAGAATTGCACGCTCGGCCAGGCACCCCCCAAATTCTATTTCTTAGGCAGCTTCGGGTGTACAGATAAGTTAACCAGTAGTTACACAGTGTCCCCATTACCAATATTCTGCATTCGCGTGGGACATGGTCACAATCGGGCGGCCAATATCAATACGTTATTATTATCTGACGCCCATAGCTGACTTGAGGGGTCACCCTTGGTGGTGTATGTTCTGGGGGTCCTGACACATGCGTGAGGATGCGTATCCACCACTACGGTGTCACACAGTCTGGCGTCCCCGCCCTAAACCTCTGTGCTCCATCTGTCCACCGCGAGAAGCCCTGATCTGAGCTGTCTATTGTTTTTGCCTTTTCCAGAACGTCACAGAGTTGGAATCGCACAGTGCACGGTCTTTTCAGACAGTCACCCTCCACTCTGGCAGATGCCTTGAAGGTTTTTCCACGTCTTTCCATGACTTCACAGCTCATTTCTCTTGATCACAGGCTAACAGTCCAGTGTCTGGATGGGCCACAGTGTATCATCTGTCCACCTACTGAAGGATATCTCGGTTACTTCCAAGGTTGGTCAGTTAAGAACGTCATTGCTAGAACTAAATAAAGCTGCCGTGAACATCCCAGGGGCAGGTTCTGTGTGGACATAAGCTTTCAGCTCCTTTGGTAAATACCAGGGAGCATGACCGCTGGATTGGGAGGTGATGGTATGTGTCGTTTTATAAGAGGCCGCCAGACCATGTCCCAGGGTGGCTGCCCCACTCTGCGTCCCCACCAGCCACAGAAATGAGCATTTGTGTTGTTCCATGTCCTTGCCAGCATCTGGTGTTGCCAGTGTCTGGACTCGGGCCCTTCCAGCTGGTGCACAGAGGGATCCCACTATTGTTTTACTGTGCACTTCCCTGACCACACGTGATGTGGAGCATCTCCGTGTGCCCACTCGCCACCTGCGCGTCTTGGTGGCCAGTCTGTCTGCTTAGGTCTTCCGCCCATGTTTACGTCGCGCTGTTTTTTCCCTTGAGTTCTCAGAGCCCTTTGTATATGTTGCAAGCAAGTCCTCATCCGTGTGTGTCCTCCCGCTCCCCGTGTCTCCTCATCGTCTGCACAGGTTTTGCTGCTCTCAGCCATCGTGCTGGCCGTGTGTCTGCCCCCACCCCTGCCGTGGTCCTTCATACAGACCCCAGGAGCCGGCCACTCTCAGCCACCAGCGCACCCCCTCCTACCTCTGGCACATCTACCACAGGTGCTCAGCCAGCTCTCTGTCCTCAGGACATCACGTTGGTCCCGTCCCTGAGGGTGTCCCACTGACCTGACCTGGAGAGCAGGAGGTGGTGAGCCCTGGGACACATGGCGGTACAGACCCAGCCCCACCCCTCCTGCACCTGAAGATGTATGATGCTGGCAGGGCACCTGCAGATCTGGTGGCAGCTGGTATATGATCCTTTGGCCCAAGTGGCCTGGGAAGCTGTCAGTGTTGAGTGAGGCTCAGGGTGAGAGAAGCCTCTGCCACGGGTGGTGCAGGCTGCCGTGCAAGCCTGTGGGGCCGTAGGTGACCAGCAGCCCAAGAAGAGTCACTGCAAGTGTCTGTGGCAGAGGAGGACGCCGTCAGCAGCCTCTGGCAGGCCCAGCCCAGCGCCCTCGGCATCCGGAGCAAAGCCCTGCCGTCCTCTGTGAGCAACTGCCTGTCCGAGGAGCAGATTCTGGCCTGCTTCGGGCCTTGGTGGAGACGGAACATGCGACCCCATGACCTGCTCTGCCATCAGGAGTGGGTGTTGTCGGACCTGCCAGGCACACCACCCCTTCCCGCAGTGCTGGGCAGACACCCCGACGTGGGAGGCGCATGTACAAGACTGGGCTCAAAGCATGCTCTGAAGGTAGCTTGGTCACAGGGAGAAGCGGCTCCGAAGCCCATGGCACCCACTCCTGCTACGACTCTGGACAGATGCTTCTGCACATCCGTAGACACCCCCTGATGGTGGACCGTGCCTCCTCCAGCTCCTCTGAGGGACAAGGGTGAGAAGAGAGGCCCCTGGGGGTGTGGCAGAAATTCAGGCAGTGACTCTGGTTGTTCCATTTTGCCTGGATGGAGAGGCCAGACCACAGGCCTGCACTGAGTCACAGCCAGTTGCTGACAGTCTGGCTGGACAGTCAGGGACGTGGAAGGAATGCAACTGGAAAGTGGAGAGCAGGAGATGTGGGAGGGAGGTGTGGTTCTGCAAAAGGGCACGGAACGTGAAGACGCTTGGGACCTGTGTTAATGCTTGCTGGAGAGCTCTGCCGAACAGCAGCTCAGGTAGGTGTCAGGTAGACAAGATGACCCTTCCATGGACATTAGCCACTGTCATCGGCAGGTGGGCTTGTGAGTGAGGGGACCCCACACAGCTGCTGCAATGGAGGTGATGCACAAAGACTCCGACTCCACAGGGCCTAGTGCTGATACCCCAGTGCTCTGTGCGGGGCCCTGTGGCAGTGTATCACCAGACAGCCTCCACCAGGGCATGGGCCCCACTCTAGCTTCACTAGGCGAGATCCTGACTCTGAGCATGGATCGGCTTTCCCAACCCCATATTCGCATTCATGGCGTCTCACGGAACTTTGCTTTTGGCGAAGGAGCTCACATCACAGCCGGTAGGGTGGGGTGGTGGGCCCAGCAGAACAACCACATGGCCTTTTGAAGGCTCCACTGTGGCACCTGCTGAGTGGCAATGCTTTGTGAGGTGGGGACAGGGTCCTCCAGGGTACGGGGTACACTCTGAATCAGTGTTTGCTCTCATGGCCACAGAGTCACGGGGGTGGGGAGTGGCTGTGATGGTTGTTACCCACGTTTGAGATGGTGCCCTCCTGCCGCAGACTCCAGGCTCCCACTGTCTAGAAGTCCACGCACCTGAGGGAGGGGCTCCCCCCAAGGACACACAGGGCCCCCATGAAACTGGAAGCAGATAGCCACCAGGTCTCTTGGGATCCTCACGCCAGAGAAACAGCAGGCGCAGAGGGGCTTACCGCACAGGCTGGGGGAGCCGATCCTATCGAAGGGAGATGGGCTATTACACAACGGCACTGAGAAGCAGTATGTCTGGAATGCAGGACATCCCCTGGAGCACCTCTGATTCCTGTGTCCTGTGATTAAGATCAACGGAAAAATCACAGCCATTGGCTCAGACCCGTCTGGAATGAAGGCTCGGGTCATCCTACAAAGCCAGGAGCCAGGATCAGCTGAGAGCGTGCAGATGGACAGATCACAGGGTGGGGTGCAGGAAGGTGCTTATGGCATGGCTGGGACCCCATGGACCGCTGCACAGCCAGGCCCGCAGCATAGTCTGCGTCCTTATCTGCTGGGGATCCATGGGGTATGAGTGCAGTCTTGTGTTCTCCCCCTCCACCCCTCCATTCCTCCACCCCCTATGCTTTATATAAATGTGCTCCATTCCCTTCATGCCTCAGGATTGGAAGCCTGGGACGTCAGAGTGGGGGTGCCACTCAGCTGGATGAGGAGCGAGCCCCAACCGGGGCGGATGAGGGCTCCCCACCTCCTGAGACAGGGTGTGCAGGTCCTGTGGCCTTAGCTGTGTCTCAGCAGGTGGGAGATTGGCTTTATTTGTCTTTATCTGGAAGTTGGATGGAAAAGGCACGCAGGACACAGAAAGCAGAGTCGTGGCTGCCAGGGCTGGGGCCCAGGGGGGAGTGGCCACTCTCGGGCGTGCAGTTTCCTTTCTCAGAGCTGATGATGTTCCAAAATTAAGGAGTGGTGGTGGCTGCCCGACTCTGGATACACTCAAAGCCGTAGAACTGTACACTTTAGAAGAGTGAAGTTTGTGATATGTGAATTATATCTCAATAAAGCTGTGCTTTTGTGAAAAAAGAAGTGCCTGTGGGGGCCAAGGGGCAGAGGGAGGGCAGGTGCACAGCGTCACCTTTGGAGTATTTCCCAGAGTCACCTCCTACCATGTCCTGGGTTGTGTGACGGGTGTGAGCCTTGGACGATGGACACAGTGGTGGGCGTTCCTGGTTGTGCTCAGAGGTTGCTCTGAGCACTGCGGCACCACACTGCGGCACCGTCTGGGGTCTGCTGGCTCACCTGCTGGCTCACCTGCTGGCGGTGGGTGGGGGTGGCCCATGCTGACCTTGGAGGCAGAGGGTTCACACGCAGGCCCAGGAAATGAAATCCCAGGTTCTGAGTCGTGCCCAGGGCCCTGTGGTGTAGACCCCATCAGGTTCCCCACCCTTACCCCCTCCTCTCCTCCCGTTGGAGCCCACTATCTGGCTGCCACCCACCAGGGACCTCCCTGCTCCCAAGCCCAGCATACACCCTTCTGTCCTCACCTTGGCCCTTGTGTGGTGGCCATCAGCCCTGGAGGCCCTGGAAGTCCCCGCAGATTGGCTCTGCTTCCCAGTCTCCTGCTGACGCCCTGGTGTCCCAAGTGCGGATAGGACTGGGGTCCCCGGGCCCCAACCAGGCCCCTTTCTTTTCTGGTTCTGGCTCCTTGGGTCATTTCATCAATTCTAGTGGTTTTAGATGTCAAAGAATCCAAGGGACTCTCCGGCCCTGCCTTCTTTCTAGCCGCATTCCAGAGATTTAGTGGGTATTTCCCAAATGACACCTTTCCCCAAGCCCTTCCTGGGCCAGAGCCCTGAGATTGCCACATCCCAGCCCAGGACTGACACATCCCAGTGGCTCCTCCAGAGTTCTTTCCAACAGATCGTACAAAACCCACAACAAACATTTGCCATTGTAACCATTTATAGGAGTTATAGCTCAGGGGCACAACACATTCATGTTGTGCAGCCGTCCCCACCGTCCATCTCTAGGACTGTCCATCATCCCAAACGGAGACTCTGTCCTCAGAAGACACCAACCCCATCCCTCCCCCGGCCCTGTGACCACCGTCCACTCTCTGTCCCCAGGAGACACTGACCCCGTCCCTCCCCTCCTGTGACCACTGTCCACTCTCCATGTCCATGAGTCTGACAAGCCCAGGAGCCCCACAGAAGTGGAATCCTACAGAATCCATCCTTTCCTACTATATTTGACTTACTGGCATATCATACAGGGTTGGTCCCTCTGACTCTGGCTTCTCTGGCTCAGCAGGACGTCCAGAGGGCTCCTTACGTCTGCACCCCTCCCCTGCCTTGGGCCCTATCACCTCCAGCTTCCTGAGCAGACAGCCCTGGGGGCGGGCAGCAGATGCTCACTGGAGCTGGGCACCAGCAGGTGATGCCTGCGAACCAAGCCCGTCTCTGCCCGCTAGAGGGGGTCACATCTGAGGGAAGATCTGCCAGTGTGATAAACTGGGACGCTGACACTGGCTGGTGGTGCATGTGCGAGCTTGTGTGTGTGTGTGTGTGTGTGTGTGTGTGTGTGTGTGTGAGAGAGAGAGAGAGAGAGCGAGAGCATGCACGCCTTCCGTCTCCTCCCCTCCTCTGCTCCCCTCTCTCCCTTCTCTCCCTCCCTCTCCCCTGCTTCCACTCCTTCCCCTCTGCTCTCTCCTTCTTCCCTCCTTCCTCCTTCCTCAGCCACCCCTCTCTCTCTCCTGGGATCTGCCTATAAATCCTACTTGCCTCAACTTCCCCGACTCCGATCTGCACCTCCCCACCTCTGGGAGACCTCCAGGCCCAACTGAGAAACCACAGGGTTCACCGCTGTGTCCCATGGATCCCTCACCACGTGCTGTCCTCGCTTGGAAACGCTGCAGCAGGAGCCTCCCCTTGTTCTGGCCGCTCACGGGGAGGGTGAGTGTGGTCCTAGTCTCGCCATCACTGCCACCGACACAGGGAGACCTGGTGGTACTAACCTTGAGCCCCTGATTGCAGGTTTCACCAACGTAACGTCAATGTCTGTAATTTACCTTCTGTGGGGACAGACTCTGAAGCCGTGTGACTGTCCTGCTCATCCTCAAACTGTGAGTCACGTGTCCTTGCGTCATGTAGTGATCCACGCCCAGATAATCGTTACCGTGATGATCGTGGAAGGGCAACTTTCCAATTTCACCGTTCCTTCTGTGTTTATTAATTGGAATCCTACTGCAGAGAGAGAGGGAGAGAGAGAGCGCATGTGCTTTTTCCCCCTCCTCCCCCTCTTCCATGTGTGAACATGTGGATTTCGGGACAGACTCCTGAAACTCTGTTTCATGCAATGGGCTGTCATCTGCTACTCTCACTTACTTTGATGTTAAAATCATCCCAGATTGGGCCGGCAGGAGTCTCTTCATGCTGGCCCCTTGGTCCTTCTGATAACCCCCCATAAGTTTTTGAGCAGCTTTCTTACTCCACTGCAAGATGTTCCAGTTTCATCTGGATACTCCATTCCTTTGCCCTGGAATCAGCTGTGGCCCCAAGAAGCTCTGGGTCCTTTTCACAGAGGTTAGTGTTTAAAAGCCAAGATCTGCATGTTGGGTGCACTCAGTGCCATTTGGGCATCAGTCTCCTAGATTGTCCAGCTGGGAACTCTCTCTCTCTCTCTCTCACAGCCACATCTTGTTCTCTCTGTTCATCCATCTTTCTACGTTACCATGATTTCTTTGACTCTGGCCCAACACCGCTGGTCTGTACAAGACCCCTCCATTCCATATCTGCCACTGCTTTCTCCGACTGCCTCACCTGGCTTCCTCTGTCTCCAACATGTACACCTCCACACCTCATTCTCCCCTCTCTTCATATAACTGACCTCCTGACCCTGCTGGTGCATCCCCCGTCCTTGACCCCTGCTCCATCCCCAGCCACCTCCCCCCAGCGTGACTGTCTCAATGGAAGGGAACCAATAGATATGTTGTAGGTAAATAAAAGAGAAAGAGGGGCATCTGGGTGGCTCAATTGTTGAGTGTCTACCTTCAGCTCAGGTCATGATCCCGGAGTCCCAGGATAGAGTCCCACAATGGGCTCCGTGCGGGGAGCCTGCTCCTCTCTCTGCCTATGTCTCTGCCTCTCTCTCTCTCTCTCTCTCGTGAATAAATAAATAAAATCTTTAAAAAGAGAGAGAGAGAGAGAGAGAGAGAAACACAAGCCCCTCCCCTGTTCTTTGAACACCTGGGGGACCAGACAAGGCCAGGCGTAGGGCCTCCCCCATATGCATCCCGGACCTCCCAAGATGGAATGGTGTCACTTCAGTAGGAGCAGAAATTCCTGGGCTGACCACCAGAAGAGAGAAGCTGCAATCTGACTCTCACGCAGCCTTTGCAGCAGAACTACTGCAACAGATGAGCCAAGAGGTTCAAGGAATCTGGACGGAGACCTGCAAACACAAGGGATGGTAGTAGCAACATGAAGAGGGACAAGCAGGCAGATCTGGGAGCCAGGGGCCAGTGGTAGGTGTGGGAAGTATGGCAGTTGAACGACACAGTGAGTGGGCACAGGGCAGTGCAGATTCCATGGGAAGGCCCATCAGGGAGGTGAGCTGTCACTTGTGGGGATTTGAGACAGTTCAGGAAGCTGAGAGGTGCCAGGAGAAAAGCTCAAACAGGCTGACCCAACAAGAACAGTCACAAAGGGACAGAAGAGAGAGGAAGCAGGAAATGTTTGAGAAAGGAATGAAATAAGTGCTTCAGAATTAAAGAAACACAAGCAAGGGCTCTCGGGAGCCAACAGGACAGATGAGGAAGAAACCAGATGCATCCTGGTGACACATGCAAATGCCAACATTCTGGAACGTTCTGGAGTAACCGCAGGTCACCTGAAAGGCAAGAATGATATTCATAACATTCTCTGCAATAATTATATGAACAAAGAATTGTATTCTGAAAGCACAGAAGCTAAATAACTTGGCATAGAGGATTTTATAGGGCGTGATTATGATTTAAATGTGAAAGTGGAATAAAGATCATTTCAGGAAACAAGCCTCAGAATATCTAGAATATTGGCCACGGAAACACCTGCCTTGCCCACAAAATTCTCAAACAAGAGAAATAAATCTTGGAAGATGCACCAAGAGCTGTGGCAGGTAGGGAGAGACCAGGTTCCTGCTCATAGAGCTGGCAATCACCAATGAGAAAATACAGTAAGATATACACAAGATACCACTTATCATGATAACAAAACTGGGGGTATCTAGAAATTAATGGAATAGAAATATTTCAGGCCTCGCTGTGGAAAATCTATGATTCAAACAAGGACCCTGGTAGACACTGTTTGGAGTAAACAGACAGACATCTCATGTGAGGATGCCTTTATATGACAAAGATGCCAATCTTCCCTAAATTGACCGAGACATCCAGTGCAATCCTAAGCACATTCTCAGCTAGGAGTTTGAAATGCTTGATGTACTGACTCTGCACTGATGGTGAAGTACAGAGGTCCACCAACAGGACAGTCAGCTCGATACAAAGAACAACAAAGACAGACTTGCCTATCTGACATAAGGACTTAAGAGGACGCCTGATAAAAAAAAAATCCCGAACTGCATGGGATTGCCACAGAACAAATCCTAAAAGACAGAGGATGGACAGCTTGGAGACAAATGCTCATATACATTTATTCCATACTTAAACATATTTATTTGTTCACAAGAATCTTTATGTGAATGGGAAAGCCATTTAATGAAGAAAAATTTTTTCCCATTAACTTAATGGTGAGAATTATGATGTGCTTCATCCCAACCCAATACCCCCCCACAAAATTCTGCAGATAATATGATGTATCAATTGAGGAATAAAAATAAATGTGTACAAAGAACATATGAATTTTTAAAATCAGTTTGTCCATTTCTATTAAAAAACCTGGTAGGATTTTGATTGGGATTATGTTGAATCTAACTGGGAGAAAATTCATATCTTAATATTGGATCTTCCAATCAATAAATACTGTGTATCTCTCCATTTATTTAAGTCTTTTATAATTTCTCCCATAGTGTACAGTTTTGAATGTCTTTTGCCATATTTATATCTATGTATTTAATATTTTTGATGTTATTGTAAATGGCCATTTAAAGTTCATCTCCCTATTATTCTTTGCTGGCATACTGCATTACAATTCATTGTCTATATTGAGCTTATATCATGCAATCTTGCTAAGCTCATTTTAATTAGAGTAGTATTTTTGTACATTTGGTCAGATTTTCTCCAATGGTGATCGTGCTTTCTGTGAGTAACAGTGGTTTGCTCTTTCTTTCTTATCTAGGTGCCTTTTTATTCTTTTTTCTTGCCTTATTACACTGGCTACAATTGTCTGGTCCCTGATCCTAGAGGGAGGGCATCCAGTCTCTCAGCATTAAATTTGATGTCCTTTATCAGGCTGAGAAAAGCTCCTTTAATTCTTACTTTGCTGGGATTTTGAAAATCATGACTATTGGATTTTGCCAAATCTTTTTTCTGTATCTATTGAGATAATGATGTGGTTTTTCTTTTTAAATTTAATATGGTCAGTTAATTGAGTTGGTTTTTAAAATGTTAAACCATCTTGCATTCCTAGAATAAACCCCACTGGGGGGCACCTTACTGGGTGGTTCAGTGGTTGAACATCTGCCTTCAGCTCAGGTCATGATCCTGGGGTCCTGGAATCAAGTCCTGCATCAGGTTCCCCACAGAAAGCCTGCTTCTCCCTCTGCCTGTGTCTCTGCCTCTCTCTGTATGTCTCTCATGAATAAATAAATAAATAAATAAATAAATAAATAAATAAAATCTTAAAAAAAAAACCCTACTTGTGTATTGTTGGATTTGATTTGCTGAAGTTTTCTTTAGAATTTTTGCATCTATGTTCATGAGGGATATGAGCCTATATTTTTCTTTCCTTATGTTGTATTTGTCTGACTTTGGTATCAGGGCAATGCCAGCCTCATGGAATGAGTCGGGAAATATTCTAACCTTTTTAATCGTTCTGTATGAGTTTATGTAGAACTGGCTTTATGTGTTCCTTAAATATTTTAAAGAATTTACCAGTTATGCCATCTAGGCCTGGAGTTTTCTCTGTAGGAAGTTTTTCTTCTACCACAAATTTAATTTACTGAATAGATATGAGTCTATTCTGGTTATTTATTTACTCTTGAATGAGTTTTGGTAGTTTGTGTCGTTTAAAGAATTTGTCTATTTCATCTACATCAATGACCTATTGGCATAGTTTCATAATATTCTCTTGTTCATTTAATACCTGTAGAATAAAAAAAAATACCTTTAGAATCTATAGTGATGAAGTTATCTATCGATCGATCGATTGATCGATCTATCAATCTATTGATCAATAGATATCACCTAGTAGTTCTCTTTCCCTGGAGAACCCTGACTAATACATATTTTTGTATGAAGAGTGATTCTAGAGGAAACGGATGTTAGGGAAAATTCATATCTTGAGTTGGTTCTTGGGTTTCTGGAACTGGCTCTCCGGTCTGATTGGATTGAAGATGGGAATGACTATTTCCAGTACTAAGGACGGACAGTCCATGGCGTGATATGGCAATAAGGATGCATAAAATTCCTAAATCCTCCTAACTAGCCACTTACAGGAAGCCAGGAGCTGGATTACCCCGAAAGTTGTGAAAAACCAAAACTCCAATGACGTTGGTTGGTTGTTCCTAAAGATGTTGGACAGAGCAGTTCAAGAAAAGAATGAGCTCAAGAATTCCAATTCTCAGCTTTGATGCCACAGAAACAAACCAAGAGCCTCTGTGTGTGCCCTGCCAACAGCCACGTGCCCCCCAGCTGAAAGGCAGAGGTGGCTCAAAATCTGATGCAGACCCTCATCCTGTGATCGGCCGTACTACATTAAGGGAACCCCCAGCCTCTCAGGGTGTCTGCTGTTAACGTGAGGGCACTGACCGGGAAGGCTACAATCCTGTAGGCTGGGGTGGCGATGAGTGGCCAGACCCTGCAGCAGTGGGGGATCCCACACCCCTAAATTCTGACGAGTCTTCTCTTCAGGGAAGAGGTCTCCCCACCCCTACCCCAGGAGCTTGACCCTGAGCTGCTGGAGGGGTTGCCACTCTGGGTCTCCTCTGGACCCATGCCCACCACCCCTCTTTGCTTCTAGAGCCAAAACTAGATGCAAGTCCCAGCAAGCCCCAAAGGTGAGGAGCAAGGTGTGACTCACGAAAAGGTGTGCCGCACTCTGACGGCACAGCTGGGGCTTCCTGCTGCATCCAGATGGAGGCCCGGAGAACACGTGCAGGAATGGGTCTGAGGCTGTGGGATAGCGCTGGAGGGGACGTAAAGTGGGACCAGGCCTGGCCTCACTCAGCTGGGATTCGGGATTTTTTTTTTTAAAGATTTTATTTATTCATGAGAGACAGAGAGAGAGAGAGAGAGAGACGCAGAGACACAGGCAGAGGGAGAAGCAGATTCCCCGCAGGGAGCCCGATGTGGGACTCGATCCCAGATCCCGGGATCACGACCTGAGCCGAAGGCAGACCCTCAACCTCTGAGCAATCCAGATGTCCCTGGGATTCAGAATTTAACACTGCTGCTTGGTGGCTGAGGAAGAGCTCTTGCAGTCTGTCGGCTGAAACACAGACCTCAGGATGGCTTGCCCCGAGTGGCCGGAAAGGCCCAACCTCCCCTGGCCAAAGGCTTAAGGAGGTTGGAAAGTTGGGGTGGGTTTGCTGAGATGCGCTCACCCCCACACTGCCAGGGCTTGGGAGACATGATTTTCATCAGAACTGCAGGGAATGAAGGGCATGCCTGTCTCACCACGATCAAGGGGCACCTGTGCAGGCTCGAGGGACTCTGCGGTCACTTTGCAGGTGCACCTTGTGGGGGATCTGCAGCCTCTGACCTGGGAATCCTAAACACCATGACAGCAATTGGATCCTGGGCCACGCAGTGGCACTCAGCCACCAAAGGCAAGCCGGACACAGCTCCCTGAGGTGGACGGCAGAGTCCAGGCAGCAGGCAGCACATTCGGGCTCACAGAGCCCTGCAGGGATGGCTGGTTGCTCGGGGCATTCCCAGCAGGGACGTGGATGGGACGCACACGGGATCCCCACTCCATCTGTAGGAGCAGAAGGGTCCTGGGTGGTCAGGGGGTCGCTGGAGGGGCGGGGGTGGGAGGACAGGGTCCCTGAAGGACAGTCATGAAGGACTCATGAGATGGGATGAGCCCCGGGGATTCTATGCAACTGATGAATCATGAAATTCTACCCTGAAACTAATAATACACTGTATGTGAACTAAACTGAATTTAAATCAAAAATGTTAAAAAAAGAAAAAAAGAAAAAGAAAAAAAAACATCCTGGGCGGTGTGAGCATTCATCCCAGTGGAACCCCAACAACAGAGACGCATGGCCACCACCCTGGTCAACCTTGAGGCTGAGCCAGTTCATGGACCAGACCCTGGCCCGGAGGAAAGACCCCGGGCAGTGCTGGAAACGTCAGCCGGTCCCCTCCTCCCGGCCTTCCCCAAAGGACCTGCAGGTTTTACTGGGGTGCCCTGGGGGTCAGGGGTGAGAATACAGAGACTCTGGGGACTGCGGGACCCGGACTCTGAACTGACCCAGTTCCTAGAGGCCCCACACGTCCCTGTCACCACCCATTGGGGCAGGTTCATGCAGGCCGAGCCATTGACGCAGCTCCAGCCCAGGGTTCAGGGGCTGGTGGGTCCGGACTCCACCATGCGGCAGCCTCTCCAGCTCCAGAAAGCATACCTTGGGCAGACACATCGAGCAGCTGGCAGCCTCCCTCATTGGTTCTCTGACCATGAAGGGGGGACTGTGATGGTGGGAAAGACCACGTGGAACCACCAGAACCGCCTCTCCACAGGCAGAGGGTCCCTGAACCATAATACTGTGTACCTGGGGGTGGTGCGGAGGCTGGAGCCTCCCCCAGGACTTGAAGGGCGCAGGGTGGTGATGCCCACTGCACCCCCACTCCCTTGGCCTGTCAGGCCTGTGCAGAGGACAGGAGGGTCCTGGCAGGGAAAGGACAGTGGGTTACTGTGAGTTTGTGCAGTGGTGTCTCCCCCGGTGCCTGCTGTGTCAGATGTGGTCTCATTGCCAGAGGATTGCCCCTGCCCCTGTTGACCTGGCCAACGCCTTCTCCCCCAGCCGTCTGCCTTCAGCTGCAAAGGCAGCAGTGCACCATCATGGCCCCACCTCTGGGGCGGACCAGGCCCATGCATCAGGCCCATGTCATAAGCGAACTCACACAGACACTGTCATCTGCTCCTTCCACACACTCCCATACTGCTGCCCTGCAGTTATGCTGGTGGGCCCGTGAGAAATAAGCAGCAGCTGCCCTAGACTTACTGGTAAGACACATCCACACCAGGGAGTGGGAGATCAATCCAACTAAAGTTCAGAAGGCTTCTACTTCAGAAACATTTTTTAAAAATATTTATTTATTTATTTATTTATTTATTTATTCATTCATTCATTCATGAGAGACAGAGAGAGAGAGAGAAAGAGAGGCAGAGACACAGGCAGAGGGAGGAGCAGGCTCCATGCAGGGAGCCTGATGTGGGACTCGATCCCAGGACTCCAGGATCACACCCTGGGCCGAAGGCAGGTGCTAAACTGCTGAGTCACCCAAGGATCCCCTACTTCAGAAACATTTTTAGAGGCCCTGGGGTGTGCAGCATGTCAAGATACATCCTCTGAGGTGAGGGACAGATTGTTGGGTCTGGTCTCTCCCATGACCAGCACAAAGGCACAACGCCCAGTGGGCTTCTCTGGACTGTGGACACAGCTTGTCCCTCGTGTGGGAGTGTTACTCCAGCTGAGTGACCCTGAAGCTGCTAGGAGTGATTGGGGCCCAGAACAAGACACGGCTCTGTGGTAGGTCGGGGCATGTGACCCAGCAGAGCCCACCATGCCTGCAATGTCCATGTGGACGGAGAAGCTGTCTGGAGCTCTATGCACAGGACTTTGGGATTTTGGGGCAGAACCCAGCCATCTGCCCCAGGTGACTGCTCTCCTTTGAGAAACAGCTCTAGGCTTTAGTAGAGATCGAACGCTAGGCCACAGGCCACCAAGTCACCTTGCAAGTCTGAGCCACTGAGCTGTACTGCTGGGCACACAGCACTCTGTCATCCCGTGGAGGTGGTGTGTCTGTGGTCAGACCCGTGCAGGCCCTGGAGGCACAAGGAAGTTACCTGAACAGGTGGCCCAAATGCCCAAGGCCCTCACCTCCGCTACACGGCTTCTCTTTCCCGTCTGGCCTGTGGCCCCATGGGGAGTCCCCACCAGTCAGCTGACAGGGCAAGGGGGCTTGGGCTGGGTTTCCAGATGGAGCTGCCCGGTGCCCAGGAGCCGCCACCCAGCATGGACAGCTGCCACTCTACGGCCCCCTCCCCGGGACGTCCCTGAAGGACATGAAGGACAATCCTCCAGGGGCAGAACTCTGGGCAGGGCACCTGCCTGGGCCCTGGGCTCCAAAGGAGAAACAGCCGGACGTGAGATTACACGCTGATTCCCGGGCTGCGGCCAGTGCTCCGGCTGGATGGTCAGGGACTTGGAAGGACCATGACCCGGAAATTGATGACAAGGGAGTTCGGGGAAGAGGTGTGTGCACAGGCAAGAACTGGGTATTTGTGCCCTGTGTGAACGCCCACCAAAGGGAGAGTCGGCAGAGGACTTCCATCATCCGGCAGGCAGGATGGCCCATCCTGTGGGTACCAGGCAGCCCCCGCCCCAGGCACCCGGCCATCGCCCACGGGGCTCAGGCACAAAGTGGCCATGGAGGCAGGGTGGGGGTCGTGCGTGGCTCAGCTCGTGGACTTCACGCACCGAGGCTGACCCAGCTGTGACCACCGCCGTGTGCCCCGTCTGCCCGCGGCAGAGACCCGCATGGAGCCCTCACCCAGCGCCCTTCCCGAGGTGACCGGCAGCCACCTGCTAGCAGGTGACCACACTGGAAGCTTCCGCCATCGAGGGCTGGGCTCGGTTTCTACTGGAATAGACACTTATTCAGGATATAGATTTGCCGTCCCCACACACCGCATTTCCACCAAAACACCACCGTGGACTTCCAGAATGCCTCATCCGCCGTCGGATGTCCCACTAGCAGGCCTTTGGCGCAGGAGCTCGCTGCACAGCAAACGAAGGCAGCAGTGGGTCATGCTCACGAACTCCCTGGTCTCACCGCAGTCCCCACCCTCCTGTAGCAGTTGCTCCAGAGGACAGTGGAGGCTGGGTTTCAGTCCTAGCGAGGTGGCGGTACCCTGCAGGGCTGGGACAGGGGCTCCTGAAGGCCGTACACACTCTGAGGCAGCGTCTGACATTCTGTGCCGCATCCCCCTGAGCCAGGATTCGGGGGTCCAGGAATCAGGGGCTGGAAATGGCAAGAGCACCTCTGGCTATTACCCCTGCTGCCCCACTAGCAAAGCGTTTGCCTCCCGTCCCACGACTTTTTTTTTTTTTTTAAGATTTTATCTATTTATTCATGAGAGAGAGAGAGAGAGAGGCAGAGACACAGGGAGAGGGAGAAGCAGGCTCCCTGTGGGGAGCCCAATGCAGGACTCGAACCTGGGGCCCCAGGATCATGTCCTGAGCCAAAGGCAGATGCTCAACCACTGAGCCACCCAGGTGTCCCTCTTCCCCATGACCTTATGATCTGCTGCCCTGAGGTCTCAGGTACAGAGGGAGGGATGCTTCTAATCAGAAGACACAGCAGTGACTCCCCTGAACTGGAGGTTCAGCCTGCCACCCAGCCACTCTGGGCCCTTCACACCCCTCAATCTGCAGGCAGAGGAAGGAGGTACAGTGTTGGTGGGAGGACTGGTCCTGACTGCCCAGAGGACGTGGGACTGCTGGTACACAGTGGGTAAGGGAGGAAGAGTGTCTGGAATGCAGCGGATCTGTAGGGTGTCTCGCTGTTGTACCACCCTGGGTTGATGGGCTCAGGCTGAATCACAGTGCCAGCCTTCCCGGGTCCTTGGCATGCAGGTGGCAGGTGGTGGGTCATCCCAAGCTCCCCAAGCAGGTGAGCTAGTGTGCAACATAGACCTCCTTACACCTTCTACTGATGCATCTCTGGAGAACCCTGACTTCAGGTCATCCGTGGATCTGATGGACCACGGTGCATCTGTGGACCTGAAGCTTGAGCATCTGGATGAACTTTGTTTCCCACGGGTCCTGCTTCCCCTGCAGCTGGATTCCAGAAGGCACCAGGCTCCTTAGTGATCTGAACACACAGATGTGACCCACGAGAGGGCGATATCCAGATCTGTGTGCTTGGAGAAGGTGCCAGCCTGGCCTAGCTGAGTTCCCAGCCTCCCTGCTCATGACCTGAGCCAGAGACCAGAACTAGGAAGCCAGCGCCTCTGGAGAGGCAGAGATGGGGGTGGGCAGTGGCTTCAGGCTGCGTGTGGAGCGAGTGGGGAGCCCAGACCAAACCAGCCAGCGGTCGTCCTGCTCACCCTGCCCTGGCCATGGAGTCCCCTGCCCCTGTGCCTCTACTGTGCTGACCCTCCAAGAGCCAGTCCAGTCTCATGACAGGGAAGACCCCAGAGGGTCCAGACACAACCCCATAGCTCCAATGATGGGGACTCAGAGCCTCTCTGAAGGGTCTCCCCAGGGGACCCCAGACTTTTGGAGCTCTGCATCCCAGTCCCATGGAGCCTGAGGCGATCTGAGACTCATCCAGGACCTCCAGAGCAGGGGCTGTCATGCTCTCCCTGTGCACAGGGACCTGGGCTACTGTGACCCCTCAGGGTCGGTGGCAGAGCTGGCCCTGGACACTGAGAGATCTTCTTTCCCTGGGCTGTGTCCCGCTCTCACCATCAGCCAGCTCCTGGTCCTCTTGGCTGGATGTGAACACCCCTAGGCTGAGCAGCACCATGAGCCAGATGAGGGTGGTGTCCCGGGAACACAGCATATTTCCCTCTGGACCTAGAACCCCAGGCATGCTGAGTGACAGGCTGTGTGAAGCACAGGCTGCAGAGGGGGCAGGAGGCCAGCGGCGGGGTGGGGGCAAGGTGCAAAGGAGCTTGGATTCATCCCGAGGGCCAAGGCATGACCCAACTCACCCTCGTGAAGCCACTCCTGCTCTGAGGCCATGGACAGACCAGGGTCAAAGCCAGAACCCAGGAGACCAGGGGTGGAGACGGAGGCAGCATCGGAGGGCAGAGGGGGATGTGGCTGGAGACGTGGTGAGGCTGGTGGACAGCAGAGGGTGAAGGAGAAAGTGATGGCTCATACATGCAGGGAGGGGACCAGAGGAGCGATGGCTTCGGGAAAGATAGCTCAGCCAGTGAGGAGTTGATTTTGAGGAGCTCGTGGGATGACCATGGAGTGGCTCAGGTATCAGTACCCACCTCTGCCCTAGGCCTCAGGGATGGAGACTCAGGAGCGGTGCCAGGGTGAGGGCAGAGCCCTGACAAGGCGCATGCTTCTGTTTTTCAATTTTTCTAACAGCTTTATTGTGATACAATCCTCATACCACACAGCTCATCCACTTAGTGTGGATTTGGGGTGCCTGGGTGGTGCAGGTGGTTAAACATCCAACTCTGGGTTTCTGCTCAGGTCGTGATCTCAGAGTCTTGCGATCAAGCCCCCTGTGGTAGGCTCTGTCTGCTTGGGATCCTCCCCCCATCTAAAAACAAACAAACAAACAAACAAATAAATAAATAAATAAATTTAAAATAAATAAAAAAGGGGCAGCCCGGATGGCTCAGCAGTTTAGCGCTGCCTTCAGCCCAGGTCCTGATCCTGGAGACCTGGGATCCTGTCAGGCTCCCTGCATGGGGCCTGCTTCTCCCTCTGCCTGTGTCTCTGCCTCTCTCTCTCTCTGTGTCTCTGATGAATAAATAAATAAAATATTTAAAAATAAATAAATAGATAAAGTGTACAATGCAGTAGGTTTTTAGCACATTCTCAGAATTGTGCAACCATCACTACAATTTTAAAACATTTGCACCATCTCACACAGAAACTCCACACCCTTTAGGGTTGTGCTCTGGCAACTGGAGCCCAGCTTTGTGAAGTGCAGGAGGACAGTCACGGGGAAAGCCAGACCCAGCCACCCAGCCACCCAGCTGTCCCCGAAGCTGACCGCCAGGTTGGATGCAGTAGCCAGCAGGCCAAAACAGCAGAGGCACTGCCACAGAATCTGGAGATATGCCAAACCACTGGTCCAGCCACTAGAACCTGGGTAGTCTGTTGTGTGGAAACAGGGATCTGGGGGGTCTCTGGGCCCCAGAGGCTGAGCACAAGTCCAGGCAAGGGCTGCCAAGAGCCTGTTTGGAGGATTCTGGGGTTTCCCCTGTTAGCTTTGACATGGCATCCATCTCTGAGTGGGGGTTGCCAACTGACCACCAGGGAAGGGCAGGGGGGGCTCTGATCAGAGAGAGGATGAGCCAAGGCTCCTCTCCTAGACAAAGAAAAAGGTTGAGCCGCTCTGAGACAGAGTCAGGACCCTGATCTCTACCTGGATGGCTCCACTGGCCAGAGGCGTGACTGTGTGGACATAACCTATGTCCTGAGATAGCTTCCTCCTGAGACCATGGGGCCCCACCCCCACCTGGCTGCAGGCAGGTGCTAGCCCCAGGTCACACCCTAAAGCAGGAAGGCCAAGCAGATTTGCCAGGAAGATTCTGCAGAGTAACTGAAGCCAGTGGACACCAGGAGGCCTGGGGGGTGGGGAGCTTCCTGGGGAGGAATCCAGGACCTCTCCCCAGCCAGAATGGGATGTGGCTCCAAGCAGAACTCCTTCCCTAGCAGACCTGGCCCAGGAGGATCTGGTCACTTCTGGCAAAACCCAGGGGGACCATGGGCTCCTGAGGGCCCAGCAACTTGGCAGGCACTCCCCCACTGCTGGTAGGAACGACTCTGCCACGGAGGGTGCATTCTGCACACTCCTGCAGTCCCTGCCCCCTCACACCCCTAGCTTCTCCCCATCTGTCACGAAGAAACTCTTTTGTCCCTCCTCCCTGGGGAGACCAGGCCTTGCTCTGGCGGAGGCAGCTTTCCTGAAACCTTCCCCCATGGGCCCCATCTCAGCGGGTCAGTGGGAGACGGCGGTCCCAAACAGGGTGGCCAGCGTAGGCCAAAGCGGTGGCACCAAGGAAAAGGAGCCAGGGCCACCGGAGCGGGTGGGGACCAAAGGTGAGAGAGCCGGAGCGCATGGGAGCCCCGGAAGGCGGAACGTGCGGGAAGGCTGGGGAATTCAGGGAATGAATCTGCTGCGGGGCAGGGGCCAGGGCCACAGCGGCCGGTGCAAACCTCCAGGCCGTCGGCTTCCAGGCTCCCCAAGGCGCCTGGAAACCACAGACAGAGGGTGTGCGTGCAGAGACGGCGGGAGGCGCCCCAGGAGCCTGAACTCCCCACCCCAGCGCGCCACTCCTCAATGCCGCCCTGCCCTGAGGCCGCATCGCCCTCTCCCATCCCCCGGCAGAGGAACACGCAGGTGGGCGGTCGGGCGCGAAGCAGGTGTGCGTGCAGGGAGCGCGCCCACCCGGGTGGCGCCGGGAGCCGCGGGTCAGCACCCAGCTTTGTCAGCGCAGCCCTGGGAGCCACGCGCCGGGCGTACGCGCTTCCTCCTGGGGGCCGGGCGTGAGGCCGCGCCCTCCCCGATTGGCGGGCGGACCGCCCGCGATTGGCTGAGACCCCGGCCCCCGCCCCCTGGAACGCGGCGGGGGGGCGCGGGGACGGAAGGCGCGGCGCGTGCTGCCCCCGGGGGTCTCGCGCGCAGCCGGGATGGCTGGGCCCTCACCGGGCCACGCCCTCCTTCCCACGGCGCGCGCTGGGCGTGCGGATGATCAACGACTCCTGGGATAGCGGGCTGCGCACGGGGTGGGGCGGGGGCACCGGGCAGTTGCCCTTGGGACCTGTGGACTCGGCTCTGGCGGCGGAGACCTGCTGGCAGCGCCCGGAGGACGGGCGGGGGGAGCGCGCCCGGGACCTGCACACTGCGTCCTGGGGGGCGCACGAAGCACCTGTTGGGAGCTGGGGGCCCACCGGGGACCTGCGGACTCCGCCCGAGGGGATGGGGTGGGGGACGCGCTCACGCCTCGGCATTTGCAGGTTGTGCGCGCAAGGGGGAGGGCGAAGCGTGGCGGGAGGGCGAGGCGAGGGAAGGAGGGCGTGAGAAAAGAGGCGGCGGCGGCGCGGAGGAGGGTTATCTATACATTTAAAACCAAGCCGCCTGCGCCGCGCTGGGAAGACCTGGGGAGCGTCCGGCCGCACGCGCGGGACACGAGCGCCCCACGCTCCCAGGTGCGCAGGGCCTGCCAACTCTTGGCCTCCTGCGCCTCGCTGCCTCTGGGCCCCAGACGGCTCCAGACGCGTACCCTGAGGAGTCGCTCCGCGGCACGGTGCCAGGGGCTCCCCTGGGGTTCCGTCGTCCTCCCACCGAGCCCCGTTCCTCTGTCCACCCCTCCTGCTGCTCGCGGGGGCTCGGAGGAGTCGCGGGGCGAGTGGATGCGGGAGCGATGGACAGCGGCGCGCTGCCCCGGCCCGCGCCCCCCGCGCCTGGCGTCTCGGGCTGCTGCGCCGCTCGGCGGAGACCCACGTCCCCAGAGCTGCTGCGCTGCAGCCGGCGGCGACGGCCGGGCGCGCCGGAGACTGGGGGTGGCGCGGCGGCTGTGGCGCGGCGCAACGAGCGCGAGCGCAACCGCGTGAAGCTGGTGAACTTGGGGTTCCAGGCGCTGCGGCAGCACGTGCCGCACGGCGGCGCCAGCAAGAAGCTGAGTAAGGTGGAGACGCTGCGCTCGGCGGTGGAGTACATCCGCGCGCTGCAACGCCTGCTGGCCGAGCACGATGCGGTGCGCGCCGCGCTGGCCGAGGGGCTCCTGGCGCCAGCCGCGCGCACCCCCGCGCCCTGCGGGCCTCCCGGGACCCCCGCCGCCGCCGCCGCCTCGCCTTCCTGTGCCTCGTCGTCCCCCGGCCGCGGGGGCAGCTCGGAGCCCGGCTCACCGCGCTCCGCCTACTCGTCGGACGACAGCGGCTGCGAGGGCGCGCTGAGCCCGGTGGAGCGCGAGTTGCTCGACTTCTCCAGCTGGTTAGGGGGCTACTGAGCGCCGCGCCCCCGAGGTAACCTCCGGCGGCGGGGGGCGGGGGTCGGAGCGGGCAGCCGGGCGGGGTGCAGTGGACAGCGTCTCGGCTCGCGCCCCGAGAGCAGCCAAGCGCCACGCCAGGCCCGGGTGACGGCTTCAATTTCGCTCACTCTTCATTTTCCCCAAACTTTTTCAAGCCTGTGCAAGACCGGCGTTTGTTTGTCTGGGATTGCAAAACTTCCTCTCGCTGCTGCGCCGAAGGGGGAGCGGGGAGGGGGAGCCCTCGGGCGGGTGAGGCCCCGAGTGCACGCGGATCCCGGGGCAGAGCTGGGCGCTGGGAGGCGGGGTGACTTTGCATTGCAAATCGCGCGCCGGGGCCCGGTGGCAGGAATGAGTCGGCGGGTGCGGAGCCCTGACTCACCGCCGCTCCGAGCGCCCGCCCCGCCCCGCCCCCGCCCCGGCCGGGGCCGCAGACCGAATCCGAGGCACCCACGGACTCTGGCGCTCCAAAACCAACCAAGCAAACGAAACTGCAGACTTCGCTCGTGGGCGGTGGGGCCGGGCCGGATCCCGCGTTGCTGCGCGGCCCGCTGGCCCTCCCCGCCCGGCAGCCGCAGCCGTGGACCCGCAGCGGGCGGGAGCGCTCAGGCCCTGGGAGCGAGGTGGGTGGTCCGCGCCTCGGCCCCTCGGCCCCGCGGGCGAAGCCGCCGCCACCCACCGAGTCAGCGGGGACCCCGCCAACGGTCCCGTGCCGGCCGGCCTGACCGGGTGCCAGCGTGGAGCCGGTCCTGGCCTGACCTCCGGCGGCTGGCAGCTTCCTCAGACCGCGACCATCCGGCCCCATCCTGCCCCCGGAGGGTCTCCACTGCCATGGGGCTGTACGCCAACACGGACAGGTGTGAACGGGAGAGGATTTTATAAGGACACAGAACATCTGTTTTGTGCATTTATTAGTTTGAACTGCCCAGGAACACCGGCCATGTGAAGACTTCTGTTTGTACATAAAGCCCCCAGACTTTGACCACAATAAAGATTGTCTACTCCCGCCCCACCCCACTACTGGAACTTTCCAACCTGGCTAAGGGCTGGACCCCTACTGCCCCCAGGGCCAGTGTCCCTGGTAGGCGTCCCCTTGAAGCAGCCAGGTGGATGCTGGGCAGTGCCTCTGGACGACGACCCACCTTTTTGGAGAACCTGTTTTAGGGGAGGTGAACTTCACAAATAAAGCAGTGCTGTGTATCTGGTGTTGGGGATGCCCTCTCCCTGGACTCCACCCCCTCCTCTGTAGGGTGGGACCAGAGGTGTGAGGTCTGGGAGTCCAGCCTGGTCACCTATACACCAAAGCCATTCATAGGCACCACGTAGGTCAGGGAGCTTCCAGCAGGTGGCAGGAAACTGCTGGGTGGTCCAGGCCAGGCTATGTCACAGCTAGGAAGCTGAGGTCTGGGGGCGGGGGGGTGGGGGGCTGCTGCCTGGCATGAACATGAGGGTCTGGGGACCAGGGAGGTCTGACCTATGAGCACCAGTCCACTGGATCTCAGGGCTGGGGGCTTGGGGTCCAGGCTGCCTTGTTCAGAGCCCCACTACTCATCACCAGCTGGATGACCTGAACACAAATGCGAGTGACAGCAGAGCTGCCCTACAAGGTCATGGGGGGATTTGAGAGGTGTCCTCTGGTCTGGCACCCTAGGCTAGGCTCCAGGCCCCTGTGCCTGAGGCCTTCGCTCACCCCTGTTTATGTGGGAGCTGCCCTTGAGAGGAACAAGGAACCCACCCCCTACCCAGGCTCCCGCAGCCCAGAGAGCCTTCGGAGATTACTCAGCCCTACCTTTGACCTGGGCCTCGACTGCTTTGAAGTCTGGCTGGGCCTAAGCTCTCTTTTATTGCAGGGGTGGGGCGGGGCTGGTGGGGATCCCCCAGGCTGCTTCAGGGTGCTGAAGGCACCCCTTCCTTTGCTAGGGAGTGGTCAGGTCAGAGCCGTTGGAACCCTGGGAGGTGGAGCTGCCAGTTGGCGGAGAGCAGGTGGCTCCGAGTAACCACGGTGACAGGGTCACTGGGTCTGATGAGGCTCAGGCTGGACCAGGGTCAGCGGAGCAGCTATGGTTCGAGGCTGTAGGGCTGAGTGACCAGGCCTCATCCCAGGGACAGAAGGGGGCACCCTTCTCCTAGGGACCTACTGCCTGGTCAGTGACCTCGCTGAGTCACAGGTCCAGTACCAGGGAGACACCTGGACACGGTGGTGGGCAGGGAGGGACCATCATGCATGGGTTTGGGGAGGAAAGCCTGGGAGAATGTGCCCACAGGAAAGCCCCCCACCCATGCCTAACCATAGGCCTGGGTGAGTGTGCCGTTAGGAAACTCTGCAAACCACATGTGTTACCACTTTTGTTTTGCTGTTATTCTGGAAAATTCTAGACATATGCAAACATTCTAAAACCTTTATTGTTGTTAGCAGGAACTGTCAGGAGCTTCTGTCAGGGGACACAAGCAGTGTGGGGGAGTGTGTCATCAGGCTGGCCAGTGATGGACACGCGGGGCCCTGGAGGAGGCTCTGAGAAGCCCTGTCATCAGCGTCTACAAGGAGCGCAGGCCGCTTCCACCCCGTGCACCCCACCACTCCCGCCCCACCTTCTTTGAAGCAAACCCCAACCTACCATTTCGGCTGGAAATTCTTCATGTGTGTCTCTAAGGGAACCCCAACCGTGGATAGTCCCTTCACCTCACCACATGGCCTCGGGCCCCTGAGAGGTCTCCTGTGGTGGGGTCACCCATGGAACCCGCTGAGTGGCCCTGTGAGCCTGTCTGTGACCATTGCCCATGGAGGGCACAGGGCCATCGCTCTGTGCTGTTTGCCACCCACATCCTGGGTGTCACCAATGGCACCCTTCTGGGTGTTGCTTGTCTAGTTTCTGTGTCCGTATTTCCTGTACATTGGGGATGAGGGTGGTCAGAAGCAGACAGACGGCCAGGTGCCAGTTAGGTTTCTGGTTCATGCATGTGCTTCAGAGGAGGTGCTGCATCCCTGACCCTGCGTCCCGTTGGCAGACACAGCTGTGGTGAAGGGACTTGGTCAGTAACTGTTGAGGCAGGGTCTGCAGTGGGTGCTCAGCCAGGATGTCAGTTGTGTCACCTGGGCACACTGGGCTGCTGCACACCCTGGTTAGGAAGTGTCCTCTTCTGTCCTTCCCTGGATGCCAAGCACTGCCCCATTCTACGGACTGGAGCCGGCAGCTCGGAACAGCTGAGCCCCTGGCATCACAGAGCTTGGAAACCACGAGAATCATATTCGAACCTGGGGCAGCTTCACTTCTAAGTCCTTGCAATAGCTAGACCTGGTCTGCTGGGGGCTGCAGGGCTCTGCCAGGGGCCCCCTGCCCAGGCCTTGTGCCACACTGGAGGTTGGGGCTGATTCCTGACAGAAGGTGATCGGGGGACCCCAGTCCATAAGATGAGGGTGGAAATGGTGCTTTTGGACTTGGGGGTAAAGCTGGGGACCTTCAGTGCTGTGACCGCACAAAGTCAGACGCAGCAGACTCCGGACCAGGCACGACTGGGCAGGGCGTGAGGGGTGGGGCAGTGCGGATGCCCAGGGCCCAGGGAGCGCTTCGGAGGCACTTGGCCACTTGGGGTCAGGACGTTGTTGCTGTTTCTAAGAGCTGGTGCCCTGAGGAGCCCTGCCTTGCTGTCCTGGCGGGGGGGAGGGGGGAGCATCCCTGTGGCCAGAAAACATCCCTGTGGCCAGAAAACACCTGTCCTGAACATGTGAGAAAACAGATGCACCCCCTAGGCTGTCTGCGGTGGGGCTCTGCAGACACAGGCCTGTCCCGAAGGCGGCAGGGTCCAGCACCGAGGTCCGTGTGTCCAGGCTTTGGCTTATCTGGCCCACCCAGGTCCCGCTCCCATTCATCCCTAAAGCTTTATCGGGATGTATGAGGAGCTGGGGATTGACTACGTGCCAAGGGGACACCCTTCATGGACCCTTGGGGGATGCGGGATCTAATCCACAAGCAGCATGGATCAGTCAGTTGTAGGGCTGGCTAGTGTGGACACGCTGGACTCCTGAGGGAAGGCGCGTGCCAGGAGTCTTTGGGGACTCTGTTCTGGGGCATGGGACTCACACGTGCAAGCACCTCCTCTGCTCACATTTGTTCCTCTGTCCCATTGACCTTCACCAGCAAACACATGTTCAAAGGTAAAAGTATTGAGACTTTCAAGCCAGCAAGCACTGAACCGCATGGGCTCCTCCTTGGCACCGGGCCCGTCTGTCTGCAGATCTCCAGCACCTGAAGCCAGTCCTGGCTTTGCCCCTCAGCGCTGGGGGCAGGGGGCCCTTGTGGAGAGCCAGCCAATGTCTGGTTCCTACTACATGACAGAGATCCCCCCAATAGCAGCAAGATGCCCCCTCAACCTGTAAGGGAGGGCAGGCAGCTCCGTCAGGAGCCGGGCCCCGGGGTGCTCACCTTCCCTCCTCTGTGTACAAAGGCAGGCTCGCCCGGAGTGAGCCCCTGGGTGAAGCTGGACCTGAGGACCTGCTTCTAACCCCTGGGGTGAAGGGGGCATACAGACCCCGTGATATCACCCCTTATGTGCTCACTGTAATGTGGGGGAGCCTCAAGACCGTGGGAGGGGGCCACGCAGGTGCATGGCTTCTGGTGGGGCCATGTAGGTGCATGGCACGGGCTAGGTTGGGGTCTTCCCATCTTCCTGGTCTAGTTTCCAGCAGGTGCCTGGGGAGAGACCTTGGGGAGGGGGCTGGCCATGTGCGGGAGGAGGGGAACTGTGCGGCTCCTGAGGGGGTCTGGGGGAGGGAGAACAGGTGGAGGCTGGTGTCAACATCTGGGGGGATGACAGAAGGGTCCCAACCACTGCTGCAGGGTTTGGGGTGCTGGTCAGGGTCAGGAGGGGGAGGGAGAGCCTGACTGCAGGGGGAGGTAAGGACGAAGGAAGTCCCCTGGGGCTCCTGACCCTTTCCCAGCAGTGGCGGTGGGGGTAGCTCTCTGCAGGGGCTGCACGAGGGCAGTGGGCAGGGGGTATGGCCACACCATCCTCTTTGCTCCCATGAAAACGAGGAGGGGCCAGGTGATAGCCGGGAATGCCCTCTGGGTAATGATACCCCCCAAGAATCGACCGTCTAGGACATGACGAACTTGCTGTTTCCACATGTGCCCCTCCAAAGGGCCTCGACCCCACTTCCAGGCCCAGGGAGCCTCACTGGTAGACCTGAGGCCCATAGGTACCCAGAGGCGTGCAGGTTCAGAGTCTAAGGAGCTGGGCCTGCCCTGGCCCCCTACACCTGGAGGGGACACCATTACTGCTGTTTTCTGCTGGGAGCACCGATGTAAAAGTCTTGTTAGCAGTCAGTGACCGCAGGATTTAGGATGCCTGCCCAGCCTTCCCGACACCTGGTCCTCCAAGGTAGTGGGACCAGGGGAGGGGTAGAGGCCTGAGTGTGCTCTGGAGGGGATCCTGGGGGCCCTCAGAGCTCCTTGGCTGGGTCTAGAGGAAAAGGAGGATGCAGAGAAAGCCTCTCGGGCCCCGGCCCACCTCCAGGGGCCCCCATGGGTCCTGCGTGGTTCCTGCTCTGGTCCAACCCGCCCCCAGCTGAGGGCTGTGATTAATGAGGCAAATCAATCAGGGAGGGGGGCGTTGCTGAATGCCACAGAGCGCTCTCTGCAGCCGGCAGACCTTGCCCCCAGCACGGCCCCCCACTGAGGCTGGGATCCCAGTGGCCCCTACATATTGAAATAGACCTTTGTCACCAGAGCACTGACCTCCAGCCTTACAGAGGCAGGGAGGGGCCTGCTGACAAGGTCACCCTGCCAGCACCCTCAGAGCAGCCCCTGCCCAAGGCCACACACCAGAGGGGGTGTGTGTGCTGCTCTGACAAGGTCAGGGGACGGCAGGGGCTCCGGGCCAGGTCCTGCCTGCCTGCCTGCCACCAGCCAAGTCCTCTCTTCAGGGCAAAGTGAGCAAGTGGGAAAACCAGGCCCCACATGGGTGGGCCTCGCAAAGCCTGGGTGGCAGGACCCCTGGGCCCTGACAGCGGGGGAATCAGTGCCTTAGCTGGGGTGCCAGGTGCCTGAGCAAACGCCACAGTCAGGGCAGGGGTGGGGGTCCTCTGAGACCTCTCTCCCTCGCCTGTAGACGCCGCCTCTCCCTGTGACTTCTGTGTGCGTCTGCGTCCACAATGCCCTTTGTGTAAGGACACCTGTCATATAGGATCAGAATCCCCTTAGTGACCTTCTTGGTGACCTCTGTAAGGACCCTAGCTGCAAATAAGGTCCTAGAGGTTAGGACTCCACCTTATGAATTTGGGGGACAGGACACATTCCAGCCCATCCCAGGCAGAAACAAGGGGTTTTCCAGTAACACCAGCTCCCTGGGCCTCTGCCCCTCCCCCTCTGCAGGGCTCCACCTGCACCTTCTTTTCTCCTGGGTTAGGCGTGACCTGCTCCAGACCCTCTTTGCAGAGTGTAGCTGGCTCAGCACGAGGCCACAGGCCTCTCAGGAGGGTGAGCACTGCTGAGAACAGACTGGCCTAGGTGCCCAGGTGGCCGCATGTGAGGGGCTGCTTCTGAGGCCCCAGCAAGCCTACAGGGGCTAGGACAGGCTAGGAAGGGAGGGTCCCGTGCATCCGCTGCCTGTGGCATCACGTTGACAGCACCCCCTCCACCCGGGAGGTCCTGACCACCTAGGACCCGAGGCTGTGCCACTGTGGGCTGATGGGGGCCAGGGTCATGGGGAGGACAGGGCGCTGTTGGCAGGACCCACTCCCTTCTCCTGCTCATCTCCCTGTCCTGGTTCTGTGTGGGGTCCAGGCCAGGATCCAAGCTGCCCATCCCGCAGGACAGCCCAGGCCCTGTGTTGGTGGCCACTGCCTGGCTCCTACTATCCTGACACTACAGAGGAGATGCTGGCTCACTCAGAGCTCCTGGTCCTTCCCCCCAACCCTCCCCCTGGCATTTGCCTGTGAGCCCTGGGGTTCCCCCCCCCAGCAGGCCCCCAGGGTCGGCCCTCCTTCCCATTGATAGCATGCAAATCTCTAAATGCAATCCAATTAATGCCCAAATGAGGGCCTGGGAGCTGCCTGGGCAGCACGGAGAGGCCTGGCTGCGCTTTATCTCCCGGCTCAAATATTTGTCTCTCATTTGAATACCTTTTGTGGGCAGCAGGCGGGACTGCAAAGGGGCCTGGCTGCCGGCAGACAAAGCCAGGCTCTTGCACGCACTCACGCGAGGTCTGGGATGGGAACCATAGTGTGCTGCCCCTCTTTCACCATCTCTGGGTCTGATCACCCCACCTGGCAAGGCCTTTGGGGGCCCCCACAGCCCCTCCCTGACCATCCCTTCCAGCCTCCAGTCAGCACGAGCTTCTCACCCAGCTGGTCTTTGCTGTACATGGCCACCTGCAGGGACCTGGGGTCCTTCTGCCCCAGGCCAGAGTCCAAGTTCTGTGGGAGGGGTGTGGTGGCTGGCAGGCTGGGGTCACTTCCCAGTGGGCACTGGGTTGGGGTGCACCAGGGGGCCTGGCTCTGCCAGCAGGGCCGGGTGCAGAGTGGGTGTGAGTGCGTGGCCGGATGTGTCAGCACCTGCCTCCACCTTCCCAGTGCCCACTAACTCACCTGGGCTGCATGGTCATGGCATTAACCACCTGGGCTGATGTGTCGTGCCCATTTCACAGGCATGGAAATTGAGACCTGGACTTCGGAGACCTTCCAAGGCTGGTCAGGGAACAGAGCAGGATTTCCAGGGAGGGGACACACATGGCAGTTCTGCTCTGGGGGAGCGGGCCAGGTCCCCTTCCTTCCCACACCCCTCCCCTGACCCCTCTATAGCCAGTGGGTCTGAGCCTTTAGGGCCAGGAGAACTGGGTAGAGTATGCAGTGGGAGCCTCTGGCTTCCCATAGCCTGGGGACCAGCTGAGCTGCCCAGGGCCGCCTGCCAGGAGTCCTGACAACCATTTCTCCATACGTATGGGGCCATGAGTCTGTGTTCCATACTCCCCTCAGCCCCTCTGCCAGGGCACCTCTGTGCCAACACAAACTCAGCGACCTAGCCAGATCCCTCTCTCCCAGGGAGCCTTCTAGGAATGCCCTTTCCTGGTCTCAGAGGGTGGGATCAGGTGGGGCCTCCTCTCAGCTGCCTTCAGGGAGACCAGGAAAGAGGCTGGGCGGGAGAGGAGACCCCCACTCATCCCTGGGCCCTGCGTGTGGAAGGCTGCTTAGCTTCCGGGATGCAAGGAGCATGGGGGAGCACTGGGCACAGCAGGGACTTGGGAAGGCAAGGCTGGTCTTTGGTGGCCAGTGGGGGATTTCACAGACGGGCAATGGGTGTCTGGAGCCCTTGGGCTTGGAGTTATGACCTCTCTGTTTCTGCTCCCAGGATTCTGCTCCCAGACCTGCTGCCCCTTGGGGGTCTGGAGTTGGGCCATCTCATCCAGGGAACCAGGAGTGACGAGGCTGGCGGGGAGACCCATGGCTGCAGTGGAGGCTGGGTGTGAAGGCCTGCGGCGGCGGGGAGGGCTGTGGGGAGGGCAGGTGGGTGACCTGTCCCTCTGCTTCTCCCATCAGGGCTGGCAGAGCCGACCCAGCCCCCCCTTCCCCTGCCTCCCTGAAGAGCAGCAAGCACTTTCCTGGTGGCTCTGTGACCAAGGAGGAGGTGGGGTTGGGAGGACGGTATGGGCTGGAAGTGGGTGCTGGGCTGGAGGGACAGGCCTTTGGGACTTGCCTTGGGGTCATAGATCAGGACACCCTAAACTTGCAGGTTCCCCAGCCCTCCAAGGGGCTGCCTGGGGTTGGGCTGCGGGCATGGGTGGCAGTGTCATCTAATTGGGTGTGATTCACCCCAAACGCACGAACCTGGAGTGTGTGCTCACAAACTTTACCTGTGTGCACACTTGTGTGACCTCACGCCTCACCGCTAATGGATGAGCCCTCACCCTCCACCCCTGTTCTGAATCCTGGGACCGGACGTCGGGTTCACTCCTGAACGTCACATCGGCCCAAGCGCACAGCGTGGACTCTGTGTGTCCCGCTTCGTCCACGCTCCTTTCCGCCTTGCCGTGTGTGGGGCTGGGCCCGGGTGGAGGTCGCAGCTGTGTGTGCGGGGGTCGCCAGGTACCCCTCTGGTGCCAGCTGCACGACCCCTGGCGGGCCTTCTGGTCAGTCAGCTCCCGTGTCTGCTCCCATGCCTCGCATTCCTTTTGGAATGAGGCAGAGTCATTAAAATTAATAGATGCACCAATTTTAAACGAAAAAGAACAGGAAACCAGACTGTTTGCCTGAGGTCAGACAGCTAGAGGCAGGGCTAGGAGGGCTGCCCCACCAGTCTGAACCCCCTGCCGGTGCTGGGCCCCTGGGAGCCGAGGACCCTCCCTCTTCCATCAGCCCACCCTCTGGTCCTCAGTCCTGGCTGTGGGAACCTGCAGGGAGTGGGTACATGAGGGTTGCCAGGAGTCTCCCTCTTACATACTCGGATTCCCAGCCTCTTCAGAGCCTTTCTGGGGGGGGCTGTGAGGTGGACTGATGTGGGAGTCAGAGCTCAGCCAGGGGTCAGCCCAGATCCTGTGGGCCAGGTGAGCTGGGTGAGCCAGGTGGGCTTCCTGGAGGTGGGGACTGGGAGCCCTGCAGGATGGAGGACCTTCAGGCAGATGGCCGGCCCAAGAGCAGACTGGGATGGACCAGGACCCCGGGGGGCAGGGGGCTCAGGGCTCAGCCAGGCCTGGACCCCACCCCCACTGCCCCTGGCTTCCCAGCCCTGCCCCAGCACCCCCACCCTGGAGGCAGCCCAGCCGGGCAGTTGCTCCTTCAGGTCCAACCTGTTCTGGGCAGGGCCAGCCCCCCACCCCGCCGCTGCCCCTGGGGGTGGATTCCAGCTTTCTCTTATGCTCCACTGCTTCTGAAGCCTTGAGGCACCACCTCCACCCAGATCCAGGTCTCCACACCCTCCGCTCCCTCAGCCGCAAGGCCTTTGCTCAGAAAAATCAGCCAGAGCCCTCCTTCCTCCTGCCTCCATCACACACGTGCGCACGCACACGCACACAAATCGTACACACATGCATAAAAACGCCGACACACGTTCAGACGCAGTCCACGTGTACACACACACACAGACAGTCACTCACGTCACACACCTGTGCATACACTGAGACACAACTGAAGCAGGTTCGGGCTTGCGGCCCTCAGGGCGTGCTGACTCTGGGTGGGGTGAAGAAATCTGTGCCCCCCGTGTCGCCCCTTCCCCGACGTGCTCCTGTGCCAAGAGCTCCCTGACACTCGGGAGCACAGGGCCAGGCTGCATGAGGGCCCACCTGCCTCACCCCCCACACCCTGGCCAGTGCTGGGGCGGGCGGGGGATGGGGTGGTCCTTTTGTTTTTATTGTTTTGCCTTAATGTGAGATGTCTCACTGTGGCTTTGATTTGCCTTTCCCCAGTGGCCCATGGTACTGAGCATCTTCTGTGCTTATCCACCACCGTGTATGTCTACACTGCTGGCTTTTTAACTGGGTCATTTGTTGTCTTATTGCTGAGTTTTGAGAGCTGTCTATTCCGCATCCAAGTTCTGCATCTGGTGTGGGATGCACGAATGTTTACTGCAGTCTGCGGGTTTCTCAGTGTCTTAGCTTTGCTGTTTACAGATGAAGAGTTTTACATTTAACAAAGTCCAATGGATCGGGTTGTTTTTTTTTCTTTTCTTTTTTTCCTTTTATGGACTGTGTTTTGGTTTTGTATCTCAGAAATCTTTGCCCAACCCGGTGGTTTTCAAGTAGGGGCCATTTTACCCCCGAGGAATATTTGGCAATGCCTGGAATTTTTGGTTGTCACATTGGGAGGGCACTACTGTCAACTACGCTGCCCTGTGCAGGATAGCCCCCTTAAGAAAGAATTATCTAGTCCCAAATGTCCACGGCACTGAGGCTGGAGACCCTGGTTCTCCTCAGGCCACAGAGATTTTCTCCCATGGTTTCTTCTAGGGGTTTTATAGTTTCATAGTTTACATTTAGCCAAGTGATTTATTTTGAGTGGTTTTTGTGTAAGGTGTGAGATACGTGTTCCAAGATTCGTTTTTTTGCATACACATGTGCAATTGGTCAAACCCTGTTTGTTGAAAAGATTGTCCTTCTTCATTACATAACCTTTGCGTTTTTGCCAAGACTCTACTGACTGTATTTGTGTGGGTTCTGTCTCGAGGCTCTCTGTTCTGTCCCACTTTTCTGTGAGTCCTTCGCCCACCAATCCCACACTGTCTCATTACTGTAGCTTTTAGTAAAATCAGGTAGTAGATATGTAGTAAAATAAAACAAAATGAAATCGGGTGGTACAAGTCCTTCAACTTTGTTGTTCTTTTTCTAAATCATTTTGACCGTTCTAGTTTGCTTGCATTTCCATATGAATTTTAGAATCAACGTGATCACATCTGCAAAAAGAATCTGCTGGGAAACATGATGGAGTGTATGAACCTTTAGGTCAATTTGGGGAAAATAGATGTCTTAACAGTATTAAATCATCCAATCCATGGACATGTGTATCTTTCTATGCATTTAGGTCTTTCATTTCTGTCATGAGTCCTCAGCATGCAGAATCTACACATTTTTCATTATATTTACACGTCTTTCATTATGGGGGTGCTATTGTAAGTGGTGTTGTTTTGAAAATTTAGAACCTGTTGCAGGTACATAGACCTACAATTAGTTTTTGTATCGACTTTATACTGAGGTCCTCTAAGCTCTCTTATTAGTTCTAGGGGTTTTTGTAGTCTTGAGGGGAGATTTTTGATGTGAACTTTCACGTCATTGTGAATGCAGATGGTTTTACTTCTTCCTTTTCAATGCCACTTATTAGATGCCGTTATTAGATGCCATTTTTATGTGATTATGATATACCCCTTATTTCTTTTTCTTGCCTTATTACACTAGCTAGGCCTTCCAGTAAGACGTTGAGTAGTGTCCAAGAAAGAGCTATCTGTGGACTTTCCCCAGTCTTGGGGGGAAGCAGTCTTAGTATGTTTGCTTTCCTTCTGTGTTTTAGATATCCTTTATTAGACTAAGAATGTTCTCTTATTCCTAATTTTCTGAGAGTTTTTTTTTCTTAAAGATTATGAACATGTAAAAAAAAAAAATAAAATAAAAAAAAGATTATGAACTTGCACTAAATTTTATTTTATCAGTTTTTCCTCCCAGTATTTAGAACCTCTGTAGTTAGGATTGTTTTCTCGTCTTGGAAAATTGACCCCCGTATCATCATGTGACATCCCTCTTATTCCTTATAATACTTCTTGTTCCAAAGTTCCCTTTGATTTGGGCATAACTGCTCTAGCTTTATTTTGACAAGTGTTTGCGTGGCATATGTTTTCCATCCTTTTACTTCAAACCTACTCATGGCTTTCTGTTTAAAGTGGGTCTCTTATGGACAGACAGCATCTAGTTGCTCTTTCATTGTTGATTCGATGTGACAACACTGACGACCTCTTTCTTTTAATTGGTGTGTTGGGATTATTCAAATTCAGTGTGATTATTTATGCATTTGGATTAAACATTACAATCTTGCTAGCTCTTTTCTATTTATTCCATTCCATTTGCTTTTTCTTCCTTTCCTGCCTTCTTTCAGGTTTACTGGGTTTATTTTATGATTCTGTTTGATCTCCACTATTACCTTATTACTTAAATATCTTTTTTAAAAAAATTAATAGTTGTGCTTGCTTCGGCAGCACATATTAAGAGTTGTACGAGGACTTATGATATACATTTTTAATTAATCAAGTTCTACCAAATGCTATCATGTTGCTTTATATGTCACGTAAGGAATTTACAACTATGTGTTCTCAATTCCTCCCTTATTTGTGTTTATTATCGTCATAAATTCTACTTTAACTTATGCTATAAACATATCATGTACTATCACTATTTTTTGTTTAGAGGGCCAGTTATCTTTCAGAGCCTTAATATAAGAAAGAAATGAATTTTATTTGTATCTTCGTTTGTTCCATTTCTAGTGTTTTTCATTTCTTTGGCATCATGCCCCTTTTGTCTGAAGAACTTCCTTTAACATTTCTTATAATGAAGTTGTTCCAGCAATTGGTTGTCCATTTTTGGTTTACTTGATACAGATATTATTTCTTCTTCTTCTTTGGAAGATTTTTGCACTGAGTGTAGAGTTCTGGGCCCAGGGGCACCTGGGTGGCTCAGTCAGTTAAGTCTGCCTTTGGCTCAGGTCATGATCTCAGGTCCTGGGATCTAGTATCACATGGCGCTCCTGCTCAGCAGGGAGTCTGCTTCTCCCTCTCCCTTTGCCAGTCTCCCTACTTGTGCTCTTATTCTCTCTCAAATAAATAAATAAAAATATTTTTAAGTTATTTGTTTATTTATTCATTCATGAAAGACAGAGAGAGAGAGAGAGAGAGAGGCAGAGACACAGACAGAGGGAGAAGCAGGCTCCATGCAGGGAGCCAGACATGGGATTCGATCCTGGGTCTCCAGGATCAGGCCCTGGGCTGAAGGCGGCACTAAACCACTGAGCCACCCGGGCTGCCCTTTCTTTTTTTTTTTTTTTTAAAAAGATAATTCTGGGTCCAGAGATTTTAGTTGCTATCTTTTCCCTCTGGCCTCGGCTGATTTGGTTTTGACAAGAAGTGTAGTGTTGTGTTTGTCCTTTTCCTCTGTATGGAAGATACCTTCCTTCTCCAGCCACTTTCAAGATGTTGTCTTTTGCCTTGGATTTTCAGCATTTTGAATATACAAATATACCTTGGGTCGTTTTTTATGGTATTTATCTTGCTCGTTGTTCTCTGAATGCTTTGAGTGTGTGGCTTGTTGTATGTCGATAATTCTGTGAAATTCTCATCTGCTCTTTCCCCCAAATATTTCTTCTGCACCATTGTTTCTACCATGCCTTCTGTCATTTCCCTCTGAGATCCCAGTCATGCCCGCAGTATACCATTTGACCTTCCCCACGGCTCACATTTGCTCTATTTTGGGGTCTTTCCCCTCTTAATTATTTTGTGCTCCTTGCATTTATTTCAATTGGGATACTTTCTGTTGGCCCATCTTCAGGTCTGCAAGTTCTCTCCTTGGCTGTGTCACATTTATCGATGAGCCCATTGAAGGCATGCTTCTCATCCCTGTCATAGCATTTTTAATTCTAGAGTTTCTGGGATACCTGGTGGCTCAGTGGTTGAGTGTCTGCCTGCCTTTGCCTCAGGGTGTGATCTCGGGGTCCTGGGATTGAGTCCCACATCGGATTCCCCGCAGAGAGCCTGCTTCTCCCTCTGCCTCTGTCGCTGCTTCTCTCTCTGTCTCTCATGAATAAATAAATAAAATCTTTAAAAAAATTCTAGAGTTTCTGTGTGATATTTTTTCCTCCAAGTTTCCACCTGTTTGCTGGAATTACCTGTCTCATCTTGCATGTTGTCTTCCTTTCTATGAGGATCTTTGGCATATTTATCAGAGTTATTAAAAACTCTAACAGTCTCAACATCTGTATTGCATCTGAATCTGGTTGTTCTGATTGCTTTGCCTTAATGGTGTGTGTTTTCTCCTTGCTTTTTTATGGCCTCATAATATTTGTTGAAATCCAGACATCTATGTAGGACAGTGGGGACTGGGGCAAATAATTTTATACCAGGATGTGAGGATGTCCTGAAGACAGGGTTTGCAGTCGGTCTAGCAGGAGACTGAGCTGGGTTTGTGTTTCTCATTGTGGTGCTTACCCTCCAACCACCAGACCCCAAATTCCTCTGGCATCACCTTATGTGTAGAGTGAAGATCACTCTTCCCAGTGTCAGATCCACCTTTAGCGCAAAGCACTGCCTCTGTGTGGCACTTCTATACTCTCAGAGATTTCCCAGTGACATTGAAGTGTCATCTATGATGTGTCAGCCTGGTGGTGGGGATTGGGGCTGTTTCTTCTCTCTCAGATTAACCCCAAGACCTGGGGTCTTACAGGCATAGTCTTCTGGCTCTCACCCACCCACAGCTATAGACGGGACCTAGTATGTGGCTCGTCCCTCCCCTGGGGGTCTACGGATCATAGGATTCTTGCCCCCTGCCTCAGTGGCTCTCACCAGTACACTGAATGTGATAGTGTTTTTTGGCCCTTGCTCCAGCATTTTGGGGTGTTTGCTCCCAGGGGAGAGTAATCTGGGTGGGTTTTGTGCCTTTGATGCACTAACTGCTGTCCCCCTCTGCCAGGCCCATGCTACAAGGGACACACTCACAGGGATCTTGCCAGTCCTTTTAGTAAGCGCCCACTGTGGCCCATGGAGACCTGCAAGTGGGCGTGATTTCTGTTTCTTCTGTGGCCTCCAAGGTTTCCATATTCCCTTGTCAGTCCACACTTGGCTTTGACCAATTCATTGCCAATTCTAGCTGAACTGGGATCCCCAGGTGGCTCAGCGGTTTAGTGCCTGCATTCAGCCCAGGGCGTGATCCTGGAGACCCGGGATCAAGTCCCACATCAGGCTCCCTGCATGGGGCCTGCTTCTCCCTCTGCCTGTGCCTCTGCCTCTCTCTCTCTCTCTCTCTCTCTCTCTGTGTCTGTCATGAATAAATAAATAAAATCTTAAAAAAAAAAAAATTCTAGCTGAACTGTTGTCACTGGTGCCAGGTGTCCTCTGTCCCAGGTAAGTAGATGCTCACAATCCATTTCTCCTTGCAGGTGTGCTTCCCGGGAATGCATGACCTCAGTTCTCTGGGGGTTCTGAGGAAAGTGGTGAGTTTTCGGGTTGTTTGGTGCCTTCTGTATTGTGTTGTTGAAGGGTGGGAGTGGTATCCTCTCCAGTTTTCTGTCTCCCCAATGGGAGCTGGAGGTCACCCCTGACAACGATTGCCCAATTTCACAAGCACCACTTCCTCCTGAATGGACATGGACCATCATTAGCCATTTGTACAAATGGGTGACCAGGGGCCCAAGGGGCTGAGAACCAGTCCTAGCCACTCGTAGGTCAAGCCACATCTAGGAAGCTTTCTCACCTTGGTGGTGCTGGAACTGCTTGGGACATGTCCCAAAGGGGGAGATTGGGGCATGTGGTGTCTGGAGGCTCCTTCCACATCTCTGATGCCCCCTGGCCTGGCCCTCTGCTGGGATCACTTCATTGGCCTGTGCCTGGGAAACTTTGATGCCATCTGAGGACCCCCAGGGCCCATTCTTGGAAATGGAGGCAAACTGGTAGGTTGGCTTTGATGTTGAGGGCCTTTCTGACAGCCCGGGAGTTAGTCCGGCCTGTGTGGAGGCTGAGGGTGAGTGGCACAGTGTGTAGTCCCGGAGGGCTCTGGGCCCATCCACAGGTAAATCAGCATGACTCTGGAACAGGCTCAGGTGCAGCCCTGGTGCCTGGCCTGGCCCTCACCTCCCTTCTTAAGTGGGCCTCTTATGATTCCTAGGAGCATCATCCTGGGGTAGGGCTTGGGAGTCGGGGTTGTGAGGAGGAAAGGGGTGGCACCATAGTAAGCCAGCCACGGATCACTGAGCTTTAATGAAGTTCCCAGCTCATCTCACCCAGCCTCCCCTCTGTGGAGGTTCAGGTGGGGTCACCTATTGAAGAGCACGAGGCCAGCCTTCTGTCCTTGCCAGACTCCAGCTCTCCTTCACCAAGAACATCTGGAGCTTCTCAAGCCATGCCTGCCGGCCTGCCCAGACCAAATCTGGGTGCTGCTAAGGACGTGTCCTGGTCTCCTTTCCAGATTGGCAGGAGGGTGGTATCAGGGTCTGAGAAGAACTGCACCAGGCATACCAGGCCCTGTCGAGCGGAGCTGACCTGCTTGTCCTCATGAAGCTTAACTCTGGGAGTCTCAGGTCAGATTTCTTGGAAACAGGGCCCAGGGGAGGGTTCCCCGTGCAGGAGAAAGCACATAAGCAAGGACATGTGGCTTCCACCCAACCCCATCTGGAGCTTGCTGGTCTACCCAGCCACACACACACACACACACACGCACGCACACACACACACACACACAACACCCCCCCACACACACACACACACAGGGAGCTTGCTGGGCTAACTGGCACGAAGGGCCCCATGGAACTGGAAACCAGAGCCCAACTCTTCTGTTCCTCCCCATTGGTCACTTGCCATGCAGTCCCTCTGGGGCCCAGACTTCTAGTTTGAGGGGCTGCCCTTTAGCAAGAACAGTGCTTCGGAGAGCAACTTTAGCTATGGACACTCAGTGGGGACAGGCACACAGGCCTGGGAAAAGGAACCAGACAGGGCACCAGGCATGTCCATTACAGACCACCCCTTGCACTGCACACGTGCTCTCACTTATTGGGTTCTGTCTACCTGGGATGGCTTCTCAGAGGCTGGGTCATCCCAGCTTGGACATCTACACAGACAGGGTTAGAAGGATGAGCTCTAATCCTTGTTCTGCTGTTGCTCCTGGAGCCAGAATGGATACTCCGTCTTCCCTCTTCCATCACCCATTCTAGCTGGCCCGCCTCCTTAGATGGCCCCTGGCCACCGTGGCCTCATCATGGCCGGCTGCAGTGCTTGTCCGTTTGCTATATAGTCTTGTCAGGGGACTGCCAAGAGATGCCTATCCTGGACTGCCTGAGCCCCGAACACCTGCCCTGTTTGATAATAACAACTTACCTCCTCGTGATGCTTGGGCCAGTCACCCCCCACCCCAGTACAGTCCCTTCATTCTTCACCAGGAGGCTTGCTGGTGCAAGGAGCCCAAAGTGACCAGGTGGCAGCAGACACTTTAAGTGTAGTAGTGTCTCCTGGGGGAAGTGTCTCCCTTTGGGAACCAGGATCTCTAGACCAATGGAGCCTAAAGACGCCATAAATTTGCTTCTGTCCCACACAAAGTGGATCACCAGCAACAGTGATCAGAGGTCTAGCCACTGAGCAGGCTTCCCCCATAGTCGTCACTTGGTCCATACCTGAGAAGGCTGTAGGCCCAGAGCAGTCCACCTGGGCTCCTACTCACACACCCAGTGAACCCACTGACGAGCCACGTCTGGGCCTCTCTCCATCACCCGATCCTAGAGGACGTCCCCAGAAGATCCGAGATGTGAACTACAGAGCAGGTGCCAGCACAGCACCAGTGGGGGACCTGGGGCTCAGAGTCCTTGTTTGTGTGGCTTTCCTATGCTCTCTGCTCTTTCTCACTGTCTGACAGATCACGGCTGGCCTTGCCGGACCTTCTGACACGGTAGGTCCATGATGGACATTTATAACCACATGGGCACTTGGGGTCCGGTAGTGTGCCAGGAGCCTCTCACTGAAGGGCATAGTTCAGGGTGCCTGGGTGGCTCAGTCAGTTGGGTGTCCGACTCTTGGTTTCTGCTCAGGTCATGATCTCAGGGTCATGGGATTGAGCCCCTTGTTGGGCTCCATGGTGAGTACCGAGTCTACTTGAGAGTCTTCCTCTCCCTCTGCTCCTCCCACTCGTGTGTGCTCGCTCTTTCGCTCTCTCTCTCTCTCAAATAAATAAATAAATTTCTTTTTAAAAATGGCACAGTTCCCCATATAACCTTACTTGAGCTCTAGGAGTCTGTGCCTCAACCCTTTCATGGGGTTTGCTCTATAAGTGGTGTCTTCTCCACTACAGATACCCCTAGTACTCTAGGATTTGCCAGGTTTTATTGCAAAGATTTCACAATACATTGTCTCTAAATCTGAGTAGAAGGTGCCTCCTGCCTTCTACAGGGTCCCTGTGTCTTACTCAGGGCACCCAGAGTACTCATGCTTGCTCATCCTATCCCACTGATGTGATGTCATCCACATTGTAGGCAGAGGTGATGGTCTGTGGGATGTCCCGAGGTCCTTTCTCTCTGGAGAAAGTGACAGAGAGCTGGAGAATCCACATGGTCCTGAATGAGATCATGAACGTGTCCTCTCACCCATCCCGCGTGAGTGCAAACCTCCTTGAGACTCTTCCGATGGGTCTTGACCTAAACTCATGCACCCCGTCAGCATCTACGCACGGTATGCCACGGCTCTGTTAGATCTGGGCAGGGCCTCGCTTCTGGCCTCCCAGCTGCTCTAGGACCGGCGTGAACTCCCCTAGTCAAGTCTGAGGTCGTCTGCAGTCAAGGGGTAGATTCAGTGAGTGTCTGGAGGGGCCAGGGTGACCACACAAGTGGAGACATGACAGGGACTACAGCCCTGGCAACCTTGACCTTTGCCAGTCCCTGGGGGAAATCATGCTTCCCCAGGCGTGTCGAGGTACGGTTCATGTGCGGGGCACTACACAAATTTCAGGTGTGCAGTTTATATGTCGAGTATGCATGTGACAGTGAGATCAGGGTGCACACTCAAGAGTGAGCACACACCTAACCCTGGAAGTTGCTCTGTGCCCCTTGGGAGCCCTGTCCCCTTTCCCCTCTCCCTCGGCCCTGCCTGCCTTCGGGTCTGCTCCCTGGCACTGTGGGACCATTTTCATTGTCAAATGTTGTGTGTAGCTGCCGTCACACCACGTGTGCTCTCCTGTCCAGTTTTTTTCTCTCTGCAGACGGATCCTGACACCCGTTCATAGCACTGCGAGCATGGGTGGTCCTTGGTCAGTGCTCCCCACGTGCCTTCTGCTGCTGGTGCGCTGAGTGTCCTGTACCTGCTGGTTATGCCAGACTAGTCAGTTATTCTGTTCAAGTGTCTAGTGTCCTTACCGATGGCCCACGTACCTGCTATCTGGTCTTGAAAGAGGGGCACTGAACCTCCTTTGACACCCAGCGTTTCTCTCTCCCTTCAGATTCAGCTGTCTTGCAGCTCTGTGATTCAGTGCGTGTGCATTTAGAATCCATGCATTCTCTTGCAAAAGAGACTCTTTTGTTATCAGGAAACGACCTTCTTCATCTTGATGGATAATCTCTCAGGCTTACTTCTTGGACCTTAATATTGACGGTCTAGCTTTATTAGTATTCACTTGGTTGCTACTTTTTTATTCTTTTATTTTTAACCTACTTGTGTCTTTATTTATTTTTTAAAGATTTTATTTATTTATTCATGAGAGACACAGAGAGAGACGCAGAGATACAGGCAGAGGGAGAAGCAGGCTCCATGCAGGGAACCTGATGCGGGACTCGATTCCAGGACCCCGGGATCATGCCCTGAGCCGAAGGCAGACAGACGCTCAACCACTGAGCCACCCAGGTGTCCCTGGGTCTTTTTTTTTTTTTTTTTGTCCCTGGGTCTTTATATTTGAAGTGTATTTTGGGGCACCTGGGTGAGCCTGCTTCTCTCTCTGCCTAGGTCTCTGCCTCACTCTATGTGCCTCTCATGAATAAATAAATACAGTCTAAAAAATAAAATAAAGTGTATTTTTTTGTAGGCAGCAGATAGTTGGGTCTTGCTCTCTCTTATCCAATCCAGCCATGTCCACCTGTTTGTTTGGGTGTTTAGACTCCTCATGTTGGCCGTGAATGCTGGGATGCAAGTTCATCATCGCACACGCTGCTTTCTCCTTATACCACCGGCTCTCCCTTTGCAGAGAATATTTTCTGTGATGTTATCTTGTTTCCTCTCCTGGCTTATTATCTGTAGCCATCTGTGCTGTCATTCTGTGGCTGTGTCGGGATTCCGATCACACAGTTTAATCTGACATGGGTCCATCTCGGGCGGCGGCAGACCGCAGCCCACATCGCCGAGAACCATGTGCAGGCGCATTGCCGCTTCCCGCTCACCTTTGCTCGCGCATGATGCACATCGCTTCCACGCGCCACAAACCTCACACGCCGCACCTGTTAGATTTTGTTCGGTCGAACTTTAACTAAGCTTTTCATTTCCAAATAGTTTCAGATTTTGGGAAAAAAAATCACAGTCAGGGCAGAGAAGTCATACACTCTACACTCTCTCACTGTTAAGCGTCTTGAGTCAGATGGCCTATGGCTCGCCGTTGCAATTACATAATAAATTATATAATAAAGATACATCAGGTACAAGAAAAACAGTGATTATTTGCCCTTGAAAATACGTTACCATTTTTGTAACTTTGTGGCTTGGTATGGCTTTCCTTCTGTCTGAAGAATTTCCTTTAATCTTTCTTGAGGCACAGGTGTGCTGGCGATTACTTCTTGTAGTTCTCTAATGGGTGAAAATGCCTGGATCTCGCCTTGACTGTGGCCAGGTAGGCCCCCAGCCCTTTCCCTCACCACTTCCCATCAGACCTCTGCCGCCACTCACTTTTGTCATCCACGCATCGCGTGTCTTTTCCGTTGGGCAGATCCGAAGACTTCTCTCACTCTGACTTAGAGAAACTGGACTGTGATCCGCCCCCGTGTGCTCATTCTTTCCTAGTCTTTCTGTGCTGGGACTTGCCGAGAAGTTCTCAGATCTGTGGGTTTATGTTTCTTCCAATTGGAATTTTTTTTTTTTTTTTTTTTTTTGGCTATTAAACAAACTGTTGAATTTTAGAACAGTTTAGATCTGCAGAATTACTGTGAGCAGAGAGTTCAGTAGGGGGGAGGGGCAGTCAGAGTTCCCACTGACCCTACATGTGGTCCCCCCTCTGGCATCTTCTGTTTGCCACAGTCTGTGTCAGGATCCCATCCAGGACCCCACATAGCCTTCATCACAGTGTCTCCCCATGCTCCTCTTGGTGGAGACAGTTTCTCAGACTTTGCTTTCTTTCTGTGACCTTGGCCATTTTGAGGAGCACTGGTTAGGTATTTTGTAGAACGTTCCTCAACATGGATTTTGTCTGATGGTTTTCTTGTGATTAGACAGGGGTCTCAGGCATGAGGGAGGAAGGCCTTGGGGGCTCAGGGTCCTTTCCAAGGGAGGCCACATGCTATCCACTGTGTGTTGTTTATTCAATTATTTATTTGTATCAGCTTGGACTGATGGATATTTAGTTAATAATTTGAGTTATCATCCAATATTACTTTATATATTTTGTTACTTAAGTATGTACCGCTTTGGCTACTGGGGACTTTCAGCTGGCTCCCATGCACCCCTGCATGCCCCCAACAACGCAGGGTTTCTCTTTTAAGCATTTTCTTGCTTTCTTGCCCTACGATGTGCTCCAGGGTCAACTTAACTATTTCCTGCACCAGCCATTTCTCCAAGGCTCCTCTGGTTGGGGAATGGTATTAGAAACCAAGATCTGGGCACAAGGTGTGCTCATTGTTACTGGATGTCACGGCCTCCAGGCTCCCAGCTGGCACAGCCAGGAGATACATGTGTGTGGTGACTGGTGTGTCCACACTTATGTCTGTCTATTTCCATGCATAGCCACTGATATTTAAATTATGCTGAATATGAGTTCGTGGTGACCTGTTCAACCCTGTTACCACCTGGATTATTCTGGCCTCCTCTCCTAGCCGACCTGTAACATCCCTCTCCGGCAGTGGGAAACTGGCTCCCCACATCCACCCTGCACTTATTTTTTGCTCCATTCAGGATCCCGTGCAGAATTGTGAACCTGCACCCCCACGGGGACCACTTATCAGCTAGACTACAACGCGTGCGTGCTGTACCACACCGTCACTCACACAAATCTCACTCATTGCCAAAACTATTTAGGTGATTTCATACATTTAGATGATTGATGATTTCTTTATAATCTGCATTCTGTTCTGGGATCTCCCAACCTAGAGTATTATTATATGTGAAGGTTTGCTTTTTGTCTATCAAGTTTTAGGAGTTTTGATAAATGCCTAATACTTCTATTCACCATCATGATATCATCGATCATAGTTTCAAACTGCTTTAGAGATCCTCCAAGATCCACCTGTTCATCCCTCCACACTCCTTCCCCAAGCCCTGGCAAGCACTGATCCTTTTACTGTCTCCCTAGTTCTGCCTTTTCCAGAACATCCCAGATTTGGAATCACAGTGTGCAGCCTTTTCAGGCTGGCTTCTGTCACTGGCAATATGCAAGTCTTTTTGTGACTTGAGAGGTCATTTCTTTTCATCCCTGAACATCATTCCATGGTGTGGGCAAGCCACAGGTTCTTTATCTGTTCACCTATTGAGGGATTTCTTACTTGCTTCCAGTTTTTGGTGATGAACAAATAGAGCTACTGGGAATATTTGTATGCAGGTTTTGTGTGGGCATAATTTCCAGATCAGCTGGGTGAGTACCTGGGGGTGCGACTGCTAGATTGGATGATAAGACGAGGTGGTTGAGTTTTGTTAAGAAACTGCCCATTTGTCTTCCAGAAGGGCTGCCCCACTCTGTATTCCGGTCCTTGGAGAGTGAGAACGGCTCCACGTCCTCGCCAGCAGCTGGTGTCTGCATGTTTGGGATTTTAGCCATTCTGACAGAGAGGTAGTGGTATCTCATTGTTGATCAATTCCTCAGTAACAAGGGATACTGAGCATCCTCTCACACACCTACTTTCCATCTGTACAGCTTTGGTGAAGAGTGAGAAATGAGGTTTGTATACTTTTCTCCTTTTTTAATTGGGTTTTTGTGTTATTATTTTGTTTATCCTTGAGAGATCCTTTGTATATTTTGGATGCAAGTCTCTCTCTTTTTTTTTTAAAGATTTCATTTATTTATTCATGAGAGACACAAAGAGAGAGGCAGAGACATAGGAAGAGGGAGAAGCAGGCTTCCTGCGGAGAGCCTGATCGGGACTCGAACCCAGGACCCCAGGTTCACACCCTGAGCCTCAGGCAGACACTCAACCACCAAGCCACCCAAGCCATCCACCCCATGGATGCAAGTCCTTTATCAGATGTGCGTTTTGAGAATATTTTCTCCCGGTCTCTGGCTCGGCTTTTCGTCCTCTTGAGAGCGTGTTTCACAGAGCAGACTACCAGTGCTATGCTAGAAAACTCATCCCCACATCCAAGGTCATGTGGATTTCCTCATATGTTCCCCTCGAGAGAGTTTATAGTTTTGCATTTTGCAGTTCGGTGCATGACCTGCTCGGAGTTCATTATTTCTAAGGTCTACGGTCTGTGTCTAGGCTAATTTGTTTGCATGTGGACATCCAAATGTTCCAGCCCCATTTGTTGAAAAGATGGGTTTCCCTCCATGAGCTGCCTCTGCTCCCTTGGAAGAGACTGGTTCTACCAATGACTTGCGTGTCTTTTCCCTCCCACGACGCTGACCCGATCAGGGTCTCATAGGAAGCTTTAACCAGGTGCTGAGTTCTCTAACTGTGCTCTTAGTACCCTGCTGGCCAGTCTTGGTCGCTTGCCTCTCTACAGAAGCTGCAGCACCCACGCATCAATACTTACTGAAGAGCATGCTGGGATTTCGGTTGGGGGTGTATTCAATCTGTGTGTCAAGTGGGGAAGAATTGGCCCCTGAATGTTCAGTGTTCGAATCCATGAACACACAGGATGTTTCCGTTTATTTAGGTCTTAAACTTTTTTTTTTTTTTTGATACAGAGAGAAAGTGTGTGATGGGGAGTGGGCAGAGGGAGAGACAGAATCTCGAGCAGACTCCGTGAGGAGCATGGAGCCCCACACGGGGCTCGATCCCACAACCCTGAGATCATGACCTGAGCAGAAACCAAGAGTCAGACACTCAACCAGCTGAGCCACCTGGGCACCCATGTAAACATTTTTTTTATGAGTATTTGGTAGTGTTCTGTGTGTAGGTCCTGTATATATTGTTAGACTTACACCTAAGAGTATTATTTTGGGGTTTGCTGTTGTAAATACTAGTTTTTTTAGAGATTCTTTTTTTTTTTTTTTTTTTAGAGATTCTATTTTTAAGTCCTCTCTATACCCAAAGTGCAGCTCGAATGCATGACCCCAAGACCAAGCATCACCTGTCCCACTGAAGAAGCCAGTCATGTGCCCTGGTATTGGCCTTTAAATTCCAAATTCCCACTGTTCATTAGTGGTGTGCAGGAAAGCATTGCCTTTTGAACATCAAGCTCATATTCTATGGTTTGTTAGGCTTCTTCTGAGTTCCAGGAACTGTTGTTGCTGATTCTCTGGGATTTTCTATATGGATGATCATCTGCAAATAGAAAGTGTTTTATTTCTTTCTTTGCAATCTGTATACATTTTATTTCGTGCTCTCCTCTTCCTGGACTGGCTTGGACATTGAACGTGAGGTGGTTAGAGTGGTGGGAGCTGGTGTCTCTGGGTTGGCCCATCTCAGAAGAGAGCATCGAGTCTCTCCCCATGAAGGATGGCGGCCTGTCTGTGTCTGTGCATGTTCCTTGCCATTCCTAATGTGCCGTGGGATTTGTGGCAGGTGGCTTGTAGGACCCATGGGGGATGCTCTCCTGCTCCCAGGGAGCACTGTCCTCCATTGCCTGCCATCCAGTGTCTTGCAAACCCTGGTTTCATACATTTTGTTCTACTTTTTGGTTTAGGTAAGAGGAGAAACGCAGCTCTTTCTCCATTTTTGCTGACGTGATGAGACCTTGGGAAGCATCAGTGTCCTCCATGTACCATCTTGGCTGTGGGCAGGATCATGGACCACACCTGCTCTTTCCTGCTAGGATAGATCTTACTGAGCAGGTCAGGGAACCCACGTGAAAGCCTGGCGCTGCTGAGTGAGGCCTGCATGAACTGGGGGAATGATCTAGCCTGGGCCCAGGGACTCTGGCACACATGCCAGATGGAGCTGGGCCAGGATGTCATTTGTTACCTAATCCTCATATGCTGCTTCTTTGATGCGGGCCCAGGATGGCACCTTGGGACCCCCGGTATCCATGCCCATGCAGGCCTTGCACGTAACAACCCCACAAAGCTGTGGTGCCCCTGTCTCCAGCTGTGGCTCTCAGATTCAGGGAGTGTACAGCCTTGGATCCAGGACCAAGGGATGCAGCACTGTATGCATGGGGGGGGCCCTTCCTCACGAGGAGCAGGGTCCTCTTTTCATCCATGGGTCCACATCTGAGAACTGACTCAGGAGCCGTGACTTTTCATTGGAAAGTATGACCTCCACCTTGGGCTGTGTAGCCTTCATCTCTCATTTATATGTCCTAAGTGATCACCTGGCAGCTGGCCACCCATCTCTGCCCTGGGAGCACCATGTTTCACTGGCCTCGCAGATCCTGTACGCCAGGCCCTGGTACCGTTTCGACTTTGCTGCCTCTACAAGTCGGTAAGGGCCATTTTAACAAAGCCCTACAGATGAGGCTTAAACACAGATGCTCACTGTTCCCCATCCTGGAGGCCAAAGCCCAAGGTCCAGGCACAGGCAGGCAGGTCCTCCTGAGGCCTCTCTCTGCATGTGTGTGGATGGCCGTGCTCTCCCTGGGTCGTCCATGTGTCTGTGTCCTGATCCCTTCTCCTGTAAGGATCCTGGTCACACTGGATCAGGCCCTCCCCGGTGACCCCGTGTTATCTTGATCACCTCTGTAAGGACCCAGCTCCAGATACCGTCATTCAGAGGTGCTGGGGGTCAGGACTTCAACACACAAATTTGGGGGACACAATTTAGCCACAACAGTGTGCATTATGTAATTATATCTGCACCTCTGGGAGGTGCATTGCTCCTGTCCTGGACCATTCTGGGATCCTCTCTTCCCTCTGCTGCCCTCCCAGCACGACCAGCCCCAGCATCTGGAGGATTGCTGCTGCGGAGCCCCCCAGTGATACCAGTGCCTCTTGCCAGCCCCTTGTGTGGCCTCAGTAAACGGGGCACCCTGGGGGCCCCTTAACAGCATGGCTGGTGGGTGTTCTGGGCTTAGGCATAGACCCGTGCGGGACGCCCACTTCTCTGAGCTGGCCACACTGCCCTGGCCTCTGTCCTTCCTTTCCTGTGGCCATCCCTTATGTCATACAAGGCCCCTGCCAAGGGGTCAGACCTGCATCCCAGGAAATGGGCCTCGTGTAAACAAACTTGTCCAGTCTGACACTGCTGCTCTGACCCGGGCCCCCAACTATCCCCAGGCCTGGCGTTCTCGGCCAGCCACCCTGCAGTAACGCAGGCTGATAAGCAGCCCTTCCTTCTACAGCTGCTCTGCTGAGGTGGGGCCCTCGCTGTTGGTCTGGGGGCCAGGAAGGGCGGAGGGCATACAGGTCCGAGGCCCGACACTGTCTTGTGAGGCCCCCGCCTCATAGAGGTTCCTGCGTGGTCTCTGGGCAAGGTGTGGCCTCTCTTTCTCAGTGGGATTTTTCCGCAGGCCTTGGGGGACTGGGGTGAGTTCAAAGGTCTCAGGGGAAGGGTCTCATCACTCTTCTCTGCAGCACAGGGCCCCAACACAGGGTCCTGGTCCTGGCAGGGCCTCTGCCTCCCTGGTGCTGCCAGGGGGCCCTAGGGCTTGCCGTCCTGACTTGACTTTGTGGATCCATAGACTTGGGTGAGGATCCCTCCTTTGCCTTTTGGTTCAGGGCTCCCTGTGGCTCTCAGGTGCCGTGGACCCGGCTCCAGCTCGGCTCTGGCCCATCTCTGCACCGGGCGAGTGTGCAAAGGCCCTGCTCTGGGCCACAGGGATGTCTGCCCTCTTCCTCGTGTGGGGCCCTGTGGGTGCTCACGGCAGAGCCCCTGTTTGCAGTGTCCCCCAGAAGGAAAGCCTGCAATTCTCCCTAGGGATCTGTGTGTGTGTGGGGTGTCTCCAGGAGAAGGAGAGGGACCTGGGAGACCCACAGGCAGGGGATGGGCCCCGCGGGGGCACTGTGCCATAGATTGTACCACAAAGTGGTCACCCAGAGTCGGAAGTCAGGCTTTTCTATCCCTAGGGGTCTCTTCCTGGCTGGGTCTTCCCTGGCAAGTTAGCAGCCAGGGCTGGGAGCCTAAGGTCGGGGTACAGATGCTGCGTGACCGCACACAAGGGGTTTCCAGGTCCCAGAGGTGCAGTCTGTAACATGAGCCTACAGAAGGGCTGGCTTGTGAGGGACGCTGCTCAGGACCCCCCAAGGCCCATCCCAGAGCCCGGCTGCAGCTCCCTGGGATGTGCGAGGTGGTAGTGGGGGAGGCGGCAGGGGTGCGTGCGTCCTGCCTCGACCTGCCAGGCGCGGTGGACGCGGCTGAGGACGTGTGCCCTGGCGTCTGTGGCTGTCGCTGCTGGTGTCAGGGCTGGGTCCCCGCGGGCGTGGGTGTGGGTGCCGTGCCCCTGCCGTGGCTGGGCACGTGTCTCTGCGTGTGCCAGGCGCCCCCCCAGGAGGATGGGTGCGGGGAGCCTGGCTCAGGGAGCAGCCGTGCCCGGTCTCCACCTCCTGGAGGGTCACTGTGGCTGTGATGTGAGGATGGGTGTGACTACGCACACGTTTGTGCCTGTGTCTGTGCTTGTTAGGGGTGGGGGCCGTTGGCGAGGAGCAAGGAGAGGGAAGGGGAGGGGAGGAGGGACCGGTCACCCTTCCCCTGATGCCAGCAGGCCTTGCCGGGCACTGAGGTCTGAGCACCCCTTCTTCAGAGCTTTCCAGGGACTGTCCCCCATGGAGGCCCAGGTGGCAGGGTGGGGTGGGAGCAGGGCAGGTGCTGCGCAGCACGGTGCTGGTGCCTGGAGCCCCAGGACGGTCTCGCCTCCTCCTGCCCCCCAAGCCAGTCCCTCCCAGGGCCAATGTCCTCCTCTGCACGGGGAGCAGCCTGGGGACCACCCCAGAGCGTTTCACGTGGGGTGGCTCCTTCCCCGGCCCTCATCCAGGAGCATACACACAGCCACGAGTCCAACTGCAGCCAGCCAGCCAATGGACGTTTATGGGGCACCTGCTGTTTGCACTGCATACAGCAGTAGATGGCAGACCAGAGCTTGTGGCTCAAGGAAGGAGGTGGGCTTCCAGAAGCAACCTGGAAAACAAGTAGAGGGATGGTCCTCAGCACCCACCTCTGGGCTGAAAGGGCCCCTGGGCTTGGGCCATTCAGCTCCTGCACCTGTGCCCACCTCAGGTGAGCACATCCTGTCTCGTGGCTTCTCTATTTTTCCATGGAATACAGCTCCATGAGCAGGCCCCATATTTACTGACTCATCCGGTCTCTGCTTTCTCCCTACGGGGATGGAGGCCCCACTGTGGACAGGACTCAATACGTTTTGTCCCTTGCCGACCCCCAGGGCCAGGAGTGGTGCCTGGGATGTCCGGGGGCACAGGGCCTGGTGGGGTGGCTGGGGAAGGCTTCCCGAGGGAGCAGCACTCCAGCAGGGTTAACCCAGGCAGGGGCATCACACGTGCAAAGCCCCTGTGGCTGTTTTGTGCATGACGCTCCCAAGAACAGATAAGGCTAGGATTGGCATGTGTGGCCCAGGGAGAAGACGCATTGGCCACCTGGCACTGGAGCCAGGTAAGGACTGTATTCATAGACAATCCAAAGGAAGGGGAGTGTGTGTGGACACTCACATCTGCAAGGGTCACCCTGACCTTCCCCCGGAGGAGGAGGGCAGATGGGAGGGTGAAGGAGACCTCAGCAGTTGGGCAAAATGCATGGGAGCAGCTGAAGGACAGATGTGGGACTGGAAAGGGGCGGCTGCCAGCATGGAGACTTGGAATCTCAGAGGACAGCCAGGTCATGGAGCCTGGGCCCCAGAAGGACCATCATCATCTGAGAGCAGCAGTTCGAGGGCAGTTGACTCCTGGGACCAGAGCCCAGAAGGAGGGATGGCCTGGAGGACGGATGGACAGATGGGACCTAGGACAGGGAGGTGAGGGGATGAGGCACTGGAAACCAACCTGGGGTGGCTCTGGGGGGCCTTGGAGCAGACCTGGGGGACAGCCAGGAGGGGAACTGGGAGGCAGCGAGTCAGGGCAGGAGCAGTCTCTGGGCTGGAGGCCAGGGCACACTGCTGGGCCCTTGGCGAGGGCCATTCTGGGGGCGCAGGGACGCAGCTTCCTGACCTGTGGTCTGAGTGAGGTGACAGGAGGAAGTGGGGAGGAGGAGTCTCCAGGTGGAGAGGTTGGGGGGGACTGTAGGGGATGGGAGGGGCTGGAGCATGTCCAAAGCCCACAAAATGAACAAGCTCTGAAGCCATGAGAGGTCACAGAGGAACCATAAATGCACATCAGTGGATGAGAGAAGCCAGTCTGAGAAGGCCACACATCATGATCCCAGCTCTAGAACACTCTGAAAAAGGCAGAACTAGGGACACAGGACAGAGATCAGGGGTCATCAGGGTTTGGGGGGAGGGATGAATAGAGGGAGCTCCGAGCACCCCCTATTCGGAGGGCTTTAGGGCAGGGATCCCACTCCGTGTGACACTGTGGTGTTGGACATGCGTTATCACGTGTGTGTCCGAACCCACAGGACGTTCACCACCAAGAGTGACCCCCCGTCAACTGCAGACTTTGGTTATTCGGTATCGGTATGGGGTAAACAAAATGGGGTGCACATACCATGGCTTTTACACAGCTTTAAAAAGCAAGGACTCACTGACACCTGCCACAGTGTGGGTGGACCTGGGGGACATGATGCTGAGTGACACAGGCCAGACATCTGGGGACACATCCTGCAGGATTCCACCCACAAGAGGTTCCTAGAGTCTCCGGATTCATAGGGACAGAGATTAGATGATGGTCACAGGGCCAGGGGAGGGACGGGGTCAGTGTCTCTTGGGGACAGAGAGTGGACAGTGGTCACAGGGCTGGGGGAGGAGCGGAGTCAGTGTCTCCTGGGGACAGTGTGTCTGTTTGGGATGATGGACTGTCGTGGGATGGGCGGTGGGGCGGCCGCACAACAGTGTGAATGTGCGCAGTGCCCCTGAGCTGTGGTTTAGAGACGGTGAAGACGGTACATCTTATGTTATGTGTATTTTTCTATGATAAAAAAAAATTATAGGGGTCCCTAGGTGGCTCAGTTGGTTAAGTGTCTGACTCTTCATCTCAGCTCAGGTCGTGATCTCAGGGTTGTGAGTTCAAGCCCCACATTCGGCTCCACGCTGGGTGTGCAGCCTGCTTAAAAAATAATAAAAATAAAAATGTAAGGTATGACTATTGGTTTGTCAGTTGTCACAGATAAGCCGCCCTGATACAAGAGGTTAGGAATCTAAACAAAATAAAGGCTGTTGGTTAAACAAAAGGAAAACTCACATGGACTTGGGTCTGTTGAGGGGGCTTTGAAGAGGGGTGTGGTCCTGTTTAGGGGGAGTCGGGGCACCGGAGGCCGCAGCTGGGAGGTCGAGGGCGTGGGGAGCCAGGAGAGGAGGCCGCTGGCACGGAGTGGGAGCCGCCAGGGAGCCCGGGCGCAGAGGTCAGATGGAGAGAACAGTGAGGAAGAGGCGGGAGGCTGAGGAGGAGATTTGGGGTAACAGGGAGGGCGTTGGTGCCAGGGAAGGTCCCAGGAGGCCCAAGAGGTATCCCAGAGGGAGTACTCTGAGTGCAGCCCCGCGGAAGGTACAGCCGTGAGGGGATAGGGAGGGGTCATCTGGGGGCAGGGCTGGGGGGAGCGAGTCCTGGACCTGGAGCCAGGTGTCCCCCAGAGGATGCAGCCCCGAGTGATGGGGACATCTCAGGTGGCTTGTCAGCAGAGCAGGATTCGCAAGCATGCTCTGGGGACGCTGTGTGGTGTCCCGGGCAGCTGGGTGTCCTCGCACAGAGAAGCATCTTTGTTTCCTGTGACGATGAGGTCAGCAGGAGGCAGGTTTTCGGGTGCTGAGACAATTCCAGTGGCTTCCCACCCTCCCCATTTTAGAGGAAAACTCTGAGGGTCAGAGCGGGTCACTGCGGCACTCAGCCAAGGGCTGCAGGTTGGCTGGTTAGCGGGTCAGGAGGGAGGGGTGAGGAGGTGGTGTCCCCATTGCCTGCTGTCACTGCCCAGCCTGGGCTGCGGGTGTCCTCTGGAGCTGTGTGCAGGTGCCTACCCGAGGCCCCGAGGCAGCTGGCGGGTCGCAGGTCCTCGCAACACCCAGAGGGCTCTCCATGGCCTCCTGCCGGCTGGCTTGCTCTCACAGCGGCCCCGGAAGCCCTGCTCCCAGGTCAGAAGACCCACTGGGGCCAGGTCACCCGTCCGGGTCACGGCCAACCTGCGAGCCAGGTGCCTCTCTGGGTCCCCATCTATCTCTGTGGGTTGTTTGCATTACTTCGAGGTGGAATTTGCATCACGTTAAATGAACTCTTTTAAAGTGAACGGTTCCAAGGCATTCTGCACATTCAGGGGTGTGCAGCCGCCCCTCTGCCTGTTCCAGGACATTCCCACCCCAGAGGGGAACTCTGTGCCCACACCCCTCGGAAAGCAGCAGCCCGCCCCCCGCCTCCCTCCCCGAGTCTGCGGACAGCTCATGTAGATGGAGTCACACGGGATGAGGTCTGTGGGTCAGGCTTCTTTCGCTCAGTGTAACTTTTTGGAGAACCACCCTCAACATGTCAGTGCTTTGTTATCTTTGTGGTGAAGCATTCCCCTGTGTGTCTGGACCATCTTCTGCTTGTCCGTCTGTCCACTGGTGGACATGGAGGCTGCTCCCACATCTCGGTGGCTGTGAGCAGCGCTGCTATGAGCGTGGGTAGGCGGAGGTTTCCATGACATCCCCTTGCTTTTGCGGCTCGTGGGTCCGTACCTAGGAGCGGAATTGCTGGGTCATGGGGCAACTCCAGGAACTGCCAGACCGTTTTCCGCACCATTTTCCACACCCACCGCAGTGGATGAGGCTTGCTGTCATGCCCCCTCTGTCCACTGGGTCTGGGAGTACACAACCTGCCCCCCTCTACTGGCTGTCTCGCTGGTGGCTCTATCAGGGCCCCCTGGATGGCTCCAGGTTCTGGAGGGCGGGTTCCTGGATGGGGAAAGCTGGGCTTGCTCTCTCTGTGCCTTGGGGGCCCGGGTGCAGAACGGCAGCTACCCAGTGAGATGGGGCTGGTGTGCTTCAGCCAAGCCCAGCAGCTCCCCACCTGGCCTAAGGCAGGGGCCCTCCTTCTCCCCTGGGTTTACCCATTAACAGGCCAGCCGGTGGTGGGGCTGCAGACAATGGTGTGCTTGTTTGCCGTGGCCAGGGAGGCCTGCACGGGGCCCTGGCACAGCCATCAAAGCTCCATGATTAAGTCTATTAGGGAAGGGATTTGTGCAAACAAAGAGGCAGGTGCAGGGGCCTGGCCAGCTGCCGGGGCTGGGGGCTCTGGAAGGTGGCCATAAGCTCCCCCTGGGCCAGCTGGGCCTTTCCTGCCATCGGCCTGGCCCCAGTGCGGGTCTTGCCTACCCCACCCATTCACCCCCTAGGCTGCCTGGAGCCAGGCTGCTGGGTGGCGCACGGGCCCTCGGGGCGGGGCTGGCTTTCCAACCATGTTCTGGCAAGAGCTGAGAGCATTTCATCTCTTCCCACAGCCCCTCTGCCAGGGGCCTCCGTAAAATGGTGAAGCAGTTCATCATCCGGTCAGGTGTGTGCGTGCTGGGGGCTCAGTCCCCGAGCAGGCTTCCTCCCGCAGGGCTGCCGGGTACTCATCCTGGCGCCCCATCCCTCAGGACACGTGCATCCTCCCCTATGCCCTGGGTCACCTTGGAGTCCCAGCCCTGTGCTGTGGGCCCCTGCACACGGTGGCCCAGGGCATGTCTCTGCTGAAACCCAGCCATGACCAGAGTGCTAGGACCAGAGGAGGGGCCTTGTGGTCTGGGTTGCCCCGGGTCTGGGGGCACCCAGCTCCCTGACTGCTTCCAGAATGGCTACACCGACCCAATAAGCCTACAGCTCTGTTCTGACCCACGTGGGGCCACAGACCCATAGACGGAACGCTGGCTCCTTCCTCCAGGGGCCACCGCGGGGATGAGCAGCACGTCTCGGGCTGCGGCTGGGGGCCAGGCTGTGAAGGGCTTGGGGTCCCTGTCCCCAGCACAGGATGGTGGGTGTGTCAGGGGAATTCCCTGCCATCCCGACCCATGTGTCCTTGGCCTCTGAACCCCGGGCATTCCAACCATTCTCCAGCCCAGGACACCCTCAGCCACTAGAGGCTGTGTGCCCATGTCCCCACACCCCTGGCACCACGGGCTGCACTCAGTCCCTTCTCTCCCCGGCCATGTGCTGTATCTCCACATTTGCATGAGGCCCCACTGTCTGGCCTGATGACTGACCCCCCTCAGCCCCCTCCCTGGAAGGTGGGCAGAGACTTCCCATCAAGGTGGGTCCTGGTTGGGCCAGTTGGGGAGCCCTCAGCATCTGAATCCCACCTGGAGCACCCCTTTATCTGCCCTCCCACCCAAGCCCTCTGAGTCGCTTCCAGGAAGCCTTCCCTGACCTCCCGGGGCCCAAAGGGGGCTCTGACCCAAACTCCTCTGTGTGGATGGTGACTGGCCTGGGTCAGCCTCTCAGGGCATGGATGCAAGTTTGCATGTTAGCGATGGGGTCAGAGACAGCCTTGCGGGAATTGAGCAGCCACCTCCTCTCTGAGTGGCCCCCTCAGGGCCAAACTGGCTGAATCAGGACTTCTGTGTTGCCAGGGTTTCTGGGGACACTGTGGCTGTGGAAGGTCCCAACTGGCTGGGACACCCAAGTATGAATGGTCCCTGTTCCCTGATGGCCTAGGCCTTCCTGACATGACCCCTTCCACACACACAGTAGGCTGTGGTTGTGCCCATCAGGGGCTGGCTTGAGTCCCTCTGCAAGAAAGCCCCAGCGCAGACAGCTGCAGCCCTGTATGACCTCACCTTGGAAGCAATGTCATCCCTGCTGCCACCTACTATTGGCTAGAAGCAAGTAAGCCCCACCTACATGCCCAGGTGGGAATCCCAACAGGATGAGGAAGATCAGTGGGTCTTTAGGGTTCGTGGCCACACCACGTAGGGTCGTCCCGGGATCCCTCCATAGGTTCATCGAGGGGCTAGCCAGAGACCTTGGGGGGAGTAGGCACCTATGTGAGCAGAGGGCTGGGTGGGGGGTGCATGCAGACCTGCACAAGCCTGGGTGGTTCCCCCGAGGTTGTCCATTGGGTTGACACGTTGGCTGCTCTGCTGGCAGGAACCCTCCCTCCAGGTGCAGGAAGTTCCTGCGAACTCGGAACCTCCCCGCCCCAGGGCTTGGAGACCAGGTGGAACAGGGGAGGCCATCAGGCTGGACAGAGCAGCAGGGATGGAGAGAGGCGAACCAGTCCTCGGATCTCTGCAGGGCTGTCCCTGCCACTCTGGGGATGCTGGGCAGACGTCACAGGCTGGGCCTCCACCCTGAGGACGTTCCAGGTCAGGGTGGTCTCCAGAGGTGGTGAGCGCCTGGTCTCTGGGGGCATGCAAGCACAAAGACTGGAGCCCCGCCGTGGGGAGGGCAGGGCCTGCTCTCCATGGCCTCCTCCTGCTGGGATGAGCCATGGACAGGGAGGGCGGAGAGGCAGCTCCAGGCTTGCCGGAAGGGGGCCGGGGGAGCACAGAGAGGGCCTCATCCTCAGCCACGGAGCCACCTCGGGCTAGGCCCTGCCAGGTGCCGGGGGGACAGCAGGGGTGCCCTCCAGCCCTCCGGCGTCCCCTCCCCTCCTAATCTGCTGAGTGCGCCCGGCCTCGGGGTGCTCCCTGATGGGCAGTGGGCCCAGGGAGCCACTCTGACAGCCTGAGTCACGGCGTCCCTCCCCGGCCCAGGCCACCCTCTGCCCTCCCGTCCCATCTGCCTCTCCAGCTGCCTGGCTGCTCCATCGGACTGCCTGGGTCTGAGCCACTGCCCCCGGGGGGCTGGCACACCCCGTCCATCTGTCCGTCCCCTTCTGTCCACGGGGGCTTTGCCTGTTTCCCCCTTGCCCCTCATCTTCCCCACCCTCCCAGACCCACCTCTGTGTCTTGGTCCCCCTTCTGGTGCTTGCCAGCTCCACTGCCCTCCCTGCTCCCTGCCAGCCACTGGCACTCCCCTCATGCATCCCTGTCCCGCCATGGGCTGCCCGTGGGGCACTGCCGACCTTCGTCCTGGGCAGAGGAAGGGCCAGGCTGTGCCAGGGCAGGAGTGGGAGCTGCCTGACCCTGCTCCGTACTGACGTGCTGAGACACGCATGGCCTGGCCTCTGTGGCGCCAAGCAGGGCAGCCCCAGGACGGGTTATTTCTGGAATGTGGGGCCAGCCAGGCTCGGCACATGGCGTGGGCAGCCGCCAGCTTCTGGAAGGACTGCTCGTGGCCGTGGGGGGGGGGTGACCCCATTTTCTGCTCTGCAGTCAGCTTGCCCTCCCCGCAGAGGCTGCCTCCACCTGGACTGGTGGCACTGGGGCAGCCTGCTGTCCGCTGCAGGACAGAGCTGGGCTAAAGGGTCCCCTGTACACCCCCTCAACCCTCTGGCCCTGGAGGAATTGCCCTGCCCTCCGGCTGCCCAGGCCTAGAGCTCAGGAGCCCTGACAGCTCAGGGTGCTCCAGGGACGCCCTGGGAGCATCGGCCATGCCTGCGTAGGCCTGGCCATAGCCCCTCGGATCGGGAGTGGGGCAGGAACCTGCATTTTACCAGACTCTGTGGGTGGTTCTCAAAAGCCCTGACCAGCGGCTCCAGAGCCCAGTTGGGGTGTCGCATTCCTGTTGCACCCGTGGAGGCAGGGACATGGAGGTCCCATCGCCGTCCCTCTGTGTTCTGGCCATGTTCCCCGCTGACCTGCTCTTACACCCACTCCCCTACCAATCGCTGTTCCCTAAACGCTGTAGACACACTGCTGCCTCAGGACCTTTGCACAGCTACTCCTTTTGCTCTCTTCATGATGATCCTGAGGAGAGCATCTTCTCTACAGGGCAGTGCCTCCCTGCTGGCAGCTCTCCCTCCCACTGCCCAGCTTTGGGCAGCCCGGGCCATGGCGAGGTCTGCATGAGGGTGCATCTCTGTCCCCACACGTGGAGCAGGGCCTGGCACTCACGGATGCTCAGCACACACACGGAACCCTCGCTCTCTGGCTGCCGCCCTGGGGAGCAAGCCCCAGTGATGTGAGAGCCACCTAGAGGTGTGCGAGCCCCAGCCGGGCTGAAGTCCCAGCAAACCAGTGCCAAGTGCCAGACCAGAAAGCCACCTGCTTTGGGGGAGGGACCCACCTATCGGGACCCCATCCCTGCTCTCCCGCTCACCAGCTGGGGGACCCGGGGAAGCCCCAAGCAGCCCGGCCCAGAGAAGGGACTGGGGCAGGAGGTGGGGCGCGCAGGGAGGGCGGGTGGCGGTCGGCCCCACGTTCCACCGAACCCTGAACTCCGTGTCAGGTTGTGCCGTGACTTTGTCTTCACTGAGGGACGGAAGGACTAGAAGCGGCTTCAGTGCCACTTTCTTCCTGCTCAGAGTTCTGTCTCGCGCCTGTCGAAGGCTCTGCCCGACGGTGCAGTCACGATGTGCGTCACTCTGTGCACACATGTAGAGGGGAGACACCAGCAAAACAAGTCGGTCACGTCCCCACAGAAGGCCCCGGTTCCAAGTCCCTCTGGTCCACAGGTGCGGTTGGGGGGCTCCTCCATGCGGAGGCCTCCCCCAGGGCCTCCTCGCCCGCCCCCGGCCCCCGAGGGAAGGGCCTCCACTGGGGACCCACCCCGGTTCTGCTCTGCTCTGCTGGCTTCTGCAGCACGTCGCGATGGCCTCCTGGCCGTGGCTGTGTGAGGACACGGCCTGGTTTCACAGACACATATGCAGGGGGTCAGAATCAGTGAATGTGCCCGAGTACACCCCTTCTCCGAGCGCCGCCGCCCCTGGTTTGTCCACAGGCGCTGCCTGGCCTGGCCCTGAAGTTAGCATCCGATGGCCCTACCCTCCTGCTGCCCCATCGCCTCTGCTGTGAGTGGGGCTCGTGCCCACCGTCCCCGAGACCCTCCTGCCCGCTCCCTCTCGGATGTTGGCTCGGGGTCTGTCCTGCCAGGGCACCCTTCCCCATGGACACCGACGGCCCAGCCTGGCCTCCCTGGGGCAGGGAACGGGGTCACCGAGCGTGTCGGTGCGAAGAGACCACGAGTCAGCCGCAGGGAGTGGCAGGAGGCTGGCAGGGTGTGGGCTTTGCCATGAATCACTAGCCCCTGAGAGCGGCCCAGGTCAGGTGCAGCGCCCGCCAGGACGTCAGTTAGCAATTTGTCACCCCCTTCCCTGGAGAGCCAGGCCGCCTGTGCTGACCCTGCCTCTGGCCGTGGCGTCTTGTCGGGGTGCGGGGAGATCTTTGCAGACACACCCACCCAGGGATTCCCTGCTCTACGATTCTCTAGAACCCCGGGAGCTGCAGAGCTGCACCCCCACCTCGAATCCCATCAGATACCCTAGGAATGGAGGTGGAAAGCTTGCAGGGGGGCAGGGTACTGGGGCTGCCTGGTACCCCCATCCTGTGACCCTGAGAGGATGTCACCTTCAGACCCTCTGGCCCCGGTGGGTCCAGGGTCCGAGGAGAGCACCCCACACGCAGGGCCATGTGGAGGAGCAAACAGGATAAGAATGGCAGACCCCATCCCAGCCAGGGAGGAGGGACGGGAGGCCTTGGGGCCGCAGGGAGTGGGCTCTCAGGGGCTGCACCCCACACAGGCCCACTGGCTGAGCCCCAAACCCAGTCAAGGCCAGGCTGGGCTCAGCTGACCATTGAGGATTTCTCGACTTGCTGGTGTCACCTGCCTCCCAGGGTGCAGCCTCCCCTGTGCAGGGAGTGAAGGCAGCCGTCACCTCACCTCGGCTGCCCATCCTTGTCCAGGTCCACACACTAGACACCCCGGGCTCTGGGTGCTGGTCAGTGAGGCCCGGGAGAGGGGCCGGGCTGGACTGCCATGGGGATGCCAGAGGCCCCATGTCCCCCACCTGGTCCCCAGGGTCGTCATCCCAGACTTGAGCCCCACCCCGGCTCTCCCCCCCAACCCAGAGCATCTGGAAGCTCTTCCCTCTCGGTCAGATTCGGTGGTCCAGAGGCGGTGTGGAGCGGTGCCCCGGGCCCCAGGAGCCCCCAGCACACCCTCTGCCACTGCTTCAGATGTCACCAGTTGGGAGAAGCCCTGGCCCTGAGGGCAGTTCACCCACCTCAGTGGCGTTTCCAAGAGGCCCAAGAGGTGGCACCTCGGGTGGTGGCTTGGGGTTGCCATGAGGGGCCTCCTGCTGGACCCCGGGGTGGGGCTGGCCTGCCCTGGCCGCTCCCTCTGAAGACGGAACCATGGGCAGCTCCCTGCCTGTGCCGCCTGCCACCTTCGGGCAGGCTCTTTGATGTCCCCAGACCGGCAGGGGTGGGGCCCGAAGGCTTCCTCCTGCCTCTTTGAAGCAGGTACTGCCCTGTAGCCCACACACAGCAGACCCTGTGTAGCCCCCAGTGCCAGACCGGGGGCCTGCTCACTTTGGGGGTCTTTGGAAGCTACAGGGAGGGTCACAGGCCTGTCCTGGTGGAGGAGACCCAGAAGGTGGTGCCAGAGGAGCTAGTGTGCACCCGGGCCCACCCCCAGCAGGTGTGGGAGGGGGTCAGGACCAGACCTTATCGGAGCAGCTGATGGAGACAGGGGAGCCCAGCTATAAACCCGTTTGTTCCCCCGAACAAGAGAGTAAATAAAAACATAAGCTCATAAAACTAAGCCAGAATCAAAGCCGACTTATCTCTTCATTTTGTTATAAAATCACAGATTCAGAAAGGCAGGTGGCCTCTTTATGGCCCAGGATTACACAGATTTCCGGGTGAGCGTGGCTCTTCGGGGATCCCGCTGCTCACGCAGCCGTCTGGGCAAAGACGAGAGGTCTTTCAGGGAGCGCCAGCAAAGCAGAGCCCGGAGAAGGCTTTTCCAAGGCTGCGCCCAGATGCTCAGATCCCTACCTGGGCCTCCCGTGGCCACTGGGAGGGAGAGAACATTCCCCACTGGCTTTCAGACACACCATGCGGCTGACCACAGGCCTTGGTGGTGCCCTAAGCTGACAGCATGGAGTGGATCTGCCGTTCACTCCCACTCTGGGCTGGGGTCTGGTGGGGTTCCCTGGCCTGGGGGTTGTGCCTTCTGATCTCTGCAGAGGGGACCCCATCACTGCCTTGGATTTCTAGACTCTCTCAGAGGGAGACCTCCTAGGCGGTGGTGGGGCCTCTGCAAGGGGAGAGGCAGGGCTGGGACCTCTGGGGATACCAGACACACCCTGCACTCAGGCAGACACCCCAGAGCCTAGTGGAGCCTCCCCACAAGCCCCTGGGCCTTCCCAGGTCTCCTGGGGAGCACCAATCAGTGGTGGACCAGCTGAGACCCTGGAGCCTCAGGTAGCTGGGTGTTTGTTCTGCAGGCCTGGAGTCTCCATCAGAGACACTTGTGTGCACCCTGGCACAGGGGAGGGAGGAGGCACATATGCGTACACGTACCCACCATCATGCACAGTGCACATTTGGGCACTAATGCACATTTATGTCTGCACGCACACAGCATACCTCCCACGTGGTCACGTGCTTGGTGGTGTGCAAGAGCTCCCGCACACGCGCAGGCCCTGTGCACATAAGCCCCTGGGCCTGCTGCCTCCACGCTTCCTGCACACTTACCTCTCCCCTAGCCAACGCCTGAGCCCTGGGCTCCCCAAGAATCTGGCGGCCCTTCCCTTCCAAACAGGACCAACAGGTTATGGTCAGGGATTGCAAACCTCCCGAGGGGGGGCAGGGGGGAAGGCTGGGGGAGAGGCTGTGAATTCTGGGGCAGGGGTTGGGACAGCCTCCCAGGTTTCAGCAGCTGGACAACCCCACCTGGCACCCCGTGGCCCCTCATCCCCTCACCCCTGCAAGGTGCTGGGCACCCTGGGTGGGTGTGGGCTTGTGAGCAGGGGCCCTGCTGGAGGAGCGTTTCCTAGGAGACGCTTGCAGGCATGGGGCAGGGCGGAGCAGGCTCAGTGCCCTGCCCTCTCCCTGCTCCCCAGGCTATGCTCTGCACCTCTCTGAGTGCCTCAAAGGGCTGGGTCTGGAGGGAGGGGTCTGGTGGGGACTGTGTTCAGGGTTGTCAGGTGGATGCTGGTGCAGGGGAGGGAGGGGTTTGGCCTCTGCCTCCCACTTGCACAGGCGTGGCATTTTCAGGGCAGAGCAGGGTGGGTGCCCAGGATAGAACCAGGCACTAGAGAACGATGTGGTCCAGAGCTCAGGGAGCTCTCAATGACCCATGGCGGGAGGGGGACAGGGGAAGCCCCTTGAGTTCAGAGAAGGCTTCCTGGAGGGGACTACCTTCAGCTGGGCTTAGAAGACAAGAGGGACATGCACCTGCAGATACCTCTTTGCGTTCTCCTGGGGCATCTTGAGATTCCTTTTAGGGAGTTCATTGTGCAGGTGTGTGTGCCTCTCTGTGATCCATTTATCCGTACAACCTCGACTTGGTGTATGGAACCTCACCTGAGGACTTGCAACATCCTGGGGGTAGCAGCTGTGCAGTTCCTGCTGTCCCTGTGAAGACTCAGGTGGCCAGGGCTTTGGGGTTATGTTGACTACCCACTACGTTTGACATTGGGAAAGCCTTGGGTTTTAGGCCTTTCAGGCCTACTTGCAAGACGATTAATCCAACATCTCAGAGAACACAGGAAGCCGGAGTTAAGCTTTGAACCAGGAATGTAGATTTATTTATTTATTTATTTATTTATTTATTTATTTATTTATTTATTTATTTATTTATTTATTTTTTTAGGAATGTAGATTTAAAGGGGCTTCTGAACACGGTGAAGGTCTATCGTCTCCGTTTCTCCATCCATCCCTCCATCCATCCATCCATCCACCCGTCCTTCTATCCAACCATTCATCTATCCACCATCATCCACCTACTCATCTGCTCATCCACCCACCCGTCCATCCATACATTCATCCATCCATCCATCCATCCATACATACATACATCCATACATCCATTCACCATCATCCATTCATCCAACCATCCATCTATCCATCTATCCACACTCATCTGCTCATCCGTCCATCAATCCATCCAGCCATTCATCTATACCTCCACTATCATCCACTCATCAGTCTATCCCCATCCATCTTTCCATCCACCCATCCATCCACCATCATCCATCCACCCATCATCTACTTATCCATCCATCTACCCATCATTCATCCACCCACCATCATTCATCCACCCATCATCTGCTTATCCATCCATCCATTTACCCATCCATCCATCTACCTACCCATCATCCACTCATCCATCCTTCCCTCTATCCATCACTCTCCCTTTCCCTCTCTCTTTTCATTCATTGATCTATCTATTCATCCACCTATCTATTAAGTCTCAACACTTTCACAGAGCAAATGGACATGAGTTAAAATACAATTTATTTCTTATTAGATTGTGAGCTTGTGGAAGCCATAGTCCCCGTGTCTCTATAATTATGCTCATACAAGGTGTGGTTCAGAGTGGGGTCCCAGAATCTTCACTGAATGAGTGAAAATAGTCAAAAACAGTTGGACTGTTGTATTAATCAATTTGTTTTAAAACTATCTATTTTTACTTTCCCAAATGATTAGATAATTTGGGGTTTTGGCCAACTCTGGTGCTACATTGGTTTTGCACATAGTTCATCCTTGTCTACTGTGTGGTTGCTCCTTGTGCCTGAGTGAGCATCTGAGGACTATTTGGTGCTGGGCCTATGCAGGGTAGGTGGTTGGATGAGTGCAGAGAGGATGGAAGGAGAAGGATGTATGAATGGGTCATCAGGAGGCAGTATGGGTGCAGGGCACAGATGTGGGCTTTGACCCCGGGTCAGGTGTTCCCCAGTCAGGCGCTAGGGTGGTGGGTGATAGGGGGTGGGGCAAGGGCCACCTCAGGGGTGAGAAATATGAGTCTCTCAGGGGAGCCTGCTCCCACTGGCTCTGAAGGATCAAGTGACTGGGGTAGAGTGGGGACTCTGAGCTTCCAGGTGAGAGGCCTGGGAGTGGTTGGAGGAGTAGATAGTTCACCCCAGCTGGATGCTACTGGGCACTGACCATGCACACCTGACCCATTGTGCGCCCTGCCGCACTGGGAGCAGATCTTTCAGGAATGGCCTGGAGCTCCTGTCCAGCGGCCTACTTTGGCCGTGAGGCAGGAAACCTCAGTTGTGGGAGCTCCTTGGGGGTCTGCTGACATCCAAGTTCTGGGCAGGCCAGTCTCCTCACTGGAGGTCATGATGGGCATAGGGTCTACAGCTGGCCAGAGGCTGTCTCTGGAGGGTTCCAGTCTCAGGAAGACCAGGCTGAGGAGGGGAGGGTGGGTCTAACATTGGAGATTCTGAGTATGCGGCAGGAAGTCCCCACAGACATCTACCCACACATTTACTGACCCCATGGATGTGGGCAAGGGGCTATGTGGGGTGAGGAGTTCTCTGAGGCCCCAGGGGAGACAGGGGCTGGCCCGCCTGGAAGGACCAAGGTGTTTCAAGCAGGTGGGTATAAAGAGCCCTCTGGGGTCTGCCCAGGCTGCCTTCCTGCTCTGGGCTTTCCAACTATCTGGCCCTTCCCACCATCTGATCCAGGCTCCCTGCAGGTGTGCTCAGGGACCTGGAAGGTCTGTGCTCCTGTGAGCTCCGCCCCCTCATTTCCAGGCTGGGAGCCCCTGGGGTTGGGCTGTGTCTGATTCCTTCCTCCCTGAGCGGTATCTGCACAGGCGCCAGCTATGCTGGGCCAATGGGGACTGTACCTGGGCCAGCTGCTGTGGTCACTCATGCCGACACCATCCTCTGGGCCAGCTGTCTGTGGCAGTCAGGCTGCCAAGGGCAGACAGGCCAGGCGGGGCTGGCCAGGTCCTGCCGGCAGTGTGGCCAGGGTCTCGGGCTGGATGTGTCTGTGAGGCCCATTCTGGGTGGACCTTGGCCACCTGGAGGGGGACACAGGCGTAGGCACTTTGGGACTGAGAGGGCTCAGCAGACAGCAGGGGCTGCCGGATGCCCAGCAGCTTGTGGTCCTCTGGCTCTAGCATTTCCAGCCCGTGGCCAGGCCCGGTGTGGGATGCAGAAGGGACGCTGGCCCTGGCAGGGGTGGGGTGGGGTGGGACAGGTGCACCAGGGTGACTCTGCCCTCTGTTTCCCACGGGGACAGGGCAACTTGTGGCAGGACTGAAGACAGCCACACCACAGGGCTTTCAACCCTGACCCCCAGTGGATATTGTAAAGAGCGGTGCACTTTCTGCTTGGAGAGCAGCCACTGAGGGGGGCTCTCCTAGTTCCCAGATGAGGCCTGGCTGCCCCTCTGCTGCAGGTTGTGCCCTGGGGTCTGTCTTTCTAGGCTGGGTCTTCCATCCTCCCCGGCATTTGAATGAAAGGCCAGCACACACTCTGTGTGTGTGTGTGTGTGTGTGTGTGTGTGTGTGTGTGTGTGTGTTGGGGCCCCGTGTCCTCAGGCCTGGCCCCCATCAGCCTGTGACACCCCTGGTCTAGACTGTGGCTACAGGGGAGAGTCAGAGCTGTAAGGTGGGACTGGGGAGGAGTTTTGGGGACCCCCCACCCCCATCCACTTGTAGGAATCCCAGTGGATCCCCTGCTCCAGGGGACTTGAGTGACCCTGTTCTGCCTGGAAGTGTCAGCCCGAGGCTGGTCCTGCAGGTCGAGGCGGGGCTCTGGGCACCAGCACCTTGACTGGGCCTGGTGGGCAGTGGCCACTGCCGGCCGCCCCTCCGAGCCTCCTCTGGCCCCCAGTCACAGGCCAGCACTCTGCCTTTCAGTAGTCCCGTCCCTTCCTCCTCGGTCCTGGGGCCAGCCTAGGCTCCCCAGTGGCAGCCTGATGGAGACATACGCACCCACCCCTCCCACTCCCCCTTCTCTGGCATCTGTTGACCTCTGACCCTTTCTTTCCTATGACCTGGGAAGCGAACACCCTCCTCCCCAGTGTTTGGCTTGGCACAGATTCCAAAAATGGAATGAGGGCCCCACCGTGTGGCCACCTGGTCACACTGCCGGGCAGCTCCAGGGTCCTGACTGTGACCTTTGTCTTGTTCCCTAATTGTATGTCTGTGTGTCTGTGTGTGTGAGAGAGACAGACACAGAGACAAAGAGACAGAGACAGAGACAGACACAGAGACAGGGAGGTTGACAAGGCCACACGACCCCACCCCTGCTGCCTGGGAGCCCGCCCCACTGCAGAGCCTCATGTGCAGGGTGTGGGTGGGGCCGATGCTGGAGGCTGGACCCCAAGGCCAGATGGCCCACGCGCCTCAGGCCCAGCTGCAGACCCCAGACCAGCGCCGGGCTAAGCCCGGCCCCCAACTCCCATGATGTCCTGACTCACAGCCCAGAATGGATGCCACTGCTCCATCGAGGCAGGACACCTCCTCCTGAGGGGCCCCCTCCCCATGGCGGCAGAGGCACCCTGGCCCCACGGGGTTGGGGTCCAGAGGCCGGGCTCCCAACCCCACCCACTGCCTTCCCAGGCCTCCGTTCCTCATCTGTCAAGTGGGGGGTGACCAGAAAGAGCCCCTAGTGGGTTGTAATGCCCCCCAAATGCCTGGATGGCTGAGTGGGTGGGTGGGCCGGGCAAACCCCAGAGGGAGTGAGGGGCCCTGCAAGAGGGCGGGGGGCTCAGGCCTCAGACTCTGGGTGGTCCCTGGCTCCAGTGACCTACCTGTGCTGCTGACCTCAGCCCAGAAAGCACCACCACTGACCACCAGTGTTGGGGACTTCCAACCAATCCCACCTCCAGCCCTGGGATCTGGGAAATGGGGCCCCGTGCACTCCACCCGCGGTTTAGCCCAATTCTAGCGGCCCGGGGCCCCGCCAGAAGCCCAGACATCTCTGCACAGACTGCAGGCTTCCCTTGCCCCCCAGCAGCTGCTGGACCCCTCCCCAGGCCGCTGATCTCCTTCCTACCCAAACCACCCCCACAAAGGGGCGGGCTGGGAAAGAGGCCATGCCCTGGGTGGCCGTGTGGGGTCGCCAGTCTGCAGGAAATGCCAGGAAAGAGCCTCTGGTCAGGGTGCTGCTGGTCCCCAAGGCCCAGGGACTCTTCATGGCCTGGCAGAGATCACCAGGCATGTCACTGTCCTAGGAGAGCCCCCCCCTCAAAAGCAAGAGAGGGCTGGATGGGCGGGGGGCACTGTTGGAGCTCAAGCCACAGTGTGGGCAGCCCACACCTTTTGGAGCTCACGGCTGTGAGAGTGGCTGGAGCCCCAGCACACGGGGGGCAGTGGGGGCCTGCGTGTGAGTGAGATGCGGGGGTCCACAGGACAAGCTCCGGGTGCATGGAAGAGGGTGCTGGGAGGGCCTGAGGACCCCACCCCATCCGTGTCCCGCCCTTGGTGTGGGCACCCTGAAAAAGCACCCACACCTGCTCATCCCACAGACTCCAATGTACTGACACTCATCCCCCCACGACACACCGCACTGCACACACCCGTCCACACCCCGCAGAAGCATCCCCATCCTCCCTCCACATAGACACCCCACCACCACACTGGAGGTAGATCCTAGTGCCCAGAGAGCTTCGTACACCTGCTCAAGGTCGTGGATGGGCCCCTCGTCCCCTCCCCCATCCACGGTGACTAGGGCTGTGGGTGGATCTCAGATCCAGCTGGGTCACGAGGACCAAGACCCTGATGCTCCCCCATGTGCTGTCCTTTCCCCTCCCAGGACAGGCTTCCACCCCCTTCAGCCATCATCACCTCTTTCGGCAGATGCATACCTACCCTCATGCATAACACACACATACATGTGTACACCAGCACGCACGCATATACACGTGTGTACACGAGCATGCATATACACGTACGCGCATACACAAGCATGCGTGCACACACATGAGCACATGTATATGCACACTCGTGGACACAAATACATGCTCACAATTCACACACATACATACATGCCCACACAAACACATGCACATACACTCACACCCATACATACATGCTCATGCACACAAGCAGGTGTGCAGACATGTGCACACACTTATACATATAAGCACGCATGAGTACATGTGCACACATTCACATACATGCTCACAAACACACACATGCACTCATACTCACGAGCACATACACACACATGCTCACGTGTGTGTACACGTGCAGACACACACACAGGCCACAGACAGCAGGGGTGCTGCAGGAGCACCAGCACTTGACAGGTCCCTGGGTGCAGGGTCCAGGCTCCTAGCATGCCCGGGTTGGGTCCGCTTTTTCCTGGGAGGAAGAGCACTGGGCCGTGTGAGACCTGAGGAGGGGTTTGTCTCTGGGTCCAGGCGCAGGTGGTGAGGGTGATAGCAGGGAAGGTCCTTGCTGGTGACCTTGGGTTGCATCTCTCCCCGGTCCATGGCACTCACGGTTCCTTCCGGGAAGCAGAGCCTCTCCATGACCTGGAGCTCCGCACCTGCGAGGAGGTGAGGTAGTGCCCTCCTTCCTGCTCTCCCGCTGCCCCCACCCTGGACTCTGTCCTCTGAGACCCCCCCAACTCCCCGCTGGCCTTCCTCCCATCTCCCCAGGTCCCCTCGCCCGCTTAACTCCTGGTGGAGGAGTGGGTGTCACCTGGCAGGGTCACACAAACCAGGGCCACCCTGGGGGACAAGCTGGAGGAGCAGAGTGGCTATGAGGTACCTGCCGGCAAGGTCAAGATGCGCACCCAGGAGTGAGTGGGGGCGTTGCCCCGGGAAGGGGATATGCCAGGCCCTGGGAGCTGCCAGCGATCACTGCCACCTCTCCCCACCTCCTCGCCAACCGCAGCCTGCGAGAGTGGGAGGCTGGGGTCAGAACCGCGGCCCGTCAGGGAATGGCCAAGCGAGGCCTCCTCTCCTGCGGGGCATCGGGGCCAACTCCGTCTGGGCCTGGGGTAGCCCGTAGGCCTGGAGCTGAGCCTCCTTCCCACAGTCCCGGACCCTAGACCCTGTGCCCGCAGCAGGAGAGCCCAGAGTGGCCTTTCTGAGCCCTGGGTGGGCAGGGGCTGTGGCTGGCCATCACCCCGGGAGCAGGAGGCCTGTCGTCCCTGCTGGCAGTGGGGAGAGCCTGTTGGCCACTGGCCCCCATGGATCCCATAGCTGAATTGTCTCGGCCCAGAGGCTGCTCCCCTGAGGAAGGCTGCCCAGGTCCCAGGGTTCTGGGCAGGATGCCCCCTGCCCTCCACTCCCCTCTGTCGAGCAGGGGTGAATTTGGGAGGGCCTGAGCCTCTTTGTTCCATCGGGAAGAGGCCCTGATGGACCGGCAGCTGGCGATGGGCCTATTGTTGACGGAGGTGACCCTGGACTCCAGACAGGAGGCTGCTCACCCCCCAAGGAGCCTCAGCCGGGAGCAGCCTGGGCAGCCAGGGCAGCTGTTCTGCTGACTGCCCATCCGGGAGCGCCCAGGACTTCAGCTGCCACCCCTTTCCTCCCTGAGATGGAAACTGCCTGTTCTGGGTGTGGAATATGGGGGGAGCCCTGGCCTGGGGCTGGGGGCCTCTCACTGTCCCAGCCTGGAGGGGGCGGCCTGGGGACTTGTGGGTCTTATTTGTCCTGAGAAATCGAGCCACATCCACCACAGGTACTCCTGGCAGCGGGGAGCTGGGGGTGGGGGTGGGGGGCATTCACCCTCTCAGGCCACAGAGACAGTTACAGCAACACCAGCATCCGCAGAGCGCAGTGCACAGCCACAAAGGACACACCAGGGCCCCGCTTGCCTCCTGCCTTAAAGAATAAAAGACTCAGGAAGAGCTGAGCCCCCAAATGTGTCCACTTGCCCCTCCCTGGACACAGCCGTCACCTTGAGCTAGGGTCCCTCGTGCCGGGAAGGGCTTCTTACCGCCACCGCCCACAGGAGCTGCTCCCAGAGGGGCCATCAGGCTGTTTCCTGGGGACTTTACACCTGTTTTCTGGTTCAGGGACTTTATTACACCTGCTCATTCCTCCTCTTCTACTTTTCTACCTTTTCAGTGTTTCTAACGAGCATGGATTAATTACCTTTATAGTCAGCATATCAGTTAAAACTGATTCTTCAGTGACAAACATGAAGTCACAAACACCTCCTTGGCCAGACTCCCAGAGGATACCAAGTGCCCGGTGAGAATCTCAACGGGACCGAGGGACACCGGGGTGGGGGTGGGTCGAAGGTCAGCCTCTCTGTGCTGTGGCTTCCCATCCCCTGGGCACCTTTCCGGGGCCAGCCTGGCATCCAGGTGGTAGTGAGTCTGGAGGCCCCCGTGCAATGCGCCTGGGACGGGCACCTGCTTCTCTCCCCCGCCTCCCGAGCCAGGCCCCTGTGCGCGAGGCGCCCTCCCCGCAGGCCCTGCAGGTGAGCTCTGGGCTTCCTCAGCGTCCAGGGCAAGCCGGCCTCCAGGGGCCTCTAGGTTTCCATGTTCCCGCAATTATTCTCCTGTGTGCGTGCGTGCAAGGAGTCAGCACACTGTGCTCCCCACGGCCCCAGGCTCGATCGCGCACAGATAAGAGAAACAGTAACCGTCTCCTCTGGCTGTTAATATGGATCTGTTTCCGCAGATACTGGGTTGTGGGGCCTAATGAGACAAGCGAGCCGCTCTCCAAACCACTTCCCCGGCAGCTCCGACGTCAGCAGTGCACCTCTGACCTCTGCTCTGCTGCGCCCTGGACCACGTTCTCCCCCATCCCACCCCGTGCCCTTTATGCGGGGCTGTGGTCAGCCTGTCCGGGTATAGGGCTGGAGGGAACCATCGCAGGGACGCTGAGGAGCAGCCACAGATGCTCAGAGACGCTCCAGTGCGGGGCGCGCGGGAGGGCGGGCGGCCACTCGCTGCTTGTTTCCCCCCGTTCTGTTCACTCTACTGCCTGACGGCAGATAACAGGGCCATGATTACAAAATCAATAAATGGTCTCGATGCTCTCAATGCAGAAGAAATGAATAGAGACGGAGCCTGGCCATCTGGAGGGACAGAGCTTTCTGCCTCGCCCCGTGGGGCCCCTGGGCTGTGCCCGCCCTGGCCTGGGTTTGAAGCCAGTAATCACATCAGATGGCACCGCCAGTTCTCAGAGGTCTGGCAGCCGACTCTGTGCTCTGTGCCAGGTGGGGAGCACCCCTGGGCCCAGAGGATCTGTCACTTTGCCCCTGGGCTGGCCTGGGCAGTGGGACTGCGGCCTTCTGCCCCGGGCACCCTCCACTGTCTGAGAGGGAGGGTCTAGGCTGGGAGACGAGGCTCCTCGGGGGCTGCCCCCCCACTGGCTCTGCACCCCCATGGTCCGCGGCCATCAGCCCACGGGGATGGAGGACGGGGCCCCGGGACACGTGTTCCCGTGAGCCCCCAGGGAGGCCAGTGTGTCCAGTGCCCACCCTGGCTCCCTCTGGCTCTACCAAGTGCAGCTGAGAGGGACGGCCTTGACCCCAGCTCAGCCCTCTGTCTGCCCTCAGGCGCCCTGACCAAACAGGATAGCTCCAAACTGGCAGAGGAAAGTAAAAGGGAAGCCACCCCTCCCTTGGCAGAAGGGCCGGCCCTGGAGCCTCTTTGTACTCCGGCTTTCCTCCGTGTTGTGGATGTGCACGCACACGCTCACCAAGCCCAGCACCAGGCTCCCAGCGGACAGGGCCCTCCCGCAGCCCGGCCGAAGGACGCTCAGGCGCGTGAGTGTGTGTGCATCATCGACACTAATCTTCTTAGGAGCTGATCACAAGCGCGGAGCCCACCGAGCCTGGCCTGGGGTCTCTGAACAGCACTGTCTTGCAGCCGGCTCCCCCATGGAACCCTCTGGCGTGACCCCCTGTGCTCGCAGCCCCCCACCCCACCCCTGGGCACTCAGGTGGGTGGCAACCTTCTGACTTTCCGGCTCCCTTTGCAGCGATTGCTCCTGGAGAACATGTTCAGGTGAGATTACTGGGTGGTGTGAGTCTGAGGAAGAGCTGCCGGAGGGCTCAGGCTCTTGGTGGCACCCGCAGACTTCCCCGTCCCCCCCACAGCGGTATCTGGTGCCCCTTATAAAACAAGCTCCCCTGCTGCATCAGAAGCAGGTCGGGGTCAATGTGCATTCTTACTGATGTCCAAAATACCTGGGGATTTTGTTCATGGGGTCCAGGGAGACCCCTCCTCTGGGATCTGAGGATGGAGGGATGCAGGCAGAGGGTAGCGGGAGTTCCATAAAGGCGTGATTGGCACTCTGGACCTGCAAGCCAATGAGGTTGAGCTATCGCTGACAGGCACCGGGTGCTTGAGTGAGAGTGTGACTGGGGTAGCGAACTTTGGTGAGATCACTGGGGCACCAGTGTCAGAGGACGTAGGCCAAGGACAGATGGTAGAGCAGCTGGCCCAGAGGCAAGAGGCCTCCAGACACATTTCGGGGGTCTGGGCTCCCCAAGTGTGTCGGCTGCACAGACCACAGCCCTGGTTTGTAACCACAAATCCGAGTGGAGATGTGGAAGGGAAAGAGCCCAAGGCTCATGTGGGGAACGGGGTGGGGGGAGGGAAGGGGGGAGGTAGAGCAGGTGGGGGGAGGGGCACAAGTCAAGGCCACAGGGACCCCCACCTGGGTGTAGGCGAGGCCAGGGAAAGGGGGCCAGGGAGCTGTCCTGGCAGGTCACTGTCTGGGCAGAGAGGAAGCACAGACCTAGGTTGTGGGGAGACACTGGCCCCCCAGGACCAGGTGACAGTGGGACAGGCGTGGGGAGGGTCCTCCTTCCAGAGGAGGTCATTTGGAGTTCCCGGGTACCCCCCCCCACCCCGCAACCCTGAGATCCGATCCTACAGGGCCCCCAGCTCCGTCCCTAATCCCCCACTTCCGTAGGTGATTGTGAAGGTGGATTGGGTTTCTGCAGCTTGTCCTGGGGCTCTGATGTCCTCTGAAAGGTAATTGCTTGGCCTGGAGGCCGGCCCCCCCAGACAGGGCTCCGACATCTGAGCTCTGGGGGTTCCCAGCACAGCCTGAGGCGGTCTGGACAGAGTCAAGCCTCTCACATTACCGAGGGGGCGGGAGTGGCTGCCCCCATCCCACAGAGAGAGGGGCACGAGCCCCCGGCTGTCTGCTCCGTCCCGAGGGGCACGCCTGGTGTATCTCAACACTTGTCACCCTGACGGAGTTTCTCTGCCTTTTGTAACCCCTGACACTTTTGATAAACATCAAAGCCCCAACATCCGCCCCAGGAGGTCATGGCCCCCCGTGACACCCCCCACCGCGGCCATGGGGACTCAGGACTGCTCACCCCAATCTGGAAGATCCTGACAAGGCTCTTGCCTGTACTTTGTAACAGAAAAGCAGCGGGCTGGAGTCGCGCTTCTTATCCAGACGCAAAACCACACGGTAACGGTGGGTCCGGGAGCACCGGTTCCCTAGGGCGGCAGCGGGCAGGGAAGGGGCGTGTGGGGTGTCCCTCGGGTGGGGCTTGTCAACTCAGCCCAGACTGCCAAGACCATGACGGTCCCACTAAGAGACAGACGGGCCAGGCATTGGGAAGAGCACTTGTGAAAAAGGATCGGTGTGCAGAACACCCACAGAGGCCCCCGCGTCCCCATCTCCATAGGGCAGGCATGACCGCCCGCGAGGAGGAGGGAAACAGAGGGACCGCTCTTGCACGACGTGGACGCGTGACCAGGAAGCACAAGAAGGCCTGTCCAGGAGGCTCTACCCCATGTCCATCACTTGGGCAAAACACAAAAGTTCTGTGCGTGGGGTCCCGGGGAGGACGCGGAATGCAGGTGCTCCCAGCTATACGGTGGCGTGTTCGGGGTGTGCGCCAAGCGGCTGCGTGGAGGGCACATGGAGGGCACCAGGGCTCCTAATAAAGCCCAGGGCAGGCCCCTCGTGCCTGAGATTCACTCCGATCCTGCGGGCTCCCCAGCGTGCATGGGCACTAGGAGGGCCGGGCCCCGGGGGACCCTGGGTTTCCACAGATATGCATGTGTGTGAGTGTGCACACACGTGTGTGCACGTGCCCAAAGAGCAACCTGTAGCTTCTGTAATTAAAATGAAAAACAATGATACAGATACAGTAGAAATAAAACCCTCCTGCTCCGTTGGTGGGAATGTGGCTGCAGTGGCTGCTCTGGACCTTGGCAGGGGGGAGGTCAGAAAATCAAACAGAGCTACCCTGTGACCCAGTAATCCCACCGAGAGCAGGGCCTGGAGTGGAAGCTCCACACCCACGTTCACAGCAGCCGATACATGGGAGCCACCCAAGCGTCCATCAACAGACAAGGGGATAAACGTGGGCCATCCACACGCTGGATGGTCACTCAGCCTGAACAAGGAGGGACGTGCTGACACCTGCCACAGCATGGGTGGACCTGGGGGACGTGATGCTGAGTGATACGGGCCAGACACCAGGGGACACATCCTGCAGGATTCCACCCACACAAGGGCCCGAGAGTCTCCAGATTCACAGGGAGAGAGAGTGGACGGTGGTCACAGGGGGAGGGATGGGATCAGTGTCTCAGGGAGACAGAGCCTCTGTTGGGACGATGGACAGTCCTGGAGACAGACCGTGGGGACGGCTGCACAACAGTGTGAATGTGCTTAGTGCCCCTGAACCGTGGCTTAGAGGTGGTTAAATGGTAATTTTTATGTTACGTGTATTTTACCATGATTTAAACAAATAAATAATTATTTTTTCAAAAGCAATAATACAAAGAACGGTTGGACTGGAGATCAGCTGTGGGTAGACTGGGGTCACTGCACACATCCTGAGGGGCCTCTGGAGCACCCCTCCCTAGTGAATGGGGGTTTGGGGCGTTGAGGAGAGTGGTCAGAGCAGGTGTGAGGCCTGCAGGCAGCCACTGGGGTTTGCGCTGGAGGGGTCAGGATGGTGGGCCCAGGAGTCACCAGGCTGTTGTGGGGACCCCAGCACTCCACGTTGTCACTTGCTGCCCGTTGCCCCCCAATCTCTCTTTTCATCTATGTGACAGACACCTGGGCGTACTGTGCAGGGGCTGGGGGGACACAGAGACCAGCATGCAGACCCTCTCCAACTGAGACCCTGATGGCAGGGACCCTGTCGTTTTCAGAGAGCCCCCAGGAAGTGCTTGTTGGGTGACCAGTGACCACACAGGTGAATGCCTGTAGCCCCTCCCCCACCCTGTGCGCCCCTTCTGGGAGCCAGAGCCTCAGCTTTGGTGGCACCATAAGACCTCCCCTGGGGTGGAAGCCGAACCCCTGTGGCATCCACTGGAGAACCTGAGCATGCTCCCTGTCTGGCCCGCGGGAGGAAGGGGGGAAGGGGAGGAAGGGCCACGGCCAGTGGCTGGAGGGAGCGGGCTTAGCCAGGATGCATTTATTAAAAACAAGCTGGAGATCACGGCGGGCCAGCTCATGTCAGCCCCACACAACCCGGGCCCCAGAGTCATCAAAACTCAGAACGCGCGGATAAGCCCTGTCTAAATATCACAGCAAGCGGGGTCATCGTCGCGCAGCCGGCAAATGTCAGGTGGGGGCGGGGGCTGCTCCAGGCCCTGGGATTAGCCGGAGGCAGTGGGAGGAGAGTGCCTGCCCCCCCCCCCCCACTGCTGCTTGAGGCCCCAGGGGCACAGGATTACCGCTGCCAGCATCAGGGGCCTGGGGGGCTCTGCTGTGGGCCTTACTGGCCCCCGGGGAGGGGTGCCTGCTGCAGGGGCAGCCGAGTGGGAAGAAGCTGAGCTCGGCCCAGGGCTGGGGGACACGAATCCAGGTCCAGACCCGGAGCCCGAGTGGGCCTCCCCAAGGATGACCCCAGCAGGGGGAGGCGGCCAGGTTTAGGGGAGCGGCGGAGCTCCCCTCCCTGTGTGATGATGGCCTTTGGTTCCCGCTGAGCCTGTTCCCTCACGAGTGCCGGGAGGCCTACCCTGCATGGGGCTGTGTGCTTTGTCTCAGCAGGTGGAGCCCCCGAGTGGACGGCAAGGACAGGTCACCCCTCGCTGGGCCCTACGTGTAGTTGGCACTCTGGTCCGCTGGCCTGGGCTTCCAGAGCCAGAGGAAGCAAAATGTGCCTCCTGAGCACCGATGAGGGAGAGTAGAGATGCGCACCTGCCAGCCACGCCTGGGGGCAGCATTGGGACCAGTGCTCTTCCCCGGGCTGGAAATGGCCAGCACAGCCTCATCCCGAAAATGCCAGTGTGGGGGCCAAGGTGTAGCCTCGGAGCAGCTCCCATGCCTGTCAGAGACAAGACAGAGTCAGGCGTGGGCGGCCCAGCCCTCCCTGCCACCCCAGGAAGGCAGGTGTGAGGCTGGGTGGGACAGCGGGCAGGTGCGGTCAGCCCAGAGCAGCCCCCGACCCCCGCCTGCCAGTGGAGGGTGCAGGAAGCACAGCAGAGGTGCCTGTGGCCCAGGGGTGCAGGTGCGTGGGCCACGTGGGCGCCTCCGGCGGGTGGGCCCCAGGGGGCCAGAGGAGGCTCTGGACACCTGGAACCAGCCAGGCCAAGCAGAGCCCAGGGGTCCTCGAGGAACCCTCACTGGCCGCCCTGATGATGGGCTGAGCCGTTCAGCAGGTGTGTCTGGGCACATCAACAGAGCCCTGTGTCCCCTCCTGAGCTTTGGGCCCTCTGCCTCTGCTAATGCAGCCCGGGGCCTCTCGGGCCCACAGGCGGGACAAGGCAGCCCCTCACCGCCAAGAGCCCCAGGAGCCCGGAGCAGCAGGACCAGGGCAGGTGACTGGGACCCCAGGGCTGGCGGGGGGAGGGCACCGGGCCTGCCACTGTACCCGAGCTGTCAAAACACAGCTGCCGGCGCCTGCCCCGGAGTGACTCATCAGACCTGCACTCGCTCCTCCTGTCTTCCAGCAGGCTAAGCTGTCAGCTGATTGAAAGCCAGTGGGAGGGGCAGCGGGCAAGAGCATCACCACAGGGGGGCCGGGCGGGGTGGGGGTGCCCAGGGACAGACCCCACAGAATCCAGGGCACCTGCCAGGAGGCTGGGGCCTTGGCGGTGATGTGGACGGAGGGTCTACAGGGACGTGGAGCCAGGAGCCGCCCCACGGGTCACCCACCCTGGCCACTCAGGCCTTCTGAGGCCCAGCTGGCTGGCACATGCACACACCTGCATGCGTGCAGCCCTATGACACACACACGTTCACGTGCATGATACTCACATGTGCAAATGCCCCCAGCTGCTCGCACAGCCAGGGGTGCTCGTGGCCAAGTCAACACGTCCAGGGCCCTGGGTCCTCATGTCTGGGTGCAGCCTCCAGGTGACAGGGGCTCCGTGACCTGATGTGATGTCAGCATCCTGCCCCTCGAAGGCACGTGAACAGTAAAGGGGATGCCACAGGACTCGGGGTGCTCTGTGGGTTGGGAGATGTTGCCCTTCCTCCCAGGCAGACAGCCACTCATCAAGGGCTACAGGGACCTCCCGCTGGCCAGGGCCGCCTGGGTGACCTGCCTCTCCATCTCCTCCCTTCCTTCCCCAGCCCCTCCCTTCAGGCCACCTGGTTCCCCTCACCTGGAAGGAGCACCCTGGCCCAGTGCCCTCGGCCCCTGCAAATCCTGCAGTCCCTCCTTCCCTCCTTCATGAGGGTTCTGGGTCTGGACCACACTTGGGTCCTGTGCTTCCTTCCTTTTGGGCACAGTGAGGCCCAGCCCAGCTGCCCGGGCCCCAGGCCCCCCACTGAAAGGACCCTAGCATGGGAACCCTGAGGGAAGGAGTGGACATGAAAGCATGAATCTGTGGTGTCAGTGGGACCTGGTGCTTCTCCTCCCCACGTGGATGGGACAGGGGCAAAGTCAGGATCCCCTTTCTGTGCCCCCCAAAGGTGGATTGCCAACACTGACCCAGGAGCCCAGCCTTCTGTCAGGCATAGCCCCCCACCCACTGATCACAATGAGGCATCAGCCTGGTGGGAAGGGAGCTCAGACAAGGGGCAGGACGGAGGTCTGCCTGGAGGAGGAGGGGGCAGCCACTGGGTATGAGGGTCTGGCAGGACTCTTCCCGGAAGGGACCCAGGTGGCCCCAGGTGGGGGTAGGCAGGGAGGACATGGCCTGCTCCTCCCCTGTTGCTTCCTGCAGGTCCGCCTTCCAAATGCCCAATTATCCTGAGAGCATCGGATCGACCGGTGAGGCGCCGGCTCCCGGCCGACCTGCCACACACTCCCCCCGCCTGCCCGCCCAGCTGCTCGGTTCCATCCGATGGTCTCGTTAGAGCTAATTGCTCTGACATTTCAGCTCTGACAGGGCCAGTGTGACAGGGCGTCTTGGGGGAAGGTGGGCGACTCCTTCCCCGCCTGCTCCCAAAGCGGGAAGAGGCCCTGGAGCCCAGGGGGCTGGGGGAGGCTGGAGGTGGGTGGCTGGTCCATGACCCATTGGGCGTAGCCAGGGCCGGTACAGCTGCCCTGGGACAGGGCAGGAGGGGGAGGGGTGGGACGCAAGCCTCCCTGTCCTCAGCAGCCCCGAGGACCACGGGTGCCCAGGAGCAGCCCAGGGCAGCACGACATCCTGAGTGTCCCCCAAATCCTCAGAGGAAAGTTGTGTGCATGTCCATGCAGGCCTGTGCCCCTGTGAGCAGGGACACCAGTCCCAGGCTCCAGGCTCTGGATACCTCACGTCCCGGGCCCCAGGGCTATGTGTGCATGTGTGTGTCACACAGATGTGTACCTTTCCCAGGACACAAATGGTGCCCACTGGCCACGTCCTGCTCACACTGTGGAAGCAACCTTCAATCCTGGTTTGCTGGGAGCATGGACCTCAGACTCTTGGCACGTGGTTTCTGATAGTGGGGGCCCCCAGAGCTACGGGATGAGGCCCCCCAGACAGGTGCATCCTCTGTTTCCATCTGCAGCCCAGGCTGGGCCCTCCTGTGGTTTGGGGAGAGGAGGGGCAGGAGTCCCATAGCAGGCAAGGCAGGTGCCCTGAGGAGCGGCCAGGAAGCCGGGGTCAGGTGCTGCCTGCCTTTCTCCAGGCCCCTGCGACCCGTTGATGCCAGGGAGCCAGCCGCACGCTGTCATTATGGGCCATTACATCCTCTGGAGGCCCCGGGCGCAAAAAGGCCACAACAGGAAACTCAGCACCTCTTGAGTGGCTGTGATTGTTCCTGGGTGACAGGAGGGGTGGAGGCTGCACAAGGGGCTGGCCCCTCCTCCGGGTTCAGCCCCAGAGCGCACCCCCACCACGCTGGGCCCCGGCCCCTCTGCCCTCGCCCTGCCCCCCAGGGCTGTCTGGGCAGCAGGGACCCCATGTCCTCTGCCGGTGCCTGCCTCCTCTGAGTGGCTTGAAGCCCTACCCACTGTCCCTAGGGCGGGGGCCGCTGGTCTCTGCCGCTTAGATTCCTCCCCCTGGGCTCCCCCAGCACCTGGGGACCCACACCACTGGGTCTTTGAAAGGACAGTGTTGTGGGAGCTGGGAGTCCCGGCCTGGAGACACAGCAGGACCCACATGGGGCCTCAGTCTCCCCTCTGCACAATGGGTCCACAGACACCTCTGCTGTCTGCAGGCAGGTGCTACAGATCACCCCTGGGAGCAGGGGGACCCTCGGGCGCACGGGCCAGAGGACACGAGGGTGCAGAGCCAGGAAAGAAGATGCCAGCTGGGGTGAACCCAGGGGTGTGGAGGAGGGGCCCAGGTGAGGGGCAGGTGTGTTTGGGGAGGGCATCCCAGGATGGACCCACCTGTGCGTGGTCAGGGGAGGTCAGGGGGGCAGCGTGCACCCAGGGAGGGTGTCCTCTGGCGCCTTCCCTCCTGCACTGCCACCTGGCCCCCGGGGAAGGAAGCGTCGCCCCCGCAGAGCCTCCACGCAGGCCCACGACTGCTCAGGTAGGCGAGGGAATTAAAAAACAATATTCGTGTCAGCAGAAGACATTTGCCAAAAGGTTAAATCCACACGCAGTGAAGGGCTGCGCTCCTCCTGCACGGTGCCTGCCCCCCTGCCCCACTCCCCCCTGGGCAAACGGGCAGGCCTGGACCTGCATCCCAAAGGGTCCCTGGCAGCCCACCCTGGAGGGCAGGTGAGGGCCCTGGGGGCTTCCAGGGAGGCCTGCCCAGCATGTCAGGAGGCCTGCATGCTGCTTGGGGACCCCGGGGGCTCAGGCGTGCTGGTTGGCACTGGGGGGTGGCCTACGGCCTCCCTGTCCGCTCGGACCCCGGGGCTCTCGGAGCATATCCTTCCATTGCTGTGTGGGGCACACAGGCATCCCTACAAAAGACTTCCTCTGGGCCAGGCCGTGGAGGCCAAGGCTGCTGCATGAGCCCAAGTCCAGGTGATGAGACAGGCCAGGGCCTACACCAGGTACTGGGTGATGCACTGGGCCCAGTGGGTGGGGGTCCTGGCCTTGGGGCATCCACAGAGGAGGAGGAATGAGCCAGGAGGAGAGCAGATCAAATCAGGGGCAACAAACGTCTGTCACAGAATGAATGCTGGCTAAGCTGGGTTTTGTGGAATGCATAGGAGCTCACCTGCAGAAGAAGGGGGTGAATCTTGCACACTAGGTATCGTGGCCTCCCAAGCACCCCAGGAAGCGGGAAGTGAGAACAGCCGAGGGTGAGAAGACCGGCAGGGGGAGGCATGGGGAGGCACCTCTCTTTGTACTGACTTCTTGGGCTGCTTCCAGAGGGCAATGGGGAGCCATCCAGGGTTGTGAAGGAAGAGTGACATGGTCAGACCAGTTAGGGGGAAGGTCGTGGAGGACAAGGGGTGGCCAGCCACTGTGATGAGGAGCAGGTGGGGCCGCACTCAGGTAGCACGGTGGCCAGGAGCGGACCTGCAGAGAGGGGGACGGGGATGGGATGCCGACAGCAGAAAGCTCGGCTCCAGCGGCCACCTTCCCTGGTGGGCTCAGGCTACACTGTCCCTGCTGGCCGCACCGTGCCCAGGGCACAAGGGAGGTAGGCACCCCTTCAGAGCATGTCCTTTCTCGAGGGGAAATCTTCCCCAAGGGCCCAGGAGCTGCCAGAGGTCTCAGCCAGTGCGTCCTCACACTGTGGCCCAAAGCCGTCCCCAGCAGGCTGGTGCAGAGGTACTCATGCCGGCCTACAGCTGAGGACGTGTGTCCCCGAGTCCCCAGGAGACTGACACCAGTGAGGGGGGGATGTGGGGGCCAGGCCCTTGGGCGTGGGGGGATGGGTGTGTTTCTGGAATGAGCAATGGTCACAGGGCCTTGGGGGTCCACAGGGGCCGAGTGGGGGGCCACGGAGGGCGGGCCGCAGGCCAGGGGAGACGGGCCATCTCCCCCCTGTTACGGACTTCCCTCCCCCGGCTTCCCAGCCTCCTCATGCTGGCGGGATGGACCTTTTTGGAACATTCCAAGTCTCACTGGCCGTGCCTGGGGTTCCAGGCCCTGGGGAAATGGGACAAGGGACGGAGAACAGTCCTGCCGGTGGCATCTAATGGAACGTGCTGTGGGGCCCCGTTGGGAAATTTGGTGAAATGAAGAATCTTCTGGAAAAGCAAATATTTTCCCGATATCCGAGGTTTGAGTCTGGGTTTCTCCTCTTGGGGGTTTCGGGAACACCTGCCACTGAGGTCGAGGGTTTTGCATCACGTGTGCTCTCAGGGTGCCCAGGACAGCACCTCCCTGTATACCTGCCGGTCACCCCCACGTGGGGTGTGTTGCTGAGGGGACCCCAGCCATCCCCAGCCCGGCAGAGGCCGTCCTCTGGAGCCCGTGATTCAGAGCGAGGGCCGCTGCCCCTGCTGGGTGCCTGCGGCGGGGATGCAATTAGATTTAATGGGACAGAGCCCTTTCTCCTGCGCGTCTTCGCTCCCGCCCACCGCCTCCCTCCAGCGGCAGGAGAGGACGCGGGGAGGTGGGAGGTGGGGGACCCACAGGGGCCTTGACGTCAGCTCAGCCTATAAGAGGCCGCCTGGCAGAGGGCTGTGAGGCGAGCCCCGGACCCACGCCGGCGCCATGCCCACTCCCAACACCGCCTCGCCGCAGGCCAAGGGCTTCCGCAGGGCTGTCTCGGAGCTGGACGCCAAGCAGGCCGAAGCCATCATGGTAAGGGGGCTGCCGGTGGCCAGAGGGACCGGAAGTGCAGAGTGTCCCCCAAAGGCTGATGGGGGCCCCGGACTCAGCGTCCACATGACACCACGGACCTGGGCACAGTGTGGGGTCCTGGCTGTGGGCACCTGCTCTGCCCAGGCTGGCAGGCGACCCCCGTGCCTGGGTGTTTGCATCTTGTGGGTGGTTCCTCCCGGGCCCTGGTGGCGGCTCCTGGTGGGAGGCACTGGCCACCCAGGGGTGCAGGACCCGGTGCTGAGCCCAGGGGTGGCCGGGGCTCCGGGGTGATTTCCACCTGTCCACCGGCCACGCGTCCATGCCCATGAGTGACCTCCTGTCCTGAACCCCACTTCCCCTCCCTAGCACCCCCGGGCCCCCCTGACAACCAGGACAGCCTCCAAAGCATCGCCCAGCACCCCGGGGACCCCGAGGTCAGCAGCTCTGTGCTGGCCAGCGCCCCCATGAAACTGGATAATTGGAGGCCTCTCCGGCTGTCAGAGGGTCTCCGTGCCCTCGGGGATTGGCCCGGGATCATCAGCTCCCAAACATTTCAAACGGGCTTTTGTTTTTAGACCTTGGATGAGAGCATGATTTGGGTTCTGGAAATGCGATTTGCAGGCACCTGCTCAGGGAACTGCCCCCCTGTCCCCTCAGTGGTTCTCCTCACCCCGGGAGGCCCAGGGCTCTCCGACCTAGGGCTGCAGACCTGCTCTGTCCACACCCGGAGGCCAAGTGGGGGCTCGAGGGGTTTCTCCTGCTCCCTCCCCACCATCTTATTGGAAGTTCAGCTCCGAGGGATGAGCCCCAGACGTGCAGCTCCTCCTCCATGCAGGCTCTGGGGCTCATGGCCTTGGGGACAGGCTGTGGATGGGCACCTGGGTCCAGATGAAGAGCCACATGTCCCTGTGCTGTGGGGAAGGGCCGGGGGAGGAGGGTCATAAGGAGAGGTCATTCAGAGGGGCTGGTGTGGGGGGCCCTCCTAGGAGCCAGACTACGCCCTCTGGCCGATGTCCACCTCAGGGTTTTGCGTCACCTCCTGTCACCTCCTCCGGGTGGGGGCCCAGGGGCCGAAGAATGCAGCCTGAGGGTGCCAGGGGCACCTCCCCTCACCACACCCACCCCTAGCCTGTGACTACACACCTTCCTGGCTGCCCCCGGGCTTAGTTCTGTCCCCGCAGGTAAGGCCTGGCCGGCCAGTCCCTCTCCCACGGGCAGCAGGTGCTCACGGACACCGGTGGGTCAGAACCGGGATGGGAGCGGCCGAGGGCTGGGGGAGCTGGGCGTGCCCTGTCCCCACAGTCCCCGCGCTTCATCGGGCGGCGCCAGAGCCTCATTGAGGACGCACGCAAGGAGCGAGAGAAAGCAGAGGCCGCGTCGGCTGCCTCCTCGGAGCCCGGAGACCTCCTGGAGGCCGCGGTGTCCAAGGAGAAGGACGGGAAGGCCATGCTGAACTTGCTCTTCACCCTGCGGGGCGCCAAGACCTCTTCGCTGTCCCGAGCCGTGAAGGCATTTGAGGTGAGAGGGGTAGGTGTGCACCTGCGGCTGCTGTGGGCAGGGCTGTCCTCTCCATGGGACTCACACAGAAGTGTGGCTGCCCAGGTCACAGAGGGCGATGAGGGGAGAGGGTCCCAGGAGCCCTGGGCCTGGGGTTTTGCCCGTCTGAGAGCTCCGGGGGGCCCGACGGCCCTCAGAGTAGCCCTCATGTCCTTGGGAACTCCCTGAGCCCCAGCTCTGGGGCTGAGGCCACCAGCTCTGCCACCCCTACCACCTCACACATGGGGTGACACACGGGGTGAGTGGGTATAGCTCCCAGCAAGGCAGCCTGGAAAGTTGGGGTCCCCCACACCCACCTGCCCCTGACGGACTCTGGCTAATGTGACAGCTGACGGCATTAGCTGCTCTGGCCACACCGGGCCGGGCGGGACACTGGCTCCTGGCACACGCACCCAAATGACATTAGAGCTGGACTCTTCCAGCAACTGGACGGCTGTGTGGCCCGAGGGCCCGTTGAGACCCAGGCGCCCTCGTTGCTGGGCGACGGGAGGTGGTGCGGAGCGGAGCCTTCCTGCCAAGCCCCTGGGCGCTCCGCGGCGCTGAGCGGGGGCTTGAGGCTCCTGGGGGCTGCAGTGGGCTCCACTCCCAGCCCTGGATGGGGCCACCAGGGGTGGCAGACCTTCCAGCTGGCAGCTGGGGACTTGGACTGTCTGGGTGTGGCCGAGGGACACGTCTCGTTACCCCGAGCACTGGATGCGATGACTCCCATTACACAAGGTGGACAAAACCCCATCTCCCGGCCGCAAGCCCTGCCCAGGCCGCAGGCTCTGACCCGAGTGGGGAGAGCTTGGGTGTCCCCGGCCACAAACATCTGACCCCACAGTGGCTCCTCCTTCCCATCTCCCCGTCTCCTGTCCCCCTCTATCTCTCCCTTGTTCCCTAAGACGTTTGAAGCCCAAATCCACCATCTGGAGACCCGGCCCGCCCAGAGGCCACGGGCAGGGGGCCCCCACCTGGAGTACTTTGTGCGCTGTGAGGTGCCCAGTGCTGACCTGCCCGCCCTGCTCAGCTCCGTGCGCCGGGTGGCGGAGGATGTGCGTGGTGCCGGGGAGAACAAGGGTGAGGCTGCTTGAGGACAACCCCTGACCTTGAGATGGGGGTGCAGAGGCTCTCACAGGGGACCCCTGGGGTGACCCACGTGCAGCTTGGGGGGCCCCCTCCCCGCTGGTTCAGGCCCTTGTCCGTCTGTGTGCTGTCTGCCTGGCAGTCAGAGCCCCCTGCCCCCCTGCCCTCTGTCCCCTGCCCTCCTGCCTCGAGGAAGCCCCAAGGGAGGCTGCTCCTGGGGTGGCCTGACACTCATGAAAGCTTGTTCCATCCAACACCATGAAGTCCTCTGGTTCCCAAGGAAAGTTTCTGAGCTGGACAAGTGCCACCATCTAGTCACCAAGTTTGACCCTGACCTGGACTTGGATCACCCGGTGAGCCGGTGCCCACGGGCCTCCTGGCTTCCTGTGCCCCCGTAGTCACGGCTAGGGTGGTGGGGTGGGCCCCAGGCTGACCCCAGATGGGGCATTTGTCTGTCTGCTGTCTGGCTCCCAGGAGAACCACTAAGGTCTGGCTAAATGCAACCACCAGGCACCCCGCAGGTGGGGTGGGCAGGGAGGCGATGGTGGGCAGGGAAAGGGTGGTGGGCAGGGAGGGGGTGGTGGGCAGGGAAAGGGTGCTGGGCAGGGAAAAGGAAGTGGGCAGGGAGGGGGCGGCAGGCAAGGAGGGGGTGTCAGGAAGCCTCTCCAGCGCGACCACTGTGCCGCCAGGGCTTCTCGGACCAGGTGTACCGCCAGCGCAGGAAGCTGATTGCAGAGATCGCATTCCAATACAAGCAGTAAGGACCCTGGGGCTTCAGTCTCAGCCCGGACCCATCCTGGAGGGTAGAGCTGGTGGGGGAGGGGACGTCTCTGTCACCATCACTGTGGACACTCAGCTGAGGAAAGCAGGCCACTTGCCGAAGCTGCATGGCTGCCAAGTGCTCAGCCCCAAGGCCTTCCTGTCGGCCCTCCCCCACATCCTCCCCGACGGTGCCCCGCTGACTGCCACCTCCCCCCGCAGTGGTGACCCCATTCCCCGAGTGGAGTACACGGCCGAGGAGATTGCCACCTGGTAAGGTCCCTGCCGGGGTGGAAGGGACAAGGAGGGCCCTGTGCGAAGGCCATGGGTAGAGGAGGGACTTCCCAAGGCCCTGACTGTCCACCTGGAGCGAGAGGCTGCTGGTGGGTTGGCCTGGCCCTCTGACCCTCTGTCCCTCAGAACCCCACCCCTGAAGCCACAGGCAAAGGTCCCTCCCAGTGGCCAGGGTCTTCAGGGTCCGGCCAGAGGCCTGCCGTGAGGGGCCCCTCAGAGTGCCCACGAGGGGATGAGGGGATGAGGGGATGGGATGGGGGGGCCCCGCAGCCAGGCCTGGGCTCCTCATCTGCAGGAAGGAGGTCTACACCACCCTGAAAAGCCTGTATGTGACCCATGCCTGCCGGGAGCACCTGGAGGCCTTCCAGCTGCTGGAGCGCTTCAGCGGGTACCGTGAGGACAGCATCCCCCAGCTGGAGGACGTGTCCCGCTTCCTGAAGGGTGCGTGTGCCGCAGGGGACAAGCCCAGGGACGGAGGTGTCCCCCCTGGGCATGGAGGCGCCCCTGCCCTGGCTCCGTGCCCTGACCACCCGTGGTCCTTGCAGAGCGGACAGGCTTCCAGCTGCGGCCCGTGGCCGGTCTGCTGTCCGCAAGGGACTTCCTGGCCAGCCTGGCCTTCCGAGTGTTCCAGTGCACGCAGTACATCCGGCACGCGTCCTCACCCATGCACTCCCCCGAGCCGTGAGTGTGCACCTGCTCCCCCCGGCCCTGCCCACACTGCCCAGCCTCACGCAACAGGGCCAGCAGGGCGCTCATCTGCGGGTGGAGGGCCTGGGTGTGGAGCATGAGGGCGGGTGCAGGGGGGTGGGCTGCTGGTCCCCCAGCCCCCCCGCGCCACCCCTCTCCCCACCCTCACAGGGACTGCTGTCATGAGCTGCTGGGGCACGTGCCCATGCTGGCTGACCGGACCTTCGCTCAGTTTTCCCAGGTGTGTCTTCGAGGGCTGGAGAGGGGGGCGCTGTGGTCCTGGGCTGTGGTCCAGGGCTGGGGGCTGGGGGCTGTCCGGGGCTCCTGCCACCTGAGCCATTCCACCCGAACTGTGCCCAAATCCCTTAGTGGCTGGACGGTGGCCACTTGGGTCCAGGAGGCTTCAAGGACCTGCGTCATCCTGGGATAGAGGGGCAGGTGGGCCGTGTGGGGTGTGCCTGGACCCCTTCTGGGAAAATCACCTTATAAAACAGGAGTCAGCCCCCCTGGTGCAGAGCTGACCTGGGGAGGGCAGTCCCATGGCCTCTGCTGCCACCTGCTGGCGTCCTAAAGAACAGCAGGGAGCGGTCTTGGTCTTTTGATTCATCTTGAGGGCCCCTCATCCCTGGAGGGTCCTTCACCCCTGCAGGGTCCCCCCATCCCAAGAGTGTCCCTACATCCCTGGAGGGCTCCCCATCCCTGGAGGGTCTCCATACCAGGAGGGCCCCTACATCCCTAGAGGGTCCCCCCATCCCTGGAGGGTCCCTCACCCCTGCAGGGTCCCCCCATCCCAGGAGTGTCCCTACATCTCTGGAGGGCTCCCCATCCCTGGTGGGCCCCCCATCCCTGGAGGGTCCCTCACCCCTGCAGGGTACCCCCCATCCCAGGAAGGTCCTTATATCCCTGGAGGGGCCCCCCATCTCAGGAGGATCCCTACATCTCTGGGAGGTCCGTCACCCTTGCAGGGTCCCCCCATCCCAGGAGGGTCTCTATATCCCTGGAGGGCCCCATCCCTGGAGGGTCCCTGCATCCCTGGAGGATTCCCCCATCCCTGAAGTGTCCTTGTATCCCTGGAGGGTCCCTATATCTCTGGAGGGTCCCTCACCCCTGCAAGGTCCCCCCATCCCAGGAGAGTCCCCATATTCCTGGAGGATCCCCCATCCCTGAAGGGTCCTTGTATCCCTGGAGGGTCTCTGAATCCCCAGAGGGTCCTTGCGTTCTGGGTAATGTCCAGGAGGCCCCTGGAGCAGGCGCCCATGCAGTGGTGAGCTGAGCCCTCCCTCCTCAGCTTCTCCTGCCTCCACAGGACATTGGGCTCGCGTCCTTGGGGGCTTCTGATGAGGAAATTGAGAAGCTGTCCACGGTGGGTGCCTTCCCCTGCGGGGCCTTGGGGGGTGGACTCAGGACACCTGGGCTCAGGCCAGGGACCCCTATCTGAGCTGAGGTGTCCACCTCTGTCTAGGGAGTGTCACCTTTACTCTGTGACCCCCAGAGCCTGGCCAGGCTCTGTTGGGGGAGTGGGGGGTGCCCGAGGGGTGGGGGGTTGGCAGTGCCCACGGCTGCCTCTGCAGCAACACTATGGCTGTCCTGCCAGCTGTACTGGTTCACAGTGGAGTTCGGGCTGTGCAAGCAGAATGGTGAGGTGAAGGCCTATGGCGCTGGGCTGCTGTCCTCCTACGGGGAGCTCCTGGTGAGGGCCCCCCTGCCACGGCTCCCAGCCCAGGGAGGGGGGTGGTCACACGGGGCCTCCCGGGGACCAACCCATCAGGGGGCCAAGAAACTCATCCCACCCACACTGGGCCCCAGGCCTGGGGAGGAGGCTGTGGAGTCAGGCCATGAACTCCCCCACCCACGGAGCCTGGGGTGTGGGGCTCCTGAGACCCCTGGTCTCCCCCAGCACTCCCTGTCTGAGGAGCCCGAGATCCGGGCCTTCGACCCAGACGCTGCGGCCGTGCAGCCTTACCAGGACCAGACCTACCAGTCGGTCTACTTTGTGTCTGAAAGCTTCAGCGATGCCAAGGACAAGCTCAGGTAGGCCAGGGCTCCAGGGCCTCGACACCCGCCCCCCTCCCCCGCCCCCAGATGGGCTAGCCCACAAGCAGGGCCTGTGAGCCCTCTGGACAGAGAAAACTGTGCACACCCTGCCCACAGCAGGACCCCCAAAAAGTCCTGGGGAGGGAGGGGCACACCTGCCAGACTGGTGGCCAGGGCAATGTCAGGTTCTAGGGGACAGAGTTTGACTTTTACCAGAAGGATGTGTGGGACCCTTCCCAGCCTCCTGCAGGCTGAACAGCTGGGGCCGTGGGATGGGAGCAAGGAGGGGCGGGGTGGCTGGGAGGGAGCAAGGAGGAGTTCGCAGGGGGGCCGGGGCGGGGGCTGAGGGCCGGTGACCAGCGGCCTCGGCAGAGGGGGCTAAGCCCCGTGCATCCCACCTGCTCGTCCTCAAGAAGGGCCTTGTTTCGCAGCCAGAGGCTGTGTGTTCAGAGGCGGGAGACGGGGAGGGCTGGATCCCACAGGCAGGGGGTAGTAGGGACAGGAACAGACCTGGAAAGGACTCCTGGAGGGGTGGGGTGGGACAGGGGTCCAGCAGAGGCCTGCATCGGAAAGGCCTGCCCCTCCCCTGCCGCCTACCCTTGGAGCAGGCCTCGGCCCTCCCCCTCCCCCCCCCCCCCCCCCCCCGCTGCCCCCATCCCCTCACCCCCATCTCATCCAGTCGGTTGGTCTGGTCACAGGGAGCTCTCGCCCTGCACTGATGAAAGAGGCTGCAGACTCTGCCCCAGGCTGGCCCGCTCCTCCCTATCTCCCCAGTGCCCCCCGAGTCCCCACCAGGTGACCGAGGGCCCATATGCCCTGCCCTCCCTAGGAACTACGCTTCCCGCATCCAACGCCCCTTCTCCGTGAAGTTCGACCCATATACGCTGGCCATCGACGTGCTGGACAGTCCCCACGCCATCCGGCGCTCGCTGGAGGGGGTCCAGGACGAGCTGCACACCCTCGCCCATGCGCTCAGCGCCATCGGCTAGCTGCAGCCGGAGAGGCCCCTGCAGTCTCCTCACCCTTCCCCGGCCTCCCCCGGCCCCTGCCCAAGCAAGGGGCTGGGGCACTGGGCACCCCCAAGAGCCTGCCAGAGACCCTCCCCACAGGAAGGCACCCCACCAACCCCCACCCTGCTGCTTCCTGGCTCTGCCTGCAGTGTCCTCGTCCTGCCCGTGATGCTGTGCGCTGCCCACTCACAATCCCAATAAAAGAAAGAATCCCTCTGAGCCCCCCTGGTGTCGTCTGTGTGTGGGGCTCGTGGGCCATGAAGCCATCCTGGGCCCCTCTTGTCCCGCTCCTGGCCTGGCTCAAAGTTTTCTGTCTCCCTCCTCCTCTAAGACCCCACCAGGCAGCCCAGGCCCAGACAGGGGACCCCTCTGTGCCTGGATGCCCTGCTTGCCCCGGAGGACCAGCCTGTGCTGAGCTCCAGCAGCTCTGAGGGCATAGGTAGGGGGTCCTGGGTGAGCCCCCCATCCTCATGGTGTGGCAGTGCAGGGGTGGGGACTGGCCATCAGAGCCATCCCGGGGCTCACAGCTCTGCGTTGGGAGGTTTCCAAGGCAGGGCTGCAGGCTGGGTCCTCCCCACAAGCCAGCAGTTCCCACTGCAGGGGAGACAGGGCCCCAGGGGCCAGCCCGTAGCAGGTGCAGGAACGGGGCCCTGAGGCATCCCACTCGCACAGAGCAGGGCCTAGAAATTGTCCCAAAAATGTGTTCTGAGCTGGTTCCCAGAGGGCCTCTCTGGGCCTGTGTCCCCAGCAAGGCAACTGGGGGCTGGACTCTGGGCTCTGTAAGCTGCGCCTCTGCTCACTCGACGGGGCTGCACATGGCCCTCCAGCCGGGGCCCCAGCCTCCTCCAGCGCTGGCCCGGTCTGTGGTGCCCCTTCTCCTTCCTACTCTGCCCTGGTCCTTGGAGAGAGCAGCCTGCGGGCTTCCCAGGAGGGGCCGGGCTCCGTGCTTGCCATGGGGTGGAAATGCCAGCCGGTGTCCTGGGCCCTGCTCACTCCCCGCAGCCACACACAGCCCGGGCCCTGGCTTTAAGCTTTTAGGATGTCAATCCCAGCAAACTCCTACTCGTCTGTCAGGGCCCTCCGGGGCAAAGGCTTCTTCCCCAGCCCTCCCTGGAGGTCTGTCCTCCTGTCCTCTGTGCCTCAGGTACCGTGTCTGTGCCCAGACCTCCCATACCTTCCTCTCTTGAGCCCATGAGACCCCAGTGGGGCATTTCTGATGGCTGTGAGCTCCACTGAGACCCCGAGGGAAGGGCTGACAGCTGGCCCTCACCCCTTGGGCCCTCCGCCCTCTCACCTGGGTCTGCCTCCACCCAGTTTCCCAGGCTGCAGACGCCACGGGCTCCGTGGTGGCCTTGGGGATTGCTGCACAGCCTGGGTGGACGCGACAGTGGGGATAGCACCCCATGACAGTCGGCATCCGCCCTTTACAGAGAGCGGCATGGGCACAGCCTGAGTTCAGAGTGTGTGGACCCTGTGCAGGGACACAGGCCAGGGCTACCTGGGCAGAGGGTCCAGACTGGACACTGGGGTCCATGCCTAGGCAGGGGTGCAGGAAGCCCCCAGCCCCTCCTGCCCCTGGGTGTGAAGTGAGAGAATGGGGCAGGGCTCAGCCTGTCCCAGACCTGGTGGCAGGGGGAGGGGGAGAGGGTCCTGACCTCTCTCCTGGCCCTGTCCATGGGATTGGGGAGCAGCACAGGGGCCCCAACCATGTGACAGTCCAGGGCATCGATAGTCTGGAAGGGGCCAGCATGGAGGGGGCGGGTGCGGAAAGAGCTCCAGAAACAGGGGCAGACACGGAGAGGGAGCGTGGGCAGGACATATGGGGCCCCACACAGGGGGTGTCTGCAGCCCCCACAGTAGAGTTGAGAAGTGCGGCCCCACCTGAATGTCTGCACAGCGGCCGGTCCCCGAGCTCGGCCCTCTGCACGGTACTCTGGGGTGCTAGGGGTCTCAGGGCTGCTGTGCTGGGGCTGGGGGGTGGGCTGTGAGCAGGGAGGAGATGCTCCCCCACAAGCGCCCCCCTCATGGTCTTGCACCATCCTAGGGACCTGGAGGGCAGACCAGGGACTGGCTGGGGTCCAGGGCCCGGGCAGAAGAAGCCCCCAGCTCTGGCCCCCAGCTCCCCTGCACTAATGTGGAAAATGTGGCTCAGGCAAGGCCCAGGTGGGGGGCTCTGCCCCCGTGGGGACATTTGGCCCCAGCTGTTAGTGGCCATCAGGCCCCTCGTTAAGACTCTAATGACCCCGAGGCCCGGGGTGCTGACGACCAAGGAGCTCTTCCCGCAGACCCAGCACTGGGGAAATGATCCAGAAATTGCAGCCTCAGCCTCCGGCCATCTGCCACCCCCTCATGGCCAGGCCGTGGGCTCGGGAGCTATAAAGCCAGGAGGGCCCAGCAGCCCCCAGCCCCCGGGACCAGCTGCACCCCGACACGGCCGGCAAACAGGTCTGTCCCCACGGGCTCCCCGCCGCCGCCTCCCCGCCAGCCTGTGCTCTCAAGGCAGCAGGAGGAGAAGAGCTGCCTCGGGGCCTTTGCGGGGTGGGCTCAGGGTGGGGGGGGCCGTGCCCCTTGCCAGCCTCAACCCTGCCTGTCCCCAGGTCGCCATGGCCCTCTGGATGCGCCTCCTGCCCCTGCTGGCCCTGCTGGCCCTCTGGGCGCCCGCGCCCACCCAAGCCTTCGTTAACCAGCACCTGTGTGGCTCCCACCTGGTAGAGGCTCTGTACCTGGTGTGCGGGGAGCGCGGCTTCTTCTACACGCCTAAGGCCCGCCGGGAGGTGGAGGACCTGCAGGGTGAGCCCCCGCCGCCCCCGCCCTGGCTCCCTACCTGGCTCCAGGGGCAGGCCAGGTGGAAATATTAAAAAGAAAAATGACTTTCCCTTGGTCTACATCCTGCAAGGGACCAGCTCCTTGGTCAGGGTCGGGCACCAAAAGCCTGAGGGCAGCCTCCCACCTTGGCACCACCCTGGGGCCTGGGAGCCACTGGCACGGGGTGAGGTGGGCGGGGCGCGCTCTCTCCCTGACCCTGACCCGCTCTCCGCCTGGCTCCTCCGCAGTGAGGGACGTGGAGCTGGCCGGGGCGCCTGGCGAGGGCGGCCTGCAGCCCCTGGCCCTGGAGGGGGCCCTGCAGAAGCGAGGCATCGTGGAGCAGTGCTGCACCAGCATCTGCTCCCTCTACCAGCTGGAGAATTACTGCAACTAGGGGCGCGGGGGGCAGGACGTGGCAGCACCTGCTGCAGGTCACGGTGGCCGCAAGCCTTCGGCTCTCTGCACCCCAAGTGATTCAATAAACCCTCTGAATGAGCCCTAGTGGTGTTGTCTGTGCGGCGCAGGGGTTGAGGTGTGGGCCAGGGGCCCTTCCAGGGACCCCCTGTTTCCTGTTCTCTCTACACCAGCCCCCCCAAACTTGGCCCCTGCCCACTGGGTGCCCAAAGGCAAGCTCCTGCCCATTGTCGGCTGCCCCCTGCCCCAGGTGCTAGGAGGTCCCATGGCCCCTGGCTGCTTCAGCACAGGACAGAGAAGGACCTCGGGGGCTCTGGGGGGCCTGGGGGCTGGTTGGGAGCAGATTTCCTTAGCTCAAAAGCCTTGAGCTCTCGGGGGCCCCCAGAGAGCTTTCCAAGGAAAGGGAATAAGAATATTCCAGCAGTTTCTCCCCACCTAGGCCTGCAGTGCTCTACCTGTAGTGCTATTTCTGATGGAGGCCATGCAAAGGGAAGAGACTGAGTGGGGGCCGGGGACAAGAGAGTGCCCAGGGCTGGGCCTTTCTCCTGCCCCGCCAGCACCCCCGCTCTGGACAGGCCTAGCACTGCCCCAGCCGCAGCCCAGATCCTGCCAGAGGAACTCCTGAGTGCCCTGGAGGAATCAGAAGCCAGATGGCAACCCTTGAGCTGAGGGACGGGCTTGGATCCTGTGGTTACTGGGCTGGGGCCTCGGGCCTAGCACTTAGGGAGGTCCTGGCTGTGTTCCCCCAAGAACTGCAGCCCACAGGGCCAGGGCCAGGGCTGGGTCTCCCTGCTGCCCTGAGGCCCTCTCTTCCCACTCGGCAGCCCCAGACCCAGTGGTCAGGACTAAGGATGAGGCCACTTGAGGTTCAGGTGTTCAGGGCTCCTCCAGTGTGGGTCCACTGGGCACCCCGCCTGAGCCGTCATCCGGCGTGCCAGAGGACCTGGGGGCTGTCTGGGCTGGCTGTGGCCTGGGAGGTCAGCGGGTGACCCTGGCTGCACAAAAGTCTGGCCGGCCAGCAAGTCGCCCAAGCCAAACCAATCTGCACCTTTCCTGAAGGCTCCGCCCGGGCTGGGGCCTGGGATGGCTGGGCCTGGGGCTGGGTGCCCGGGTCCCCTGAGGCTGCAGACCACTCAGAGGTGGCCTCGGAGCCCGAAGTAGATCCTCCTGCTGGGGCCTGGCTGTCCTGGCAGCCTCTCTGAGCCCTGAGGTCCCTTCCCGGGCCACCCCCTCCCCGCGACCTCGACACCCCCAGAGGCAATGTGGCCATCCCCAGCTAGCTCCGCCCCTGGAGCGGCTGGTCGGACACTGGACCCGGAAGAGGAGGGGAGGAGGTGGCTGGCATCAGTGGCGAACTGTCCATGGGAACAGCCAGGTGGCCCCATCCGCAGGGGTAGAGGCCGGGGCGTCCTGCAGGAGTTGAGGTATGTCAGTGCCCGTGGGCCGGGCTGCGCGCAGCTGGGACGGGGAGCAGGCTGGTGGGGTCAGGGCGTCCCAGAGTCAGCAGTTAGCCCAGCCTGGGTCCTGGCTGCCTGGCTGCTGGCGGGCAAGACCCTGAAAGATGACACAGGGGCTCCTTTCTTTCAGGTGCCAGTGAATTCTGGGAGCCCCCTGGAGTCCAGGAGCATGTGGGGCCTTCCCAGCTGGGGGACTCAGCACAGCCGGTGTCGGGTGGTGCTGGGGGCTCGGGGGCGTCCCTGAGGTCTTCCCTCCTGGGGGGCACGGTTCGGGAGAGGGCTCATGCCCTTGCGGTGGGAAAGGCTGCCCACCCAGAGACCCGGTTACGATATGCGGTCCCTCTGGGCCCCCCTGCCTGGGCTGGGGCCTGTCCCTCCTGAGACTGACCCCAGGCCTGAAGCCCAATCCAGCTGAGCCTTCTTGCCCGGCCCCCAGCCCCCAGCCCCCCGCGGCTGTATTCTTAAAAGGGCAGGAGGGAGACTCCCCGCACCCCCTGCACCAACGGATCCCGGCAGTGGGGAGAAGTGGGTGCCCATGGTCACCAGGGTCCAGGTGACAGAGGCGGGATCAGACCCAGTCTCCTGCTTGGCACCACCCTGAGTACCGAACCTGACGCCCCCCAGGTCACCCTATGGAAGCCAGGCCCACAGACCTTGGCTCTGCCACCCCATCAGGGCGCGCGCTCCGCCTCTTCTGGGAATCGGGAGGACAGTCGTCCGGTGCCCTCAGACCCTGCCTGCCCTTGGAACCTGGGCTCTCCTCGCCGGCGGGGCTGCCAGTGGCGCTCAGCGGCATCCAGTCCAAATGCCCTTCGGCAGGGGCAGCGGAATGTGGAGGAGCAGCCCCCTGACCCTGCTGGGCCCCCATCCCCCTCACTGGAGGGCCAGGGTCTCCTGGGGGACACTGCAGGCCCCCCTCACTCCCCACGCACTTGCTCTCCGGTCTGTTCTGTGTCCCACTGTCACTGTTGAACCCGTATTCTCAAGGGGGAGACTGAGGCTGGAGCCAGGATGTCTGTCCCTCGGTGCCCACACACAGAGGACGTGCTGCCAGTGCAGCTGCCTCCAGGCTGGCTCCCCAGATTGCACCTGCCCCTGGCACCGATAAACTGGCACTTCCGCCTGGCCATTGGGGCAGTATTTGCCTTGTCGTGTCAGTAAATATTGACCGTCCTCGCTGCTCTCCAGGCCGGAGCAGACCCTGAGGGGCAAGGGAGGCAGATGCAGGGATGCCAGGGTGGGTGCCCTGCCCTTGGGGGCCTGCTGCCTGGAGGGGGCCAGCCCCGGAGAGGGAGCGAGACCAGGAACCGGTGGCCTGAGCTCTTGGAAAGGCCCCCCCGGCGGAGCCCCGGCGGAGCCCTGGGCAGCGTCTGTGTCCCTCCGGGCCGCGAGGGGAGACACGCGCGTCCCCTCTTGGGGAGCCTGGCCTGGGACCCCGCCCGCTCGGGCCCCTGCGCGGCGCCTTCAGGGAGGGGCACCTGCCTGTGCCAGGAAGGGGGACAGGGCGGCCGTTTGCAGACACGACCAGCAGAGGGCGCCAAAGCCCCACTTTTGAAGTGTCCCTCGGTCCTGCCGCCGCCTCCTCCCTGCAGCTCACAGGAGCTGCCCTGGCTCTGAGGCCTAGAGGGGGCGGGCGGGGGTCTCCGTCCCCCGACCCCCACCCTGCCCTGGCCAAGTACGGTCTGGGCTTCCCTGCGGGACCAGCTAGACAAAAGTCCATTCTGGGAGAGTCTCCAGGGAGAGCCTGAGCCCCGGCCCCCCGAACGGCGGGGCCCTGGGGCCTGGGGTGGACAGGCCTGGGGTGGCTTTCTCCAGCACCCCCACCCCAGCGGGGGCTGAGCTCCCGAGGCCAGTGGAGGGCCGGGCGCCCGTGCCCAGTCCGTGCTCTGCCGAGGGGTCTGAGGGTGCTGAGGGCTTCGCAGCGGGGGGCTGTGATCACTGTGGGGCCAGGAGGTCCCTCCAACCCCAAGGCTTTGGGGGGGCAGAGACCCTGGGGCCCAGGAGGCCTCAGGCAGGGGTCCAACTGGGTCAGGGTTATTTCTTTCCCACGTGTAGCCTCGTCCCCACCCAAGTGCCGAGAGGAGAGAGGTCAGTTCCAGAAAGAACATTTTGGGGTAGGAGGCGGACAGGGATCTGGGAAGTGTGGAGGCCAACAGGGTGGCGGGGGGCTGGCTCTCCTCCCCCCCTCCCTCCGGCACTATTGTTTCTGGCCTCGGCACAGGGACAGCAAGGCGGATTCCTTCGAAAGTGGACACTGATGGAGGCGCCTCCCCATCATCCCCTACAGCGTGGTCAGGCCACGCCGGCGCCGAGCCCCACCGGCCCCCCACGCCCCTCGGGTCCACAGCTCCCAGGTCGCCCACCAACCCCTCCCTACCTCAGTGCCTCCTGCCCATCTGTGGATGTGGGGGGACCAGGGCCCACGGCCTCCAGGGCTCCACTGAGAGGTCCCTGATGCTGCCCCCGATGCAGAGCTCTGGGCTATACTGAGAGTTCACCCCAAGACTCCCACGCTCCCAGGCACTGGGCAGAGACACGGGGCTCTGGGGGCACTGCCGAGCCCACGGCCAGGGGGAGGCTGGAACCTGTAGGATGCGGGAAGTCACCTGGGGCTGCCTCCCCAGCTCCCTTCACGCGGGGAGTCTCAGAATGTCCCGACCCCAGAGACTGGGACTGCCGGACCATGTCGCAGGGTCACTGGGGGGCTGAGCCTGGGCCCCTACAGTCACACTTGGGGCTCCCCGTCTGTGAGCCCAGGAGGGCAGGTCTCCCCAGGGAGGACAGAAGGCCTTGAGGTCCCGGCCTGGGGGTCACAAGCCCCTGAGCCTCTGGGCAGGCCCCGCCCCCTCCAGCCCCGCGTGGACGGGGCTGCTGAGCCATCAGAAATTGGGGGGGCGGGGGCCCGCATTCGCCGGCCTCGCTCTGACCCTCTTCCCAGCCCATCTGTGTTTTTGGAAAACAGAGCCAGCGCCCCAGCAGCCCTGCCAGCTTGTGGCCATTCCCGCTGTGACTCCGAGCCCACTCCTTTGTTCTTCAAAGGCCGTCCTCCCTCCAGAACCTGGCCCAGGTCCAGGCCAGCCTCCCGCGGGGCCACCTTGCCTGCCCCCCGACGCCTAGGCCCAGTTGCTGAGGGACGTTGGAAATTCTCTTCCCTCTCTGGACCTCGGCTTCTGCACTGTGGCCCGCGCGGATGCTCACTGGGCCTCAAGACAGGGCTGGGAAGAGGTGAACTGGGGAGGCCTGGAGTAAAGCTGAGGCTCTGAACCTGCGGCTCTGGCTTTTCCTGACCCTCTTCGACCCTCCCTGGTACTCCCTGGCCCTCCCCGACCCTCTCTGTCACCCCCTGGCCTTCCCTGACACTCCTTGACACCCCCTGACCCTCCCCGGCCCTCCCTGGCCCTCCCTGATCCTCTGTAATCCTCCCTGACCCTCCCTGACACCCCTGACTTTCCCTGACCCTCCCTGAACCTCCATGTCCCTCCTGACACTCCCAAACCCTCCAAGGCCCTCCATGGCCTTTCCTGTCACCCCCTGGCCTTCCCTGACACTTCTTGACACCCCTTCACTCTCTCTGGCCCTCCCTGGACTTCCTGATCCTCTGTCACTCTCCCTGGCCCTCTCTGACACCTGCTGGCCCTCCTGACCCTCCCTGACACCCCCTGGCCTTTCCTGATACTCCCTGAAATTCCATGGCCTTCCCTAACACCCTGTGGCCCTTCCTGACACTCCCTGATCATCTGTAATTCTCCTTGACCCTCCCTAGCCCTTCTTGACCTTTCCTGACCCTTTCTGACATCCCCTGGCCCTCCCTGACCCTCCATGGCCCTCCATGGCCTTCTGCAATCCTCCCTGACCCTCCCTCACACCCCCTGGCTTTCCCTGACACTCCTCAAACCTCCATGGCCCTCCCTGATACCCCCTCCCCTTCCTTGGACCTCCACAGCCCTCCACACCCCTTTCCCATCCCCTGTAACCCTCCCTGACCCTCCCTGGCTCTCCCCGACCATCTCTGTCACCCTCTGATCTTCCCTAACACTCCTTGACACCCCTGACCCTCTCCGACTCTCCTTGACCCTCCCTGACCCTTTATGGCCCTCCCTGGCCCTTCTTGGTCCTCTTCGACCCTCCATGCCCCTCTCTCATCCCTTGTAACACTCCCTGACCCTCCCTGGTCCTCCCCAACCCTCTCTGTCACCCTCTGGCCTTCCCTAACACTCCTTGACACCCCATGACCCTCCCCGGCTCTCCCTGGCCCTCTCTGACCCTCCCAGACCCTCCCTGGCCCTCCCTGGCCCTTCTTGGTTCTCCTCAACCCTCCATGCCCCTCTCTCATACCCTGTAACCTTCCCTGGTCCTCCATGACCCTCTCTGTCACCTCCTGGCCTTCCTTAACACTCCTTGACACCCCATTGACCCTCCCCGGCCCTTACCTGATCCTCTATAATTCTCTCTGACCCTTCCTGGCACTTCCTGGCCCTCCCTGGCCCAACTTGGTCCTCCCCAACCCTCCACGGTACCCTGGCGAGGTCTGACATGCTCAACCTGTCAAAGAGATCTTTAAGGAGCAGGGGTAGAGGAAGGGTGGAAAGGCCCTCCCCAGGCCTAGAGGATGGGTTGGTCCCTGGGGGCCCACGGGGGTGCTTTCTGGACCCTGGCCCAGTTGTGGAGAAAGGAAGTGGCAGAGAGGCCCAGCTCTGGAGGAAGGAAGAGTTGGCTGAGAAACACTTTGGTGCTAGCCACACACAGAACTCAGAACAGAGGTCAGGCTGAGAGGCTGCCTGGAGGAAGTGTCGTGGGCCCCTACACAGGCATCTCAACCTTGAGGACAGGTCCATGTCAGGCTATTGCTGTGGGTCAGGTACAGCCTAAGCCACCCTCCCTGGAGCCACAGTGGCAGCTGTATTCACCCAGATGCCCCCCAGGAACTTCCTCATGGCTGGGCATGAGCTGGTCCTGGCCAAAAAGAAGGGCAGGCTGAGTCTGGGAGACACGATGGGGCAAGTCCTGTGAGCACTTCCCGTGCCCTCAAGCCTCAGCGTGTTGGGGACAGCTGGAGTGTCCACCCAGGCCAGTGCCACGCTGAACGGGGATTGCTGGTAGGCCAGGTGGACCAGGGTGCAAGGCCTTGCTCTGCTGCTCATGGCTGGGTGGCCTTGGGAAAGTTTCTGAACACCTTTGGGGCTCAGTTTCCCTGTCTCTCAGAGGGAAACCAGAGGAGGCTGTCCCTGTGGTGGCTGCTGAGAGGGCCCAGCATGGGGCACTATGTGTGTAAGGATCCCCTCCCAGGGCCTGCCCAACAGGACAAACTTCATCCATGTCACTGTCACCCCATGAAACACTGTACTGAGGGCCAGGCTGGTGAGTGAGGGGTTGAGGAAGGCCAAAGCTGGGCTTCAGGCTCAGTGATCTGTCCTGAGTCCACTACTTGCTTCCGGTGTCAGCAAGCTGCTCCCCTTTCTGGGATCTGGTGGCACAGGGACAGCGCCATGGGTCCAACTGTCCTCCCAGGATCAGGGGCGAGAGGAAGCTGATGCAGTCCCCACGGTGTGGCCTGTGGGTATGGGGGGCCCCTGCCAGGAGGACCAGTTCCCCAAGGGGGTAGCCTCAGAGCCTGGAGTCCTGAGGCAGCCCCCACAGAGAGGAGACCAGGAATGGAGAAGGAGCTAGACAGGCCCCTGCAGGCAGGCATCCCAGGACCAGCCAGGGCCTGCAGCCGCCCTACCAGGCACCTGGGGTGCATCTCTGTATGGCACCAGGGAAGAATGTTCTAGTGCCAACGGTGAGGGGAGTGAGGGACAGGTACACATTCGCATTGGGGCAGTAAAATAGTGAGCATTTATTGGCCTTACTCTGCGCCAGACACTGATTCCAGGCTTGATGCCCCAGTACATGGGACTCACGAGGTCAGGAGGAGGTGGAAGCTGAGAGCATGGCCCAGCTTGCTCACCTCCATGGGCAAAGCCGGAATGTGAACCGAGCCAGCCTCCAGGCCTCCCCTTGTCCATCCGTCCCTTGCCCCCATCAGGCTGAGCTGCCCCAGAGCCCTGGTGATGAGGCCTGAGGAGCCCTCAAGTCCATGAGCTGGCCTCTGCAGTCTCCTCCCCAACCCAGGGCCAGTCAGACTGCCTGCTGTGCAGATGCAGGGAGTCTCCTGGCACAAAACCTAGCGCATTCAGGATGGGGTTCTCTCAATTCCCAGGTTTGGTAAAGTGACCCTGTCATCGTCCAGGTGACACTATTACCTATTTAAGGGAAACTAGACTTTCTGAGGCTGTAGCTGCACTTCTAACAGATAGCCACAAGGTGTCGGGCTCGGGCCAGATTTGGAAAACCCCGCTCCCCGTCTGGCTTGGAGGGCAAAACTCAGGCTGCCCCAGCTCCTCCCCAGGTCCCTGCCTGGGGTGGGGGTCCCAACACCCCTCCCAGAGCTTCTCAGTAATCCATCTGATATTATCCTGATACAAATATAATATAGACACCTCTAATTTTCAGAACACAGCAATGCTTCTGGAAGGTGTCCCAGCTTGCACCTGTGGTTTTGGGCATCTGTGCCGCATCCGCTGGTGTTGGAGAGTCCCCCAAGGGGGGCATTCCCTTAGGCCTCCCTCCACCACCTGTTCTGTCATGCCAGGATGGAGGCGGATAGGAGCCTCCGTTCTGAGTACATGAAGGTGCAGAGCCCACCTGTAAGTACTCTGACGCTTTCAGGGGCTGCCTGGGTGAGAAATGTCCTTTGGCCCACCCCCAGCCTTCTCCCCAGGTTGTTCTAAGACCAGTGGGCTCTTTCGCTGTAATTCTAAAAGTGGCCACCAGGTGTCAGCATGAGGCCGCTCAAGCCGCCAAGTGGAGGAAACTCCGCACTTCATGATTTCTGGGGGTGCCCCAGGAGTCTCCTGAATAAATGAGTTCCTGGCCAGAACTCCAGGGCGGGATGATCCTCTCCCAGGCCTAAAGGTAGGGCAATGAAGTTTTTGTTATGAGGTGTCCCTGCAAGCTTGGAGGACAAGTTTAAGTTCTCAGTGAGATTTAGTTCCATTGGGCACTCCAAACTTGTCCCTTTTGTGTTCCCACTATCTGTATCCCCTTTTGGCCATGTGCTCTCCCTCCACCATGGAAAAGAAATGGAATACAGGGCCATGGGTCCCAGCCCTCACCCATCTCTCTGACCCAATGCCTCTAGCACTGCCTCAGTGGTGACCTGGCTTAGCTAGTCCTCCTGGGCCCTCCCCACCCTAACCCATCCTCCGCCCCCCTCCCCTTGCTTAAGCACTCTGGGTTCCAAGATTCTGGTGGGTTAAAATCGCCCTGCATATTCCCTTTTGGGCCAGGCCTGAGATAAGAATCCAGATTAGGGCAGAACTCAGATTCAAGACACTGTTTTAGGGATGGGAGCTTCCATGTTTCCAGGAAGTGATCTGTGGGTTTGAAAAGCTACTTCCTTTTCAGCCCCTTGGCTGCCCACCTTCTCAGTTTGGTGGGCCTCCTGTAGAACCCTCATGTCTGCCTTGGAGTCAGCTCTTGCACTCCCCAGCCACGCCTGTGGCTTGGCAGGTCCCAGCTAGGTCTTCCCATAAGAACCAGGCAGTAGCTCCTTGCAACATCTGAGTTTCTTGCAGGGGACAGCACGGGATGCAAAGCCTTCAGGCCATAGAGCCCACTTGAGCTCAGGGTCACAGCCAACATGAGCAAGTGCCTACTCTACCCCAGGAACTGTGGGCTGACTCACACTGACTCCCCTCCATGTGCCCCAGACCTGCCTCAGGGCCCTTTAGCATCTCTGCGTCCCTCCTTATCCAAGAGCCCAGCAGGAAGTCCCACCAGCCCTCTTCCTGTAGGGTGGTGTGGCTCTGGAGCATCTATAGCCTTTGAGACACACTTGCAAGATTGGAGTCCCCCCTCAAGTCTCTATTCTCCACCAAAAATCCTGTCGTCCCCACCGGATGCACCATCCCTCCAGCTAAGGAAGGGAGTTTGATTGAGGGTTTGTGTGAGAGTGAAACCCTAGCATATGCCAGTTAACTGTACCCAGCTGGGGTGCAGGGAGCTGGGATGGGTGGGACTGGTGGCCTCCTGGGACATACCCATGTCTTTGCCCCTCAGTGAATCTTTGCTCTGCTTCCTGCTCTCCCTACAAGCCTTGGGAGATAGGTTTAAATTCCCTGTGAGATTTAGCTCCATTGGGCAGCATGTCTGCCTGGGCCCTTCCCCAGCTGTTGATGGCCATGAGGCTGTGCATCGATTGGAGTTTCAGCCACACTCAAAGGCTATGAGCCCAACATCCCACCCTCAGTACCTAAGAGCAGGACTGGTACTCAGGGTTGCCACCTGCCACCACACCTATGGTGCAGGGGTCCTATCAGAAGTGACCAGTGAGAGAAGGAAACTCCCAGACGAGGCCTCTACCCCCTAAGGACTGGAGAATGTGACAGCGCTGCAGTGCAGCTGCCTTGGGAGCACCTAAAAAGAGTTTTTTCTGACCATTCTCGAACCCTGCTTTTTTTCTGCTTATGGCCCGTTGCCATTTTACCCGTGCCACGCCCACGGGCATTCCAGGGTGTCAAGTGACTGCCAAGTGTCAATCTAAGGAGGCCCCACCCACTCCCCACCCCTCCCCATAGTCCCACCTCTTGGAGGAGTGCTTCCGGTCTATGCCCCCACCCACACACGCCTCTCTGTGGGGTCAGGGGGCGGGCCAAGTCTCCACCCCCCTGTGCACTGTGCCCTGGCATGAGAAGGTGCCACAGCCAGCTGCCCAGTGGCCCCAGCACCACTGAGTTGGCGCAACGCTACCCAATTTGGAGGGGCTCGAGGAAAGGCGTGGAGGGGACGAGGAGGTGAGGGGCAAGACTAATTTCAGTTGGCATTGGAGCAGGTGCTGTGCTCCGGTGGAGAGCCTCTCCCGCTTCTACGCTTCTAGGGGGCTATTATAATGCACACTCTAAAAGTGCCCTTCGTCGTCTCTCCAGCCTCAGCCTCGTCCCCCTCCTCCTCCTCCTCCTCCACGTCAACCCGGCTGGAGGGTCTGGGCACCCCAGCCAGAGCACCCCCTGCTTTGGCGACGACTGCTAATATTGGCCCGACCAGCGGATCATCGTCCGGGCAGTTTCGGCAGAGAGCCTTGGGCACCAGTGACTCCCCGGTCCTCTTTATCCACCGCCCGGGCACTTCGGGGACTACGCAGCGACTAGAGTACAGGTGACCGGGCTTCCCTCCCTCTTGCTGCAGCCTCTGTGTGAGAAGCACTGCATGCTGTGTTGAGGCATGGGTGGGCTGGGGGCTTGGGGCAGCTAACAAGATCCCCATTTCTGAAAGGGGGGACAGAACCTGTGCTGTGGGAAGGAGGGCCTAGGGCAAGCTGCCTAAGTGTAGCCTCAACTTTGGAGGGAATAGGAAAGACAAGTGGGGAGGGGCTCTTCTATAGGGCTATGCAGAGCCACAGAGGCTTTTGCAAGGAAAATAGGTTTTCCTTCACTAATCTGCCAGGCAGAGTGGGAGGGGCAGGGGTGGAGGGTAGGGCTGTTCTTCTCCACGGGAGTGAACAGCTGTTCTTGCAAATGTAAAAGGCAGGGTTTTTCTGTGTGAGAAGTTTGCTCTTGCTGCAAACCCCCCTCCCCCCCAACCACTACCACCAATCCCAACCAAAGAGAAACAGGAGACCATGCAGAGGGGCCAGGAGCCCGAGGTTTTGGAACAGTTTTTTTTTTTATACCATTTTAAAAGTAAAGCTTCCCCCTCTCCCCGCTCCCTACCCCTCCCAACCATAACCAAAGAATCCCACTAAATAACTGGAAAGGAGAGTGAGGAGGAGGACAAAGGATGGCCAAGTGCCTTGGTACCCCTCAGCAGGATGGGAAGACTAGAGCTCCTGTCCCCCTGCCAGCATGCCCCCTCCCCAGATTCTCCTGGTGCTTCTCATTCCCACAGAATGGACATTGGGGCAAGGGCAGTTTCCCCAGGGAGCATGCATAATTCTGCATGTGAAGCTTCTCTCCCCTTCATCCAGGGTCCCAGACTTCTCCATACAGCTGGTGGGGATGGGTTTCATCTCCCAGGGAAGCCCAGTGTCCCACCGCACCACCCCCCAATCATCCAGCTGACTTCTGCATACAGAACCATGTGTCCTTTGCTTTGTGCCTGGCCCCCTCCTTGCTTCCAGCAAAGGTGGGAATGTTGGAGAGTAGGGGGTGGTCACACAGTGTGCTGGGATCCCCAAGGCAGGCCTTGTGTGGGCAACCCCCACCCCATGCCCAGGCACACATCCACACCAGCCAGGAAGGGGCAGCCCACCCCCCAGAAGGGGCTCCTGCCTCTTCATGGGCAGGCACCATTTCAAGCTTGGCTGCTGGGAAGCCCAGACCTAGGTGAACTGTGGGCCACTTCCCCTTTCCCTTGTACCTTGAAAAAGGGGGAGGTAGGCAGCCAGAGGAACAGGAAGAGGAGCTGCCACCCCAAACCCTGGCAAGGTGACCTGCAGGCCTTCCCACTGAACAGCCAGGGGACTGGAAGGGCTCTGGCTTGGGGGGATTTGTTTTAAAAGTGCTCATCTCAGGAACACCTTTGTGTTTTCCCCAGGGGAAGAGTCACTGCCGAACTCCCAGGGGGGGAGGTAGATCCCAAGCCCCAAGGCCTGGCATCTCATCCTGCAGAGGCCCCTGCCCAGGCTGCCCCCCAGCTGGAGCCGCAGCCCCAGCCGGAGCTGCAGCCTGAGCCACAGTTGGCCAGAGCCGCTCGAGAACCCAGCCCTGAGGTGAGCTGCTGCGGCCTGTGGCCCAGGTGGTCCCCCCGCGCTCAGCACTGAGACCCGCAGCAAGCTCCAGCGCCAGAGCGGTGAGTGTCTTCAGATCCCCAGGGCCAGGCAGAGGTATCAGCTGGCTGAGCTCTCCAAGTGTCAGGCTGGGTGCCAGGGCCTCCTTTCCTTCTGTCCAAGGGGCACCCCCTCCCCACCAGGCCTGGGGAAGCTGGGGTGTGTTCAGTGTCACACGGTGGGTCATCTGTGATTCAGGGGGTCTGCTCCAGGTGCCTGTCCCTGGTGTGAGCACAGCAGGCTCCTTGTACTCTGGGCTCCTCCAGGGGTCCTTGGCCAGGGAGCTCCTGGCAAAAGAAGGCAAGGGAAGGGAGGGAGCCGGGCATGGGAGGAGGCAGGGGACATGGACCAGGTGGGGAGAGAATTGGAGGAAGGAGAAGGAAAGCAACAGGGGCATTGGGGGAGAGGGGAAACTCATCAAAGGGACAGAAGCTGGAGAGCCCAGGCAAGCGGGCCTGGGGTATGTGAGACCCAGGTCCTCCCTGCTCTTGGCTGCCGGGCTGTGGGACCTTGCACCAGTGGCTTGACCTCTCTGTGTCCCCATTTGTCAAAGTAGGTGGCAGTCTCAGACCTCCTGGCTGTTCGATTATGAGAGGAAAGGGAGGTAGTGACCCAGGGCCCACACAGGCACTCTGAGCGCTGCACGGGGCCATACAAGCACCGGTGTCAGGATTCCATTGTGTTCAGCCGGAGGGGCTTCCTGTGTGTGTGAGTGGGGGTTGGGGGGGAGAATAGAAAGGCCCGGGGCCAGAGCGCCTGGGACACTTCTGAAGCAGGCTTGGAGGTGACTGCCACGCTAGTTCACTGACAAGGTACTGGGACAGGGGCTCAGGCAGAGCTGCCCTAGAGGGGTGCTTAGCTCCAGGGTCTCGGGAAGCTTTGGAAGTGGGGGCAGGGTGGGTATCTGTCCCTGCACTGGACCTTAAAGTGACTGAGGTCCCCCTTCAGAGTTGGCAGGGAGGGACCCAGCAGGTGACCCCCTTCCAGCCCGGTTGGCCCATCTGAGAGAGAGGCCATGACACTTTTAAAGTGTCTTTATTTTGGACACGACATAAAATAGCACAATAGTGGCCGTGCCTGGGTCCCTCCCCAATGCGCCTGCTCACCCCCTCCCTTGGGGGCCCCCACCCGACCCCTACCTACTTTCAGCTTTTGTTTCATGGATCATTGGCTTGTGGTGCCTGGTGCCTTGGGTGGCTGGTGCCGCCTGGTGCCTTGGGTGGCTGGTGCCGTCGGGTCCTGTTGGTTCTGTCCGAGTCCCTGTCCCTTGCTTCCAGCTGGGGCTGACACAGAGCTGGGAGCCCCTCCTGGAGCCCAGTCCATGATCTGCGTGCGCATCAGTGGCGGGTGCTCTGCGGTGGGTGAGGGAGGGGCGCTCAGGGGACCCTCGGAGAACGGAGCAGAGTTTGCAAAATGCTGGGCTTGGTCCCAGGGAGCAGGGAGCGGCCAGCTCGGAGCCAGAGCTGTGGGAGGAAACCCTTGAAGGAGAAAGGCCGCCTGCTGGGAGCAGGGGAGCAGGGGAGCAGGGGAGCCGGGAGGCGGGCGAGAGCGCAGCCGCAGGCCTGGGGCGTAGGGGCCACGCTCTTAGGGTGAGTCCGAATTTTGGTGGGGGGACGATTCTTCTCCTTCTCCGTGGAGCAGGGGTTTGCGGTCTGCAGGGGAGGCTCTTGCTGCTGCCGGGGCTGGAGCAGGGCAGGGGGGAGGGTGGCGCTGGGGCTGAAGTTCTGCCAGCCAAGCTCTGTGCAGGAGAGACCCCAGCCCCACCACCGCTCAGGCTGCTGCAGCTAGCTCCTGTCCTACAGTGGAGGGCCGGAAGTCGGGGACAGCCTAACACTGGTGCTGGCTGGGGGCAGTCAGTACCTCTTCTGAGCCCCAGGGTGACCCGGATCTGCCCCTGCCAAGCCTGCCCCCTTAGCCATACTTTTTGACTAAATAAGGCTACGGTTCAGCGGGCAGCTCTTGGAGGGGGGGAGGAGAAGGGGGAAGGGAGAACATATGCAACCCCCCCTCCTTGCCCCAGTGGCTCAGCCTGGCACCCCAAAGTGGCCTCAGTTGTCCTACCTCCAAGGTCCAGGCAGAGGCTGCAAGGGCATGTCTCCAAGCACCAGGCAGAGGCTTCTCCAGGGCGGGCGCCTGTGTGAGCAGAGAGCAGGATGGGGACCCCCCGCTGCTGCTGTGCTTGCCCCCCTCTCCGCATGCACCCCTAACTGGGGGAAAGCCCACCCTTTGCAAAGGGGATCTCACCTCAGCATCCCTCCCACTCCCAGTCTGGAAAGCAGGCCTGGCGGAAAGGTGGGGAGCCCAGCGCAGAACCCCAGGGAGCCCTGTGTTTGTCCATAAGCTGAGGCCCTTCCGGGGGACGACTGGAAATGTGCTCTGGGCTCCCAGGGACTCAACTCCCCGCCCCAAAATTCACTGGTCCCCATGAAGCAGAGAGCACCTTGAAGGCGCCCAGGGTTCATGGAAGCTGGAAGCTCCCCTCTCGCCCTCCCTCCGTCCCCAGGCACACCCGCACAGGCCTGAAAGCTGGGGACACAGGAGTCTACACGGCTGGTGGAGAGGGGAGGGGGCGGTGATGGGTGGGGGGGAGACAGGCCAGATGTTCTTGGAATGGGACACGGGGTGATTGATGCGGACTGGAATTTGAAGGGGGAACATTCCCCACGTGCCTGGCCTGGGTGGAAAATGGGCTGTTTTTCATGGTGGTGGTGTGGGGAGGGGGGGGTCTCCCTGTCTTGCCAAAACCATGTGGAGGGCTGCCTCAGCCTAGACTGGGTCCCCACACCTGTCCAATGGCATTAACCCCTGCCTTCCCAGAATGTCAGGCTTCGAGCCGCCCTTTCTAGCTGGGGTCCCTCTCAGGGGTGACCATGGGGTTGAGCAGTGCCCACTGCAGTGGCCCCGGGATCCCGCTGGCCCACTGTGCCCCAGAAGTGCCTTCCTCCTGGCAGCTCTGCACCCTTCAGATGCCGCCCACCCCCAGGGTCGCTCAGGTCCAGGGGGTGACCCTGTTCGTGCCAGCAGCGCCTTGCGGCTGCGTCAGCTGCAACACTGGCTTTTAAGCAACTGGCCTTTCCCAGCCGAGATAGTGAGGCTTTGCAAGAAAATGCTTGGAGAAAACGAAAGGAGACCCCTGGTGCCCCAGCCACCATGCAGTGTTTCCCCCCCCCCCAGGTCTCCCTTCTTCTTCCCCAGCACCCCCTTCTTCGGGTTTCCAGGCAAAACTGGTTTTGGCCCCGCGTGCGGGCTGGTTGAAGCCCGAAGCGCGCTCGCGGGGTGCCCGGGCGCGCGGGGGTGGCTGTGTGGGGTGCTCCCGGGCCCCCAAGCCGAGCCGGGGACGAGCCTGCCCGCGGCGGCCGCCGGGATGCGGCTTCGCCTAGGCTCGCAGCGCGGGAGCGCGTGGGGCGCGGCGGCGGCGGGGAGCGCGGGGCCGGCGTCGGAGGCGGCCCAGCGGGGAGCGGGGAGCCCCGGGAGCGCCGGGGCGCCGCGCCCAAGTCGCTCCCTCTCGGGTCCCGGGTGCCTCCCCTCCGCCCCGCGGCCGCTCAGCCTGGCAGCTGCCACAGGCGCGCTCCCGGCGACCAGAAGGCCCGGGAAAGAGCTGCGCTTCTCCTTCCGGGGCGCGCGCCCCAGGAGCCGGCGCTACCTGCCCGCGTCCCCCGGGAGGGCGCCCCTGCTCCGCGCGCGAGCCCCCAGACGCGGGGGAGCGGCGGCGGCGGCGGCGGCGCGGCGCCTGCCCGGCCCCGGGAGCCCCACTGCTGCACCTCCAGGGTCGCAGCCCCCCGCGCGACCTCCCTGCTCCTACCAAGCGCGGGCATCGTTATTATTTTTTTCCCCCTGTGACACTCCAAACTGAAGGCTTGCTCCCAGGTCCTCTACATGCATTTCCCTAGGCCACGAGATTTTTCTCGCATGTCCATGTCCGGGCACCTGGAGACACGCAAGCCCCCGCAGGCTTCCCCAGTCACCTAGTGGCCTGGGTCCCCCAACGCATTGGACATTTTCTCCCAGGCTGTTAGCAGTTGTGTATGCCCTGCTCCAGTTGATGCACCGCCATCCCATCTCCCCTAAAATCTCAGCGTTAACCCCGGGTCATGTTGCTGACCAATTTGCCTGGCTCCCCAGACGGTGGACAGGGTGTTGCTGGCACTTAGGCACCGTCTCCAAAACAAGTGGAGCTTTCTCCCTGTGCCTCCATAATTTGGGGCACTAACTGCAAGGTCTCTGAAGCTAGCCTGCTTGTGTCTGTCCGGGCTCCCCCACACTGAAGCCCTGTTCTCCTGGTTCACCACACTTTAGGACGCTGTCCTCCGCATCCCACAAATGTATTGGCACCAGCCTGGGTTCCCTAAATCTTACATGAAGACTCCCAGGTCCCCCCAAAACACTGAGCACTTTGCCCAGAACCTCCAAAGTGTGAACGAGCCTCCCTAATTCCTTCACGAAAACTGAGGCATTGCACCCAGAGCCTACCGAGCCCTTTTCTGAATCATAAATAGTCTGCACTCTGGTTTTCTGACTTCCACAAAGTTGAGAGGATGATTTCTGATCCCCAGATCTCATTGAGCAATATTTTTGTATGTGTGGGCCATGAAAATTCAGACGCACTGCACTGGTTTTCAGGGTTCTCCAAGCTTCTTGGTTACTAATCAGGTCCCTTACAGATCAGACACTGTCACCCAGGCCCCAGAAAGCACACGGAGCAATGACTCGAGATGTGCTTTAATTGTGACCGTGGGTTATGCAGGTTCCCCTGGGCCACAGCACACAGGAAACAAACCCCTACACAAACCAAAAGTCTTGCTGTCCTGGGCTCTGTTGAGTGTCCCCAGTAACCAAATATTCGGAACATTTTCTCTCCACCATAATAACACTTTGAGCGTTAAAACACTCCCTGTGTCCCACTGGTTTATTGACAAAGATCAGGATTTTCTGAAATGCACACAGTGATCTCAAACCCCAGGATGACACTGTACCCTTTCCTTGATCCCTTATATTTGAACACGCTGAGCTCTCTCAAATATCACGTATTGCCCTCCAGGCCCGAAAACAGTCATTACTACACTCGGGTCACAGAAAGGCACTGATTTCTTGGACTCCAGAGCATCTTGCACACCCACAAAGTCACCTAAAATGTAAGTAACTTTTCCTGGGTCTTTCGCACATGGCAAGCTCTCTGTAGATCACCAGTTTTGGACACTGATTTTCCGGGCCTCGCAACCTACGAACTCTTAATACTTTTACCCTAAAACTTAGATATTTTTCTGAGGACTCTCAACAACTTCCCTGGATCCCTAGATTCAAAAATGGATTTCCTGGGGGTCTTCAAATTGAGGCATGTCTCCCAGTCCTCCAAATTAAATTGGGACTTTTTTTTTTCCTCCACAAAACAACTGAGCTTTCCACCACCCCTAAACATTGAATTTTGGGTCTTCTGATTTAATGACCCTTGCTCCCCAAGTCCCCCTAAATTTAGGCAACTTTGCATGCCCCACTCCTAAATGAAAATGTCCAGGGATCAAAAAATACCCTAGAAACCTCAGGTCTTCTGGGCCTGTGTCCTACAAGCTTCCTGGCTACTACCCAGCGTCCCTGACATTTAGATATCTGCCTCCACTGGAGAAGACCCATGGATCCCCAAAACTTGGGACATGTTTTACTTGGGTTCCCCAAATGCAGACAGTGACCAAGAAAACAGGATAATTTTTTTCCTGCTCGCCAAAAATAAACTAATTGAAGCCAGTTAAAAATTAAAATGTAAGCGGACATGGATTTTCTGCATTTCCCCGATGTACGGATCACAGTCACAGGTTTAGATAGTGTTTCCTGAGTCTCTAAAGGATATTGAAGATTGTCTCCAGAGCCAGGACAATTATGGAGGTTACTTCCTTGGCAGCACCCGCTTCCAGGCCACTAAGTTCCATTTCTAAATTGTGGAAGTGAATATCTAAGTCCCTCCAGCACGCTGATATTTCTCCTGGATCCCCAAAGTGTGCTCAGTGTTTCACTTTCCCCAATTTCAGATAATGTGCCTCTGAGGTCCCCCCAGGTTTCACTCTGAAAATTTCCCCAGTCACCCCAAAACCTATCTCCCACAAATCGGCCTGGGGCCCCCTTAAGCTTGCTGACCAACATATTGGGTGTCCCCATATTTTAGACTAGGATCTCTCGTCTCTCCCCCCACCCCCCGCCCCCGCCCCCGTGGCACTGAGCAAGGTCCACTGATCCCCCAAACTCGGACCCTGTATTTGCAGTCTCAAATTGAGTCACTGATTACAGGACCCCACACGGACGGGGCCTGCCCAGGGTCTCCGAGGTCGGGCACTAGTACTTTCATCCGCAGAGCGGAGCACACAGAGCTCTGCCTCGCGTTCCCGGGCCGTGCGCATTGTTCCCTGCCCCGCGCGCGGCGGGCACTGCTCTTCGGCCACCCTTCGTCTCCCGCGAAGGCCCCGGGGCTCCTAGGATTTGGGACATTTCTCTCCGCGCTCCCCCGACACGCTTGGCCCAGCAGCCTGTCCGCCAGGACGTGGGCAGTGCTTCTCCCGCGTCCAGGAGGACGACTGGGCATTGCCCCCAGTTTCCCCCAAATTTGGGCATTGTCCCCGGGTCTTCCAACGGACTGGGCGTTGCCCCCGGACACTGGGGACGGCCCCTGGGGTCTCGCTCACCTCCAGCAGCGTCCACCGCCGCCGCACAGCGCTCGCTCGCCGCCTCGGCTGCTCGTGCGCCCGCGGACGCCGTCTCCAGCCTGCAGCCTGCAGCCTCCGGCCTCGCGGTGAGCTCCCCGCCGCCGCCGCCGCCCGCTTCCCCGCCCGCCCGCCGCCGTCGTCGCGCGGGGGACCCCGGAACGGGGCGCGGGACCTGCGGACGGCTGGCGCTTGGCGGCCGCGCTCCTGGGGACGCGCGCCCCAAACCCGTGCCGCTTCCGTTTGCTGTCTGCAGAGACCGCAGCGGTGGGGAAGCTCGGAGGCCCCGAGGCGGGAGAGCCCCAGGAGGGAGGGCCCCAGGCGGGAGGGCCGGGCCCCGGGTCGCAGGGACGCGGACGAGAGGCGCACCCAGTGCGCGCGGCGGAGCCTTCCCGTCCGCCGGACAGGGGACTCGGGGAGGCGCGCGCCCAGCGCGGGAGAGGTGATTGATGGCGGAGCGAGGGGGCGAGCCGGCGCGGGCTTCCGCCGTGGCCCCTTCCCCTCGGAGAGGCACGGGTGGCCGGGGCGCCGGGGGGCGGCTGGGGCGCCCGGGCTCGTGCGTGGTTTTGACTTGGTGAAAATCACCACTTCTGACGTCGTCCACACTCTCCAGGAGATGGTTTCCCCAGACCCCCAAATTATCGTGGTGGCCCCCCGGGCTCAACCCGACTCTACGCAAGTCCAGCGCCCTGAGGACGCGGGAGTCATTATCCGGATATTTTGGGTGGGCCCCCAAGGCGAGCTGATTAGACGAAGGCCGGTGAGCTCGGTGTTGCAGGTAGGATCGGGGCGCGGGTTCCCGCCCTGCTGCTCTGTCCCGCCCGGTCCCCGCCCGGCCTCTGCCGCGGACCGCACCTGGCGGCCGCCGCGGCTCCACCCCAGCTCCCGCGGCACCGGGGGGCGCTCAGGCTCCGGCCGCCGCGCTGCTCGGGCAGGTGGCGGCTGCGCGCCCGCCCGTGCCCGGGGATTGCGCCCTGCCCTGCAGCCCACCCCCCCCCGCCCCCTGCGAGACTCGGGGACCCTGGCCCGGCACCGGACCACCTGCACCCTCGCTGTCCGTCGGGCGCTGCGGCTCGCGCGGGGAATGCCGCCTGCTTTTCCCGCTTCGCGCCCCCCGCGTGCGCGAGCCTAGAGAACCCCTGGTTCCCCGGAACCCGAAAGGGGGGGCTCCCCCTATACACTTTGGAAAGGGGACTCGGGATTTCTGTCGCCTTCTGCCGCTCCCCGCCCCCAACCCCACCGCGCCGCGAGCACCCCACGGCCCCCCCCACCGTCGCCCCCGGACCCGGGGCCCCCCAGCCCTCGCCCCCCCTCGCTCGAGCCGCGGGGGCGGTCCGAGGGCGGGGCCAGCGCCCCGAGGGCGCCCATTGGCGCGGGCGCGGGGCCAGCGGGGCCCGAGCGGGCGCCGGGCCGCGGGGTGGCGCGGCTATAAGAGCCGGGCGTTGGCGCCCGCAGATCGCCTGCTCTCCGGCGGAGCTGCGTGAGGCCAGGCCGGCCCCCGGCCCCCCCTTCCGGCCGCCCCCGCCTCCTGGCCCACGCCCGCCCGCGCTCGGCCCGCCAGCGCCTCCACCCGGCCGGCGGCCCCGCGTCCTCGCCGCCCGCCGCCACGCTGCTGACTCCCGCCTCGGGCGCCGTCGGCGGGGCCGCGCTCCGCCGGGCCTGCGGACCCCCGCCGCCTCCTCCTCCATCTACCTCAACGCCCTCTCCCCGCTTCGCCCGAGGAGGCGGTCCCCCCCGCAGGCAGTCCGGCTCGCAGGCCGCCGGCGTTGTCATCCCCCGCGCTGCCCCCAGCCCTCCCCGGCGCGCGGCCCGCCGCTCCCTTCCTCGCCGCGTCCCGAGCGGCTCGGCGCCGCCTCCGCCACCGCCACCCCCTTCCCGGGCCCGGGCTCGCGACGGCAGAGGGCTCCGTCGGCCCGCTCCGAGCCGGGCGTCCGCGGCTCGGGCGCCCCTCCGCTCCGCCCCCCTCCACACCTTCCCCGGCCCTCGACGTGGCGCCCTGCCCTTGCTTCTCTGTGCGCCCCCGGCCCCTCTCTGGCCTCTGGCCCCGGCGCCCGCGCTCCGCTCGCCCGCAGCCTGCCCTGCGCTCCCTCCCGCCCCCCCCAGCGCCTCGCCTCCGACTCCCTCCCCCTCCACGCCCGCCCTCTCGCCCCGCCGTCCCGAAGTGGATTAATTATACGCTTTCTGTTTCTCTCCGCGCTGTTCTCCCCCGCTGCGAGCCTGCCCGCCTCTCGCTGTCCTCTCTCCCTCTCGCCCTCTCTTTGGCCCCCCCCGCTCACGTTCTCTCTGGGTCTCTCACTATCTCTGCCCCCCTCTGTCCTTGATACAACAGCTGACCTCATTTCCCGATACCCTTTCCCCCCCTAAAAGTACAACATCTGGCCCGCCCCGGCCCGCAGACAGCCCGCCCTCCCTGAACTATCAGAAGAGTCCCCCCCCCCAAAAAAAGCCATCCCCCCGTTCTGCCCCGTCGCACATTCGGCCCCCGCGACTCGGCCAGAGCGGCGCTGGCAGAGGAGTGTCCGGCAGGAGGGCCAACGCCCGCTGTTCGGTTTGCGATACGCAGCAGGGAGGTGGGCGGCAGCTGCGCCGGCTTCCAGGTAAGCGGCGTGCGTGCGGGGAGGGGAGGGGGCCTGCGGGCCCGGGGGGGCGGGGGCCTGCCCGGAGGGGCCGCGCGCCGGTCTCCCCCTGCGCCGCCGGAGCGGGGCGGGGGGGTGGTGGTGGTGCGCGCGCTGGGCAGGGGCCCCGGGACGTGCCCGGGGAGGTGTGCGCTGTCCGCAAAGCCGACTTCCTGGTCGGTTGGTGGGTGCAGGGGGCTGTTGCAGAGAGTCCGCGACCCGCGCCGCGTGTGGGAGGGCCCTGTTGGTCCCCGGGGTGCGGGGTAACGAGGAGGGGCGCAAGGCTCAGAAACCCACCCTGGTATGTTGACTCGGTGCCAGCAAGACTGAAGGAGGAAGACGGGGTGGGCGGGGCCAGGATGGAAGAGGGGGCGATTTGGCAAGAGGCTCAGACCAGGCGCCACATTTGCAGAGGACCCCCCCACGGCTTCCCCCCCTTCCCTGTCCCCAACATTTCCACCCAGGAATCTGGGGAGAGGGGCTGCTGGGAGGCGCACGGGGGCAGGGGTGTTCAGCCCACAGAGGGTAACTGCCCCTGCCCAGTGGGCAGATGGAACCTTCCATACAAGGAGGTGTAGAGCAGCCCCCCGTCCTAACCGCCTCCCCCCACATCTCCCGGTGCCTGCTTGGGCTGGGGGTGCAGCAGGAGCCCCCCACCCCCACCCCGTGGTACCGCGCTAAGGGATGGACCAGGGCTAGCTGTTGGGGGTGCAGGAGAGAAGGGACTGGCTGCGAGGACCGAGGGGGCGGGAGCAAAGGGGGCGGGGGGAGTGGTCAGCGGGAGAGGGGTGGGGGGTAGGGTGGAGCCCGGACTGGGAGGAGCCCGCTCACACATAAAAGCTGAAGCACTGACCAGCCTGCAAACTGGACATTAGCTTCTCCTGTGAGGCAGCCTTCCAGTCTCCTCCTCCTCCTCCTCCTCTTCCTCCTCCTCCACCAACCCCAGCGAGCCTCCTGTCCAGCTGCAGGTAACCAGGGCTGTTGAGCGAGGACCCCGCTGCCCTCTCGCTCCGGCCTGCCCTCCTGCTGATGGCCTGGGGCCTCGGCCCCTCGGCCCCTCCTCTCTGCCTCTGCCCTCCTCACCCCTACCCTCCCTCCTCCCGGGCTTGCTCACCTGGCCCACACCTCTCCCTGCCTCTCCGGCCTCTGCTCTCCGCTTGTGCTCTGGACCAGACCCCGCACTAGAGTGGCCGGGCTTGCAGGAGGACGCAGCTGCCGCTCGGCTGGCGCCCAGTCGCTTGCTGGCCAAATTGTTCTTAGAATTTGGAAGGGGGCAGCAGCGGGGGCAGCCTGGGAGCCTGGCTGGGGCGCGGCCTAGGGCAGGAGGAGGTGAGCAGGGTGGCACCTTAGATCCTGCTGTGGAGCTGCCCACTGCTCTTTTGCGGGTTTCAGGGAGATCGCGCTCCTTTCTTATTCCCCCTCCTCTCCTACAGGATTTATGGCATCAGAAATTTCCTGGGCCTAGCCTGCTGCAGCCTGGCTCCAGGCTGGGAAGGGGCTTGCTGGTTGGTGCCCCCCCCACATGCCCACTGGGTGTGGAGCCTGGGAGGGGCACCTCTGGGCGGGCTGCCCAGCCCCTGGTGTGGGTAGCATCAGGGTGCCAGTGGGCTCCAAGGCACTCGGCGGTGACTGTCACCCCTGAAAGGGTTTGTACTTGGGCCTGCGGAGGGCAGACTGGGGCTGCCTGCCTGGAAGTGTGGGGAGGGGCTTCCACTTTCTGGAGGGAGCAGGGGCAGCCCCTGCTCAAGCAGCCCCTCCCAAGCCCCCCCAACCCTTAAGAGATCTGGTTAACCCTTGCCTGGGGTCTGCAGCCACACAGCCTATGCAGGGGGTGTGTCCTTCTAGACTGGGCCCTGAGGACCTGGTGTCCAGCCTCCAGGTGGCCTGACCTGTGGGGTTTGGTACCCCAGTGGGGAGAAGATCTGGTGATCCCAGAGGGACTTTGAAGTGTGTCTAGCCCTGAGTGGTGTGATGCCAGGCCTGCAAAGAACGCTTTTGGCCTTTGTGTTTTAGGGTGCCCAGGGCAGACTGGAGTGGGGGACTGAGCGATTCAGGAGAGCAGGTCCTCTGGGAGTGTGGTTGGCACTGGCACTAGCCACTGGATCCTTGACCTGGGCTTTGCTCAGCCACAGACTGGGAGGGGGAGGGGTGGGACTGGCCCTGCAGGACCCCCTGCTGCTGGGGGGGGTAGCTGGTCCTCTGGGATGCACATGCTCTGTGGTGGGGTGGGGCTGTCTGCCATCTTGGCTGATGCTGGGAGGTCCGAGGAGTGGCCACTGCCCCGTGCGGCCCCGCCCCCATGACTTCATAGGCCAGAGGCCAGGTTCAGTGTCCGGCAGCTGGGGGTGGCTGAGCTCCTGCTGGGGTGATGATGGGGGATGATCATCCCCACATGAGACTGCTGACCAGCACCCGGTGCCAATCAGAGATGTGCTTCAGGCACCCCGCCTGGGCAGTGAAAGTGCGTGTTATTTCTGCAATTAAAAGATTCGTGTTTAGGAGGACGCCGCGCTCTCAAGCTGTAATGGAACTTGGAACGAGGGGACAGCTGGGCTGGTGTCTGGGGTTGGGGGTAGGTGGTGGGGCCAGGCCCCAGCGGGGCAGGCGGGTGAGCTCATGGCCTCTTCCCTCTACCCCGCAGATGCCGATGGGGGTCCCGATGGGGAAGTCGATGCTGGTGCTGCTGACCTTCTTGGCCTTGGCCTCGTGCTGCTTTGCTGCTTACCGCCCCAGTGAGACTCTGTGCGGCGGGGAGCTGGTGGACACCCTCCAGTTTGTCTGTGGGGACCGCGGCTTCTACTTCAGTGAGTAGCTCAGCGTGCGGTGAGGCCAGGGGCAGGGCGCACACAGCAGGCACTCAATAAATGCTGGAGGGCACCCCCCCCCCCCGGCCGAACCATCACCCAGATGCCTGTGGACGCCCTCTAGGATGCCTGGTGTGGGGGGCCAGGCAGAGGGAAACTCCTACAAGGTGACCGCCCAGGCTCTCTTGCTCTGAGCCTTTGTGAGCACAACTGAGTCCACGTTTAGGGGGCGCCTGCAGTGTGCCTGGGTGGGCTCACACTCCCTGACTTGTCCACAATACGACTTGAAGTAGAACACTCTCCTCCCAGGAAGGGGGGATATCTGAGTGGAGGCCAGCCCTTGGCAGGTGGGGGTGGGGGCGCTGGACTGGGAGAGGGGGAGGGAGGGGGTTGCTTTCCCTCACTACTTCTTCTGGACCTGCTTGCAGACAGAGCTGTGAGCACTGAAGTTCCCCCCACATTTGCACCGTGCCCGACCTTTCGACAGTGGGATTACCTGAATTAAAATTAAATAAAATAGGTCAGAGACCAGTAAAAACCAAAGCATCTGTCGCAGCTCCACCTGGGCACAGTGGGGGTGAGAGGCATCCCTGCTATCGGACAGCACTGGGGGCGGGCCACCATGTGGGGTGCCCACCTGCTGGCTCAAGAGCTCTCTGGCTGCTCCTCATGCTTCTCTATTTCCATCCCTGAGACCTCTGCTTCTCCTTGCCCCGTCCCCATGTGGAACCCCCAGGTGGAGGTGATCCCTTCCTCGGGGGTGTGGGCCCTTGACCTCACCTCCCAGAAAGCTGGGCCTCCGTTTCCTTACCTAAGGATGGGGCAGAGGAGCAGGCCCAGGTGGACCTTGCAGGTGGAGAGGGCAAGTATGCCTCCTGGGTTTAGCCCTGATGCCGGAGCTGGGTGGGGGTGGGGGACGCCCTCGTGGTCAGGCCTGGCCCTTGCACTCCACATGTGGCAGGCCCCTCTGCAGCCTCTACTTACCCACAAACACCAGCCTCAGTATCTCACAGCTTCTCTCTGAAAAGCGCTCCTGCTTCTCCTTGCTTCTGAAGCCCTGGCCACCCTGGTCTCACCTGTGCCCTCTCTCGCGTGAGCACCTGCCTCGTTTGGGGGCAGGAAGTGGCATGGTAGGGTCTGGTGCCCAGGGAGTGGGTCCCTTGCCAGGAGGGCCCGGCTGAGCCCCCTGCCCCCGTGGGACATCCTCCCCAGGGGTGCCTGCCCTTGGCCCCCCAAGGTGAGGGCCGAGACCTTTCCTCGCAGCTGACCTTGGAGCCTGAGCAGCGGAGGGACGGGGAGGACGGGAGGAAAGGAGGACGTGGTTTCATGCAGGTCCTCACTCCTCCCCTCCCGTCTTCCTCTTCCTCTCCCAAGCCTGCCTCAGCGTGGCGTCTCGAGGGCTGGGAGCCACCCGGGCTCCTGCTCTGCTCAGGGACGGCGGCACTTGCGTCCCAACCTGGCCTTCAAGATGGGACCCTGTGCCCCGCACTGTGGGGGCTGGATCCCTGGTGGGCGGCCTCCTGAGCCGGCCTCATGCCAGCACATTTTCCCCACTTCCCTGGGCAGCGGGACTGGGGTGGGGGCTGTGTCCACTCTCCATGCGAGCAGGGAGGCACCAGGAGGCCAGGGGCTGGTCCTGGCACATGCACCCCCACTTCCCCTCCTGTCCTTCCTGGGCACCCCACCTGCCCACTCTTACACCCTTCCTCCACGAGGCTGGCTATCCCCCTGTCCTGCCCTCCCCCCGCTTGCCTTGGGCGGCCACCGGCCAAAAGCCCGCTTGTGGGGGGACCGTGGGGGCCGGTGCTCAAGTGCGGCTCTTCTTCCCCCTGTGGGACTTCCAGGCAGGCCGGCGAGCCGCGTGACCCGCCGCAGCAGCCGTGGCATCGTGGAAGAGTGCTGTTTCCGTAGCTGCGACCTGGCCCTTCTGGAGACCTACTGTGCCACCCCCGCCAAGTCCGAGAGGGACGTGTCGACCCCTCCGACCGTGCTTCCGGTGAGAGGGGACCTGGTGTCGGGGTGGGAGGTGTCACCTCTGAGCTGGGGGACCAGGGTGTGGCCGGCGCCCAGGGCCTGCAGTGTGACTGGGGTCCCCACGCTGTGGTCGTGGCTGGTCACCCATCGGATGGCCCCCCACGAGCCAGGCACCCCCTGACTGGCCCTTCCCCCTCAGGACAACTTCCCCAGATACCCCGTGGGCAAGTTCTTCCAATACGACACCTGGAAGCAGTCCGCCCAACGCCTGCGCAGAGGTCTGCCTGCCCTCCTGCGCGCCCGGCGGGGTCGCATGCTCGCCAAGGAGCTCGAGGCGTTCAGAGAGGCCAAGCGTCACCGTCCGCTGATCGCCCTGCCCACCCACGACCCCGCCACCCACGGGGGCGCCTCTCCAGAGGCATCCGGCAATCAGAAGTGAGCCAAAATGTCGCGTAATTCTGCAAGACGGCACCGTCCACCTCGTGCCCTCCTCTTGACCAGGGGCCATTCCATCGGGTCCCGCCTCTAACATCTCTCGAGGTCGCGTTCCCTCTGCGGGCTCCCCCACCCCCAGCCCCCATGCCCCAACCTCCCCATGTCAGGCTCTTCTCTCCTTGGCCCTCTCCATCAGGCTGAGGAGATCCTAGTAACACCTCTAAAAATGTACAAACTCAATTGGCTTTCATAACCCCCCAAAATTACCCCCCCCAAATTATCCCAAATTACACAACAGAAAAACCTACGAATTTCTGAAAATATCTCTCTCTCTCTCTCTCTCTCTCTCTCTCACACACACACACACACACACACATCAGTCCCCTTAAAACAAATTGGCTTTTTAGGAACACCAGCAAAATTAATTAGTTAAAAAAAAACAACCCTAAAATTATCAATTGGCTAAAAAAAAAAAAAAAAATACCAAAACCAAATTGGCTTAAAAACAATTGGCATCATGAAAGAATTAGGCCCCCCCCTTCCTTCTCTTCCCCAGGGACCTCGAGTCAGATTGGCCGTGGGCTCGAGCGCCTGACCTCCAGGAGAAAGGAAGGGACCCCATCTGCAGGTAGGCACGTCACCATCTGCAGCCGGCTCGCCTCCTCAGGCAAAATTCTGGCCACATCTGGGGAGAATTGGCCTTCTTACAACAGCAAACCCCCAGACTCGTTCCTCACTCTGTTTCCCATCCTCGAAAGTCACCACGGAGCTAGATGGGGGCTCCCAGGGAGGCGAAAGGAGGGGAGAACAGAACATGAACACTGAAATTTGTGAGAATAAACTTTAATTGGCACAAACCCCCAAACACCCTAAAATCTATCCTCCCAAAACCCACGTCGCAAAATCTTACATCATAATTCCCACCCTAAAAATCACACACACCCACAGACATTCCTGCAGACACTCCCTACATGCATGCACTCACACACATGCTCACACACATGCATATACTCTCACACACATGCTCACACATATATGCACACACACTGCCTCACACATATGCTCACACACATGTACACACGCTCTTGCCCACATATGCTCACACATATGCACACACAAACACCCTCACCTGCACACCCTCATGCCCACACACGTACACATGCACACGGATGGGTGAACCCAGCACAGTGCACGTCAGACCGCTCTCTGAGCTGTTCATTGGTGTGGTTTTCATGTCCTGAGCTCCCTTCCTGGCCCCTGGGATGCGCTCCTCAGGTGGGAGAAGAGCAATCCATCTTTCTGAGGTGAGGGAGGTGGCTTTACCCACGGCCCCCGTGGTGTGAGCCCGACACCCCCAGGCCCCACCGGCACCCGTGCCCCCTGCCATCATGCAGACTGAGGAACTGATTTGGCCAGACTGGAGGTGGCTGTAGCCGAGCAAGACGTGCCCTACCCGGTAGCCTGACCCCCTAGGTGTGCTCTTGTGAGAAAGATCTGGGACCCCCAGCACACCTAGGGACCATCTTTGCCAGCCCCCTGGGGCCTCTCAGAAATGGGAGGTCCCCTGGAGGCAGGCAAGGATGGTGGGGAGTGTGGGAAGTCTGGCGGTTGGAGGGGCGGGTGGGGGGCAGTGGGGGCTGGGTGGGGGGATGCTCTAGAGTAGGAAGTGGTCCCGTGAGGTTTGGAGTTGACAAGTCAGGAGCAACAAGTGCAGAATTACAATCCAATCAGGAACCCAAATTTACGCCAATTGATCTATTTCCCCCCTTTAATTGGTTTCTCCTGGGGCTTTTTTCCTTTTTTTTTTTTTTTTTTGATCCCTCCTTAGCTTTTTATGCGCTCACGTTACTCCCGTCCCATGTAACAGGGGAGCAGTGACAAAGTAATGACGTACGAAGCCACCACCACCACCACCACCACCACCACCACCACCACCACCGCGGTAAAGCCGCACGTCCTGCTCTCCGCCATTTATCGTCCCATTTTGGTTTTTGTTTTAATCTGTCCCTTTTGCTTGGGTTGAGTGGAGAGTGGGGCCTCCGTGGGGCGCTGGCCACTGCACCCCACGGAGAAGCCTGAGGGATGGGAGTGGGCCACTGCCCGGCCTGGCCTGTGGGGACAGTGGCTGGTCCCCGGAGGTCCTGGGGAGCGGAGGAGGGGGCGGGGAGGCGTCTCCTCGGTGTCCGGAAGGTGCTCGGAGGCCACCAGGAAGGGGCCCCCAGCTGGCCCAGGCTGGCTGGGGGGGAAGGGGTTGCAGGTGTGTAAGTAGAGGGGCTCCATCGGGCTGGAGCAGGTGGTCGCCTTCCGTGCACTTGGGGAGCCCTCCCCCCACCCCTCGGTGACACCTTGCCCGTTTCCTCAGCACCCTGTCTTGTCCCCAGGAGGCTCAGAGCTCCACGGGGCATCCTGGGGCCCAGGCAGGGTGAGGTCGGGGAGTAGGGGAGGTCAGGAGGATGCAGGCCCTGCAGAGCAGGAGAGCTGCGAGAATGGTCCACCGACTGGGGTCGCTTGGGCCCCGAGGCCCACGGGTCTGGTGATACCGAACCAGCCACCATCTCGGAGCCTAGGGCTGTGGCGGGGATCCGGGCGGCTGGGAGGTTTACCTCACCCCCACTTCTGCCCTCAGTGCAGCCCCCCTGCATGGCAGCCTGACTAGCATTCTAGAGGCCCGAGGCTTCTGGGCCCCAGTGACGGGGCTGGCATGGCCCAGGGGGCGGTGCGTGTCAGCCCACCAGCGGCACAGAGGGTCCCTCGGCAGGCGTCCGGGGAGTGGGCCATTCGGACTATTGGACAGAGCCGAAAAGAGCCAAATTGTCATAATTGGGACCCAGACAGATTGGCCTGAGATCCAAAAAGACTTGGAGGCACCCCAAATTGCCTGCCCATCCTGCTGGATGCCCACCCCACCCAGTGTTACATTCTGCCTCTTGTGGGGTGGGTGCTCCAAGGCCGTCTGCTGACGCTCCTCTGTGTCCCCCAGCAAGCAGCTCTCCCAGGGTCCTCCGCCATCCTGACCCGGGCCCCCATCTGACCTCCTGAGCCCCGACTGTGGCTGTCCATCTTTTCTCCCTCCTCAACTGTCTTCAGCGGGACTCCCTCTTGGGTCCCCCCCACCATCACCTGAAGACCCCCCACGCGCCAAGCACCGAATGTCACCTTGCCCACTGTCGCGGCCCATCTGTCTGGCAGTGGCTGGTGTGGGCCTCCACTTGACCCCTTTAACGTGCTGATATTTCTGGCAAAATTCATTGCTTGGGTTTTGTCTTTAACATTTATCGCTCGCAATCCCAATAAAGCATTCAAATGTATCTTGTTCTGAGTTCTCTGCTTTTTCACTTGCATTCAGGATTGAGGAGGGTGGGAGGGAGGTCCCTGGGGGTGCAGGCACCCCTCTGCTGCCTTCACAGTGCACAGGGCAAGTGAGAACAGCCCAAAAGCCTGCACGCTCTTAGCAGTGACCATGGCCATCTGCATGGGGCCAAGGGTCCTGCTCTAGGACATTCTCAGGCACCAAATCCTCAAAGTTGGGGTACCCTGAGGCAGGAGAGGCCCCGGGGTGGGGTGGTTTCCAAGAGCCCGCAGTGAGAAGTGAAGTGTCTCCACTGCCAGTCCCAGGGATCTCTCCCAGCCTGGGGGTGGGTGCTGGGGGTCCACCAGGTCTGAAAGTTTCTGGAAACTGTAGTTGTTGCTGGACACAGGGATTCCTATCAACTGCCTGTCCAGTTGCACACACAGACACACTCAGCCTCCCTCCAAGATGGAGGCTACAGCAGCAGAGGACCCCCCCCCCCCAGCCCCACGCGCCCTTCCCTGACGGCTCTGGCTCTGGGCTTTAGGTTCCTCGGGCTGGTGGGAGAAGGTGGCGAGCCTGAGTGGGGAGAATCAGAGGAAAACAAACCATGAGAGACTCCTAACTCTGGGGAAAAAACAAAAGGTTGCTGCGGGGGAGGGGGCGGGGATGGGGGTCACTGAGTGATGGGCACGAAGGAGGGCACATGATGTGATGAGCACTGGGGGTTATACTGTATGTTGGCAAATTGAATTTAAATAAATAAAAAAGCAAAGAAGGTGGCCAGACAGAACCTGAGCCTGCTGCCTCCCTGCCCCGCCCCCAAGCCCTGGCTTGGCAGGTGCACGTGGTGGGTAGAGGGGCAGTGGGACCGGGTGGCATTCAGCGGGCAGGCCCAGGCTCTGGCTGGGTTAGGGGAGGCCTCCCCTCCTGAGCCCCTTCCTTTCTGTTTCTAGTATTTTCTAGTACTTCCCAGCACGGCACTTGTGGCAGGCTCAAAGCCAGTCCTCCAAGGTCTCCAGGGGTGTCCAGATGGGTGGCCACACTGCACTGAGAATTCCAAGCTGAGGGACCCCGGGGGGCAGCCTGGAGGAAGCAGGACCAGCCTCCAAGGATGAGGGAAAGAGCCAGTTGGATTGGGACACTGTGCCTATCTTGCTGCAGCCTGAGGATGATGGAAGTGGGGCTGGGGGCACCAGATGGGGCAGAGGGCCCAGGCCCTTGCAGTCCTAAGACAGCTCAAGATGAACCGCCCTGCCCATTTCTGCCCTCCCTGGAGACCAGGTCCAAGCCCCATGCACGACCAGCCCCCAAAGACCTACCGAGCCCTGCCTGGCTCCCTTCCTGGGGCTCTCAGGATGCTGGGCTCAGGGTCCCCCTTCCTCCCAGCTCTGGACAAGCCATGCCCTCCCCAGCTGCCCACCCACCTCATCCAGGGCCCTCCCTCACTGCAGCCCAGCCCACCTGCACCCCTGCCTGCCCTGGCTTTCCTGAGACCACCGTCACCCCTCCTGAGCTCCTGGCAGCCCTTCTGGGTTAGCGTGGACCCTGCTCCCCTCTGCCTGGCCAGCTGAGCCCCCCCAGGGCCTGGACTACCCAGTTAGGCTTCTCAACCTCTCCTTGCTCTGTAAACTCTCAGCTCATCCCCGGGGCCTCATTCACTCATTCATTCATTCATTCATTCATTTATTCATTCCCACATGTGGATGAGCGCTCTCATGTTCAGGGCACCACAGGGTCAGTGTCATGGAGGGCAATGTGGGGTTGCTCTTGGGAAGCAGACGGATCCCTCGGAGAAAGTCATTTTGGAGCGCAGGCCTGAAGGACCTGGGGTTCTGGAGGGGTGAGTGGAGAGGGACCTCTCTCTGGGGAGGCCAGGGTTAGGGATGGAGGAGGGGCTGCGGCTGGGGGAGGGGTCCGTGGGAGAAATGAGGTCAGGGCGGGGATGGGGGCTGTATAGGCCATTGTCACTCATTCAACAAACATTTGCGGATCCCTACGGTGGGCTCAGTGGTGCTCCCCCAAAAGACCACATGTCCACACCCCAGCTCCTGGAATCTGTGAATGTCACCTTGTTTGGAAAAAGGGTCTCTGCAGGGGTCAGTGAGGGATGAGCTCATCCCGGATCAGGGTGGGCCTCAGTCCAAACACAGGTGTCCCTGGGACAGGAGAGGAGGGGCGGGCCCATGGGGGAGGGGCCGATGCAGCCCTGGGAGCTGGGGGAGGTGGCGAGGGAGGGGGGTCTTGGTCCTGGAACACCTGCGTTCAGTCCCGAGAGCTGACTTTGGACTCTGGCCTCCAGAATCAGGAGAGAATAGATTCCGTCCTCCAAGCAGCCCAATTTGTGGTCACTTAGGAAAGTTACATGAGGAGACACCTGCTCCGCCCCCATCCCTGTTCCAGGCGTGGAGGCTGCTGCAGGGCACAGAGCAGGTGACACATCCACCCTGGAGGAGCCCTGGGGCCACACTGCAGTACCCGCTTCCTATGGTTGCTTGTCGCCACTCCCGACCCCGTGGAGTCCGGGTGGGCTTTTAAAATGTCAGAGAGGGCCGAGGTCTGCGCCTTATTTCCCTGCAGATAAGCGAAGTCCCCAGAAGGACCCCTGGGTCTGGGCAAACCCATGAGCATGTTCCTGCCTTGGGGCCTTGGCACAGGCTGCGCATGCCTGGACCACTCTCCTGCAGATACCTGCCCGTCTGCAGACCTGCACCCCCTTACGGAAGCCCGCCGTCGTGCCCCCTCACCAGGGTGCTCGGTGCTTGGGTAAGCAACTACAGGCTGGAGGCAGAGGGTGACACTGAAGCCTGGCTGTGAGTGGTTGGAAGGACACGGGCTGTTCCCTGAGCTGGAGACATGGACTTACTTTATGGGCTACTGACGCCCACTGGGGTCTCTGTCTGGCATTCTCACCGAACTGCAAAGTGGCCTCTGCCATGTCCATCCAGCTCCCTCCATGTCCTGCAGACCCCTGACCCGGTACCCCTCACCCACTCCAGAGTCTCCTGCCCTTCTCCACCCCCCATTCGGTCAGTGGACAAAGCCCACAGCTCCACCGGCAGCTGGGCACTGCTGCTGTCCAGCTCATCTCCCCTGCAGCTACTCTTCCGTGCCCTCTTCCAGCCTGCAGGATGCCACTCTCCCCCTAGGACCCTCCATGGGCCACGGGGTAGAGTGCAAACCCCAGGCCAGGCTTTCCCGGGGTCACTCGTGCCCTACATTCTTCAGCATCTGGAGAACCTCCCTGTCTTCTCCACAGGCTCCTCCTTCTTCACACACACTAGCTGCTCTCTCCCGGGCCCTTGGATATCTGCTCCTATCCCGGTAACCACCCCCCAGGCTCCGTGCAGCACCTCCACCTGCCGCTGGACCAGTGGGGAAGTGCAGGTGCACTGACGTGGCAGCCTCCCGGGGGTCCCCCCTCCCCACATCCCTAGCCCCCAGCGCAGAGCTGGCTAGGAGGGCCTGGGCGGTGCCAAGAATGGCTCCATCACCCTCGCCCTTGGGGGTTCCTCACCCAGCTGCCCTCCCTCGCCTTCCTAGCGGCCTCCTGGCCTTGGACCGCCCGCCTGGTTGCGGCGCCCAGGCCTCATCCCCAGCAACCTGTGTCCATCCGCCGGCCCTGCTGGCTGGGGCTCCCAGGGTCCCCGCTGCTCCCCGCCCAGGCCTGGCACAGAGCCGGCGCTCCCCGCCAGGGGTAGCCAGGTCAGGGGGCCCAGGACAGGCCCCACGGCCCGGCCTCTACCTGCCCAGCCCCTCCGAGCGCAGCCCCCGGCCTCTCTCCCTGCTCCCAGCCCAGGCCTCAGCCGGCCAGAAACCAAAGAGAAAATGCCTGTTTGTGCCAGTTACGCCGAAAGCAAAACAGTTTGTGGTTTCTGACCCAAATTTTTAGCCTTTTTTTTCAGAACATAACAAAGCTCAAGACAACTCCCTCCCCCCACCCCCCCAGGCAGACAGAAACGATCTGTTTACACTGGCCGCAAAACATTCCTGGCCCGCCAGCCCGGCCCTCTCCCCCAGGCCGTGCCCTCAGCGCTGCGCGGAGGGGCAGAAGGGGTGCCGGCCTGGAGAGGGGGACACGGGGGACACGGGCTGGGCCGGGAGCATCCCGGGGCCCAGAGTCTGGGGCGCCCGTCTGTCTAGTTGGAGGGGCTTCCGGGAAGCAACGGGCAGGGAGGAGCCTGGATGCAGCCTCGCCCTGTTCCCTCCAACGTTCCCCCACCTGCATCTGCCCCCATCCCCTGCTCCCATCCCTCCACACAGACACGGGGTCCCCGGGCCTTCTCCCTGCTGTCTGCCTTACCCCCACTCCTTCCTGTCCTAATGCCAGAGGCCCACGTCCCCCTGCCCAGCTCGGCTGTGGAGCCCACGACGACGGGGAGGGCACATTCCCTGGCCTGGGAGCTAGCGTCCACACACTGGTGTAGGTGGAGTGGCAGGTGCAGAGCTGTGATCCTAGCCTAGACCGTGGGGCAGCCAGGCAGGGATCCCCTTCCCAGGACTTAGTGGGGGGCAGGCAGGACCGCAAGGAGCCCTGGCCAGGAGGAAGGACTGGCCCTTGTCCCATGCATACCACCCTAGGCCTGCCATGGCCCTTGGGGAACCCCTCCATGCCCCACAGCCTCACCCGTACCCTCCTCTTGCTTCTCCCTGCTCATGTTCCCATCACCTCTCCTTGCTGTCTCGGCTCCTTTCTGCACCCGTGCACTGCCTGTGCCCCAGGCTGGGTGCTGTGGAGCCAGGGTCTGAGAAGACGGACTCCAGTGTTGAGAGGGGTGCATCACAGACTCACTAGTGGGGGTGAGGCAGACATGCCCCAGGAACCCCACAGCTGAGGAAGACCACCAGGCTGCATCTGAAGGGTGTGCAGGAGCTGGCAGGATGTGGAGGGCTGGAAGGGGATCGTGGAGGGGGAGGGAACAGCATGGGTGGGTTGGGATGGACTTGCCATTCTGCATGAGCGAGGCACAGGTGTGGGTGCACAGAGAGGGACACAAGGCGCACAGTGGCCACGGCTTCAAGTGCCCTGAGTGCTAAGCCCAACCTGACCTTGACCTTGAGGGAGCTCTGGGCAGCAGGGAAGGATTTTCAAGGGGAGAGGGAGCTGCTCCAATGTGTGCTCTGGAAAGATGGTCAAAGCCCGGGGCGAGCTGAGGCCCAAGGGTTAGTGGGCCTGTTAGGTGCAAACGGGGCGAGCAGGGTGGGGAGGCACATCGGGTGGGAAGCCCCTGCACATGTGCCCTCGTGCTGCGGAGCATCCCACCACCACAACCCCCCGCCCCCTACCCCGGAGGGCAGGGCCCAGCTCCCAGTGTGGGGGCAGGGGGTGGAGGTGGGGTGAGGGGGTGTGCTCCTGCTGCTGTAGGCCCTGGTCACAATCCAGTTCGGCTCCTGTGAAGCTGGCAGCCCCCACCCCCTTGCTTGGCCAGAGCATCATTTTGGAAGGTCTGGCCTGTACCTCTGCTTCCTTCTCCCTTCCTTGTCATCCCTGGCCTCCCCTCGATCAGGAACAGATGTGCCTCTGGAGCAGGAATTCTAGCTATTTGGTTAACCAGTCACTCAAGGGACTTTCTGATAAGGCGATTCAGTTCTCAGCAGAACCAGTGAGGGGGGCGGAGCGAGGACGGGGACTCCCACCCCCACCTTCCTTGCACCCAGGAGCCTGGGGTGCTCCCAGCCAGGGTCTCCCCACCAGCTGGTGGCTCTGGGGGACACAGGTTTCCAGGCCTCCAGTGGGGCCGAGGTGTTCTGGCAGGTGGGGGGGGGGTGGGCTGAAGATGCCAGGAGTCTCCCACCCCCTGGATCTGGGTGCAGCCAAGTCCCAGCCTCTAGCAGCACCAGCATGAAAGCTCACTGCCTGCCTCTCATCCATCCTTCCTTCCTTCATCATTTACCCAGCAAATGAGGCCCCAGAGCCTTGGCTATGCGGAGGCTTTGCTTGGGGCCCTGATCCTGTCTCCTCTCCCCAGGGTACCTCCACCAAACAATGGCTGACTCCCTGGTTGGGCAGGTCCTACAGTCGACCAGGCCTGCTTGGACTTTGGGGGTGGCACCCCCCAGAATTAGTCACTCAGGCTTGCCACTTTGGGTCCCTGGTTCCTTGGAACCCAGTACAGCATCTGATCTTGTTCTATTCCATTCACAGCTGCAGACTGTTGGGGCCACTTTGATCCTTTATTTGGTTTTCCCGCACTTATATCTCCCAGCCACGCACCCCAGTGCTTAGCCCAGTACCTGGTACAGAGTCCATGAATGGACAGATGGGTGAAAGGGCAGATGGTAGATGTGCATATGTGTAGATGGGTAGATGTGTGGACGGGTGTGTGTGTGGGGGGGTGGATAGAGGGGCACAGAGAGGTATAGATGGGTGTATGCATGCTTGGATATGTGGATGGGTACACAGAAACTGCAGAAGAAACAGATCTACCTGTGTGGTCACTCGAGATTGTCCTAGTGGGGGATGAGGGAGCAGAGCAGAGAAAATGAAATTTTATGAATGTCTATCCTCAAAGAAATTCTATGTGCTGTTTAGACTGTAGTATTTCCTGCTTTTTAGAGTCTGGAACATTTGTACAGGTTGAAAAATATTTGTTGATTAAATAGATTTTTTTTCAAAGATCTTGTTGAAGCGAACACCTATCTGGAAATTGTCTCAAGAAGATGTGAAAAATCAGAACATGTAGATAAACAAGGAGCTGCCTGAAAAATCATAAAATCCTACCCTAGAAAAAGGCACAGGGCCCAGAGAGTTTTACAGGCAAGTGTGGTTTTGCTGTTTTTTTTTTTTTTTTAATGCTCAAGATCATTCTACAAAATGTTTCAAGCATAGAACACAGACACACTTCCAATTCATTTTCTGTGTCCATATGACCCCGATACCAAGGCCTGATCATGATAGCACAAAACGAGGAAAAACCGCAGACCAAGTTCACATGTGAAGATAGATGCACAAATTGTAAATAAAGGAATTAGCAAATTAAATCCAGCCGTGTGTTGAATCAAAGTAATAATATACCATGACCAAGCAGAGTTTACTTCCAAGAATGCGAGGATGACTCAACATTAAGAAATCCATTAATATCCTCATGTTAATAGGCCAAGAGAAGAAAAACCATATGATGATATTGATAGGTGCCAAAAACATATTTAATAAAATCTAACATGCGCTCCCAGTTATAAAAAATGTTCCGCAGGCTTGGAATGGAAAGAAAGTTCCTTAACGTGAGAGAATACTTACTGCTTGCCCTGCCACACTCTGTCCCAGCCCACTGCCTGTCCCCTTCTGAGATGACCTCCTCATCAGCCGTGAGCATCCCTGACGTGGACTTCCACAGACACTTTTTTCATCATTGAATGTGGCCCGATGGGAGCATTGGCTACTCCTGAGCCCACTCTCACCCCTACCCTGAAACCCCTCTTCGTTCCAAGTATGGAGTTCCTGCACGAGTTCTGACAAACTGGCCCCCCTGCAGATAGCAACCTCAAACCCTGGACAACAAACAAACAACTACCCCAGGGCTCTAGAGAGTTAGCAGAAGTAGGTCATTTTTGGATAGGTAGTCACAGTACGGTGCAGGCATCTAAATCCCAATGGAAACCCTGCCATCTTTCTGGCTGGAGGAGCAGGAGAAGGAGCCTGGGGCAGTTGAGGTCACTGGAGACCAAGATGGGAATCCCCAAGACAGGCAGAGAAGGGGACATCCCAAATTCCATGCATGAGCTCTGCCCGAGTTGCTGGCATAAGGCAGATGGAGATTTGAGCCGCCTCTTAGCACCCGCGAGGCAGAGTTTGCAGTTGGAGCCTAATCGAGCTAATAGCTAATATCAGTGCACCTGCACTCCCCAGAGAAATGCCACACATCCACGGTCTGCACAATAGAATATTTGCAGAGCCCTGGGCATAGTCCAAAATTACATGGTGCTCTCCTCCCAGGGGGAAAGACGGTTGAGCCAGGCCAATGCTGGAATGACCAGGCAGAGACTTTAAAGGAGGTACGATAACCTCAACCACCCTTGGAGATAAAGGAAAACACAGTCACAGTGAATGAAACGACAGGAGATTTCAGCAGACAAATCTCGAAACCGTTAGCAACACCTACACGGATGACGAGCGCTGAAGAACACGATCTCGGAGATAAACAAAAACTGCTGGATGAGATGAGTATCAGAATGGAGACAACAACAGGAAACGTCTGTGAACTCGGAGATCGGGGAGTAGAAGCTACGCAGCATGAAGAAGAGCGAGAAAGGCCGCGTGGACGCAGAGCAGACGCGGGATAGGAAGTCACAGTGCGGTGCAGGACAGGCTGGAGCAGAACGGGAAGCTTAATATTCCAGAAATAACGACTAGAAGCTTCCCAAACACAACAGATTCGAGACGTTCAGCGACACCCAAATAGGATCAGTTTGAAGCAAATCACTCTTGGCATGCCCATGTCAGGCCGATGAAAATGAAAATTAAAAATTTAGGGAAAAATCTGGAAAGGAGGAAACAGTAGCTTGTACAATAGGAACCGACGAACCGGGTACCAAGTGCTTCTCACCAGGAACCGCAGGGGCCAGCGGACTACGGGACAACATTCTCTCATAAACCCGTTTTCCTCCCAGCAACTCCTGTGGCCACTGGGTCCAGTCTCCTTGTCCGTCTGTTTGGTGTTTTGGTGTTTGTTCTGTTTTGATTTGTTGTCTCCCTCTCTTTCACTGTTGCCTGACCCGGGGCATCTCCTCCTCTCCCTCCCTTGGGCTCCTCTCTGCCACAGCTCCTGCTGTCACGCAAGTCCTGAACACCCCCGAACATGGGCCCCTGGTGCCATCACCTGCGGTCAGGAGCACATCCGTGTGCATCCTCCAGGGTCCCCCATCTTAAGGAAAGGCCAAGCCAGAATCCCGGGGGTTGGGGGCCCCATCGCTCTTACCTCACATCCCTGGGGCCTGTTGTCTGGGCACTCCTGCTCCTCCGCAGCAGCCTTCATCCAGACGTCCTGCAGGCTGGGGGCCGCCCCGTGCTCCCAGGGTACATCCGTGCTAGCATTTACTCCTGAGAGGCAGAGCCCGTGTCCCCATTTTACAGATGGTCAGCCCAGCAAGGCAGACGCTCATCAATGGCCATCATGGCTTCGGAGGGGCCCGCGGCAGGCACGTACTGGGCATGGCCGTGGAGACTGGCAAGCTGCCTGCCCCTGGGAGCTCACCGTCTGGAGGGAGAGCCTGACAGCTAACGAGGCGTTTAATGAGCCGATTACATAATTATGGGCTGCAGAGAATAACAGGGCTCACGGGCCTGCAGAGTCTACCCTCCCCACGCCCTGAGGCCGAGGGGCGGGCTGGGCTCTCCTGCCACCCCAGCCACGGTGAGACAGGTTTGTGGGCCCATCTCTTTGGGGAGCCCCAGACTCCGCTCACAGACGCCTCCCTGTCCTGCATCAGGAGCAGGTGCAGCGGGACAGCTTCACTCTCTTCCTGCCCCCAGTGGGGTGCATCGGAAACTTGCAGCGAGTTTCCCTCATGCTGACCTGAGGCCAGGACACAGCTCTTCCCCAGGCCAATACCTTCAGGACCGGCCCTGCACCCCGTTGTGGGTCACCCCACGACCCCAGGGCAAGCCTGCGGGCCTTTGTGGTGGAGGGATGAGGTCAGCTCTCCAGCACCGACCAGGCCTGGCCTCACTTCCAATTCTGAGTGATGTCTCAGATGCAGAGGTGAACCCTGGCGCATGGAGGGAGAGTCAGCATCACATTTCAGGAGTTCAGGGCATAGAGGGGGCCAGGGGCTGCCCCTCCGGCCCCCAGGAAACACTGCCAGCAGCTTGGAGGCATAGGTGTGGAGGGAGGGAGGGAGGCATGTGCCTCTGTGTCCAGGCTCCCTTCTCTGTGTCACGGGGAGGTGAGTCTCTGCCGGAGAGCAGGACAGTGATGCCTCCATGCCCAGTGTGGGCCAGGGCACAGCTACGTCTGTTCTCTGGGCTGGACCAAAGCCCTCCCACCAGGGCCTTGCATCACACAGGTTGGGGCCAGCATGCCCGGGAGATGCCCTGCAGCTTGGTGATGAGGGGCAGGCGCTCTGTGTGTTCCTGTCCTATGGGCCATGGGGTGAGAGTGCGGACATTGGCTGGTACCACCTGGCGAGAGCCACTCCCAGGCCCAGACAGATGCCAGCTCCCCAAATGAGAAGGGGGTGGCTCTGGGTGGCTTCAGGGTGGAGCATTCGACCCCTTTCCCGGCCTGGAGGCTCCCTAGGAGAAAGCACCACCCCCAGGAGCCCCCCAGAAGAGGAAAGCCCTGGGGGCCCAGGGCCTGTAATCCTGGTCATGCCTGCCCATTGTGAGTTCCATGGAAACTCCTTACACCAGCCTGGGCTCTTGGGTCTAATTCTCAGTGACACTGTAGCAAGTTCGCAAGGGAGGCTGGGCATGGTAGGGGCTTGGGGCAGGGCCCATCCCAGCACAGAGCTGCGCCCCCACCATACTCTGCTTCTAAGTAACAGAAAGGTGAAGATTTTGCTCTCAGAGGTTCACCAGGGGGTCAAGAGAGTTCCTGGAACCAGAGGAGTCCTGCTGCTGCAGGGTCTGAGGTAGAGGGGCTTACAGGAAAGCAGTGGGACCGTGAGACAGACCTCAGAAGTACTTCCAGCCCTGATAATGAGGAAATAAATAGCTGGGGGGGTGGGGGGGGGTGACAGTCCAGGGGGTATTCACACCGTCATCGGGGGGAGCCAGGAATATTCAGGGTGCTGAAGGAGCTCCAGGAAGCAGGTTCCTCTAGGCCAGGCTGGTCAGGGAGGGCTTTCTGGAAGAGGAAAGACTCAGAGAAGGAGAATTGAATCAGGAGAAGGATGCAGTGGGGACAGGGAAGAGGGCAGGCCTGCAGGGGACCTGGGGCAGCTGTCCCACCAGGATCCTCTCACACAGGGGAGTTGGCCGGATTCAGAGCCGGGGGCTGGAGTGGGGTCCCCCAGCACATGGGGTGGCACCCCACGCAGGAGCCACATAGCAAGGAAAGAGGCTGGAAGCCAAGGACGTCCTTGATGAGGGGCACCCACTGGCTCAGTTGGTAAGGTTCCGACTCTTGAGTTCGGCTCAGGTCATGATCTCAGGATCGTGGGATCAAGCCCTGTGCTGGATGTGGAGCCTACTTGAGATATTCTCTGTCTTCCTCTTCCTCTCCCACCTGTGCACACATGCTCACGCTCTCACTCTCAAAAAAAGAGAATGTCCTCGATAAAGCAGAGATTGTGTCTGTTCCCAGAACTCAGGACCCAGCAGGACATCTTCAGTGTCCCCCGTGTGAAGGGCAGTCCTGCCCGGGGAGGAGCAGGGTGTCGGCAGGAGAAGCTCACACTGGCCACAGTGGGGGTCACTTGCCCATTGCGTTCTTGGAGCAGAGGGATGCATCCCATCACCTCCAGGAAAGCGACGGAGGGACTTTGTTGTCCACGATCACCCAGAGCTTCCCAGCCAAAAGCAGCACTTTGGGAAACTGGTCCCTGGGAAAGAAAAGACAGACCCGTGGGTTGTTTGCCTGCAATAAACCTTCATTTCAAAGACTTTCAGATTTGCAGACAAATTGCAAAGGCAGCTCGAAGAGCTCCCGAATCCCGTCCTGTGCCCCCCGCCCCGTTAGCACCTCTGTCAGTGGGTGCATTTGCCACCACTCAGGCTAGTGAGGGTCTGCGATTCAGCTGTGGCCCTGCTGTGGATTCCACAACGGACCGGTTCTTGTCAACTTTCGGTCCCAGTCCTCGGCCCCCGTGCTGCCCTCGTCTGTACTGTCTCCTGGTCTCCTGCACAAGCAGGCTTCTGTGGGTCAGCGACTGAACGGGTCATCCATGTGGCCTCAGGTCGCAGATCACACCTCGCTTTGAAGAAACCACACTCGTCGAGCTTTGGTGTAGTATCACAAAGAAAATCCACGTTCGTCTGGAGGGCTGTGGGGGACACGCCTCCTATCCTATAGAAGGACGTGCTGCAGATGCTCGCATGAGAACCCTTGTCTCCGGCTCGACACACAGAGATTTTGGAGGTATTGAGCTGTGACACTCTTCTCACAGAATTGGTTTTGTTTTAAAAACTATAATTTTTGTTTTTGTTTTTTAAAGATTTTACTTTACTCATGAGAGACACAGAGAGAGAGGCAGGGACAGGCAGAGAGAGAAGCTGGTTCCCTGTCGGTCGCTTAATGCAGGACTCAATCCCAGGACCCCGGGATCACACCCTGAGCTAAAGGCAGAGGCTTAGCCACTGAACCACCCAGGAGTCCCTATAGTTATTTTTTATAGAATATAATTTATGTTAATATGCACTGAGTATCTGATTATTTTTGTGACTTTTAATTTATTTAAAACACTTCTAAATTTCTAAATTGTAAATATTTTTAAAAGTTAATGTCTTAGCTTTAACATCTGTGAGGCAAATCCTAGCAGCTGCAACTCTACATTAGCACACACTCCTTGAGGCCTCACTAATGTTTAGGAAGGGAACAGGGTCCCAGGGCAAGAGTAACAGAGAAGGGAGGTCACAGAGCCTGGGCGTGGGTGCAGCCAGTTCTGGGTTCAATCCCCTGCCGTTGCTCAGCTTCTCTCTGCTTCAGTCTCCTTGGGCATTTGGCAGACACCATAGGAGCGGGGCTCACATGGGGTGGGCTCGTGCTCCACAAGGGGATCTGGTGACAATGGCATCAAAGACTGGTCACAAACAGCCCTCCACCAAGGATAAAACCAGTTTAGGCTTACAGGAAAATTAGAGGGGAACGTACAGGGAATTCCTTTATACCTCCTCCCTCCCACGTGTGCACACATATGTGAACACACACACATGCATGCACACACATGCACACATGCACAGGGTCTCCTATTATTGACCTCCTAGCTGCCACATTTGTCAAAATTAACGAACCAATACTGATACCTAGTAACCAAAGTCCGCAGTTGACATGGGGTCACTCTTGGTGGTGAACATCCTGTGGGTTCAGATGCATGCGAGATGACACTGTCCAGCACCACGGTGTCACATGGAGTGGGGACCCTGCCCTAAAGCCCTCCAAGCTCCTCCTGTTCATCCCTCCCCCCCAAACCCTGATGACTCCTGATCTCTGTCCTGTGTCCCTAGTGCAGCCTTTTCAAGAATGTTCTAGAGCTGGGGTCACCATGTGCAGCCTTCTCAGACTGGCTTTTCTCAATTTATGGTTCCTGTGTGACCTCCCATGGCTTCAGAGCTCGTTCCTTACTAATGCTGAGCAATATTCCACCGCCCCGATGTCCCTCCGTGTGTCCGTGTACCTACCGAAAGGCGTCTTGGTGGCTTCCAAGTTCTGGCAAATAGGAGCAGAGCTGCTAGAGACATCTGCGCATGGGTCTACAGTGTGGACGTAGGTTTTCTCTCTCAATTTCTATTTCAAATTACAGATGAGTTATCCCAGAATTATGTTTAAGGCAATTCCTCTGTATCCCTTTGTTGGAAGGGTTTTCGGGGTCATTTGCTGCTGTTTTAAATTCATAATGTTCTCTTCTCTGAAGTTTTAATGCTATTTGTACAAAGAGCTGCGTCTGTTACCAGATTCGCCCGCCCCCCACTGAGCTGTAGCGGCATCCCTGCGTCCGTGCCGTGGGGTTTCATTAGGGTGTCTCATTGGGCTGGTTAAACCCCTTTCTGTCCTTCCGTCTGAGAACACTCCTATTACTCAACCCTGCTTGTGAAGACACTTGTCTCTGGAACCCGGCTCGGAGAGATCCTTCACCCCCAGTATCACCAGCCCGGGAGAGATCTTGGCTGCCCCACCATGCTCTGACCCTGAGATTCGAGGAGGGGGTCGGGTGTGGTGCGGGCACCTGCATCTGACGAGCAGCCAGGTGCAGGAGCCGGTGTGCCCCGGGGCCTGTCAGGAGGTCCGGAAGCCCACTCCCCCCAGCTCAGGCATCCGGAAGCCCTGGGTACCTGCTCTGTCCACAGAGGAGCCTGGCTGCCTCGCCGGGGCTCGGAGGGGACTCTGGCTCCCATGCATCAGCAGGACTTGGCTCCCGAGCCTGGGGGTCTCTGAGCGGCCTCATTTGTTTGTAACTGTGTGGTTGAAGTCTAGCAGACTTGAGGAAGTGTACCTGCCTCACACTCCTGTGCCACCGGCCCCCGCCCCAGACTCAGGACCTCCCCCGGGGGTTCCGACCTTGCATCTGTTCGGTTGTCCCCGCTTCCGAGCTCCTGCTGCATGCCGAGCGCAGAGCAGGGGGTGCCTGATGGGCTCCAGCACCACCACCTGGTATGCTGTCCCTGCCAAAGGGGACCCCAGCCCTTGTCTCCATGTGGTTTTGAGAGGGGCTGTGGCCCGCCACTCTGCCCACAGCCTCTGAATGTGAACCTTTCTTTGCATGCTCCCATTGACAGGGAACTCACTACTGCCCAAAGCTGACTGTTGCTTGCTAGCCCCTGACCTAGGCCATCCTCTTGGGATTCCACCTGCCCTCTCCTCAAACCAGGCAAAGGCCTTGCTAGAGGCTGGGATGGGCCCAGGTGCTCCCAGCTGAGCACACCTCCAAACTGAGGCCCCTCTGAGCTCCCCCTAGCCTGTCCGAGCTTCTCCCCCCTGCAGTGCTCTGGGGCAGTGGGCGGGGGGGGCAGCAAAATAGCTCTGACTCCTCTGGGACCCCAGGACTCCACCTCTTCCCAGCCCAGAATCACATCTGACCATGGAGAAGCCGGCCGGTGGGTGGGCTGTCGGGGACAGTCAGCCTTCCAGGCCCCAGCTGGCTCTGTAGACCCCAGACTGGCCGGCCTGGAGGAAAGCCTGCCCTGAGCTTGCCGAGTGTCCCGTCCACCTGGGCTCCTGCCCCCACAAGAAGCCCCTGCTTAACTCACGTGCTCCCGGGTGGGGCGGCCGAACCCCCACGGTAGTGAGTGGGCTGCATGCCAGAATCCCATCTTGCTCAGACGTACCCTGGCCTCCCCCAGCTGGGACTGGGCCCCAAGGTCCCGCCGGGTGGGTTCCCTGAGGACCTGAACAGCCCACCCAGCTGAGCGCCTGGCTGTCTCTGTGGCCCGGGCCCTGGGGACCCCAGCCCAGCCCTCACGTTTGGGGAAAACCAGCTGCTTCCTGTTTGTGTCAGTGATTGGCTTGTTTTCCTGCGCAGCGGTCGAGGGTCGAAGCACCCAGTGAGCCGGGCGCTCCCCGTCTTTGTGGGGCCTGCTGTTCCGAGGAGAAACTTAATCACTTTGTTTTCTTGGTTTAGGTTTTGCTTTTTAATAAAAAAAAATGACCCGCTCGGCTCCGGCCCCGCGGCCCTAAAAGGCGTCACTTTCAGAGGCTCCACAGCAGCGCCAGGCGGGAGCTCCTGGGGGAGGGCAGTGGGGCCCGGGCGGGTTGCCCCTCGGGAAAGTGGGAAAGTCGGAGGGCTAGACTGGGAGGAGCCAGCCCCTCTGTCCTGCCATGTGGCCAGCAGGGCCCCAACCACAGGTCAGCATTGCCGAGCAGGGCCCTCAGACCCTAGGTGGGCCCAGGGAGGGGAAGACCCCGTGGGTCCTCAGCTGGGGTGGATGGGGGCAGATCTGGGCACCCACTGGAAGCCTGGACTTCCAGGCTGGCCCCTCCCCCCTCCATCCTACTTCCTTCCCCCTCCCTCCCTCCTCCCTCTCTCTTCCAGGGTCTTGAACCCAGGAAAGGTGGGGGATGGACCCCTGGCACCCCCCCCCCAACCCCTGCGTTCTCCAATGCTCGTCCCTCAGAGGCCTTGGCTTCTGGGCCCAGGATCCTATGATCCTCACTGAGGGGTTTCCTCTGGGCTGAGGTGGAGGGGAGTGGCTGCACAGATACCCCCGGCTGCTTTCCTCTGCCTTCCATCGATGTCACAGCCTCCCACCCAAGGACCCGGACTCACCCCTCCCTATGAGCAGTGAATGTGCAAAGTGGCAGGGCTGCGGGAGGAGGAGGTGGCAGCAAGTGCAGACTCCAGTCCAAGATGGGTTGGAGTCAGGGTCCAGCGAGTGCCTAGCACCCTCGAAGCCTTCCTCACAGAGCTCCTGGCATGCTCTGCTCACAGCGCTTGGGGTGTGGGCTTGCCCCACAGTCAGGGAGAAGCGAGCCCATCTCTGGGACAGAGGCGGAGTGGGAGGGGATGTAGCGGAGGGGGGTCAGGAGGGAACCAAATGCTGGGAGCTGGTATGGGGTGGGCTGAGACAGGGGGCAAGGAAGGAAGGGGCCTGAGGAGTCCTGGAGCCCTGACCACACGCAGGACAAGCTGCCCAGGTCTCAGGAGCAGGGACGACTGAGCTGGCTGCATGGCATGCTGCTCATCTCATCGACACTGTTCCTTCCCACGTGGACCCCACGCAGACCCCATTATCGCTCAGCCTGGGCGCTCAGCTGGGGACAAGAGCAGCAGGACCCCACACAGCTTATGGTGGAATGTGGCGGAGGGGATGATATAGGAGTCTGGGCACCCTGCGACCAGGACCTGCCCTGTGGTGGCCAGCCTGCTGCTGGCCATGCACCTGAGCCGGTGAGCAGGTGCAGTGCTGCCCAAGGCTACTTGGGCTGGGACCTGTCACGGATGAGCAGGTGGGAACCATGCAATGGGGCTTGGGCCCCCTGAGCTTGAGGGTGGAGGCCCTGTGTCCAGGAAGCTCTGGGTGTTCATGTCGGAAGCAGACGAGTGCAGCGGGGGCAGACTCGGTCTATGCGTGTGGGTGAGAGCAGTGGGGTTAAAGACAATGTCCTAGTGGCCAACCCGTGTGCAGCTTCTGGAGCTTACAAGGCCAGGGGTGAGTCTATGGCTGACGAGAAGGGAACTGAGATGATCGAAGTGGGGGGCAGGGCCAAGAAGCTGGAGCAGGATGCACCCATCCTTCTATCCTTCCATGACTATCCACCTGTGTCTCTCCCTCCATTCATCCCTCCATCTCCCCATTCGCCATCATCCCTCCCTCTATTCCCTTCATTCACCCACCCACCCCTTCCTCCATCTCTCTATCCCTCCATCCAACCATCTACCCATCATCCCTCCCTCCCACCCTCCATGTGCCTATCCTTTCATCCCCCCACCCCCCACTCACCCACCCATCCCTCCATCCATTCCTCCCTCCATCATGCCCCCACACCCCCATCTCTCTAACCAGATGCCCCATGGACCTTTGGGCAGAGAGTGTGCAGTGGCAGGAGTGGTCAGGTGCAGAGGCCCTGCCTGGCAGCAGTGTGGTGTCTCTGGCCAGTGGTGGGAAGGTGGCAGGAACAAGGAGGGGTGGCCTGGAGGCTGTCTGACATGGCCAGGCCCAGGAAGCTCTGAGAAGGATGTGGCTTCTCTGAGGCCGGGGCTAGTGGAGGGTCTGGCTTGGGTGTTGGGCATCTGGATGCTGAGCAAACAAAGTGTCCAGGGCTGAAGATGGGAGAAGACAGGGTGCCAAGGAGGGAGGTGGTGTTGGACCCGAAGTGAGGTGATGGCAGAGCCGAGAGCAACTGCCGAAGGACTACAGGAGCCCAGGGTGGCACTCAGCTGTGTTCCAGGCACCTGGGAGGATGGAGGGGGAGAGGCAGCAGAGGCAGCTGGCTCTGCAGGGCACAAGTGGGGCTCAGTGTGGACTTGGCACACCTGCGACCCCCTGGACATATGTGAAAGGGGGCTGTAGGTGGACATGCTGCCGAGGGCGCCCAGAGGTGGCGAAGGTTGGAGTCCTGGCCGCCGTGGCTGCAGCTCCTCGGCCGCCATGGGTACCCCTTCCTCAGGGTGGCCTCTCAGTGTTGGGGCCTCCCCCACCCCACTGGGCCGTGTCCTGGCCATCACCACAGCACTGCCCAGAGCGGAGGCAGGTGGGCAGAGGGGTGGGAGGACGGTGCAGGACCAGGGGCTTCGAAGATGCAGTCTGTGGCAGGGTCCAGGGGGCTGAAGTTCCAAGGTGTGCTCTGGGCCACAGAATAAACCCGCTCAGATGTTTTCTGCATTACGGAGTGTGTGGGGAGGGAGGAAAAAATGCTCCACTTTCCATTTCAGGCACAAAATAATTCGGTCATTCGTTTTCATTCCAATATCTGGAAAACAGCTGATTCTGGAAACCTAAACCGTCCCTGGGCATAGAGTGCTGAGGAAGAGAGCACCCCACGGAGCTGGGGGTGGGGGCTCCGGCCGGGGCAGGCCTCTTCCGTGCACCCTGGGCCCTTGGGGAGTGGGGCCGCGGCTGGGGCTTGCAGGACAGACCCCACCCAGGAGCCAGCCCTGCCAGCCAAGTGCAGCCAGGTTTCTATGGCACCCGAGAACCCGACACGCGGGGTTCTGGAAACTTGGTGGGCTAATCCGGGCCCTAATCCTAGCAACGGGCTGGGCCTACAGCTGCATGTTGGGCGGGGGGGATGCCAAGCAGGCACAGGGACCCTACTGTGGAGGGCCTCTCTGTGACAGCGCCTGGGCTCTCGGGCTCCCAGCATTGGGCGTAGCCCCCCAGGAATGAGGGTCGTCGTGGGTGCCTTCCAGGCCCCCTCTGGGCTGCCCAGGGACCCCGAGGCTGTCCTTGCCTTGAGGTTGTCAGGATCAGAGGAGATTAGCAGGTACAGGAGGCTGAGCGCATGTGGGCAGTGGGGCTCCCTGCTGGGAGTGGGCTGAAACCCCGTGGCAGCTGGGGCAGGCTTGGGGACCCTGGTGTGCTCACTCGGGGCCTGGGCCCTGGGCCTGCCTGGTCTGCGAAGTTCTGATGAAGGACAGCTTTGGAGGCCTTGGCCAAGGGGGCCCACTGCACATGTGTGTGCATGAGAGTGTGCGCCCGTGAGTGCGTGTGTGCACGTGCGTCAGTGTGTGAGTGTGCACACACGTGAGTGAGTACGTGTGTGAGTACTTGCACGTGGGTGAGCAGGTGTGGTGGGAGTGTGTACACATGAGTGAGTGCATTGCAAGAGAGTGTGTGCACTTGGGTGAGTGTGTGTGTGTGCACGTGAGTGCGTGTCCGTGAGGGTGGGCACACATGTGAGTGAGTGCATGTGCGTGAGCAGGGGAGGGGAGATACAGAGAGGACACTGCCCGTGTGTCTGCTGTCTGCCGGAGCCGGATCCGTGGCTCTGCTGTGTCGCCCGGCCATGTGTATGTGGGGAGGATACTCCTGCCGTGACCCCCAGTCCCCAGCCCCGCTCTGGACCAGGTGGGAGGCAAAGGGCTGCAGCCCCTGAGCTCCTCACTGCCCGTCTCAGGACCAGCACACCCTCAGCCTTGTCAGGTTGGGATGGGGTCCCCTGTCCACAATTCCTTGGGGCACAACCCTCTCCCAGGGGCCTGGCACTCAGTGCCTGGGTAGCAGAGGAGGGCCTTGCCCTGGTGGCTGTGGCTTGGGCCCTGGAGATAGTCAGCAGGGTAATTCCACCGGAGGAGCTCTGCACGAGGCGCTGACTCGGTTTCCCCTCCACATTTCCCTGGCATCTGGGTATAGCTGGTCTGAACTCACTCTGCCCGACTGACCGGTCTCCTCTTCTGCCAACTGGTGGACTGTGGGAGGAAACCGGTCCAGACTGGCCGTGGTGGGGGCAGAGAAGGGGCAGCCACAGGAAGAGGATGAAGGAGGGAAAGCAGTCTCTCCTTCAAAACAGAGACTTGAAGAAGGTCTCAAGTCAGGAACAAGGTAGTGTCCAGACGATGGTGCGGGGAAGCACAGCCTGCCCCTCCTGTCCCCCTGCACAGAGGCACGTCTCTTCGGGGAGCTTGGAGGGCAGCCCCGGCCCAGGAGGACAGCCTCTCTCCACGGCCCTGGTCTCTCCTGCCCTCCTGCCTCCCCTGCACCAGCTCCCGGGCATCCAGCTCGAGGGCCCCGCACCCCGTCAGAGGTAGAGGCGGTTTGGGTGGAGCAGGGCAGAGGAGGGCAGGGACCAGGCTGGACCCATTGTTCAGAAAAGACGGAACTGACTTCAGCCCTGGGCAGGCCCCCCTCCACCCCCAGGTTTCCTGCTCCCTGGGCGGCCAGAGGGGACTTGGTCCACCTTATTTGGGGATTGAGAAGCCACCCTGTGTGTGTGGCCTTGGGAGTCCCAGCGCAGTGGGGGGGGGGGGGGATCCCTGCAGGCGCTCTCTGAGACTCAGAGCCACAACCCGTCAGCAAAGAAAAGGCCATTGAGGACCCACCCATCCTCCTGGGTGCCCCCCAAGCCTGTATTCACCTACCTCCCCACTCAGGTGTCCACATCTGCCCTCATGTCTGTCCTCAGCCATCCACCCATCCCTACAGCCATACCCTCACCCACCTGTCTGTCCATCCAACCAACCATCCATCCATCCATCCACCCACCTGTCCATCCATCATCCATCCATCCATCCTTCCATCCACCATCCACCCGTCCTTCTACCACACCCTTATCCACCAGTCTGTCCATCCATCCATTCATCCACTATCCCTCCACCATACCCTCATCCAGCCATCTGGCCATCCATCCATCCATTCATCCTTCCTTCCTTTCTTCTACCCACCATCCACCCAGCACAATTTTGTAACATCTTGGTTTGATAACTGGAAATCCATTGCCAAAAAAACCTTCTTGAATAAATTCCTTGGCCAAGTAAAAAAATGCTGCTCCATTTTGGTGGCTTGTAGATTTTAAATCATCACATCTGAGATGAGGGCCAGGACATGGGACTGTCCCAGTCAAGACATTCCATTTTCCATGATGCGGATGACAGAAACACACATGGGGCACCAGGGGGCTGAGCTCCCAGTAGGATAGGGCCTCTCCTGGCTCTGAGTGACCTCGGAACAGCGCCTCATTCCTCTGGTCTCAGCCTGCTCCTCTGAACAATGGGTTGTGGAGACTGTCGTGACAGTCAGCAGGGAGCAAGAGTCTGCCGGGTTCAGCATTTGCAAAATGTCCCCAGTGCAAGCTGTGATGGCAATAGCATGGCTATCCAGGGACTTGGATGAGTGGGGGCCTCATTTCCCGGGAACCCATTCCTGGAAAGGAATCTTGCAGCCTCAGGCTCTGGTGGCCAGTGCTCTGGGCCAGGAACTACCAGGACAGCCTTGGAGGGAGAAGCAGCTTTGGGTGGTGGCTAGGTGGCCTCAAGTCCCAGCATGAGCTTAACTGAAGAATCTGGGTTTGGATGGTGTGGTGCTGAGAGCTCATCCCATTTAAGTAGGATCTTGAAGGATGAATAGGAGTTTGCCATACGGAGGCAGGAAGGGCCTTCCACACGGAGAGAAGAGAAAGGCACTTTGGGTCTGTGGAGTTAATGTGGTGGAGCAGGCGTGCAGATCGCGTCCAGGCCTGGAACAGTCATAATGGTGGCTGGAAGGGAGTGGGGGTGGTGGGTGGAACCCAGGGATCTCCCACCCAAGCCAGGTTGAAGTATTGAACGTGGCCAGCAGTTCCCGGGAGCTAAGAGGTGGGCCAGGACAGGGTTCCCGGAGGAGGGGTGTGAGCGGGCCAGAGCAGCAGGCTCCGCGGGGAGGGGCCGGAGGAGGCTTTTGTGCAGGACGGTGGTGAGTCCAGGACCCTGCCCCAAGCACCACGCATCTCCTGCTAGGATGGTGTGCCTGAGGAGACTCTTGTGGTGCAGGGTCTGGAAGCCTCTGGATCCTTCCCCTGAGGTGAGGTGGGGGACACCCTCTGTTGTGAGTCTGGTCTGCACCCCTCCGTCCTGCTGTGCCCTCCTTCCTACTGGGATGCAGAGCTCTGGAAGCCCCTTGTCACTAGCTTCCACTGCCTGTCCCCTCCCCGCTCCCCCGAGTCTATGCTTTGTGGCCACTGGCATCCAGGACAGTCCAAGGCCAACTGCCCCCCCAAACCAAGACTCCGGGGGCTCAGCAGAGCGCATGGGGCTGGCAGCTGTCCCCAGGGCCATGATGTGGCCCCCAGGACCAGGAGGTGCAACTGGGACCTGGCATGGCACGTGACTCCTGGGGGCTGGGGTGCTGAGCCTGGGGGCCCCTCCCTGCCAGCACTGGGCGGGCTTCCTGTCTGGCCCCAGGAAGTGACCTCCTGCTGCCTCCAGCAGACAGTGACGCCAGCATCTGAGGTGACAAGGCACGGGGCTGGCATCTGCCCCACACATTCATACAGTCACCCATCCTGGCCTCGAGGGATCAGAGGCACACTGGCTCGGGTCAGGCTGCCCTCAGAGCCAGCTTCTGGCAGGGATGAGGAAAATATGTTTACAGATGCCAGGGCGGGGGCACCCTCAGCACCCCTCACTCTGTGCCAGGACAGAGCTGTTGTCAGCATACCAGACCCAGAGCCCAGCACGCAGTAGGTGCCCAATCCACGTGTGGATGAATAAATGAAGACTGACCAAATCTAGCAAATCCTGAATTATGGACAAGCAGGACGTTTCAGAGGCTGGGTGGAGAATAGCGGCATGTGGAGTCTAAGCCTCCCTGCGGAGGGCACCAGGGGCCTGGGACGGCAGGGCTCTGTCCCCACCCCCTGACAGGCCAGCATCAGGAAGGTCTTCCCCGTGTGGCCACTGGCACGACTGTCTTATGGCCCAGACCCTCCTGCCCTGGGAGCCCCCGTCACCCTGTGCATTGCCCTCCCCGTGCTCTGCACTGGCTGGGAAGGGCACCACAGGCAAGCGGGCACCTGCTGGGGCTGTAACCAAGCACACCGCCTGGCACCAGCCTTGGGCAAGATCGGTGTGTGGCTGCCAGGACTGTTGTTCTCCACAGGTGCCACGGTGAGGGGCGTGGCTGGCAGGTGAGTGGGCAGAGGAGCGTGTCAGGGGTGTGCCTGGCCCAGCAGCCTGGCACCAGAGGGCCCTTTGGCGCCCAGAGGCCACACCCCACGAGGCAGCCCTGTGCAGGCTGGCAGGGCAGTGTGGGGATGTTTAATTACATTTTGCAATGAAAGTAGCAGGTATAGGAGCCACTCCTGGGGGACTGAGGTTCAGGGAGAACCACAGGCCCCAGCTAGCGGGAGCCCAGAGTTTCAGAGGATCCCAATGCACGCCCCTCAGGTGGGAGGGTGCAGGGTGAGGGCCCCAGGTGACAGGCATGGTGGCCAGTTGGTCGAGGAGGGTGGACCGGGCCCTGCTGAGCTGCTTCCCAGAGTCTGGGGTGCTCATCAAGAGTGGAATTGGTCCAACATGTCCAGCACCGGCCCATGGGACAGGGGGCTGGAGGATGGGGGGTACAGCAAATGCAGTCCAGGGCAGTGCTGGGAAGGGGGTGGGGCACCCCAGGTCCAGGTAAAGCTTGTGGGCACAGGGGAGGGGAGGGGAGGGGTCCTGGCCACCAGTGGGGCCTGGGTGTCTAGCCGTGTCCACGTCCCCTGCGGTCCATCCCCACTCTGGTGCCCCACAGGCAGGAGGCTCTCACGCCCTGTCACTGACACCACCTGCCCTCACCTGAGGTTTACTCAGCCCTTGCCCAAAAGATGCTCGGTCCAGAAAGGAGAGGCAGCGGTGGGAGGGGCCCTGGCAAACACATCCAACTGAGGAGGGGGCAGCTGGGGACACAGAGGAGGTGCCCTTGTCTGGTGGGATGAGGGGCTTCTTGGGGGGACACCGCTGGTCCTAGGCAAATGTTCACATGTTACAACTGGGGATGTCAGGGGGACAAGAGGCCCAAAGGAGATGGCCGTGCAGATGGGTGGGACCCAGCTTGGCTGCTTGGTAGGGCACCCACTGGGGAGGGGGGTCCCAGGCACTCTGCCTTCTGCCCCAGTCTTTGGCTCCATGCCCCAAACTCCAGGCTGCCCTGCCTAGGGGCCCTGCCTCCACCCCCTGGAGCCCCACCCCCGCCCTGGCTGTGTCCTCCCACAAGGGAGAGGGTCTCCTGACCCTGCAAGACACAGGGTTCCCACTTTGGGCTTTGCTAGAGCCATGAGGACTGTTGGGGGCGGGGCTTCCTCCTGCCCAGGGCCTGGGGGTCCCGCCCACCCACTGCCAGGCAAGGAAGCCACTACTGCCTGCCCTCCCAGAGCCAAGCTGGCCCTGAGGCCAAGGGGAGACTCTCTGGGCCTTCTGGTGGCACATCTGGGTTCTGGTTTGGGTCCTTGGTTTTGGGAAGTGTGCCCAGCGGATGTTGAGGGCATCCTACGGCCAGCCTTTACCAGCTTTTTCCTGACAGTGTCCCTCTCTCAACCACTTGGATCTGCCTGCTCTGGACACGGGCTGCTCCCCAGCCTGGGGCACCTGCTCCCTTGGCGCTCTTTTGCCCTCAATGTCCGCAGGGTGGTGTTCAGATCTCACCCTGATGTGCCCACCCTCCCTCCAGCCCTGACATCCCACAGACACTGCAGTGAAGTACCCCCACGCATGTCCACTGGGGCCAAGTGCTCTTCTCAGCACTCTTGTCTGATCGTTTATTAATTCCTAACGCAGTCCTTCCGGCAGTGCCGGGGGGATCCCCACTTCCCAGATGGGCAAACAGCTTGCACAGTGCTGTGCAGCAGCGGGGCTGGGCCTGCTCCTGACGCTGTGGAGGAAGAAGGTGGCCTCGAAGCTGAGACACGGTGGGGGCAGGCGGTGCTGCCCCGGGAGGAAAGGGGCTTCCCAGGTCAGGGGCTGCGTGTGTGCAGAACCCAAGGGCAGAGGCAGCCAAGCCCCAGGACAAGGTCTGACTCGACTCTGGCTGAGTATGGTGTTCTCTGCAGGGGAGGGTGGAGTTCAAACTGGGGTGGCGAGGTCTTGGAGGCTGCCAGGTGCAGGACTGATGGGAAGGGTGGGTGAGTCCACGTTAGCCTCAGAGCTGTCCAGGGAGGGGAGGAGCCACCTGAGGTCTGGGGACCTGGGCAAGTGTGGCAGGATGCTCATGAGCCCCGCCACAGAGCTTGGCACGGTGGGGGCAGGGGGTTTGGGCAAGGCCCAGGCAGGTGGCAGGGGGCTCAGCGGGAAGAACTAAGAGAGGCCATATGCTCTCACTGAGGGCAAGCCCCTTTGGCCAACCCACGACGACCTGAGGGAATCCGCCTGTGGCCCTGCTGGGGTGCGTGACATGGGCCGGGCTAGCAGGGCAGGTGTTCCCCATGGGGCAGGTGTTCCCCATGCCTGCGCCTCCTTTCTTCACTTGCAAATGATTCTCCAAGGATGCAGATGTTTCATGGGGTTTCCCCGGGCTGGCCTGCGCTGCACCTGTGTCCCTGTGGCACTTGGAGACGGTGGACGGGGCCACGGCCAGGGTCCGGGGCTTCGGAATCATTTCTGGATGTGGTGGCTGCTTTCTGAGCTGCCTGGGCAGAGCCGGAAGCCTCAGGCTATCCGGAGGCTGGGCCGAGCTGGCTGTGAGGCCGAGAAGAGCAGGAAGCCACAGGGCACGGGGAGGAGAGGGGCCTCAGGTGGGGACATGTGGCAAAGATCCACCCGGCGCCCCTGGGCTGTGGCCAGGAGTCAGCCTCGGGGTGGGGGAGCGCCCCAGACAACAGCTCAGACCCCTGGCCACTTGCATTGGTGCCCACAACTCAGTTCCACCTGATAGGGTTCCTGCTGGAGGGAGCCCCACGCAGGTGAGGGCAGAGCCGTCTGCCCCGTGGCTGCTGCCCGGTTAGCCAGGCCAGCCCAGGGCCTTCTGACAGCTGAGTCAACCCCAAGACCTGATTTCCCCTCGGCCTCATATGCAAACTAACCCCACTTTTCCGAAGCCAGTCCAGAGCAGCATAGGGCATACTGGGAGGTGCGGGAGTCCAGTGGGGCTGGGCAGGCTGGTCACAGATGCAGGCAGGAGGCAGGAGGGCAAAGCCAAGGCTACCGAGGGCCTACACTAGGTTTCTGCTGGGCTGCCCAGGTGCTGAGGTGAGCTGGAGCCTGAGAGGGGGCAAGGGAGGCTGCTCCCAGCCGGGTGTCAAGCAGAATCCCATACCTGGCCTGCAAGATGGAAGACTTGGGGAGGTGAGCGTATGTGTCTTGGGAAAGCTGATGCCTCTGTGCCATCTGGGGAGGTGTGAGTTCCCTGCAGGTGTGTCCCTGAGCCTTCGGGGCCTGGAGCAGACACCTGCCTTTCTCCGCCCACCTTGAGCCTGTGGCATTCGGGTCTTTCCTCCCCACCTGGCTGGGCGTGACTGCAGTGGGCAGGACCAAGTCCAGCAGGATGGCCTTCCTCATGCACCTGCGGCCAGCAGCATCCTCTCCATCCCTGTCCTGCCGTGAGTATGGCAGGGATGCCTCCCATCAGCTCTGTGCCGGGTCCTTCCTGCCAGCCCGCACACCCCTGGGGGCCATGATGGGCAAGGCCGGGCCATGCATGAACACGGGACAAGAGTTGTGTGCATTCCCAGACCTCAGTACCTGCACCTACATGCAAAGCCCAAGGACTCCGATGCCCACAGAGTGCAGAGGACACCTCTCAGGTGAGTCTGTACCCAGGGGCTCACAGCTCCTGGGGTGGCGGGGCATGATGGGGAGAGTAGCCTTGGCTAGGAGCTGTGACTCAGCCAGTACAGGGATCCGAGAATGGCAGCACCTGGTGGGGAGGGAGATGGAAGTAGGGGTCCATGGTGAGGGCCAGCTGCTAGTTCGGGTTGCCCCGGAAACCCTGGGGGCCTGGTGGCCGAGGATGAGGCACGGAGGGATTGTGATTGGCTCAGTGCTTCAGAAAGCTGGTGCTGCTGGATACGGGGGGTGGTCTCAGTGAGCATGGGAGGTGGGCTCCCGAGCCAGGGGGTGGGTGGGGGGCAGAGGCCAGAACTGGCAGGAGTCCAAGTGTCTCCAGATGCAGACCTTCCAGAGGCAGATGGTCCCTCTGTGCCTTGGTGTCCCTGTCCACATGGCGGGTATCTCCCTGTGCATCCTTCTTGGGGCTGCTGTGAGGAGGTGGAGCGTGGACCCCGTAGGCACTGGGAACGCTGCCCCAGGACTCGGCAGCCCGGGCTGGGCTGGGAACTGGCACTGGGGCAGGGTTTGTGTGAAAGCTAGAACAGCCCTGCAGGCACCGGGGGCCACGGAGGGGGGCAGGCCGGGGCCATGGAGGGGGATGGGCAGGGGCCATGGAGAGGGACAAACGGGGGCCATGGGGGGCAGCCGAGGGCCATGGAGAGACCCCGTGCCAGGATGGCGGGGAGAAGGCAAGGGCCGGGTCTTGCTCTGAGTCCTCTTGGCAGCCCTGGCAGGTGGTGTGAGATTATCCCATTTTACAGATGAGCAGCTGACGCTGGGGCCTTGCCAGAGGCCGAGGCTGGCGCCCTGAGTCCCCGCAGGTAGCAGCCTCTGGGGGCAGGAGGGAGGCAGTGCTGCCCTTGGCGAGTCTCCTTCCCGGCGTGGCCCTCCGGCCCGGCCCCCCGCAGGGCGTGCCCTCAAAGCTCTGCCCGGACAGTATCCACACTCCAGCAGTGGGTTCGGAGCCTTCTAGGGCCAGCCTGGACAGCAGTGGGGGCCCCTGTAGATGCCCCGCGCCGCTCACCCGCCCCGGCTGGCCCCTCGGTGCAGCAGAGGCCCCCTCCCCCGGTTTCTTCGGGCACATTCCTGAGCCTGCGGGTCAGCGGCCCCCCTCAGCGGCGGGGCATTAATGAAGAAACAGTCTGGGGTTGTGTAACGGTGACGGCTCTGAGCAGGCAGGCGGCTCTGGCGGGCCCAGCCCGGGAGGGTGGGGTGGGACCAGGCCCTGCCCTTGGCCCCCCTGCCTGAACCCTGCTCGTGGGCTGTGACCATGGCATCCCCCCTGCGCCGGCCGGCAGGGGCTGAGCAGGGCCTGCACTCAATTTGTCCCGAGTGAGTGTGTGTTTACTGTTGGTCACTGAAGCCCGTGCGTAGTGAATTAACTTCCTGATGTAGTAAACATTTCAGAAGGCCAAGCTCCCCTCCTTCCTGCCTCTGTGCCAGCAGAATTCCCCAGGCCCGGCCCGGCTAGCTCTGAGCTGTGCCGCTTATCCCGTGGAGGTGCCATCTCGGGTTCTGAGACCTCTGCCAGCCCCTAAAGCTTCCCCTGAACCCCAATCCTCCCCTTCAACCTTGGGGCCGGAGGGCTCCCGGGTGCCCCTTGGAGCAGGGTGCTGTGGGAGCTGGTTCTCAGGCTTTGGGGGCAGGAAGGCCTGAATTAGAGTACCAGTTTAGAGCTGTGTATCCTCAGCCAAGGAACTGGACCTCTCTCGGGGATACCCTTGGGCAATGGTGGGGGGGCATGATGGGGAAGGCCCCCGGAAGGGATCTGGGGCCTTCCCGGTGGTACAGCTTTGGGGGCTGCAGCCTGAAAGGACAGCCTGAGGGGATGCAGGCCATGGAGGGTGCATCCTAGGGGGACAGACGAAGGAGGTACAGCCTGGGGAAACAGACTCAGCCTGGGAGGGCAGACTCAGAGGGTACATTCTGGGGACACAGACCCAGGGGAGTACAACCTGGCAGTGCAGACTCAGAGGGCTCATCCTAGCAGGGGCAGACCTAGGGTGTACAGCCTGAAGGCACAGACTCAGAGGGTGCATACTGGGGATACAGGCTGTAGGAGGTGCATGGTGCATCCCAGGGGTACAGACTCAGGGGTACAGCCTAGCTGGCTTTACTGGAGGCTCTGTGGCCAGTTCTTGGAGCCCCTCCATCCTTACTCAACATGTGAGGTCCTCCCTCAGGGTGAGGTTCCCACCTTCCCCAGGGCCTCGGCTCTGAAGACTTCTGTGGGACACATATCATGTGGCTCTATGTGTTAGAGTACAGAGCCAGTCACCTCTTTCCCACTGGACTCTGCAAAGGATCTTGGAAGGTGTAGGGGGAGGTGAAGGGGAACCTGAGGCTCAGGGGGCGAAGCACTGTTGGCAGGGATGGTGGGGGACCGATCCGGCAGGCTGACCTCACCCGGAGCTACTTCTGCTTGGCAGCCAGGACTGGGGGAAGGGTACTCCACAGCAGTGTGTGTGTGTGCATGTGTAAGTGTGTATGTCCTCATGCCTATATGTGTGCATGTTCATGTTCTTGTGTGTGCAGGTGCACACACATGTATATGTGTGTATTTTCATGTACATGCCTGTGTGCATGTGTGTCTATGTGCACATGTGCTTGTTTATGTGTGCCCACGTGGATGTACATGAGGGTACGTGCATGTTTACATGTGTGTACTGGTGTGCATGTCTGTGTGCACATGTCCATGCATCTATGCACGCTTGCTTGTGTGTGTGCATATGGGTCATGTGTGTGCACACGTGCTTATTTGTAAATGTGTGTCCATGTGTGGTACATGAGTGCAAGTGCATGTTTGTGTCTGTGTGTATTGGTGTGCATGTCTGTGTGCACATGTGCATGTGTGTACAAGTGTTTGCTTGTGTGTGTGCACATGTGCTTATTTATGCGTGTCCATGTGTAGTACCTGAGTGTAAATGAACATTTACATGTGTGTATTGGTGTACATGTCTGTGTGCACATGTGCATGCATGTACATGTGTTTGCTTATGTGTGTGCACACGTGCTTGTTTATGTGTGTCCACGTATGGGTACGTGAGTGCAAGTTCACGTTTACATGTGTGAATTGGTGTGCACGTGTGTCTGTGTGCACGTGCTTGCATGCACATGTGCTTGTTTCTGTGTGTTCATGTTTGCATGTGTATTGGTGTACATGTCTATATGCACATGTGTGTGTGTGCACGTGTGTGTGTGCCTGTGCTTGCTTATAGGCACGTGTGTGGGTACATGGGCACTTCCCAGCTCTGTTAGCAGTACCGTCTGTTTTCTTATACATGTTTGGCATTTTTTGCCGCTGAGTTGGGGGGCAGTGGTTTGGGGGGAGGCTGGGTGGTGGGGGAGGGGTTGTTTATGCCAGGCGTGCACCCAGGCTACACATTCTTGTGGTTGTGTCTTTAGCTTGGTAAAAATTTGGGAAATTTCTAAATAAAACAAAGGAAAAACATTTTCAAAAGGCTTTCAGAATTGGTGCTTCCACTTCCCCTGGTAACTGGACCCATGGGGCTTGGGAGATGCCCTTGAGTGGGCAGCAGCAGGAGGAGGACCTTGCTAACAATCAATAGGAGTCATGCTGTAAAGGGATGAGCTCCCCATCAGGAGAAAAATGCAAGCTACTCTGAGACCCCAGCCTTCTCTGGCAGGAGTCCAAAATTCAGAATTTGGAGGAGGGGCTTCAAGTGTGTCCCAGTGTGGATGCCAGGCAGGCATTCCTGGACCCCAGTCCCTCTGAGGCTGGCAGGGGCAGCTGGCCTGGGGTACCACAGGGAGGTTGGTGGAGGGTCGGAGCAGCTGAGAGGGGAGGCCAGGAGACAGGAGAGGAGGGGCTGTGGGTGGAGTGACGTCCCCAGGGGCAGGTGTGTGCTTAGCAAGGACAGCGGTCAGAGAAGGGTCTCTGTTGACCAGGGAGGTCACGGAGGTGTTGGGCATGGCCCTGTGGACATGGGGCCTGCCAACCACTGCTGCCACTTCCTCTGATGGGTCCAAAGTCAGGAGGAGAGGGCAGCAGCTGGGGGCGGAGGCTGTCTGGAGCGGGCGGTCAGGACAGCCACCCAGAACCAGGAGGAGTAGTGGCTTCAGGGTTCTGTCCAGCAGCCAAGGGTGGGGTGGGCTCAGCACACCGTGGGGCACTCACACCTCGGAGCAGGCCAGATGCTGCTAGTGGATACTGGGGGCCTGGGGAGCAGAAGGCAGAGTTTGGGGGCTGCAGAGGGGCCTGGGAGCAGTGAGAAGGCAAGAACCCAAAGGAAGCTGGGTGAGGCCAGTTGAGGTCTGTCATGGGGCATAAACACCCACATAACCAGTGTGGCTTAGGGGAAGAGCTCCTATGGGACCAGAAATCTTAGGCCGCTGAGGGCAAAGGGGTGGTCAGATGCAGCCACACTGGAGAGCACGGGCGTCTCCTGACCCCTGCTCAGGGGCGTGCTCCTGTGGTCCTAGGACGGGCTGGCCAGGCAGGGTTAGGGGGTCTGTCCCCACCAGGGACTGCAGGGAGCAGGTGGCCTCCTGTCTGTGTGGCCCACCCGCTGGCAGAGACAGCGTCCACGGTCGGGCTGGCATGTGCATGTGAAGACCTGACCCCCTCCTCCTGCACCTGGGCCTTGCCCTTGGCCAACCCCACAGACCTGGGTCCATCTTGTGTCCCCTTCCTGGACCTTCAGGGACATCTGCTGAGGTGATTGGGGGTCCTCCAAAGTTTCGGCTTTCCATTTCACAATCAGACCCCCTATTTTATTTGCCAGTGGAGAATTTAGCTTGTGGCAGCTCCCAGCGTCCCTCCAGGATCAACCAGAGAGTACTTGGTGAGGAGGTAGTGACCCCGAGACCGGCAGCTCCATGCTCCTTCGGCCTCCTCTGGGAGACCCTGCAGACACTCAGAATTTGCCTTGTCCACCAGGGCCGAGCTGCTGCCCTGGCTGCTTTGAGTCGACCTGCTGGCTCTGGGGTGGCCAGGCCCCGATGGAGGGGTGTGGGGTGCCGGCTACCCTGGGTGCCTGGCTGGGCCCACTCCAGAGCTGGCAACAGGCAGCCCTGTTCTGGCAGGACTGTACCGTGCCGAGCTACTCTGTGATTTAGGGCTGGGGCCAGCTGGGTCCTGGTGGGGTTCTGGCCGAGGCACCCCTATGAGCCCAGCCTCAGAAGCCTGTGGATTCTCAGCAACCTGCCTCTCTGCCCTAGAAAGGGGTTGGGGGGCACCTCGGTGAGCACTGAGTGTGGCTGCTTCTTATTTATAACTTTACACTCATAACGAATTGGTTTTGGCTTGGCTGGTGGCCACAGAGCCTTCACGCTGACTTTATGAGCTAGACAGGGCTCCCTTTCCAGGTGACCCCAAGCAGTGGCATCTGGGAAGCTGGGACAGTGGCGTGGGAGGAACAGCAGGCTGGCTTCTGGGACCCAGCACCCCAATCCTGATAGCACAGAGGCCCGAGACCCAGCACACATGCACTGGCTCTCTCATCCTGGGGGGCAGCACCCTTGGGACCCTATGGTCAGAACACCTGCTTAGATTTGAGTCCCGGATGTGGAGGACCTGCGCTGTTCAGCTGGGGACATGGGGATGGTCATAGTGCCCGTCTCCAAAGGTGCCAGAGACTCTAGCAGAGGCAGGCAGGACGCAGCCCAGTCGGCGGAGCTAGAGCCCAGGAGAGTCCCTCAACCGCTCTCGTCACCTTGTGATGGTCATGGCAGTCCTGGCCTCACCCCCAGCCTGGGTACCTGGGCCCTGCCATCAACTCAGACCCTGGTTAGTCCATTCCCTGGCTGTTCCCTGGGCTCACTGTCCCCTAGCCGCCCACGCCTTGGGTTCCCGGCCTGGGATGTGCTCTGGGAAGTGGCCGGCAGATGTCCTGGTCGCTGTCTGGGCTGACAGCTCTGGGGGTGTTGGATGTAAAGGTGGGGAGGTGGCTGTGCCACATGGCAGGGGGGCAGTGTGTGGTCCTGCAGTCCCCCGGCCCCGTTGTGAACCCTCCCCAAACTTGAGGCTGGGAAGCCTGAAGCTTACAGCAGCGATGCTCACCAGGCTGGCAAGGCTATTCCAGGGGCTGCGCCCGACCCTGCCACCCGCCAATCTCCTTCCAGGCTCTTGCCTGGACAGATGACCCACTTGGGCAGGGCATGCTGGTCCCAACTGTGGAGGGCTCTAGGGAGAGGGCTTCTGGGAAGGTGGCCAAGTGCAGCCTTGAAAGATACCGAGCTTGGAGAGGACCCAGCGACTGGACAGTCCCTGGGACAGGGACCACTCCCTTTGTGCTGCCGTGCACCCCAGCAAGGCAGGTCTGTTGCTCTGGTCACCGTGCCGTGGCCCTGTGCCGCCCTCCTTGGTGCTGGGGCTGAGGGACCGCAGGGCTCCTTCCATCCCCGGCAGGACCTGCCCAGGGAGCGTGGGGGGTCACCTCTGCCTGCCCCTGTTTTGTTCCAACCTACAGGATGGTCCTTGGATGCAGAGCATGTGCAGATAAATACTGCGGGTGGGATGACAGTGCCTGTTGTCTCACTCACTAGCTTTGGTCACTCTGAAAATGGCTCTTAGGAAAGTGATTTGGCAGCAATTTGTCTGGAGCCTGCGTTGGCCACCCAGTGTCCAGAAAGGACAGCACAGGACCAGCGGGTGGGGGTCTGAGAGCCGGGAGCTGGTTGGCCAGGGGCACCAGGATGGGGTAACAGGACGTGGAAGAGTGTGACCTCAGGAGCTCACATTCTGTTAACAGGAGGAAATACAGACCATGCAAATGCTGGTATGAGGCATCGAAGAGCCAATAGGAGGCTCTCACGTTGGACATGAGTGGGGGTACCCAAGACTTTTTTCTGTATTATCCAGACTGTAATTCAAATTAAAGCTTCCAGTATTCTTTAAAAAAAGAAAAAAATCCATTTGATTTACTTCAAAATCATGCAGGGCTGGGGTGGGGAGGCATGGGATCAGAGTGTCCAGCGTCAGGGGAATCCATTGTTCTTGTATCTGTTTGCTTAGTATCTAAATTTTCCACCAAAAACATTTTTTTCAAAGATTTTATTTATTTATTTGACAGAGAGAGAGAGACAGAGACAGAGACAGAGAGCACGAGCAGGGGGCCAAGCAGAGGGAAAAGAAGGCTCCCTGCAGAGAGCCTGATGCGGGACTCAATCCCAAGATCCTGAGATCATGACCTGAGCCAAAGGCAGACACTCAACCACTGAGCCACCCAGGGGCTCCTCTGCCAAAAATTTTAGAGAAAAAAAATCTCATATGTAAGTATTTCTCTAGGGTCTGAAGAATGTATGTTCGGGTATGGACAGGCCTGGGGTGTGAGGGGTGTGCCGGACACTTGCCTGGTGCCGGGGACGGGGGGCGTCTGCCCAGAGCACGAGGGTGGCTGCTAATGCTGCTCTGTGACCGGCTCGACCCACAGGGAGCCGTGTGCTGCATGGGTGCTGGGTGCCACCCAGGACCCGAGGTCCTGCCGCGGAGGACGACGCTCAGGCAGGCCCTGACCACTGCGGGCACGCAAACCGCCTTGGTCCAGACGGCCCCAGCCAGACGGCGTTACCCCAGCGGGCCGGGAAACTGATTAGATCTTGCCTGGCCTAAAATTAGTCCTAATTCAATTTCTCCCCCAAATAACGGAGCCGTCTGTCCCCGCAGAGCAGGATCCGGACCAGCACGGCCGCTCAGCCCTCGGGGCACGCCGGCCACGGCAACACACCCAGGCGTGCTTTTCTGAACTAAGCGTCTTCTGTGTTGTCAGCAGAGGACCTTGTGTGGCCGTGAGGAGGGGAGCGGTCCAGCCCGCGGGCCACGCTCAATGGCCACCCCTGCCAGCCAGGTCCCGAGCGGGCGGGGACAGAGCCAGGAGCAGGTGGACATCGTCTCCCTGACTCCCAGGTCCCTGCAGGGCGTAGCCTCTGAACACCAAGGCAGCCCTGCTGTTGGGGTCAGGGTTGGGGCACCTGGGGACTGCCCCATGCTCACGGTGGGCCGATGGCCCAGACCTTATTCCCAAGCACGGCAGGAGCCTGGGAGCTGCACCCCAACCCTGAGGAGGCCCCTGTGCAGGAAAGAGGGACACCCGAGCTGCCAAGGGAGGGAGGGTCTCCAGTCCCGGGCCTTCGGAGGGGGCTACTTTTGCGGATGATGGGAGAGCCTGGGCCCTGCAGTGCTGGGGTTGAGAGATGAGCTGTGCTAACAGGGGTCCCTGCTCCTCATTATCCCCATGGCCCCCACCCTGCTGCTACCGCCCTGGCTGGTCTGTGTCAAGGGCTCCCAGGGCGGCCAACCCTACAGACCACCAGCAGAAAGCTTTGTGGTGCCAGCCCACTCTGAGCCACGTTCCTGCTCCCTGGGTCAGGCAGAGATTCCGTCCGGGATCTGGAAGATCCCAAGAGACTTCCCTTGCAGCTCCTGGAGCCTTCTGGGAGAGGGAAGGACGCAGCCCTGGGCACCCCCAAGTGGACCCCACAGAGCCAGCCACACGCTGGGGCGTCTCAGCCTTACCGACGTCCAGGTGTGAGCATCGGCTGTCCCTGGTGGGCACTGCCCCTGACCCTAGGGGGGACCTGACGGGCAGCCAGAAATATTTAGAAAGTCCAAACCTTCCAAGGCGTCTGTGCTTTGGGAGAGACGTCCGACCGCATTGGGGGAGGAGCCTGGAGCCTTCTTCACTTCCAGTGACCTGGAGTCAGGTGGCCGCGAGGCTCGGGGCTCATGCATCCCGTGCCCACGGCTGCATATGGCCATGGAACCCAGGATAGCCGGGAGTCGATCAACAGACACCACCCGAGCACTGTGGGCCCTGGAGCCAGCCCTTCGGGAGTGGGAGTGTGGCCGGATTTCAACGTCAGCGGCCGTCAGGATCAGCCACTAAGGGCATCCACGCAGGTTCCGGGCTCCCAGGACCTAGGACAATCCTTCCCCAGCACCCCCGAGGGGATCTGCAAGCACTCTTGGGTGGTCTCTGCTTGATCACTCCCAGCCATGGGGAGCTTACTACTTTTGCTCTCGGCACATCCCTGCACTGAGGAGCCAGTCCTCTGTCCATGGAGCTGAAATCTGCTGCTCATTGTGCCAGCCCAGCCTCCTCCAATTGTGGGTCCTTATCCAGACATTCCCACTGCCTCACTTTTTTCTGGGCCACCCCAATGGCTGGGTGTGCTTGGCCTCTCAGGCCCTGTCCCTGCCCGAGACTGCAGCCATAGAGAAGGCTAGTGGAGGCTGGAGTGCTGGGCCTCCCTGACTCCAGGGAGTGGCCAGAGTCCCGGTGGGATGGTCCTGGCTGTTGAGCCCTCTGGGGCCTCTTTGTCTCCCTCCCCAGCCCTGCCCTCGGGGGCTGCTCTCGTCCCTGGCCTGGACATGGTGGTTGGGGACTGGTGTGGCCCTGCCAGTGGGACCCAGGAGGCCTAAGAGAAGGACCCGGCTCCTTTGCCTTCCCATGTCACCCCTTCCCAGAGCCTCGCCTGGGGAGCAAGGACAGGTGGCTGTTCTGTGTCTTGGCCAAGGACATGGAGGACACTGAGCCACAGAGCGAGGCCCCTTGGTGGACCAGTGGCCTGGGGCTCAGACCCTGGCATGGCCTGCAGACGGTGCCGGGCTGACAGCAGGGGCTGGGCCAGGCGCTAAGATGGGGCTCCCGGTCAGGCAGCCTCTGCCTGCCTTGGGGGCTGTGGACGAGCATCGGCCCAGCCGCTGCTGATGGACCACTGTGGACAGAAACCCGGGCCAGATGTGAAGTGCAGGCATGAGGGTCCGAGAGGCCTCCAGCCACCTTGCGTCCCTCCGTGGGGGCTGGCCGCCCGCCACAATCAACGTGGCGCCTCCCAAAGAAAATACACAAACACACAAACACGCGGGCAGCACACAAATGCACACCCATGCGTCTCAGATCTAGATTAGGACAATATTTGCTCTGAACCCAAACCCCTGAGATGCCGCTGGCTGCATCCGCCTGCTGCCACGTATGGGGCGGGATGGGGTTTTCTCCCCTGTGTGCATAAAGGCCTGCACAAGAGCCCGCCCCAGACCCTCCATGTGCACAGGGCTTGGACTGGACCCTGGACCCAGGAGCCCTTGAGCACAGGACCCCAGACCCATGGCCATCTGGTACATAAAGAGATGGCAATGGCTCCATTCTGGAAGGTCCCAGCCCCTGCTTCAGTGCCGGGTTTGGCCTCAAGCAGTCCCCTATTTCACGGGGATCTGGGGATCTGGGCAGAGAAAGTTCCTTCTGCTCTGAGCCACACCAGCCCAGTCCCTGCTGGGTCTGACCTCAGAGGGCCTCCCCAGGCCTGAAGCAAATGAAGGTTCTGGATCCTCTTGGGGGTCAGAGAGCCTGGGGAGAGCTGGCTGACTCCAGAGGCTCAACCATCAGACCCTGCAGCTGCCCCAGGGCCACCTTCTGCACCCTACTCTGAGAGCCCCTGTTCCCGGGCAGGGCCAGGAGGGACGAGAAGGTCGAGTAACATCTTTAGGAGGATAGGCCAGTGGGTCAGCACGTGTCTCAATGCAGAGTGCTGTGGGCATGTCCCTGTGGGGCAGAGAGAGCCCAGGGGCCTGGAGGACAAAGCCGTGCTCCCGGTGCCCTGTCCATTCTCTACGGGGGAATGTCCTTGCAGAAGGGCATGTTCTCGGGGGGCGGAGGGGGGACATGACAGCCCAGTTTCTGCCTGACAAGGAAGCAGCCCACGGCTGTTCCAGGCACCTTGCAGCAGGGCTGCTGAGCCCGGGGGGTCCACCATGTGTTCAGACTCCGCTCCACCACCCTGGACCACTGGGAGAGGAGGAGGCCCCTGGGAGCATGGCTGTGAGGCCGGTGGGCTGGGAGGGCTTGGCCTGAGCCGGGGTGCCTGCCGCACAAAACACTCGGATGGGGAAATTGGCCACAAGAGGGTAGATGGGCCCACAGGGACACATGGAGTCCTGGTGCCCCAGGAAAGAGCCAGTGCTCAGATGGGATGTGGGCCTTGTGGGAGGCCGTGCCCCACACCTTCCAGTCCAGTCACTGGCAAAAACAGCCAAGGGGCAGCACACACACTTGCTCATCTGTCGCTCCACCCGTCCACTCATTCATCCACTCCCTCACCATCTCCCTGGCCTCAGCAGGTGCCAGACACTGTGCCAGATGCTGAGATACAGCTGTGATCAAAGCCAGTACCACCCGCAAGGAGCTGGTTTTCCAGGAGCGGGACCTTGGGATTCCCGCCCACACTCAAGGTGCTTGGACTGTGTTTGGGGATGGGCTTCCCCCTCATCCAGTGACACAGCAGCCCTGCCACAGCCTTGCCCACAGAGCAGAGAAAGCTGGTCCTCACAGGGGAGCCTCCAGAGTGGTAGACAGGCGCTGGCATGGGGCTCTGCAGGGCCTCGCTGGCCTGCCTGGGCCCCTGGCTTCTGGAGGCATCGTTGAGGATGAAGTGCTGAGCTGTCCCCAGCAGTCCTCTGCCTCGGTCCCCTCGGCCCCCCGACCATGTGGCCCAACCCCACCTGGCAAAGAGGATGGGCATGAGGTGCGGGGGTGGGGGATGGGGGCAAAGCCAGGCGTCCAGCCCCTGTGTGGCAGCTTGGCTCTGTCTGGGGCCAGGGGAGGGACAGGGTGACCTCTAAGGGCCCCCCGCTGTGGGCTCCCTCCCTCCCCCTCCCCGGGCAGGCGTGCACAGGAAGAAGGAGACAGGCTCAGGATGAATGGAGCGGATCAAAGGGACAGATAAGGCCACGCCGGGCAGGGTCTGGAAGCGTTTAGTACCTGGAGGAGGAGCAGCTTTGGCTCTGGGGAGCTCTGTCATCAGGGTCGGCCCTCTGTTGACCGCCTCAGCCTCCGGCCAGCACTGGTGCACCCCGGCCTCCCCCACTGTCCAGCCATCAGGACGTGACTCTTGACCACATCCTCTCACTGGCTCCAGCCCCCTCTGTCTCACCTGTACCTGGCAGCCCCAGCACCATCCCTGCCACTGTCCATCACCCGTCCTCTCCGGGCTGGGCCACCAGGGAGCCCCTAACCCATCATACAGCTCCCCTGCAGGGTCCACAGGGCCCTGTGGGCCCCCACACCCCGGCTAGCCCCCAAGGCTTCACGCCCAGCACAGACTGTCCTTCGCGCCCAGAGCACCCATGCTCCCTGTCCCCTTTGCCTCTGCCGACCTCCTCCTGCTTTTTCGGTGCTTGAAACAGTGGCTCCGTGGGGGCAGCCTCCCCTCTGTCCCCCTTCCCGCCCCCAGGAGGCTTCTCATTCCCTGGCCCCTGCCTATAGACCTTGGGGTCACGCAGAGCTTTGTCCCTCCCCCAGACTCTCCCCTGAAATGGTCACATTCAGGACCCTCAAATTCTTCATGGTCTAAGCAGTGGGGACCCCCATGGAGACGTGCAGATCCCACCAACACTCTGAGCCTGGAGGTTTCTGTCCAGCGCCTTCCAACAACTCACTGTGGAAATCTCAAAGATGCGTTAGATTCAACCCATTAAGAAGCAAACTTTTACTCACGTACCCATCCTGTGTGCCCCATCTCTGGGAGCTCACAGCAACCTAGCCCTGCACATGGGGTGCTCAGCATCCCCCTCCAGGACCCCTGCACAGGGTGGCCTCACCCTCCCCTCCTGTCCCATCAGGGGCACCATCATCTTTTTCTACAATGAACCAGCTGCCTCCCAGCCGGCGTCCTCCTAGTCCCTACCCTCAACGCAGTCCCTACGTTCTTGCCCAGAGATGGCTCTGCCGATACCTCTGGGGGGAACGCCTTCATACCCAGGGCAATGGGAGCCCAGGAAAGGGTTCTGCCTGTTGACGTGCCATCAGATTTCCTCGGAGGCAGGGAATGGGTGTGTGGCGGGGGTCCCAGGGGTTGGCCGCTGGGGCGTGCTGGGAGCTCCTGGCCACCCAGGTCTCCCCCACTCCTTCGTGGCTCTGTGCAGTAAGCTGTCACCTCCTCTCCATGCCTCCCTATACCCATCACTCTGTCCAGCTGCCTCCTCCTTTCCCTCCTTTTTCTGGAACATTCTCTTAAACACCCTCTCATGGGTCTCCCTGGCCCTGACAGCCAAAGTCCATGGTATGTCTCCTACGATCTGTTTTCCCCAACCCCCAAACATTGTGTCTTCTGCACTTGGACCTTGGTCCTCCTCCCGTCCTCTCTGGGTGGATGTCACCCACCCTCAGATCACTGGGCCTCTCTGATGGTCTGGCCCATTTAATCTCTGGCCTTGAACACAGGACAGCACATCACCAAAGGGCGTCCCTTGGAACAGCCCACCAGCACCTCAAATTCCACCCATCAGAACAAGACAGGAAGATGGCAGCTTGGAGGAGGCAGAGGAGTGAGTGGGGCGAGGCCTGGGTCCCTGAGTCACCACGGGAAGGGCCCCTGTGGACACCCACCCTGAGTTGTTTGGTGGGCCAGGCATGAAGTATGGTACAGCATCACTAGCAGCTGGCTACTACAGCTGGCCCCTGCCTCCCGGGGGTGGCACCTGACGGCCCAGTGGGGCTCTAGTGTGGATGCTGAGGGCCCCCCCTCGGGCCAGGGTGTGCTGAACCACAGACACTCCATCTGGTGTGGGAACTATGGCAGCCGTCGGGGCTGGGGAGCTGTCATGTCATCACCTGTACACATTAGTCATATTTGTTCATTCTCATGCAAATTTTCCTGTGTTTTATAAACAGGCAGAAATTTTTTTCAGATTATACAAAGAACACACCTTTGGGGAATGACCCTGGGAAGGTGGAGAAGGGAGTTACAGAATGAGCGAAGGTCCCCCTGCATCATATAACCTTAAGAACCACTATATTTCCTTCCAGTCTCTTCTCCATGAGTGAGGATACCTGGCCCAGAGCCATGGTCCCAACATTTGAAATGTCAGGATGCAGAAGTTGGCATGATGACATAGGTAACAGAATTCCTTGGTTGTAACTAAGTTACTCCATGAAGAAATATGGAAGGATCCTGAAGACATGAGTGCCATTGATAAATGACTGAAAACTGAATTGGCAAGAACCAGTCTCTTGAAGCTTATAAAGAAGCTTCTATCCCAGGCAGTGGGAGAGCAGACTCAGCAAAAGAGCTGCACTACAACAGTCAGGGTGTCTGAATCTTTGGCTCTGAGGCCAGGGTCATGGCCCTGGTTTGACGGGGGGACGGCTGGATGTCGACTTCCAGACTCCTCTGAGCTTTCAGAGCCTGCAAACATGGCCTCTCCTCCATGAGAAGTCATGTCTTTTCCTGGCTTCCAGGCCAAAAAATAAGCAGAAGTCACAGCATAACCCAGCCAGGCACATGCCAAGCCTTAAAAAGGAGGAAAGAGACAGAGAGACAGAGACACAAGTTCCAAATATCAGAAACGGGAGAAGTGACATCACTACAAATCCTACAGGTAATGCAAAGATAATGAGAGAATATCATAAAAACTGCAAGCCAATAGCTCCAACAATTTAGGTGAAATGGATAAATAGCAGGGACATACAAGCAGAGGCTGAAATAGAAAATAACATTTACAACAGCATCAAAAATATGAAAAGCTTAGGGACAAATCCAACAAAAAACATAAGAGACCTACTCCCTGAAAACTGCAAAATATTTCCAAGAGGAATGAAAAATTTAAATAAGCAGAGAGATAGAACTTTCTCATGGGTTGGAAGACCTAGTAACGTTGAGATGCCTGTTATCCTCAAGGTGGCCTCGACCCCGCTGCCCCCATCTCCAGCACAAAAATGGCCCAGCTGATTCTAAGGTTCACGTGGAAATGTGAAGGTTTTAGAAAAGCCAAGCAACTCTGAAAAAGAAGAAACAAGCTGATGGACTCACACTCCCTGGTAGTGAGGATTTTTACGGTGTGCTATTGGCATGAGGATGGACAAACAGATCAATGAAACGCAATAGTGGATCCAGAAATAAATCCAGACATATATGCGCCATTTGTTTACTCTTTATCTTTTTCTTTAAAAAAAGATTTTATTTATTTATTTATTCATGAGAGACACAGAGAGAGGGAGGCAGAGACACAGGCAAAGGGAGAAACAGGCTCTGTCTGGGGAGCCCCAGTGTGGGACTCAATCCCAGTACCCCAGGATCATGACCTGAGCCAAAGGCAGACACTCAACCACTGAGCCACCCAGGTGCACTATCTTTTTATTTTTAGAAGGTGTGGACCTCTTTACTTTTAAATTGAGGTATAACTGACACATAAAATTATGTTATATACCATTTAGTTTTGATCCCAGAACAAAGGCAAAACAGTGAGAAGAGAGTAGACTTTTCAACTGATGGTGCAGAACAGCGTATCATATACAAAAAATAAATGTCAAGCCCTACCTCACCCCATATACAAACCCTAACTCAAAAGAACAAAACAAAACCAAACCTAGCTCTAAATGGATCACAAATCTAAATGTAAAACCTCGGGCATCCCAGGTGGCTCAGCGGTTTAGTGCCACCTTCAGCCCAAGGCGTGATCCTGGAGACAGGCTCTCTGCATGGAGCCTTCTTCTCCCTCTGTCTGTGTCTCTGCCCCCCCCACTCTGTCTGTCTCTGTCTCTGTCTCTCATGAATAAATAAAATAAAATAAAATAAAATAAAATAAAATAAAATAAAATAAAATAAAATAAATGTAAAACCTAAAACTAAAATTTGCAGAAGAAAACATAAGAGAAAGTCTCGTGAACTTGAGTGAGGCAAAGATTTCTTAGCTGTAATAGCAAAGTTATAATCCATAAAGGCATTCATGGCTAAATTGGTTTTTATCAAAATTAAAAACTGCTCTACAGAAAGTACCATTAAGAGATTGAATGGGGAGCACCAGTGAAAGAATGAAACTGGGCCCCCATCTTATACCACACACACAAATCAAGTCAGAATGGATTGAAGACACAAATGTATGACCTGAAACCATAACTCCTAGAACAAAACACAGGGGGATAAGCTTCCTGACATTGGTCCTGGTGATGATTTTTTTATTTGACCCCAAATGCAAAGGCAACAGTAGCAAAATTGAAGTGGGATTATATCAAACTAAAAAGCTTCCTCACAGCCAAGGCAACCATCCACAACTAAAAAGACAACCTACAGAGTGGGAGAAAATATTTGCAAATCCTATATCTGATAAAGGGTTGATATCCAACATATAGAAAGAACTACAACTCCGTAGCAAGAAATGAACAACGTTATTGAAAAATGGGCAGCAGATCTGAACAGGTATTTCTCCAAGGAAGACATCCAGGTGGCCAACAGACACGTGAAAAGATGCTCCACATCACTCATCCTCAGGGAAATGCAAATCAAAACCACAGTGAGATCCCACCTCACACCTGTCACAAGGGTTAGAATAAAAACCACGAGAAACAAAAGGTGTTGGCGAGGATGTGGGGAAAGGGTCTACTGCTGGTGGGAATGCAGAAAGGAGCAGCCACTCGGTATGGAGGTTCCTCAGAAAGTAAAAAAATGGACCCGGTAATTCCACTACTGGTTAGTCACCCAAAAGAAACAGAATCATTGATTCAAAAAGATACCTGGCACCCCAAGTTCACTGCAGCATTATGTACAAGAACCGAGACGAGACGTGGAAACAACTGAACTGTCCATCAGTAGGTGTATGAATAAAGAAGATGCTGTGCACACACACACACACACACACACAGAGGACTATTACTCAGTAATAAGAAAAAGAGGGGAATCCTGTCATTTGCAACAACATGGATAAAATTTACGGGTATCTTGTGAGTGAAATAAGTCAGACAGAGAAAGAGAAATACTGTACAGTTCATTTGTATGGGGAATCTTTAAAAAAAAAACACACACACAAAAACTGAACTCATGGATACAGAGAACAAAGTGGTGGTTGCTGCAGGTACATGTGTGGGTGGGAGGGGGATGGACAAATTAGGTAAAGGGAGTCAAAAGCTATACACTTCCAGTTATAACATAAATAACTCATGGGGATCTACTGTACTGCATGGTGACTACTATATGGTATATTTGAAAGTTGCTAAGAGAGTAGGTCTCAAGAGTTTGCGGAAGAAAATAAAATGTGACTATGTGAGTTGGAGGATGTTTAGTAGATGTTACCTTCATCGCTACATACAAACAACCAGTCATTCTGTTGTATGCGTGAAGCTGACATAAAGTTTCACGTCTGCTAGAGCTCAGCTTTTAAGAAGGGAGAAATTGAGAAGTCAGGACACAGACTGGTAGGAAATGTTTGCAAACCCTGTCTGATAAAGCATTTATATCCAGAAAGGACAAAAAGCAAAAAAACAAAAAAACAAAAAAAAACTCCCCAAAAGTCAACAGCAAGGAAACGAAGGATTCAATGTAACAAGTGAGGAAACCATTGGAACGCTTTACCACAGAAGACATACAGATGGGAGAGGAGGACCTGCAAAGATGCTTAGCGTGAGCAGTCACCAGGCAGAGGGGACAGCTGTCCACAGCCAGGGCAGGGCCACTTTGGGGAACAGTGGCACACGTTGTTAAAAAGGCAAGCAAACACCTACCATGTGACCCAGCATCCCACACCCAGGCATGCACCCAAGAGGAAGCAACCGTCCACATAAAGACTTGCAGGTGTATGTTTCCGGCATCTTTATTTGTAATAACCCCATCCTGGAAACAACCTCCATGTCCGTCAACAAACGGGCGGATAAAAATCAACAGGAGGGCAGAGCCATCGAACAGAATCCCACTCTGTGATAGACAGGGGTGAATTCTGATGTGTGCAACAGCACGGACGAATCTCAACATGATGATGCTGATTGGAAGAAGCCAGAGCAGTAAGGCTACTCACTGGATGACACCATTAGTAGAAAACTCTAGAAAAGGCAGCAGTGAAGAAGCCAGTGGTGGGGGGTGGGCCGAGAGGCATCCGGAAGGGATCGCGAGGGGCACGAGGACACTGCCAGACACGATGGGTGTGTTCTCTACCCTGACCCTGGTTTACACGACACACACATACGCACATGCTTGAGAGACGTCTACCCTTCTCACGCTGTATACTTCAAATATGTGCCATTTATTGTAGGTCCATCCGTCTCCATAGAGCTGTTTCAGAGACTAAGAAGGGCTGACAAGAGGCAGAGAGTGATGGCACCAATAAAAAGCCATGGATTTGGGTTTGTTTTCTCACTTGGAACCTGCTGCTTGGAGAGGGAAGTGTCCAAATACAGCAAGTACTACCATCCGGTTCTCCCAGTTGTCCCCCCCAAAGTAACCATGGCCACCTGAGTGGCTGTGCACCAGGGAAAGGGGACCCCCATACTTTGTGGGGCTGTTAGATACAGGGTAGGGGCTGGCCCTGATACCCCAAACCCAAAGAGTTACCATGGGTCTGCTTTTAAGGGGAAGGCCAAAGGGGCCAAGCAATAAATGGGGTCCTGGCCAACATCCAGCTTACACTGGGCCTGCTGTGTTCACGGACACATCCAGTGGTCACCTTTGCGATCCCCGAATGTATCATTGAGACATTTGGCAGTCCTATCATAGGTTGGGTAGGAAGATCAGAGTGGGACCCCCCCAAACCGCAGTGGTCAAGACATCAAATCAGAAGCATGTAGCATCCTGGCGGGGGGCGCAGAGCTCAGTGCCATTGCTCAAGGCCTCTGGTGATACCATCACGCCTCCATCCTGTCACTGGTTTGGTCCCTGTGGAAACGGGGTGGGTCCTGGATAATGGAGGTTCAATCCCACCGTGTCTCCAGGCACAGCTAACCCGCCAGGTGTAGCATCTTTGCCGGAGGCTCAGGTATGTGGTAGATGAGTGTTGATGTGGTGGGGCCTCCGTGTCAGAACTGATCGGAGCAGGTCCAGACATAGTTACCGTCCCTGTGAGTGGACAGTAGACACTCACACGTTTCCCCCAGCACTTCTGGGGCACCTTCTAGCACCTGCTGGAAAACAGTCAGAGGGAAGAAGCACCCAGTGCATCAGGAGAGTGCTTGCAAACCACCTATCTGCTAAGGGGTGACTATCCAGAACATGTGAGGAACTCCTACAATTCAGCAACAACCCTCCCTGACCTGGGCCTCTCCCCCACCTGGCCTCTCCCCCACCTGAGCCTCTACTCTTCCTGGGCCTCTCCCTGACTTGGGCCTCTCCCCAACTTGGGGCTCTCCCCCCACCCCTCACCTGGGCCTCTACTCCATCTGAGCCTCTCTCCATCCTGGTTTCTCTCCTACCTGGGCCTCTCGGCTATCTTGGCCACTCCTCCCATCCCACCCTCTCTCCCCCACCTCGGGCCTCCCCATATCTGACTTCCGGAGGCTCTGGGCCGTTTCCACAAGCCAAATCCTGTCTAGAAGGATGAAGATTTGCTGATTTAAGAAGACTCGGGAGCTCCCGTGTTAGCAAACAAACGGAGGACCCTCACCAGCCCCTCCTAAAACCGCCCCAAACACACTCAGACTTGTGCCTCCACCTGGCTCTGCCCTCGGGGTGCGCCTCCCCACCCAGCCGGCCCACCGCCAAGCCTACAAAGAAATCCCTCAGAAGGCCCTGCTGCCAGCCCCTGGGGAGGCGAGTGATTGACAGGGCAAGTGGCCCGTGGCCTCCCTCCCCACCCTGGCCCCCCAGGCGCTCCTAGCGCCCCTCGAGCTGCCAGTGGCCGGCCAGGTGCCAGGGGGCTCCGGGAGCTGTCGCTCCCCAGCAGAGGTGAAGGCCGCGAGGAGGGGGCACGTTGCATAAGCGAGGAAGCAAAGGTTAGAGAAAAAACAAATGTGATAAGGCAGCTTTTGATCCCTTTTCCACGAAAAGGCCCTCCTGGTCCCCACCGCGTGGCCAGCAGGGACGCCTGCCAAGCCTGCTCACCCGCCCCCGCGGGTCCGTCCCCCTTGCTGCAGCCCCGTCCTGTAGGAAATGGCTGGACCCCAAAAACGATGTCCTGGAGCCTTCCCTGCACTTCCTGACTTTCAGGGAAGCATGGTGGTGGGAGACTGGTGCCCCAGGGCCCCCATGTCAGGGGCAGGCTCTTCCATGGCCCCCTCCTTGCCCCCACCCAGGGCCACCCTCTTAGAGACTTCCCACTGCCACGAGGGGCAAGTTGCCCCAGGGCAACGCCCCTTGGCCACAGGGAGCAGAAAGCAAGTGGGGGCAGTGGCCTGGGTGCAGAAGGGGGGCACTCTTTGGTCCCAGTGTCTGGAGGTCGGGGTGGGGGGGCGCTTCCAGGCCTCAGCTCTCCTCTGGGTGGTGGAAAGCTGTTGGGGGGGCGGAGATTGTGAGCACCAAGACTGATTCCCATCTGCCCGACTGTAGAGTTTGGCTGGGACCACTGGGCACATCTACTCCAGCGCTGACCTGGGCTGTAGTGGGTGGGTGGGGGGTCTGAGGCCTGGGTCATGTCGGCAAGCCCCCCAGTGGACCCTGCAGCTCCTCGAGCCAGCCTGCTGGCCTCTGGGCTGGTGGCTGCCCATGCTCCACAGCCTTCTATGGCTGCCCAGTACCTAGAGGAGAATGGTCTGCATGTGTCCCTGCTCCTGCACCTGTTAGCACAGACCCGGAGAATGCGTCGCTCCCACATTCCCGGCTGCTCTGGCCTCCCCTTGGCGTCGTTGTGTTCAGCTGCTCCTGGACAGCCCCCCTCTGCCTCCTCTGAAGGGCCCTGCACTGGGCCCCCCACGGCCCCCAGGGTCCCCCAGGACTCCTTCCCTCCCCTCCCCATTCTGCCTCCTGAACACCCCTGCAGTCCCCTCCCTCACCTGGCCCCAGGGCGGCCACCTTCCCTGTCTCTGCCCCATGTGGCCCTGGATTCTGCATCACCCGTCTTCCACCCACTTCCCACCCTGGGCCTCCACCCAGCTCTGGGGCCCAGCTCACCCAGCCTCACCCCTGCAGCCTCTCCCAGGCTTCTGGCAGCAGCCACTCCCCCCTCCCTCCCAGGCCTTTCCCAGAGCTGCCCCAGGCCGTTCCTGCCCCCCAAAACCCCACCCCCGGGTGCCCCTGGAGCCCCCTCCCTGAAAGATCTCAGTCCCCAACTCAGCCCAGGGTGGGGCTCCCAGCTTCCTTCTCTCTGGAGGCGGGCCCTGGGGGGCGGGGAGGGAACAGGAGGGAGTGGGGGGAGAGCTCTGGAAGGAGTGGTCAGAGGCCAGTGGCTGTGGGGGCAAGAGGGGAGATGCTTACCAGGAAGCCATGGCTTTGGGGAGCAGCTGGGGGGTGGGCCGGGAGGGGCGGGCAGGGCTCCCATCTTGGGGACAGAGGTGGGGGCCCACCATAAGCCAGCTCGGCCCAGGAGGTTCCAGCCACAGATGGCCTTCCCGGGGAGCCGCCGAAATTTTGTTGTCTCTTGCGCCCCCGTGAGGTCAGTGGACATCATGACATCCACGTTGGCCACTGAGGTGGGGCTTTTGGGGGGGTGTGGGCGGCAAGCAACCCCAGCCCCCTCCCCCCACCAAGCTGGGCCCCTCCTCTGGTCCCTCTGCCCGGGGTGTCTAGGGGCCAGGAGAGACCCTGCATCCTCTCCCTTCCCTGAGACCAGGACCCTCATCCCAGCAGACGCAGGCCCCTCGGCTCCCAGCCTGGAGGACCTGCTGGTCAGGCCCAAGGGGACCCCCAAATCTGGTCTCAGCAGAACCCCGACTCCAGCCACAGGCTGAGCCCCAGTAGCCCCCAGCCCTGCTGTCGGCTCTCACATTTGCTAAAGGTTCCAGGGACGCAGCGCCTGGCCTGGCCACGCTGGACGCAGAGCACTCAGGGCAGGAGCCCCTAAGCTGGGGCCTTTGGGAGGCACCCCCTTAGAAGGCTGGTCCCTCTGAGGACCACCCCCCCCAGGAGCAGTAGGCCCCACCAGGCCTAGAGTCAACCCTGATTAGAGGAAGCGTAGCCAAGATTCTGTTCATCCCCACTCCCTGCCCCCCAGCACTCTGAGCCTCGAGTCACAGACACCCCAGGGAGGGGCCACACAGCCTGCTGAAGGGCCAGCTGCCTCCTCTCCCCTATCTCCTCACTCCTGGGGCTCCGAGGTAGGAGACGCACTCAGCGGTCTTCAGTCCAGGTCCTGGTTCTCAGGGTCTGCGTGGGGAGCCGTGGAGGACATGTGCTGTGCCCAAGCTCTCATGAGCTGCTGGGAGTGCCCTGTGAGCTTGGGGGACCAGCAGTCTGCAGACCGAAGAGCAAGGGGGCTTCTGAGAAACCAGGGGCTGGAGGTGGCCCCTAAGGACAGCAGGCTGTCACTGCAGGGTAGGAGGAGGGGCTGGCTGGGGTGCTGGGCACAGGGGTCCCCTCTGCCTGGCAGGACGTGGACAGACAGACACGTAGTCTCCCCACGGCTGCGGAGGGGTGGGAGGCCCTGGGGAGCCCAGTGCATTTGTACAAACCTCTTCCTTGCTGACCTCTGGGGCTCTGACCTTGCTGGCCAGGAGCAGGGGGTGGACAGCCCTCCCAGAGCGCTCCCCAGCTCACACTGTGCTGTTGGAAGTGAAGGCAGTTGGATTCTGGGAAGGAGTGTGAGCCCCCCCACCCCCGTTGAGGACAGGTGGTGGGGTGCCCCCATCCACCTGCTGACCTTCCAGGCCCTGCTGCAGGACAAGCCACTCAGATCTGCATCCATGGCAGGGACAGTGGAGGGGGGAGGCTGGGGACACCTCAGTGTGTTGCTCTGCAGCCGGTGCTGGGCCCAAGGAATCCAGGATCAGGCTGGGGTTCATGAGAGCAGGATGGGGGTGGGATGGGGCACTGAGGAGAAGAGAGGATGCTGGGAGTGACTATGAGCTCATGGGGTCCCCAAGGAGGCAGATGACTATGGGCTGTGCAGGAGTTCCAGGATGTGGGTGCCTGGCTTCTAGATGCTTCCAGCAGGAAAGGAGGCCTCAGAGACCCAGAATCTTGCTCTGCCCTCAGTGCCCGGTGGGGACAAGAGGCCAGCTCGGCTCCAGGGCTGCCGCACAGAGCAGGGCCCCACACGAGGGCCCTCAGAGGTGAAGACCCCACCATCCTCCCAGTGGGCAGAGGGGGCACCAGGCCTGGGGACGCTCTGGTTCCATGGGGGCTCGTGGTGAAGCAGCCCCAGGGTGGCCCCAAGACGTTCAGGGGAGACCACCATTGCCAGGTGCGGCCTCGGAGAGACCTGAATCTCCTTGGCTCTGTGACATCCCTGGGGCCCTGTGGAGCAAAACCCCAACCCCAGGCCAGGCACCAAACGTCCTCATCTGAGAGGGTCAACTGGGGTTCCGCCAACGCTTTGGGCTTCGGCCACCCCGAGGGCCAGTGAGTGGGGTCCGTGCCCTGCTGATCTCAGGGGTTTGGACAAATGGCAGCTCTGCCACCCTTGGGCGAGCAGAACCTCCCCGCACGGGGGAAGCCAGGCCCCATCTGTGCCCTGTGTGGGGACGAGGGACTGCCTTCAGCTGGGGGTCCAGGTGGCTCACCCAGCCCCGGGGGGCAAAGTCTGAGGTGAGTCACTTCGAGGGGTCTTGCTTCCTGACCCTCCTGCCTCCCCTCCCCTCCCCTGAAGTCTGAGGGAGGCGGGAGGAGGGGATGGGGCCCTGCTGGGGCCTGGGGGGTGGCCCAGCTCAGGACAGGTATGGTGGGGGGAGCGTGGGGAACGCTGGCTCTGCAGGTCACCGAGCTGGTGGCCCCGGGGCCAGGCCCGTGCAGTGTGGATGCTCTGCATCTTCCTCCTGGCCTCTCCCCACAGCCCAGGAGACCGTCCTCCCAGGATGGTGGGTGAGTCCGCTCTGTGTGGCCAGCCTTCCCATCCTCCCGAGGCTCCGTCCACACCTTGGCCTCACCTTCCCGGGTTCTGCCCACCTGTCCCTGGTGGCACGGCAGCGGTGCCCTGGAGGGTCAGCTGTAACCCTGTCATGGGCAGAGCACCATCTGGTCACCCTCGGGGTGGCCTGCCTCACACCTGTCTGTGGCTCTTGGAGCTATCTGAGCACCCCTGCCCACAGCACCCGGGGCTAGGGGTGTTCCCCTGGGTCTCCTCTGCACACATGGGGTCTGGGCCCAGCTCTGAACATCAGGACCAGGAAGGCACAGGGTGCCCCGCCACCCCCACACCTCTCCAGGGTCCCATCTGGGGACTCTCTCAGGCAGAGCTGGACTGGCCTCCTGCGGCCATGGCCACAGCCTCAGGCCTTATCTGGCCCTCCAGGCCTCCCTCCGGAACCCTAGCGCCCAGGGGCTGCTTCCCTGCCAGACCTGCTTTTCCACAAGCCAAGGCCGAAGCTAATTTGGCCCTGAACTGGACAATAAGCTGTTATCTGCCCGAGGGCCCCTGCCGCCCGGGGAGCCTGGCCCCTTGGCTCTGCCCGGGGAGGGGAATCCCCGGGGGCTGCGCGCTGGCATTGACCCTCTGGCCCTGAGCCTGAACCCTGGGGAGGGGGGGCCCACCTGGGCAGGAGGTTGAGAAACTCCAGGTGTCTGCCCAGTCCTGCAGGGTCCTCAGGCCCCGTGACCTCCCCGCTTGGCAGCCCTTGAAGCCCTGGAGCGGGGACCCCAGGGCTCTCAGGGTACACAATGGGCCCTCTGGGTGGCATTTAGCCCTGAAGGGGGCCCTGGATTGGACCCCTGACCAGAGACCTCAGGAGCCCCCCAGCCCTGCTCCCTGTGGCTCCTGAGGATTTGAGCCCCAGGGCCGTGGGGACTGAGCAGGCCCCTGGGGTCCCCGGTTTCTGGCGTGCAGGTGTGGTGGCCCGCACAGGACCCCAAGTGACACTGCCACCACCCAAGCCGGAGCCCCAGCACCCAGCTGACTGTCCACCGCTCAGCATACTGTGCTGTACCCCCTGCCTCCCCTTGCAGAGCCCCCCATTCTTCCCCGGCCACCCCGGCCTGGATTGCCTCTTTCGGGGAGCAGGGCAGGGGTCCTGCCTGCTGTCCTGCCCTGTCCACTTCTTCCCGTGCCACGGGCAAGACTCAGTAGCCCCTCCCCGAAATCTCGGTGGCCCGAGGAAGTGGGCCCGCGCCAGCAGGCCGCTGCACTGCTGCCCCGACCCTGCGGGACCCTCCCTCCGGCGGCCTGAGGCCGCTTCCTTCTCAGTCCAGCGGGATAAACACAGGAAACAGGATTAGTGAGGAAGGGGAAGCCGGGCCCCTGAGAAGGCCTCTCCTGCTGGCTCGGCTCGGAAATACCTGTCCCTGAGAAAGCGTGTGGCCAGACTCGTGACACCCCGGCCCCCGGGCTGCCCTGATGGGAGAGTGGGGCGCCCGCCAGGAGGGAGGCCCCTGGATTGGAGTGAAGGCTGGGGTGGACACGCCCGAGTCTGGGGCAAAGACACACTGAAGTCATAGGAGGGGGACCCCCTGCCACCCTGCAGCTGGACACACAGCCACCTCTGGGCTGTAGGGAACACAGGGAGCCCTGCCGGGCTGGGCCTGGGAAAGAGGGAGCTCGCTTTCCCCAGAGGTGACTGAGGCCTCTTGGGGACCCCTCGGGGTCAGCACACAGGGCTGCCGGCCTCTGCCCTGATGGGTCTGGCTCCCGTACTGCAGCCGAGCACCCCAGACCACCCTCCGTCTGGGGTGGGGGCCCTCTGCCACCTGCATCAGCCACTCATTTCCACCAGAGGCCCTGGGCCTGGAAGCCCCTCCCACCTCCTGACCCTGATCCTCCTGCCTGGCAGCCCTCTGGGGTCTGGCCCTGGGCTCCCTTGCCCCAGCCTGCCAGGAGCCCGTCTCACTCTGAGAACGCAGTGGGGCCCCCCTGCCGGCTGGTCTCATAGCACAGACCTTGGTGGCCCTTCACAGGAGGCAACAGGGACGTTATCTGGCAGGGGACAGCAGTTGGATTGGGGAAGGTGGAGGCCAAGTATATGGAGGGCCCCCGCGGGGAGAGGTGGCTGGAATGCAGAGGTTGAAGAGGGAAGACAGGCCGGGCAGGGCAGGGGAGGTCAGGGTAAGGAGGGCTGAGCCAGAGTGGGGTGGCGGTGGCTCTGCTCAGACCCACTCTGGGTCTCCACTGGCCACGGGATGGCCCAAGGCTGGAAGGTCAAGTACATGTGTGTGGGGAGCCTTCCCTGGCCGTGGCTCGAGCCCTGGGGCGGCCCAGCAGGGGACAGGGCAATGGGGTGGGGGCGGGGAGGACGGAGCCAGGGCAGGGGTAGAGTGAGGTGCCGTGGGGAGGTGCAGGACGGGGAGCCCCGGTGCCCAGCGCCGGCATGTGGCATCCGGGGAAGTCATTTCTGGGTCCGGCTCGGGCTGAAGGCATCCTCACCGCCCTCAGAGCCACCTGCTCCTACCACAGACCCACTCCTCCCCGGCCTTTTCTCTCTGAAAAAGATTTTGAGGGATTTCTTAGAAAGAGCAATTAGAGAGAGCCGCAGGCCCATGAGGTCCAGGAGACTCCGAGGCCAGCCCAGCCCGCTTCCTCCCCGCCAGGAACACAGGGTCCCGGGGAGCCAAGGACGCAGGCGGCCAGCCTACCCAAACTCCAGCCGTCGCCCAGGAGCAAGGAGCCGCTCCTCTCCGGCTTCCAGGGCCTGGCGCAGGGTCCCGGGGCATCTCCCGTGGTCCCGCCCGAAGCCCTGGTGCACCAGCTAAGCCAGAATAAAGGGAGCCACACAGCAGCCCACACCCCATGGCCACAGGTTCCCAGGTACCCATGTGGCTTTGGGCCTGGACGACAGGCATTGCCCAGGAGGTGGGTCCTCCTGGGGACGGGCCACTGTGGGCTGTTGACTTCAGCAATGGCAACCAAGGCATCTATCTGGGGGCTCTGGCTTCTGGCGGGTGGCAGAAAGACCCGGAAGGCTTCCCGGGGGAGGAACGTGTTCTGAGGAGCAAAGGCTGTCCCTGGAGAGCTTGGGGTGGGTGGGAAAGTCTCAGCGCATGGCAGGGTGGGCCTTGCACAGCAGGCTGGGAGTGAGGACCCGTGAGCTTGTGGGGCCCGGGGGCCACCCCCCTGACATTTCCCCAGGTATAGGTTCGCCCAGGGGGTACTGGGGGTGGGCAGGAAGCACCAGGGCACAGGGTGTAGGGCAGCCACCACGTTTTCTGGGGCTCTCCACACTCCTGTCTTCTGGGATCCAAGCACCAAGTAGGGAAACATTGTGCCCGACATGTGACATGGCAGGTCCACAGCCTGGCAGGGCCGGGCCCCTCCCTGCTGGCACCCACATCCACAGGCACCCAAGAGCCCTCGCTGGGCGCGGCATTCATAGGGCAGTGAATCCTGAGCTCAGACCCGCCCTGACCCCCTGAGGCTCGGGTCCCCAGTGTCCCCCAGCCGAGTGGGATCCTGAACCCCCAGCCTGGGCTGGCAGTGCTTCCAGGACACCCCTCGCCCCCCAGTGCCAGCCCCGCACGTACGATCCCCGAAGCACCACCGCATAAATCACGGCCTGTCCACACAGCTGCCCTGTGTGAGGCCCGGGGGGACCACGGGGCCACCACGACTGTATGTGGACAGCTGAGGAGAGGCTGGCAGGACCGCCTGGCTCCTGGGGAGGCCATTTATCACCGCGAGGCTGTAGCTGCGGTCAGCGGCCCCGTGGCCAAGGCTCCTGTCACTGTCCCCACTTCTGAGCCCCAGAGGATCCCTGGCCCTATGTCCAAACCCAAAACTCCTGAAACTGGCCCCGTGCTCCCCTCCCGGCCGCACACTGAGCCCCAGGGCGGATCCTCAGGGCGAGGTGGGACCCTGCCTGCACCCATAGCACCCGGGGCGCTTGGATGAGTTATTTTGCAGACGGGACCCCGGGCCTCCGCACGACCCCCCTGCCTCTGGGGCATTTCCAATGCGGGCACCAGGCAGAGTGCCCTGTGTTTGGGCACAGTTGCTGACACAGTGGGCCGTTTCAGCCGTGGCCAGGGGAGTGCTCCGGCCCAGGCACCTTTGGCAGGACGGCCACTTCCTGGCGGGGACGTGTCTGGGCACCACACATTCCTGGACTTCTGGGGCCGCAGGGTGCTCGGGCAGCCAGGTGGTCCTGCTGGGACCTTGGCCTCCAGGCAGGGTGCTGGTGTCGGACCCCCGTCCTAACACCCCCGCTGTCTCCTCCTGGCCTTCGTGCCCATCCTAGAGTGGGCCTGGGCTGAGCATCTGTCCCCACAGACGAGGAGTGGACACTCACACAGATGGAGGCCAGAGCCATCCCAGCTCGCCGTGCTCCTGGGACCTTCTCAGGGGCAGGAACCCTGGAGGAGGAAATGGAGGGAGGGGTCTGTCTTGGCTTACCTCTGCCCTGAAGTCTTCCTCTGGGGCCCACTCACCGCCTGCCCCCTCCCCAGCCCAGGTCTCACTTGCTTGGCGAAAGCAGCTTGTGGGGGCTGGATCCTGGGGGGCCGTGCTGTGTGCCCCTCCACTGCTGAAGTCCCAGGGGACCCTTCATCAACTCCTTGCACCTGACCGGCCCCTCGCTGCACTGGGCCTGGCATCCGGGGAAGGGCAGAGGGTGTATCCTGGGCTGAAGGGCCCCCGGGAGGTAAGACCCAAACCTCCATTTTGTCCTGGAGAGGAAGGTGGAGGCCGGGGGCACCCCTGCGGCCCTCAGACTCCACCAGCAGCACACCTCATTCCCGGGGGCACACTGGGGTTGAGAGCACACGGCTGGCTCGCAGGCCCTGCCTGTCCCCGCGCTAGGCCAGGACCAGAGCTCCAGGCCCAGGGGTCACCAGCCCGAGCCCCCCAGCCTGCTGTCCCGGCTTTGTCCGAGAGCAACGTGGGCCAGTCACCCATGGGCCCAGCACTCCCAGAAGGCCGCACTTCCTGTTTGCGGGCACCGTGCTGCTTGGCTGGATGTCCGCGTACAGGTGGCCTGGCGTCCACCCAGAGAGACCGCAAGCTCCCTGCGGGCAGAGCTCCTGCTGGTCATACATCGGAGGCTCCTCAAAGCGGGCTGGTGCTCCCGCCCCCCTTCGGCTGTGAGCTCCAAGGGCTTTGAAGCCTGTGGAATCCAACCTCCCGAGCCCACCGCCCCGGAGAAAGGTCCCCAAGACCTTCTGGCTGGTGGGGAAGCTTCTTGTCCCCAGCTCCAAGGCATGTAGTCGGATAGAAAGTGCCAGACCCTGTGGGCTGAGCCGAAATTTAGCTGGGCTGTGCTGGCCGCCCCCACAGCCCCACCCTTACCGCAGTGGGCTGACCCACTGGCTCTGGGAGGGCCGCTGGTCCCTGGTCCCCATCACCTATGCGGCGGGGGCGGGGGATGGCAGGTGGGCAGGGCTGGGGTGGCGGTGGGGGCCGGCGGGGGGCCTGGGTGCTGGGGAAGCTCTGGGGCTCGGCATGAGCTCTGCCCCCAGCTCCATTTTCGGGGGGCTCAGGCTAGGGCCTGGGGAACCTGCCTCTGGAGCATCCGTGCTCCCAACTGCCTGGCAAGTGTCTGCGCCAGCACCCTGTGCCCCGGGGCAGGAGTGGTTTGGCTACCTCTGCAAACCTGGTGCCCATTTTGCCCTGGAAGGAAGACAGGCACGTTCTCAGGCATTTTCAGCCCCAGGAAGCGCTGTCTAGGGAGTGTCCCCGGAGGACAGGAGATGGTCAGGGGGGCTGGCCATGTTGCCATTCTCATGTTGCTTGCCCCTGGTCTCCCACACACGGGTGCCCCCACAACCACTACCCACTGGCCTCTGGAGTGATGTGCTCACTGCTGTCCTCCTCAGCCAGGGGCATCTGCTCCTGACGGGAGCCTGGGGGGCATGCTGGCCGCCCCGCCACACGCTGATGGCCAAGCTCCCTGTGGGGAGGGGGCCTCTGGCCAGCTGCTGGCCCTTGTGGCAGGCCTGCTTGGGCTGGCTCTGGCTCTCCCGGTGAAGAGGATAGTAAAGAGGGAAGACACTCTTACGTGGGGCACAGAGGACCACATTCATTGTCACTCAGCCTTTTGGGAGGGCTGTCCTGCTCTCAGGGTGGAGGTGGCCTGGTAAGCCCAGCCCCTCCCTCGGGCACTGCCCAGAACAGCCGTGTCCTGGGACAGGTCCCGGCCTTGCCAGTATGCGGGTGTGGGGCATCTCGTCATCCTGAGATGTGGTGAACCCAGCCCTACAGCTAGCCCACAACAGGGCAGCAAGAGCCAGGGAGGCTGCAGGTCTGGGAACCACGGGGGCAGTGTCGGGGGGCTGAAGTCCAAAAGGCAGTCCCAGTCCTGAGGCAAGAAGGTATCTCTGCAAAGGGGTCAACCCCTACACCTACCCTGAACATGGGTTTAGGGAGGCGGTGACGCTGGGGACCTTGAAACTGCCAGGGCTGAAGGCTGTGAGCTCATGGGCAGAAAGGATGGCCGGGCGGCCCGAGCTGACCTCCCCCCCTGGCCCTCACTGCCCTTTCTGGGGTCTCAGAGTACACAGTTGGTGCCAGCCAGGCAGGGTGTCCACATTCTCTTCCTCTTCGGGAAGAGGAGAGAAACGCCAACACCAGGCCTGAAATAGCCGCTGTTAGGTGGCCCCCTGCCCGCGAGGACGGCCTTGCTGATAGGCCTCTGCTTGGTGGGCACCAGTGTCCTCAGCGCACACAGGCCCAAAAAAGGCCTGCAGCCCCCTGAGTGAGCGCCCCGCATGAGCGGGAGAAGGTGACTGGCACTGGGCCGGGGCCAGGTGGGCCTCAGCAGCTGGGACTGCCACTCGTAGCCAGTGGGGACAGGAGGAGACAGCTGGCCAGAAGGGTCTGTGAGGACATCCCCTGGGGAGGCGCAGAGTTGGGGTGGGGAAGGGGCTGCCAGAGCCGGGTCTCAGCCAGCAGATGGGAGCTGGGTGTGGTCTGGGGTCCTAGATGGGTGGAGGGGGCCCCGGTGCCCACCAGACCCACATACGTCTTCCCAGCACACACACCCTTCCCCTGCGCACTGGCCCTGGGGGGCCCCCTGAGAAACCCGAGCAGGCCACTGCCTCTTAGTTTCCTCTGGTCACCTCAGCAGCTCATGCCCTTTCTAGGGCCTCAGGGCGCCTGCTGGTCTCAACTGTTGCTGGTGCCCACATTCCCTGCCTCTTTGGGAAGAGGAAAAGTGAGCCTGAGGCCGGAAATAACCCTGCCCTGAAGTGGCCCTTGGGGACACCTGTCCTCACCACAAGGCTCAGCAACCCATGTCACCCTCCGGCCTTCCGGCCTTGCCCCCTCCCTGGGCTGGGTGCAGGGGGTCCCCGATTCCTCTCGGGGTGCAGGCCGTGGGGAGGGCCATGGGGAACAACTCATGGAGTGGTGGGAACCGTGGGGCGGCCCAGGCGGGGTGGCAGCCCCGTGCCATGTGTGGCGTGTGATGGCTCCACCCTGGAGGCCTTGGCCCCACTCGTCTCCTGCTAAAGTTCCTCACTTTCAACTACTTTCTGCTTCCCGTGTTTGCTTTCCTTGATCCCCGGCGGGCGGCTGGGGAGCCTGCCCCGTGCCACTTGGCTCCTTTGGAGAAGCGCTTCCTGGAACACTTGGCACCATGCTGCCTGGCCTCTCCTGCCCCCTCGCTGGCACCTACGGGGCGGCAGCTCCGGAGGCCCTGGGGGGCGGACCAGAGCACCTGCCTGTTTTGCCCAGAGACCCCCATCAGGAGGAACAAAAGCGTGTCTGTTCTTCCTCTCGTGGGGAAGGCAGAGTGACAGGTGGCTTCACTGGGGAATTCTGCTGTGTTCTCCTTACCAGCTCTGTGGCCTCATGCCAACCCGGCCCCTCTCTGGGCCTCGGTTTCCCTGTCTGTCATGCTGGCCTGTAGGGCACAGATGCCGGAACTGGCCATCCTTCTTCTCTCTAGCCCCTGCTCGTGGCGTGGCCCCTGCTCATGGCCCCCTGAGCATAGGGACCCAGCTCCACACCATCCTCTCATCCTCCCTGTCACCTGTGGCCCTTCCAGCCTGTGTGCCCACACCCCAGCACCCACCTTTGCCCCATTCTTTCTCACTGGTGCCCTCAGGCCACCCCCTAGGGTGGGCACACAGTGGGTGTTTGCAGGGAACAGGACCATGACCTCCCCCTGCTCACAGCAGCCAGGGGTCAAGGCATTGGAGTGGGAGGGAAGGGGGGTATTGGAGGTTTCCCGGGGGGTCTCTCATGGAGCCCCCATGACTCATTTGTGCCCATTGGATGGCAGGAGCTGGAGGGGAGAGCAGAAGGCAGGTTGGGTCGTGTCCACTCTGGGACATTTAGGTCCACCCCAGTACACCTCGCAGTGGGGGACCCGGCTGTCTCATACCCGAATCTGGGCAGCTAGTGGGTGCAGGAGTCCACTCCAAATGCCTGGAGGCTAGTAGGGGTGGAATTCGGGTAGAGCACAGGATGCCGGCACAGATGCACATGCTTGGGAGCAGGCAGGCCAGCATACACAGGACCGTAGGGACCAGTGGCCCACCGGGAGGCCGAGGCTTTCCGCCCATGTGGCCTCTGCCGCTGTCCTCTCCAGGGTCTATCCTGGGCGGCTGCTGGGCCCCCAGAACGACCCGTGTTCCTGCCTCTCCCTCAGGGTCTGCAGACCTACACCCCCAGTGAACATGAGCAGAGTAGGCAGGGGCTCCAAGCTCCAGGACCCTGATTCCTGCTGGGCTTCCCCCCAGAAATATGCCTTTTGGCTGAAGAAGGCAGCCTGGGGAGATGGAGCCCCTTGGGTCTCAGGGAGTCCCTGGCAGCCTGCACACATGCAGACCCCGTACACACCAATGCCCAGAAGGAGCCAGTGCCAGGGTGTGGGGGGGCCCTGCACACAAGCATCCTGTGTGTTCAATCACACTGGCCTTGTCACCTGGGGGACATCTTCTGGTTCTGCCCCAGTGTAGGGGCAGAATCTGGGGCCTTTCCCACTCTTTATGCCGCCTGGTTGGGAGACTCCAGCTACCAAGGCAGCCGAAGGTGAGAGCAGCCTGGGAGTGGGGAGCCAGGATGGCAGGGGGTGCTCAGGGGGTGCCCAGGGGCTCCTCATCCCCACGTCCCCATTGCAGGCTCCTGCTTGCAGCCTCTTGGACGCCCCGACTATCAGGAGTGGGTTTTAGGGAGCGGCTTCTGTGCACAGCCTTGTTGGGAACGGGGGGTGCAGCTCGGGGAGGGTGGGGGAGGCCCCATGTGCGTGGCAGTGCCGGCAGCCCAGCCGTGGGAGGGGTCCCTGTCTGGAAGGCACATAAGGAAAAATGGAGCCTGGAACTTTTTTCTTAAAAAAAAAAAAAATTAAAAAGCAAACTTGTTTTAAAAGGGGAAAGATTAATGTCCTCCTTGCTTTCCTACACTTGGTCTGGGGCCAACGAGGTGGTTTCAGGAGAAAATTCTCTCCCTCTATTCAGTGTAACCAAACACGAGCCACGTTTGCAAATCACACGGGGACCTTCATGGCAGCGCTCGGGAGCCCCCGCCCCCGCCAGGCCAGAACAGACAGGCCTCTCATCCTCGGCCGGGGCCGGGGGCCGGGCTGGGGGCTGGGCGGCGGCGGGTCCTCCGGGGCCCGAGTGTCAGGAGGTGTCCAAGACGAGGGCGGAGGCTGCGGCCGGGAGCCGGGGGCCAGGGCCCCGCAGGACCCCAAGGGCAGGACGGCAACCAGGCGGCCGGATCGAGTCAGCTGCCTTGACGTGGGGGGCCCCGACTGCCCCTGCCCTGGGATCCCTCGGCTCCCGGAAGCTTCCAGCTGCCCAGCAGCTTGGGACAGCTGAGAAGCCTGGGTGGGAGGCAGGGTTCTGGGGGCCTCAGTCAGGCCAGATAGCCCCAACTGTGCCTGGGCCTCTGCCTGGCTGTGGGCTCGCCCCCCAGCCCCCGCCAGTGCCTCCCAGCACCCTTCCCCACCCGGGCCCTGTTGCACCCCTGCCTCTCAGGGGACGAGGGGAGAAGCTGCCACAGCTCAGCCAGGGAACCAAGGCCAGTCCCTGGACCCACAGCCTTGTGGTCTTACCATGGCTCAGAATGATGTGGCACTTGGGGACAGGAATCCTGCTTGCGGGAGGGGTGGCTCTCGTCCCGCCCCCTCCACTGAGACCCTGGGTTCTGCCCACTGGACTCTTTGGCCCCAATCCTTGCTTCCTTGAGGATGCATGCAAGTTCACATGTGCACAGATGTGTGCGTACACACACATGCACAGGCACGCACACTTGTGTGCACACACGCACATCCACATGCAAATGCACAGATGCACAGATGCTGGCTCTTCTTTCCAGACGTGTAGCCCTTGCAAGCACGGTCAGGAAGGAATAAATCTTCAAGGCTTGCAACCTCCCTGAACCCCTTCTCACCACTGCTCTGCATACCCTTGAGGGCTTCTCAGACTGGGGCGGGGGGTGGGGAGATGGGGAGCCTCAGCCAGAGTGCAGAAAGGAGGCAGCAATCCTCCCAAGACACAGGCAGACCCAGCTGGGGAGATAGGACAGAACCGGAATCTGGTCCCCAACCCCAAGAAAAGGGTTGCCGGAACTCCCCCCGGGGGGCTGGGGCCAGCAGCCAGCTCCCAGCGCCTTGGGAGGCCTTGGAGAGGTGGTCCCTCTGCCTGCCGGCCCACCCTGGGAAGGACATTCTTGGAGTCCAGGGGCCAGGACACCTGGGCAGGCCTGCCCTGCGGTTGCATGGAGCGGAGGCTGGGACACCTCCTCCTGCCTGGAGCTGGCTGTCTGGACACAGACCAAAGATGCTGGTATCTGACAGGGAGGGTGGAAAATGAGACAGAGATGGGGCACATGGGGAGGGCAGGACTCCACAAACACCCCCCACCGCGGCAGGGGAACAGTATTGGCAGAGGCAGCCTAAGCAGGTAGCAGGACTGGGGGTGGGGGGCTGACCTGGGGCCCATCTCAGGGCCCAGTGTGGGGGGCCCAGAGCCAGAGTGGCCAGAGGCAGAAAGGCAGCAGCGGCCTGGGTGTGAAGTGATGACAGCCAGCATGGGTGTCGGCCGCTCCCTCCAAGCACCCCATGCTCCCTGCAGCCCAAGGCTCCTCCGGCCAGAAGGCAGGGTGCCAGTGTCATTCGTAAGGCAGAGCTGGGTGCTGAGTGGGAAAACCAGAGCCCCAGACCCAGCCAGCAGGGGCCACATAAGGCCAGGGTGGGTCTGAGCCACCTTGGAGGTCCGACCCCTAGCACCCACCCTGTGGTGCTGCCCCTCGAAGTTCAGTGCAGCAGAGCATGCTGGGAGTGTCAGCCCCTGGGGTGATTTCCTTGTCTGCTCAGACTCATTCACTCCAGCTGCTTCTTCTCCATCGCTGAGGGGTACGGAGCCACGGGAGGGGGACCCTTGGAGCAGGCGCAGCCAGCCCTCTGGGAGACAGAGGCAGAGGACACTCCAAAGGGGCTCTGGGCGTGGGGAGGGTCGCAGAGGTGGGCGAGGGCCAGAGGCCCCACCACGAACCCTCTCCACTTTCGAGTTCAGCAGGGCAGGGGTGCAGGTGGCCAGTGGCTCTCGGTGGTGGCTTGAAAACCAGTCGTGGGGCACCATTTACACTAGGGCGATCGGCAGTCTAGGAACCCTGGCCCCACACCCCGCGGGGAGCTGGGTGCTCACACTGCCCCCCAGCCCCATGAGAGCCACACCCACACCAGAAACTTCCTGCTTCTGCCCAATGGCTCCGGACCACGGCAGTCCTTGTGAGCCGATGTTCCCGAAAACCAGAAACTGGCAACTCTTCCCCAGAACTTTACTAAGGGGAAAATACTCACTCCTCGTCAGACGAGGACAGGAGACCTGACCCTCGGGAGGCCACCTGCCCCCTCCGCTGACACGGGCTGGGCCCGGAACACTCCATAAAAGTGGCTCAGGGCTGCAGCAGCCCCCAGGGCGTCCCTTGGACCTGCCACTCTCCGGCAGGCGCCTGCTGGCCCGCTGCGTGGATTAGGTAACAGCGCATTCCATCGGCCCTTCTCTCAACAGAAGAATCTTAATAGGAAATTCACCTTAAAAGGTGATCGGTGTCTTCCCAGGGCCACTTTCGGCGAGATGGAGCAGGTCAGAGCAGGGAAAACAAGGCTTAATCCCCAGAGCTTTCCTGTGGGGCTTTGCGGAGGAGACTGTACGGCTCAGGACCCAGCCCCCCACCACCCGCCTCCCCTCCCACGCCTTCCCCCACCCCTGTCCCAGCATGTCCACCGTCGGGGTGGGGGGGCTCGGGGCCACAGCCCCAAATGCACAAGGGCGGCCACATAGAGGACTGGGACACAGGCTGGACCAAAGGGCTTCCCTTTGGCACCTGCAGGCCTGACATCCTTCCCCATGGCCAGATGCCCCACAGTCGGACAAGGAAGCTGGGGCTCCAAGTGAAGAGCCACGTGCCACATGGAGGGGAGACGTTGGGAGAGCCACAGTTCGGTGGGCCCTCTGTTCGGGGAGCAGGCCCAGGAGCCGCATTTGGGGGCCAGAGGGCAGCTGTGTTCTCTGTTCTCCCCCTCCCCCCCTGGGGCGCTGGCCGGGGGCGCATGGAGTGCGGTGCCCCCCCAGTCCTGGAGTGTCTTGCCGGCAGACAATGGGCAGTACCCTCTCCTTGGGTACCCGGGACAGCCAGCCCCCTCCCCTGGTCACTCCCACCAGAGTGTGGAGGGGCACGCTGCAAATGTCATTATTACCAGGAGCCATTTATAGGGTGCACTTTGTACGCATACAGGGTTTACAATCCCTTTTATTAGTCATAAAAAGGGAAGGGGAGGAGGCCGCAGCCCTGTGGGAACTGTAGCCGCAGTCACCTCCTCCACTGGCGCGAGTCCCCGGCCTCTGGGTCCCAAAGGATGGGGCATGGGTAGCCAGCTGCAGAGACGTACCCACATGGAGGGTGATGAGGGACCAAGGAGAGCCCGATGTGCTTTAGCTTTTGGGGGCAGAGGCTGAGACCCAGAGTCAGGGCTTTGTGAGGAGTCCTCCCTTCTGATCCTCCTTCCCAGAGCATGGAGCCCCCAGACCACTGTCTCACCTCCCTGCACCTGTGCCTGCCGTGGATGGCACCCTTGATCCCTAGGGGCACCCTGAAAAGAGAGGCAGAATGGGTATTGACTGCAGGCAGTTTCCAACCCGGCCCCTCACTCTTGGTCTTCCTTCTCCTAAGGCCTCACCCCAAATCAAAGCAGGGAAAGGAGCCTGCCTCCTAAGCCACTCCCCATAATCCTGTTGGAAGCCACCAGCCTCTGCGGACACGGACTTGGGAACCAGAGCTGGGGTCAGTTCCTGGGGTTTCAAGGCTCCAGGAGCCCTTGGGAGGCAGGTCGGGGCTGGTGGAGGCAGGACAAAGTGCCTGGCACTCCCTCCACCCCAACCTGACCTGTGGGAAGCCCCCGGCAGGGGGACTGGGATCTGGGTGGCAGCAGGATGCAGGTGGGGGAGGGGGACTCAGTCTCAGGGGCTGGCTGAGGCCTGGGCGTCCCTGAGGTGGCTGGGGGTCTCTGGCGGAGACCCTCGGGGGTGCGTGATCCAGGCGGGCCTGAGGGGCACCTCTATCCTTCCACTGAAGGAGGAAAGAGCAAGCTGACCGGGCTCCGGGGAGCTCCAGGCGGATGCACAAGAGGAGATGCTCACACTCCGGAACAGTGAAGGAGGTCCGTGCAGAGGAGCCTGGAGGGGTTCGGGATTCGGGGTCTGGGCCAAGTCCCCCCCTCCAGAGGTGGTGAACTCTGGCGTCTCCAGGGCCCCGGGCTGCCCTCGGGGTCTTCACAGGCCCTCACACTGGAGGTGCCAGCACATCCCTCCCGGGCCCTGCTGGCCTCCCGCGTGGCCCCGGCCACCTCCCCTGCACGTGCCTGCTGCCCCTCAAGGCTTGGTGGCCCGCTGCGGCCTCAGCTCAGGCCTCCTCCTGCAGACTGGGACCCTTTCTCAGCCACTGCCATCCGACGGACGCTGCTTCCCCCCTCAGATTGGGGCCTCTCTGGGGCAGGGGGCTGCCTCCCCTTGGCGGGGGGACCTCTGGCCAGGCAGGAGGGGCCGCGACTTCCGCGTCTGCCCAGAGGCGCCCGGCGGGCGGCCCCCCCAGACCAGAGGTTCCCGGAGCCAAGGCGCTGCCTCCCCCACCACCGTGGAAAGTTGGCCTAATCAATGAGGCCGCACGCTAAATAAATCACTCGAGGGGCTTAGAGCAGTGTTTTTGCAGCGGCTGTAATAATAATATTAATAACAATGCCCCTCAGAAACCTGGCAGAGGCTGCACTTGCGGGCGGGGTGGGGGCGGGGGCCACGCTGGCGCCCCTGCCCCCCGGCCTCTGCCCACCCACTAGGCCCCGAGGCCACCCAGGGCCTCCTGGGGGGCTTTGACCCAGCCCCCACCCGGGTGGCACACATGTTGGGGAGGCGGGGGCAGCTGGAAGACCCCCAGAGATACCCTGGCCAGAGGGGGCCAGAGGGGGCCAGAGACAATGGGTGGAGGGGGAATGAGGGAAGGGCATGGGGCAGGGGTGCCTGGGGGAAGAGTGGGAACGGGAGCCGGAGACCATCCAGGCTGGTCCAGGCTTAGCCCCTCACTTCTGAGGACCTGTGTCCCCGCCGCCCAGCCCTGACTGGTTCCCCCCACACACCCCGAGCCAGGGCCCAGGGAGAGGTCCCATTCTTGATCATCCACGTGTTCTGGTCATCTGCGTGTTCTGTTCGTCCACGACCGTCCCCATGATCCCAGGCTGAGTGTGCTGAGTGGGCACCGAAGCTCTCCCCTGGGTTGGGATCAGATGGGCAGATGGGAGGCCAAGACCTCGACCCAGGTGGGTGCAGTGTGGCAGTGGGAGCCGGCCAGTGGGCTGGCATATCCTGGGGCTCCGGAGCAGTGGAGGGAGGGGGTACTGAGCATGACCCTCTCTCTGAGAAGTGTCTGGACAGAGCGGCCAGGTGCCCCCATGGGTGCTCGGATGGCCCCAGGCCTGCGCCAGGGCTGGGGTGAGGAGCCCCGTGGTGGGTGTCCCGGCTCTAGTCCCTCGTTCCCTGGCACCCTGTCTCCTGGAAGCCGCCCCTCCCCCGTGGGGGTCTCCTCACTTGACTTCATTTCATCCTCACTTTCTGAAACAGGAACCCTGCCCACCCTCCCCACCTTGGGCTCAGCCCCCACGACCTGGAACCAAGACAAGGGGTCCTGCCCAGGTTCAGATCTTGAGGTCACACATTTAAGCCATGTTCTGGGGTCCCAGGGAAGGGGGTGGAGGGTCTCCATCTTGCACTCTCTGCCACTGGGCCCATCCCTTGGTTCTGGGGGCCAAGAGGGCCGGCTGGTTGTGGGCAGGAAGAGCAAGGCCTGCTTGCTAAGTGGGGTGCAGAGAAAATTGTGCCCGGGACCTGGACAGACCTGGGTGGTCCAGTGGTGGCAGCAGGAGGGGCGGCCCCTGAGGCTTGGGGAGACTCTTGCCGCATTGCTGCTGGGAAGGTCCTCAGAAAGGCTGCCCCATCTTCCCAGGCTTCTGGGAGGGAGGAAGGACCCCTGTGTGGGGCTTTGGAGCAGACTGGGGGTCCCAGTGTGTCCCATGCCTGGCCCAGGGGGGCACAGAGGATGTCCTATGGGGGTCTCCAGGGACAGGTAGGAGCCGGCCCGCTGCCCAAGCCCTGCCCAGTGGCCAGCTCTGCTCCCCGGAGCTACAGACGAGAAGGCCAGGGGGCCACTCCCTGCCCCACCTCTGCCCAGCTGGTCCTGTCGGGGTCTTGGTTCTCAAGGTCTCTCCTAGTTGTGTCCCCTGTGAGGACCTGGTGGCTTCCGGTCATGGGGGGCAGCGTGGGGCACCCCTGCCAAGCTGTCGGGCTGGAGACCACAGGCCACCAGGGTGGCAGGTTCCTTGGAGACAGTCCTTAGAAGAGAGAGGCCTGAAGGCAGAAGAAGACGGGAGAGGTAGGGTGCTTGCAGGGTCACTGGGGACCAGGTGTGGTCGGAGGGACCATGGGCAGCAGGTCTGGGGGGCAGGGAGGGAGTGAGGGTGGACCCTCAAGCTTCAGGCTGGTTGAGTACGAGGGGCCCAGGCTTTGTTTTATTTGGGAGGCTGATTTCTGGGGACCTGGGAGCCAGGGGTTGGGGGCACCAGAGGGTGACTTTGGGCGATCCTCTGAGGGGAGGGCCACCTGTACAGAGCGCTGTTCTGGGAGCCAGTGACTGGTGCTGGGGGCTGGCGGTCAGGATGTCAAAGCCTCTCCTGAGTTCAAAGATGTCAGAGTAAAGGCCGTGGGCCCCCTGCCCTCCATTTAACCTCGGCCCCAAAAAGGAGACAGGGAAGTAAAGGAGGAAAATAAAGCTCCTGCCCCTCAGTCTTCTGACTGGGGAGAGGGAGAAGGTCCCAGCTGGGCTTCTGAGGTGGCCCCCCCTGCTTGCGACAGGGACAGAAGACACCCAGTGTCCCGCTCCATCCCCACCCCCACATAGACAGCAGGAGCGGTGGTTTGCAACTCAAGCTCCACCACGTGAAAAATGAATTCCTTGTTTTATGATGAGAAGGGGGAGGGGGCATGGAGAGGGAGGGAGAGAGGGTGGACAGAGGGAGGGGGAAGGGAGAGGGAGGGGAGGAGGGAGGGGGAGAAGGCGGGTTTTATCATTCTCCTTTCTCCTGGTTTTAAGGCCCCCCACCCAGGCAGGGCCACACCCCTGCCCCAGCCTGGATGCCCACCCCAGGCCTGGGGCCCAGCCAGGCAGGAAGAAGGGGGAGGGGAGGAGGGGCAAGGGGTGAATCGACACTGGCTACGGGCCCAACCAGCAGTCAAAGGCCGGAGTGGAGGAAATCCATAAGGAGAGCTGGGCTAGGGGGTGGATGGCCAGGGTCCTAGCTCTCCGCTGGGGAAGGGGCCACCCAGTTCCAGAGATGGAGGCTGGAGGACAGAGGGTGGGGTGCAGTGTGGGGTCTTCTGGGTAGAGCACCAGGCCCTAAAGTGGACTCCAAAGGGCCCAGGTGTTGCCGGCTTGGTCAAGCTACTCCAGGCCTGAGGACCATCCTTTCTTGGTACAAGGACCACGGGCCTGACAGGTGGGCAGAGGGATCTTCTAAGGGGGAGTTGGGCCCCGTGGGCCCTCACACCAGCACCCTTGGAGCTGAGGAGGACCCAGCAGTCCACACCAGATGCCCCACCAGGATGGGGTCCAAGCAAGAGCCCTCCGCCGGCACCCTATAGCCCTAGGCCACGTGGGCACCCAGAGCTGCACCTACATAGACCCAGGTGCTGCCCACCAGCCTTCGGGTAGGGCCTGAGCTGAGGACTGGCCAGCAGACCCCCAACAGGAGCTCCCAAAGGCCCCTCAGTCCCCGCGGTGGGGACCTGGCTCCCTGTGCTGCCCGGGGCTCCCTGCAAACAGGGCACCTTCCCAGGCAGGGCTGGGCCTCACATTCCGGCAGACACTCTGGCCAAGTGACTTGCTCCGAAGGCTGGGCTCCCAGGGCACACGCAGATAATGCCGCTCGGGGCCGGTGCCCCCGACCCCAGGCCTTCCTACTGGCCCAGCAGCTCCGTGCTGAGAAATGCCACTGGAGTGATCGTTCCGGGGAGCCATGGGCAGTGCCGACCGATGCCCGAGCAGTTGCTGGGAGCGCACACGAGGGCAGCCTGCACTCTGGACCCTGGAACAGAGCCGGGCGTCCCCCCGCACAGCCAGGGTGTGCCCCAGATAGAGGCAGGCAGGCTGAGAAGACAAGGGCTGCCCCGTGGGAATGGCTGGAGCAGCCCAAGTTCTGGGGGTGTCCCAGGGAAAGGTGTGCCCCAAGCCAGGAAGGCTGGCCTGTCTCCTTCTGTTTGGAGGGCACTGGACCCCGGGGCGGAGGTTTTGGGTACCTTGAAGACACACGTTGTAGGGAGAGTTCCCCAGGGCCTGGCCTGCTTCCTGTGTATCCCAAGTCTTCTTTGAGAAGGGGTGCGCCCTCTGTCACACCCAAAACAGGCATGGAAGAGTCAAGGAGACATGTGGGCGACGGAGGGGAGCTGGGACCCCACAGTGCTCCCAGACAGCCCCAGACGGCAGTGCCAAGGGAGAAGTTCTGCGTGAGGGCCGGACAGCTTCAAAGGGCACCCTGCAAATCCACCTGCGAATCCCAATCTGAACCTCATCCGTATGGGGCAGTGGGGGTGGGGGGTGCTGGCCCACCATGGCTGGCCCCTCTGGTGGAAGGAGAAAGAAGGGGGAAGATAGGGAGGGGCAATGGGTCCCCCAGGGGCCCGAGCCCAACCTGCTTCTCTGCCAGGAGATCCCAGGCTCTTTAGGCCAGCCCGTGCCCTTTGGCACGTCCCTGTGGGACCTCCCCGGGGTTCCTTCTGATGGGCAGCCTTGCTCAATGCATGATCCTGAAAGCCCACAGCCAGGAGGCTCCTCTGGAGAGCAAGCTTATCTCAGAAAACAAGTTCCCCAGCCACTGTCCTGCCCTTAGAGGATGAGGAGGCTGGGGCCCTGAGGGGTGCCAGGAGGTGTCAGGGGAAAGAACAAGCCATCTTCTTCCCTTGGCCCAACTGAATGAGGTAGGCCAGGGTTTCGGTGGCGGCGCTGGGAGGGTGAACAGGATGGTGGTGGGTGGCTGAGCCCTGGCCCCAGGACGGCAGGCTCCTCCCTGGACCCATCAGTGCCCCTGGAAAGCAGCCCCAGGCTTGGCCCCAGTCAGGCCTTCCTCCCTGAAGAGATGCCCTGGGTCCTGGAAGACCTGTGGGGCCCAGAGGGGGCCAGGGAGAGGGGGCAAGTGGCCTCTGCTCTTCCCACTGATCCCTCCTGCTGCCAACGTCTAGTGAGTACCAGGCAGGCCCCGCCAAGGTGCCTGTGGTGGCCTGGGATGGAGGACAGCCGGGCTCCCCTCCGGCACCCCCCAGGGGTTTGAGGCCAGGAGCCACGGGGAAGGGCTGGGGGGTTGGAGAGGGCAGGAGAGGTTGTGGAAGGGAGGCCCCGGTGCCTGGAGAAGCTCAAGGAAGTGAAGCTGCAGACCCCTCCGCAAGCTAGCTGTGCAGGGGCTGTGGCCTTGGCTAGATTGTGGGCACAGATTCGGGGTTCCTTGTGTGAGTGTGCATGGGAGCTGGAGTTCCACACCCCATCCACACCGCCTCCTCTGCCCAGCCCCTGAGCACCAGCCCGTGTCTGGGTGTGAGCCCCACATGGAACCTGTGGCTGTCTCCTTGGGTGCTCACGTGCACTGAGGCCCAAGGACAAGTGACCCCTCCCAGGGCGGCCTGGAGGTGACCAGGGGTCAGCAGGGTACCTGAGATGGGGCCAGCAGGTGTGACCATTCTTCACCTGCCCCCCTTCATGCATGCCCCAGACTCCGGGGAGGACGAGATGTCTCCCCTGAAGGCAGCAAAGCCGACTCCTGAGCTCTGCAGGTCACGGCGGCCTGGCCCCACCAGTCGGGTCCAAGGGAGTGCTGAGAGCAGGACACAAGCTTGCACACTCATCCCCAAGACCACAGCCTTCCAGGCCCTGCAAGGCCACACAGCAGGGTGGCTGTGCCTGACCACGCCGCCCCAAGGGGTCCTGCTCCCCAGAGAAGGGAGAGCTGGCTGGCTGGCTTGGGGGTGCCGCCTGGGCGGTCTGTGGAGTGAGTCCTGCATAGGGGGCCTTTTCAGCTTGTTGGGAAGGGAGGGTGACCCGCCAACAAATCTGAGCAGGTGGGCCAAGAGATTGGCGGGGAAACTGAGGCAGGGAAGGACTGTTATTGTATTGGCTCCAGCTTCCATAATAAATGACCGTAGACTCGGTATGGCTCCAAACAGAGACATTTATTCTCTCTCAGTCCTGGAGGCTGAGGCCTGAGGTCCAGGCCTGGGCAGGCGGCGTCCCCCTGAGGCCTCTCTGCGTGTGTGTGGATGGCCGTGCTCTCCCTGGGTCCTCGCCGGGTCATCCCTCCATGTGTGTCTATGTCCTGATGGCCTCCTCCTGTAGCGACCCCAGTCACCCTGGTGACCCCATGTTATCTCAAGCACCTCTGTAGAGGCCCCAGCTCCAGAAATGGTCATGTCTGGGGTGCTGGGGGTCAGGGCTCCAGCATGGGAACTGGGGGACACAGTTCAGTCCGTGCCAGTCACTGTTCCAAGGACAGTCACCACAAAAGGGAGGAGAGGCTGCGGCAGAGACAGAGGCAGGGACTCAGGGACACGTAGGCCAAGTGTTGGGAAGTGGGGAACTTGGAAGTTCCCCAAAGAGAGGAGGGGTGAGCGGTCTTCGCCTGGGGGGCAGGGGGAGAGGCAGCTTTCCGGAGCCCAGTCGGTCGACTGCCCTGCTGGCCTGGACGCCCCGCTGGCCCAGGTGTGCAGGCCATGAGGGGAGGGGGCCATCGCCCCCGGAGTGAGGCCCTGGGACGGGAGCAGAGGGCCTTGGGGTCTGGGTGGGATGACGGCGAGCATTTCCTCAGACAGGGTGATGGATGAGTGGGGGCTGGAAGCATTGTGCTTCCACGCGGTGGGAAGCGGCGTAGCCAGAGCCGGATGTGCAAGAGCCAGGGGAGGAGGCTGCATGCGTGCACAGATGGGCCCCCACCTACGGACCCCCAGCCCCTGCCTCGGGGACCCGGACCCCCACTCACAGGCTCGCAGGCGGGGTCCTCCCAGGGTCGGGGTGGGATGGAGTGTCTCCCCCCCGTGGCCCCCGTGCGTGGCCGTGGTCTGCCTCCCCTAATGGTCCCCCTGTGAGCTCGGACAAGGGAAGTGAGTTAGGGCAGGAGCTCTCTCCAAAATAGCTCATCAACAAAGCCCAGATGGAAAAATCCGCCTCCATGGAGCGCCTTGGAATTGGAAATTATTTCTTTCTGGAAATATGCAGTGTGAGAGGTGAGGTAGAGGACAGACCCTGGGTGTTCCTGAACAGAGGCTGTCGGGCCCACACGCCACCCGCCCCCTCCTCCTTGGGACCCTCACCCACACACTTTCATCCTCGTCCCCTCCTCCCAGTGGCGCTGACTCAGTGGTGGGGGGCAGGGGTCTGAGCCCCGGCAAGGTCTTTGGTGGGCTCCCTCTGCCCCAGACCCCCAGATGCGGGAGCCAGTGACCTCCAAGCCACGGCCCTCCGACAGCCGCCTTCCAGAGTGACCCATCAGGCCCCACAATCCTTTTCTCAGATGCCCGGGCAGCCCATCGCACATTCCTACTGTGGGCACTGCGGGGTGAGGGCAGCCGTGCCAGGTGGGGGTCTCCTCCAGGTGCCAGTGGGGCCCAGACTCCTGCCATCTTGTGGCTCTGTGCTCCTGAGAATGCTGGGGGTGGATGGAAGTGAGGGAGGGTCCTTCTGGAAACTGAGGCTCAGACCCAGAAGTGGTGCAATCCTTTCACCTCACATTTCCTGGGCCCACCCTGTCCTGTGGCCGAATCCACCTGTCCCAGAGCTGGAAGACATGTCCCTGGACTGGTCCTTGCTGGTCCCATCAGTGGTAGCCCCTCCCCCTGCCAGCCTTGGTCCCTCTGCTCCCCCTTCCCCAGCCCTGGTCCCTCTGCTCCCCCCCCTAGCCCTGGTCCCTCTGCTCCCCACCCCAGCCCTGGTCCCTCTGCTCCCCACCCTAGCCCTGGTCCCTCTGCTCTGCCCCACAGCCCTATTCCCTCTGCTCCCCACCCCAGCCCTGGTCTCTCTGCTCCCCCCCACACCCCTGGTCTCTCTGCTCCCACCCACAGCCCTGGTCCTTCTGCTCCCCACCCCAGACCTGATCCCTCTGCTCCCCACCCCAACCCTGGTCCCTCTGCTCTGCCCCACAGCCCTGGTCCCTCTGCTCCTCCCTCATACCACTGGTCCCTCTGCTCCCCCCCACACCCCTCGTCCCTCTGCTCCCACCCACAGCCCTGGTCCCTCTGCTCCCACCCACAGCCCTGGTCCTTCTGCTCCCCCGCACAGCCCTGGTCCCTCTGTTCCCCACCCAGCCCTGGTCCCTCTCCTCTGTCCCCTGGCCTTGGTCCCTCTACTCTGCCCCCCAGCCTTGGTCCCTCTGCTCTGCCCCCCAGCCCTTGTCCCTCTGCTCCACGCCTCCCCTTCCCCCCAGCTCTAGTCCCTCTGTTCCATCCCCTGGCCCTGTTCCCTCTGCTCTTCTCCAGCCCTGATCCCTCTGCTTTGCCCCCCAGCCCTGGTCCCTCTGCTCTGCTTCCTGCACTGGTCCCAGGCCTCCTGGCCTTTGGGGAAGCAGGGGGATTCGAGAATGCACTTGGCCCATGGAGGTGGGGGATCCCAGAAGACGCCGGCTCTGCTGATCTGGAGCCCTGCACTCCTGAGCCTGTCCTTAGGGAGCTTGCAGGCTAAGCGGGAGAAACAACTCAGGCGTGGGCTACTAGGTGCCACATGCGGCCCAGCCCCAGGGCCTGGGGCAGGAAGGAGGCAGCCTCCAGCACAGGAGGCCACTTGGAGGGGGCCTGAGGGCTCCCAAGATGGCCTGTAGGGCAGGCCATGTGTGTGCATCAGGGGCACCGGGCAGAGGGGCCCTCATGGGCGAAGGCCAGAGCATGCAGGCCCAGCACATGTTTCAGGAAGAAAACAGGGCAAAGGCCCCATCTCCTAGCTCAGCCTCGGAGACAGGGAAGGCAGAGGGAGGGGGACAGATGTGATTCTCGGCCACAAGACGACTGTGGACCTTCCCTGGCCTTTCTAGCTCCAAACCCCCGACATGCAGTCCCAACTTTGAGGAATGTCCTGTCCGTGGTGGGAGCTGCCAAGGAGGATGGACAAGGGCCCAGGGGTGGGGGCCCAGGCAGGTGGCCGGCTGCTCTGACACTTTCCTGGCAGAGGTCTGCATCCCCCATGGACGTGGCTGTGAGGCTTCGGTGGGCTTGCATCTGGGGGTTCGGGAGAGCATCCAGGCCCCCGGCCCACGTGCTCAGGCTCCCACTTGGAGGGCCTGTGTCGAGATGTCTGAAATATTTGTTTTCTAAGGGATTAACTTCCAGATGACTCTCAAAGAGGCCAGGAGTCATTGCTGTGCCTGCGGCAGGAAGGCCCTTCTTCCCCCTTGGATGCTGACCCAGGCAAGCATCATCTGTTCCCTGGGAGCTTCCGGCCACATCCCCATCCTGCCCTTCCACAGCGGCCCATCCACCCATCCGTCCATCTATCCATCCATCCATCCATCCATCCATCCATCCATCCATCCATCCGCCATTCATCCATTCAACAGACATCTCTGCAACGGCCATGGCCAGAGGCTCCAGACCCTGTGTGCAAGCACTCCTTCCTCACCAAGCACAAAGCAAAGTGCCACCTCCTTGGGACTCCATGCTGTGCTGGCTCAGCATCTGGGGTCCCTTCTCGTCCTGCAGCCTGTCTTACATGCACTTGAGTCTCCTGTCCTCATTGGAGCATCAGCCCCAGACCAGGCCAGGCCATCGCCGCCCCTCTCCCTGACCCTCTCTCTTTCCACAGCCCTTAGGGGTCTGATACGGATCGAGGGGGGCTCACCGCTTCCCCTGCCTACAAGAAACGGCTGTGTAGGGGGCGTCCTCTATCTTTCCTCTCTCTGGCCATTAGACTTCACTGTCCCTTGATGAGATTCAAAATGGTGGTGATTCTGTGGGTGGAGGTGGGGCCAGGACCAGGCCAACCTGCAGTAGGCAGATGTGGATGAGGCCCAGAGAAGGGTGGGTCTGACCATGGTGGACTGTGTACGGGGCCCAGGGATCCTCAGGTCCCCAGCTTGCAGGTGGGATTGGTGCCTGGAGCCCCCCAGCAGATGCCCCACAAATCAACGGTGCCAGATCCCTGGTTGAGGTCTGGGGCTGGCGGCAGGTGTTGGCCATCCTTGGTCTAGGAGCAATGGCGGAGGCCACAGACCCTGGATGCCCACTCTGCATAGGGACACCAGACTGGGGTGGGCCGTGGACTGCAGCCAGCAGGAAGGGACAGCAGGAGGCCCAGGGGTCAGGAGTCAGAGGGGCAGTCCGTGGTCAGTAGAGGTTTGGCAGAGGGGTCGCAGGGTAGACACGGGTTGTGTACCATCGGGACAATGAGGTGGGGAGGGAGCATGGATGTCCTCTAAGGGGCTGACAGCAAGGAGCCACCCCCCTAGCCTCCTAGGGCCTCAGGCAATGGGCATCTCAGACATGCAAGCCCCCTGGGGTCCAGCATCTGGGTCCTGGGGCTCAGGTGAGCAGAAGCTGTGAGTCGGCTGCTGCACAGGGATCCCCATTAGTACTGACCACGCGGGCCCTGCTTGAGTGGCGTGTCTTGTTCTGAGCTCTACACCCCAGGTGGGGAACAGTAGGGCCCACAGCGAGATCTCAGGCCACATGAGCTGTGACCCCACCAGCACCAGGGCCCCGGCCCAGCTCCATGACTACCGATGGTCACAGGGTCCCATGCAAGTCTTCCAGGAGGGTCTGGGGAGCTTCTCTGCCAGGAGTCTCAGAAGAGCAGGACCCAAGATGGGGCTGGGAAACCAGGGGAGCAGAGCCTGTGAGGGGCCATGCTGGGAGGCCCAGCCCGGCCTGACCCACTGCTCCAGGGGATCATGCCCCTCAGCCTCCTTGTCCTGGGGCCACCGCCAATTCCATCTCTCAGCTCAGCTCCTGCTGCTGCCATCGGAGGGGATGAGCCAATCTCTTGGGACCCCCATCACTCTTGTGAGGAATCAGGGGGTTGCCCCTGAAGCTGAGTGGAATGAACCTCTCCCACCTGGAAATCAGAAGTCAAGCCCCACCCCATGATTAAGTTTGGTTAGCACCAGCTTGCCTGGTGTTCCCTGGCTGAATCCAAGAGGACTTTCTGGAGGAGGAGAGTGCCTGGGGGTCATGGAGGGAGGGATGGCGCTCACTCTGGGGCCTCGCTCTGGGGCAGGCCAGTGTGGGCTTTCCTCTCGGCAGCCTCGGGCCTCTTGCTCAGGGGCAGCTGGCCCCTCAGACACAGAAACTGTGAGGCTTCCTGACACTACCTGTGAGGTCTCGCATATCTCACTGGTGGGAGCACCCCAGGTTCAAGGGCAGGGCTGGGCAGGGGCAGGGGGAGCAGTGGGCCACATGCGGGCAGGGGCAGGACAAGGTTTGGGGGAGGTTGCTGGGCCGCCCATGCACCACAGCCAAAGAAACGGGGGCAGCTGAGTCACGGGCAAACCCACCAGTCCCGTGATGTGCAAGGCAGTCCCTCCATGCCTCCCTCTTGGGACTGAGCATCGTGTCTTATGTCTGTTCTGTAAGCACGAGACGACGGAAGGGTCTGGTCAGAAAACAGAGCTGCTCAGGACCCCTGGGTGACTCAGTGGTTGAGCATCTGCCTTCAGCTCAGGGCGTGATCCCAGGGTCCTGGGTTCCAGTCCCACATCAGGCTCCCTGCAGGGAGTCTGCTTCTCCCTCTATGTCTCTGCCTCTCTCTCTGTGTCTCTCATGAATAAATAAACCTTTTTAAAAAGAAAAGAAAATAGAGCTGCCCAACAGACAAACAAGGGGCCTCTGCATTGGGATGGGGCTGGGATGGGGCCCAAGAGCAGGCGCTCAGGTGGGAATCGGGAGAGGGTGAGAGCCACCAGGTGCCACAAGGACACACGCGGCCCATGTTGACCGTCTGGAGCCCACTGAGTCTCCTGCACATTGAATGGATTATTCGTGGCCACCTGGAACCTATGAACGGACTTGCTTTGGACAACGGGTTCTTGCAGGGGGGGCCACACTGGCAGGTGGTAGCCCTGATCCCATGACCATGTTCATATGAGAGAAGAAGAAATGTGCACACAGACCCAGAGATGTGGGGTGAGGGGTGGGGCAGAATGTGACCGCAGAGTTGGAGCTGGGAGACACCTGGGACCCAGAGGCTGAGGAGGCAGAAGGGATCCTCCCCTGGAGCCTCCACAGAGAGCTTGGCCATGAGACACTGTGATTTCAGCCTCTGGCCTGAAGAAGCAGGAGAGAATCATTTTGCATGGACTTAATGCACCGAGTCTGGGATAACGGGTCCTGGCAGCAGCCGCAGGAAGCAAATGTGCACCTCGGAGCTGAGGGTTGAGGGTGCCTAGATGAGCTGGTGCCCCTCACACCTGGCCCTAGACTCAGGGGACCAGGGTGTGTGGGGGGGTGGCAGGACCTGGGGACAGTGCCAGCACGCTGAGTGGCAGTGACAGGTCGGTGACAACGTGTATGAGCCGTCCCTGGGCCTGTACCCACCTTCCAAGTACTAACATAGTGCTGCTTCCACGGATCTCGGCTGCTCTAGCCAGCTCAGCCCCACAACAAAACCATGGGTGCAACTGGAACATAGAGGTTTCTGGTCTCCTACTTGTGGATCCTGGGGTGGGGCCAGTTCTGCCCATGGGGTCTGGGACCGTGGCACCCCTTTGCCAAGCGGGAGGCAGATTCCTGGGCCATGGGGATGGTTGTAGGACGGGCGTGTGACCTGAGCTGGGCCACGATCTCTATCCGTGGAGTCTCTGCTGGAATCTAGGAAAGGAGCTGTGTCTCTGCCATGAAGGTCTGTGTTCATTCCTCGGAGCGTCTGTAACAGGTGACCCCATGCCAGGCAGCTTAAACAGCAGGAATCGACTCTCTCCCAGCCCCAGAGGCCAGCAGCCTGAGGTCCAGGCGGGGGTGCTCCAGGGAACGGGCCTGCCTGCCTCTTCCCACCTCCTGGTGGCTCCAGTGTCCCCGGGCTGGTGGCCACGTCCCTCCAGCCTCTGTCTCTGGAGTCATGTGGCCTTGGCCATTCTCTTGTAAGGACACCTGTCATCGGGTTAGGGTCCACTATGTAATCCAGGATCTCATCTCAAGATCCTTAGCTTAAGCGTCACTGTGAAGACTTTTTCCCAACGAGGTCACACTCACAGATTTGGGGGGTTGGGACATGGACAGGTCTTTCGGGGGCCACTGTTGGCTCACTATGGGGTGGGGGCTTTGCAAGCCTGGAACAGCTTTCAGTGCCATGCTACAGCCTTCTGCGCGCGAGGTTGAATGAGTGGTGGGATGCAGAGCTGCAGAGAGGCGTCGAGAGGACACAACTCGGGTCCAGCCTGCTGGCTGAAGCCAGTCTGAGCTGAGCTACTGCCACTTGCAGCTGAATCCTGTTGGGTCTCTGGGCTGCTCACCATGGGAGGAAGATGAGGACCACGGGGGTTGTGGCTGGAGAGGGTCCCTGAGCGACGGCCCAAGGGTCTGCCCCACACCTGACCAGGCCATTCCACCCTCGAGACAGACGTCTGTCTGCTAAGGGGGCAAGGCTGGTTTGAGCGTCCTACCAAGAGTCACAGCAAGTGGGTTTTTCTGTGCATGCAGCCCCAGCGTGCCAGGACAGACCAGCCTCAATCCAGCCTTGGGGACTTCCACACGGCTGCCTCCTCCTTGGCTCGGCCCACCTGCTTGCCCCAGGCCACAGGAGGCCCCACCAGGCACAAAGTCGTCTCCCCCCCAGCCAGGGCAGCCCTACCTGGACACATGGTCCTTGGCCCATTGGCAGCCACCCCCAGGTTCTGTCCTCCGGGCACCCCTGGGCATCTGGTTGGTTCACCCAGAGGCGCCCCACACTGTAGCCAGGAGACCCCATGGAGCCGGATGGGCGGAGTTGACTTTCCCCAGCCGTAAAGCTGTGAGCATCACTGGCCCAGCCTCCTGTCCCGCTGCCTTGCACCCCCAAGCAGAGTTTCCATCTTGGGGTCTGTGGTGGGCTGAGTTGTGTGTGCCCTGAATTCACGTCCTAACCCCCTGTGCCTCAGGACAGGACGGTGTTTGGAGATAGGGTCACGAGGGCTCATGGATGAGGGCCTAGGGGCCCAGAGAAAATGTCTACCCAACATGTCCGTGTCCTCACAAGAAGACGAGTGACACAGGGAAAAGACCCAGACACCCAGGGGGAAGGTCATGTGAAGGTAGGGCCGACATGGAGGGGTGTGTCTGCAGGCCCGGAAACACAAGGACTTGCCATTACCAGTTGCCCGGACTACCAGTCCCCGGGACAGTGGGTGCAATGGGTGCTCCCTCGCAGCCTCTGAGGAACCATCCCTGCCGACATCCCAATTTCTGGTTTCTGGGCTCTGGAGCCGTGAGGGAGTTACCCCCAGAGGTTCTAACCCACCCAGGCTGCAGGGTGGGGACCTCAGGCTCAGGGGGGCCGCCTCAGCCCCACAGCCTGTGCACCTGCCCTGCCCCCACCAGAGGCGAGAGGAAGCAGTGACCTGCCTGGGAATCAGTCACGTGGCCTCCCCTGGCTGCCCAGTAGGCTAGTGTGTGTGACACTGTAACAGTACAGCATCTAGAAGTTTCTAACAGAAGACTCTACTGGTTCACGAGGAAGGAAGAAAAGATGGGACCATGGGTCGTCTGCAGCATGGGCGGCATTGGTTTGCCTAAAGAAAGTCCTCACGGTCCAGCGTAAGATGTGTGTGTTCGTGGCAGCACACAGGGAGGAGGTGGGCGGGGGCAGAGCAAGGATGCACGGGAGGGACGGCGGGCATCAGGGCCCAGGGCCTGTCTAGCTGGCAGCCAAGGAAGAGGAGAGAAGGTTTATAAGCAGGAGCAGAGGACGGCAGGAGCCAGGGGTCAAGGAGGCTTTTGAACGGTCCCCCAAGACGGTGTGCCAGGCCCAGCGCCCTATGCCCACGTGGGTGGCTGAATGCGGCGGGGTCTGTGCTCGGCCCCGGAGAAGGCGCGCAGCTCCCAGGGTCCCTGAGGGCCAGGCCTTGGCTGGCGGACTCTGCTGCCCGCTGCTGTGCTGCTTCCTTCCTCCTGCCCACCATGGCATTCAGGGTCCCCGGGGGGACAAGACACGGGCTGGCGTGGCTCACCATGGCAGATGTGAACACCTGTGCCGAGCAGGGACTGTTCAAGTACTGCGGAGGACGGTGGGGTCTCCCCAGGGATGGTCGGGGTGGGAGTGGGATGGGGCACAGGGCACAGTCAAGGCTCGGCAAGGAGGCCAGAGCGGTAGGCGAGTCCTAGAAGCCGTGGCCAACCACAGTGAGAAGGGGTGGGAGGGATGAAACATATTTATGGAAATAACTGCATGGATCTGTTATTTAGATCTTGGGTTAGCACCCAAGACAGAGGCTTGTACCCAGGAGGGAGGCTGGGACCTAGGAGCGAGGTTGGTACACCAGAGGGGGCTGGTACCTAAGACGGAGGCTGGTACCCAAGGGGAGGCTAGTACCCCAGGGGGAGGCTAATACCCAGGAAGGATGCTGGTACTCAGGGGGAGGCTAGTACTCCAGGGGGAGACTGGTACCCAGGGAGAGGCTGGTACCCAGGAGGTAAGCTAGTATCCAGGAGGGAGGCTGATACCCGGGGGGGGGGAGGTTGGTACTGACAGGGAGGCTAGTACCCCAGGGGGAGGTTAGTACCCAGAAAGGATGCTGGTACCCAGGGGGAGGCTGGTACACCAGGGGGAGGCTAGTACCCAGGGGGAGGCTGGTACCTAGGGGAGAAGCAAGTACCCAGGAGGGAGGCTGGGACCCCAGTGGGAGGTAAGTATTCAGGTGGGAAGGTACCTAGCAATAGGCTCGCACTGAATCCTGCTGAGAGATGTGGCTCGGGGCTGGCAAGATGGAGGGAGAGGGTGGGGAGGTGGCTCAGCTCATGGGAACAGAAGTGATTACCTTGCTACTGATGGGATTTGAAGGCGAGGGACAGTTAGGCATCAGGGTGACGAGGCCAGGAGAGAGTTTTTTTTTAAGACTTTATTTTTTTAAGTAATGACCACACCCAACATGGTGCTCGAACCTTCAATGCTGAGATCGATCGAGAGTCCCATGTTCTACCGACTGAGCCAGCGGGCACCCTGAGGAGACATTTCAGAGAAAGGATCACAAGGGAGGTGGAATGGGGCCCATGGAGCCCTGGGCGCATGGGAAGCTGCCAGCCACGTGCTAGAGATGAGCTAGTTAGTCCTTTGGTTGGAGCGTCCGAGGTTTGCTGGGCTGGGAGTCAGGGGCACAGGTGCTGGGCGCGTCGAGTGTGGCAGGAGGAACATGATTCTGGCTGTGACCTGCCGCACTCCATGGCCCCATGGCCCATTCCAGCTGCTGCAGCCCTGAATGTCCCATGGTGCATGACACACATTCAAAACCTGGTCCTGAAACCCCTATTCCCCTGCACGCTACGGCATACCTGGTTCTCCCCACCACGCACGCGCTCCTGCCTCTCCCATGACCTGCTCACCCCCACGGCACTCCATCCAACCCCGTCCAATCGCTCGCATCAGGGTCCCTCATAACCCAGCCCTAAGCCTGTAGGGGACTACAGGGTGATGCCCCCAGTGTTACCCCTGGCTCCCGGATGCCGGCAGCACCCATGAGGACCTCCCCTGGAACCCGACATTGCCCACGGGGCGGATGGTCCATTTGTGCGCACCTGTCTCGCGGCTGGGTCCTCCAGGATATGCACACATACAGCGCTTGGGATTTAGGCACCTACTGCTTTTTCACAGGCTTGGCAACTGGACTGGACCAGCCTGGGGCACAGGTGACAGGAAGTAGCCCTCGAAGGCCCAAGGGCCAAGGTGAGGGGCAAAGGATGGCGCTCCCAGCTCCATCTCCCGCATGGAGATCTGGCTGGCAGAGACACTCCAGCTGACAACCATCTGCATCACCTGAGGCTGGAAAGAAACTGGGGAGACAAGATGCAAGGCTTGGCGGCAGTGAGGGAGCCCCATGCCTGGGGAGGCTGCGGTGTCAGCTTCAGAGGGAGACCCCACAGATGCCTCTGGCAGCAAAGGTCCTCGGTGCTGCCCTGCCCAGAGTGCAGGTGGGTTTTGGAGTTCCCCCTTACATCAGGCGCCAACCCCTGAGCCAAATGCACTCCCTGATGGAGCCCAGTTCCCTTGTGAGCGTTGGAGACAGTAGTGGCCGCGAGGTGGCGGCACCAACTCACACGAGGGCAACTCGGCCAAGGGGGGGACGTGGTCCGCCTGCGGTGTGACCCGAGTCCACTCAGGCCTCATTCCACAGCGGTCCATGAGGGTCATCATGAAGATGGGGTGCGCGACCAAGCCACTCCATCTGAGTCACCCCCGTCCATGTGGTCGAAATTGAGGAGACAACAGGGAATACTTGGGGACGATGAGGGATCCCCATGCCTGGGAAGCCCACGGTGTCAGCTTCAGAGGGAAACCCTTCCCACAGGTGCCTCTGGCAGCGTGGCGTCCTGGGTGCTGCCCTGCCGAGCGCAGGTGGATTTCGGGGTTCCCCCCGGTATCGGGTTCCAACCAGTGAGCGGACTGCACTCCGTAAAGGGAGCCAAGTTCCCTTGTGTGTGTTGGACACAGTGGTGGCCGCGAGGTGGCGGCACCGACTCACACATAAGGGGCGCTATGGCCGACGCGGGGGTCCGCCCGCGATGTGGCCCGGGTCCGCTCAGGTCTGATTCCGCAGTGGTCCACGAGGGTCATCACGAAGACGGGGCGCTCGACCGAGCCACTCCATCTGAGTCACCCCCGTCCACGTGGTCCAAGCTGCAGAGATAACAGGGAATACTTGGGGACGGTGAGGGATCCCCACGTCCGGAGAAGCTGCGGTGTTGGCTTGAGGGAGACCCTTTCCATAGGCACCTCCGGCAGCATGGGGTCTTGGGTGCTGCCCTGCCGAGCGCAGGATTTTGGGGTTCCCCCCGGTATCGGGTTCCATCTACTGAGCGGACTGCACTCCGTAAAGGGAGCCAAGTTCCCTTGTGTGTGTTGGACAATGTGGTGGCCGCGAGGTGGCGGCACCGACTCACACATAAGGGGCGCTATGGCCGATGCGGGGGTCCGCCCGCGATGTGGCCCGGGTCCGCTCAGGTCTGATTCCGCAGTGGTCCACGAGGGTCATCACGAAGACGGGGCGCTTGACCGTGCCTCTCCAATTGAGTCACCCCCGTTCACATGGTCGAAGCTGGGGAGATGACAGGGAATACTTGGGGACGGTGAGGGACCCCCATGCCCAGGGAGGCCACAGTGTTGGCTCCAGAGGGAGACCCCATAAGCGCCTCTGGCAACACGAGGTCCTGGGCGCCTCGCTACTGTGGATCAGGGTTCTCCCCTTGCATCATACTCGAATCCCACGCTGATTGCACCGCCTGACAGAGCCGAGTTCCCTTGTGGGTGTTGGAGACCGTGGTGGCCGCGAGGAAGCAGCACCGACTCACTTTAGGGGCGCCATGGCCGAGGTGTGGGGTCCGCCCACGGTGTGACCCGGGTCTGCTGAGGCCTGATTCCGCAGCGGTCCACAAGGGTCATCGGGGACATGTGGCACTTCTTTGAGCCACCGCAGGGTTGAAGTCAGGGCTCATCCACATCCCTCGGCCACAGGTCCCCCTCAAACCATCAGTGCCTCGAGTGGGGCTCACATCCCATCTCCCAGGCACAATGAGGACAGCACCGCCGCCACACCTGGGACCCTGCACACCTGACGCGGCACACCCACACCAAAGACTGCCCGCAAAGATGGCTTTTTAATTGAACTGGCGTCTGCTTCCGACTGAGCACTCAGAGCTCTACAGACCCCCAACGACCGGTCATTAACATCTCCATTCAATTCAGATGTTTAGATGCTAATGACCTAGGCGTGCAGCTGCCTCCTGGTCCTGCTGCGAAGGTCCTGCGGGCCGCCCGAGCGCAGCCACGGATGTGGGGTATCCGGGGGAGGTCATCAAAAGGTGGGGGTCCTGACGTGGTGAGCACACGCTGTGGCCATCGTCCAGCACCCACGTTGTACCCCGGGGTTGTGAAGGGTGCATGGAGGTGCATTTCCTGACGGAGGTGCGCTGGTCTGCACTGGAGCCCAAGTGATGCTAAGAGTGGGATCCCCTCTGCACCCTGGGACCCCGGTGCCGCATCTCCACAGGGGGGAGACTTGGGGACCTAGGGCCTCATGACCTGGGGTGACAGGGAGCCCAAACTCTAGAGGGAGACCCACCACACTACGTCTGAGGTGACGCGGGGTCCCGGAGCTTGAGTGCAGGAGGATTTGTCTGTCCCTCCGTATGTGTGGCGGGGGGCGCTGACCTCCAAGCTGAAAGCTCTCTGGTGGTGCTGGATCAGTTGGGGGTAAGGAGAGGGCCGTGGCCGCGAGGTGGCGGCACAGACTGACACATCACTGCGCAGCGTGAGGCTGGGGTCCGCTGGCTTGGTGCCCGGGTCCGCTCGGGCCTCATTCCGCAGTGGTCCACGAGGGTCATCACGAAGACGGGGCGCTCGACCGAGCCACTCCATCTGAGTCACCCCTGTCCACGTGGTCCAAGCTGCAGAGATAACAGGGAATACTTGGGGACGGTGAGGGATCCCCACGTCCGGAGAAGCTGCGGTGTTGGCTTGAGGGAGACCCTTTCCATAGGCACCTCCGGCAGCATGGGGTCTTGGGTGCTGCCCTGCCGAGCGCAGGATTTCGGGGTTCCCCCCTGTATCGGGTTCCAACCAGTGAGCGGACTGCACTCCGTAAAGGGAGCCAAGTTCCCTTGTGTGTGTTGGACACAGTGGTGGCCGCGAGGTGGCGGCACCGACTCACACATAAGGGGCGCTATGGCCGACGCGGGGGTCCGCCCGCGATGTGGCCCGGGTCCGCTCAGGTCTGATTCCGCAGTGGTCCACGAGGGTCATCACGAAGACGGGACGCTCGACCGTGCCTCTCCAATTGAGTCACCCCCGTTCACATTGTCAAAGTTGGGGAGATGACAGGGATTACTTGGGCACGATGACGGATCCCCATGCCCGGGGCGGTCGCGGTGTTGGCTCCAGAGGGAGACCCCATAAGCGCCTCTGGCAGCACAGGGTCCTGGGTGCTGCCCTCCTGTGGATTTGGGGCTCTCCCCTTGCATCGGACATGAATCCCCAAGCTGATTGCACTCCCTGAACGGAGCCGAGTCCCTTGTGGGTGTTGGAGACAGTGGTAGCCGCGAGGTAGCAGCACTGACTCACACATTAGGGGCACCACGGCTGAGATGGGGGGTCCGCCCGTGATGTGACCCGGGTCCGCTGAGGCCTGATTCCGCAGCGGTCCACGAGGGTCATCACAAAGACGGGGCGCTCAACCGAGCCACTTCATCTGAGACACCCCCATTCACGTGGTCTAAGCTGGGGAGATAACATGGAATACTTGGGGACGGTGAGGGACTCCCATGCCCGGGGAGGCCACGGTGTTGGCTTCAGAGGGCGAACCCACGAGCACCGCCGGCAGCACAGGGTCCTAGGTGCTGCCCAGTCGTGCGCAGGAGGATTTCGGGGCTATCTTGCTTTGTCTTGAGCCAGATTGGAGTCCCTCGCACGCCCCTGAACCGCCGAGTCCGTCGCAGTGTGCGGACCACAGTAACCGCGAGGTGGCAGTGCGGACTCACCTCTGCCCGGAGGTGGCCAGGGCTGGGGTCTGTTTCTGGCCACTGTGGCGGTCCGCCCCATCCTACCTCGGGAGTCCACCCGCGGCAAAGTCTAGGTTTGTCCCACAGTAAATCTGGGGGTTCCGCCATGAGGAAGGCTGGGGTGTCGGGGTTGGTGGGAGCACCTGGCACTTTACAGTGGTGTCCAAGGAGCAGAGTCTGCCAGGGGACCTCTGAGGTGTGGTGACTCCAGCTCCCTTGCCTATGTGGGCTCTCCCCATGGTGCCAACACCCTAGACTTGGTGGGCGAACCCCGTGGACTGCGGGGCCCGGATCCCCCCTAGTAAGGCTGAGGGGTCACCCCAGGGATAGATTAGCCAAGGATAGCCTCGGGTATCTTGTAGCTCTCAGGTCTCTGGCTCCTGAGCCAGCGGCGCCCGGGGCAAGCGGTGCACGGGGCGCCTGTCACCAGAGCGCGCCTGTGAGTCGCGGAACCCAGAGGGCGCGGTTTGTGCGGGTGATCAGAACGCGGTGGTCAGGGGACCTAGAGCACCCCAACCGCAGTGGGAAGCCTGCCCTGTGGAAGCCGCTCTGGTCCCAACAGCCACTGTCAACTAGATGGTGCTGGAGTCGGAGCTCAGCCATGCACCCTCCCCACCGAGACCCCTGGGTGCTTCCCGTGGCCCTCACCCCCCACATGACGGCTCCCCGTGGACTCCCGGGGCCCTGGGGTGAGTGTGGGGTCTCAGCTATGGTGGTGGCACAGGGGAGCTCCAAGTCCCGCGCCAGCATCAGGAGCCCCCCGCCAGAACTCCCACTGGGAGCAGAGCGCGCTCCCTGCGCAGTCTGGGCGTGTGGCCGTGTGCGTGGTCTGCCCTGAGGGGACCCGCCTGCTCCCACCCGAGGGGAGGGGGACGTGTGGGGACAATGCCAGGCCCTGTCTGCAGGACGCCAACGCAGGGGTGTGCAGAATGCCGTCTTTGGTGGATTCTGGGACGGGTGAGGAACGTGCGCTGGACCGGGCTGGGGCGGAGGTGGGCTTTGCGGTGGCCCCGAACACGGTCCCTGCAACGATTGGCTGGCAGGGCAGGGGCGGGAATTCTGGGCGGGGCCACCCCAGTTAGAAAAAGCCCGGGCTAGGGCCGCAGAGCAGGGTGCGGGAGGGGGTGGTGGGAGGGGTGGGGTGGGGGGTTCGGGGGAAACTGGGGAAACTGGGGAAGCGGGGGAGCCGAGGGGTAACCAGGGAAGCGTGGGGTACCGGGGGCAACCAGGGGAAGATGGGGACAGGGTGCAGGGAAGCTTGAGTGGGCCAAGGATCACCTTGGAAATCTGGAGTCTGGCAGGAGTGGCAGAGGGTAGAGGGTGGCTTGGGCCGGGCTGGCAGGCACCTGGCGGGCGAGTGGCATGGGGGCCCGGGTGTCTGGGAGTCTGGGTCACATCGGCATGACGTGTGGCGGGCCCAAGCTGGGGGTGTAGAGGAAAGAGGGGGGAGCCAGGCATTCATCCCGGTCAGTTTTTGGTTTCAGGACGTGGCGGCTGGTGGACAAGGGGAGCCGAAGAGGGGTTCACCCGGGACCTGGGTGGTGGGCTGCAGCTGGCAGCCGCAAGCAAGTGAGGACAGCTGCCTGTCGGCCAGGTGAGTCCCCTCCCCTCCCTGGGCCTTGCTCTGCTGGCCTTCTGCAGAAGGAGGTGGCAGGGAGCAAGGACCAGCGAGGAGAAGCGGCTGGCCTCCCGGCAGAGCGGCAGGACGAAGGAGGGCGGTCAGGACAGGTGACATCGTCTCAGGGGGAGCTGAGACAGTGGGGGCTGGGGAGCTGGGGGTCCTTCCCAGGTAGAAAGAGTATTTCAGGAGGGTGGGCAGGAGACGAGGCAGGGCTGCCAGCGAGGAAGGTGCTGAGGCGACCGCCTCTATGGAGGTGACAGGTGGCCGTGGGGATCCAGCATGTGCGGGGGCACCAGGCCCGGGTCGGACAGGAGGAGGTGGGGACTCAGGACATAACAGGGTCCCCAGCCGCCACCACATCTCACCCACCGAAATTCATTTAGTAGCAGGTACAGGAGCGGCTCCGGCTCAGGCCTCCCAAGGCCAGTGCTGGAGCTTCGAGGGCTGGAGAGCAGGAACGAAGGAGCAGTGCGCGGGGCGGCCCGCAGCAGGGTGTCACCCGGAGGGAGCGGCGGCCACAGGATCGGGCTCTGGAGAGATTTCTGCAGCGAGGAGGCTGCCGTGGGCCCGGCCTGCGGGTGGCCGTTCCCACGTGGCACTGCGGCCCAGGGGCGGGCGCGGAGAGGGCCCACAGTGCACTCGGTGACACTGTATGCCCTCACCGCTCAGCCCCTGGGTCTGGCGTGACGGACAGGACAGCGTCCAGGGGAGTCAAGGGCACAGGCGAGACCAGACTAGGCGAGGAGTGTGGGGCGGGGTGAGTGAGACCTCTGGCGGGGGGTCGGGGCGCAGGCAGGGGCGAAGAGCAGGAGCCTGGCGGCGAGCCAGGGGAGGCACTGGCCTCCAGAGCCCGGGCCAAGGCGGGCCTCTGCGGGCGTCGACGGAGCAGGGATCGGTGCCTCTGGGCTCGGACTGGAGATGAGGGTGAGTGCCCAGCCCGCCAGCGCTCCTGACACCCCACCCCAGCTCTCTGCCCCCCCAACCAGCTCCTTTTCCACTTGCCCACAGCCAGGTCTCCAGTTCGGGTGGTGAGCCCGCCAGCCACCGAAGGCCGGGCGCGAGGCTGCGCTCAGAGGGATAGGACATGGTCCGGTGTGACGGTGAGGACAGACGTGATGCCGTCCGGCCTTCCTGGTAAGTGCAGATGTGGGACACAGCCCCTCTGGGCCAACCACCCCCTGAAGCATCACTCACGAGCGCTATTCCTTCCACAGAACATTCTAGGCTGGCACCGCGGGGAGTCAGAACAGCCACGGCTCTCGTTCCTTTGCGTTCCTGAAGGAGTCAACACACTGCTGCTCTCTGGACCCCTATAACCCTCAAACTGACAAGGTGAGGAGGCCCCGGCCACCCACAGGGAGTGGGTGCGGGCTGGGGGGCCAGCACTCATGCTCTCCCGCCCCGTAGAAATGGTGCTACCCAGCTCATGCCTGGGCCTTGGAAACCGGACTTCTTCAAGTCCTTCTAGCTCTGACGCAAGAAGATGCTGCATTCTGGAACCACTACACTACTTGACTCAGGAATCGGCTCTGGAAGGTGAGCATGGGTACCCTCCTTCCAGAAGCTTCCCTGGCTACTCTGCCTGGCTCCCCACTCATGTGTCCTGTCGTTCTCTGCAGGTGACGCAAAAGGAACGAGAGCAACCTGACCACAACACCTTCGGCAGCGAGCAGCCCCCGTGGCAGCCGCCACCCACCCCTCCTGGCAATGTCATCCCCGTGGCCACCCTGCCATGGCCAGGCGACCACCAGCCGCCACGCCCCACGCCCCTCGCCCTCTTTCTCTTCTTCCTTTCCTATGTTCTCTCATTTCCTTTCTTTCCTTTCCTTTTTGCTCGGGAGACTTAAAGCCCCCATGACTCTGTTTCCCCGTCCCTCCTGAATTTAATTTGCACTAAGTCGTTTGCACTGGTTTGGAGTCTTGGATCTGGCCTTGAGTTCCCGAGCGTGTGTGCAAGCAAGCTGCTGAGTGCACCTGGCCTCCTGTGGCCCGCAGCGCCCGGCACCCACCTTCCGTCCATCTCTGTGTGGGGGTGCCCGGGTGCGGCTGAGCGCGTGAGGCCCCACCCCCCCTTGCCTAGTCTGGAAGCTCCTAACACCGAGCAGACCTTGAAGCATTCCATTGTAGCATGACTCGCTCTGTGCCCCTCCCCACCAGGGCTTCACCAGGAGCCCTGGACTCATCAATAAACACAGTTACAGCAATTTGTCTCAGGGACTCTGGAATCCGAGCTGTTTGCCTGGGCGGGGGGGGGGGGGGGGGGGGGGGGATGGGCGTGGGGGGGCCACTGGATGGAGAACATGAAAAAGACATAAGGGAACAGGGCAGATGAGGGGGCAGAGAGAATGGGAGGGGCACAGGGATGAGGTGAGGGGCGTGGGGATGAGGTGAGGGGCACGGGGACAGAGGGGAGGGGCACGGGGATGAGGTGAGGTACACACACAGGAGGGGAGGTGGCGTGGGGGAGGCACACGGGGCCAGGAAGCCTATGGCCAAGGAGGATTCCGGGGGTGGGGTGGGGTGGGGTGGGGTCGGGGTGGATGAGGAGGGTGGGCAGGGAGGGCATTTGACATGGGGAGGGGCCTGGGGGTGGGGTGACAGGGAAGGAGACATGGGGTGGAGCCCAGGGAGGGGTCTGTGGGGCCAAGGCCCCTGCAGGGAGGGGGTGGTGGAGTGGCCAAGGGAGTTCTCAGCAATGGGCATGAAGCCAGACAACACCGAGTCCCCCTACATGCTGTCCTGCCACATGACCTACCTCAGGGATAACACCCCTGGGCCCTTCGAGCCCCCCAAGCCCCTGTCCCAGATCCTGGGACCAGCAGGAGAGTCACGTGTAGAATCATCCTAGGAGGGTGGGCTTGCCACGCGGGAGGGCCGTCCACTCTCATCCACAGGACTGGCCCTAGCAGCTGCCCCGGGCCGGACTGGGGCGGCGGAGAAGGGGAGAGGGACAGGCGACGGGATGCGTCCTGCTGGTGTCCAGCCTTGGGTTTGTGCCTGGTTTTCAAGCACAGACCCCCTTGAGCTTGGGGTTGGTATCGGTCCTCATGCCATACGGCAGCTGGGTCAGGGACCCCCAGGCCCATAGCCCTCTGCCTCTGATGGTGCAGTCACCGCGAGCGTGAGGTAGCAGCTTTTGGAAATGAGGTTGGGGTCCTTGGCCGATTCCCTTGCCAGCTGATGAAGCCCAGATGGCAAAGGCCCGAGAACACTGCCTCCATGCCGGGGCCTCTACGGGGCTGCCTGGACTCTGGGCACCCAGCACTGTGCCGCCCCCACAAGCTGACCTCCATGGATTCCCCACTGCAATCATGTGTCTGGGCTCCCCTCTGGGACCCACGCCCTTCCCACCAGACCCATGCTGGGGACAAGGAGTGGGGCCCTCGGGTCTCTCCCAAGCACCTCTGCCACCCACCCAAGTCGTGCCAGGGTCCAGAGCACCACTCAGGGACGGGCTATGTCCATCTCCAGACCCCCGGCCCTTAGTTGTAATGTTGGGTCTATCAACTGCCTTTGTCACAAACATCTGTCCCTGGCCTTGGTCACCTGGGCCAGCTTCCTGGGGCTGTGAGGGGACAGTGGTGTGGCCATCGCAGGTGCTGTAGGGGCCCCAGGTTTGGGAGAAAGCAGAGGGATGCTCTGGAGAGCCCGGGAATCATCAGTCCCTGCAATGAATGGGCAATCCTTTGGGCCCCCAGAGCCAGGGGCCAGGGCTTTGGGTACTGTGGCCTTGTTCTGACACCTGGGGTGTGAGTCACAGCCACACTTCAACCCTGACCTGGGGCCCTGAGGTCTACTGGTCTGGAATGCAGGAGGGTGGGGTCGTCCCCTCCACACCCAGCTGGGGGGCCCCTCGGGCCGAGGTCGACTGTCCCCCCAGGTCTGCCCATGGTTGTGCCCATGCCCCCTGTCCCCTCTGAGTCTCTGAGTGCACACTTCTCCTCTGCTCCTTGGTGGCTCTGGGGCCTCCCAAGCAGGAGGGAATGTAGTGTGGGGAGGGCCCTGGGGCCGGGGGTGCAGGAGGGGTGAGGGCAACCTGTCTCCTGTCCCCGAGGGCCAGCCTGAAGCGGCTGGGGCTGGAGCCACAGGCCCAGGCTCTGCAAACAGGTCATGAGCCCCCGCCTTGCCTCGCCCGAACTAGGGACACAGCGGTGGCGGCCCCCGCCCCACAGAGCCCCTCCATGGAGCAGGGACAGCCAGGTCGGAATGTGTTTACCTTTGGCCCAACCCGATTTCCTGCTTTTTAGAGAAGGGGCTCCAAGAGGCTGTCAGACAGGCTCCTGGCGCCCCCGCCACCCAGAGGCGCTTTCAAAATGCCCCTGCGCTGAGTTAAGTGTCTCCAGCAAACAGGGGCTTGGATTTCACTCCCCCTCCTCCCCAGCTCGGGCACAGTGGGGGTGGGGGCCACCGCAGAGGTGTGGGGAGGTCTGGGGAAGATTGCGCCTAGGACTCCAACCAGCCCTCCACCCCCACTAGACGCCCCCACCCCGGCTCCAATCGAAACTCCAGTCCAGGAGCTGAGGGGGGTCTTCAACCTGGACTCTCCCCCAACCAAGCAAATCGTCCAGCTTAGAGGGCACAACACTCAACAAGTGTGTGTCTCGTGTGTCCCTGAGACTCACGTCCCCGTGTCCACAAGCATGTGTCTGTGCGTCTGTACGTCTCTTGTGTCCTGGGCAGCCCCGTGTGCATGGGCTCGGGCACCAGCTGTGTGCTCTTGGGTGCTGCAGCCCAAACGGCCGCCCTGTCATGGGCTGCGTGTGTCCACGGTCCAGCCGTGTGGCCCTGAGGGAGCCTCTGCTTGGGGCGCCACAGGCATGGATGTGGGCCCTGTCCTGTTTGGGGCGCCCTGTGGGGTCTGCTGGCTTTTGTGTGGCCTGGCCCCATGTGGGGGCCAGTGTCCCTGGAGGGTGGACATCTGAGCCCGGCTGTGTGTGTCCTCTGCCTTTGTGTGGGCTTGTGTCTCTGCACGGATTTAATGACCCAAGAGCCCACTTTCAGGCAGGGATTACGGACAGCTGGGGGGCGGGGTGGAGTCAAGACACTTGTCATACCAGTGAATGGGGGCAGAAACAATTCCAACAATACAAAGGAAATGAACTCTTGAGCAGGCCTAACATGACATTTGGGGTCTCACTACAATACACCCTGGGAAGCCTGAAAAAAAACACCAAAAACAACACAGGGTTGGGCCAGCCGAGAGTGGCTCCCGGGCTCCCACCCCAGGCTCCAGGGAAGACAAACGGTTTCCCTCTTCCCAGAGCTGGGGTGGCATCTGAGAGCACAGAAGAGGGGCAGGGGGTCCTGGCCGGAGGCCCCACGCGGCCCCCACCAGCAAGGGGCGGGAGGCACCGCCACCAGTCATCCCGGGGACCTGATCCGATCAGTGTCCTTCCGCCCACGCGCCGCTACCCTCCTGCATGTGCGAGCATGTACTCGGGAAGGCCCCCGATAGCCAAGGGCCCCAGCAGAGGTGGTGTGACCCACAGAGGGGGACGGAAGGTTCTGGAAGGAGCAGCATGGCCAGCGTGGCCTCCCCGGGGGCTGCAGTCTCCACCCCAGGCTGCCCCTGCCTCGCCTTCTCTCCCTCGTGGACTCCTTCCTTCCCTTCTCTGCACCTCTCCCCAGCCTGCACCTGGTGACACGACTGGCCCTTTTCCAGGGGTGAGGGGAACCCGCGGGGGCCCCTTCCTGGAAGCCCACCTGCAGGCCGGCTTGCTGGGAAGGGGCCTGCTCCTTGGCGGCCCCCACAGCCCCGAGCCACTTCCTGGAAGTGGTCACTGTGGATATTCTGCTCCTTGTCAGCACTGTGCTTGCATAAAGCAGACAGCGAGCCCCTTGTCCTCCCAGGAGCCCGTGCTCCATCATCGAACACCTGGCCGGACACAGGCGGGCAGCCGGGGCCTCGGGGGGCGGCGTGGGCCTGGGGCTGGACCGGTAAACAGACATGGGCGCCAAGCGCGGGGGGCAGGGGGCTGTCCCTGCTCCTGCCCGGAGCTTGGGCTTGCTAGCACGTGTCAAGGCCCATTGGACACCTGTCCCTGGGGCCCCAGGGGCTGCTGTGGGGGCATAGCCGAGAGCTGGAGGGGGCGCTGGGCAGCCCCCTGGGGGTCCCACACTCTGCTGGGGGGATTGGAGGCTCGGGGTGGGGGGAAGGCCCAAGGAGGGGCGAGGGCGATGGGGCCAGAGGCCGACAAAGCATTCACCTGAGCCCAGCACAGGGAGACAGGCCCCTCTGGGTTTTGAGGGTGGGGGCGATGGGGGTGGGGGTCTGGTCTGCAGCCCACAGGGAGGGGAGAAGGAAGGACTTTCTGGAGTCAAAGATGGAAGGGATAGGACAGAGGGTCAGGGCCCTGGGACAAACGGCCACTTGCCCTGACGGAGCCCTGACACGGGGCGCAGAGCTGCTCCGGAGGGTGTCAGGCAGGGCTGCAGGGAGCCCTGGTCACCAGAGGCCATGGAGCATCCAGGCGTGACTCTGGGGTTCAGAGGTGGGGGGCCGGGACGGTGGGGGCCACATGTCAGTGAGAGAGCTCGGCCCAGGCACAAGGCCTCCTCCCTTCCCTGCCTGCCCCTCCTTGCCCCTGTCTTTCCTGTACAGGCGGTGGGTTGGGTGGGACGTGCAGGAGACGGGGCCCAGGGGGAAAGCAGGGGCCCCTTGGGTTTATTCAGGTGGCTTTCAGATCACGCCCCGTGCGTGGCGGGGCCCACGGCACGCAGAGCAGCACACACAGAGCCCCCGACGGGCTCCCAATTGGTCGGCAGTGACATCACCCCTGTGTCAACAGCGTCCTTCGGGGTTTATGGAGCAGGACGGACCTGCCCGGCCTCCACCCCGCGCCCCACCCCCGGCCCACACACTAGCCCACTGTTCTGGGGTCTGGGGGTGGAGGCCGTGCCATGGTGTCCTGGCACTGCCTGCTCCCCTACCCACCCGCAAGCCCCCCACATCCCCACCAAAAAGCATGGGGGCTGTGGGCCTGGCCTCCACCTCCCCGTACCTCCAGGAAAGGCCTGGAGGCCCCGGGGCACAGGCCTGTGGCTTTGGTGGGGGCCACAACATAGCCTCTGGGATGGGTCTCAAGCTGAGAGTTCTGGAGGGGGCTCCAGGGGGTCTCTCCGAACATACACCAGCCCCTTAGGCCTCAGAAGAGCACAGGGGCTCTCCTTCCTGCCCCCAAGCTCTGGCTGACAGCCATGCTGGGATTATGGGCCACTGGTCAGCGGGGAGGACCAGGAGAGCCACATGGCGACAGCCCTGCCCACCCAGCCCGGTGGCACCCCTGGGAGCAGGGGCATTTCCTGCCAGGTCATCCCATTTGGGGTCTCCTCCCAAGCTGACCTGGCCCCTGCAGCCAGAACCCCCCAGACCCTATCTCCAGGAGGGTGGTGGGAGGTCTGGGATAAGGCCAGGGCAGGATGTGACCCAAGACCCTTGCTTCCCAGAAGCAGTGCATGTGATGGGGACACAGGAGGGCCTCTCAGCCTCCCCTTGGTAAGGGACCCCCGCCTCTGGTAGGCCTGGTGAGATTGGGCTGAGGGACTGGGGGGCTCCCTAACGGTCAGCAAGTGCTCCCCACTGGCGTCAGGGCCCTCTGGGGAGGATGTTCCCCCCACCCCTGTGGCCAAGCTGCCACATTGCCTGCTGGGGGTTCGGCTTTTAAGTTGTGGTCACCCTGAGCTCACAGCCCTTTCCAAGAGATTTCTGGGGCCCATATGGGATGAGTTGGCTTGGAATAGCAGGGAGGGTCTGGGGGCAGGAGGCTACCCCAGAGGGCATGGCGACCATCAGGGCGCCCCCAGAGAACTTGGGTGTCTATGCACTGGAGGGTGGGGAAAGCGGGCGGGAGGGCAGGGGAGAAAGGGGGGAGGGTCCCTGCCCTTTGCTCTGTTTTCCACTGCTAGCTTCCTGTTCATTAAGCTCTGTCACCAAGTAAGGGGGGTGACGAAGGAGGGTCCCTTGTGGCTGTCATGCTCCGGGCTGCACTGCTCCGGAGCCCAGCCCCCAGAGCCCAGAGTCTGCTGGTCTCTCTAGAGCCTGCTCGCTCACCACGATGACGGGTGGCCCCATTAGTCAGAGCTGCAGCCTGATCTGCCCCCCGCCCCAGGGCCATGAGGTTGTCACAGGCTTGCAGGCAACGGTCCCCATTGGTCCCCATTGCCCCCCATCCGAGGGTGAATGACCTTACCCTAGGACGTGGGGCAGAGGGCATGTGTGCCAAGAGTGGCCCCCAAGGGACACGTGGCTGTTTGCAGTTCGGGAGGCGGCAGAGATAAAGCTACTGTTTTCACAGTGGGCACAGAGCCAGAGGGGGCCTAGGGGCAGCCCAGGGTCAAGGTCAGGCCTGCTGCCTCAGGCTCCCCTAGCGGGCTACTATCCGGTGCCCCCCTCCCCTGGGCACAGAGCTCCAGGAGGAAGGGTGGGTGACGGCCGCATGCCAGTGCCCCTATACTCAGCAGCCCTACTGGGTCTATTGGGGGAGGGGGGACAGGCTTGGCACCCCCCTTCCTGAGAGGGTCCCAGAACGTTGGCCTCCCACATGTGGGATCCCGTCATGAGACAACCTAATTAAGGCCAAATTTCATGGGTCCTGTGATTTGGGTGGGCATGGCCCCTGCCCAAGGGGCTGCCAGCTGAAGACAGCTCAGGGATGTCAGTGACGGGCGGAAAGAGGTTGGTAGACATGGGAGGGAGGCTGGAACAATAGGATTAAGAGCTTACATTATATGCATGTCACGGGCAAATGCTTGTGGGGAGAAGGGTGGAGGGGACTGTGGGGGCTGGGTGGGAAGGGAAGGACATCTGGACGGGATCCGGAGGAAATGCAACTTCAGACGTCCCACGCCTGCCCACCCCGGGCCACCGTGGGCATGATGGGGGCGGCCCAAGGGGCCCCCAGACTTCCTGTTCTGAGCTGGGTGCTGGGCCTGGCCGAGCGGGTGGGATTCCACATTTGGGCCTGGCCAGGTCCTCCCCAGGGTCGGGTGGGAAGAGGCTGGCTGGAGGGCCGTGGCCGCCCAGCCCAGAGCAATCCCATGGGTCGGGGACGGCCCCAGACCTCCCCGCTCCCCCACCATCCTTCATGGAGCTGTCACCCAAGAACGTGCTCCAGACGCACACTCCTTCTGGCTTGGGCCCCATGCAGGCTCCAGGCTTCCCCCGGCCCTGACTTCCCCTGCACACGCCCCCGGCCCATCTGCAAACACTGGCCTGTGGTCCCCAATTCCTGCTGGCACCACCGCCCTGGTGCGCCCTCCTTTCCGGCCTGGCTCCACAGCCACGCGCTCAAGGAGGCGCACAGGCAGGTACATGTCTGTTCTGACCTTTCCCACAGGCCCCAGTTGACTCCAGGAGCCCCCTCAGCCACCCCGTTTGTGCTCATAGGGCGTGTCAGAGAGGGTGCCCCACATTTCCGGCCAGCGGGGGCTCTCCAGGCTCTGCCGTGCTCCAGAGAGGGCGGCCCAATCCATCACGGCCAACAGCAAATGGCCCGTCACTTCCAAGGTGGCAGCAGGGTCTCCACGGATGGCCAGGGTTCCCATGACTCTGGGGGCAGGCGTGCATCTCAAGAAGACTTGTGAGCCCTGCCTCCCCCCAGGTCAAGCCACAGGGAGCGGTGGGGAGGGGCTGCACAGCCCGCTGCTTCCCCCAGAGCCCTGCTCGCAGGGAGAAAACAAAGAGGGGGTCGAAGGCAGGACAGGCCTTCAGGGGCAGCACGAAAAGTCCCAGAGAGAGTGTTCCTCTGGAAAGGCCTTCCAGTTGACCCTCGGCCCTGTGGGCCCCACTCCTGGGAGACAGGGGCTGCCCACCTGCTGGCCAGTTTGGGTGCAAATGCTGAGCTGGCATGTTGTTTCCCTCTGCTCCTCTGGCCCCTCACCCCTGCTGTCCACCACATACACATTCCCCCTCTGTTTTATATTAACACTGAGCTGACCACCATCCAGGGAGGAGGAGAAGCCGGCCAGACCCCGGGGGAGCAGCCATTGGGCCCAGCCAGAGTCCTCTATACCTCCTGGTTTCCGGTCACTCCCGATGGGGGGCACCCCAGAAGTGAGGGGGCTGTGAGCAGGGCACTCTGGCCTCCAGCAGCCTGGAGGGCGGCATGTGGTGACCTCGGGGTCTCCTCCACCAGAACTATAGGGGCTGTGACCACAAGGAGAACTCAAAGAGACACATCTCGAATAAAAGTGACCTCCTGGTGGTAACTGTGGTCCACTCAGCCACCTGTTCGCCCCGGATCCCGGGCACCTCACCCCAGTGGGACCTTCTCCTCAGGACGACCCATGAAGGGGGTTGCTCTCGACACCCACATTCTGCAGATGGGGGGACTGAGGCAGAGAGGTGGAGCCCCTGAGCCCCTGCAGCCACAAGTGGGCCGCCCAGAGCTCGGGTCCAGGATGCTGACTCAGACCCCATGCAGTGACCGCCACTGATGTCTTGTGTGTGTTCAGGTATAGCAGGGTGACTAGAGGCCCTGCAAGGCCAAGTCGCCCACCATCCACGGGGGCAGGAGGTGGGTGTTGTGCACCAGCAAGAAGACAGCCCTGGAGTGTGAGGGGCAGGCTATGGGGCAGGCTCAGAGAAGCAGGAAGAACATTCTGGAAGGTGAGAGGCTTCCCCAGCTGAGCCTGCAGAGGAGGGCCATCCCATCTGTCCAATCCCACTTCCCACCACCTACCCCCCAGCCCCGGAGATGGGCAGGGGCAGGACAGAGAGGGGCCTCGTGTGTGGGCTCTGGGATGCACCCCCCGGGCAAAGTCCCAGGACACTGACCTCGGAGCTCAAACAAGGCTGGTGGGGCTGGGCCCCCCGGGGGCCTGGGGGTCAGGGTCAGCACACACCAAGTGGGGAAAAGTGCACAGTGCCTCCCCTGGGGGGGAGCAGGTGGCCTCTTGCTGGCCTCACAGACTTCAGGTCCTTCAGGTCCTCCCTGCAGAGTCTCACCCGAGGGTCACCATGGTTGGGGGGGTGGGAGGGCCTCATCCTACTGCCTGCTCCCCCACCACAGACCTGTCCTTACCATAGGGGGGATGTGCACATGTTCTACGTGGGGACAGGGATCGGCTGTCCCATGAGCCCCACATGCAGGAAGACCCTTGCTCTCTGAGGATGACCCAGCCCCGAGGGCCCTTGAGGCACAGGATGAGCAGGGGACACTCTTGCAAGCCTGCCACCCCTTCTTCTCGGCAGGGTGGGGTGCTCCCCGAGTCCCACGCCCTGTGCAGGGCTGGGGGGTCCAGCTGAGCCTCGGGCCAAGGGCAGGCATCTCCGTGTGGCTCAGGGGGCTGCGGTATCCACCGTAAAGAGCGCCTTCCCAGGGGTCAAGCCAGCAGCAGTGGTGCAGGGGTGTGCCTCCAAGTCAGCGGGGGTCGGGGGAAGAGAAAGGGCTTGTGGAATGGGCAGGACAACCTCCTCCCTGATTCTAGACACTTCTCAGGCTGCCTTAGGTCAGGCAACCAACCGCCTGTGGGAGCAGGGGTCCATATGCAGGTGGGAAAGAGCTCCCTCCCTCCACATCGACACCCCCACAGTGGCCATGGGAGGCCCGGGCACAGACGAGCCCTGGGGCAGGGTGCAGCTGCCTCAGCACAGGCTGTAGGGAGTTGCCGGGGCCGGAGGCTGCACAGGGAGGCCCTTAGATGCCCAGCCTGGCCAGGGGTGCGGGGACCCTCAGCCCCTTCACTGCAAAGCAAAGAGCAGCGATGGAAGAAAGAGGCCCCTTGGCCCCCAGAGCCCCAGGAACACCACCAGGGAGAGGTCAGGCCGGGAATCCCTGGACACCCCCAGATACACATGGGGGATGAGATCCAGCTGGGCCTGGGCCTGGTACTGCCTTGGGGACAGGGCCACCTGCAGGAGGAAGGCCACCTTGTAGGCCTGCCAGCCAGCCAGGCTGCAATTTTGCGGGCCTCCGGTGGCAACTGGGCTGCTCAGACTCCTGAGCCTCTGGCCCCAGGGCCATGGTGTGTCCTGCTCAGGGAAATCAGAGGCCACTGTGGCTGGAAGACCCCCGGCCACCTGGACCCCCAGGCGCTGGCTGTCCACTGCTCCCTGGGGATCCGGGGCAATCAGAAAAAGCGCCGGCGACAGTGTTTATTTTCAAATGACATTTTTTAAGAAAAACAGCCTCCCCCAAATGCTTGACCCTGAGTGTGGAATGTGGAGCTGCAAACAGCTGTCCCCTCCCCAGACCCTGCACAGCTCCCTGTTTGTGGGTAGGGGGCCGGGGGGGATCCTGGGGGACACTGGCCGCACGTGGTCGGGGCTTGCATCCTGGATCTGGGCTCTGTTCCTGGTCTCACTGTGTCCCCGGCAGGACGCTGACACCCCCCCGCACAGCAGCCCCAGCAGGGACAGCTTGTCTTGGCTAGCCGGACGCGTCACCCCAGGCTCCAAGTGCTTGGACGTTTGCTCCCGTGTGGCTCCCACAAGGCAGCCCCGTGCTTCTGCTCCCACTGTGCTCCCAGCCTGTGTCCACCCCAGCCCGCAGCCTCTCCGCAACCTCTCTGCCCTCCTCTGAGCCACCTCCAGGAAACCCTCCGGGGAGCTGGCAAGCCCCCATCCCCACCTGCCTAGAGGGAGGGTCCGCAGGCAGAGGCTGGATGGGTAGGGCCCACTGGAGAGGCCCTCGGGGGAGCAGCTGGCCCTGCGGCCCCTGCCCCCGATGATTTCCAGAGCCTGTCCCCTGCCACGTGCCTGCTGGCCCCTGCTCTTATGTGTGTGACCCCTACCCACAGCTTGGTGGCCGGTCAGAAGGCCGCCTGGGTGGCAGGGAGGCAGGGAGGCAGGGAGGCAAGCTGAAGCTGATCCTGACTTGGCTGTCACCCCGGCCCTGGAATCTGCTTCCCCATCCTGCCCCTGGGGGTGTCCCTGCTCTTCCTGGAGGAGGTCCTCCCGCGCCCTCTGCTATGGGAGGGGCAGGAGCACCCACCCAGGCCCTTGCCTTGGCCGGTTGGCCCCCTCATGGCCCGAGCACCTGGTGCAGGACGGCCTCCCCTTCCCCCTCGGAGGGGACAGGCCCTGGGGTCCCTGACAGCCCGCTGCAGAGGGGAGGAGGCGCCACGGCTCTGCCCCTGAAACCCTGTGGCTTCCTGTTTCGCAGCCCACAAAGCACTAAAGGCCGGCAGGTCCTGGTACATCAAAGGCCCCGGGAAGCTCATTGTATTGAATTAAGTGTAAATGAACCAGAGGCATGTGGCTTGCATTTCCCACAATTACGCCTGCTCTGGGAGGGCTCCTGGGACGGCCCCCACCTCTGCCCCCTGCCCCTGAGGGGACAGCAGGGAGCCCAAGGTTGGGGTACAAAGAGGCCCCTCCACGTGGACCCCACCGTGGTCTCCCGAAGACAGAGGACCAAGGGCCAGGACTTAGGGTGGCACTGCCCACCTCTGGGCCCCCCTGCCTGCCAGGTGGGCAGCCCTGAGGACTCGCCAGGTCCGGTGCCCTTGGGGTCCGGACCCCCTTCTGTGGCCCACGGATTGCCCACGGCATATCCATGCACCGAGAGCCTGGAGCCCCATGGCCTGAGCCCTCAGCCCCTGAAGGGTCCTATTAGGTGGTGGGGAGGGTGGTGGGGGCTGAAGGGAACCAAACAGACCCTCCCGCCCTCCCCCTCCCACCTGCGGGGGCAAGGGTGCCTCCGAGGTGGGAGTGCCAGGGCCACGGGGTTGCCACAGTCCCCAGGCCCCGCCGAGGAGGCTCCGGGAGGCAGTGAAGCAATGGTGTGGGGGAGTGGGCCGGGCGGTCGGACAGTGAGGAGGCCCTAGAGTCAATGACCCAGGGGATTATCTTCTTGGGTCTCTGCACACAGTGTCTCATCTGCAAAGTTGGCTGAGCAAACGGCCAGGAGCCAAGGGTCGGGGAGTTTCGATTGGCGGCGCCCCCACGGCCCCCTGTCTTCCCACGTTGGCCAAGCCCTGCTTTCCCGAGTGAAATCCAGCTCACCCTCTGCCCCCTGTGGGACTTGACGTTCCAGGGGGTCCCGTGGTCCACACCACCCCTCCGGGGGACCCCAGCCCGGTCCCCTGGAGACAGCTCCCCTCAGTGTCCTCACGCCCTGGGGATACCTCTCTCCCCTTGGATCAGAGCCCCTCTGTGTGGGCAGCAGGATTTTCTGCCTCTTTCTGCTGCAGATCAGCTTGGTCCTGGTGGGGACAGCTGTAATCTTGTCATCCCCAGTCATGCCTGGGCTGGGCCGGGAGTGACTTGGTTTACCTCAGGTCACCAAGGCCCTGCTCGGTCCACTTGGGGGAGGAGTGCCTCCCTTGGGAAGGCCCTGGGACCCCAGAGAGGGGGTGGGGAGGGGGCCGGGGCCGGAAGGCAAAGCTGCAGCTCAGAGCGGGCAGGGGTGGGAGGGAGGGGCAGCATGGGGGTGGGGGAGGCGCCCCGAGCCCCCCTCGGCCCCTCCGAGCAGCTGCTCGGCTTATCCGGGCCCGTTCCCCCTGGTGTGAATGTCCACCATAATCAATCATGGAGGGCTTAGCCCAGGGGGCCGGGGCAGACCTGTCAGCCGGCTCCAAGCGGCAGGGACAGCTGCTATTCCAGAGGGTTCCCAGGGGCCAGACCCACCAGACAGCAGCCTCGGCCCCCTCCTCCGAGGGGCGCCCCCATGGAGAGCCCAGAGCACAGGGACAGAGCCCGGGACCAGACCCCGGTGCAGAGGGTGACACAGAGGCCACACGTTGCAAGAGGCCGCAAGCCCAGCCTCTGTTGGACGAGGCCAAGTCCCATGGCTCGGAACGTCCTGGACCCCCGGGCAGTGCTGGCCAGGGCGCAGGGAGGCCCGGAACCTGGCCCCCAGTGGCCTGGGGTCGAAGGTCTTTGCCTGGTTGGGGAAGGCGGGCCAGGCTGACGGATGGGGACAGCTGCAGGCCTCGCTCCCCGCCGGACAGGGCTCCCTTGTCACGCTGGGCCCCCGGCGGCCCCATCCGTCACGGCCCACCCAGGCCCCAAGTCCATCCTGCGATTCCCCTAATCCCCCCGCCGGCTTCTTCCCAACGCTCAGGGCGGTTGGATGCATTTTCCGAATTCCCGGGCACTGCTCCTTCCTCCTCAAATTCCTCGCCCCTCGCCCCGTCCCGCCATGGGAAAGGGCCTCCACTGCCCCGACACATGCTCTGTCTTGGGCCGCTCGGGGGAGGAGCAGCTGGCCGGCCGGCAGCTGTGAGGTGCGGGGGTGCCAAGGAGAAGAGCCCAGATTAGGGGGGCGTCATGGGAAAGCTGCAAGGGAATGCTACCCAGAGCCCCTCCTGCTGGCAGCCCCGTTCCGCTCCCTCTGTGCAGAGAGGCAGATGGGGCTCCCAGCCGGGACCACTGTGTCCTGCTGGCCACGGGCTCTGCCAGGAATGTCCATCTGCCTGGGCTGAGTACCTGGCTCCGAGTGTGGGTATGTGGGTACCAGCCCATCCACCCCGACACCTGCTCCCGGGGATGGAGGACAGGCCAAGCCAATCCCCGCGCACTGGCCGTTGGGCTCCACAGAGGGGCCTAGGTGGCCACCGGGAGGGAGGGGCTTCCCGCAGGGGCTTCCTCCTGGACAGGGCCAGAGTGTGGGCCGACGGCAGGACAAGGGTGGGGCCGCCCCAGCCGGGTGTTCAGGAGGCAGGCGCCCTGGGGACCTAGGACCCCTTCAGGGGGCAGATGCCCACTGGACCTAGGACCCCTATGTCCAGGAGGTCCAGAGGACAGACTGCCCCTGGGCACAGCTGGAAGACTGGCAGGAGTCACCGACATGGCCATGGTGCCACGCGGACAGAGGGCAGGTTCCCCACTGATAGCAGGGGTTCTCTCTGCCTCCTGGGGAGCCTGGAGGGAGAGCTGCATGTCCACCTTGGGCTCCTCGTGCACATTCCAGGGGCTTCCCCGATCTCTCAGTCCAGAATGGTCCAGGCAGCCCTTTGTCACTGGACGGTGGCCTGGGTGGGCCGCCAGCCCTCCCTGGGGCTCAAGCAGGGCCTCCCAGAAGCTGGTGGGCCTGCCCTGACTCGGTGTCAGCCCTTCCTTCTGGTTCCCCTGGGCATCCTGCAGCAGGCAGTTTACTTTCCAGTTTTCCTATCCCCTTTACATAATAAAAATCAGAATTCTTTCCCCTGCTGGCTGACACAGAACCCCAATGCGCTGTGGCCCCAACCATCTATCTGAGTTGACCGGAGCCAGCTGTGGCCTCCTTCCTGGGCTGGTCGCCCTAAATGTGCATCACCATGCCGTGTGCTCAGAGGCCCTTCTCCCCCCGACCTTGTGAAATGGACAGTCTCTAAACGCGCCCCTGATTCCTTCTGTTTGGCTACCACCACCACCCCCCCAGGCCTGCCAGGGCCACCCAGTGGCCTCCCCGTGCCGTGTGCCCCACGTATCACCCCAGAAGCCACAGCCCGGACCTAGGGGGTCGCTCTGCAGAGCGGAAGGGGTAATGCCAGAGGTCATGGGCCGGGACAGACAAGGATTGGGGTAGGAGGAGAGGAGATTGTCTCCTGGTGGGCCCTGGGCTGTGCAGGCAGGCGCTGAGGTCCTGGAGCCTGGCCAGCAGGATGCCACCTCCCTTCCCCGCCTGGGGTCGCAGCTGGGGACGCTGCCTGGTGGGTGGGAAGGAACGGTGGGACTCTGTGATGCAGATGCCCTGGGCCTTGCCCTTCCTAGGGTACCTTGCGCAGTTTCTGTTTTGTTGTGGTCCAGGATGTGTAACAGAATTGGTCACCCTTGCCGTCTGTGAGGGGACAGTGCCATGGCTCCAAGCACATTCCCGTTGCTGTGAAGCCCTTACTGCCTCTCCAGGGGCCTACCTCTTCCTGAGCGAAGGTCCCGGGACGTGCCTGACTTCCTTGGGCCTCACCCCAGTGGGCGGCTCCATGGCACAGGGGAGCCATCTGAGACACAGAAACGTCAGGCTGTCTCCCAGGGTCCCACAGAGCGGGTGGCGGAAGGGGACCCACTGGGTAGACAGATGGGGGGCGAGGCAGAGAGGCCGGAGTCCCTGAGGCAGGCACCCGAGCCGACCCGTCCACTGGTCGAGCCTCCGGCCCTGCTGCCTACCTGCCGACCAGAGGGCTGGCTGAGCAGCCCTGACAGCAAAGGGGGGTTCACCTTCCAGCCTCTGGTTGTCATTAGCTGCTCCTGGGTGGGAGGGGGCCCCGCAGCCTGCGAGGGTCGAGGCTAGTGCAGGGCACCTGGGCCTCATTATCCTTGAGTGCTGGGGTCTGAGTACGGTGTAGGGGATGAAGGGCTGCCTGCCCCCCCTCTGGGCCAGCGTGTTGGGACCTTCGCCAGAGTGGAGCTCAGCCGGGCTCCCCTCGGGGCCCGAAGGGGTTCATGGAAATCTTTGCCCTAGAGGAGAATAGGCTGGAAGGGTGGGGGTTGGGGCTGGATCCTAGTCCTTTCCTGACACCATGGGGTCCCTCTGGCCTTTGCCGCAGTGACCTGGGGTTTTGCGGTCAAGGCCACCATCAACATCCCATTGCTGACAGGTGGGAGAGACTAGAGCATCTTTCCCACCAGCCCCATCCTGAGAAGGACCCTCCAGGCTCTTCCCTGTGTGCCCCCACCCCAGGAAGCCTCTAGCACACAATGGGGTCAGGAGGCTGTTGAGCGGAAGTCAACCACGGCCTGGCATCTCCAAGGTGCCTGGGATCCCAGGTCTGCAGCCACAGGAGCCCTGGGGCCCCCAGGGACCCCCCCAAGGTGCCTATCAGCAAACACCCTCAGCTCGCAGGGGCTGGCCAGGCCCATGAAGGAAGAGGTGGCCATCCAGGGTTGGACCCCTAGCTCAGAGACTAGCGAGGCTGGAGGTTCCAGCTCCATCTGGGACAGGGGACTGCAGGGAGGATGCTCAGGACTTGGGTCAGGGGCCCCGGGCCAGTTCCAGCGCCTGAGCAGAGGGTTGCACTCGCATCCCCATCCGGTCACCCCAGAGCTGGGGAAGGATCCCGTGGCCCTCCCGGCTGACCACAGGAATGTGCAAGATGGCTGCTGGGGAGAGGCAGGCTGGCAGGGCGGGCGGGCGGGCGGGGCGGGCCTCCGTGCGGCTGACCTGAGTGATGGGAGCACATCCCGACCTTGGCGTCATCACCTCCGTGTTTTTACCCACTGAACAAATATACACTAAATGAGGCACAAATGAGCACGGCCAAAGGAACGGCCGATTCTGTCCTTTCTTCTTAATCCCTTTGGCTTAGGGTTTCCCCGGCCTGGACAGCCTGTCCGGGGGGAAGGCTGCCCAAGGGCACACGGGCATCCGTCCGGGGACATTCAGGCAGTGACCAATCCCTGGCTGCCCCGGCGTGCACCCTCCACCGTGGGCCTTTTCCCAGCCGGCCGGTGTGGGAGCGGCCACTGTGGGTCTTCGAGTCTTGGGGAGATGGTCAAGGATGGACTGATGGAGACCGGCATGCGGCCATGTCTGTGGGGAAGGAGGAGCACGGGCCAGCATGGAGGACATCTTTGCCGTCCCCTCGGCCAAGCCACCAAAGCAACCCTCTCCCCCACACTCCCAGCACCAACCAACCCGGAGACCACCCTGGGCCGGAGCCCAGCACGGCCACCGCCGCCGCGTCTTGGCCGTCCAGCTCAGGACAGGTCAGTCCCCGCACGTCTAGGCTGGAGTGAGTCCTGGAAGGGCCTCAGGGTCCTGCTGGGGCGTAGGAGGGCCAGGTGAGGGCCCACCGTGTGCTCGAGCAGCCCACTAGGGCTGGCTGGGGCACGTGTCCTAGAGAAAGGTGAGGCCTCCATTTGGCCGCCATCACCGGAGGAGAGTCCCCCCAACTCCAGCTCTGGGCTGCAGGGTACTCAGATGCCCCCCGGAGATGGCTGCCCTTCCCTCCAGCCCCTGCAGGCTCTGGAGCCCCTTGGAACCCCCTGGAACCCCCCAGAACCCTGCCCCAGCCTGGGGAGGAACTCATCTCCCACCGGAAGCAGCAAGTGTCCCCAGTCCCACCTAGTTCTGGCCTGTTTCCTCCCATGCTGGCTTCCTAGGAGATGGAGAGCAGAGCCCCCCCACCCCCGCCGGAGAATCCTTGGGTCCCGGAAGGGTGCCCTCCTCGCAGACAAACACGCCAGCCCCTGTTCCCCGGGATGAGTAAGTTGCTGCCGTGGGTCCCACTCGCAGCACTAGTTTTGGGAAAAGCAGACCTCATCAGGAGAGAGCCCCTGTGCCCCTCGTCCTGATTCCCAGCCCCCAACCCCATTGGGCTGGGAGTAACCAGGACCCTGATCCACACCACTCCACGGTGTCCCACCCACCCCCACCCTGGTCTTGAGCTCAACGATGCATTGTTCTGAGACTCCCTCCAGATGCCACCCAGCTCCAACCCAGGGGATGGGGATAGAGCTGCTGTACCCTCATGTAAGAGGACAGAGGCCCAGAGAGGACAGAGACCAGTGAGGTGAGGTCCAAACTGGCCTGGATGGGGTCCTGCCTTCTTCACCCCAAGGGGAGTACTGGGCACCACTCATCAAATGGAGGGTCCTGGGGATGGAGAGGGATGAGTTGAGTGGCTCGGGTTTTCTAGAAGGTTCCTCCATATTTCTTCTGATTGAGTTACTCCACGCTACTTAGCCGGGCTGGGCTTCCTCTGGGCCTAATGTGCCGAGGTGCCCTCCACCAGGGCCCCCACTTCGGGCCATGAGCAGAGCACCTGCCCTGGACCCCAGTCCCCAGGGCCCTGCCCCCAGCCCAGGGGAGGAGGGCATGCAGCCAGTCCTGGACACAACCATCTCAGCAGACCCCATCTCCTCTCTGCTCCCCATGTGGCCCAAAGACGCCCCAGCCTCTTGGTGGGGACCAGCAGCCCTGCATACACCCTGCACTCCGCTCACCCGCCTACCCCACCAAACTCCGAAATACATTTCTGTGTTCAAATGTTGCGTCTGCTCCCGGAGGGAATGCCTGTCTGCCCACCTGCCCACGGCCCAGCCCAGGCCTGCTCCGGGCCACCGGGAGGCTGAGGGTGCCCACAGCACACACCGGCGTCACAAAATGGTGGTCCGTCTTGCCTCCCTTGGAAAGAAAGACACTGCTCTTTGGCCAAATGGATGCTGCTCCATCTCTCTGCAGTCCCATGTCCAGCCTCCATAGCTCCCTCTCCCCCAAGGAGCCGCCATCAGGACTCCCCGAGTCCATGGTCCCAGTACCTGGCCAGGAGGACACTCTGCTGATGGAGCCCCTTCCCCAGGACCAATCGTCCATCCACCTGGCTCATCCCCAGTACCCTTCCTCTTTTTCTAAATGCACACGTTGTCCCCACGAAGACCCTCCATCCTTCCCCAAGTGCTCCCACCTGCCCTGCCCGCCTCATCTGACCGACAGCCTTCTCTCTGTCCTATGTTCTCTGCTCTTGGAACCTTGCGTCTCGCGGCTGGGCCCGTCTCCCACCATGGCCGGGGGGCGGCAGGTGAGACCAGGCTCAGATGAACGTTGGGCTGTGCAGATGTTGGTCTCGAGATGTTGCTGACCACCCAAAGAGGAGGTCCCAGGGTGGGGTTGGCGCGCAGGTAGGAGGGTGGGTGGGCCAGGGGAACAGGAGAGCAGGCTGTTTCTCTGCAGGAAGAGGTGCAGGAAGGTTTGCACCCAGAGGCAGCCAGAGCCTGCCCTGGGCCTGGGGGAGGGCTCTCCCTCAGAGCCAGGCAGGGCCATGTCTGGCCGGGGCAAGGAAGTGGCTGCCCCATCAGGTCCTAAGCTTCCTGGTTGGACTCGGAGCAGCTGAGTGCCGGTTGCTACGGGAACCACACACGGCTCTGGCCTGGAGTCCACCATGTTGCAGCCCTGGGCAAATGTGCATGGCTGTCCCCTCCCTGAGTCACCGTGGGATCCCCCACCGGAGCCTCATCCCAGTCCTCAAGGGACCCCTGTGGGACTGGATTTGGGGCTCATGGAAATGTGAGGAGCCCAGGATCCAGAAAGAACCCAACTACCAGGCCAAGATGGCCAAGACCTTACTTGGACAGGGTTTTCCATCCCAAGGGATGTGCTGCCATAGTCCGGATCCAGTCTCGTGGGGCCGTGGCCATCTACCAGGTTCCAAGCAGGTCTGGGACGCCCTCCTCCGGGGGCTCTTTCACCTCTGTCTGCAGCGGGAGTGTAGCTGGCTGAAGGAGGAAGCAAGGGCGGCCGGGTGGGGAGGGCAGGGTGCCTTGGCCGCCGCGCTCCCCGCTGGGAACTGGGGACATCAGGAGGAGACAGGAAGGCGGGCAGAGGGAGGAGATCCAGGCGCAGGGGTCTCAAGGAGGGCGGGCAGCATGGCGGGGAGTGTGCACCAGGGAAATGGTCGTGCCCCTGGCATGCGGCGGGTCCTGGCGGCTTGCTCCCCCGGAGGCGTGCCACGTACCGCCTAGCCGGGCTCTGTGTGCTGCGTGTGGACTTTGTAGAAAGTGCTGACCCGCTGAGCCCAGAAGCCAGGCTCGGAGGGGACAGGAAGGAGCTTGCTGCCCACAGGGGCATTACATTTCCAGGGCACCGGGGCCACCAGATCCACCAGCTCTATGTCTGGGGCCAGGCTTGCCGGAAGGCTCCGGCTGGGCTGTTGGCCGCTCCCGAGGAGAGGGTTGAAAGCCCACCTTTGCCAGGTATCCCCATCCGGGTCCCCCCATCGCCTCCTCTAAAACCCCAGACAATGGTGTGTGTGCCTCTCCCTTGGGACCAGGATGAGGAGGCAAGCCGAGGGAGCCGCCGACCCTGCTGGGCACCCCTGCCCCCCACCCCATTCCCTCTGCTTCCCTCAGGGACCCCACCTGACCTAGGGCTAACTAGCTCCCACCAGGTGTCAACCAGGTGACAACCAGGGCCTCGCTGGCCCGTCCTCAGGGGCCCCGGGCTGTGGGAAGGGGTCTCTGGGGGCCGGGAGAGCTGGGGCTTAAGGGGGGGCTTAAAGGGCAGCAGGGAGAGCTCAGGGTGGCCCCAGTTCCTGTCTCCGGCTCCAGCCAGTCACTCTCTGGGGGTCCTGGGCAAGTGAGTGGGCCACACCATGACGTGAGGGGAATGCCACGGGGCTAAGCCCAGGGATCTATTGGGGGTCCTGAGAAAGGAAAGGAGGAGGGCGTGGGAAGGGCCACTGGCCAGAGGCAGGCCCGGTCATCCTGAAATGTGGTGTGTGGCAGAGAACCAGACCTCGTACGGGCCTGGAGAGGTCACGGGGTCAGGGGCTTGGACCTGAGCCTGAAAGCCCCCAAGGAAAGTGCAATGGGAAGCAGAAGGAAGGACCCTAGAGGGACCGGGCTGTGGGGAAGGATGTAGGACACAGGGGTGGGGCAGGCCAGGGCCCGGCAGTGTCAGGAACCCTGTCCTTCCTGCCAGGACAGGGATGGACAGAGAGGGGCCACAGAGACGCCCCAGACTCCCTGGGATGTGGAGTGGACTGGCACTGGGGTGGGAGGCTGTGCCCTGTAGGTGGTGGGAAGTAGAGCAGGAGTGGCTGCAATGTCTTGGGGGGTAGAGAGAGGAGGTGGGGGCAGCGTCCAGCATAGGCAAGGTCGCATGGGCCTGGCTGACGTTGACGAGCAGGGTGGGTAGGACTCTGAGCCCGACCGGCTTTGGGGTGTCAGGTCCTAGGCTGCTGTGCTGGGGCAGAGGGGGCTGGGGGCCAACTTGGCCAGAGTGTGGGTGGGACGGGGGTGAGCCGAGCCGGTGGTGCAGAGCTCCCCTCCACCCCATTGGCCGCCCCACCCCCACCTCCGGCCCACCGCCTGCCCGTGCTCGGGGGCTTCTGGATTCCATCACGTGTCACAGCAATCTGGCTGTGACATAATGAGGCAGGCCGGGGTCAGCGGGGTGACCTCTCGTGGCCCCAATGGTTGGAAATCCCCAAATCAAAATGACCCAACAGTCGAGCTCGACGCTGGATTTTCCAAGCGGGCTCCTTCAATTACCCAGAGGCAGGAGCGGGAGCAGCCAGGCCACTTAGATTACTGCTTCCCCCGGAAAGACGGACGGACGGCCGCCCCGCGGGGCCCGGGACCACCTGGGGTCCCCAGCAGCGCCCCCAGCCTGAGGCTCACCCCTCCTGGGGCAGGGGCCGACCTCACTCCAGCAGATGTGAGCAGGGCGGCCTGGAGCCAGCTACACACACGGGACAGAGGATAGTGGACGGCAGAGCACCAGACACAGGGTGACCCTGTGCCAGCGTCGGCACCCGCCATGCGGTCCAGGGGTCAGGGCCGCCCCAGGAGCTGTTGTGGCCGGACCAGTGCCTGGTGTCTGGGGAGGGGAGGCATAAGCACGGTGGGGAGGGGTGCCGGCCACACAGCATGCCCTCCTGCCCTTGGGTTCAGCCCCGTGTGAGCAACCTTCTTGTCCCTCCCATTCCAGGTGTTCCTTGGAAAAAAAAAAAAAAAAAAAAAACTTTTCAAACTACATGCTGAAAACTTCAGCATGAAAATTTAATGTCAGAAACCCATAATCTTTTTCCCAGAGATAAGACACAGCCCCGTGAGGAGCAGCGAACCGGATCCCTGTAACCCAGAGAGCGGCCACTGGCAGGGGCGGGCAGGGGGCTGGGGCTCTGCAGGGTCAGACATGCCGGGGGCTGGGGGAGCTCCAGCAGGGGCACCCCCACCGCAGGCACCACCGCCTCCAACTTCCGGAAAATGTCAGTCTCCCGTCCGTCCTTGGGGTGGACTGGCCTCCCCGGCGTGGGGACCAGACATTTCTGTTGCCGAGGAGGCTCAGGTGTCCCCGTGACACCCGCGGCTTCTCCCTCAGACCCTAATTTAGGCCTTGAGGCTCCCGGATGGCTCAGGTTGCCGACAGCTGATCCGGGAAGGACAGCTTGGCCATGGCCACACACGACCTCTCTGAGCAGTGTCCCTCTCCGTCCTGGTCAGCAGCGCCGCCCTTGGGGAAGATGATGCAGGCACATTTGTGCTTCCAGGCCCATGTCCTTGGGGGACACTGTCTCCCGCCCCAGACCCTGGCGCTGGTTCCGTATCAGCTATCAGCCCCCCGGCCAAGCCCAGGCAAGGGTGTTGGGTATTCTGAAGTGCCTTGCTCTGCGCCCGCCCCGCTCCCCGCCCCCCAGCCCCGGCCAGCCGCAGGGGTTGGGGGCGGAGGTGAACCCAGCGCCCCCATGTGCACTTGCCTGCTTTTCCCAGAGAGGCAGTTGGGACGATTCTAGGTGGTCCCCGACCACCCCCACCGGGAACAAAGCCTCCACCTCAGCCCTCAGAGGACACCCAGACCCCAGCCCCCCGCCTCCCCTGACCAGCGTCACCACACAGACTGGGCCATCGGTAACCCTAGAAGCTGGGAGCCCCCTGGGTGCATGGGTGCCAGACCCTAAGTGCTGGAGCCGCATTCCGAGGGAGGGAGTGGTTTGAAGTGACCTTTAAGGAATTGGCCTGGCGTGGGGGCAGGGGCCCCCCAGGCTGCAGGATGCCAGTGGACTGTCCTCTTTCACCGTGTGACACTACTGCCCCCGTCAGGCAGCTGCCCTTGGGGCAGTGTCCTAGTGACCCTCCCCAGCCCCGCTCTGCAGGGTCCTAACATCTGCTGTGCAGGTCTCTGCAGGACCCTAACATCCTTAGGTATGAGGGGGCTAGGGCAGGGTCATCGTGTCCCCCCTCCTTAGTGGAGGGGACATCTGGACTGGGGGCCATGTGTCCTGTGAGCTGATGGTCTGAGGGCCCCCAGAACTTGCGTTTCCAGTGGCCCGAGCCCCATTCCTGACACACTCCAACATCCTGGGGACCCTGGACCCAGGGGGTACCCGGCCACCTCACCCCAACGCCCACCCGCCCATGTCCCCCGAGGCACAGGCCCTTGCAGGGTGTTCTGGCTTGGGGGCCAGCTGGGCAGGGACAGGACAGGGGCACACACGTCCCAGGCCACGGCTGGAGCGAAGCCAGCCTGTGAGCTTCTCCCAAACTTGGCGGTGTCTCCAAGGCGGTCCCACCCCCTTGAGGGGACGACCAGGAGTCAGGGGGCCACTCTGTTGTGGGCTGTTTGCCGGCCCCTCCCGGCGTTGCCGTGGAGATGACACGGGGTGCGGCCCAGGAGCCATACCTCAGAGGTGACTAAGTGTGCCATGCCGCCCGTTATAGCGCCCGGCGCCCTCCGGGGCCTCTCACACCTTGGCCCCCGGCCCCCGGCCCCCAGCAAGAATGTTCCATGAGCCCCGTGGGCAAGCATGTGGCCCGGCATGCCAGGCCGAGCGCGCCGGGCCGGCGCCTGCTCCCCCCAGCCCGGCCCGGAGCCTGCGGCCGCACCGCCGCCCTGCCCTCTGTGCTCCTTTCCTCGGGCCCCCGCTTCCTGGTACGAGAGGTTTCCTGCATTTCCTGCGTTTCTATCTGGTCCGTGCGAGCAGACCCTTGGCGGTGGCGGGCGCTCTTCCTGCCCCGCACCCCGGCCGCCCCGCACGGCACCCCTCACTCCCTAGGCCGTGCCGCGGTGTCTGACCCCTCTCCCGGGGGCGGGGAGGGGGTGAGATCCACTGTCGGCTCCTCCCTGGGACCCACACTCGGCACCCCAGTCCATGGGGGGGACCCCGGGGCCGGAGAAGGAGCCTGTGTCAGGAGCCGGGCCTGGGGCTGCGGGCCGCCAGGGTCCTGCTGCCAGCAGAGCGACCCCTTCCACCCACCCCCTGCTCCTGGGGGCCCCGGGGGTCTGCAGGGTCCCGGTCAGCAGCCCCTGGGAAAGGCGAGGTCAGGGGGCTCAGAAAGGCTACTTTGGCAAGCCCGCGTTGACCGACGGGGACAGCTGCACCCCGCCTCCCCAGGCTGTTCCCGTCTTAGCAGGAGTCAGGGAGGGCCGGCACGCGGGCTTCCCGGCATCCAGGCGGGCAACACGATATTTCCAGATAAAGGGCATTCCTGGAGCCCCTCATCACTGTCCTCGGGCAGCTGTCGGCTCCGCTTACCCCCTAAGCCCCACAGGAGGCTCAGAGCAGCTTTCCCATTCCATCCCGGCCGAGGGGCCAAGGCAGATTTAGCCGGGGTGAGGCGGGGTCCGGGGCAGGCAGGGGATGTTCTGGGAGGTGAGGACAGGCAGGATGGGACCAGCAGCTGCTAACTAATCCCCCCGGGCCTCCTGCAGGACCAGCCCCACAAGGCCTCTGGCCTGGTTTTTATTTTTAGGAGAGGCATCTTCTAGAACTAGTGCTGCCCTGTCCTGGGGACACAGGGACGGGCTCAGCACGGTCACGCGCCAGGTGGCCCCCGGCGCCAAGTAGACCTGGGTGGGTGGGTGCCCAGGTCCTGGTACCAGGACAACCTCAGTGCTGGAGTTCTGGGTAGATGTGCCCATGAGACACTCAGCAGTGGGGGGAGGGGGCCGGGGCCCTTTTCCAAAGCCCCTCAGGGACCAGCCTGCGGGGTAAGATGGCCAGCTACCCCCTCCCTCACACACCTCTCACTGGAGGCCCCAGGAGCACCCGAGGGTGGAAGGGAGCCATTCACCAGTCCAGGCAAGGGACGTGCCCACTCTGGGGCCGGGGCAGGGGGGCGGGGGCAGGAAGGAATCAGGTAACCACGGGCTTGTTTCCTTAAATGGGAAAAACCCAGCAGTGGCATGAAGCCCCTGTCGTCGGTGGACCTCCTGGAACCAGACAGGGCATCTGGACGGGACCCAGGAGCTAGGGAGGAAGCAGGGAGACAGAGGCCAGGGCCTGGCCACGCAGCAGGAGACAGCACTGGGGGCTGGGGCGCGGGGACCCCTCGGTACAGGCGTGATTGCTCAAGGCCTGAGCCAGACTCTGATGCCCTGGGAGCATCGAATCGCTGAAATTCCTCCCTCAACCGGCTCACTCCAGAACCACAGGCAGCTCTGGGACAGGGCGGGTCAACCTCTCCTCCTGACCTCGCCACTGTCACCCCAGGGTCAGGGGCCAGCAGACCCAATGGCATCTCCATGGACGTGGCGTGACCGGGGGCCCATGGGGCAGGGACTACGGGTCCGCTCCAGGGGGTGTGGCGCCCACTTCTGGCACCGCCTTGGGGTCTGGACAATCTCATCTGGGGTCAGACACCCCGTGAGCCTTCCCACCACATGACCGCTTGTCAAGGACTCCAGTAAGCCCCCGCCTTGTGAGCCCTGCCACACCGTGGCCATGTGAGGGAGCTCATCCCCAACCCGGCGCCACGCCCTGCAGGGACACGGATGTGGCAAGCCATCGGGTGGGCGGGACACAGTGACAGGCAGCCATGGGGACGGAGCAGGCTGGCACGCCTGGGTGGGGAGGGGGCCTGACACCAGGGGTCGGGGTTCCTGGGAGCAGGGCCCCCTGGGTCCTCCCTGGACGGCAAGAACATTCCCACCTTTCGCACAAAGATGAGACCGCAGCCGAGGGCCTCACAGGCTCGAGGGGAGACTGGGAACCCGGCCCCCGTCTGCAAGGCTCTACGCTTGCTCTGTACCCCAACATGCTGTCCATGCGCCCAGAGCAGCTGGAGGCCCCTGCCTGGGGAGCAATGCCACTGTCTGCCTGCCACTCGGGGCCCTTGGGCAGCCCTGCATGGCTCCCTGAATGCTGGGATGGCCCTACATGTCCAGAGGCCTCGTTGCCTGCCATCAGTCAGTGCTGGGGCCTTAGAGAGCAGGGCAGCCTTGGGGGGACACAGAGGAGGGAATCCTGCTGGTGGCCCTGCCATCCTGGCCACCACAACCCAGGTCCCATGGGCAGCTGAGGTTCCAGCAAGGGTGGGTGCCTTCACAGCAGACCCTGGCCACTACCCTGGCTGGCCTTCCTAACCAGCCAGCATGCGTTTCGGTGGGGCCTTTGATCTGGCCTTTAAGGGCCACCCTGTTGACGAGCCATCACAGGTGCCCCCTCTGTGCCCTGGTTGGCTTATCATCTAGACTCCCCTACTGATGGCTCCGAGCTGGGTGCCTCCAGGCTCTCATTCCACTCACGGGTCAGGAGGCCATTCTTGGTGGTCACCTGTGACCTCCCAGGCCTGCTGCTGTGGGGCGGCGCTGTGGGGTGGCCCCTCATTCAGGGCTAGCGCCACGTTGAGAGGAGCCCAAGATGCAGCCCCAACTCTGAGGGCCTGCACCTGCCCCTTCCAGCTTGGCCTCTTGGGGCAGGTCGGCCTCTGCGTGTGGCTGGGGCTGCCCCCTCCACCAGCCCCTGTCCTGAGGATGTTCAGCCAACCAGTCGTAGCTTTGGTGACCGAGGCAGGCAGTGGGGGTGCAGGGCGGAGGGCACGCCCTGGGGCTCAGGGGGGCCAGGGAGCGAGGCGGGAGCCTCCAGAGCTGCTGGAGCCCCGCTCCTGGGGCCACCCCTCCCCCGGGCTCCCAGTGCTCACTTATGCGCTCACATAGGCGTGCGTGCACGCGCGCACACACACACGTGTGCACACATATGCACGCATGGACCGGCGGGAAACAAGGCCTCTCCAGCGCTGGGCTCGCGCGGCCCCCCCCTCTGGCAGCAGACGTGGGGTTTTATTAGTGCTACAAATCAGATATCACACAGTTTGGGGCTGACATGGTTTTTATAAGAATTATTTAGGGCCCTGGCCGCCGGTGGAGTCCTAGGGAGAACCTGGTGAGGACAATCCAGCTGTTTGGGCCGTCGGAATTCCCGACACTTCGTAAAGTGAAGGTATGGAAGGCCAGCACGTTGTTCTGTTTAAGGGGGCGCCCACCCCTGCCCTAGGCCCGCCGCAAGGGCTTCTGGGAGGCACCTCCCCCGTGCGGCAGCAGCAAAAGCCTGCCTCTGCGTGGGTGGGGGCTGGGCCTGCGAACACCCACCTGGGGGCACTGAGCCCTCCGCTCCCTGGTCTCCCCAGCTCCCTGTGGAGGATCTCTGAGCTTCCCCTCCTGGCGGGCAGTGGACGGGCCTTGGACGCACACCCCCGGGCAGGGGCTGTCCGGCTCCCTCTGCGCCGCAGCCCCAGGCCTGTCACCACTCAGCCAGCAGGTCAGCAGCTCAAGGGGCCGTCCTCAGGCTGCCCCAACACCATGGGGAACGTCACAGGGCCAAGGCTGCCTGGGATGCTCTCAGGGACGCTCTTGGGGACCAGGACAGCTGTGCAGGGTTTTGATGCCCGCATGGAGGGGGTCACACTCATGAGTTGGGGACATTCCTGGTGGAAGCAGCCGGCAACCATCTCGTAGCCTCATGCTGCCCTAAGGAGTGAGGGCAGCGTGCCTCACCTCTGACCTGCAGACTCCTGTCCTTGGGGGGCCAGGCAGGCGGGGCATCATCATTGCTGGACAGCCTCTGAATCCCATGCAGAAAAGCTGCGGGGTGGGGGTGCTTTGGGGCTCTTGTCTGTCATGTGCCTCAAGGAGGGGGGGGTTGCAGAGACCCGGTGTGTGTGGTGAGGGGAGGACGAAACGCTCGCCGTGCCCTGGGGTGTGGGGGACACCAAGGAGGGCCTGTGGCAGGGGCTCTGTGCAGGGAGGGCTGAGGTCCTGGCCAAGGGAGGCAGAACTGGCCCAGGCAGGGAGCAGAGACCTGCATGGGGGGGGGGGGGGGGGCTGGGGTCTCCCTCCCCCGCCCGCCCCTCCCCCGGCCCGGCCTTGAGCGGGAAGGGAAGCAAGCCGGCCTCTCCTCCCTCGCCATCACGTCAGGGCTCCAGCATCCATCCGAGGCGGCCGAGGCCAATCAAAGCCAGATGTGGAGGCAACACAAGAATGCTGATGATTCTGACTAGGAAAAGCCCTATTTACCAAGAAATAATGAAGTGATTTGGGGGATTGGTGCTGGGATGACCTCAGTCGGGAAGGAGTAAACGCAGATGCCGAACTGGTCTCCCAGGGCCAGGCGGGGAGAGAGCAGAGCTAGGGTTCCCGCGGGCAGGCAGTGGGGCCTTGGCAGTGGGTGCCGCTCCTGTGGGCAGACCTGGGGGGATGAGGCCTGGCCCCTTCGTTGGCCCTGAAAGCCACGGAGCCTGGGGCCAGTGAGGGCAGCAAGAGGGGCCTCCCTGCAGTGCAGCTTTGGTGGGAGGCCCGGGGCAGCTTGCAAGGCAGGCGTCGGGAGAGGAGGGCTCCTGCTTTGCCCTGAAGGGACTTCGAGTCAATTGCAAAGATAGGACAGGCACCTGCACGCAGGGCGACCAGGGCTCGGCCCAGGGCCCCCGGACGGACGTGTGGGGAGCAGCCCACACTCTATGGGCCCCACACCTGGGCAAATAAGGATTCCCGAGTGTGCAGGCGGGGTGGCGTGTGAGGGGAGGGGGCCCCAGGTGCAGCCTTCAGGGAAGGAGCAGCACAGGGGCTGGGGTCCCCGGGGGGCTGAGACCCCTCCCTGCACCAGCCTCGGGGGACTGGAAGCTCCCAACCCTCATGCCCCCGCTCTGTCCAACCCCACCCTGGTGCTCGCCTGGTCCAGGCCTCGGTGGTGGGGACGGCAGAGGGCACGGCTCATCTCTGTGCGGCCTCCTTAGGGAGAGAACTGGCTTTCCCCAGGGGGCGGGCAGCCCCGCTGGCATGAAACACTCCAGGGGAAGCACCCAGTCCTCCCCGGGGGGCAACGCAGACACGTGTGCACCGAAACAACCCCAGTGTCTGCCACTGAGAAGAGATGAGCCGACTTGGAACCCACCACGGAACATCACTGGGCCTAACACACGGCATCCTGACGTGTGGGACGACATGGACCCACTGGGGGGCATCACGCCGGCCCCCGGAGATGGCACGGGGCAGGACCCCATGTGCATGTCATGCCTGGGACAGGCAAGCCCGCAGACACGGAGAGCAGATCTGCGGCCGGCAGGGGAGGGGTGGGGGGAGCGAGGAGGGCTGGCCGTGGGGCGCAGGGCAGCTTTCTGGACAACACAAACATGTTTTAAAATGGATCAGTGATAGAGACACAGCTCTGCGAATGTACTCAGACACCTCACGACATACTTGCAGTGGGTGGGTGGTAGGGTATGTGAGCTATGTCTCAATAAAGCCGTTTGAAGATAGAAGAGGACGTGCATGCCCTGCCTGCCCTGCCCTGTGTGCCGGGAGGGAGGCCCCGGGTCAGGCGCACAGCCTCGGCTCTGGCGGGAACGGGGGGCCCGGGGCGGGCAGCTCACCACCCAGCACCTCGCCCACGCCTCACCCGGCTCCAAACTCCCAGGGTGGGACATGGGGCCATCACGTCTGGCTCAGCGGGCTTCCTGGGTTTGGCGGTTCCCCAGTTATGCTCCTGCACCCGCATCCCCTTGCACAAACTAGCAGAATTTAGGGTCACATGAAAGCCGGGAAGTGGGAGGGGGGCCCCAGAGCTGCCTTCCAGAAGGCCTGGGGGGTGGGGGATGAGAGGAAGTGCTGTGTGTGCATCCCTGGGCCTAGGTCCCTTGCTGGGGCATGGGGGCCAGGGGAAGGGGGCTCCTGGGGAGGGGGTACGCAGGGAGGCCGGACAGCAGGGAGCCCACCCGACGAAGGGGCGGGGGTGGGGTTTGGGGCTGCAGGAGCTGTGGGGGACCCTCCCCCTTCCCTCCCTCCCAGCAGAGGGCCCGGCCAGGCGGGTGGGTGGGGTGGGGGCCCCTGCCCCTGCCCGGCTCCAGGCTGTTATCTGCAGTCTGTGACTTAAGCCATGTCTTAGGAGCTGGGGAGACAGCGTGGTGCAGCCCTGGGGAGGACTCGCCGGCCCTCGAAGAAGAAAACCAGCCGCTGGCGGAGAGACTGTGGCCAGATGGGTTTCCGCTCTGTCCCGGCGGCCTGGGGCGGCTGGGCCTCACCTGGAGCTGCTGGGGGGGTCTGGGATGTGTCCCTGGGGGCCCGGGGCCCGCCCGCCGCAGCTATAACTCATCAGTACAGACCAGGAACTGAGCAGAGCGGCAGTCCCCAGGGCCCTTCCCGGCCCCAGCCCCCCTCGGCCGGCCCTGCCCTGCCCCGCCGGCCCCTGCCTGCCTGTAACCTGGCGTCCCCCGGTCTCTCATTCCCTCTTGCTAAGTAAACAGACCTCCCACATGGCGACAGAGGAACATCACAGAAGATGGGGGGCTTGAGGAGGGAGTAGCACTGGGGGCTCTCACTCTCTCCCTCTGTCCACACACTTCCCCCACAAGCTGGGGCCCGGGACGCTCCCTGCAGGACCATCCCCACGGGAGGGGGACTCGAGGCCCTGGGGTCAGTGCCCAGCCCCGTGTGAGGGGTCCACCGTGTGGGAAACCCCTCCTATGGTGTCCCGCTGCACAGGACGGGGGACACTGAGTCACGGCCAAGACAACCACACAGCCATTGTCTCAGGGGCAGAGACGGAGGGGCCTCCATCGAGGGAGCAACCCGGAGGGGAAGGGGTGTCAGGCCAGCTCCTGAGGCTCTGGGCCTGGGGGTGGGGTGGAGCACCCCCTTCCCCCCGCCCCTCCATCCGGCTGCAGGCCCACTTCCTGGATTCCTGAGGACCTGCAAGGCAGCCCCCACCGCGGCCCTCCTCTCGGTCCGTCCACGCTCATTCCCAGGGGCCCATCCCTGCCTGGGGCCCCGTCAGCCCTGGGGTGCTGGGGACACCAAGGACACAGCGGCTCCCCACCCCTTCCTCGTGGCCCAGGCCTCTGGGGGGTGGGGTAGGGGGACGGGGGTCTCGGGGAGGCTGCAGAGTGGGGCGCCAGTGGGGAGGCCAGCTGGCGGAGGCGCTGGGCTGCGTCTGGGGTGTGCGTGGCGGCCCGTGCTGGACGTGCTTGGATGAAGGATGGGATTCCTCTCCCAGCCTTGAGTTGGGGTCCTCAGGGCCGTGAGGCCCCATGAATTATTTCTCTACGGAGAATACCGTTGACTCTGCTCTCCGGTCGCCTTCCGGACCTTCCCCATCACTTTAAATCAACGCTGAAGGGCGGCGTCTGCCCGGACCTTCACCCTCCAAGTGGAGGGAGCTGCGACCCACGTGACGCTGTCCCCGGGCTGGGTGTCCCTCTGGGCGGAAGGGGGGTGCTGAGCCGGCTCCTGCAAGGCCCTCAGAGGTCACAGGAGGGCAGCGCTGGAGGACAGGACTCCCCACAGCCTGGTGGCACCCACGTCCTACCCCAGGGACCACGTGGCCGACTCTCCTGCACACCCCAGTGCTCTCTGGTTTGCTCCCAGACCCCTAGGCCCAGTGGGTCACCACGAAACCCATGTGCACGCTGCCAATGCTCCCAGCTCTGCAGGCTCAGCCCCGTCACACTACCTGCCAATTGGGGAACAGCACCGGGGCCCACGGGGCACCCACCACACGGGCCCGCAGTGCAAATAGGGCTGCTGAATGCACACATTGCAGGCTCCCAGATACCGTCTCCTTCCCAAGTGTCCACCCCAGGGAGCCAATGACCACTGACCACACCAACTCGTCCTCAAGCCTTCAGGCCAGTGATCCTTCCCACCCCCCCACTTCGTCCTCTGTTTCCGGCATCTCCCACCCTCTGTGCACTGCTTCGTGCTGGGTTGGCATCTGCTAAACACGCTTCCTCTGGGTCCGCCCATGGACACCTCCCCACTCGAGAGCCACCAGTGCTGCCACCCTAGACCCTCAGCAGGACCGGCTCCCTGCCCGTGGCGCTCGCCCCACCCCACCTCACAACCTGTCTGACACAACCTTCCCCACCAAGACCTTCGCCGTAGGCTCACGGGGCCAGAAATGGGTCACATGGTTACAGTCCCCACAGGCCCTGCTCCGTGCCTGCGGCCAGGTGCCGTGTGTGCCGTGTGCCATGGGGCACAGCCCTGCACAGGGACACGTGGGACAGAGGACACGGAGCCTGTGGCCTTGCTCCACACGCAGGACTTTATTTGGACTGGGGCCGTCACAGGCCGAACCAGTCGGGGACGCCACCGCGCCGGGGATCGCGGGTCTGCCTCCGCCGCTGGTCCTCCAGGAGCTGGTCCCGGATGTCATCGTCACCAGGGCTGCCGTCAGGGCTCTTTTTCTCAGGAAACAGATCCGGGAACGTGAAGGTCTGTCCGTGCGCCTATGGAGCAAAGGCAAGCAGGGCAGCTCTGAGTCCAGGAGCCTTCTCACAGGGGGCGGGGGGGACGGGACCCTCCTGCCCAAGGCCCGGGACGGACACGCGGCCAGCATGTCCAGAGCGATGTCCCTGCCTGGAAAACAAACATGTCGTCAGGCCGCTGGCTTTTATCTCACAGCGGGAAACCATTACTCTGGACAATGCCCCTTTTCATCGACATTATCTCTTTATGGAGTGGCGTCTGCACCGGCGGGAGCCTCATTAAAAGCAGCCCAGCAAAGCGCCCATTCACGGGCGCGGGGGCAGCGCGGGCGGACCGGGGGGCAGGAGCGAGGCACGGGAAAACACGGCACAAATGATGTCTGGTGCCACACTGAAACTTTTTCCATCCAAAATACCTAAAGGCCTCTGCCCACATTAAAGGCTGCCCCTCCTCCCGGCTCGGAGCTTGGCAAATAAAACGCATAGAACGTACAAAGAAATGTACATATGCAGCAGTCTATAAATCAAGACCGGCTTTGCAAATTAACTGGTTTTACATCTTTCACTAAAAGTTCAGAATGTGCCAGTGTCGGCCAAGCCCCAACCCAGACCCCCGAGCACGTGTGTGGGGCACCGGGCTGGCCACCGCTGCAGCGGAGGAGGGGGCCCGGGCAGCTCTGAGGTGCCCTTTCAGTCTGCTGGGTCCCACGGAGCAGCCCCCCGAGATCAGGGCACGAGAGGGGGCGCGCGCCAGAGCCGCGCTGTTTCCAGACGGGCAAAGGATGGAGGACGGCATCCGTATCTGGAAAATTTTAATAAGTAAAATCAGTAAAGTGCGCTGGTTCTTGGAGACCCTTGTTTTGTAAAGAAATTTGGCTTTGGGCAGGCAGCCAAGTATGATCTGAAACAGCCCGCACGCCCCACCCGAGAAGGGAAGGTTTATAAATTCTGATCACATGGCGCGGAGCGCGGGCCCGAGTGAAGAAAGCAGGGCTGTGTGCGCTCAGTAGCCAGCCTGCACCAGGATTAGCTTACACAGCTCAACACTGCTTTTTTTTTTCTTTTTTAAAATACCAAAGGGCAATAGTTTACATGCAAGGCTGATTGCCCAGAACGGGGATTTATGTTTAATATATCGAGGTGATTTTGCTAGTTTTCTGAGGTGGGGGAAACCCAAAATGACATTTTAAAATATAAATACAAAGATGCCAATTTGCAACAGCTCCGGAAAAACGGAGGGAGCCGGTGAGAGAAATTCTTCACTTCTCACCAGAGACAAGAGCCACTTGTGGGTGCCCCTCTCCAGGGAACTTCACCTTGTACTTTCAAAAGTAAACCCTCAGCCCCCACCCGCCACAGTGGAGAGCGTGCTGGTCAGCAGAAAAGCGCAGGAAAGGAGCAGTGTGGGAAGCGGCCCCGGGCCATGGCCTGGGCCCCAGAGGGCTCCCGCCTGCCTGGTGACGCTCCTCTGCCGCGTGGGATGCGGGGCCACAGAGATGTGTATCAGGTTGTCGGGGGAAGCGTGGGGCCCCCACCCGCCTGACGGGCTCTTCCGCAGCCGGCAACTCAAAATAGATTCGGAAACTTAATTTGTGTTCGTGATTGACCCTCTGTGTGCTTTACAATTAGCTCTGTTTTTAGAAGCCCCAGAGCGGGGCCCGCAGGGACGCGCTGGGAGAGGTTGGCCCCGGGAGACGGGGGCAGAGAAGAGACCCCTTCAGAGAGGCAAGGGCCCCGGCTTCCTGCCGGTTTCCAGGCCGGACAGAGGCGAGCGGGCCTGGGGGGCGGGGGGAACACTCCCGAATGTCAGTGGGGGCTCCCGGAACGTCAGTGGGGACCAGCGGGAGCGGGGCTGCCCAGCAGGGACGCTGCCCTAGGCTGTGCCGCCTGGTCTCACGGGGGAAGAAAGGCGCCCCCGCGGCAGCTGCACGCAGCAGATCTAAGCGGGAAGAATGCAAGGGTTCGGGTGACTCAGAAGCCACTTGTCACCGTCACTGGCCCACGGAAGGCCTGGTGGCGAATGCCGGCACAGGGGGTGTCAGCCCGCACGCCATGACAGAGACAGATGGCCCAATTTCACACATAGGACACAGACGCCTTTATATGGCCAACGGGCGCTCTCTCCACCTGGATTGGCTGATTATATGCACAGCAAATATTAGGCCAAATAATTAGGGGGGCCCCTGTTTAGAACAACAACTGTGACTGTTTTTCAGAAAAGCTGCCACGCTGACTGGGTCTCTTAACAAACTGCCTCCTCATGCTCAAAATAAGTCTGCAGGCCCCGGGAGGTTTTCACAATAGCGCTACTGCCATCTAGCGGCCACGGCCAGCCGCCTCCCGCCGCAGGCTCCACTCCAACTGTCCACCCTGGGATGGAACAATCTGGAAGAACCCCCCCCATCCCCCTCCAGGGGTTTCAAACAGCAAGGGCAGCTAAGGGACCCTGCAAGCAGGGCCGTCCCTGGCAGGTTTGCATGGAGATAGCGAGGGACCCGGCCGTCCCCTGGAGGGCTCATCTGCAGAAACACATCTGGGGTCCCCTCTGGCTGGAAGGGGAGAGCCTGAGCAGGGGCCCTGAAGTCATGCTCTGGGCTGGCAGAGGCTCAGATGGGGCACTGGACCCTCCCCCACACCCCAGGCCAGGCAGGAGACACGGTCATGAGAACCCGACAGACTGTGCCACAGCCTCACGGCCCCATCCAGAGGGGAGGGGGCTCCACCAGGACCCCAGGGCGTAGCAAACGGGTCCAGTGGAGACCCAGGCCCCTGCAGCAGCTTTAACTCAGGGCACCAATGGCCTCCCCGCTGGGGGCTGCCCGCCCTGCAGGGCTCTCCAGAGGCAAGAGCTCTGGCTTCCATCTGAGCCCCAAACCCCTGGGCCTGAGTGGGCCTGCCTGAGCCCACAGCACATTCAAAGTCCAAGGGCACGACACGGCTGGCCCCAGAGAAGTTCCAAGATGCCCCGCGCCGTCTCCTCCCATGAGCTCTGCCTGGGGCTGCCGGGGATTAGGACGAAGCACAGGCTCTGCCCTGCGCCCTGGGCCTGGAGATCCTGCCTCTCAGGGCCTCCCGGGGCCCCAGGCGGGGCCGCTGCACAAACACGTCCCCCGCACCAAGGTCACGGTCGTGATAAGTCACGCCCAGGACTTGGGCCTCTGCCCGAAGCCCACTCACCAGCTGCACATAGGCCACCTTGTAGTCTGGTTTCTTCACCCTCACGTTCCTGTAATCCCTCTTCCTGTTGGAACCTGTTGGGGGTGTGTGTGGGGGGGGAAACGACACATTGTATTCTGAGCACGAGATTTTTCAGCCCAACTCATCCAGGACCCACTTTCTAGAAAGAGGCAAACATGTAAGAATTGGTTGGTGTCCCACGGATGATAGCACGTCACACCCGAAGTGTGACCAGTTCACATTTACAGACCATGTTCCAGGAGCACATGCCACTACCGCGACCCTCTGCTCTGCTAAACACCCAAACGTATCTAAAATAAGTAAAAAAATTGACTTCTGTTCGTCGGCACTGCACCCCTCACGGGAAGGCTGCGTACTTACACCTCAGGGTGCGGGGGGGGGGGGGGGGGGGGGGGGGGCGGGACAGGGGGTTAAGAGGAACAAGGAAGCGCTCTGCCGCCCCAGCTTCCCAGCTGGACGGGGAAGGGCACCCTGTCTGTGGTGGTCGGGATGAGGCCTCGTGAGCTCCAGGGGTGTTTGGGGGGCTGTGGGGAGCCCCCCCACAGCAGGGCAGCAGGGCCAGCACGCACCATGCTGCACCCTCGTCCGCACGGCAGCCACAGGTACGTTGTAGATGCGCTCTAGGTAATTCCTCAGGTCCACCCTGGTCATCCTGGGGTAGAGAAGGAAGGTAAGCATGTCCCAGCCAGGCTGAGATGACAAGTGGCCACCTGTCCCCCACACAGGAAGGGGGGGCTGCAAGGGGCTCATGCTCACTTGGGGCTGGGCTCCTGAGCAGAGCTCTCCCCAGGGAAGGGTCAGTCTGGGGGGCGCCCCAGGCCTCTGAGAGCCCACTGGGGCCGGTCCTGTCTGCAGCCCACCACCAGGCCATTTCCTAGAAATGGGGGCCCAGGGGGTGGGGAGTTAGGCCCCCTGGCCTTTTCCCCTGAAGTGGCATCATCACCGCAGCCTGGCCGCTCCTCCCCGCCTCTAAAGGCTGCTGCTCAAGTCAACCCCGGGACCATGTGCTGGGGCCATCACATCCTGACACTTCAGAGTAGCGCCCTGCAGCCTGGGGGACAGGATGCTGTGTCCCTCTAGTTGCCGGGGCCTCTGTGAGGGAACCGCCTGGAAAACTAGGGTTTTGGAAGCTGTGGTAAGAACCTCCGAGAGCCTCGGCCCAGCTGCCTGGAAAGAGCACGGAGCTCAATGCAGTTAAAGAAGTGCTAGGCTCTCCACTGGGCTTCCCTGGTGGGGGAGGGGTGGGCGTGTGGGGGGGCAGCCCAGCCTCACCACCGGAGGCTCTGCAAACAGCAGGCCCTCGGTCAATATTTGCAGAGCAGCTCGGAGAGCCGCCTGTGGTGTTTTCACAGCGGGGAGAAGCCACACATAGGAGCCAGGTTCTGTGACACCACCAGGACTGCCCCAGTAGGGAGGGGGGTACTCCCCAGCCTGAATTCCTCAGGGGCTTACTCCATGGGGATCCGGAACTGCACGGTGTCCTCGGGCTGGGCCGTGCCGGGCCGCACCAGCTGAATGAAGAAGTTTGTTCGGAAGATGCGGAGCTGGGGGTTGCCCAGCTGGTACAGAGGGTACCTGAGAGCAGGGAGAGATTGGTCTGTATCAAACATTCAGAACCCCAAGGGCGCCCCCAGCAGACCTCCGTGTGTCTACCCACAGCAACAGCAGTGAGAAGCAAAGCGGGGGGCGCTTCCTACAGCCCAGTGCCCCCACAACCTCCCTCGCTCACTGGTCAGATCTGCCCAAGGTGGGCACCAAGGTCCCTGGTGCCCACCAGCTCGACCAGTGGGGGCTGCTGGACCTGAGGGCTGGCCTCTGGAAAGGGTCAATGAGTGACTCAAGAAATAGGCCAGTAGAGAGCATGTGTACCATGGCCCCCCCAAAGATGCTGGCGACCAGGGTTGTTTAAAGTGATGGTCCCACAGACAGGCTGCTGGCTGCAGAATCGCTCCTAACCCTGGCTTACCCCGCAGCACGGGCTGGGAGGCCACTTGCACACTCTCTGTGTGGGTGGGAGAGGCACCAGTCACCTTGACCACTTACCCCCCCCCCCCCACGCACTGTGAAAGCCCCCAGAGCAAGCAGAGGCAGCTGGGAAGCAGTGAGAGGCCATGCCCAGTGCAGAGCAGCCAGGTGAGGGTGCCCGCAGTCTGCAGGGTCTGCATGGAGGCAGAGGGCCGGGGCCGCGGGGAGGGTGGGCACGCAGGGACACAGTGTCATCAGGGGGCTCAGCCTGGTCACCCCGCTACCTCTCTGAGGCACTGCACGTGGCCCCTGATCTTGGGGCACAACCAGCATCATGATGGGTTCAAGGAGGCCAAGTGCTGTGCTGGGCGGGATGAGCAGAGCCAGGGGGTGAGAGGCCCAGGGTGAGCCTCAGGGGCGCTGCGGGGTGTGGGGGCTCTGGGAAGGCAAGACTGGGGCCCTGACCCCGCAGGACCCAGTGGCTGAGGGCCGTCTGCTCGCGGTCTGCCAGGGACCGAGTGGGCTGGTACCGGCAGCAGCCCCTGGGTGGGGGTCTCCGGCGCAGGGTGGGCAAGGGCGGGAGGCGGCTTCTGATGGGCCAGGCCTCGCCCCCGGCCCCGGAACAGGCCTGCCTTGTTTCCTCCTCCAGTGCAGTCTGGGCCAATGGCCGGCACCCGACGGGGCTCGCTTATTCCCCCTGGTGCCCGACTGCGGCACTGCAGGGGGCGAGGGCGGGACCCGGGGGAGCCGCGCGGTCGGGGCCGGGCCCTGACCCTCCACGTCTCCGGGTCCCCGCGCCGCCGGTGGGCGGGGAAGGGCTACCCCCGGGCGCCCCTGCGCCGGAACACCTGCGCCCGCCCGCACGGCCTCGGCCCCGCCCCCGCCCGCCCGGCCCTCCCGCGGGTCCCACGAGCCCGACGCCCGCGAGGCTCAGGGCCGCCGCGCGCTTCTCCCGCGCCCGACCCAGCGACCTGGCCGGCTGCCATCGGTCTAGCTCCCCCGGCCCCGCCGGTGACTCACCCGCGACCCCACCCTCCCCGCCAGCACGCCCCGCCCGCTCTCCTCCGGCCCCGCCCGCTCCCGGGCCCCGCGCACCTGCCGGGGCGCCCCCGCCCCGCCCCGCCCCGCCCCGCCCCGCCCCCGCCCCCGCCGGGTCCGGCCGCGCGCCCCCCGCCGCCGCGCATGCGCGCACACGGCACTCGTCACGCTAGGGCCACGGGCGCAGCCCTCCTGGGGGGCGCTCGTGGTTCCCGCCGCGCCCCCCGCCCCAGACCGCACGGCGCCCCGCCCCCGCGCCCCCGCCCCCCACGGCCCCCCCACGGCCCCCCACGGCCCCCGGGCCCGCGTCCCGGCCCCCGGCAACTCACAGCACATTCCGCGCCATCGCCGGCTTCCGGGCCGCGGGCGGAAGGAGGGGCACGCACAGCCCGCGTGGGCCCGTCACAGCGCCCCCTGGCTTCCGGGAGGGCCAGCGACGCCCCGCCCCCGCCCCGCCCCCGCCCCGCCCCTTGCACCTGCCGCCCCGCCCCCTTGCACCTGTCGCCCCTCCCCCGTCCACCTGCCCCGTCGCCCCGCCCCCTGGGTCTCCCTACCCACCGCGTCGGCCCCGCCCCGCCCCTCCGTGCTCACCTGACCCATGGCCCCGCCCACCGACCCCCCCACCCCGTTCACCTGACCCATGGCCTCGCCCAGCGCACCTGTCCACACCACCCTTCACCTGTACATCCACCCACCGCTCTGCCCACCGCACCTGCTGGACTGACTGCACCTGCCTCATTCTTCCCCACCTTCTGTCTTACTGTCCCTGATCCCAGTCCCTACCCCACTGCCTCTGCCCCACCCACTGCCCTTGACCCACCCACCTGGCCCCCACCTGGCCTGCACAGCTGAGTCGCACCCCTGACCTGCACACCCTGTAAGAGCCCAGAATCTGGCATGCTCCTGGGTCTCTCCATAGTCCTTCACATCCTCCAAGTGTCCAGAATCCATCTCTCCCAACCCCCTCACCCTGCCCAGGTGCCATCCACTCCCTGACCCTCACACCCTGTCCATTCTCTGCAGCACCCCGTTAGTCCCACACACCCCTCTGCACCCCACACTACCCCACATGCCATGCCCTGGTGCCCACAGCAACTGTAGATCATGGCGGGCCACCCTTCCAGCTGCTGGTGGAGGTGGGAGATGACAAAGTGCGGAAGAAGCAGGTGGGTGGGCCTAGCCAGGGTGGCTCCATCCCCTCCCTGATCTGGGGCTCCAAGGCCTCTCACAGCCTACAGGCATCTACCCCATCCCCTGTGACCCCTTCCCCTTACAGCTTCTCACACAGCCCTCACTCAGGGGAGCCCTACTCCGTAGGGCACTTCTGGGACCCACTGCCTCTTCCCCACAACAGCATGAAGACCTGTGGGGAGGACCAGGCCCCTAGGCCCCACTCTTCCCCAGTTGCCTGTGCTCCATGGCTTCTGGCCATTCCTCAATCCCTTTAGCTGCCTCTCCCCCCAAAGACTGGCCTGTTCTCTGCACCAACTTCAACTTCAGTGCTCTTCAGAGCCAAGCCGGGAGGGTGTGAGGAGAGTGTCAGGAAATCTGAGGGGAGAGAAGGGACCCCCCAGGAATCGGGAAGGGTCTCACTTCTAGGGTGGGGATGGACCATAGGGAGGCCACAGGGGGGCTGGACCTGATGGCTGCCCAAGGCTGAGAAGAGGAGGAACTGAGTCATGGAGAGGGACTGGAGGGTCTTCCTTCTCCCTCTGTTTGACCTAAGTGGGTTCACCCAGGATGAAGGTACTAAAGATGAGGAGGGGGTACTAGGGTCAGGTTAGCTAAGACAGTGGGATTCCCCTGCTGGGAGAGGGAGGGCCCCATGTAGGAAGAAGTCAGTGGGGAGGGGCCATGCTGGCTGAGAGCAAGAAGGATGGAACTGGAGTATGGGCATACCCGGACCAGGAGACTTCTTTTTAGGAGCGCTGACTCTGGCCATATTTGAACTCCAAGGCATGATGTTGCGTGTGAAGGAGAGGGGCTCACATCTGAACAGGGTGCTGAGGTCCTCAAGGAGGGCGGGGACAGGGATGGGGTCTCCACAGTGCGGACCCCTCAACACTCAGTCCCCCCCATGACTGGCCAACGGGGTTGCTCCCCAGCAGGCCTGGGGTTTCTGAGCACAGAGGCTGGCCTCAGAGCCTGAGGTACCTTCGTGCATCTTCTCCCTTCCTCCTTCTTTTTTTTTTTTTATTTTTATTTATTTATGATAGTCACAGAGAGGAGAGAGAGAGAGAGAGAGAGAGAGAGAGAGGCAGAGACATAGGCAGAGGGAGAAGCAGGCTCCATGCACTGAGAGCCCGACATGGGATTCGATCCCAGGTCTCCAAGATCGCGCCCTGGGCCAAAGGCAGGCGCCAAACCGCTGCGCCACCCAGGGATCCCTCTTCCTCCTTCTTTGGTGTCATCAGACCCTCCCCATCGCTGACTGACAGCATGGCTTCCCTGGGCTAGAGTGGCCAGGTCAAATGAAGAATGCTCCATTAAATTCGAAGCTCTGATGACTTTTTTTGTTTGTTTTTAATTGTTCTTAATACACATTATTTTTTAGGGCAATTTCAGGTTTACAGAAAAATTGCACAAAAAGTACCAAGAAATTCTGGTGTATGCCCCTCCCCTCCCCGACCAGCTGCCCCTGTTGTTAGCATCCTGCTCTAGCTGGTGCCTCTGCTACAACTGCTGGATTAATACTGATGCCCTAATACTTCCCGAAGTCCACCCTTGATGATGTTCTACACTCTGTGGGTTTAGACGGACGTAGAAGGATGTATACCCACCATTACGGGGCCACACAGAGTAGTTTCGTGGCCCTGAGCCCCTGCGCTCCTCCTGCGCACGCCCCTCGCCCCTGGCAACCACCCATCTCTTTACTCCGTATTTCGCCTTTTCCAGAGTGTCTCCTGGTTGGAATCTCCCAGGGCCTTCCCACATTAGCTTCTTTTGCTCAGTACCATCCAGTTACAGTTCCTCCACATCGTTTTATGGCTGGATAGCTCATTTCTTTTTCATATTGATAATATTCCCCGTGTAAATGGATCACAGTTCAGCCATCCCCCTACCCCAGGGCGTCTTGGTTGCTTCCGAGTTTCACCAATTATGAGTAAAGCCGCTAAGAACATCCGTGTGCAGGTTTCTGCGTGGACATAAGCTCTCAGCTACTCTGGGTAGGTACCGAGGAGCATGACCGCTGGACGGTATGGTAAGAGGAGGGTTAGCTTTGTAAGGAAACACCAAACTGCCTTCCAGGGGGCCGCACCGTTCCGGTGAGAGAGGGCGGTCCTGCTGCTCCACATCCCAACCAGCGTTTCGTGTTGTCAGTGTCCTGGATTTTGGACATTCTCTCAGTTGTGCAGGAACGTACTTATTTTATTCTCACGTGCATTTTCCTTAGCTACCATCTGACGTCTCCACTGGCAGCCCCACCGGGACCCCGTGCTGGGGACGCCCCAGGAGTGATGTGAGTTGAGCCAGGGGAGGAGGAGCCCCCGGTGGGCCCAGGCAGGAGCCATCGGGTGAGGGCGGCTTTCACGCTGAGCTTTCCAGGCCAGGCTGGGGAGCTGGGGCTTCTTTCAGAGAATAGCGGGAGGCCGGGGGCTGAAGGGGAAGGATGAGGGGAGCTTGGAGGTGACTTCAGGATGCAGATGAAGATGGTAGGTCGCAGGAGGGAGGCCATGTGTGCATCCACTCATTCATTTGACCCATATGTGCTGGGAACCTACTATGTGTCCAGCATCTTTCTAGGAGTTGAGGACACAGCACTAAATCGATAAATTCTTTGCCTCCATGGTTCATGTCCCCCGAGGGAGACAAATGACACCCAAGTGTCATAAACCAGTGAGATACCTCAGATGCTCTTGGAGATGCATGTAGGGAAGAGTAACAGGAGGTGGGGGGGACTGTAATCTGAAATGGGGTGGTCGAAGAGCCTCACCAAGAAGTCAGCGTTTCAAGCGTGAAGGGACAGCAGATGCAAAGGCCTGGTGGTGGTGCGCAGATGCTGTTGGCCCTCAGGAGCCCCTTGCCAGCAGAGTGAAGGGCACTGAGTCCTCTGCCACCCCATGTTCATGGAAGGGCTTCCCCAGGACAGGAACAGTGGGCAGAGATGGGGATGAAAGGCTTCTGGAGGGAGGGGGGTACTGGCTGGCCAACTGGGGTGTCCTATGATTCAATGCAACCCTGTCTTCCTGGAGTCAGCTCACTCCCAGGAGACCCTCCCCTTCAGATGCCATCACAAATCCAGGTTGTCACCTGTGCTTCTCAGCGTGGGGGGGGGCTATAAATTGGAGGTTCTCACGCCCCCTTTTCTGGGTGCTGTTACTAGATCAGCAGTTACTTATAAGAGGGATAGGATCAGGAACAGCCCGGTGGAAGAGGTGCTCAGGATGAGCTGTGGGGGCAGCCGTGGAGCTTCCGTGCTCTCTAGGGGTGCCACTGTCCCCAAATATCCACGTATTTGCCAGCTGGGGAGCTCACTGCAACCCTTCCCTGGGGGGTTCATGGAAGCTTCATTACATACCCTGGCTGGTGAGATCACTGGCCTTTGGTGATTCTACCTCCAGCCCCTTGTCCCTCCCTGATGGTCAGGGAACGAGACTAAAGATTCCAAACGCCCTTCCTGGCCCCCATCCCCCATCTCTAGGGCCTTCCCAAAGTCCCCTCATGAGCATACACCCAGCTGTAGTGGAGAGGGGCTGGGTATGCAGGACAGGACACCCACCTCACCTTCACGGCTCTGAGGGGATTTTGGGAACGGAGCCCGAGAGACCAACCATGGTCACAGAAGATGCTCCCATCATCCTTAGGAATTTCCAGTGATTTAGAGCTGAGCTGAGCCAGGAGCCATGGGCAAAGACCCAATATCTACGAGAACTACACTTGGGTCATCTGAACGACCAGATGTCTATTTGCTCTAAATCACAGGGTCACAGCCTGGGTTTGTACCGTGGGAGACACCAACTCGGTAACCAGGCAGGCCCCTCTCCCTGTCCCACTCCCGGCTGGGGCTGGGCTTCCCTGCTTCTCACGGAGAACTGCCTGTGACTCCCGCGGGGCCCTTAGGTCCGCTTGTCTCCACCCTGGTGCCCCCGACTCCCCACCCGGCCTTCCTGAAGCGGTCAAACCCCTGCACAACCCCAGCCTCTCCACCTGACTACACCTCCTGGCTATGTCCAGCAGCTCTGTACTTCTGGCTGTTTCTGTTGGGTATGCCCCTCCTTGTGGTGGGTCCCCTGGGTTTCCTGTTCCAGGGGGCTCATGCAGTAAGCCATCCAGCAGGCCCCGCATCCGCTAAGGGGGCCCCCCCTCCCTTTAAAGGCTCAATTAGCATGAAACGGCCCTGTTTGCTGATGGTCAGATTGGCCGGGCTGGCATGGACACAGGTAGGACAGCCCAGGCTAGGGCCACAGGCTGGGGGAGAGGTGTCTTCTTGCCCCTCCCCTGCACCTCACTGGGTCGCAGTCCTGGCTTGGGGCTCCCAGCAGGCCACACTCCCTATAGTCAAGGTCACCTGGCCAGGATAATGGGTCCCAGTGTGGGACGCACCTGCTTTTGTGGCCTGGCCCTGAGACTTTACCCTGTGAGCTCCTGGTTCCATCCCCAGGAGTTGGTGTACCTGCTCGGTACCTGTGTCCTGCCGGTGCATCTCTAGCCTATTATAACACAGGTTAGGAACCTTTGTCAACCCTGGGGGTGGGGGGTGTAAGCATGGAGTCTCATATGTTTGCATCTACACTTCTTTGGCAACGAGTGTTTGCACTCTTTCCTACATTTATTATTCATCGATCATTTGCATTTCTGATCCTGTGACTTGTCTGGTTATATCTTTTGCTCATCTTTTCCCTGCGAGGGTGTGCTATGGGCTGAACTGTGTCCCACCCAAGGTCCTATGCTGGAATCCTGATTCCCAGCACCCCAGGATGTGGCCGTATCTGGAAATGGGGACTTTACAGAGGTGATCGAGGTAATGAGGTAACATGAAGTCACCGGGGTGGCCCTGATCCAGTGTGACTGGGGTCCTTACAGGAAGAGGACATCAGGACACAGACACGTACGGAGGAACGACCCCATGAAGACCCAGGGAGAGCACGGCCATCCACACACACACGCAGAGAGGCCTCAGGAGGACCATCACCCCCCAAACCATCCTCAGACCCTTGCAATCCCTTCTTTCATCGCTCCCTAAGCCCCTCCCCCTTTCCAATCAAGCAACCAATGACCTGATTAGATTGCATTTTCTGGAGTTTTCTATAAATGGCAGCATATAGCTTGTCTTCTTTTCTGTCTGGTTTCTTTCTCCCAGAGTAACTATTTTGGGATTCATCCGTGCTACTGCGTGCCTCAATCCTACATTCTTTCTGATCGCAATGGTATGGATAGACCACAATTTGTTTACGCATTCATCCGCTGATGGACATTTGGGTTGTTTCCAGTTTTGGGCGATTAAAAATAAAGCTGCTATTTACATTCATGTGAAAGTCTTTGTGAGGACAAACATTTCCTTTTCTCATGGGGAAATGCCTGGACCCGAAGACCACATCACATGGCAGGTGTATGTTTAGCTTTTTGAGAAAAAAAGATATTGCCAAACTGTATCATTTAACATTTCCACCAATGATCTGAGGCCCTCTACATCCTGCCCAGCCTTTGATATGTTTGAGCTTTTCAATTTTAGCCATTCTTACAGAGTGGTATCTGTGATTTTGTTTGCATTTCCTCAGTGACTATCAGAGTTGAGCATCAACTCACGAGCTTATTTGAAATTTGAAGAGCAAATTTTAAACATTTTTGGTGAATTTTCAACTTGCCAACTTTTTTGGGGGGGGAATCATGCTTTTGATATTATGTCTGGGAAATCTTTGCTGATCGATATTCATAAAAAATTTCCCCTATGTATTTATAGCTCTGGTTTTACATTTAGGTCTACAATCCAGTTTGAATTAATTTTTGTATCAGTTAATCCTCCTCCTCCTTCTCTTTCTTTTTTTCTCTTGCATGTGGATATGCACCTGTTTTGGTGTGATTTATTGGGAAAGCTATCATTTCTGCATTCGTGTGGGTCTATTTTATTCTCTTGTTCCATTTGAATACCTTTACACCAATACCATCTGTTTTGGTTACTCTAGACTGATCCTAATTCTCAGAATGTTAGCCTGATTTTCTTATTCTCTTTCAGGGTTCTTTTGGCTACTTTGGGTCCTTTGCATTTCCATTGAATTGTAGAATAGGCTTGTACATTTCAACATAAAAAAAAAAAAAAAACCTGCTGGGATTTTGGTTGGGACTGCGATTAAATCCATTGGTTAAATTTAGGAAGATTTGGCATCTTGACAGTGTTGAATAAGTCTTCCAATCCATGAATACTCTTCACCCAAGTCTTTAACTTCTCAATCATGTTTCATATTTTCAACATACAGCTCTTCGACATCTATTCCGCATTTGTCTTTGTTTTTTTTTTTAATATTTTACTTATTTATTCATGAGAGACACACACAGAGAGGCAGAGACATAGGCAGATGGAGCAGCAGGCTCCTCATAGGAAGCCTGATGTGGGACTCAGTCCTAGAACTCCAGGATCACGCCCGGAACAAAAGGCGGGACGCTCAACCACTGAGCCACCCCGGTGTCCCTGTCTCTATGTTTTGATACTATTAGGAGGTGGTTGTTTTTAAATGTCAGTGTCTGATCATTCATTGTGATTTTACAGAAGTACAACTGACTTGGTATGGTGACCTTATATCCTGAAAACTTGGTAACCCCACTTGTTAGTTCTTGTAGCTTTTCCTGTAGATTTCATTGGATCAGATGATCCAGTTGTCTGTGAATAAAATAGTTTTTGTTTTTCCCCTACAATTTTGACTTTTTCTTGCCTAATTGCACCAGCAAGAGCCTTCAGTACAGTGTGAATGGAAGTGGTGAGCAGACATCCTTGCCCTCTTCCTGTCTTTATTGAGAAAACTTTGCCTTTCACCATTAGATAATGGTTATTAGGTTGAGGGAGTTCCCTCTATTCCAGGTTTGCTGAGAACTTTTCTTCTTTTTAAAATCAGGAATGGCTGTTGAATTTTGTCAAATGTTTCCTCTGCACCTATTGAGATGGTCCTATGGCTTTTCTTTTTTGGTTTGCTAAAATGGTAAATTACTCTGAGTTTTTAATGTTATACAAACCCTGCATTCCTAAGATAAACCACACTTGATATGTAATCCATTTTATACATTGTTGAAATCCACCTGCTAAAATTTTATTTTTGGGTAAATGTTTGAGAGGGATAGTGGTCTGTATTTCTTGTATTGTCTTTTTTTTTTTTTTAAGATTTTATTTATTTATTCATGAGAGACACACAGAGAGAGGCAGATGGAGAAGCAGGCTCCCTGTGGGGAGCCCAATGCAGGACATCATCCCAGGATTCTGGGACCATGACCCGAGCCAAAGGCAGATGCTCAACCACTGAGCCACCCTGTCTTTGGTTTTGATGTCAGGAGAATGCTGGCCTCATAGACTGAGCTGTAAAGTATTCTCTCCTCTTCAATTTTTTAATTTTTTATTTTATTTTATTATTTTTAAAGATTTTATTTATTTATTCATGAGAGACAGAGACATAGGCAGAAGGAGAAGCAAGCTCCCTGTTGGGAACCGAATGTGAGACTTGATCCCGGGACTTCAGGATCACACCCTGAGCCAAAGGCAGACACTCAACCACTGAGCCACCCAGTTGTCTCTCCTCTTCAATTTTTTAAAAGAGTATTTGTAATTGTTATTATTCCTTCCTTAAATGTTTGGTAGAATCCAATAATGAAGCATCTGGGCCTGGAGCTTTCTTTTATATAATACATATTATATATATATATTTTTTTATTTTTTATTTTTTATTTATTTATTTTTTTGCCTGGAGATTTCTTTGTGGAAAAGTCTTTAACTGCACTATCAATTCTTTAATCAATGCAAGGTTCCTTGGGTTGTCTACTTTTTTTTTTTTTTTTTTTTGGGTTGTCTACTTTTTGAGTTACTTCTATTTCAAGAAATATGTCCATTTCATCTAATATGTCAAATGGATGGGCATGAAGTTGTTAATAATGTTTCCTTAGTATTCTTTTATCTTTTAACATCTATATAATCTGTAGTGATGTCACCTGCCTCGTTCCTGATTTTGTTAATTTTTTTCTCTCTCTCTTTCCTGACTAAATTGAGTTTTATCAATTTTCATTGATGTTCTCAAAAAACAAATTTTGATTTGATCTTTAAAATTTTTTTCTATTATTTTTGTTTTCTATTTCATTGACTTTCATTTGATCTCTGTTATTTCCTTTCTTGTGCTTACTTTGGGTTTAATTTGCATTTATTTTTCGATTTTCCTTGAGGTGGAACCTGAGGTCATTGACTTGAGATCTTTCTTATTTTCTATGATAGGCATTTGATGGTATAAATGTCACCCTCAGGACTGCTTTAGTGACATTTCATGAGTCCCCTTTTGCTGCACTTTCATTTTCATTGAGTTGACAACACTTCGTAATGTCTTTTTGATTTTTCTTTGACTCATGAATTATTTAGGAGTGTATTACTTAGATTCCAAACATTTGAGAATTTCCAAGGATCTTTCTGTTATTAATTTCTAACTTAATTCCACTATGGTCAAAGAATATAATTTATGTGACTTGAATCCTTCTCAACTTATTAAGTTTTGTTTTATGGCCCAGAACATGGTCTGTATTGGTGAATGATGTGTATTTGAGAGGAGTGTTCTACAAATGTCATGCAAGTCAAGTTGGCTGGCAGTATTGTTAGAGTCTCCTATGTCCTTGCTGGTTTTGTGCCTGCTTGTCTGATTAATTGTTGAGAGAGGGTGTTGAAGTCCTTGACCAGGACAAAGAATTTGTCCATCTCCTTTCAGTTCTGTCAGTCATTGCTTTGTGTAACTCTGTCATTCTTTGTAATTAGTTGGCGTGTTTGTTTGTCAAAATGAGTTTCTTCAGGGGCACTTGGGTGGCTCAGAGGTTGATTGTCTGCCTTTGGCTCAGGTCATGATCCCAGGGTCCTGGGATCATCAGGCTTCCCCAGGGGAGCTTGCTTCTCCCTCCGCCTATGTCTCTGCCTCTCTTGTGAATAAATAAATAAAATCTTAAAAACAAAACAAAACAAAAAAAATGAGTTTCTTCAAACTGAGGAGTGCTGGCAGGGAGGGGGTGGGGGAAGGGATAATTGGGTGACAGGCATGAAGGAGGCATGTGATGGAATGAACACTGGGTATTATATGCAACTGATGAATCACTGAACTCTACCTCTGAAACTAATAATACACTATATGTTAACTAATTAAATTTTAAAAATACAATTTTAAAAATAAAATAAAGTTTCTTGTAGGCAGCACACAGTGAGGTCTTGCTTTTTAATCTGATCATCTCTACCTCTTAATTGGAGTGTTTAGACCATTTACATTTAATGTATCTATTGGTGTGGTTGGGTGTGAGTTAATCAAATAATCTTATTACTTGCTTTCTATTTGTCTTACCCATTCTTTCTATTCATTTCCTCTTCTTCTGCCTTCTTTTGAATTCATCAAGTCTTATTTAGTCCCGTTTGTCTCCTCTGTTGGCTTTTCAACAGTGACAGTTTATTTTATTTTAGTGGTTGCTTTAGGGATTTTAACTTATCACAGTTGGTTTTGATTGATTTTTCTCCTCCTTATGGGTCATATTTTATTTCTTTACCTGTTTGAACATTTTTGATCAGATGCCAGATATTATGATTTTTTCCTTGATGGGTGTGGGATGTTTTTATATTTCTATAAATATTCCAGAGTTTTGTTCTGAGGTGCAGTTAAGTTACCTGGACATGGTTTAGTCCTTTCCAGTCTTCTTTTTCTGATTTGTAAGGCAGGTCTGGAGCAAGTGCTCCATTACTTATCCAGGGTTAATTATTTCTGCTACTGAGACAAGACGTTTCTGAGTACCCAATGCCCCATGAATTATCCACTTTTCTCGTCTGGTTGCTGGGCACAGACCCTTTTTCCCCTGTGTGAGCAGCCAACATTGGTCTTTCCAATCCTTTACAGTAGCTCTCTTCTTAGCCTTGGGCAGTTTCTGTTCAGGCCTGAGCCCTGCACCCTGCTGTATGCTAGAGGAGCCCCTAAGCACATCTCTGGGTTTCTCTCTCTGGGCACTCCACAAGTCCTCCTTCCTGCACTGGGGCCTGGGAATTCTGTCAAGAAAGCAAGCTGGGCAATTGTAGGACTCAAACTAACTGTTTCCTATCTCCCTGGGACCACTGGTTGTTCACTGCCTAATGTCCACAGTCCTGAAAAACATCGTTTTGTGTATTTTTGTCCTTTCCTTTTCCCCCCTCCTTTTTGGGTTGTTTCAAGGCAGGAGGATAAATCTGGCCCCTGTTACTCCATCTTGGCTAGAAGTGGATGTCTGCCTTTTGATAAACATTCTTTGATAGACAGAAACTTAAAATTTCCAAGTAATGAAATTTATTGAGCTTTTCCTTTATTTCCCTGATGCTTCCATTGCTTGTGAGCTTAGAAAATTTTTCTCAGCATGAAAGCAGACAAACATGCATCTACATTTCTCTCTAGTTTTAGTTTTAACCATTTTTTTTTCATACTGAACTCTCTAATTCTCCTGGCATGTATTTTGGTATTTGGCATGGAGTGAAAATCTCATTGCTTTTTCTTCTTCACATGCACATCTGATTTTCTCAACCTCCTTTATTAAATATCTCACCTCCCCCCTTTCATTGATTGAGATACTTTCAGATGCTTATGTATATATGGTATTGTGCCGATAAGTACTGTAGAATTGGAACAAATTTTACAACCACCAAGAGCAGAGGATGTGGAGTTGTAATTCATTGTCTACAGTTGAGTCCTCACTTAGTGGCTGTGTGACCTTGGGACTTGGCTTAACCCATTCTGAGCTTTAATCTGCTCTTCTGCAAAATACAAATGATGAGAATATTTGTTTCTTGGGTTTGCTGTGAACATTGCATAAGGCAAAGCAAAAGAAGCTTAGCCGGGCCACGGGTCTGCAGGGAACACTCAGCACATATCAGCTACAATACCTTCATTTTGGAAATCTGCTCTTAATTTTCAAAATTTTTTAGCTATTCCTGCCTATTTTCCCTCTTCTATGAATCTGAGATTCATCTTTCCAACCACCTCCCCACCCCTGGCTCACCCTTCTCTCCCAAATAAATCCTATTCGAATTTTGGTTGAAAATCTGGCAAACCTATACATTAATTTGGGAAGAACTGATTTTTATAAACTTCCTACTCAAGAACAAGTTGTATTTCTCTCTCTCTCTCTCATTTTTTTTCAAAGTTCATTTTTATGTTTCTCATTAAACTTTGTCCTTCTCTTCCTACAGACCCTGGACATTCCTAAGAGGGTTATTGCTAAGTATTTTACGTTCTTTGTTTTGTTTTGTTTGAGAATAATATTTTTATTTCACTTTATCTTCTTGCTGGTCACTGCTACAAAATAATAAAAAATGTCTATTTAAAATATGTATTTTGCATCTGGCTACTTTCCTGAGTTCTCTCATTTATTCTGAAAGCTCTTCCGTTGACTCTCTCGGGGCTCCTAGGAATGTGGTAGTTTGGTTTCCTCCTTTCCAGAACTTATACATCTTATTTCCGTTTAACATCTTTCTCATTGTCTTCAGTTTCCAGTGTAGGGCTGAAGAGTAATGGTAAAAGCAGGCATCCTCATTTGGTTCCTGTCTTGGACTGAAATGCCTTCGTTTTCCACCACCAAGCGTAGATAAAGGAAGTGCTTATTTATAGTTTTCTATAGTTTGTTGAGCTTTTGTTTTGTTCTGAGAAATAAGGATTGATTTTTGGCAAGGGCCCTCCCCACCCCCCGATGTTTAACAATTATGAACTATTTAAGATACACCAGAAGGTATAAATAAAAATAGGAAGAACCTGCATCTACCCACCCACAACTTGGCTGAAGAAATAAAACACGATGAACCCTATCTCAGTGCTCTGGGTCGCCCCTTCACAATAAAATCCCCTTTCCTTGCTGGAGAGGACTATCCATCTGCAATGTGTGTTCCTGACATTGAGGCATATATAATTTGTTTTCATAGTTTAAGAAATGTTATGTAAGCAACTTTCCTTCTGCAGCTTACTCATTACCCCCAATGTTAGATTTTTAAAACCTCGCCAGTGGTTGCACTGAGCTGTAGGTCCTTTTTTTTTTTTTTTAAATTGTGCTCCATCCATTTGTGAATATACCACAATTTACGTAGCTGCTGTGCTCTGGATGAAGGCTTGGACTTTCTGTAATTGCCAACAGTGATTGATCTGTGCCAGGAGAGGAACTGGCATACCTCCTTGAGCTGACCAGGTGTAGCCAGTCATCTCTGGACACCTTCTCCCAAGTTTAGGTGTCCACCATCAGGCAGACCGGGTTTTGCTCCACCTGCTTGCCACCTCCCTCCCTCCTTGAGCCCTGGGGGAGGCTTGCAGATAAGTCTCCTCAGAGCAAGGACCTCCTCCTCCTCCAACCACATTTCCACCATAACACCACAGACACAGGGGTTGCAAAACGTTCTCTGTCGCTTTGGGCTTTGGATGTGGCGTGCAATCAAGGCCAATGTGTTGTATTTACTTGTCATGCCCCTTCCTTCTCCTTCAATTTTTTTGAGGGGTGGGGGGCAGGGAGTTTGTAGACCACCGACAGTTTTGAAGAGTCTAGGCTGTGGTCTTGAAGGAGGTCCCACAATCGGATTTGTTGGGTGGTTTCTCCATGATTAGAATCAGGTTGAACTTTTGGGCTAGACTATCCCTCAGGTGGTACGCCCTCAGTGCGATCCCTTGCTGGGCTGTCCATCTGCTTCTCCATTTCCAAGGTACTTTGTGCTTTATAAGTCATCGGCTGGGTGCCCTCTTCTCTGCAGGGAGACGGGATTTGGTGTCCCGCTCACTATCCACACTCGTTTCCCCCTAGCTGGTCGTGACCCACGCCTTCCTCCACTGTGGCACCAGTGGCTGCAAAGGGGAGCCCTTCTGGCCCTGTCAGTCATCATCTGCTTGCAGCAGCTGGCTCACTTCTGGAAACATGAGCCCCTCCTTCCCCTGACCAGAATCTGTCCTCTGCCCCCTCGTTTGTGTGGGCTGGCATCTCGCAGCGGTGTCACTGTGGCCTTTCACTCCCTACTTCCCCTACATTCGTTGACCATCGGGGCTCTTCTCTGTGAACTCCTTATCCCCTTTGCTCATTCTTTCCTTTCAACCGATTGCCTTTCTCCTGGTGGCACCCAGAAGTTCCTTATATTCGTGTCCAACACTGACCTTCAGCAGGGATGTGCCACGAATGCCCACGCCCAACACGGCACAGATATGAGAAGAGTTGGCAGGCCGCAGATGGAGGCCCTTGTCTGGAGCCCCCACCACCAAGCTGAGACTTAATAGTGACCCAGCTGGGGGCACTGCCTCCTGGAATTCCAGGTGGGTGGTGGTGAGGTGGCCACTGACAGAGCCCCGTGTCCCCCTGGGGAAGCTGAGGCCACCTGCCCTCCCCGTGGCCCCTCTGCCTTTGTGGCCTTGAGCTTCATGTGTTCATTTGCCGGGGGGCCCCTTCCTGCCACTCCACAGCCCCCATGAAGCCGACGAGACCTTTGAAGCTCAGTCACTGGGACCCTGGTTTCTAACCCAGAGAGATTCATGTTCTTAAAACTTTCTTTCCGCCTGTGGAATTTATCAAGGTCTTGTTTTATGGTTTGGAGGGTTTACACCTGGTTTAAGAAATTCCCCTGTTCTGACGGCTTTCCAGTGCTCTCTTGTAGCTGCTTCTTAGAGTTGGAATGTTCTCCTTCTCAGATTTAGGTCATCAGACATGGGGCAGGGGGCTGATTTTCTGTGGCCAGTTTGAGGAGGAGGTGCTCTGTTTTATTTATTCTAATCTGTCCCCATGATTCCCCTCCACTGTGCCACAGTAGGCGTGCCTGTGGCCCCGGGCATAGGCCGGTCCTCCGTGTCCATGTCTGTGTCTGTGTCCGTGTCCCTGTTTGTCTGTGTCCTTGTACCTGTCCATGTCCATGTCCCTGTCCATCTGGGAGCCAGTGCCTCCTCTCACCTGGTCTGGGTTTGTCCACCGCCCCCTTTCCTTCCCACACTTGTTCGAATCAGCGTGAATTTCCATGAGTCCCTGTGGGAATATAGTTGAGTTGCCCTGAATTCATATATTAATTTAGGGATAATGAACAGTGTTAAGATATTACTGCTTCAAAAAAAAAAAAAGATATTACTGCTTCCTCTTAGGGAACAGATAACCATCTCTAGGTATTTGTGCCTTTTAAATATTTTTTAAAGATTTTTATTTATTTATTAGAGACAGAGAGAGAGAGAGGCAGAAGCAGGCTCCATGCAACTTTTAGATATTCTCAATAAAGTGATTTTATTATCTCTGTAGTTGTCTTGCACATAGTTTGCTAGATTTATCCTTATTATCATAGTTTTTACATTTCTGTTGTACATGGTATCTTTTTTTTTGCACGTGGTATTTTTAAACACTGTCCTCCATTTCTCGATCCTTCTATCTCATACTCTCATGCACCCGCAGTGACCTCTTAATTCTAATAATTCAGGATTGCAGGTTTTCTTATTTTTTTGCCTTTTTTTTTGTAGATAATTATTTGGTTGTGCATAGTGGCAATTTTTTAAGGCACAAGTAGGTAAAATAAGATTCTTTTTTCCTTGCCCTCCTGTCATCTTCTTTTTTTTCCTAAGATCTATATATTTATTTGAGAGAGAGAGAGCAGGAGGGAGAGGGAAAGGGAGAGGGAAAATCTCAGGCAGACTCCGTGCTGAGTGCAGAGCCTGATGTAGTGCTCCATCACAGGACCCCGAGATCATGAACGGAGCGGAAACCAAGAGTCAGATCCTTAACCAACTGAGCCCCGCCACCCACCCCCCCAGGTGCCTCTCCTGTCATCTTTTTTGCGTTTTTTTTTTTTTGGAAGTATCTCTTTTTTTCTTGACCCAAAGTTCTGGCTAGGGCACCTGGCCAGCGAGAAGGAAGCTGAGAAGCTGACTCTTGCAGCATTTCCCCGGGGACAGTGATGCTTGCTGTAAGTGTTTGGAAGATGCCTTCCTTGGGTGCAGGAAACTGACTTCTTTTCCCAGTTGGCTGAGGATTTTCTGCACCAGCTGTGTTCTGTTTCCTCTGAGCTCCCCCCAAGCCCCTGCTCCGTCAACGCCTCAGGAATCACCACATTGGGGGACTTGCTAATGCAGAACTACGTTCGTGTTAGGGAGGATGATGTCCTTTAAAGAAATTCTTAGCACTTTTGGTGGCTTGGTAGCTCCATCTCTCTCTTTTTTTTTTTAAGATTTTATTTATTTATTCATGAGAGACACAGAAAGAGAGAGAGAGGCAGAGACATAGGGAGAAAGAGAAGCAAGCTCCCTGCAGGGAGCCCGATGTGGGACTTGATCCCAGGACCCCGGGATCACGACCTGAGCCAATGGCAGACACTCAACCATGGAGCCACCCAGGTGTCCCAGCAAAACTAGTCTTTGACTCCTGAGCTTGTGCATTCACTTGGAACTCCCATTATCTTCTCTTTCCCTCATTGACTCCAAAGCTTCTCTTTTTTTCTGGATTTCGGTTTCTGGCTCATTTTTTATTTATTTTTTTAAAAGATTTATTTATTTATTTATTCATTCATTCATGAGAGACACAGAGAGAGAGAGAGAGAGAGAGAGAGAGAGAGAAAGAAGCAGAGACACAGGCAGAGGGAGAAGCAGGCTCCATGCAGGGAGCCCGATGTGGGACCTGATCCAGGGACTCCAGGATCACGTCCTGGGCTGAAGGCAGGTGCTCAACCGCTGAGCCACCCAGGTGTCCCTCTAGCTCGTTTTTTAATTTCTTGAATTAGATGCTTAACATTAGTGCTTGGGGTCCATCCCCAGAGCTTTCTCCAGGGACCAGTTCAGGCCCAGGCTGCCTACTGGTGGCCATTCAGTGGAGCCTGGCCTCCCAGGTTTCTGCCTCCAGGCTGGCCTCAGGTGTGCTCACATTTCTAAATATATGCTAATAAGTCACCTGCCACAGTTAGGTCCACTGGGCTGCAGGGCCTGGTCGCTGGATCCCCGTGCTAAGCGCTGGTCGAAGCAATGCCTCTAAAGCTTCACACGTGCTCCCCGTTTGCAGGAACGGCCTATCACCAACTCCTGTCTCTCCCGCCTGACTGGTTCAAATCTGCTCCCAATCATTCTGATCCTCCTGACCTGTCAGCAGCTGAGATGTGCTTCAAAAGCTCCCACTCAGATCCCAGACCTCTTCATGTTGCCTGCGGTTGTGGGTTACTAGTTAGTTCACAGGCTCTGCCTCTGCATGACTCCTGGGAGCTGGTCCTCCTGCCCCTGCACTGCTGGGCGCCCCGGGGGCAGCTGTTGCCTCTCAGAACAAGGCGCTGTGTGTGGGGGTATGGGGCTGGTGACGGGGGTCCGTGGATCCCACATCTGCTGTTATGTTAAGGTGTTCGTCCTTGAGTTATTGCAATAAAGCTCGTTGGCCATTAGTGCATTTCTGTATAGGTGCACCGTGTGGGGCATGGGGGTGCACATGTGTGTGGGAGGTGTGTGCTTGTGAATTTGTGAGTGTATGTGGGGGGTGTGCCCCCACATGGGATGTGCATTCACATGAATGTTGGGGTGGGCAGGCGAGTGCACATGCACTCTGGAGAATCACATGGGGCGTGGATAGGTGTGCTGGGGTGGGCAGGCATGTGCACGTGCATTCTGGGGAGTCACATGGGGCGTGGAGAGGTGTGTTGGGGTGCAAGCACATGCACATGCATTCTGGGGGTTCGACTTTGCTTTCGGGGTCCTGCCACCCCATGCAGACTGCAAGGGCGTCCTCCCTCTCTCCCTCCACCCTGCAGAGGCTTCTCGGAGGGGGTGGGTCCGGCCTCCGAAAGCTTCCTCCATGAATACTTCGCTGTGCAAGGCTCTACGTCTTCATCCAATTTTTGTGATTTATATTTTCCATAATTCTGTTTGGTCAGGATTTTCAAATTTATTACACAGTTGTGCACTGTGTTCTCTTATAATATAGAAAGAACAGTCTGTGTTTGCTGAGTCTGCTCTCACTGAAATGTGCTTTCCTGCTCCTTTCCTCTGGGGGCGAGAGGCCCTCAGGCTGTGTGCACCCCCTTGTTCTGAACCTGCTCCTGCCCCCACATTTCCGGGGGACGCCTGTAAGGTCTCTCAGTGTGTTCCCGCTCCCCTTCCCCCAACCCCTCCAAAGACAGAGCTCTTCTACCCCAAACTGGCTTCGAAGCAGAGTTGGGCAGTGGGGGAGCGCTCACGGGTGGGGGGCGCTGAGGTGGAGATCTGGGTCATATGAGCTTGCAGGGGTGGGGGACCGATGTGGAAGCTGCTGGCAGAGCCGGGGCCCAGGGCTGGGTTATCTCCCCGGCTGACCCCTAAAGGGAGCACCCAGTGTCTCTTGGCGCTCCCACCCACAGGGCGGCCACCCTCACAGTTCTGTTCTCCCTCACCCGGCGCTCAACCCCCAACCCTGGGCCCCAGTCAAAGAGCCAGCACACGCTCTGTGGAGGGGAATCTGCCAGCTTTATTCACAGACCCCCGGAGATGGGGGCAGCCAGGACAGAGACATGTGGGGTGCCTGGGGGCAGGCTCTCCGCCCTCAGGCCGGGGGGCCAGACGCTGCCATGGGGGCAGCTCAGGCCGAGGGTCTCTGCCTCTGGGAGCTTCTGCGGCTGCTTCACTTCCAACGCCCACCAACTTTGCCCTTGGCCGGGGCCCCGGCCTTCTTGCTACTGCAAATGGAAGCGAGTTGACCTTCAGTGACTGGGTATTTGGGACCCCAGCCCAGCCCCTCCTTGGCCCGCGGCAGACCCCAGCCCCAACAGCTCTGCCCACCCAGGCTGCTATCAGGGTGAAGTGCCCTGTCTGGCCTCAAAGCCACGGGCACACATTCCAAGCAGCAGCGACTCACCTGTACCTGGACCGGTTGGGCCTGGGCGCATTGTTCCAGGATTGTTAGTGTGGTTAGGGGAGAGACCAGTGAGCCCAGGACACCCCCAACCCCTGCCAGGAGCTCGGGCTCCAGAGGCCACACCTCGGGTAGACCCTGAACCTGCCAGGGAGTCCTTCCTTGCAGATGGCTCTCATTGTCCCAGTTACTTATGCCTGGAAAGAACCTCCCAGGTCACAGCCACAGGGGCAGGAGAGGCTACAGTCATCTACCTTGGTCCCTGACTCTAGACCAGTGGGCCGGGCCTGGTCGACTCAGGGCCTGGGAGGCCTCTGTCCCAGTTCCTTAGTCACCAGTTAGAGCTGGATTAGAGAGCAGGAGGTCAGCACCCTGCAAGGTGGCCTCCTTAGCAGCCTGCCATGTCTGTCTGAGGCCCTTTGCACACCAGGGAGCCAGGAGAGAGCTGGGTGCTGGGTTAGGGAGCCATGGGTAGGGGGACAGGGTGTGTGGCTGCAGAAGCTGAACATTTGGGGCAACTTCTGGCAGTCTGGAGAAGGCCACCCAATTCCTGAGGATGGCTTCAGGAGAAGCCCTGGTACCGGTGAACATGCCCACGACCTGTGTCCTGCAGGGGTCAGCTGAGAACCTTTACACGAACACACATGCACATGCACACCCGCAGAAGGGCTCTCACGAGGCCTGCATCAGCCACACACAACAGAGCCCGGGATGAAATGGGGGTCACCTTCGCCTCTCCCCCTGGGTTGGGGAGCCTAGCCCTGGGAGCAGCGAGGGGGCAGGGGCCAGTGGAGGAGGGAGAGATCTCCAGGTCCATGCAGTCCTGGGAATACTGCACTGTGTGAGTGTGGACTGGCTGAGCGACCAGGCTGGGAGGCAAAATCCCAGAGCAGGTAGCTGGGAAGCACAGGCCCTTGCGGGTGAGCACGGTGCAGGCTTCTTGAGGTCTTTCCCAGATGCTGTGTTCATAGGTCCCCCAGACCCCGGGGTGACCTCGTGGATAGAGCATTCACTATCCTGAGGAACCAGTGGCTCCACCAGGATTGCAGGGAGACTGGTGACAAAGCCCAGGCTCCTGACGGCCTGTGCCGCTCACCTCTGCGGCAGAACAGCATGGGGGTGTCCAGGAGATCCTTCTGGAGGGAGCCCAGAACCACCCATATCCCTGAGGCCTATGGCCGGCCCTCCCCACGGTCTGCCTCCTCCTGGGCTCTGGGGTGAGGACAGAGCAAGAGGAGACTGCGGGTCCCAGGGTGCACGGCCCAGACACGCAGGCTCCAGTGGCCGGCTGGTTAGTTTTGTTACTGCCCTGCGAGGGTCGGCTGCCATCGGGATGGGCTGAAATCACCAGCCCCGTGGCGCCATGTGCCCGGCACAGAGCAACAGGTAGGAAGGCTACTTACTGCTTCTGGGCCTGATCGATGCGGCTTCTGAGATTGGTGATCTGTAAACAACACAGGTGACTTACCTGACAGGTCCTAGTAGGGCCAGGCCGGTTGTGGCCAGCACGGCCTTCTTCATCGGAGCCTTGCTGCCACACCAGGGCCACTTGCTCCCTTACTGTGTCCTGGCTCCTCTGCTTGGAAGACACCAGCTCTTGGCCCTTGGGACTCTTGCCTCTGACTTACTTTTGGTGGCCCGCACTGGAGACCCCGGGGCTGAGACACACAGCAGCCGTGGAGCTGGCCACTTACCTGCAGCCTGCGGCAGGATGTGGGGCAGGGGCGTGGGGAGGGAGGCCAGGCTCACAGAGCCCCTGATTCCAGTGGCTGCTGAGCAACCAGTCCGGTGGCCCACTTGCTCCTTTGCCCAACTGCTCCCTCCTCCTGACAGCCCAGAGGAGAGGCTCAGGGGGAGGCAGGGTGCTTCCCCACCTGCCTGCAAAGACGGCAGGTCAGCCTCAGAAGCCACGGGCTGCAGGGGGTGGGGAGGAGGTGGGGGCAGGAGGCTGACCTCCATCATCTCCACGCCCACCGCCACCGCCATCCTCAACGAACCAGGTTTGCCATGCGAGAGGCTCACCGTGCATCGCACACCACGAGCCTGGTCCAGGGTGGACTCTGGCTACTTACAACTTGGCCAGCATCTCCACTCTGGCCCGCATGTTCATGATCTAGAAAGACCAAGATGGTTAACAGGCTGGGCGGGTGGCTGAGGCTTGGGGGCCTTGCTGTGTGCTGGGCCAGGTTAGGCTGGGGCCCTCATGGCTCTTCCACCCCCCCCGAGGACCCACTGTAGGTCATGCACAGGTATGTCAGGAGGCAGTGGGTCCCTGACCTGACCCCAGAACCCAGAGTGGGGTGGTGCACAGGTGATGCCCACTTCTGCAAGTCAGCCCTCCCAGGGGACCCTTGAGAAAGGGCTGTGCTGCCCCCGAGCCTGAACACTGCTGGGCCACGGGGATGCATAAGCCAGGATTCACTAGTCCCTGGACGCCCTCTGTCTTGGTGGCCTGTAAGATCAGCCATGAGAGATGACCCTTGCGTGTGAACTGTCTTCCACCAGGGACCCTGGAGGACATTGAGGAGTTGGGGGGACCATGCCTCTGATGGCGAAGCTGGTGGTGTCTGTGTTTGCACGGAGCAAGTCAGTTACTGGAGGGCCTCCGAGGGGACTGTGTCTGCCTCGGACCGCTGTTCTGAGCTCTGAGCCCCTCCCAGGCAACTCTATACAACCATCCCCCTGATGACTCGGTCCCAGACCTCTTTCCCTGCTGTTGGGTGGGGGTGCGTGCCACCCTTCAGCTCGCACTGACCAAGGAGGTGACAGCACAGAGACCCGAGCCTGGGCACCCACCACCACCAGGAGCTCTGAGGGGGCCGAGGTCTCTGGCCAGCATGGCTGGGACCTGGCTTCGCAGAGAAGGCTGTGAGGGACACCACCCCGGTGCCGGAGAAACCTGGTGCAATCCTGGGGTGGACTCTCCAGAAGCCCCAGGTGATTCAGAACCTGGACCCCGAGGCCACTCAGCCCTCTGCAGCCTCCTGCTGCCCTCCAAATAGGGCTGATTGCCCTCAGAGGGAGCCCCCAGCCCCGGTCCCCGGCAGGAGAGTGGCCTTAGCCAGGCTCCATGGGGATGGCCATCGTGGGCTTCTCTCGGGCCAATGTCCCCTGTGGGTGGCTGAGCCCATGGGGCCTGAGGTTCAAGGTGTCTGCACTCACATCATATTTCTGGCGCTTCAGCTTCTCCCCAAACTCAAACTTGTCTGTTTCCAGTTGGTAGAGGGTGTCCCAGAGCTCCTTGGCCTTGTCCCTGTAGGGATGGCAGGGGTTAGCCTCGGGGAAGCCCTGGAAGGCAGGACCCAGGCCAGCCGCTGTCCTCCAGCCACCACAGGGAGGCTGGCAGGCTTGGAGGACACTCTGGCCATGCCCTGGGGCCACCCCCCACTGCCCACAGGCTGTGACACCCGCCCTACCTCAGCTTGTCCTCACTGAGGTGGTCAATGTTGAGTGGCTTGCGTCTCTCTGCCAGAACCTTCTTCTTCATCTCCCGGGCAGTCTGCTTCTTGCCTCTCTTCTGGTCAGCCTGAGGGGACAAGGCAGAGGGGCCTGGGCTCAGGTGGGGAGTATTGCACTGCTCAGTGGCGGTGGCTGGGGGCACGGACAGAGGCCGGGGCTCCAGGGCCCATGCTCACCTTGGCCAGGTAGCTGCTGTAGTTGGCGCCCATGGAGGACAGGGCTTTCTTCTTCTTCAGGTCATCCTCGGCTCTCCTCTTGGCATCCTCCTCCTCCCTCCGGGCTTTTTCTTCCTGTGGAGACCCCGGTCCCCAGGCCCTCAGTGCTGGGCTGGAATGTCCCCCCACCCCAGCAAGCTTTAAGGACCCACCCTGGGCTTAGCACTTTCTGGAAGCTATGCAGGACATGGGGAACTTAGCCCACTGTGTCTCCGCTCATTGGCTGGTGTCAGGATGCTTAGGAGGAGGACAAAGGAGGACAAGGAACCTTTCTTGGGTCATTGTTCTGGGGTCTGGGGTGGGAGTGGGGGGGGTGGTGGGAGCTCACCGCCAGTCTGTTCTGGCGCTCTCTCTCCTTTTCGGCGCGGATTCTCTGCTGCTCGGCTCTCTCTGCGCGGCGCTTCTCCTGTGGCCAGAGGAACAGGTTGGTGAGCCCAACCTTGCCAACACCATCACCCCTCCTCAGAGAACCCAGCACCCCCACCTCTGCCTGGAACTGCCCGCCGCACTCACAATCCTCTCCTTAAGAGCAATCAGCTCCTCTTCCTCCTTCTTGCGTGCTTCAAAGTGGCTGTCAATGAGAGCCTGCAGCTCCATGAGATCCTTGTTCTGGCGCTTCTTCTGGATGTCCTGTGGTGGGGACAGAACCCTTCTCTCAAATCTCATCCTGCCGGGCTCATCTTCCCTTTGTTCCAGCAGAGACACCCTGCCTCCTCTGGCCAACATGAAAGCTGAGGGCAGCAAGGGACCTTTTGTCCTCTCCCTGTCCTCATGGCTGCTGCCCTCCTCGGGGGCAGGAGGCTGCTTGACCCCTTAGCTCCAGGGTAGGAATGGTGCCCTCCCTGTGGGTGAGTCCAGGCCCTGCACAGCCCTGAGGTCATCAGCACCCCTGGGATGGACTGGCTCTGACTTGGCTCTGTTGTCATCCTCAGAGAAGTTCTGCATGAGCCAGACAGAGAGGAAACTGGTGAGTGAGGTATTTTATTAAGTAGACGGATGGATGGATGGATGGATGGATGGATGGATGATGGATGAAGAAAAGGATGGGTGGATGGATGATGGGTGGGTGAGTGGGTGGATGATAACTAGATGATGGATGGATGAGTTGGTGGATGATGGATAGATGGATGGAGGGATGATGATAGGTGGATGGATGGATGAAGGATAGGTGGATGGATGGATGGATGATGAAAGACAGGTATATGGACAATGGATGGGTAGCTGGATTGATGGATGGATGGATGATGGATGGGTAGATGGATAAGTGGATGGATGGATGGATGGATGGATGGGTGGATAGATGGATGATGGATGGGAAGACAGATGTCTGACACTGCAGAGGTTTCCTCTGGTCCAGAAATAAATTAAGGCAGAATTGCCGGCAAGCAGGAAGTGCTAGCTCTGGCTGCTTGAGAGCAGATGACCTTCACAGGCTCCTAGTGTGGAGCCTGTAGGGAGGTCAGGGGGTGGAGGCTGTGTTGATCTGGGTCCCACAAACTTACATCGAAGTCCACTTTCTCCCCTTCTGGGATCTTAGGAGCAGTGAGTCTGAAGAAGAGAGAGAGGCTCGTGAGTAGGGGCAGGTGGAGACCCTATCAGGGGGTTGGCCCTCCTGCCCTCTTGCTCGGGCACCCAGCTGAGGGCACACTGCCTGACCTTTGTTCTGGTCAGGTGTACACCCCACTGTCCCCAAAATGGCCCGACCTCTTTGAGAACGTTCCAGTCTCTTTTCATGTCCTTCTGTTTTTGATAACATCTCGACACGGAAAGGGCCGTTTCTCCCACATCTGTCTAGGAAGGGCACTCTCACTTTCTCTCTCACACAGATAAAGAAATGCAGCTAGGCCGGACCAGAGGCAGGCTGGTCACTGCAGGCCCCCAAGGGCTGTTGGCCTCTGCAGTCAGGAACAGCTATCTGGACGCTTTGCATGTCTCCGACCCATCCTGAATCTTTCTTTCTGGGGACCCAAAGGAAGGGGGCTGGGTCAAAAGCAGTTTGGGGAAGAAATGAGCCCCCAGATCGGGCTGGCTGTAACCGCCGTCAGCCCCGGGCCCTGCCCCCGTACATTCCAGATGGAGCAAAGAGTTAAAACAACAACACGGTTTTTCAAAACAAGCCACAGAAGAAAGTGGAACTGAATATGGACCCAAATGCTGGAACGGGAGAGGCTTTCCTAAGCTCAGAAGCATCAGAAGGTCCCGCTAGGGGAAAGATGGCCAGACGACTCCACGCAAATGAAAAACTTATGTATGTGAAAAAAAAAAAAAAAAAAAAAGCAAAAATTGAAAGGGGAAAAAAAAACCCCAACCCAGACTAGAAAAATATTTTCAGCAAGCACAGAGAAGACTTATATCCTTGTGCAAACCGATGGCTGAGAACACGTGGAGACGTCTCTGCCGTTAGATAAATGGGCAGGAGGCGCGCGCTGCCAAGTCTTGGGAAGAAAGGCGGCCAGTTAGCAAGCGCGCGGGAAGGGCTCCTGGCCATCGGAGGCGTGCGAACACAAGCGGCCCTGAGAGGCCCCCCTCATCCATCAGTGTCCCCGGGCGCGGCAGCGCGGGGCACAGACCCGCTCACGTCCACGGCGGAGCCCGCGCTGGCACGGCCCCCGTGGAAAGCAATTTGGCAGCGATCGTCAAAAGCCTGAAGAACGTTCATACTCTTTGACCCAGTAATTCCAGTTCTGGGAATGTGGCCTAGGGAAATAACCCGAAAGACGGAAAATGCTTTCCATCCAGCATTATTTATGATAGTAAAATATTGGGGAAAGCCTTAATGTCCTGCAGAAGAGGAACGGTTAGAAAAATTATGGTTTGTCCAATTGATGGAATATTATGTGGCCATTCAAAATATTTAAGAAGACTATGTAAAAACACGGAAAAATACTTATGAATAGTGCTAAATTTTAAAAAAGCAGAATTGAAGGTTGTATAGACAGTACGATGTTTGAAAAACAGCTCAGAGTTTAAATCTTTTTTTCCGAGCCCGACGCACGGAAAGAGTAGGAAGAAATAAGGCTTTTATTCCTCCCTGCTCCTTCCCGCAGTCTGGCTGGCGGGCCGGGAGAGTTATAGACGACTTTTTTTTCTTCATTGGACTTTTACGTATTTTCCAAATTTTCTTTAATGAGGTGTTTTATTTTCATAATGAAAACACAAACATTTTTTTAAAACTAGAAAATATCTGGGACCCAGCAGCTTTATTTAAAATTGCTGAAAAATAAAGTGCAATGGATGGAAATGTGCCGGCTGTGCCCTCGACACGCTGCCGTGTCCGTGGACCCCCGAGGGTACCCCATGTGGGAGCAGACCCCGGGCGTCCTGGTGGGCAGCGCAGGGCGCAGGCGGGATGCTCGGAGGGACAAGGGGGATGAATCACGCCCTGTGCACTTGCAAGTGCTCATCCAACACATTAGATTCGGAATCGTGAGGTTAAAAAAGAAAATCTCTGAAATGCTCACAAGTGGGTAAAGCAAGGGAAAGACCCTCCAGACAAGGAGACGGCTCCCCAGAGCCCCAGGGCAGTGAAAAATGGCAGATCCACCAGTGGTTTTGTTCTGAAGGGGCCACTGGGACCCTCCCTCCACCTACCTCTCACAGCTGTCTCTCAGCTAGGACCTGGGGGGGACCCTACAGCAGGCAGGCAGCGGTGGGGGTCCAGGAGCCCAGGAGGGAGCTCTGCGGCACCCCTCTCTCTGGCTTGTCTCACTCAACCCCCTGTTCCCCATCCCTCCTTGGCCTCCTCCTGCAGGAAGTCCTCCTTGCCCACCCTGGACGACCAGCCCACAGCCACACCTCACTGGGCCCCCAGAATTCATTTCTACTTCTCACTGGGGATGCGGCACCCAGGTGAACTCTGCTCCCCACCTGTGGGAGAAGGCATAAGCTGCCCCCAATGATCCCATTATCACCACGCGCCTTTGTCGGACCTCTAGAGCTTTAAACATCAAATCAAGGAGCAGAGACGAGGCTGCTCTCTCTCAGGGGTTTGGGGTGTCCTCCCCACAGAACCCAAATGTGTCATCTTCCCAGATGATCTCCTCCAGTCTCCCTCTGTCCTCCCTGGTGTCTGGACCTGCCCGGGCCCTGCACTCACCTGGGTCTTGGCTTCTCCTCTGGTCACCACAGCGCCGACGTGGGGAGAGGGGAGAGAAATCAGGTGAGCCGGGGGGCCTGCTTCTGCCCACGGGCTCCTGGGGACCTCCGGCTAGGGGCTGGGGGCTGGGGGCTCCTGCCTGGAGTCCTGCCTGCTTCCCCCTCTCCAGCTGAACCTACCACCCATGCTCCTGTCCTGCCAGCAACAAGAGAAGGTCCCTGTGGGGTCCCAGAGGAGCTCAGGGTGCACAGATTAGGATGTGGCGCAGGAGGGGGGATACGGGAGGAAGGAGGTGCTGGAAGCCAGAGGCACAGAGCCCTTGGGGGCCAGGCAGCGGGGGCTGCAGGGGTGGGGCCATGGGGGCCAACACCAGCTGGGGTAGCACCCTTCTTCCCTTGGTGCCCTGGCCGGGACCCCATCAGGGTCCTGCCCGTCTGGGGACTGGGCGGAGGAGCTGGCCGCTGGCTTCTTTGAGTCTCCATGGGGGGTTGGTGGAGCCCACCCTGGGAAGCCGAGACCCTCCCTAACACTGGAGCCTTGGGGCTGGGGGTGTGTGGTCCCTGGGCCTGATTCCTGGGCTTATTGGGTGACCCAGTGGATCTGGAACAACCAGCGTGCCCGGGGCCGTTGAGGCCTTGCTCATCTCAGCCCCAGGCAGAGGGCCCGGGGTGAACCCTCAGGTGGAGCCCCCCACGGTGGCCCACGGGGCCGCAGCTGAAGGGGCTCCCGACCTCCCAAGGGAACCTTAAGAGGCTTTTCCTCCTGAAGCTCCTGGGGGGCCACAGGGCATCCAGACCGAGGACCAGCCCCCCACCTGCCTGCATGGGCCTGGCTGCCTCTGAGCACCCCCACGCCCAGGCCTGGGGAGGCCCCGCTGGCCAGCTCTCGGCCTGGGCTCTGCACAGCTGAGCAGGGTCTTGCCCTCGCCCTCAGTCTCTGCTCTCTGCAAGGCCCTCTGCCCATCTGAGAACATGGCTTCGACTTCCTGCATGGCCTCCTTTGCCCTCGGCAGCCCAGGCGTGGGGCCGGGGTCTGGCTGCATATGCACTTGGTGTATCCCCCTCGGCCGGGCTTCCCCTGGATGCACAGGGGCCCACTGCAGGCCCACAGACGGTGTCTTGGCCATTTTGTAAGTGGGCTTGATGTCACCCTCTCCCTACACCTTGGGGGGAGGGGGCTGTGACCTGGGGAAACTGAGGAAGAGAAGGGGTGTGGTGGGAGCAGGAACCCCAGAGCAGAGGGGCAGAAGGAAGGGGCTGAGGTGTGTTTGCCCTCTCTGGGGGCCTAGCTGGAGCGGGCCCCAGGGGCAGGGGGTAAGGGGGGCGGTGCCACGCTGCAGAGCGGTGGCCAGCGGGGGGCAGCCTGGCATCCCCGCCTCCTGCAGGCCTCAGGGTGGGTCCCGGGGTGCCCGGTGACATTGTAGCCCCTACCAGCCAGATCCCTGGACACCTCTGCCTGCACGGCCGGGCGTCCACCCCACAGCACTGGGCCAGCATCCCCTGCATCTTCCAGGTGGCCTCTCTGGGGCCAGGAGAGGGAAAATGTCAGGGTGGTGTGCAGGGGTCGGGCCCAGCCCAGAGGCCCCCATGGCCCCACTGAGCGGAGGGGCCCTGACTGGAACCTGCGTCTGCCCCACTCCACTGAGGCTCGGCCCACCCAGGGGCCTCCTCACACCCGGGTGTGTCTGGCCCTGGCCTAGGTGGTGGGGAGAATGCCTCCTCTGCACTCAAGGCCCCTGGCTGTTCCAGGTCACTGCTGTCCTGCCCGAGGTCTCTGCCGACTCTCCGCTTCACCCCGCTTGGCCCTCATGCTCCCCTCAGCCTTACCCCTCCTGACCCCCCTTCTCTGAGGTGCTGTATGGGGCAGGGCAGAGGCGCCCACTCTGTCTCTCCTCCTCTGCTCTTCTCCACCCGACCCTGTTGGTCCCGAGGGTCCTGGTGGACCTCAGCACCGTTTCTGGCCCTGGGCTCTGTGCTCCAACTCGGGACTAGCCACCCCCGCCTTCCTGCTGGTGGCCCAGGAGGGGCCTCACCCCCACAACCCCTGCATGGTGCATGTGGCTGGGGGCCTAACCTCTCTCACTGTGCTCTCAGCCCATGGGAAGGTGGGGGGTCAGGTAGGGAGCAGGAGGGGGGCGGCAGGGGGCGTACCTTCCTGGACCTCTTCTGCAGGAACAGCACCAAGGGATGGCGGGAGGAGAGAAGAGAGAGAGAATCACCTGTGAGCCTTGGCAGGGGCCGTGGGAGGGGCAGATGCAGGCATCTGAGTGCAGCCACACTGTGAGTAGGTTACACCGCCCCTCTTGCTCCTGCGTGGCCCGAATGCCCGCTCACACCCACACGTGGTCACACGTGTGCACAGGCGCCCACACGGGACTGAAGTCATGGCACATACCTGGTTCATGAACTTCATGGGGAAGGGAGGGCACAGAACAAGAGGCAATACCACGCGTGGGTCAGAGGTCAAAGGAGGAAGGATCCGAGGTTAATGGAAACACCAGTCATCATTCAGGAGTGTCAGTGGCCGAGGACAAGGGGCAGGGAGTGTGCGGGAAGCCAGTGAGACATGGTCAGTGTTGGCAGGCAACCCCCCCAATTCCATCCCTGCCTCGCTGACCTGACGGGGAACCAAGGTTCAAGGGTAGATCTGAGGGTCGTCAGGGTCCCTGCCTCTCCTCAACCCCCGGGAGGGCCTAGCAGGGCCTGACAGCCTCTGGCTGGGGCCTGGTCAGGTGGAGGGCAGGACCTACAACCCAGGGAAGCAGACCCAGAGGGTGTCTCGCTTCCTGCCACCCCGAGAGCAGGGCCCACCTGCCCTTCCTGTCCTGCCTCCCAGGGCACACAGACGTGGGTGCCCCCCTCAGCTGCTCTGCTGGTGACCCCTCTGGTTGTCCACCTGGATCCCAGGAGTGGCTCACAGAGCGGGTCGAGGAAGATGGCCAGGGAATGACATGGTCCCTGTTGGGGGCCGATGGGCTGGTCCCTCCATCAGCCTGTGTTCACCCACCATCTGGCCTGGGGCCCTGACCCAGTTAAGGGGTCAGATTTGGCTGTGGGCTCTCAGTTACCCACCCTGGGCTGGAGGCAGAGGTTCAGGGACAGTGAGGCCAGGCCCGCCCACCACCAACCAGGGTCCCTGTGCTGGGGCATGAGCTCCGTCTGCAGCCCAGCCTGAGTCCGGGCCATGCATGGCCCTCGGGGACCCTCCGCCCCACCCCCGCTCTGGTCAAGCATTGGCCACGGTTAGTGGGTGCTGTTAGGGCCACATGTGGGAGTTCTCTGCTGGCTGGCACCCCGCTCCTCCCTGCCCTCTCCCCCACCCTGCGTGGGTTCCAGCCAGGCCCTGAGCCCCACATGGGGACCAGAAGTCCTGTGTCCTCATACCTTCTTTGTGGACTTCTGTAGCTAGAGGGGCGCCGGGTGTACAGGCAGCAGGAGGAGAGAGGAGAGGTTAGGCCAAGGGCACACTGCATGTCCTTAGGGGGTAGGGGCACAAGGGCCAAGGGTGCGGGGGTGGGGGCTGGGGTCCTGGACCCACTTACCTTCCTCCTGGGCCTCCTCTGGGATGGGGGCAGTGGGCATGGGAGGGGGAGAAGAAACAAAGACAGTCATTAGTGGTGCACCTGTGGTGGCAGGGAAGGAGGCCAGCCCCCGGGAGAGGGGACAGCTGGTGTGGGGGGGCCAAAGGTGATGAGCCCAGGAGACCTGGGCCTGGCCCCCGCTTCAGTCCCGTGACTACTCCTGGACCCCAGGATTCCCACCCCTCGCTCCCTCCTTGGGCCTCAGGACCCTGCCTGCCCACCCCAACGGGGGGTGCCTTCTTGGGAGGATCTAGCCAAGTCCTGCTCTGCAGGTGATGGATGTGAGGATGGGCGTCCACTGTCGTAGGGAAAGCCCAGGGACGTCTGGGCAAGCCACAGCCTCTGAGCGAGCCTGGGGTGACGTGGATGCTGAGGGTCTTGGAGGAAACGGGGGCAGGGGGCCCTTCCTGCCCATCACATGGACCTCCCCGGGGAAGGGGCGGCCCCCCAGGACCACATGTTCTGCTCAGAAATGAGTCTTTCCACCTTTTCAGCACAAAAAGAAATGTTTTGCTCACGTTGTTAGGGTAGCCAAGTGTTTTCAAAATATTTTCAAAACATAGCACCCAGAACGCCTCACGGCCGAGCCCTGCCTGATGAAGTTGCGTGAAAGCCTCCCCAGGGTTGAGCGGGTGCCAGGGATTCGGGGGGAGCTCCCACCCGCCTTGAGAACCACCTCTCTGTGCAGTTCCCAGGTGCGGCGGCTCTCCTGCACCCCACACCTGCCCGGGCACGACCAGGAGGCTCCCACAGATGCCGGGCCACACGAGGGAGGGGTCTCCAGATGAGCCCGGAGGTTAGGGCCCCAAGGCAGGGATGCTGAGAGACAGGGGGACACAGAGGCAGCGGGACACAGGGAAGGAGAGACACACAGGGTCTGCACAATCCGGCCCTTGGTATTAACGAGGGTGAGTTGGAAACCACGTGTCAGCTCTGTCCACACGGCACTACCAGGATGGGGATTAGTGAACAATTAATTAATGAGTTTGTCTAGTAGTGGATGAGGAGATGGGAGATTAGCAAGTGGCATTAATGATGGGGAGGACAGGCAGGTAACCCAAGTACGGGCTCTGAGAAGCCTCATGGGGGTGAGGCCGTGACCCGAGCAGAGTGGGGCAGCCGGGGTTGGGGTGGGGGACATGCAGAACTGCCAGGATTACCTTCTTCCTCGTACTGCTCTGCAAGGGGATAGAACACAGGAGCTGTGTCAGGGGGCGCCCCTGGGATCCCGCTGCCCTGCCCCCAGGCCTCTGAGGATGGAGCCTGGGGGGCCTCGGGCTCTGGAGGAGGTAAAGCCTCCGGCGAGGCCAGCGGCCCGGTGGGGTGGAGATGGGGTGCGGGGCCCAGTGCCCCAGGATGGCCAGGTCCCCAGGAAAGGTCGTGGGGCCAGAGACCCCTGGCCTGCTCCCAGACAACTGTGGAGGGCAGGTGGGGTGTACGGGGTGGGGTTTAGACGTGACCACATCTGGGGATGTGTCCTTAGAGGAAGAGGGGTCCTCTTGCTCAGAGGAGGTTGGTCTAGCGCAGCAAAGCTCAGACTTCCTTCCAGGGTTCCCAGGGAGGACCGTGCTGACCACCGTCAGGCGGGCTTGTCTCGAGTGTGACTTTTCCTTGGGGGTTGGGGGCGGACGCAGAGGGAATATTATTTGACACTTACCCTCGACTTGTTCACTGTTGTGGGGGTCAGGGGTGGGGGGAGAGAGAGAGAGAGAGAATGGGTGAGTGCGGCTTTCACTCAGTGGCTTCTGCACACAGCCCAGGTCCAGGGGCGCACGCAGGGCGCGCAGGGCACGCAGGGTGGGTGGTTCCTCGGGCGGGTACTCACACTTCCTCGTCAGACATGGTGGCGGGACTGTTTCTGGGGGGGGAAGGAACGGGACCAGAGTCAGAATGGCCTTGGTCTGCAAGTGTTGGAAGGGGTGAGCACTGGGCGCCGAGGGCTGGGGGTGTGAGGATATCCAAGGACAGGGTGGAGGCCAGCTCTCCGGCCTTGGGCGGGCCTCCTCCTCAGGCCCCCCCAGGCCTCCTCGCCGCACTCAGATCCCACCCCGCCCCCCTTCCTGCCCTGGCTCCGGCCTGGAGTTTGGAATCCCGGGGCTGGACGGGATATTGGAAGGTCGTGGTGTCCACCCCCACCCAGGGCCGACATCCTCTCTATAGCATTCCCCGAGGAGGGTCATCCAGAATGCACGGTGCTTGTCCAGCCTGTTTTGGACTGCAGAAGAGTCCTGCTGATGTGGCTCGAAACCTGCTGCTCGATGGTCTCTGCCTTTGGGCTGAGGTGTCCGGGGTGGGGGTGGGGTCCCTGGCGGCCCCTAGATCATAGTGTGCGGGGCCTTGCCGAGTCTTCACACCCTGCCATCCCTGTGACAGCCCTTCCTGCTGTGAGCCCGCAGCTCCCTTCCCCACCTGAGGGTCTCCTACGGGGACCCCACGTCCTCCTACGTGGGTTCCCTGGGGTCCTCCACAGCCCTGGGCCGTGCCCTCTCCCCAACTCTCCAGAGTGCACCACCCCGCCACAGAGCAGACTGGACCCTGGGCTCACGGGGCCGGGGTCTGAGCTGTTTCTGCACGTGTCCCCCAGCCCAGGGCCCTGAGCAGGAGCGGAGTGGACAGCCCCCTCTGGCCGGCCCTCCTCAGCCTGCGTTCCCAGGCCCCGTGGATGCTCTTGAATTTGTCAATGTCTGCAGGGAAGCTCTGTGCCCGGGCCCTGCGCACGTGTGCAGGTGCGGCCGGCGCCAGGCCCGTGCGCTCGGGGACCCTGGTTCCGTGAACTGGCCACCGCGCACGCCTGAGGCGGTCCGGGGCCTGGGAACGCTCTGAGCAGCTGCATCAGAATGTTGGCCCGGGGCTGAAAACACAAAGTTCATGACAACATATTGCAGCTCAGTTGAAGACAATAGCTGTGCCCCCCCCAGGGAGCTTCGTATAAGAAAAACACAAGCTCATCATCTAAAGATGCATTTACATCACATCCATCGCTAAGGTGGGAACAGTTTTCCGAAGCCTCTGTCAAGAATGTTAATTTTCCCAGTGCAGTTTAAGCTCCAGGCAAAATTAACCCCCAGATCTCTGCTCCCCGAGTCCCAGCCCAGAAACGGCCGGGCTCCTTCCCGAAACAGGACTCTGCTGCCCCCTCCAGTTCCAGCCTCCTGCCTTGTGTGCCGCTGGGGGTCTCAGCCTCCTGGGGGGCACTGCCACAGCCCCTCGTCCCCCACCTTGTCCCTGACCCAGCCCGGGGCCTCACCCTGCTGGCCCCCCTCAGCCCTGGCAGGGCCCTACACCTGTCGGCAGCCTCAAGTGGGGGCGGTGGTGGCCCGAGCCCAGGGGCCGGTTATTTTTAAGGAGCCAGTGGCAGCTGAGATGTCCAGAAATAGGCACCCAAATTAGCCAAGACACCTCTGTCCAGAAACCCAAGACGCAGGGAGGGGGGCTGTGCGGGTGGCCGGCACTCAGGGCTCCGCAGGGCCAACTCACCCCGTGCCCCTGCAGGTGTCCCAGGCCCACCTAAGCTCCCGCATCTCACCCTCCTGCCTTCTGGGGTGCAGGCCAAGGGGCCACCCAGAGGACCCCGTAACCCCAGGCAGGGTGCCTGGAAGCCCCACAGTGTGGGCAGCAAAGCCTCACTCGCACAGGGAAGCTGAGGCTTGTCCAAGGTCCTGCCCCCATAGCCGGAGGGAGCCCTGAAGGCCACACCATGGAGCAGCTCTGTCACCTCAGCTCGCTGTCTGTCAGGGAGGGGTCAGGGTGGGGTGTGCTTGCTGAAGGGCAGGGGACAGCATTTCGACAGCTGGGAAGGAAGTCAGTTGTCCTTTTCGTGCTCTGCCCTCGGTGAGCGGTGGGGTGTGAAAATAGCCCCTGAGGTCAGAGCTCCTCGGAGACACGCACCCTCCTGCCGTCCTCCCCTCTTTCCCAGGTGACACAACGGTGCGGGGGACGGGGGGGCCTTGCCCTCACTGGCTGTGGGCCCCAGGCCGTGTCGCATCGGCCCTCGTCTTACCCTGAGCTGGCTCCTTGCCCTGATGCCCCCCCACGATGGCCGAGGGCGCAGGGAGGGCGGGAAGTCCAAGGAGCAGGGGCGGGGCCTCTGGGCACACGTGCTCCCCCTCCTTGGGCAGCTGGACGGATCCCAGGTGCCCATTGCGTGCCCCCCCCCCGGCCCCGTTCACTCCTGTCCTTGACCTGTGGGAGCCGTCCCCCAGGTCCCCCTCACCCTCTCCTCATGGAACCGCTTCTGGGGCGAATGACACAAGACCCCTCGTGTTTGTCTCCACACATGGTGGGGTTGGAGGCAACGACCACATAAGGCCCAGAGCTCCCGGCTTCTGCGAGGAGCTGGCCCGGCCCCCCAGCTTGCCGAGCCCCAAGGGAAGGCCCAGGTGGCCCCGGGGGGCGAGCCAGGGCATAGCAGTAGGCGGCCCTTGGAGCTGTGGGCAGTGCCCAACCCGGGCTCCTCATCTCCCTCCAGCCTGCTGCCCCTGCTCCCTCCAGGGAGCCCCCACCTGCCTCCTCGGGCCTCCCTCGCTGCTGGGCTGGATTCGGAGCTGCGTCCCCCATGTTCAGAGAATGTTACCCTCCATGCCAGCACCCTTGGGACCCTGGGGTGGCTTTGTGGGTTCTCTAAGCTGTCACGCTCAGAGCTAAGACACATGCAGACATGGCACCCTGAACCCTCAGCACCCCGGGACCCCAGATGCGTGTCTAGTGTTGGGCCAGCCCTGCCCAGCCCTGGGCCATACCAACCTGTGGCTGAGTCTGGAGAGAAGAGCTCCCTGTGGACAGGACCGGCTCAGGCACTGCCCGCTCGGCTCACGCCCTCATGTTATAGTGACATTTGATCTTGCCCAGCAGCCCATTGGCCAGGGGCTGGGTGGCTGGGCTCGTGGAGCAGGCGGGAAGGGGCTGTGCCCATGTAGGCCCCTTACCAAGTATAGGAACAGCAGAGGAGGAGGCCTGAGGAGGCGAGGGTGGGGGGGACATGTCTGGAGAAGGAGACAAGGTCCACCCTCCTCCCCCGGGAAGTGTCAGCTTCTATTTTTACCCCCCCACCCCCACCCCGACAGAGGGCACATTCCTGATGGGCTGAGGAGGGGTGGCAGGAGGGACTAGGTGGCCCCAGGGACACAGCCCAAGGCTCTTCTGGGTCCTCAGACTGGGGCTCTTACTCCCCAGCCCAGCTGCCCTCCCCCGGAGATGTCCCTACATGCCCACCTGCCTCCTCCATCAGAGCACGTGGCCCGAGGTCTCAGGGACCCCCAAGGAGTAGAGGGCCCTGTGAGCCCCCAGCCAGGCCTCCAGCTGTGCCTTGCTTAGTGACCAGACCTGGGACATGCAGGACAAATGGGCGAGATGGTAACAGCCCAAGTAGGATCTCCAGCACTGAGGGTCCTCCCGAGCCCTAACCCAAGGCCAGAGCTGCACTTCCGCCATCAGTCTGGCAGCTCCTCGTGTCAGGGTCCAGACCCCGGGCCTCTCTCCCCACGGCCAGGTTCAGTGTGCCGCTCACAGGCGCTCCACCATGTCCCCGTGGAGCCTGGCCGTTCTGTCCTTGGGACTCCAGGTGGCACCATCCACCCGGCAGACATGGTGCCCGGGCCTCGGATGGTCCCTCGCTTGCTGGCAAGGCCACCAGCTTCAGTGGCTCTGCCTCTCGGATTGGGGAAACTGAGACACAGAGATGGGCCAGAGCCATTGGGCACCTCAATCCAGACCCAAGGGCTCTGGGCGAGGGGCTGCCAAGTATGGACAGTGGGGTCTGTGAGATGGCTTGACCCAGGGCAATAGCTGATGGGCCAGCCTGGGCCTGGGGTGAGCCCTGGGCAGATGCAGGTGAGGCCTCTGCCCTCTGGAGGCTTGGAGTCAGAGACGTCAGTGTGACCGGCAGGAGACTCACCGGCCCCGGTCCCACCTGGCTCTGTGCCCCCTCTGGGTCCCCAGAGGCTTCTGGAAGATTTGCGTGGCACCTCATTCAATCCCTACAAATTGGAGATAAGGCCACAGGGACCCAAAACAGGAGAGGCATGCCCAGAGTCACACAGCGAGGGGGGCAGAGACCCTCTCCTGCCCACCTCCCTGAGGTCTGGGCTGCTGGGGACACCCCTGCCCTCCTCGTCTGAACGTGTTCCTCACATCTGATACTCTTCCCTCTGTTCTCTCTCCCTGCCCAGGTGCTCAGATGGACAAGGGCTTGGAGGGCTTCTGGGCCAATTCCACCCAGTGGGACCTCTCAAGGGTCACTTCTGGGGAGGGCTCCCCAAGTGGCTCCCGGGGGACCGCTGTGACCACCTCCTCCGCGTGGTGGGGCTTCCCTTCTCAGGTTTACCAGCTTTGCTAGCTTCTCTCACTCTGCTAGCTGAGAGCTGAGGACACCCCGGCACACACAGACACACACACACACACACACACACACACACACAGATGTGGGCACACACAGGTGGGGACGGTGTGTTTGGGGGTCTTGGGCCCCATCTGCAGGCCGTGCTGGGGCTTGGCCTGAGAAGCCCCGGGCACAGCCAGCCCCACTCACACTGCCGGTGCCCTGCTCCCGGGGGCTGCCGGCCGCCCCTCATGCAGGCCCGGCTGGGCATGCCACGGGCCCTGCAGTGGCCCTGCTCGGCCAGCAGAGGAGGGTGGCTGCCCGTTCAGTGGCCTCGGCCTCTGGCAGGTGCTCTTCCGTGATCAGGCCGAGCCAGAGAGCGGGCGCTGAGGTCAGAGGAATAGCACAGGTTTTATTTTGGTATCCGTGACCTCCTCCTCGGGGCACCAGGCCCGTGGTGCCACGGGACAGTATAGAGCAGGCACTGCTGGACAGGCCGCAGGCCTCCGAGAGCCTTCGACAGGTAATCCACACCCCGGTCCACCTGGCCCAGCCAGGCTGGGGCGAGGGGAGAGAAGCAGGGCAGGGGCCTGCCCAGGGGGCTGGAGGGGGCCTGGGGACCTGGGCTGGAGGCAGGGGATGGGGGTGGCCCAGCTCTGGTTGGGGCAGATGACCGAGCTCAACCCCAGAAGGGGGTTGTCTAGGCGGGCCTCGGGGACAGCACAGCCCGGGGACAGTGGGGATGGGTTTCTGGAGCCGGCAAAGCTGATGAGGCCGCAGAGCAGGGAGGAAGCCAGGAGAGAGCGAGGTGCCCCCCCGACCCCCCGGCTCCAGCTGTCTTTGGGGGTGACCCCAGGGTGGGAGAGCAGGAACCCTCGGTCAGGGTCCTGGCCCCAGTTTGTGTGGATGGACTGGCGGGTCCCAAGGGCTCATGAACCGGTCCTGGGCTCCCATGCTGGTGCCAGCCCCACGGGCTTACGCTCTCCCAGGCCCCAGATAGAAGCTGCTGACGCAGCCCTTGGGGGACGATCCTCCCACAGCCCTGTGCCTCTGCCACCCCACACGCCTCGGTGCTTCTGCACCATCTGTAGACCACTGGTTTGCTCTGCCTTCCGTGCATGGGGCTGGCACTCGGTGGCTGGCACTTGGTGCCTGACACAAGGAGGCTGGGGCGATTGCGTGGGGTTCTCAGGCGGGCAGGACCGATGGCACAGGGGCAGTCCCTGAGCATTCCAAGCCGGGTACCCTTCGGGCAGTGGCCCTTCTGATCCTCTGGACCCTTTGGGTGGGCGGACCCTGACTCGAAGGCTCTGAGAGATGGGGGCCTGACATCGTGGCAGCAGTAATGTCAGTGGTACTCGGAGGAGACAAACTGTGGGTGCTCCTCCCCGAGGCTGGACCAGGGTACTGGCTGGCTGGCTGCCTGGCACCATCCACCCCACCTGCCTTTCATCCCGTGGTGCCATCCATTATTCTGGTCCTGTCTCAGTGCCCAGGAGTGGACCTTGCATGGCCACCTCTGCTGCTGCCCTTGGTGGATGTCCCATCCAGCAGAGTGGGAAGGGAGAGAGGCATGTCGACTGGGAGATGCTCTCCAGTGGCAGAGCGTGGCCCGGGATGCAGTCTCTAAAGGGGGCCGTGGGTGAGAAGAGATGGTTGTGGTGGCTTCGTGGAGTTTTAACACTCCTGACTTGTCCGTATTTACAGCATCCTCGGGGAGACAGGCAGATTGTGATCCCAAAGACTTCAAAAACAAGACATATGAACAGAGCCAGGCCTAGAACACCTGCTCTTCGAAGGAGGTCCCCAGATGATGAGGGCAGCAGGGCCCAGGGCTCATGAGCATGGCCCCCAACCTGTCTCCTCCTTCACTTCTGACCCACTCCACCCCCCATTTGTTCCCATATATCCATTCTCACATTCACTAGCTTCCTTCCTCCCTTCCACTGTCCATCCAACCGGTGTCCAGCTATCCCTCAGCGCACCCACCTAGCCAATTGCCCACCCACTGTCCATGCGGCGAGCACTGATCCAACTGCTTCTCCGCCTCTTCTCCCACCTGCTGTCCTCACAATGATTCTTTGTCCATTCACCTTCTGTATATCCACCCATCTGCCCATCCATCTAGTCTTTATCTACCTAACCATTCCTTGCCCAAGATTCATCCACTCGCCTTTCTCTTTTTTTTTTTTAAGATTGTATTTATTTATTCATGAGAGACAGAGAGAGAGAGAGAGAGAGAGAGGGGGAGGGAGAGGGAGGCACAGACACAGGCAGAGGGAGAAGCAGGCTCCATGCAGGGAGCCCGATGTGGGACTCGATCCCAGGTCTCCAGGATCAGGCCCTGGGTGGAAGGCAGGTGCTAAACCGCTGAGCCACCCTGGCTGCCTTCCACCAGGCTTTCTATTTATACATCAGTCCATCTACTCATCCATCCCTCCACCCCTTCACCCATCCATCAACCTACACTTTCATCTATTATCCACCCATCCATCCATCCATCCATCCATCCATCCATTCATCTACCCATCCATCCATCCACTCACCCATCCATCCATCCAATCATCCATCCATCCATCCCTCCACCCATCCATCTCTCCACACACTCATCATCCACCATCGACATCTGTCCATCCACCAAATCTTCATGGAGCATCTCCTGGGTCCTAGGATGGGGGAGAACCCCAAGGGGGGTGGATTTTTTTGGAGGGAGCACAGGCTAGGGTCAAAGACCAGAAATGCTCACTGGTGTAGTAAAGTTTAATCAGGGCAGTCAAGGGGAAAGCATCGCAGGTATTCTGGAAGAGGAGGACTAGACCCCAACCATCACGTGGGTCTCAACATAAGCCACCACACACCTCAGATCTCAGAGTCTAACATTGCAGAGGGTCATGGGATGGGACAGAGTGTCTGAATCTGGAGGCCAGAGGTCTGGGGGGTAGCATTGTCCAGGGTGGGTAGGGAGGGCTTTCCAACCGGGCTGGCCCTTCTCCCTTGTCAGTCTTCAGTTAGAGAACAAAGAACCACCATTTGGAACACACAAACTTTATTGCACTAGAAGGAGGAGGCTGCAAGCAGGAGGCGGGGGGTGCAGGGCCTGAGAATGTGGTACGGGTGTCTCTGTCTCTTGACCTGGAGGTCCCCCAGCAGGTGTTCTCTCTCTGCTCAGCCTGGGCCTTCCTTGGGAACCCTTGGCCTCTGCGGGATGGCTCCTTGGGTCAATCACCAGTGATAGTCCCTTTCCTGCTCCTGCCATGCCAGGCAGAGTGGGAGGCAGGGTGGTTAGAGAGTGGGAGGGGAGAGAAGTCAGGTGGTTGATGAGCAGAGGGGCGATGATTGTGGTGGGTGATGGAGGGGCGCGGGCAGGCCAAGCGGGCCATGACGGCGGCTCTCATGGCAGGGCCGGGGTGGGCGTCTGGTGGACTCTCCCCTGCAGACGTGGACGCTGCTGCCAGAGGCACCTGTAGTCTCAGGAGAGCTGAAACACAGGTGTGGGTGGGAGCGTGAGGCTGCGGTCTGGGGAGGGGATACCCGTCATGCCCTCCATGCCCCCAGCCCATTTCCGTAGGCCACCTTGCCTACGCTCCCCCCCGCCACCCCCAGGGGCAGCCTCCCTGCTCCAGACACAGAAGCCCTGTGTCTGCTTCCACCGTGGAAGCTTGTTTCCCGATGCTGGGCCCCGGGGCCCTGGGCCTTTGCAGAACTCAACGTGGAGGGAGCCCTGCCCATCGCCTGCTCGCCTGCTAGCCTGGCAGCCCCAGAGTTAGACCTGGCGTGCCCCTGGTTCCTGGGGTCCTGGGCCCCCAGAAGCAGGCACAGCCAAGAGGGAGCCCCAGGCAGACCCCTCAGGCCCCTCCCCAGGCAGATCTGCTCCTGCCTGACAGAGCCAGCCCCCACAGGGCGGCAGCTCCGGGCCTCCTTCCTCCCACAAACCGGCTGGCCTCTGGCTTGGCCCAGACGCCATTTGTCAACGTCCTTGCAAGCACGTGGCGCCCAGAAACCAGGGCGGGCGGCTTGGCCAGGACCACCCCAGCCAGGATGTCTGCGGGAATATCCCATTTAGCGTAGCTCAGCGAAAATTGCTCCCACCTCCCGGCCAATCTACCTCTGATGATGCAGCCTCAGCTTTCCTGAGCCTCTGGCCGCCACCCTCACCGCTGGCTCACAGTGGACGAGCCTGTGGTCAGACTGGCGACGGCGCGGCGCCCCTCACGCGTCTGCGGGCAGGCGCTCTTCCTGCCCTGGTGGGCCGCCGGCCCAGCACGTGCCTCCCCCTTGCAGCTTGCCCGTGGGTCTCACGGCCTAGGCTGTGCACCCAGGTGGCACCCTCGTCCATCACCCACTGAGTGACTTGGGCCTCTGTGACCTCCTTTCTAAGCAAGCCAGAGGTGGAGCCACCCCACAGACTTGCTGACACAGACAGACTTGCTAGGGACACACCTGGCAGGTGCCAAGGGCTCAGGAAGCAGAGCTTCTGGTGGTCAGGTGATGACCCTGTGGCCTCAGGTCCTCCCATATAATGGGGGAACCACATGTCCCTCACGGGAGGGGTGCAGGCAGTGAGGGGGACTAGCCTGATGGCTGTCCCTCTCCTCTCCAGGGAGTGACGATGCTCATCGTGGCTGGCATGTGTCCCCAGGGGCCCTCTGGACCCCCACCACCCCTGCTGCCCAAGCCAGGGAAGGACAACCTGCGTCTGCAGAAACTTCTGAGGAAAGCCGCCCGGAAGAAGATGACTGGGGGCGGGCCTCCCACACCGCTGGGGGCTTTCCGCACTTCCCTGTCCCCTGTGAGTGAGGCCAACCATGACCAGGAGCCCACGGCCCCGCGCCCTGCAGAGGCCCCACGGCCTGTGGCCACCCTGCCCCGCTCCCCACGCAGCTCCATCATCCACCACGTGGCGTCACCTCTGCAGAAGTCCGTGTTCCCCTTTAGTTTCACCCAGTGCAGGAGCCTGGCCGCTCACTTCAAGGCCACGGGGCCCCAGCTGGTGACCCCGACCCTAGATCCCACCCAGGCCCCCAGTGGCTTCACACAGGTTTCAGCCCCTGCAGCAGGTGTCACCCACGTCAGCCACGTGCACATCCGGCTAGTGCCATCTCCACAGGCTGGGACCCCTGAGCCCTGCCAGACGGCCCCAGACCAGGGACCCGGTGGGCAGGACCCAGGCATGACCCCATGCCCTCCTGGGGCCCAGCCCCCGGGCCCCACGGCCCACACCCACTCACTGCCTCCTGAGGCCCAGGCTGTCTGTCGCCGGCCTGAGGCACCCCCAGGCTCTGAGACCTCCGTGTCCAGAGAGGCCGGCACCCAGCCTGTGGTGCCTGTAGCCCCTGCCTACCGCTCCCCGGAACCCTCACCTCACAGGCCAGCCTCTGAGGCTCCCAAAGCTGAGCACTGGGAGGAGCCCCCCATGGCTGGCCCCACCACAGAGGCTGAGCTAGTCTCCAGACCCCATGGGGCCTCGTCCCCTGCCCCACTGTCAGGCCCACACCCGTGCCCTGTCCCAAAAGTTGCACCCAAGCCCCGGCTCAGTGGCTGGACACGCCTCAAGAAGCAGCTGATGGAGGAGGCAGAGGTGTCCTCGTTTCCAGGCCCGGAGCAGAGCCCAGAGCATGGGGAGCAAGAGGTGACAGCCCCCATGGGCCTGGTGTCCCGGCCCCCCGCCTCCAGGGCTTCCAGGATGTGGGACGCGGTGCTGTATCGCATGTCGGTGGCCAAGTCCCAGAGCAGCCCGGCTGGGCCTGGGGAGGGGGCTGGAACCCTGACTCGCCTGGGCCGCCTGCCCTTCCTGTGCAGGCCACGATTCAACGCCCGGAAGCTGCAAGAGGCCAGCCGGCCCTCCCCTATGGTCCACTCCATCCCAGATCTGACCTCCAGGCCCAAGAACTTCAACCGGACGGCGGCTGGCTGGAGGCTCCAATGAGCGACCCGGGCAGCACCAGGGCCCAGGACCACGGTGTGGACGGAAGAGAGAGGGGGTCCAGCTGGGAAGCCATGGCCACCAAAGAGGACACCAGGGCCCCACAGATGCTGGGTAGCCAGGGGGGCAGGTGAAGGGATAGCAGGAGGAAGGACCGCAGTGCAGGGGGGCTGGGGCTGGGACAGGTGGGGTGAGGGTGGAGGCCCATTTCCAGAGGCAGGGTCTGCCCTGGGGTGGAACCGGGGGTGGGCTGATGGGGTACAGGCTCACATGAGAGGGAAAGCACGTGCCATGGTGAGGAGGGGTGAGGATAATTTGACTCACATGGGTGGCCCTCAGCCTAGGACTTGGGCAAAGAGGTACAGGGTGGGTGCCCAGGACTCCTGAGGGCTGTAGGCAGGTGGGGAGGGCCTCTAAGCATGACATGGACTCTGAGGCCTGATAGGGCGAGGAGCATTCTGGGGCTCAGCTCTGCGGTGCCCCCACCACCATGAAGGACTGGGGAGGGATTTATGTTCACTGTGCAGAGTTCTGGGACCAGTCAGGGTCGGAGCTGCAGCTACATCAGTGGCTTGACTGATGTTTTAGGGAGCCAGACCCAGACTCTTGCCAACAAGGGGGCAAGGTGTGAGGGGGCTCACCGTGGGGCCGAAGCGAGGATGTCTCGCTGTGTGTTGGGGCCCAGCTCCGATGGCCAGGTGGGGAGGGTGTCCTCAGTCCCAGGGCAGGAGAGCCCAGCAGAGCGGGTGAAGCAGTGAAGGGGACCCCAGGCTTCATGCAGCTTTGGGGCTCCCTGTCTACTGTCAGCTGGGGTCTGCCTCAGGGCAAGGGCCAGGGGCTCTGATGGGTCAGGAGCAATGGAAGAGGGACATGGAGGTGCCTGGGAGTGGGACGCAGGAGGGAAGAAGCAGCCAGTAGGCAGCCAGCTGTGTCACCCAGGGCGTAATGGGTGCTATAATGGATCCTGGGACCCAGGCCACTAATAAAGTGTGTCTAACCACAACAGCTGACCATGTTTCTTCACCAGGTGATGGGCAGGGCGGTGGAAACTGGAGTAGACTCCCACTGGGAGAGTGAGACTAAGGTTCTGGCCCCTCGAAGACCCAGACCGAAGCTCCCAGGACCCCTTTCCACCCACCTCCTCTGACACTAGTCCTAAAGTGGCCGGGATGAGCTCATCTGCCTCCCAGGAGGAAGTTGGAGTGTCCCTACACAGTAGAGCTGTGTATGGCTGAAGCCAGCCACCCAAGAAAAGCATTCAGTTTGGTGTAAGACCGGGCTTGGGCAGGGGAGTCTATTGGGCAGGGAGACCAAGCCAGGCTGGGGTTCCCGCCAGCTTCGAGGCCAGGCATTCGGCCCCCACAGGCCGCCCTGGCAGCCTGTAACAAGCAGGCCCTGTCCATACTGCCACGGTCTCAGAAGGGCACATGTCACACACACAACGCCTCATGCTTGGGCCACTGCCCTGGACTCACCAGGAAGGACTGCCTAGGGCACTGAGCCCTCATCCACGAGCACCTTCTCATACTTCCCATGTCCAGTGGCCACGAACTTGTATCTCTTTCCAGATGGGGTGCTCTGCTGGGGAAGGAGAACAAAGGTGAGAACAGAAGGGACATGCTGCTGCCTCTGGGAAGCCCTCCCAAATGCACTGAGCAGAGACCCTCTTTACTCTCAGCTTTTGGGCCTGCCCTCCCTACATCAACCACATTTAGACCCTACCTTAATTGTCGATGATGTCTTGGAGCCTCCTTTCTGCTCCCAGAGGCTTTTCTTGCTCATGTCTCCAGCTACAATATCCTGGGGGCAGAGGAAGGACATGTCACAGATGCAGGCCTTTGACTGTGGGGCACTCGAAGCCCTGATCCTCTTTCCTGCCTAGCCTTGTCCGACTGGGGCCTGGGCCTGCCCACCTGCCTCCTTATGGGAGAGCCCAGGGGAGGAGGTAGGAAAGGAAAGGTGGCACCATCTACTTGCCCTGGGCCAACCAGTTTCCCCACATGACCTTCCACTCTGGGGGCCACTGGGGGCAGCCTGGTGAACCCGCCCCCCAAAAGTCCTAGTGCTCTGTCTACCCACATGTCAGCCTAGACAGTCTCAAACTTGCCTTACCAAGGAGACCCTGCCTGGCCCTGGGATGGTTCCTACCTTGCAGGAGGCAGCCTTGGCAGTGGACTGAGCCTGCACCTCTCCTGTCTCCCATCGGCTCTTGGTGCTTGCCACAGCCATGCTGGGCAGCTCAATGGAGGGCTGGCGGACTAGCTTGGGGGTCCGGCCAGCAGTCTGCAGAAGAGAAAGAGCCCAGGACCACTTTAGCGAATAGCCACATGGGACATGTCAGAGAGGCCAGTGTGAGACCCTCCAACACACAGACAAGTTCCTCTATATCTTTGTATTTCCATAGAAGTGCTTTCCCAGTGAAGGGCTAGAGCAGGGCATGCTGAAAAAAAAAAAAAGAAAGAAAGAAAGAAAAAAAGCATATTCCTCCATTTGGTGTACTCATGAAACACCCTCTTGATCTGAAAAGCACAGGTAATATGGTGGTTTAGGAGACAGATATGCCACTGTCATGCTGCTCATGGCAAAGGGCTGGAGGAGCATGGATTAAAAGGAGAGGTGTTGGTTGGAGAGAGGGATATCGGTAGGATGGACAGGTGTTGGTTGAATAGAGGGGTGTAAGTTTGAATGAGTGGTGGTAGGATGGAAAGGTGTTGGTTGGATGAAGGGGTCTTGGTTGGATGGAGGGGTCTTGATTGAATGGAGGGGTCTTGGTTGGATGGAAGGGTCTTGCCTGGATGAAGGGGTATTAGTTGGATAGAGGGGTCTTGGTGGATGGAGAGTGTAGGTTGGATGGAGGGGTCTTGATTGGATGGAGTGGACTTGGTTGGATGGAAAGATCTTGGTTGGTTGGAGGGATCTTGATTTGATGGAGGGTGCAGGTTGGATGGAGGGGTCTTGCCTGGATGAAGAGATACTGGTTGGTTAGAGGGGTCTTGGTGGTTGGAGAGTATAGGTTGGATGAAAAGGTCTTGGTTGGGTGGAGGGGTCTTCATTGGAGGAAGTGGTCTTGGTTGGATGGAGGGGTCTTGCCTAAATGAAGGGAGTAGGTTGGAGGAAGGGGTATTGATTGGATGGAGGGGTCTTGATTAGATGGAAGGTGTAGGTTGGATGGAGGGCTGTTGGTTGGATGGTGGGATATTGGTTGGATAGAGGGGTCTTGGTTGGATGGGGGCAGGATATTGGTTGGATGGAGGGTGTAGGTTGGATGGGACATGGGTGCATGAATGGAGGAGGGACCCAGCAGAAGAAGAGAGGCCTAAACATACCTCGATGGCCTGGGTGTATTGCTCCAGCCGCTCATCAATCTTGGAGATGGGCAGGGCTGGCTGGGACTTCTTCACACTGTTACTGGAGGGTAGGAGAAGGGTTACACCCATGCTCCCTCACTTGGCTTGTACACTCCACCCCAAGCGCCTACCAGAGCTCCCTCAGGCCCCTGGATCTCTGGCCCCTGGACCTCTCTCTTCAACCCTCTCTTGGGGAACCCCAAGTCCTAGTCTGGAAAGCAGCAGGCACACCTCTTCCTGATGGAGCGGTTCAGGGACTCGGTTCTGTCGACGAGCTGCAGAGGGCAAGCAGAGATGTGAGCCTTCAGCCAGAGCCCACCACCTCCCTCCCATTGCCCCAGTGGCTCCCATCTACCAATCCAGCCCTCCACTGATTCATTTCTCAGGGTTGTGCTGAGTGCCTGGCTTGAGGGGATAGCAGAGAAAGAGCAAGATGTGCCTATTCCTGGAGGTGATGTGTGGCTGCCTCTCTGGGGCTGTCATTTGGTTGTGATTCTGGGAAAGAGGAAAAGGCAGCAGGCTCTGGGCCTTGACGTACTTTGGTGCTGGGGCTCAGGGGAGGCGAGCCCTGTTCAGTAGAGCCCTCCAAGACCAGGGGGCTGGGTGTCCTGGGCTGCTGGCATTTCTGGTGCTAGGAACAGAATATCTGAGGTTATATGATGAACACCCCCTTTGCACCCCTCCTGCCCCCCCACCCCAGGACCTGTTAGAGCAAACATTTTCCCTCCCTGGGCCGCAGGCCCTTTCCAGCCCTGACATGCTCTGGCTCTCGAGTTATCTGCAGTAGGGACTGGTGAGTCTGGAGGAGAGTCACTTGATCCCAGGGCCAGCAAGCCCCTCTACCCTCTGAGAATGGGGGTGCTACAGAGTCCGGGGCTGGGGGTGGGCCCCCTTTCTAGGCCAGCCCTACAAGGCCCACAGAACACATAGTCAGGAGAGACACAGACCCAGCCCACCCCAAAGGGAGGTCCCACCACCTGCTCATCTGCCTCCTCAGCTTCTGCTGGCCCCAGGCTGCCCTGGATGGTCCCCTCTGGGCTCTTGGGATCTGTCTCCTCTGCTCCCAGCCCCTCCTGGAGCTCCGAGCTAGGGCTCAGGTGCAACTCCTCCAGGGGCACTCTGGCTGGGCTCTGCTCGTCACCATCCTGGTTCCCGCAGGCGTGCTGGTGGGACCTGGGGAGGAAGAAGGAGGCAATCCCATAGAAACTCATTCAGTTGCTTGCCTCAAGTCCCTTCCTGTTTCTAAACCTCAGTTTCTCCATCTGAAAGAGGAGGCTGGTCAGACCAGCTGAATGCCAAGGAATCCTGAGACCCCAGCCTCACTGGGGAAATGGGTCCAAGGATATTCAGAGGCAGCCCTCCATCCCTGGGGCCCTTTGGTGAACAGCGCCCACGGCCCCAGCTCAGCCGCGCAAGACTTTCTGTCCACTGTGGGCCACCCGATGTGCAGAATCTCTGGACAGGCCCCAGTCCCCGGCTGTGCTTGTCCGTGTCCACCCTGCTGGCCTCGGCCCCCACTTGGCCTCGGCCCCTGCCCTGCTCCGTGAGGGAGGCAAGTAGCTTGAGGAGGATGGGTTTTACACAGGAGTGGGGCGGGGTCTGTGGGAGGTTTCAGGGCTGGTCAGCTGGATGGCAAGGCAAGGGCAGAGGTCACAGTTAGAATCACACCCCTGAATAGAGGGGCTGCCTGCACTGGCCATGCCTGCCGGTGGCCAGCGTGGCTCTGCCTTTGCGCAGAACTGAACCTGGGTAAGAGGGGAAATTCTCGCATTTTCCATGATTTCACGCCCCTTGGGGTTGGTGCCAGCCAAGACCCAGACCCACCGCCCAAGGTGGGTCAGTCCGAGCCAGCAGCAGGCACACAGAGGGCCCATTCAGCTGCGGCGGGCACCAGGACCGGGCAGGTGTGGGGCGGGGAGGAGGCCTGCTTGAGAACCCAAGGGTTTGACAGAAGAGCCAAAGTGCCCCCTGCTGTTGGGAACTGCTGTGGCCTGTGGAGGGAGAGGAGGGAGCCGGGCTATAGCCAGGGACACCAGTGTACAGCCCGTCCTTGCTGACCCCAGACCCATCTTAGAAATGCAGAGTGTGCACTGATTCCCAAAGGCAGATGGGCGAAACTGAGGCACAGATGGGGACCGGTGGGCAGGGGGTCGGCCAGGACCAGGGCCCCAGCGAGGTAGCTGATTCCTGGGGTGTGGGAGCTTGCTTGTAGGGTGGAGGAAGGGTGGTGTGATGATTGGAGGGGTCTGAGCTAGAGCTCGAGGCTCCTGAGGGGCCTTGAGAGGTGGGAGGTGGCCCAGAGACCGGAGAGACATGGGTCTGGTGACACTCAAGGCAATGGGGACCCTGCCCCTCAAGCTTGAAGCTCCTGAGCAGAGCTTGGACCCTGCCCACAGTCAGGGGCCCTAAGCATGCCTGCAGGGTGTGGGGAGCACTCGACCCCTGAATCGGGGTGGGGGTGAGGCTCAGGGAGCAGTCCCCCATCCCTGGGCCCCAGGGGCGCTTTGGCCCCCACCCCCGCCTGCCCCGTTCAGACCAGCAAACACGTCTGCACATCTGGAAAGCTTGTCCCTCCAGGCCGGCTCACAGGCCCGCACATCTGGAAATACCTGCTCCCCTCCGTGGGAATGGAGATCAGCCAGCCCCGAGGGAGGAAGGGGCGGGCGGGCGGCAGGGGCGCAGAGCCTCCATTACGTAAGTGGGCTGCAGATGTGTGCTGATGTGGCAACACCCGGCCCGGGCCGCAGCTGGTCTGGACGGGGCCCAGGGGCCCTGGGGAGCCCAGGAATGAGATTTCCTCCCCAGCCCTCCCCGCAGCCCCTCGGCCCGCCGCCCCGCCGTCTAGCTCTCTTCCTCCCTTCCCCCTGTTCCCAGCTCCAGGGCATTTTGCGGGGCTGGTGGCTTTCTCAGGCACAGGTTGGGGGCTTGGGGGAAGCCCCTGCCTGGCAGCCCTGTCTCCAGACTTTGGCCCCCACTTGCCTGTCCTCCTCCTGCTGCCCCTCCGGACTTTCGCCCCAAGGGGGCTCCCCACAGTTGGAGGTCTCCCCGGCCCCCCAGTCCTGTGGCCGCTGCTCTGGCTTCTGGGACCAGTCGCTGAAACCCTCGTCCTCATCTGGTTCAGGTGCCTCCGAAGGCTTCAGGCTGAGGCTGAAAAAGTAGTACAGGGTGCTCAGAGCTGGGCCAGGCCCCGAGGGGCAGCGCTATTCCCATCACCCACACCTGCTCCCTTCCTTGGACCCTGGGCTCCAGGGCTAGGGGACTCTATCTGCTGGAGGCAGCACCCCATGGCTGGGCTGAGCCTCCCCATTGTTAGAGAGTCCCTGAGGGCAGGGCTGTGTCTCCCCCACAGTCTGGAGCTCTCTGAGGCCAAGGTTGTGTCTTACCCTCTTACCCAGGACCCCCCAGAACAGGGCTCTATCTCTCTTATGAGTTAAAAGTTCCCAAAGAGCTAGGCGCTGCTTCTCCCACCAGTCTAGGGCCTGTTAGGACCTGGGCTATGCCTCTCCCATCAGTCTAGGGTCCCCTGAAAGCTGGAATATGCCTCCCACACCAGTCTAGGGCCTCTCAAGAGCTAGGCTAAGTTTCCTCCATCAGTTGAGGGCCCCCCCAGAGCTGGGCTGTCTCTTCCATCAGTCTAGGGCCTCTGAGGATTGGGCCATGCCTCCCCCATCAGTCTAGAGTCCCCTGAGAACTATTCTATGCCTCCCCCATCAGTTTAGGGTCTCTTGAGACCTGGGCTGTGCTTCTTCCATCACCTCAGGGCTCCCCAGGAGCTGAGCTATGCCTCTTCCATCAGTCTAGGGTCTTCTGAGAGCTGGACCATGCCTTCTCCATCAGTCTAGGGTTCTTAAGAGTTGAGCTGTGTCTCTCCCATCAGTCTGGGTCCCCTTAAGAGCTGAGCCATGCCTCTCCCATCAGTCTAGGGCCTTCTGAGAACAAGGCCATGCCTCCCCCATCAGTCTAGGGTCCCCTGAGAACTATTCCATGCCTCTCCCATCAGTCTAGGGCCCCCTGAGGGATGAGCTATGCCTTCCCCAGTAGTCTAGGGCCTTCTGAGAACTAGGCTATGCCTCCTCCATCAGTCTAGGGCCTTCTGACAGCTGGCCATGCCTCCCCCATCAGTCTAGGGCCCCCTAAGGGATGGGCTATGCCTCCTGCATTAGCCTAGGGTCCCCTGAGAGCTATTCCATCCCTCCTCCATCAGTCTAGGGTCTCTTGTGAGTCAGGCTATGTCTCTCATCAATCTGGGGACTCTCAATAGCTGGGTTATACTTCCCTCATCAGTCTAGGACCTTCTGAGAACTGGGTCATGCCTCCCTCATCAGTCTAGGGCCTTCTAAGGGATGGACTATGCCTCCCCCATTAGTCTAGGGCCTTCTGAGAACTGGGCCATGCCTCCCCTATCAGTCTTGGGTCCCCTGAAAGCTATTCCATGCCTCCCCCATCAGTCTAGGGCCCCCTGAGGGATAGACTATGCCTTCCCCATTAGTCTAGGGTCTTCTGAGAACTGGGCCATGCCTCCCCCATCAGTCTAGGGTCCCCTGAGAGCTATTCCATTCCTCCCCCATCAGTCTAGGGCCTCTTAAGAGCTGGATTATATCTCTTTCATCAGTCTAGGGTCTCTTGCGAGTCAGGCTGTGTCTCCCCTATCAGTCTAGGGCCTCTCAATAGCTGGGTTATACTTCCCTCATCAGTCTAGGGCATCCTGAGAGCTGGGCCTGCTTCCCCCATCAGTCCAGGGTCCCCTGAGAACTGGGCCATGCTTCCTCCATCAACCTAGGGTCTCCTGAGAGCTGGACCATGCCTCCCCCATCAGCCTAGGGTCTCTTGTGAGTCAGGCTGTGTCTCCCCCATCAGTCTAGGGCCTCTCAACAGCTGGGTTATACCTCCCTCATCAGTCTAGGGCCTTCTGAGAGCTGGGCCATGCCTCCCCCATCAATCTAGGGTCCCCTGAGAGCTGGGATATGCCTTCCTCATCAGTCTAGGGTCCCTCAAGAGCTGAGTTATACGTACTCCATCAGTCTAGGGTCCCCTGAGAGCTGGGCTATGCTGCCTCCATTACTCTAGGGCCTTCTGAGAACTGGGCCATGCCTCCCCATCAGTCTAGGGTCCCTGAGAATTAGGCCATGCCTCTCCCATCAGTCTAGGATCTCTTGAGAGCTGAGTTATGCCTCCCTCGCTTAGTCTAGGGTTCTTGAGAGCTGAGCTGTGCCTTCCTCATCAGTCTAAGGCTCCCCAAGAGCTGGGCTGTGCTTCCCCCCCTCAGTCTAGGGTCCCCTGCCTACTGGGCTGTGCCTCCTCTATCCCCCTGGGGTCCCCGGTCTTGCTCTACCCCCTTAGCTGAGCCCCCAGGGCTGCGGTGACATGCTCCTTCCCCAGGAAGCCCCTGCACCCAGTCCCCGCATGGCAGGCCTGAGATCTGGCTCTGGTGGGCCCCCCTCTGCCCCCAGTCCCTGCCATCTAGACGGAGGACCCGGCCGGAGGGGCCATGACCGCTGCAGCACCCCACCCCGCCCGGAGCTGCTGACTCGGAGAAAATGGAACAAAACAGCGGCGGGAGGAAGGGGGGCATTATTGTAAAAACAGCCCAGCCCGGCCGCGGGGGCCTCCTGGGCCCAGGGAGGAAACGAGCCGGCCTGCGGCCCCGCCAACTTGGACGCAGCCTCCATGAGTCACCGGCAGCAGGGAGCTTGGGCGGGGGGCTCCGGGGCCAGGGCCACGCAGCTGGGGTCAGTGTCGGTCCAAGCAGGGGCCGGGGCCACGGGGGGCGGCCAGAGCCTGAGTCAGCGCTCTGGGAGGCGGGCTGGGAGGGGTGGCCGCACGTGAGTCCATCCGGCCGGCCGGCCAGCAGGCTCGCTGGCGCCAGGGGTTTTGGGGACCCTCACCCTGAGACCTCTCCCCACTCCTGCTCCTGGGCTGAGCCCCTCCATGGGCTCACCTGCTCGGGGACCCCTGACCCGGGGCCCAACCACCAGCACACTGCTCTGCCCACGGGTGCAGGGCCAGGAGAGCTGGTTGGGTGGGGGTGGGGGGGACAGCTTACAGGGTCTCCTGCTCGGGCAGCTCTGGGGACTGGCCGCCTCTGTCCTCGTCCTGGGCCCGGAGCTGCCGGTCCCTCTCCCGGCGGCGCCGCTCCCGGGCGGCCTCCTCCTCATCTTCCACGCTCCACTGAGTGGTGAGCCTGGGGAGTAGCAAGACACAGTCACACCACTGCCCGCACCCTGCCAGTCCGGTCCAAGCAGGACTCTCCTGTCCGGGTCGTGTCCTTAAGGCAGATGTCATGTCATGAAGGTGCCCTCGGACCCAGGGGGCAGCTCCCAGGGCTCTGGAGGCCTGGGGACGGAGGGGCTCCTGTGTCCAGGCAAGCCCAGAGCCACCCAGTGCTGAATGAGACCCCCGTGTCCCCTCCACCGGCCAGGTTCCTTCAGCCTCATCAGAGCCAGGACCCAGACAGGCACAGTCCTAGGGCTGCAGAGGGCATGGGACAGGGCTGTTGGAGGGGCCTGAAGGCTGGTGCCCCACGTCCTACCTGAATCAAGGGACTGTGGCCTCGGCCAGTCAGGTGGTGCCAGGCCGGGCTGGGGTCTGGCCAGGGGCAGACCCAGCTAGGCAGCCACCTCGTCACCCAACCATCCCAGCTGGGATGCTCCCTCCTGCTCCCCAAGGGCCTGGCCTGTTGGAAGAAGGTGGCCCCTCAAAAGGGCCCAAAACCCACAGAAAAGGCTGCCTCCAGCCTGAGCCTGACCTCTCTCTGGGCTGTATCACAGATGAGGAAACTGAGGCCTGCATGAGAGAGCTTCCTCTCCCAGTGTCTGCTGACCTCATGGATTCTCAGGGTCCCTCACTCAGGACTGCATGAGGTGGGCCTGGGACCCTGGCCCTGGCCCAGCAGCTCTCATACCCTTGGTGTCCCGGGAGGGAGCTCCCCAGGCCTTGGCCACCGACATGGCCCTGTCACCCCAGTCTCCCTGGACCCCAAGAGGGGAGTCCTGGTCTCTGCTTTTGCAGGGGTCTCAATCCTCTCCTGCCGGTGTCCGCTGCCTGACCCTGCAGCCTGCTCCTCCTGCCTTGGCCAGGATGGCCGGCTCCATGGTCTCAGCAGCCCTGCCAGCCATGATCTAATCTCTCCTCAGTCCTCCCAGACAAAAGCCAGGCCTCTTCACGCCTCCCGCTTTGGGCCCACTCTCCCCACCACGGCCCCCCGGGGATCCCAGCCGTGCTCAGACCTCAGCACCCCGAGTCTGCCCACCCTCACTCCTCAGCACTGCCTCTGGCTCCCACCCCTGGGGCCCCGGGGAGCCTTTCCTGCCCCACACCTGGCTCCCATCCTGCTCCAGGGCCTCGGCTCAAAGCCATGGGGCCATGTTTTCTGGAGAGGTAGCACCCAGGGTGCTCTTGACTGTTGGGGACCTGGGGTCCGGGGCCTTGCCCACCATTCACACCGGCAGGCCCTCTGAATGGAGGGTGGGAGCAGGTGGGTACAGGGGGAGCTCGTGCTAGGTCTCTGGCTGCAGGATGGAGAGAGTGGGCCCAGTGGCCTTCTTGGGGGGCAGCCCCGGGGGCACCCTGGGAAGGATTCCTGGTCCTTCCTGACAAGATTGGGCATCTTGCTCCCTTTGCTCCCATGTCTCGGCTGCAAGTGCCTATGGGCATGTCTGTGTCGGCCAGTGGGCGGTGCGTGGGTGCTTGTGCATGACCAGGCGTGGTGTGGGTGGCCCCATCCGTGTACTTATGTCCACGGCCTCAGGCCCGCCCCATGCCCACTCTCAGGAACTCCCATGGGCGGTTTCTCCTGCTCCCCAGACCCTTCCACCAAAATCTGAGCACAGGCACCACACTGCGTCCCGTCACCCCTGACACAGATATGCACAGCACCTCTGGGGGCCGCTGTATGGCAATGTGTCCAGGCCACAGAAGCCCCATGCAGGCTGGTGCTCTGCAGAGACTCCCCCACGGACACGCACCGCGTCGCCGGGCCTCCCTCACACACACAGACGCACACGTCCTCACGTGTCCATGCTCCCAAACGCCCCACAGCACGTACATGCTTGCACACCCTCAGATGTCCACCTGCACACACAGACTCAGAAAACAAGGCGCGGGGCAGAATGGCGGAATGGCGGCACCCTGGTTCCTGGTGCTCCTGCCATCGCCCCAACAGTGGCCCGGGAGGGAGACTGAGGCATGTTTTCTGAGAGCAGCATCCCTAAGGAGCCGGCCCTCCGAGGGCCACCCTTTGCCACCTGCCGTCTGCCTGTGCTTCCCTGAACCTCCCCAGGGCAGGGTAGGGGTGCAGGGTAGGGGTCTCTGGGTGTCTCCCCCAGCCCCACGCGGGGAGACCCAGCGGCCTGAGGACAAGGAGTCCTCCCCCTCGCCTGCTCCCTCCGCCAGCCCCAGGATGTGAGTAATGCAGCCCCTCCTGGCCCCTCCCGTGACCTCACCCTCACTGTTCCACAGCTGGGCTCCGTTCTGGGAACTGAGAGGGGGCGGCTCTCCTGGGGTGGGGTGGGGGCCTCTGGCCTGGGAAAGGCGCCCCCCTTCCCCGGCCAGCAGCCCAGACCCCTTGGCAGGCTGAGCGGAGCTGTCAGGACACCGGCGATGCCCCCCCTCCGCCCCCGCCCCATGGCCCCTGGCTCAGCCCGAGTGCAGCTGTAAGGGATTTGCTGTTCCTTAGCAAATGCAATTAGGCTGTTTCCTGTGTCTGTTCTGGCTCCGAGCAGCCAAGGGTCCAGCCCCAGGGGCTGCGAGTGGGGCTCCGCACCCCCAGCAGCAGGCTCTGCCACGGGGCCTCGCCCCACTCACCAATGTGCGCAGACCCCGGCTTCCCCATTCTGGGTGGGGGTCCCCAAGTTCAGGGGCTGCCCCTGCTGGCCCCCGCTCGAGGCACCAGCCCCCTCTCTCCTCCCGCTGCAGCCCCTCCTGTCTCTCTACCAGGGTCCAAGGATGAGATGGTCCTGAGCCCGCCTGGCCGTCCCTGCCGTCTCACCTCCTTCCTCCTCCTTCCTGCCCCCCTGCCCCCCCTCCGGCCCTGCGCCTAGGGTTGGTCCCAGCTTGACTCTGCCCCCTGCAGGCGGATTGTGGGTCACCCCACCAGTCCTGGTGCCTAAAGGTCAGCCCAGAGTCATGGGGAGAGCTTGGCAGTGGAGGGGGCTCCCCGCCAGAGGAGTTCTTCCTTTAGGCCTACAGGGGACCCTCCTGGCCGCAGGTGTCCCCCACCACAGCGGGTAGAAGCTAGGAAGTGGGACCGGCACCCCACGGGGAGCAGGGAGCACAGGTCTCCGGTGGCCCGCCTCCCCAGGGTCTCCTACACTTCCACCGGGGTGGACACTTGCAGTGCGACTGGTCCCTTGAGTGGCCAGAGAGCCCATGAGCAAGGGACAGAGTGAGGGGCATGAGCTCACGGAGAGGCCTTCTTGTGTTGGCTTCCAGGGGTCCCCAACAACCAGAGAGCAGGCCCCCAAGGGCAGAGGTCGGGAGCCCTGTCAGGGAGCTTGGGGGAGGGCAGCTGTGGCTGGGCCACTTGGAGGGTGCCCCTTGCTGGTCAGGCAAGGCAGGGTCCTCCCTGTAGTGCAGGGAGGATCTGGGATCTGCAGGTGTGGCACTGCCAGGGTGCTGGCTGTCACTCATCCTCACAGAGAGGCAGAGGGTGCACCTGTAGGGGGGAGAGCCTGGAGTGGGTGGGGCAGCGGGAGGGGCACGCTGCTGCCCCGGGCCAGGGGTGCGGGTATGGGTGCTGCAGCTGCCGGGAACCTGGCTTCTCCACACCCCACCCGCCGCCCCTGGCTGGGGCCCAGCCCACCCTCCCGGCCATCCCCCTCCAGCAGCACCTTTCTGGGTGTGTCTCTGCCCCGCTGGGCATGGGGAGAGACAACCTCTTTCCTCGAAGGCACAGCCTGGGGGAGGGGGCCGGTAGACACTACCCCCCCCTCGCCCCCGGCAAGCCCAAACCCTGCCCAGAGGGAGCCCAGGAGGCCACCTCGAACTGAGGTCTGAAAGATGAGCCAGGGAGAGGGTCTGCAGAGGAGAGCCGAGAAGGCCAGGGACCCAAGAGCTCAGTGTGGCCACAGCCAGGGAGGGGCAGCTGTGGGCAGCTGGACAGGAGAGTCTCTGAGTCCCCAGGGGACAGCCCTGAGAGGTCCTGATCAGGCCTTCTGATTAGCATAGGGGGGCAGGAGGGGGGACGCAGGCGTCCTGGGGAGGTGGCGTGGGCAGACAGCAGCCTGTAGAGCTGCCACGTGTCTCCATCTGCCCCGCACCCCAGTGAGGGCTTGGGCAAGCAGAGTGTGGGGTACATGGGGACTCTCAGGGACATGGTCAGGAGGGCCTGCCAGTGAGCAGGGACCCAGGCCAAACTGGGGAGAGCCCGGGGGATCAGAAACCCCTAAGGGAGCTGGGGAGGCACCATCAGGGAGCAGGCCTGGGGGGCAGAGAAAGGCCTGGAGGGCCCCCTTCGTGTCTCCCTCCTCCCCCATGCTGGGTGTCCTAGGGGTTAGAGCTGCAGGGATGGGGATAGCCTGGGCCTTCACCCCACCCTGGGGCATGGGGGGAGCTTGGTGTCCCTGCTGAGTGCCCCATTCCACCCTGCTGCGCAGTCAGCCCTTCCTGACTCTCCCCTTCCTGACTCTCCCCTTTATGGTCCCTCCCAGGAGAGGCGGGGCAGGGTGGGGGCAGATTAGGTCTCTGGGAGACCTCCTGAGGAGGTCACCTCAGGAGGAGGGGCGGGGCCAGGGCATGGCTGTGGCTTTGGTCTTTCTGACATCCTTCCCAGGGTGATACTCCAGGTCCGGCCTCAGCTCCCCAGCTATAATAAGGGGTGCTGACATTGCCCAGCCAGGTGTGGACTGAGACCCCTCTCTGGGCCACCCTAACTCCTGCTTCCTCTTGGGGGTGCTGTTGGCAGACCTGGGCCCCCCAAAAGGGAAGCTGGCCCACACCCCACCCCACATCCCTCCTGGCCCTGCTGGCAGGTCACAGCTGCAAAGCCTTCCCAGAGGAGGGGACATCTGCCTGCAAAGCTGGCTTCCCCACCATCCCAGGGGGTTGGTACCCCAAAAGGCATAGGCCAGGGGCACAGGCTGATCCAGGAGACATGGGGCTCAGCAGCAGCCTCTGGGAGCCCACAGCTGGCCAGACAGAGGCCAACCCTGTGATGACATCCACGTACCACACGTGCCAGCCCAGGGCATCATACAGCAGCCCCGAGAGCAGGGCTCTAGCTCCTTCTCAGCCCCTGGGGAGATTCTGGGCTCTCCGAACCCTGCCTCAGGGGAGAGGGAGCAAAGGTCCAAGCAGCCTGTCTGCTGGCATCTTTCCATCCACATGAGCCTTGAGCCCCCAGGCAGAAGGGGTGTCCCCTTCCCACCACGAGGCCGGCCCCTCCTTCATTAGTGTCCTCTCCATAGGGCCCTGGCCGAGCCTCTTTGTCCAGCAGCCCCTCCTCTTTCCCCGGTAGGGCAGCACTTGGGGGCCTCTTATTTGGGGGAACCCCGAGCTCCCCCACATAGCCCCCAAAGCCAAGGAATCCCCCTTCTGCCCGTCTTTCCTGGCCGACCACAGGGGCAGACTATTGAGGGTAGTGCTCTGTGGTCACCAGGGACCCCTCAGGAGCACTGGTGCCAGGCCCTGCTCCACCTGAGATCCCCATCCCTGGCCTCAGAATGCCACCTGGCTCTCACCCCACTTGGGGGGCACCATCACCCCTGCGGATGGCCAAAGACGGGCTGGAAGGTCTCCTCCCAGGAAGGGGAGGCAGCACCCACAGCCACCACAGCCACCATCTCCAGCCTCCCTCCCTGAGCTAGCTGGGCTCCTGGTCCCCCTTGATGACACCCTGATGTCTACAGCCGGCTCAGGTCTGCAGTCCAGCCCTCTGCGCATAGGCCTGGGCTGGCCTGTCCCCCCATGCGTCCCTCCCCTCAGCCTCTGGCTCCTCCCCTCCCTCCCTGAGCCAGCCCTCTGTCCTGCCAGGTACTGAGGGCCCACACACAGCCAGGTCCCTGCCCTCTGGGACCCTAGGGGCCGACCCCAAGCAAGGCTCAGGGACCACAGAGGAGGGCCCCATTCTGAACCAGGGGGAGTAGCCTGCAGGAAGTGCCCCCAGGGCAGGGGCGCCCATGCCTGTGCCCGGCCTGGCAGGACGGGGGACGCGGTGGGCAGACAGACGCCCATCAGAGAGGGTGGCGCAGCAAATTGGCGCGCGGGCGTCCCTACCCCTTCCTTCTGCTCTGTCGCCCCCCACCACCCCCTAGGTCCAGATGTAAACCCCACACCCCTCCCAGGGCAGCATGGTCCCAGCACACCCCACGTGGGTGCCCCTTGGGAGTCATCTGTCCCTGTGGCCACATCCTGCTCCAGCCCCGCCAGGCCCCAGCCCTGCCCCAGGCCCCTGACTGCTGCCTGGTCACTGGCTACCCCCCCCACCCCCCCGCCATCCTCACGTGTGTGAGCTGCCCCTGCTATAGTGTCCTGGCCAGACCGGTCCCTCCCGTGAGTGCCCTGGGCAACGCCCAGACCCCAGCCTCCGGCCACAACCGTCACCCCAGACCAGCCATGTGCAACTGCCGGGACCCTTGAAGGCTCTGGGGGGCCAGCCTCCCAAGGCCAGTCAGGGCAGCCGCAGCCCAGACCCACCCATCACATCACCGGCCCCCAAGGCATCCAGGCTGGGAGGGCGGACCCTCATCGTCCGCTCCAGTGGCCCAAAGGGAAGTGGGGACTCACTGCTGCTCGGGGGCCCACACCCTGGCAGACGGCTCCAACCTGAGGGAGATGGAGTCTATGTCCCCAAAGCCTTCCCAGGGGGGCTTTGCCCGCTCAGGAGTGGCTACAGCCTGGCTCCACAGAGCACCGACCTGGGGGCCCCGAGGACCTCTGGACCCCAGGCCGCTCTCTCCCAGGCCTCCCCTTGGTGCACAGAGGCTGGTCGGGGACCGTCCACTTCCACCCCACAGTAGGGGATCCAGAACCAAGCTTGAGTCCTGCTGGCTGGTCCATTACCTCCCTGTTGCTGGGCGTCCTACCTCCTATGATGTGCTCCGTGCTCAGCCTCTTGCCCTGGACCCTGTGGGCCTGGGGTCAGAGGTCCAGGCCCCGCTCTCTCCAGGTGAGGCTGCTTGTGGGACTCCGGCGTGGCTGTGAGCGGCACCAGCCCTGTGCCCCTCTTCCCTCTGCCCTACGCACTGCGCTCGCCACGCAGTCCTCCTGCGAGTCCCTGACCACAGCGCCGCAGGGGTCTGGGCCAAGTGTCGCGGCTGCCCAGGAGGCTGCCCGGCCCCGGCCCCGGCCCCTCCCCAAGCCGCATCCTTCGCGGCAGCGACTCGCCCCTGCCCCCTGCCCCGCCTGTGCGGTGCTCGGGCCCACCTCGGGGCCACACGGCAGACTGACCGCGGGGTGCCCCTGCCTCACCTCCGGGTCCGACCCAGGCTCCTCTCGGCGCCGGCCGGCCCTCTGGGGGAGCCCGTCACTCCCGAGCCAGGCTGGGCGGCCTGGCACAGCTCTAGCACTGCTCATGGGCCAGGCTTTGGCACGTTCCGGGACACGCGACCGGTGGCTGGCACCAGCTAGAGCCTCTGCCGCCCTCCCCCTCGTCCTGCCCGCTCGTACCCGGGTGGTTCTTCCTCAGCCCCGGGGTCCCGGGCACGGCGCTCCTCCTCAGTCCCACCCCGGGGTCTCAGAACCTGGATGCCCCCACGGCGGGAGTCACAGCCTGGCCTCCAACAGTCGGCTGCGGGCTCCCAGCTCTGCACACCCCCCAGCTCTGCCCCCCGGCTCTCCCCCCCAGCCTGCCCCCCAGCTCTCCCCACCCGGCTCTGCATCCCCAGCTCTGCCGCCCCCACCCCGGGCTCTGCACATCCCCCACCCGGCTCTGCCCCTCCAACTCCCTCCCCCCTCGGCTATGCACCCCCAGCTCTGCCTTCCGGCTCTGCACATCCCCCCAGCTCTGTCCCCCCAGCTCTGCACCCCTGGCTCTGCCCCCTCCCCGGCTCTGCCCCCCCAACTCTCCCCCAGCTCTGCCCCTCAGCTCTCATATCCCCCCAGCTCTGCCCCTGGCTCTGCACCCCTGGCTCTGCACCCCCAGCTCTGCTCCACCTGGCTCTGCCTTCCCCAGCTCTGCAGCCCCTGGCTCTGCACCCCTCGGCTCTGTCCCCCGACTCTGCCCCCCTGGCTCTGCACCCCCAGGCCCCGAGTGTGCGGAGCAGCCCAACCCTCCGCCTGATGCTGCTGGAGCCCTGGGTGCCCTGCCTGCCCCCCACCCCGGCCCCTCCTCTGAGGTGCTCCTCACTGCCGCCCGCCCCCATGGAGCATCTGGGGAGTGCTGGGGGTGGGCCTGAGGAGCCGGGGCGGTGCCACAGGACTAGCCTTGATCAGTGTCCTCGTGCCCCCCCCTGCCTTGTGTCCTGTGATTCCCCAGAACCCTCTCCCACCTGCCCCCCAGGCCTCAAACCTCCCTGAGCCTCAGCTCCCTAGGCACAATAATGGGTACACGGGCTGGCCTTGGGATGGTGTACTGGCCGAGGTCGGGTAGGACTTGCCCAGGTCACTGTCCCTGAGGACCCTGCCCAGAGCTGGGGGCTATGTGACCCCTCACGGCTGGCCTGTGGCTCCTGCGGTTGCCCCATTACAGGAGAGGATGCAGAATGGAGTGGGGTGGCATCCGACCTGGGGCTCCCCCAGCCGCCAGGGAAGGCACATTGGGGTTTTAGCTCCATGGCTCCCAAAGGCTGGCGCAGGGTGGCAGGAGGGTCGGGTGGGGAGAGCGTGCATCCCGCTGTGCGGCCCCAACCCCGGTGCACGAGTCCCCCTCTGCACTCTCTGTCCTTCCTCCCCGTGGGGGTTCTCTCTCGGCCCTTGCTTGGCCTCTTGGCCTTCCCTCCCTCCTTTCTGGCTGGTGCCTCCTCCCATCTCTGCGGTGGGCCAGGAGTGGGCAGTAGACGGGGCCGCCCCACCTCCCACACTCAGCACCCACACCACCTGGCCGTCGGGGCCTCCTCCCCTCTGCTGCTGGGGACAGTGGGACAGATGGTGCAGAGTGAACAGCCCGGGAAGGACAGGGTGGGAGGGGACATGTGGGAGGAGACACATAGGATGGACACTGTGGGAGGGGACACATGGGAGGAGACACATGGGATAGACAGCATGGGAGGGGACACTGTGGGAGGGGACACTGTGGGAGGGGACACATGGGAGGAGACACATGGGAGGAGACACATGGGATAGACACCGTGGGAGGGGACACTGTGGGAGGGGACAGTGTGGAACAGACAGTGTGGGATGGACAGTATAGGACGGACAGTGTGGGAGTGGACACGTGGGAGGGGCTGCCGAGCCTCCACAGCACCCACGCCCCTGGAGCACCCCATGTCTGCCCTGTCCATCCCTTCTCTTTGTTGTTTTCCCTCCACTTCTCCTTCCTATTGGCCATCATCCCATTCCCTTGTCCCATCGAGTCCTGTCTCTTCTGTCCCCCTCCTATCCCTGTCTGTCCCATTGTTTCCCACCCCATCCCCATCCTACTCTTGTCCCTGTCTCCCTCCTATCTTGTCCTGTCATTCTATTCCCATCACTGTCCCTGTCCTGTCCGCATTCCATCCTGTCCCCATCCTACCCCCGTCCTGTCCCTATCTGATCCCCATCCCATCCTGTCCTGTTCCCATTCCATCTTGTCCCTGTCCTCGTATTTACCTCTCCCTGTCCCTGTCCGCATCCTATTTGCATCCCATCCTATCCTGTCCCCATCCCTGTCCCCATCCTGCCCTATCTAATCCCCAATCCATCTTGCCCTGTCCCCATCCCATCTGTCCCTGTCCTCATCCTGTCCCTCTTCCTGTCCCCATCCTATCCCCATCCCATCCTGCCCTGTCCCTGACCTTTTTCTGTCCTTTCCCTATTCCCGTCCTGTCCCTCTCCCCATCCCTGTCCCCATCCTGCTCTATCTGATCCCCATCCCGTCTCTGTCCCCATCCTATTCCCATCCCATCCTGCCCTGTGCCCATCCTATCCCTGTTCCCATCTCTTCCCTGTCCCTTCCCTGTCCCTGCACACCCTCTTTCTGCCCTCATGGGGACCCCTCGTCCCTCACCCCCTCTTCTTTGTCCTGCTTCACTCTCTCACTTTTTTTCTCTCTCTTTATCTCTTCCTCCCCCCACACCTGCTAGGAGGTATTTTGGGAGCGTCTCACAGCCTGCTGGGCACACGGCCCCCTGGCTCCCAGCCTCACCTCAAGCCCACCTCAGGACCTCTCCCTTCCTAGGTGGGCAGCACCCTCCCCACCTCGTTCTCACCTTCCAGGGCCCGCGAACCAATCCCACGCTCTCCCTGTCCCCGGGGGCTGCCCAGGGCTTCCCCCAGCCCCAGCTCACACTTGCCCCAGGACACCTGTGTAGGTTGGACCCCAGCCACCAACCTGTGCTGAGCCACTCTGAGATAGACGAGGTGCTCCTGGGAGCCATGCCCTCTCCGGCCACCCTTCAGGGCCCAGGAGCCACGGGGTGCCCTCTCGAAGCTCCGGTAGGGGCTTGGCGGGGGCAAGTCCTCAGGTGCCTGGTGCACCCAGGCTGCTGCTCGCTCACCGCCCTGTCCTGCTCCGGTTCGCAGGATGGGACTGCAGCCTGAACCTCAGTGCTCTGGGCTCCGGCCCTGACGCCCTGCCCAGGGGGCTGGGCCACTCAGTCCCCGCACCCCCGCGATGCCAGCTCGCCGGGGTTCCTGGCGCAGCTCTGGCCGACAGACTGCCTGGTCCCAGGGCAGCACCACCCACCAGACACCCAGGCTCTGCCAGGGCGAGGGCCAGCCCCCCTCCCATCTGGGGCCCTGGGTGGGCCCGAGGCAGCCACGCCCCTTTGGACACTGGTTTGGAGGCCTGGCTCCCCCCCTCCGCCGCCACCCGCCCTGCCGCCACCGCCTCTTTGGGCTGGCCCATCCTTTGCCCTGCTGGCCACACCAGGGTCCCCAGAGGCCTCCCAGACCTGGCTGCCCAGGGTGGGAGGCCAGGCACGGAGACTGCCGTCATGCCTGCGGTGGATGTGTGCCCAGAGCGGCGGGCAGAGGGGCTTCACCAGGGCTCCCCCGGCCCACCGAGCCTCTCCAGGGGGACTGGGGTCCCGAATACCAAGAGACACTGCAGGGTGACCCCTGCAGCCCCTTCGGTCTGTGCCAGCCAAGCCCCCGCTCCACAAAGCCAGGCCCCCAAAGACCATTCAACCAGGTGGGCGGCCCAGAATCCGGGAGGTGAGGGGCTCAGGGTCCCCTTGCTGCCCCCAGCTCACTCCTAACATCAGCCTGGCCCAAGCTGTCGATCACCCAGGGGCATAGGAGGGAACCGCGTGGGGAGGGACGGAGCCGGCCTGGGGGCACTGCAGAGGAGGGTCCCTGGCCGTTCCTGCCACCTGAAGCGTCTTCCTAGGCTCTGACAGCTGGTGAGGACCCACATGGGCAGCCACAGAGATGGTGCCAAGGTTAGAGGGTGCTACGGGTGGGCACGGGGACAAGTCCCCCCTCCTGGGCCCGTTTTTAATGGACTTAAACTGGATTCAATTTACACCCGGCCCTGCTGGCTTCCACATGAGCTTGTCACTAAGAGACGCCGCACCCTGCCCCTGGCGTCCCCCTTCCCACCCCACACCCAGGCGGCCCCCCAGCGAAGTGGGGAGACGGTGGGCGCGGGTGCCCCAGGGCAAGTCACCAGCCTCACTGAGCCTGGCTTTCTGTCCGTCAAATAGGCACACAGGGCCGTTTGCCCGGGCTTCAGGAAGCGCGGCCTGTGAAATGCAGGACAGGTGCTGATGTCAGGGAGGGTGGCAGGGATGCCAGTGGCCACCTGGCCACCTGTGGGTGGCTCACACCTGTGAGCGTCACCATGTGAGTTGTGTGGTTCGCTCACCACAGCTGGACCGGACCCCCTGGTGTTATTCTCTGGGAGACTCTCTCTCACCTGCCCCCCACCTGGCCCCCCAGCCGCAGGACTTCGTGGGGAGCTCAAAGGGATGCTTCCTTCTCTCTCTGGCCCACTGGCCTCTGCAGGGCCTCTGGGTGCCCAGCACTTGCTCCCCCCGTGGACTCTATGACTGTCCTCCTGGGCCTCAGTTTCCCCATTTGTTAAGCAGCACTGATGAGCCTCTGGGATTGACCCGGGCACCACTGAGTCCTTTCTGGAGGGGGACCAGAGCAGTGACTGCTGGGAGGACACATCCCAACTGGGCAGGAGGAGGAGCCCTGCCCGAGGGTCCCCTGGTTAGCAAGGCCAGGACTCAACAGGTGTGAAGCTCAGGAACTGACTCGCAGGCTCACCTCATGAATGGACAGGGTGGGGCTGCAAGGGAGCATGGCCCGCGGGGGCCCCATACCCAGCTGCTGGTCCCAACACCGAGGGGTGGCCCTTGGGCTGTGCCTGGGTGGGGCCAGGGGCGAGCTGTCACTCAGGGTCTGAGGGCCCCAACCAGACAGAGCTGAGGGGCCCAGGGCTGCTCTCAGCCCACCTGAACACCTTGTCTCTCCTCCCTCCCAGAATCAGGACGTGGGTACAGCTGGGGATGCTGACATGCCTGTCCCTCCCTCCAGGAGCATGCAGTCTGCAGCATGCTCCGGGCCGTCGAAGGAGAAGCCAAAGCAGGCTGCATGGAGGAGGCAGTATTTCAGCTGGACCTTAGATGCCTGGAAGGGTAGAGGAGGAGGAAGGGCATTGCAGGTGGCTCAGAGTGATGTGATGAGCAGCCTGTGGCATGGCTCTGAGCCCGCCTCTGGCCTTTTGCTTCTGCTCTCTCTCTCCTCCTCTTCCAGGTATAGGTACCACCATGCCACTGCTTTACAAAGGAGGAAACTGAGGCCCAGAGATGCTAGGGTCCTGGCCCAAAAGCCTGAGATGCTGGAGCCAGGGGTCCAGCCCAGGGACGACCTGACTCTGAGGCCCAAGCACTCACCATGGCCCCGCAGCACCTCCCATGCAGGGCTGGTGCTCTAAGGGGGCTGGTGAATGTGGCCGCAAAGTCCTGCGTCATCATCTGTAAAGCAAGGGGTGACAGGGTGGTCGCCAGGGGCCAGCGGGAGCTCAGGCGAGGCCCAGGGAGCAGGGCTGAGGACCCACTTCCCGCAGCGGGCCTGGGCAGAGGCCCCCGGACCAGGGGAAGGTGCCCGGGGAGAGCAGCCCTGCCCAGGCCGGCGGGCTGGTGCGCAGGAGGGAAGCAGAGCGCACAGGGCCGCTGGGCGGGAGGACGACACGGCCTCCTGCACACCCGCGCACCTGTGCCACAGCCCCCCGCCTGCCCGGGGTGCCCGGCCCTGCCCGCCCTGCCCCCGCCTGGGCCAGGGCACCTACCTCACCAGCTTCTCCAGGCCCCGTTGGCTGGAACTCCTCCTCAGGAGGGCCGAGCCGCTCATGCTGCTGGCGGCCCCGCCGGCCGGCGACCTGGCCTGACCCCAGCCCTGGGGACGCTGCTGCTCCTTCTTCAAAGGCCGCCGGCCTCTGTCTGCTGGCCTCCCCCTGCTCCTCCTCCTGCCACCAGGACCCCTCTCCCCCTCCTCTCTCCTTTCTCTCCCGGCCCCCGCCTTCGCGCCCTTGTCTGTGTCCCTGGATCTGCGCTGTCTCCCCGTCTGTCGTCTGTCGTCTGTCTGGCCGTCTGGGCTCTCTGGCTGACGCCCCCTCCCCGTTGGCTCACCCCGTCTCCCTGTCTGTGGCCTGCTCTGTCCACCCTGGGCCCTCTGGCCCCGGTAGGGGCGGGGGGGGGCCTCCTGGGCCGGCTCCCCGCTAGTTGCCCCCCGGGCGTCTGGGTGCCCGTCTGTCCCCGTCTGGACGGCCTCACGGACTCTGTGGGTCTCTCCTTCAGGACGTTTAGCAGCTGCTTCCCTTTTGTTCCCCCCAGCCCCCCTCTCCCCCCTCGGCCTCCTCCCCCTCCCCCTCCCCCTCCTTCCGAGACTAGTAAAAATGTCAGAGAGAAAACCCTCCAGCCCCGCAGCCCTGGGGCTTAGCAGGACCTCAGCGGCCTGGGACGGGCACAGTCTCCCCTCGGCGGCCGGCGCCCCGGCCTCACTCCACTCTCCCCCTGCAGCTCATCCCCACCACTTGCGGGGCATCCAGCCCCCCCCATCTGCCTCTCCATCCCTTTGTGCCTCTCCCCTCACCCTGGGCCTGCCCTGGCCAGCCCTCTGGCCCTCCTCTTGTCCTCGCCTTTCTGGATCTCTTGGGTCAAGCCCCCCCTGCCCTGCCCTGCCCCCCCCAGCCTAGCCCTCTGCTCCCTCCCTGCAGGCCCCCAGACCCTCCCTGCTCCCACACTCAGACCCTGTCTCCTCTCCTCTCCCTCTGTGTCTCTCTCTGCCCCTATCTCTGTGCCCCTCCCTCCCCCTCCCGCCCTCCCCCTCCTTTCCTCTCCCCTCCCTTCCTCTTCTCCCTCTCTCCCCTCCCTCCCTCCCCCTCCTTCCCTCCCCTCCCTCCTGGTTCTCCAGTTTTCCCCTGTTTATGCCCAGCTCTCTGCTCCACTTATCACCTCGAGGGGGAATCCTCTCTGCTCCCCCAGTGGGGAGGCTGCTGCCCCCCCGAGCACATGCCTGGCCACACTGGAAGGTCAGAGCAGAGAGACCCCCAAGGCACAGACTAACACGGCCTGCCCTGTTGGGTAGCAGAGAGCACGCTCCCAGGGTGGCTGGTGGGCACAAGGTCAGTATGGTGCCCTGGCCGGCGGGCCCCCTGCCCCCTGTGCTCTGGCCAAGGCCTGGGAGGTGCAGCCCAGCCCACTGTTCCTCCGGTTGGGCTTAGTCGCCATGACTCACTGGAGAACGCTCGCGGGCGAGTGACCGGACAAGGCGGGTACTGGACTCATGTCTGCAGGGCGTCACCGAGCCCAGCTCAGTGCCCAGCAGTTATGTCCAGCAGCTTGCCCGGCTCACAACCCTCACAGCCACCGCACCTAGGTCCTGTGTGGGGAAACCGAGGCTCAGACAGGTATCCAAGTTTGCAGAGCTGGGGCTGACGGAGCCGGAACCATGAGCCCGTGTGCTGACTGCCTGCCCAGACCGCCCTCCATCCCCCATAGCACAGAGGAACGGCCCCTCTCACTTCCCCAGCTAGCATGGCCTCAGGCTAGGCCAGGGGACCAGGGCTGAGAGCACCTGGGGGATGCAAGGCTGGACCAGGGGAGGCTAAGGTCAGGTAGGCAAGCATTGCACCCATAGTCACTGTGCAGGCCGTGCGTGGCGCAGTGGCAGCCACATGGGCCCATAGCTCAGATCCGCAGTGACTCAGGTGGTGGCTGGCTGGCACAGCCTTGTGGGGGTCACGAAGTCTGGCTCTGATTCCTCCCTCACCCTCCACATACCAGGTGGGGTCCTGTGGCCAGTCCTGGAGGGGAGCTCACAGCTATCCCCTCCCACAACCCTGGGGGCAGCCAGAGAATGTGGGGTTGTGCCACAGAAGCAAAGGTGCCCACCAACCATCCCCAGCATCCATCCAGAGCTGCAGATGCCTCAAGATTCTAGTGGAACACGGAGGAGGGAAAGGGGAGCAGGACCACCAGGTTGGCCCTCAGGTTGAGCCAGATCACCCAGAGGAGGTGAGCCTGTGCCTCATTTCCATCTTAATCTGTGCATCTCCCCCTTGCCTCTTGTTCTTGGATCTGGAATCCCAGTCAGAGAGAGCCAGAAGGAAACGTGCCAAAGCATATTTTTGTTCAAAAGAAGGAAAAATTTCACCCATCACCCATCTATCATCCATCCATCAACTCATTACCCATCCACCCATCATCCATTTATTATCCACCATTCATCCACCCACCTATCTGTCCACTCCCCATCCATCCATTCTCCCATTCATCATCTACCCATCCACCCATCTACCCATTAACCAACCATCCATCCCATCCATTCATTTGCTCACCCATCCATCATCCGTCAACCCTTTATCCACCCACCCATCCATTCATCTATTCACCTTCCATCTATTCATTCACCCATTCATCATATATCCATCCATCCATCCATCCATTCATCCATCCATCCATCCATCCACTCATTAACCACCCACCCATCCATCATCCATCATCTATTCATTTACCCACCCATCCATCCATTCACCCATTCATCATCTATCCATCCATCCACCCACCTACCCACCCATCCGTCCATCATCCAACTATCATCTACCTATCCATCCATCCATTTTCCATTCATCATCCCATCCATCTAACTATCTATCCACCCATCCACCCACCCATCCATCCATCTGTCCACCCTCCATCCATCCATTCATCATCTATCCACCCATCTATCTATCCATGCATTTATCCATCTATCCATTAACCACCCATTTATCCATCAACCATCTATCATCCATCCATTCGTCCATCCATTCATCCATTCACCAATTCACATATCCATCCATCATCCATTTATCATCCATCCATCCATCCATCACCCATTCACCCATCCCTCCATTCATCATCTATCATCTATCCATTCATCCACCCATTTTCCATCCATTATCCTCCCATCCATCCATCCACCCACCCACCCATTCATCCATCATCCATCTATCCATCCATCCACCCATTCATCCAATCATCCATCCATCTACCCATTCTTCCATCCATCTGGCTATTGATCCAGTCATCTGTCCACCCCCATCCATCCATTCACTCATTTATCATTTATCCATCCATCCATCTACCCATTAACCAACCATTCAGTCATCATCCATCCATCCATTCATCCATCCATCTACTCACCCATCCATCCATCATTCATCTATCATCTATCTATTCATCCATCCACCCATCCAAACATCTGTCCACCCCATCCATTCATTCACCCATTCATCATCTATCCATCCATCCATCTACCCATTAACCAATCATCCATCCATCACCCATATATCACTCATCCATCCATCCATTCATCCATTCACATATCCATCATCCATCCATCCATTCATTCACCCACCCATCCATCATCCATCTATCCATCCTCCATTTATCCACTCATTCATCCATCCTCCCTATATAGTTATCTGTCTTTCCATGCATCATTATTAATCCATCAACTTCTCAGGATATGTATCCATTCAATCATCCATATAAACACAATATATCCTTCCATCAATCCATTCAAGCATTTATCAATACATATATACCCATGTCTATTCATCTCTCTTTACATTTCTTCATTGAGCAAGTATCCACCCATCTATTCATCCACATACTCATCCATCCCTCCATGCATCCATTCACTTCCGACACCCACTCATCCATCTGTTTATCTAAATGTCATAATACATATAAAACACTTAGAAGAACCACTCAGCTAGCCATTCCACCCACTGGAAACATAATTATCACTAAATATATAATAATTACTCTTATGTATATATTCAACCACCAATTTGTGTATCTATTTGCCTAGCTATCCAACCAGTGAGCTGTTTATTCTTTAAAACATTCTTCTATCTCTCAAAATATTTTTTGTCCTTACTTTCATTCATCTCTCCAAATATTTTACTACTGATCAATCATATTCACACACACATTCAAATATCTGTCCATCCATCCATATGTCCATCCATCTTCCCATCTAGCAAGCCATGTATATGTGCATAAATTCATACATGTTTATCTTTCCATATATATATTTGCCCATTACTTTGCCCATTAAGCCATTCAAATGAGTTAAAACTTAAAATAGTTGCTGCAACCTAGTAAGCCTTCCATAAAGATCACTATTATTTTTATCTATACATTCACTCATCCGTATCTCATCCAACTATCAATTTATTATATTTATCTTATTATAACTCCATTTATAACAATTTATAACATCATAAATAACAATTTATTATAACTCCATTTATATTCATATATTTATTCATCTATCCATATATTTTTCAACAAACTTATTGAACACTTACTGTACCCACTTTTTAGGTACTGCAGATTTAGCATTAACAAAACCATGCTCTCACAAGGCTGACACTTTAGCTGGAGCAACAACAAAAATAAACAAATAAGTACATACTGTAATATATCAAATGGTGATAAAACTATAGTTTTATATAGATAAAACTATAGATAATGGTGATAAAACTATAATTCAGGGCGGGAGGATATGGAGTCTTGGCAGAGATTGATATTTTACATATGATAGTCAAAGAAAGCCTCATAGAAAGGAATAATCTTTTCCTTATTTGAAAAGAAACTTGAGAAATATTTAAGATAGCTATATACACTGGTAGGAGGAAGTGTTCTAGAAAGAGAGAAGAGTGAGTGTAAAATTCCTGGCGTAGGTGCTTCTCTATTCATCAATCTGCCTCTTCAATAGTTTATCCAGCACCAATCATATGTCTGTTTACTATCATATTTCTATTTATCTATCACTTCCTGTATTTCTCAGTCTGTCCATCTAAAATCAACCCATTAACCATATCCATCCACATGTCTTGATAAACTTCTATTAGTCTATCCAATCATTTATTTGTCAGCATTCCATCAATTTACCCATCAGCGTACCCATACTTCCATTCCATATGTCCATTCACCAGTTAATCCATCCATCCACCCACCCATCTATCCATCCCTCTGTCCACCCATCTACCCATTCACTCAACCAATTATCCAACCATCCATCCACATATCTATCCATCTGTCCATCATCCATCTATTCATTCATTCACCCATCTACTCATCCACCACCCATCACCCTTCCACCCACTCATCCATCTCTCCATCCATCACCCACCTATTCATCCATCCATCCATCTATCCATCATCCAACCACACATCCATTTACCCATCCATCCTCCCATCCATTCACTCATCTATCCATCTACACATCCATCCATCTCCATTCATCCATCCACCCATTCATCCCATCTACTCATCCACCCGTCTATCCATCTCTCTACCTATATCCACTCATCCATCCATCTGTCCATCAATCATCCAGCTAGCCAGCTGTTCCTTCCTTTAGGCACTTTTCTTTCATTCATACTTTTCTCCATCATTAAGTCTTTTAGCTTTTTCTTTCTTCATGTGTGATAACCTTGTAGCTCAAGAAGATAAAAGAGAAGACAAGCTCTTCATGTCCCAGTAGGCTGAGCATTACAGCAGAACCTAAATAGAGGCTGAAGAAGTAGGAATCTGTCTTCTTGCTCAAACATTCTCAACACACACACTCTCAACAAAGCAGTATCCCAATGAAACATGCAACAGGCAGTGGAGCCCAGGTGTGGGTGGGAAGAGAGGGTAAGGAGGTGGCCTCCATGGCTCCTGAGGTGACCCTGGATAGAGAAATGTCCCTGACTTACAGAGAAGGCAGCCTCCAAATGCCCTGAGCCCTTATCTGTCTTATGTGGCTCTCAGCCCAGCAAAGGGAGAGGGGCCAGGGTAGTGGGGTGGTGGGTGTTGTGAGGAAGGTGAGATTGGGTTGGGGATGAGACTGAAAGACTGAAGTTTCTTTCTAGGTTCCTCCAAAATCAACTGGCTAGATTCATCTGTCCTATTTCTCTTTTGAGGGCAGGTAGCTGGGGGAGGAAGAGAAGACACCCTTTGGTTACCTCAGAAGCAACGCCACAAAAATAGCCAGTTACATCCAGGAAGAGGCATAGACATCTGTGAGAAGTGGGAAGGAGCAGCCTCTGAGATCCCGCCTGACAGGCACAGAGCAGGGCAGTGACCCTCCCCTCTTCCTCCCACACAGCTTGTGCACAGCTGAGGAAGCTGAGGCTTGAGGTGGGCGGAGAACCTGCTACTTCCCCCCACTCCTGTCATACCCCGTACTCCTGCTGTCTTTTGTGTGTCCACACAGCTGCCTGTACTGCAGGCTCCAAGGCCCAAGTCTCTCCCACTCCTGCCAGGGGATGTGGGTGCCTCGGAGGGCACCGTAGGCAGGCTCTGAGTTCCCAGATAGCCCCTCCTTCCCAGCCAGTAGGACGAGACAGTGGTCCCTACCCCACCCCACCCACTCCCAGTTTCCCAGCTTGGAGGCAGTTAGCAGATGGAGTTTGGAGACAGTTGGCCTGGCCTCAGGAAAGGATGAGGGGCTTTCCTCCCCACCTCCCACCTCTACCTCTTATCTGCCTGTGTCTGGCACCACACAGCTATACTGGCCAGCAGGCTTAGGAGGCCTGATTTCCTCAATTTCCTAATCTCCTGGCCACCCTATACCCCACATAGGCCCTCAGCCCCTCTCTCCAGCTTCATGGGAGTGAGGTAGGGGCAGGGGCTGAGGGCCAGTGGCTGTGTACTCCCACCTACCAAAGGTTTGAGAACTCCCTTTGCTGGTTGCCCTCGATCCCCAACCTCCAAGAAGGTGTTAGAAGCCCCTGGAAAGAGGATTTCTTGGGAGAGAAGCTTCTAGAATGAATCAGATTATTCTGACATTGCCATGTCCCATTCCTATCTTTGGGGAGGTCCCTGGAGCTGTCTTCTTAGCTATGCCCTATTCTGGATAGTTTCCAGGAGGCACCTCCTTCGCCCTGGTGGGAACCCGCAGGTGCAGAGCCATCCACAGGGCTATGTGGTGTTACTGAGCGACTCCAAGGGGCAGCCCAGGCACCCTGGGTCCCCTGAGGCCTTGTCAGGTCCCCAGAACCCTGATTGTGAGCCTGCAGGGGACACAGGTCCCCCAGAGAGGGTCCCTACAGGCCAGCATTGTTAGGAGACACACCGAGCTAGGGCCAGCCAGCATCCCTCCAGGCTGGGGACAGTGCCTCTCAACAGCACACTCAGCCCTTCTAAGCCTTGGTTTTTCCCTATGAAGTACCTCACTGGCTATGAAAAGAGCTGATGAAGTCTGGCACACGGGGAAACTGAGGCTCACTTGTCCCAGAAAGAGGTGCTGAACGTGGTCCTGGGACCCCGTGCCTCTCCCCCAGGCCCTGGGAACTCAGACCCCAGGAGATCACAGCCCAAGTTCTCAGCCAAGCTGCTGGAACCCTCATCTTCCTGACCCAGGGCTCTCCATAACTCTGGCACCCTCTGAGGGAAACTGAGCCAGGGGCAGGCTAGTGGGGTCGTGCATTGGTCCACATTGCCACCCCGCCTGGTGCCTGCCCCTTTCTGGTCCCTGAGACACTCCTGGCACTGCCCCCGTGTGGCTCCTGTGTTTTGTTTTTATGAGAAGGCAGATGGGGACCAGGGAGGGAGGGGCCAGGATGCAGGGGAGGATTTCCGGCTTCCTGAATCAGCAGGGCTGGGGGCTGCAATGTCCCGGAGTGTGGTGTGGTGTCCTCTCCCTGTCCCCCACCTAGGGAAGGAATGTGACAGGACCCAGATGGAAAGCAGGAGGAAGCCAGTGACCTCCGTGAGCCCCTGCCCAGGAGGAGGCATCCATCATCTGGGTTGAGCTCAGCCTCCCCCTCTCTGAGAAACTTCCGGGCGCCTGAGCCCCCTGACCTGGAGGAAGGAGGAGAGGAGGCCCATCTGGGCGTCCCTAGGCCTGAGCCTGCTCTGACTGCTGCTGTCAGGTCTGGCCCCTGGGCAGGGTGGGGGGAAGGAGCCCCAGGGTGCCACCCCTAACCCACCGCCTTCCAGCCTGCCACCAGGGCCTGGTCCTGGTCCCACCCTCCCTCCTCAGGGGGTGCTCCAGAGCCCTGCATCCTGGCTCTACCAAGTATCATCCAGCCTCCCTGGGAGGGCCAGTGGGTGGACGGGCCACCAGGACATCTGGCTTCTTGGGGGTTTCTGAGCCATGGGGTCTTGCCGCTCCAATGCCACAGGCCCTCCCCCTCTGCCTCACTCTGTGGTGCAGGAATATGAAATCCAGGGCATTCCTAGCCTCTTGGCCAACTCAGCCTCTCCCTTCCAGCCCTGCCACCACCTATAACCCTGAGGGGACCTGTGTCCTCCTCTCTCCTAAAAACCCTGGAGCCCAGAGGGCAAGACCAGAGAGTCTGCAGGGGCAGACAGCCCAGCAAGGGATTCTGACTAGAGTGGCCCCGAAGGTGGTCCCTGCCCTCTCCTGCCACGTAGCTTTGCACATGGAGAGTTGATGAAGGTGGCATCCCTGAGTCACCTGGGACCAGGAGCCATGTCCTACCCAAAAGGCAGTGGGGGTTAGGAGCCTAGGTGGTAGAGAGACAACTGTTCACCCAATTGCTGTCCCTGTCAGGGTCATCCAGAGCTGGAGCAGCCCAGCAAGCCTAGGTGGGAGAGGGCAGGACAGGGCTCCCAGGACAGAACTAGGGTTCTCAGGACTGAACCAGGGTTCCCAGGACAGGCCCAGGCCTCCCAGGACAGGACCAGGGCACCAGGACAGGACCAGAGCACCCAGGACAGGACCAGGGCTCCCAGGACAGAACCATGGTTCTCAGGACAGGACCAGGATTCTCAGGACAGGACCAGGGCTCCCAGGACAGGAACAGGATTCCCAGGATAGAACCAGGGCTCCCAGGACAGAACCATGGTTCTCAGGACAGGACCAGGGCTCCCAGGACAGGACCAGGCTTCCCAGGACAGAACCAGGTTTTCCAGGACAGGACCAGGGTTCCCAGGACAGAACCATGGTTCTCAGGACAGGACCAGGGTGCCCAGGACAGGATCAGGGCTCCCAGGACAGAACCATGGCTCTCAGGACAGGACTATGATGGTTCTCAGGACAAGACCAGAATTCCCATGACAGGACCAGGGCACCCAGGACAGGACCAGGGCTCCCAGGACAGAACCAGGACTCCCAGGACAGGACCGGGTTCCCAGGACAGGACCAGGGCTCCCAGGACAGGACCAGGGCACCAAGGACAGGACCAGGGCACCAAGGACAGGCCCAGGGCTCCAAGGACAGGACCAGATTCCCAGGACAGGACCGGGATTCTCAGGACAGGACCAGGGCTCCCAGGACAGAAGTAGGGTTCTCAGGACTGAACGAAGGCTCCCAGAAGAGGCCCAGGGCTTCCAGGACAGAACTAGGGTTATCAGGACTGAACGAGCATTTCCAGGACAGAACCGGGACTCCCAGGACAGGACCGGGTTCCCAGGACAGGACCAGGGCTCCCAGGACAGGACCAGGTTCCCAGGACAGGACCAGAGCACCCAGGACAGGACCGGGTTCCCAGGGCAGGACCAGGTTCCCAGGACAGAACCAGGGCTCCCAGGACAGGACCAGGGCACCAAGGACAGGACCAGGACTCCCCGGATAGGACCAGGGCTCCCAGGACAGGACCGGGTTCCCAGGACAGAACCAGGATTCCCAGGACAGGACCAGGGCTCCGAGGACAAGACCAAGTTCCCAGGACAGGACCAGGGCACCCTGGACAGGATCAGGGCACCCAGGACAGAACCAGGGCTCCCAGGACAGAACTAGAGTTATCAGGACTGAACCAGCGTTTCCAGGACAGGACAGGGTTCCCAGGACAGAACCAGGGCTCCCAAGACAGAACCAGGGCACCCAGGACAGGATCAGGGCACCCAGGACAGGACCAGGGCTCCCAGGACAGGACCAGGTTCCCAGGACAGGATCGGGGCACCCAGGACAGGACCAGGGCTCCCAAGACAGAACCAGGGCACCCAGGACAGGATCAGGGCACCCAGGACAGGCCCAGGGCTCCCAGGACAGAACTAGGGTTATCAGGACTGAACCAGCGTTTCAGACTGAACCTCCCAGGACAGGATCGGGTTCCCAGGACAGGACCAGGGCTCCCAGGACAGGACCCAGGACCCATGACAGAGGCAGGTCTCACAGGCCAGTGTGGACCATGGGAAGTGACAGATGCTCAGGGAACCTAGGGTATGGTCACCTAAGTTGAGCTGGAGGAGGCTTTGGAAACCTGGGGAAGGGACAGGACAGCCAGGTAGTGCTGGGAAGGTCGGTCTGACACCTGGTGGGACTGGGAGTTGCTGGGAGTGCCGACCTTGGAGGGGAGTGAGGCCAGCATGACCGGAGCAGGCCTCCAGTGGCCCCCAGGGGGCATGGATTTTGCTGCCCCGTGGTAAGTGGTTCCACGGGGGGGTCTGATGGCTTCATGGAGAAAGAGCACGGTGGGCCATGGCCTGGAGACCCCCAGGAGAGGGCATCGTGCCAAGCTGGGGAGTGGGCCGGGCTGTGGCCAGGGTGAGGCCTGTCTGTGGGTGCAGGGCAGGGAGGACCCAGCACAGCATGTCTGGCCCTGGGGGGGGTGGGGTGCACACGGGGCCTCAAGGGGGTTGGGGTTCCAGGATTTGGACACGTCAAAGCCAGGATCCCTAGGAACAGGAACCCCCCGCCCTGGCACCATGTGGACTTTGGCCTCTGCGCACGGTGTGGGGTCAGGACCCTTCTCAGCTCCACCTGGGAGGCCCCACGGAACCACCCTGAAGCCCAGTGGCCCTGCTCTGCTCTGGGGTACCCCACGGCCCGGCAGCCAGAGCGAGGAGAGAGCACTGGGACCCAGACCACAGGTGGATGGAGTAGGGGCCCACACCCCACCCAGGGCGGGTTTTGGGGGGGTGCCCCATCCTGGGACAGTCCTAGAGGGAGATTCCATCCTGGGTCATCTGAGGGAGGTGGCCCCATCCTGGGACAGCCTGAGGGAAGTGGCCCCCTCTTGGATCATCTGAAGGCAGTGGCCCCGTCCTGGGACAATCTGAGGGAAGTGGCCCCATTCTGGGACAGTCTGAGGGAAGTGGCCCCATCCTGGGTCATCTGGAGGAGGTGGCCCCATCCTGGGAGAGTCTGAGGGGGGTGGCCCCCCACTGGGTCATCTGAGGGGGCAGCTTGCTACCCAGTTGTAGGGATGTGGCCTGACCTGGCCAGGTGGGGGGGCGATGTCCTGGTGCAGGCAGTGTGGGGTGCTCTGGGGGCAGATCTCGTCTGAGTGCTCCAGCCCCATAGACCCTGCCCAGCCTTGGCCTTCCCAGGGGCTGCTGGGTGGGGGCTTTCCAGGCCACGAGTCCCCCCCGGGCACTGGGACTTCTCACCACCATGAACAGGAAAATCCCCGGTTCCTTAGTCACCTTGTGAAATGAGAACCTGCCTCACCCTGGGTCTCGGTTTCATTCTGACACCACACTGCGGGGATGACGTTTGCGGGGTCCCAGGTTCTAGGGCCTGGGGGCAGCCGGCCCTTGTCCAGCAGGGCTCCTGACCGAGCCAGCACAGGTGCAGCCCCGCCTCCCGCCTGCCCAGGCCTCGGCCAGGTCCGCGCTGTCCTGCTTCTCCTCTGCCTGCAGGACAGCTGGGAGCGGGGGGGCCAAGGATGGGGCCAAGGAGGGAGGCAGGGTGCCGGAGCCAGACTGCCCAAGCCGTGCCCTTCTATGGGCATGCGGTGGCTGGAAGAGCACGGGGACGGGGCTGACGTGAGGAGCCATTTCTGAGTGGGGCACAGCTGTTTGTCGGTCGCCCCTGGGCAGGACACAGTGAGCTCCACGGCCCCACCCACCCCAACGACGGGTCCCCCGCGAGGGGCCCCCACAGCCCCAGCCTGGCACTTGCACCCTGACCCCCGCTGCTCTTTCCAGAAGCTGCTCGGCCTCCCGCCTCCCCCTAGCGCTTGGTCCCCGAAGCCCCCGAGCCAGGGCGCCGTGGGGGTCAGCGCAAGGAGAAGGTGACCATCCGCCCCCCCATGCACGCGCACACACACACACGCGCACGTGCACACGCACACACGCGCACGCGCGCGCACACACACACACACATCTTTTCCCTCATTATGAATAAAGACATTGTCACAGGATCAAGTACCTGGCCACCAGCCTCCAACAGAGGAGCCAGGGTTAGAATCCACTTAGCAAGTCAGCCCTGAGGCTGTGGGGAGCCCCCCACCGCACCCGGCTGCAGAGGCCTGGTCCTGGTGGCCCCCCCAGGCCTACCCAGCAGCTGCTCTGGGGCAGGTGACAGCGGTCCCCGCAGGGCCCTCATCTCCATGCTTGTGGCTCTGGCCCGGGGCGCCTACTCCTTCCCTTCCACTTGCCTGGGCAGCAGCCCCAACTATGGTCCTCCAGGCCTGGGGGCCTCCACCCCCACCTGCCCCCCCCCATCTGAACATGGCTCTGCCCCATCGGAGCCCCACCTGTCCCCAAAACGCTGCCTCTCATCTCTGCTGGCATCTGCGCCCTGGAGCCGTCAGACCCCCATGCCTGGCTCAGCGGGGATGCCTCCCGCCCGCCCGCCAGCAGCCCTCCTCGGTGCCTGCACAGGCTGGCACCCAGCGGCGGCTCCGCGGGCCCTCTGCCCGGCTCTGGCTGCGGCGGCCCAGGTGGGCCTTCCTGCCAGGGCACAGCCTCAGCCCATGGCCCCCTCGCGTCCCATCTCCAACCTCCGAACAGGCACCAGCCAGCATCCTCAGCCTCCTCCATCACCGAGGTAGGGGTGGGGAGGAGGCAGCTTGGGGGAGGGAGCCCGCCTGTCCTCAAGCACAAACTTTGAAGGTCTTGGGGAGAAGCATCCCCCGTTGGGCAGTCCTCCTGGCCCCGGGCCCCTCCCTACCATCCCCCCCCCACCTCCTGCCCTCAAAGCTCTGGCCTGCTTGTCCAAGGCCCCATCCCAGTCCCTGCGTCAGGTGTCCAGGCGTCCCAGGGACTGGTGGGCCAAGCTGGCCTGTCCCACCCAAGCGCAGCTGCAGAGGCATCCACTCCCTGCACGGTGAGATGGGGGCCCAGGAAGGCCCCTGCGGCCCCTGTGCCACCCGGAGTCCCCCCATGGCTCCATCCACCGCCAGGTTAAGCGCTCCTGACCCCTGCCCCCCGGCCCCCATGTAAATGCAGCAACTTCTGTGCACCCGAACAGACCCTTACCCGGCATCGTTCTCTGCCAACAGCTTTTCCTGCTCCTCGGAGCTGGGGTGGCTCGGAGCCTCGGCCATTGGGCTGGCGTCGGGCCGATTCGCACCGTGCGTGCGCCCTGTGGCTCTGGGTGCTTCCTCAGGCGGCTGGCCCCAGAGCCCCCACCCCCAGCCGGGTTTCACTTCCCCCTTCCGGCTGCAGGTTGAGGTTTGAAGCACACTGGGGCTGAGGTTGGGGTGTTGTTTTTTAATTTGTTGATGCAAGAGCAGAGAAAAAACCAACCATCAGGAAGTGTTAAGCAAGTTGCAGGGGCAGGGGTGACAGAGAGGGGCCCTGAGAAGGCAGCGATGGGTGCAGGGGCTGGGACAGTGTCCGATGCCTGTCGGGGAGCGCCCAGGCCTTCATGGATCCCCCCCATAGTCCTGGCCTGGTAGCTTCTTTGTGTAAGGCTGGCTCCCCATGAGCACTGGCCAGTTCTGGTCCCAAGCCTCTGCCTTAAGCATCTTGGCCTCCCTGTATGGACTGTCCTGGGTGCTTGCAGAGCAGAGTGTAGATGCACTGACCGCAGGCCCCCCTGGCTGGTCTGAGCTCTTCAGGGACAGACAGCTGGGGACCTGCGGGAAATGGACCCTCCCCCCGCCACGCTGCACACCCCACACCTTCTCTTTGCATTTCCTTTACTTTCCTGAGCTGCTGGGCTCCTCGCACTCTGCTGCCCTTCCCCTGACCCCTTCACCCCCAGATTCGGGGAGCTTGTGGCCCACCACACCGGGCAGTGTCACCAGGCACTGGAGGCAGGGGAATCAGGAGCTCCCCAGGGAGGCCGTTTCCACCTGCCACTGTCCTCAGCTGTTGGGGGTCCCAGACCAGGGGCTCAGAAGTCAGTGAGGGGTGGTGGGCGGTGGTGAGGGCCAGAACCCAGAACCAGCCGTGGAGGCATTGCACACTTCTCTGGCAAGCCGAGCTGACCTGGGGCCCCCAGAAAGGAAGGGAGGAGCACCGGGCCATCCAGCCACACCCTGGTCAGCCAAGGGCCTGAAAAATTCAGCTGGAAGGGACTTGCAGAGTTCTGCGGGCAAAGGGAGGCAGAACCAGGACAGGGCCCCAGAGGGTGCATCCATCAGGTGGGGCCTGCCTGGGGGGCAAGCTGATGGGTGGCTGCGAGCCCCCTCACACCCCACTCCAGGAGGCCTTCCTACTCACCCCAGGGACTACAGGGCAGGGCTTGAGACCCAGACCAGGCCCAGGGCCGCACAGGTAAACCCACAGGGCCCCCAGGGACCTCTCAGCCTGAGGCCTCTCCTGTCCCCTCTGGTGTTTCCAGGGGTCACTCGCTTTCCAACCTGGATGAAGATGTGGTAGCTGGATGTCCATCTGCATGGGGGCTGGGCCTCAACATCCTGGCCAGCATCCCCAGGGACACAGGCTGTGCCAGGAGTCCCCCACTATCGAGGTCCCTTCCTGTGGCCTGCAGTGAGGTTGGCCCCACACCCCAGCTGGGGAATGTAGGGGCCTTGCTAGGTGGGTGAGGGCAGGTGGAGGCGGGCACCCCAACATGTGGCTTCCCGACCCTGCCATTTGCTGCCTGAAAGCTGGACCAGCGCCTAGACTCATGGAGCCTGGGATGAAAGGAAGATGTGGGGCCTCTGGGCCAAAACTTATGAAGAATCTCACAAGGGAAACAGGTGCTTGAAAGCAGGTGCAGGCTCTTCCAGGTCCACGAGTCCGGCTCTGCCTTGATTGGCCTCTGAGGCCTGGCCTCACCTGCCCACCCGCCTGTTTAATCTCCTCTCAGACCCTTGGCACGTGTGACCACCCCCCAGCCCTGGGAGCGTGCCGCCCTCCTCCCTGCCTACCCCCACCCCGCAGACCCAGGGAAGCCCAACCCCCCCTGCTGGGGCCAAATGCCTAGGGGGACCCCCTGGCCCCCAGGACCTCAGAATAGGCCCCGACTTGGGAAGGAGGTCCTTGCAGGTGAAGTCATGAGGGGGGCCTCACCCGATGTGGCAGTGTCCTTATGGAGATTTGAGTCAGACTCCCTCACAGGGAGAGGCAAGGTGAGCAGGTGAGCACGGAGGTGGAGGCAGGGGTGCGGCTACAAACCAGGGAGCCCCTCCAAGAAACCAGGAAGTCACCAGTAGTGGGGGATGGACCGGAACAGACTCTACCTCAGTGCTTCAGAAGGGACCCACCTGCCTGCACCTGGAGCTGGGGCTTCCAGCCTTGGGGACTGGGGTCGGGGACAATCCATTTCTGCTCTGGCCTTGGGACTCCAGATAGCCACCCAGCCCCTGCCTCCCCACCACCTGCTGGGGGCAAAGGGCAGGAGGAAGCTCCCTTCTCCAGGAGTGCCAGGTGGGGCCTGGGGGTGCACAGGGTGCCGCAGCGGCTCAGACACTGCCGCTTCCTCCCCAGGGTCACCCAGCCTTCCCCCTGCACCCCACAAATGGCAGAGGGCATAGAAGTCAGCACAGGTGGACAGTCATCTGGCCCACAGTCTGAGCTCCAGCTCTGGCCCTGAGACCTGCTCTGCAGCTCGCCCAGAATCTGGGTCACCCTGCTGCCCTTGGCCCTCTTCCTGGTATCACCCACTGGGCCTCCCATGCCTCCCTTTACAGGCAGCACCTCACCTGGCCCTCATCTCCACTTGGCCCGGACCAGTGGGCACAAACAAGGGCCAGGGCATCCCGGGGACCCAGCGTCCATCCAGACTGGCAGGACTGCCCGTGCCCTCCGAGGAGATGGTCTGCCCAAGACACAGATCCTCCATCGTTTGTCTCCTTGGCATTGTTCAGAACCACAAGAGGGTGGTGTAGAGAGGATGGAGATCTTGTCCCATCCGTCCTCATGCCTCCCAATCTGGTGCAGTGTCCAGTGACACAAGTGACCCAGGGCATGATCCAGTGAAGCCACAAGCCGATCCAAGGCTGGAGCAAGCTCTGTGGGTGGCAGGGTGGGTGCCAGGCGGGCATCTCGCACCACAGGTGCTGAGCCAGGGAGCACGGGGCCCTGAGAGCCAGGCCAGGAGGGGGGTCTGTGCAGGGCGGGCAGCACAGAAGGACCTGGGGGCTTCAGCGACTCCATGCTGTTGGTGAGACGCCAAGGCCACTGTCTAGGGACAGCTGGGTCCATGGGCAAGGTGGCCTGGAAGGCCCAGGGGCAATGGGTCCCTGAGGGAAGGAGGGTCAGGACCACACGCTCCAGTGACACTGGGTGACAAGACACGAGGGAGGGCATAGGAGGGTGGACAGAGGAGCGAGGAGAGGTCAAGAATGGGGAAGGGGTCAACACGCAGAACAGGTCAGGCCAGAAATGGACAACTGATCGGTCGGAATCGGCATCCCAGCAGAGCACAGGGGTGAGACAAGGCCCTTGAGGCCTGAGCTCAAGCCACTGTGGGTGGAGGAGTGTCACCACGTGCCAACGTCCAGGGCCAGATGGCAGGTGGCAGAGGTCAAACCATGGGCCTTTGGAAAGGCTGGGCAGCGGGATTGGGGATGATTGGGGCAACTGGCACTGCAGGTGGGCACGCGGGGCAGTGGGAAGGGTGCTTTGAGGGTTCAGGAAAGAACAATGAGCGGGTAAATAAATATGACCATGTGGAGAGGAGAGTGTCGTGGGCTCTTCTACATGTTCAGGCCTGGGGGCACAGCCAGCCGCACAGGAGCTGAGGGCTTCGCAGGTGATTGAGGTCACACGGGCTCACCAGGGTGGCCCTGATCCAGGGTGCCCGGGATCCCTACAGAAGAGTGATCAGGATACAGACACGCATAGAGCCGACCCTGTGAGGACCCAAGGAGAGCACAACAGTCCATACACACACAGAGAGGCCCCAGGAGGACCCCATCTGCCTGCACCTGGACCTCGGGCCTTGGCCTCCAGGACAGGGACAGTGAGCATCTGTGGCCACGGGCATCTGTTACTTGGGGAAGGGGGACCTCAGGGGCTCCACCTTCACTTTAGTCCAACCCTGGGGCCATTGTGGGTGGGGAGGAGGCCCTGCAGCTGTTCCAGGACCCCACAGTCCCTGCTGGCAGGGGAGGGGCGGGGAGGGCCGGGGAGACTGGGAGAGATCCTGGGAGGTCCAGGGGCCAGGCTGGGCACACACGCCAACAGGAGCTCAGGGGCAGAGCCTCACTGGCCCCCGAGACTTGTGTCCAGGAGGGAAAGGGCAGCATGTTGTAGGCTCCTGCCTGCCATCTTCAGGATACGGGGCAAGGGATACAGGGCAAGGCAGCGAGAAGTCAGGGTGCCCAGGATACCCTGGGGGTCCGGGTGGTTGGTCAACCAGCTCGGGCATGAAGCAGGGAAAGTCTGGGTGGGACACGATTTGGGACATGGATGCCCCGGGCTGGAGGCACTGCAGGAAGGCCAAGCGAAGGTGTCCAGGGCCAGCGGTGTGAACGCGCTGGGCTCGCACAGGCAGGGGTCGTGGGGGGACGGGATGTCTTTCCCCTACTCCAGCATCCTGCAGACGAATCACCAGGGGCTTCCACAGACATGAGGCAGGTTTGTTGTGGGGCTGCCTGGGGTGGCTCTGTCCCCTTCCCTCCATCACAGCGAGCTGGGTCCTGGAGTCCTGGTGTGAGGAGCACGAAGAGGCTACAGGTGCAGCCTGGGGATGGATGGAGACGGGGACTCTGAAAGGGAGCTGGGGGCAGACAGGTTGGGGATTGGGGACGCCAAGCCATGTCCCTCCTCACCCAGCCTCGGTGAGGCGGGTGTCTCCTTCTCCCATCTGACAGCTGGGGACCAGGTCAGGGAAGGTGAGATCCCAGAGCTGGGGCCCCTGGGGCCAGGTGAGGGCGGGAGCGTCACCACTCAGCATACGTGCCCCTGGGCTGTGGCCACTGTGGGAAGGGGTGACAGGCACTGAGTTCTGACTTGGCAAAGGCAGGCCCAGGTCACTGGGGTGAGAGGATCCTGGAGGGACTTGGCAGGTGGGGTTAGGGGTCAGCAGGGAGGGTGGGCTGGCATGTGTCTGCACCTGCAGTTGCCTGAAATCCCCTCCCAAGTGAGGGGCAGGTGCAGGGCCGGGGGCTCCTCCCCAAGGCTGGCCTTGAGGGATTCAGAGGTGGAGGGTCCCAGGTGACCGCAGGTGGGCACGGTGGGCAAAGCTGTCTGGAGGGTCTTCCTGTGGGCAAGGCCCCTTCTCGGGACAAAGGCTCTGCATCCAGGAAGGACGTTGGCGAGGAGATGGGGAGAGGCTGGCGGCCAGTGTGGCTGAGGGGGGCCCCACCACTCATGGCAGCAGGAAGCCAGGGGAGCAGAGGTACATGGCTTGGGCAGTGGACACCCAGACTCTTGTCCCGTCCCCTCTGGTAATGGATGCCCAGGCCCAGACGTGCCAGGCCCTGGGGGCCAAGGGCTCACAGAAGCCTTCTTGGAGGAGGTGACATCAAGGAGACCTGAGGGTGGGGTGGGGGCAGCCGAGGGACAGCCCAGGGATGCTTCCAGGCCGGGTGCTGAGGCAGCTGGTGTCTGTGAGCCTGGAGACGAGCCACGGGTCCCTCCCCACCTGGCCGCTGTGGGGCGGATGCTCCCTTCTCCAGTTGTATAGTGGGGGAAACTGAGCCCAGCAGCCTGTCAGGAGGAGTCGGGGGGGCGGGGAGTCCCCACTGGGGGCAAAGGCAGATCTGGGCCCAGACAGAGCGTGAGCTCAGGGACCACAGAGAGGAGGTCGCAGGGGCGCGGCGGGCTGGGGAGAGGGTTGGGCTGCGGAGGCGAGGCGGACGCTCGCTCACTCACAGAGGAACTCTGGCCCCAGGGCCCCACTCGGGCTTCCCCTTGGCCTGCGGGGCTGGAGATGAAGGGGGCCGGGAAGCCCCACTGAGTCGTGTCCCCTCCTGGGAAGCCCCTGAGCCGGGCCAGTCCCAGTCCTTCCAGCTCCACGGGGGCACCGCCGCTGTCCATCCCCGTGTCCCGGGGTAGCCCCCTCACCCCCGCTGCCATACCCCTGTCCCTGCGGGCCGGCCCTGTGGTCCCTGCCTCCGCGCATGGGCCACGCCCACGTCTCCACATCCCATGTCATCTGTTCTCATGGTTGCTCAAGAATTTCATTGTGTGGAAGGTCAAAGAGAAGTTTCACATTGTAGAAAGGGTTTCAAACTTACAGAAAAGTTTTGAGAATAAGAACAGTACAAAGGAGACCCACACCCTCACCTACCGACTCACCCGCCTGGCTCCTGGGCACCCGAGGACCGCGTGCCTGGCCGGCTTCCTGGAGGCGGTGCGGGGTGTCCTGCCCGCCGGCGGCGCAATCTGTTTGGCACAAAACTCCGCTTCTGTCACACCTTCCGCTCTGCATCCTTCTCACCTGCTCCTCAGATATCATTGCTGAGCTCAGGCCCTCCCCCACAAAGCCCTCTGTGCGCGACGGTGTCAGAGACCAAGGCCTGGGCGCTCCTCAGGGCCAGCAGACGCAGAAGGGGCTGTGGGCCCGAACCACCCCACACAGGTGCGCACACACCCACCTGGCCCACCCATGCCCTTCAGCACTATGATTCCAGGGCCACCTGTCGTGGTCTCCCCCCCCCCCCACCTCACTGGTCACAGTCCAGCCAAGGTCCCCCCAGGATTTCCTGGGGCTGCATCTCCACCCTGCATCACCCACAGGGTGAGCCAGGTCTCCTGACCTTTGCCGCCCTCCTCCTCCCTTTGGGGGGTCCTTCCTGGGCAGCCCACCTCCAGCAACAGCGTGGTCCTCCCACCCACCTGCCCATCGTCCTGGTCCTCATCATCAGGGCATCAGTACCTGCACCCAGAACCCCATCTGCAACCCGAACCCTGGCACCCCACAAGCCCACAGCCGAGAGCCAACCCCACTACCAGGCCCCGGCTCTGAGCCCCCCTCTCTGGAGAACAGCCTGGGCCTGGGCCTGGGCATCCCATCTGCCCCATCCATCCACCAAGTGAGGGAACTCGGCCTCTTAGATGTCTCCCCATCCACCACTACCCTCCCTCCCTCCCAGGAGGTGGCCCTGGTTCCTACGCCCCCTCCCACCTCCAGCCTCACTTCGCACTGCCTGTTCCCCACCCCACAGGGATCTTTCTAGAACGCAGAGCCCTCACTGAGAGCCAGGTGCTGGGCCACGTGCTCGCTCGGCAGAAATCCCCGCCACTCATGGCAGCAGGAAGCCCCGTTGCCCGAGGCTGTGCATCTGCAGGCCCTTCTGCCTGGGGCACCAGGGCGGCCGTGCTGATGCTCGGTGGTCTGGTCCCCCATCGCCTCACTAGCTCAATCCCGTCTTCATTAGAGAGTAACAGACACCCACAGATCTCCTTCCCACCCAAACCCACATGGACCACCTGGCCCTGCTCAGACACCCACCCTGGCGGGGGGGGTCTCTACCTGGAATTTTAGGTTTGACGTTTCCTTGACTTTAAAAAAAAAATCATTTCTCCATGCAATGAGTCTTCCCAAACACAGTGAGCTGAGTCTCGTGGGATCCAGGGCCCCAGGGTCCCTGCCTCCCTCTCCCGGTAAGCGCGGCCCCTGGACGGCTGCCCGGGTCACTTTGTCAGGTCCCTGATGGGGCACCGCCTCTATCACTCTATCCAGCCACAAAAACCTGTTCCTTAAATTCCCACCGTTGGCCCCGCACCAGATGCACCCCAGCCCGGAACATCCCTGGGTTCTCTCCACCCCACCTCTGGGAGCGGGGGCCCAGGGATGGACTAGGCTGGACCCCAAGCTTCAGGGTCTCCGAGGAGACCCTTCCTCCTCCTGAAAGGATGGACCTAGGTCCCAGAGCTGCAGGGGGCCTGGGAGCAGAGGGGCAAGGTTGCAGGGCAGGCTGATGTGGTCCTCGAGGCGACTGACGGCCTGGAGCAACTACCCTTCCCATGTCCGGCCACTGGCATGTCCCTGGGCAAGGGTTAGGGCAGGCAGCCTGGCCTCCCCGAGCACCCCTCCAAAGATGGGAGTGGAGGAACCCTGGCAGGTCACCGTGTCATTCCCGTGGCCTTGCTGCAGCAATCCTCATCAGGGCCTGTCAGGGACATCGTCCCTTGACGTGTGAGGCAGACCAAGGCCTTGGGGAGGAGTGGAAGCCAATGCAAGCCCCCCACCCATGGGCCTGCTGGGGGGGTCATGTTGGCCTGTCACCTATTGACAGGAGGGAGTGTGGACCCCACCTATTGCCAGGAGGGAACGTGGACCCCAGTTCAGAGCGTGTCATTGCTCCGTGGTCACAAGCCACCCTGGGAGAGCTGCCTGACCTGGGACTGCACCCCCCATGGGAGGAATGGGAGCTGCCCACAGTGCATGGCGGGGTCATGCCTGCCCTGGCCCCTGGCCTGGAATCATGTCGGATGGACAGGGTCTCTGGGCCTGGAAGACCCCCTTAGGATGACCGTGCAATGGACAGATGATCTCCTCTCGAGAACTTTCACTTCGATGGGACGCAGGCCATCTGCCTCCAGGCCCGCTAGGTTGGGTGTGGTCAGGGCAAGCATTGGGGGACACCCGGGGAGCTGACCACTCGGCTCAGACCATACTGCATGGCCCCAGGTGCAGGCTGGTGGATTCCAGTCCTGCGAGTGCCCCGCCCCCAGCATGGCCTGCAGGCCCGGCGGCCTCCCCGCTGCCCTTACCCCGGGCTGTCCCCAGCACGCTGCTGTTTGCTGGGTGCCTGGAGGCCATCTGTGGGCTGTGAGGCTGGGCAGGACCAGACCAGACCAGTCACGGGGATTGGAATCCTTTATTAACCACTGAGACGAGCCCTGTCCTCCCTCCCTCTGCGGGGGGAGGGCCGCACCGGGCAAGAGGGTGGCAAGTGGCCTAGGACTCAGTCTCAAACATCTTCTTCCTGCCCTCCATGCCAGACTTCTCCTCGATGTTCTTCCGCCAGTCACCCACGTCACGCAGGTCCCGCTCCTGGGGACAGGTGCAATGGGGCTTAGGAAGGCACTGCAGGCCGCCCTTGGCCTCAGTTTCCCCCTCCCGGGGCCCAGAGCCCAGCCGTGGTGGGGGTCTGCTCAGTGGGCTGGGGAGGCGCCGCGTACCTTCTCGGTGTCCTCCTTCTTGACCTGCTTCAGGTTGGCCCTCAGGTCCATGCACACCTTGTGCTTGGAGCCCAGCAGCGCCTTGAGCATCGCGTCGGCAGACATGCGCACCCTCCTCAACGGGGGCCTCTTGAACTTGCCTCTCAGGTCGAACAGCTTCTGGTTCATGTCCTCCAGCTGCGGGGCAGAGGTTAGGGCTGGGCGGGTGGCAGTGGCTGCAGGGCCCCCTGCTGGTCCGGGGAGCCCCTCACCCGTCCACGCCCACCCCATGCCTGCTTACCTCCTTGGTGCTCTTCTGAACCCTCACTTCCATGTCATACTTCTCCTCCTCGGCTGCGTCGATCTTGGCGTGCAGCTGTTTGCAGAGCTCCTGGGGTGGGGGCAGCAGGTGGGGTGGGGCAGCTGTCCACCTGACCTCCACCTACCCTACCGGCCCTCTTGACCAAAGGGGAAACTGAGGCAGCAGGCCAGAGCACCGCTCGGGGAGGGTACCTGCACTTCGGACATGGAGCCGGGCAGGTGCAGAGGCGGGCAGTGCTCAGACAGGTAGTTCTGCTTCTCAGACTCACGGCGACTCTCTTCTTTCTCCAGCTCCTGGGCGGCAATCTGGAGCATGACACTCTAGAGGGGCAGGGAGCGGGGGGCAGGCGGTGAGGGACTGTGGTGGCCCAGTCCCACTGGCACCCTGGGATGGCCCTCTCCAGGGAGCACCTACCTTCAGGTGCTGTCTCCGGGCCGTGATGGCCCTGTTGCGTTTCTGCAGGGGAGGGGGCAGGAAGCAGAGTCAGGGCTAGTTGGGGTCCCTGGCACCCCCACATCCCTCCACGCTTGCTCCACCAGGCCAGGGGACCCTGCCTGGATGCAACTGAACCGGGGGGGGGGTCCCAAGGCCCTGCTGGGGGACCGGGCCCAGGACACCTGTGACCAGGTGGTGGGTGAGGCTTAAAGGCTCAGGGAGGTAAAAGGAAAAGGGGCGGTACCTCAGGGGCAGGGGGAGGGGCAGGGGATCCCTGCAGGGCCCAGGAGGTGGGGGGCAGCCTGGGAAAGAAGAAGCGATTCTGGTGACCAGGCCCCAGCCCCACATCCCCTGCCCTGTGAGACGTGGGTAGCCACTTCCTGTTTCATTGAGTCTGGGTGGCTGGGTGGGGCACTCTCATGGGGGAGGGCTGGGCAGCTGCCCCTGTGCTCTAACCTATGACCTATCCCAAGTCAGGCGGGTCCCATCCCCTCTGTGTTTCATGCCCGCCCCCCCCCCAGCAGGTACTCACCTCCTCACTGTCCCGGGGAGGCAGGGGGGTTAAGGGGAGAAAAGAGACAGGTTAGGGACATAGATGGGACAGTATGATGGGGGAGTGGAGGGTGGTCAGAGCCAGCCGGGGAACTGTAGAGACCCCCGCCTGGTGGGGAGGGTGGGGACAGCAGGGGGCCCCCAGCTTTGGGCTGCACTTACTCCCCCATCCTGAAGTCCTGGGCTTAGAGCCTGTGGGAGAGAAAAGGCATGGGTGTGAGGGCCATGGCCCATCCTGCCCTGGACGCTGGTTATCCAGGTGGGGGCCACCCTGACCCCAGCCCTCTGCCTGTTGCCCTGCCCCCAGCTCTGACCTCCTTGGAGGCACCGTCTTGGGATTCCCAGGGTAAGAAGAGGAGAAAGTGTTCCTAAAATGTCCCAGGCGGGGCCCGGGTTGTTGCAGCTGTCCCGGGGGGGCGGGACGGGCCAGCACAGGTGGCCACGAGAGCCTTCCCACTATTTTTAGCTCTGCTCCTTCGGCTTTGGGCCCAAGTGCATGCAAGAAAGTGCTCCCCGCTTTGGCCTGGGGTCCCTCGACCCATCAGATCTCCTCCCTGTGTCCCACCCAGAAGGGAGGGCTGGTGATCTGGAGGCTGTCCACGACCCCTGGCCACCCCCCACCCCAGCCACCTCCCAATGCATCGCCATCTGGCTCCAGGCTCCATGGAAGCCACCCCCCCTGAGAGGGCTGCTAGAGGCGGCCCCCAACCCCCAGGACCCCACCCTGGGTCGTCCTGGGAGCTAGCTCAAGGAGTGCCTGTCCTCGGCCTGGGCTGGCCGGGCTGGCCTCACCTAGTGTCTGGGCAGCAGGGCCGGGAGCGAGGTCAGGCCGGCAGCGGCAAGTTGGGCTGGTGGGCCCAGGGGGAGGGGTATAAATGGCCTCCCCAGGCTGGGCCCCTGCTCAGAAAGGGCATGGAGCCCTCCTCAGACCAATGGGGGCACAGGGGCCTCCCCACCTGCCCAGGCCGCCCGGCCCGGCCCAGCCGCGTGCTGTCGTCCCGTCCAAGAAGTCTTGGTGGGGGGGGTGCTGAGGCTGGGCTGCTCTATTTAGAGCTCAGTGACATGTTCGAGAAGCCTCCCTTGTTCTTGCAAGGAGCCCAGGGTCAGCTGTACATGGCCTTGCTGGGCCACTGCAGGGCAAAAGCTCGAGGTCGACTGAGAGGTCACTCAGGTCCTGAGCCCGGGGCCACTCCTCAGTTTTCCCTCTGCTTCCCCGGGGGGGTGGGGTGGGGGGGGGGCGGGGGGGGGCGGGGTGTGTGTGTGTGTGTGTGTGTGTGTGTGTGTGTGTGTGCTGGGAGCAGCCCCCGCAGCTCACTGCTGCCTCTTAGCCAGGCCAGGTGCCCCAGGCATGAGCCTGCCACGTCCTGTCCTTTCTCCAAGCCGGCCCCAGCTCCGGGGCAAGGCCTGAACCCCCCAAACATGGCCCGTGGCGGTGGCCAGGGCCTCCGAGTGGGGGCTGCCCTCCCCCGGCTGAGATCCGGTCCTCCTGGGAGCGGGAGGGAGGGTGCCTGGACGTGCAACCGGCCGGAACACCCTGCCCTGGGGTGGTTCCTGGCTCACTCGGAACCCGTCCTTCAACCCGGGGATGGTGGCACCACCCGCCTGGGAACCTCTCCCTGACCCGAGGGGCCTGGGGCCTGCCTGGCTGCCCGGGCAGGCCCGGCGCTGCTGCCCTTCTCACCCTGGCCCGGGCCTGCGCCCCCCGCCCGGGGCCCCCACCCAGCAGAGACATCCGGACAACCATGACTTGGCATCCTCTGAGCTGGGGGTGCGTGGCCCCAGCCCTGCCGGCCTCACGGGCCGTGGGGAGGGTCAGGGGGAGCTAAAGCCGTCCAGATGTGTGGGGATTAGAGCTGCATTCCTGGCCAGGGCTGAGCCCCCAAGGCCCGAGGTGACTTCTGAAGACATCTACTGCCCCCTGCCGTCCGCAAGAGGAGGCCTCACAGCAGCCGGCAGCCGCTGGAAGGTTTGGGGCCCTGTGGGGGCTGCAGCGGCCCCTTGGGTTGGGGTCCTTTCCCTGTACTGTCACCACCCCCAGGATACCTCCTGATTTCCCCCTGGGTCCCCGCGGGGCCGGCTGCAGCCTGCCACCCAGCACGCCGTCCCTGACCCTGCAGCCCCACTGACAAAGAGGGCTCACCACCTCTTCACACCCTCCGGTTGGTGGGGCTTGAGGGGACTCCTTCACTCCACCAAGGGGTCAGAGGATCTGTGGCTGAGGCTGGAGAGAGTCCTCCCCCCCGCAGCAATGATGACCCTCCTGCGTGTCCCTAAGGGCTCCGGAAACACAGGCAGCCACAGCAAGAGCAGGCATTTATTACAGCGGAGTGGTCCCCCGGGGCAGCCTGGACAGTACCCACACTTCAGCCCAGGGGTGCGTTCAGGAGCCGGGCAGGGGCAGGCGTAGGCGGGGTTTCAGGGCCAGGGCTCGGTCCACCTCCCCGGCGAGCTGCAGGTGGTGCCACTGGGCAACAGGCCGCCGGGCATGGGCCAGCATGTCTGCCCAGTGCTGCAGGGGCTGCCCGGAGGCCCGGGCGCCGAGCAGGACCTTGCCCACACACTCAGCCCGAAACTGTGGGCCCCGGGCCCAGACAGCCAGCACCAGATCCACGCTCTAGGCGGGGGCAGGACAGGGGGCATGCAGGAAGAGAGAGATAGCTGTCAGTTTGGCCCCAAGGGGGGGGGGGTGTCCTACACACCCCTTCCTCCAGGCAGCCCACCTGGATCTGGCTAAAGGGCACCAGGAAGGAGAAAGCCTCGTTGAAGTAAGGGGAGGCTGTGCCCTTCCTAGACGATGTCCTTCTCTTCTTCCACTTTCTCTGGTTCAGCATGAGCTGGACCTTCACGTAGGGGTCTGGGCAGGTGAAAGGGATCAGAGGTGTCCCCGGTGTGAGGGCCGAGCTCAGGGCCCCCTCTTCATGCGGGTGTGGGGGCAGGTATGGCTCTCACCTGCCAGGCCTGGGCTCAGGCCTCGGGCCTCCAGCACGACCACGGTCAGCCGGCCTGAGCTGGGCATGTACTGGAGCAAGAAGCACAGCTCCCCCCACGCCTCAGGCTGCAGGCGGTAGGAGGTTCTCAGGGCGAGGGGGGACAGTGCTCAGAGTGCCGGCGGTGAAAAGGGGTGCAGGCAGTGATAGGGATGCTCAGGGTGCAGGTGATGAGGAGGGGCTCAGGCTGTGGGAGGTGAGGGGGGCCAGGGTACAGGAGGGGAGGGGACTTGGGGTACAGACAGTAGTGGGGGGCTCTGGGTGCAGGAGGTGAGGGGCACTTGCAGTGCAGGAGGTAAGGGGGGCTCAGTCTCCCCTGAGACACACAGGCCAGGGCCAGGCCAGAGCCGGGCAGTCAGTGGCCTCACCTCCACAGTGCCCGGTGGGCCCAGCTGGTACCAGTGCTCCAGAACGTGGTGCAGGTCCACGGTGCCCAGTGGCAGGCTGAGCTCGCCCAGTGGCTCGTGGGCAGAAAACCGCTTAAAACTCAGCACCTGCACCTGCAGGGTGGTCTGGGACAGCTCTTCCTGTGGCACCTGCAGGCAGGCTGTGAGCTGGACACCCTGTCCCCTCCACGGACCCTGGCCCAGGCTTCCCCATCGGCCCTCCCAGCCCCAGACGCACATGGAAGCAGCAGGTCTCCTGGAACATGGGGCAGAGCGTGTCACGGTGCACCTTCGTCTCGTGCCTGTGTCCTGCCTGGGTGGAGAGGCTGACGCGAGCGTACGGATCCGCCGTGCTGCCAGGGCCCCAGGCCCTCAGGTCTGTGGCCTGCTTGAGGCCCACTCTGACCTGGGAGCCAGAAGTGGCTCAGCCCGGGGCCCTCCCCGGTCAGCCCCGCATCCAGTGCCTGCCCGGCACCCAACACCCCTCCGGACACCAGCAGACCCTCTGGGCCAGTCAAGGGGGCCCCACACCTCCTGGCTTCCGAAGTCATACTCCAGGGAGAGCTGCAGGTGCCCCCAGTGCTGGGGGCCCCCCTCCAAACTGTCCACATCCGGCTGCACCTGGAGTGTCGGTAGGGAAACATGCCCCATGCTGATGGGAGGCCCGGGCAGCAGTGCCACGTCCCCAGCTGGGCCACACAGAGACTCACATTCCCAGCTCAGGGCCTCCAGGATCTCCCCAGATCCATCTCTTGCACCACTGCCTTTCTCAAGAGCCTCCTGCAGCTTCCCATGGCCCGTGGACTGACCCCTGGGGCTGGCACTCAGGGCCTCCGAGCCTTGGTCCCACTTGCCTCCCTCTTACCTTTGCCCACCACTTCCCGACCAGGAGGTCCCTCCCTGCCTCTGCTCCTGGGCAGACCAGACCATGGCTGGGGGCTGAGCTCGCCCCCCCGACCGTCCTGGGCCAACCTGAGCCCCCGAGGCTGGTTCCTGAGCCGCCCTCTGGGACTGCCGAGCCCGGAGCTCGGCACTGGGGAGCGCCGGTGCCCAACTCCTCACCAGGTGGGCGCTGGTGGTTGTGCCTTGGGGACTTCTCAGGCCCACAGCCTCTCTGTCCCTGGGCTTCTTCCTGTGACCATGGTGACGCCAGCGGCAGCAGCAGCAAATGACACAAAGGAGGCAGGAAACCGTGAGGACACCAGCAGCCACAGCGACAGCAATGAGTGCCCAGCGGGGCCCTGGCGGTGGGCGTAGAGATGCAGCCGAGATGCCTCTGTGGGCAGCAGTTGCCCCCACTGGGCCCGCCATCCCCACACCCCTCCCAGGGGGTCCCACAACTCACAGGGGAGCCCAGAGATGAGGTCCGGAATGAGCCCAGGTACAGCCGAGGTGCCCTCCGGGGCCGGGGTGCTGTGGACACCTGGGGAGCGCCCCATCTCGCCTCCCTGCTGGCTGGGAACAGACAGACAAGGTGGCCAGCTCACCTCTGGGGATGGCCCCTCGGTCCCCAGCCCACTGCCCCATCTGCCCAGCGACAGCGGGCCCGGGGTCTGCCCGGGCAGGGAGGCAGTGCGGGGTGGCCAGGGGCAAGGGCTCTGAGCGGAGCCAAGGGGAGGGAGGCGCTGGGCTCTGGCCAAAGTCCCGGCTTGGCTGCCACAGGCCCAGCCTCCTGGCCACCTCCCCAGCCCCCGGCCCCCAGCCCCAGCCAAGCAGGCCAGGCCTTCTCATTAGGGAGCCTCCTCTTCCAGGAAGCCCCCTCCTTCCGGGCCTCTCTCCCCCAGGCCCTGGGCCCTGCCTGGGGGCTGTCACCAGGGTCCCGACTCGTCCCGGGCCCTGACCTCAGGCCCGCCATGGTTTGTCGGTCACACGGGTGGAGTCACACAGGTGGAGCCTGTTCACACACGGCAGCCCCTGGCCCGGGAATGACAGGGGAGCGTGGAGATGGGGGTTCTGAGGGGCCAGGGGCTCTGCTGGGGTCATAGGGGCACGTAGGGGGAGGAGTGGGGGTGGGCTGCTGGGGAGAGCTTGTCCAAGCAAGCCTGGGCTGAAGATGCTTCCCCGGCACGGGCGCCGCGCCAGCAGCGCCTGGGGAGCAGGGTGAGGTGGGGGCAGGTGGGGACAGGGTGAAGCTGGGAGAGGCCAGAACATTCCTTGCAAACTGACTCAGCAGCCTGCTGCCCAGACCTGCCCACCTGCCGACCTGCCACCCTTCTTGCTGGTGGGAAGGAAGGCGGGCCTGGTGCAGCCTACCTGCCTGGGGCCCGGGGCGGGAGCACACCTGGCCAGGCTGGCTGCTCCCACCCACAGCAGGGACTTGGGATTCTGAGCAGGGGGCTGGATGCCACAGTGGGGGTGTGCTGGGACCCCAGAACCACGGGAACAGGACCCCCCCATCCCCAAGGCTCAGCTCCTCCTGGCCTCCCCTCCTCTGGGGAGCACGGAGAGCCAAGGTCACAGTTCCTCCTACTGGGGGCTCCTCCTCTTCATCCACAAGAGCCTGCTACCCCTCAACTCCCTCCAGGAATAATGGGGTATTGGGTCTGCACCCCACATGGGGAGAGAAAGGCTGGGCCAACGGCAGTTCATTGGAGGAGCTTTACCTCAGAGAATGCCCAGGAGTCCTGCTCCCAGGCCCGGCTCTATCACCCCTCGGAGGGCTGTGTGCACATCCTCCCCGTGGGGTCTTTGGCCCAAAGGTGACAGCCAGGAGAGGAGCAGGAGGCCAGGGAGCCACAGCCCCAGGAAGAGATGTCAAGGCCCCGCATGCAGGAGGAAAGCGCCCTCAGAGACAAGGCCCAGGCCTGGTGTAATGCCCACCGTCGCTGTCTTGAAATTCGAACCATTTTAAACAAAAGACTGCACGTCTTCTGCGCGGGCTCTGCAAACGATGGAGCCCATGCCGCTTGGGTTTCCTTTGGGTGAGCCCCTGCCCGGTGCAGGTGTTCAGGGACACCCACAGGCCGCCGCCTCTATGCCCCCGTCCTCAGAAGGACACTCAGGTCTGCTCAGCATCCTGTGGCGGCAGGTGGAGGGCCCCGGGGGGCAGCGGGTGGCTGGGGGGCGGTGGGGGGGAGGCTCGTGGGAGTCCTGCAGGTTCCCTGCAGCAGGACGCTGGAGGCCAGATTCAGAGCCCCCAGCTCCCACGTGGAAGTTACAAGCAACCTTGACTTTCTGAAACGTCAGAGCCCGTGTGTATTCTGGAATTAAAATAGCTTCACTGGAGACTTTTACAGTTGAGAATTCCAGGTACGACGTCAGCACAGAATCTGTGTGTGTGCGTGCATGCGTGTGCATACCTGTCCATACTGTGGATGGGCACGCGTATGTGCACAGGCGAGGGTGCCTGTGCCTGTGTGTGCCTCTCCCCTGCCCCTGGGTGGCAGCCTGGGCAGGCACTGACTCACGGAGATTTGGTGCTGCAGGCCTGCCGGGATTCCTGGGCCATCCCAGTGAAGGCGGACCCCAGGACATGCCTGAGAGCAGGCCCCGAGGGCCCCAGGATGCTGAGAGTGCTGCCCACAAGCGCCGCGGGAACCCAAAGCCTGGGGACGAGGCACAGGGTCCCTCAGGACCGCCAGGTCCCCATGGTGGTGAAGGTTCAGGCAGACACGCTGCCACCAGGTGGCGCCCATGGCTCCGCTGGGCCCAGGCCGCAGGTGGCTCCCCGGATCGCTCCAGGAATGGGGAACCAGCAGGCAGATAGCCCCGGGGCGGCTCTCGGGGGCCCTGTGCCCACTGCCCGGTCTCCTGCAGCAGTGGCTGAGCGGCTCTCCCGGTCTGCGGCTGCCTGGGGCGGCGGGGTGTGGGGGTGGGGGCAGGAACCATCCTGCCCACAGCTTCCCGGGGCCACCTCAGCTCCAATTTCTGTGGCCCCGCGGGGACATCCCTCTAGCACCAAGGATCTTTGTCCCAGGAAAGAGAGCCGGCGTCCCTCATCAGGGGACTCCCTGCCCCAGACACCTGCCGCAGGGCGCTCCCTCCTGCCACTGTGCAGATGCAGCCATGTGGCTCCTGCGGGGCAGCGCGGCCTCCCGGCCACCTCCCTGCACCGACCCCACTGATCTTGCTGTAACGGTCCCTCCCTCCCATCCCCATCCTACTCACCCTTCAAGGCCTCCGTGAGCCCACCTCCTCCAGGAAGCCCTCCAGGTCACCCTTGCCCTCCAACGCAACCTACCGGGTGGTTTGTGCTAGACTCCCCCCACCCCGGCCTCTCCCACTCAGGAACCCCGGTTCTCCCAGGCTGAGGGGCTCCATGTCAGCTAGGGGCCTGGCACCCTTGAAAGCCAAGCCAACCGCTCCCTTTCATCTTCTGTCTAACTAGACTCGATTGTACTATGGGAGTGAGTTTCTGTGGGTCCTTCTCCCGGAGAAGAGCAGAGCTCCCCCAGGGGTTGGGGTGGGAGCCCCCCAGGTGTAGCACACTCTCACCTGCCACCTGCACTTCCTGCAGCCAGCCGGGCCTCCAGGCCTTTCTGTCTACCCCGGGCATGCGAGGGCTGCACTCGGAGCGGCGGCCAGGCCTCCAGTGAATGAGAGAGTCTTGAATGGGGGGCGGGGGTGAGAGGCAGGGCTTCGGGGAGCCCCACCTCAGCGCCAGAGCTGCTGGCCCTCAGAAACCAGGGAAGTCCCGTGGGAGGAGGGTCCCTTCTGAGACCCGGACACAGGCGTCCAGGCTCCGGGACCTCCAGGGGCACCTCCAGGGACCCTGGGGTCCCTTGGGTCATCCCAGAGGCCTCACGAGAGGGCGTTATGGCCTATTTGGGCTGGACACTGGGAGGGGTGGCGGGAGGAAGTTCAGGCTGGACTTGGGTTGAAAAGGTTCTACACCCCAAGGGGCGTGCACTGAGTCACCAGGACTGGGTTTGGAGGAGCATAGCTTTCCAGTGCTGCTGGAACCAAGCACACGGACGGGACGTGGCCGGACGGGACGTGGGCTGTGTGTGCTGGGCAGGGCTGGCCGGGCGGTGCGTCACCAGGCGACTATCTGAGCCTGCCTGGCTCCGCCAGTGCCCAGGCTTCTGGAGGTCACTCCATCCCTGCCTCTGCCTCTGGCCGGCTGGCCCCATCCCCAGAGGTCTCGGTTCCTGTTGGGCCAGCAGGCCTGGAGACCTTGCCCACCTCCCCCTGCGCCTCTTGCTTTGGAGGACCCAGCCGGGCCTGTGATCTCAGCCTCTGCTCCACTCTGGCCGGTTCGTCGGGTCTGGTCACTCCAGCTCAGCTCCCTCCCTGGGCCCAGCCCAGGGTGGCCCTCCCTGGCCAGGGTGTCTCTCTGAACCCATTCCTGCTGCGGCCAGACACGGAGCTGGTTAATGCTTAACAGGACAGCGGGTGACACCGGGCCGCCAGCCGGGCTAGTTGAGCAGGACTTCCGGGAGGGGACACAGCAGGTGGGAAGCAGGCGTGCCTGGCCCCGTGTGGCTCTGGGGACACGTCCCCTTGTATGGGGCTCGGCTCTTTCTCCGAGTCCTACCCAGGGACAAGGATTTGGGAGAAGCGGCCAACATCTTGGGGACCAGGAGCCGGGCGTTGGGGGGCAGGCGGGCACCCGTGCTTTGGGGGGCAGAGGCAGCGCGGGCCACACGTGCTGTGGGGCCGTGGTGTGCACTGAGCCCATGTGCCCCGCGCGGCTCTCCCCAGCCCCACTGTACCGTCTTTGTGCCTTTCCCAGGATACGGGCGCCTCCATGGCGAGACGGGCGTCTGAGGTTCCAGGGCAGGAAGGGGAAAACCAAACAGAACTGGCAGCCCCCGGCCAGCCCCGCGGCCCCCGAGACGGCGGCTTGGCAGCCAGCAGCCACACGGAGGCCCTGGCGGGGCTCCTGGACGGGGGTGCTTCCTTTGAGGTTGCCTGGGGAATGTTTGAGGTTGGAACTCATGGCAAACGCTGGCTCGGGGTAGCCGGGAGCTGCTGGCACAGAACCGTGAGACGTGCCAGGACAGCACGTGTGCACCCTGCCCGCGCTGACCCCGGCGGCTGTACCCCCACTCTGCCCAGCCCTGGGGTGCTCCACTTGCCACGGCCCTGTGCGGCGTGGGGTCCCCGCGGCTCTCAGCCTGCGTGTGCCCTGGTGCTCTGGGTCAGGCTCTCCATGCCCTCTTCCTCCGGGGAGCCGGGACCCCATCATCTGAGTCTCCGGGAGCCTGTGCCCCACTCGGCCCCACGTCCCTGAACACCCGCTCTGAGGTGCGAGTTCCTAGAGCTTCCTCACTCCCTCTGGGGGTCCCTGTGCCTTCTGTAAGCCTGGGTTCCTGGGGGACACGAACCCCGCTCTGCAGAGTATCTGGGAGTTGACTCCCTGCTCGCCAGGAAATTGACGGGACGCCTCCCTCGTCGTCCGACCACATGGGCAGAGCATGGAATCCATCTACCAAAGCCCCGTGTCGAACGCTGGGATCCTCTGCGACCCAGGCATCAGTGCCCTCCGGGGACCACTGGCACCCCTCCCCACAGACTGCCTCTCCCACGGGTTCCAGGACTGTGGTGGCCAGGGCCGGCTCCCCCACGGCTTCAGCTAGGCCCCCTTCACTGGCTCACTGGGGGGCACCCTTCATGAGAGCAAATCCCTGGGGACACAACCGACCACCTTGGCTTCTGGCTGCCTCCTCCCCTCCTACCCAAGGTCTGGGCACGGGGACTCTCCGTTCTGCGGTCACCCGTACCCACCCGTGCGCCCCTTGGGTGCCTGAATCCCCTGCTGACGCATCTCCCGTAGGCCCGAGTGCCGGGCAGGCCTGGTGGCCTCGTTGCTGTGGTTTGGACGCCTTCTGCTCCTTCCACCCCTGCCTCTGCATATCACCCTTGTCTCTGGCTATGTGCGCTATTCATCCGTGTGCTGGGCCGTCTGCCTGCCCTGCTGCCCGAGTGTCTGGGACGCCCCCTCCTAGGCCTCCCAGGAGCTGCACCTCCACTCAACACGCCTGGGGTCCTGAACCCCCTTAGCCTACCTATGGAGTCCCCTACCCCATTGCACAGTGTGTATGGGTTCTGAAGCCCACCAGTCTGAAAGCCTGGGTCCCATACCCCATTAGCTACAGTATAGGGGTCCTGTACCCCATTAGCCTGAGTGGGTCCTGAAGGCCTTCAGTTGGAGCCTCTGGGTTCCCATGTCCTCCCCCCGACCTCCGCAGGCTGAAGAGCTGAGCTGCCCACACCCCAAGCTTTAGTGTCCATGGTCTGGTTGCCTGTCATCTCGTGGACTCTGTTTTGAGGCTCTGGGGTCTGTACCCTGTTCCCTGGACATCGGGGTGACTTCTGTGCCATCCAGCCCTCTCAGCCTGTCCGAGCTGGATGGTGTACCCCATCAGTCTGGGAAAATATGGGCCGGGAACCCCACTAGTCCTGCATCTGGGTGCCTCTGGACCCCAGCCACATAACACCCGGCTTGTGAGCGTGGGGTTCTGGGAGGTGGTGGTCTCCTGCTCTCCTGTCTGAGGGCCTGGCTGCCCAGGCTGGGTCACCTTGGCAGCTGGGTAGGCTGGCATCCCACCACCTGAGCTCCGTGTGGCTCTGGGTAACCGCACATCTCAGCAGCCTGCTCTCCCGAATGGACAGGAACTGGGTACCTACTGCTCTAAATTTTGAGATTCCACTACCTGCCTCTGAATAGGGGTCTGGGCCTCCATTCCCAGGTCCTCCCAATCTGGCTGCATCGCTTGCCTGAAGGCTCGGGCCCCGGGACCCATTGTTCTGAGGCTCTGAGTGTCCGGGCAGCCCTACCCTGCTCCTCCCAGCTCCTCAGTGACAGGACTTCAACCGTCACCCAGACAGAGCTCTGACCCCCATTTCCAGGGCCTCCGGGCCGGCCTCCCCCAGTCGCTGAGCATTCCCAGGGTGCCAGCTCCTAAGCTCTCTTCTCCAGCTGCCTGAACCCCAAAGTCACCAGAGTCCCAGGCTGCCTAGCGCCCACCCACCCACCTGCCTCTCACATAGGCCCACTCTCAGGGTCCCAGGCCCTGTGTGTGGACACCTGCTGCCCATGCATGGGTGTCTGGCACATGGGAGCCCATTCAGGCTCGTGCTGGCATCTCGGTGTCGAGCTCCTGTGCAGCTCTAGGCAGGCGACTCTGCTGTCAGAACATTTGGGAGGCTCTGTCCGAAGCCTTCACACGTCCTGGGACATCTGAGGGACACGACCTCCCACCCCGTGGAAGGGTCTGGGTCCTGGCACCCCTGATCATGCACAGTGGATGCCCAGCACCCTGTGTATGTGAGAACTGGAGACTTGCCCTTTGACTGTGGTGTGTGAGCTCTGCAGCTTGCACCCCCTCCTGAGTCACACTCATGACTCTGGATTTTGGGGTGCCCTGTTCCCCTCTCACCAAGGCTTTCAGCAGCATGTACCCTCCGCGGCCTACACCCCATACCTCACGTAGGCCCGTGTTCCCGGGTCCTGGGCCCCACCAGCCAGTTCCAAGTTCTACTGCGTCTTTGGACGCCCGGGGCCCATTCATGGGTGTCCGGCCTGTGTGAGCCCATTCATCTTGTCCCAGCGCCTCTGTGCCCTATTCATGCGTGGCTCTGGGCAGGCTGCACCCCGTCCGCCCACGTCTCAAAGACAGTCTGTGCTTTGTCGCCCCAGTTCCAGGAACAGCTGCCGCGCAGCCAGCAGGCACATTCCGGGGTTTGGCCGAGGGCCAATGCAAACCCTGGTAATGCTGGCACCGGCAGCAAGCGGGGGCAGGGGCGAGGAATGACCGTAGGGAGGGGAGAGCGGGGACCCTCGGTTTGGGAGCCCTCGATCAAAGCCTTCCGTACATGGTGCATGTCCTGGACAGGCTGCCAGCAGGAGTGGCCGTGCGCACGTTCCAGACCCCTCTGCCGAGCCCGCCGTTTCCTGCCGGGAAGGGTGGGGGCGACCTGGCTGCAAGACATGTCCACCTCAGCTCGGGGCAGGGTTGGGGGTCCCGGGCCAGGGGTGGGGGCCGAGGCGGCTTGCAGGGGTTGCCATCTCTGGAGGCAGCAGACCCCGACCCCGGTCGGCTGCCTCCCTATTTGGGAGCTGTGGGGCCCATGGGGAGACGGGCCCTTTTCTCCGGTGCCCCCCCCTTCCACCGTCGGGCTCCCTGCAGCTGACCTAGCACTATCTCCGTTGTCTCCCTGCTTGTGTCAGGAGTAGGAAAGGAGTGTGCCCGTGATCTCTTCTTGCCGAGGGGGTTCCTGGGTGTCAGACAGTTGTCCCAGCTTCCCAGGGGTCCCCGTGCGAGCCAGGACCCAGAGACGCCCCCTGGTTGGGTCTGCGAGGGGAGCACAGATCTATGTTTTCTGGGTGTGAGAAGAGTCGGTCCAGGCTTTCTGATTTGGGTTCCCTGGGTCGGGGTAGGACTGGTTTGTATCCTCGGGCATCTCTGGGTGTGCTCCTCCTGGGGATGCCCCTCTTAGCACTTAACACCGGGTTGGAGTGTCCTGGCTCTTCCACACTGTCCTCCCCTCCGTCCCTCACTCCCTGTGGGCCCTGGTCCTGCCCCTACCCACTCCAGCCCAGCTCAGGCATGGCCGCTGGCCCGGTCCCCACCACCACTGCCACCCCCCAGCCTTCCCCGGAGATGTGGCAGGCCCACCTGGGTTTCCGGCAGATGCACAGGACCCTGCTCTCAAGCAGATGTGGGGAGGTGGCAGGGGGACCCCAGGATGTGGGGACCCAAGCCCAGGGGGCAGTGCGGGCCATGGGCTGAGGCTGATGGGGCCCTGGGAGGGCTTATAGACAGGTCTGCAGCAGGTGTACCCCCTTCCTATTCACCTCTCAGGTTCCTGAGCTGCAGGTGGGACAGTGAGCGGGGCACACCGAGCCTGCGGTGGCTACATACCTCACCACTCACAGAAACCCCACGGTCCATGCACAGACCATGGACAAGGGCAGTGACGCCTCATAACAGAGACACGGGAGCCAGTGGTCCCTACACAGCCGTGTTCTGGGCCTGCAGGGCCTTCGGGGTGTCCGCAAGGTGTGTTGGGTGCTCCCCAGCCTCCCTCCCAGCACACGGCTGGCGCTCCACGGGTGATTGTAGGGAGGCCTGGTTGGCCCAGGACCCTCCCCACAGGTCCCCAGGGCTGCCATCGCCGGTGGCATGAGGCCCCTGGAGCGCGCAGGCCCTCGGAGCCCCTTCCCCGGGTGGCAGGGTGGCGGGGTGGCCGGCCGGGCCGGATCAGTAAGGTTCCAAGCTCCCCCTGCTGTCCGCAGGCCGCTCCTGGAGGCCTGACCTCCCGCTCCCGCCCGACCCCGTGCTCCCTCCCTGCCGCCCGGCCTGGCTCCGCCCGCTGCCCAGCCCCGCGGCCGCCCTGGCAGGCGTGTGGGCGCCCCCTTCCGTACGCACGTCTCTGCGGGCCCCTTCAGCCGGCAGCGGCCAGACCCTCCTCCCAGAGGCCGCCCCGGACCCCGAGCGGCCAGAAGTCTCATCCTGGGCCCCCTCCCCACAGAGTTCCCATTTGGGGACCCTCTTCCTGGATATCAGCCCTCCCGGGGGGCCCTGCTCTAAGCAGAAGCCTCTGACCGGAGGCCTGCCCAAGCAGCCCTCCACCCTGGGACCCCTCCTGCCCCCAAACAAGCTCAGGGCCCTGCTGGCGGGGACCCTGGAGAGTCGGGTCATCGCCAAAAGAGGTTTGACTTCCAGATCTCAGGCCTCCCTTCCAGCCCCCCAGCCAGAGGGCCACCTGATGTCCGAGACGTGGAGGCATCAAAGGCGAGGGATGGAGGCACCATGTGGCTGGGAGGGAGGGAGAGAGGAACCAGAAGGGCACAGGGTCGCTACCCAGCACCCAGGCCCTGGGACAAGCTGAGACGATGGGGTGGAGGAGTGGCTCCTCGGGGGCAGGTGAGGTCACGAAATGGGGAGTGGCCTGTGGCAGAGGAGCAGCTGGGACGAAGGGAAGAAGCTCCAGCCCCTGGCCCACCGGCCCACTGACCCACGGGATGGTACAGAGGGGCCTCCCCTCCCTTGGTTGTGAGGTGCCACCCTGCACCCAGCCGGGGCCTCAGAACCTGCAGGCTGCTCTCAGGAAGCACAGATGACTCCCCTGGCCTCTGCACCAGGAGATCTGATGCTCAGAAGGCCACGCCGGGTGCCCCCCAGGCTACCCCATAGACAACTCGTCCTGCCCTCACATGGACTCAGACACATGAGCCTGCTCTGGGGGCAGGAGTCCTGGTCCCACAAAGACCCCAGGCTCATGCACACCCCACTGCCTAGCCGGATGGTCACACACAGACTCCTGCAGGCACTGCCCTGGCCCTTGGGCAGATGGCCCTCCAGCCAGGGCATGATTGGGCACTGGCTTGGTGGCCCCGTGTTCTCTGGCTGCCTCTATCCCTGCTTCTAACCGCTGGACCACAGGCCTGGCCCCCAAGGAGGCACACAGGGTCTCAAGGGGGAGGCACCCGGCCCAGAACCAGCCTTGTCCAGTGGGATGGGGGAGAGGCCTCTGCTGCCCAGCCAGTCCCCAGCCCTGCCTTCTTCTCTCTGACCCACGAGCACCATGGCTCGTGGCTACATCTACAGGTGGAGAGCCCACCCTGGCCCCAGTCTGTGCTTCCAGCTCTTTTGCCAGCCTCCCAGTCCAACCTCCAGCCTCCAGCAACCCCCTGGGCCTCCCCGTCCTTGTGGCCCTCCTCGGCACTGGACCTGGCCAGGGGCAAGAGACCTCTCCACTGACCCTGACCTTGGAAAAAGGAGCTCCCAGGGTCCAAGCAGGCCCACCCCACAGAGCAGCCCCTCGACTCCTGCAACTGGGAGTCGGGGCACGGGGCCCAGGCCCACACTGCGGCAGATCAGGGGTGCAGACAGCTCCTGGGCAGGGGTCCTTGCTCTCAGGATACTCTGAGACCTAAAGGACTGCGGGGGAAGGAGACGGGGATGGGAAGGGTGGGAGCTGCAGGCTGAAGGAGTAGCAGGTGTTCAGCACAGAGGCAGCAGCACAGGCCCATAGACCTGCCTCTGGCCGTGGGAGCCCCAGGGATCCAGCGGCACGGCCCCTTCTGCACCAGGAGCCCCTGACAGGTGCCCAGCTGCCCTCCCGTTTACCCCTCTGCTCAGCCCTGAGCTGGCTTTGCACCAAGATGGCACAGGATTTGCTCCACCCAAGTGAGCAAAGGGCTAGTTCCTGCTGTGGAAGCACCAGCCTGCTGTGGCTGCAGGTTGGGGATACTGTGTGTCCCAGGACAGGGACCCTGGAGGGCTGGGGCCTGCCCTGGAAGGGATGTCCTCAGACCCCAACGACCATGCCATCCTGTCCTCCCTTCACCCATCCATCCCCTCTTGCCCTTCCCCCCACATCCTACTCCCTGCAGTCTTGACCCAGGCTCACAAGAACCCAGCTCCTGAAGCCAAAGAAGTTCTGGAAACACAAATCTAGAGGATGAGCCAGGGTGGACATGCCTGAGGTCAGCTCGGGAGTGAAGCATAAGTGGTGGTGCCCAAGGACTCTGCTGGTCTCAAGGTCCCCAAGAAAGGGACATGCAGTTCTCCCAGGAGCTTTGGGCCATGTGGATTGGGGGCTCCTGAAGCCATTCCCCAAGACCTTACTGGGGGAAGATGCAAGGGGCCTCATGTGCTGGAGGGACCAGACACTGGGGGCACACTCAGGCCACCCCAGTGGCAGGACTCATCAAGATGCTGCAGAGCTCCGAGGCCCCTGGACGTCTCTCCACCCTGGTGAGTGGGGTCAGGCCTGAGGGCCAACCAGGGGATGTGGGAGCTCCACTGACCAGCCCGAGGCCCTGGCCTGCTCAGCAAGAGAGAAGGCAGGGGTGGCCACGGGATGGGGGCCCATGGGCCACAGCAGCTCCACCCACTGCTCAGGCTCTAACCTGAGCGGGGCCAGGGTCCTGTACCTAAGGGGACCTAGGTGGGACATAACAGGGTCCCACAGTGTCCAGGCCAGGCTCTGGAATAGCAGAGGATGCCAGAGGCCAGGACCCTGGTGCCTGAGCCTGCCTCTGACCCCAGTACCGGGCAGAGCAGCACCCACCGCAGGGGCCTGCAGGCCAATGAGGGAGATAGAGGCGAACTGCACAGGCCTCTGTGATGGTCACTGACTCGTCCTCATCTGCAGGGTCTGCTGCTGGAGTTGTGGGGCCCACTCTCACCCCCTCTCTGGGGCTCCTGGGTCCCAGGGTGTCTGTGGTGGGCTTCAGGACCCCGTGGACATCCCTGGGAATGGGAACCATGTCCCTTGGGGCCACATGGGGAAAAGGGGTCCCTGAGACACATGCTGGCCCCCCCTCACAAACACTTAGTGGTCCAGGAGAGCTCCCGGCCACCCTGCCTGGGCCCGGCCCCCACGCAGATCCTTGCTCCCCTTGAATCCTTCTAATGGGATGGGCCCAACTCCCCCAAAACTGCCAGGCCCTCTTCCCCTCGGCCTGCCCGTTCAGACAGTGCATTGCAGCTGGAGAATCCTGCACACAGACCAGAGTGCTGACAACATTAGGATCCCAACCCAGATTCGGTCACTGTCAACCAGCAGCCCCTCGATTCACTGTCCAGATGAATTTCAAGCAAGACCCAGACACACATCATTCGGCCACAGGCCCTCCGCTCTCCATGGCAGTGCCTCCCCTCCCACCATCACATCTGGAAGGTACTCTGGTCATCCTTGTAGGTCCTCACATTTTCCCATGTGCCTCACAAATGGGTTTGGGGTGACTTCTTCACATCTAGATCCCACAGAACTCATGTCCTACCATGTCTCTGGGGCCCCCTGTTATTAGTAAGTCCCCCGTACAGTTCTCATCATTGAGTTTTTGAAGGAAGAAGTTTATGTGTCTTACGGGGTTTCCACCATCCCAGATATTATGGATGTTGTTTCCACACTCTGCATTTCTCATTAGACCTGATTGATTTGAGGTCAAGTTTTTCAGCAAGACTGCCTCAGAGGTGGAAGGCACATGAGGGCTGGTGTGTCCCCTCCACTGTCAGTGGGCGGGGTGTGGCCAGCTGGAGCCACCTGCCATCAGGTTCCCCATCTACAGTTGTCAAGGTTTTAGCAGCTTCTAGTGAAACTTTGGGACACTTGCTGACACTTGGCCAGCAAGCCACAGCAGCCATAGACCAAATCCTGCTCACCACTGTTTTGTAAATAAAGTTTTATTGGAACATGGCCTCACACATTTGTTCACATACCATCTATGGCTTCCTTCGTGGTACAATGGCAGCAGTGGGCTGGGTCCTAAGATCACCCCTCACCCCACAGCTCCACTGTCCAGATTTCTGGCCCTAATTCCCAGAAGTTGAATACAAAAAAAAAAAAAATCACTCTTGTGCTTCTGTTATTTGGCAAAAAGGGTTTTGCAACTATAATTAGGCCGATCTGTGTGACTTAAAAATAGAGATTCTTCAGGTGGGCTCAATCTAATCACACAAGGCCTTTAAAAGCAGAGTTGTTCCTTAGCTGGTGTCAGAAAAGGGCATCAGAGCAGTTCTCAGGGAGACTTGACATGGGGTAGGAGGCTTCCCCAAGACTGAGTGATGCCCCTGCTCACAGCCAGCCGGCACACGGCACTCGGCACTCTGCGTCCTGCACCTACAAAGGGCCAAATGCTGCCGACAGCCCGACTGGGCTCAGAATAGGTTCTGACCTTGCTTCCCACCTATGAGGCCCTAAAACAGAAAGTCCATCAGAACCACCTGGACATGTGTCCTTCAGGATGAGGCCGTGTCAGCTGTAGGGCCACTTGCTTTGTGGGCATGGGGAGTGAATGCAGAGCTGGCTCTGAGCAGCCAGGGCCTGCAGAGCCCAAGACATTGACTCTCCAGCTCATTATAGAGCAAACGTGTCCCAGATGGCAGCTTCTCGGCCTTGGCTTTCCTGGTATTTCCTATGTGGTGTAAGGAATTACCACAGACATAGTGGCTCCACTGAGACAGCACCCTGATGCTGTCCTCCCATAGCCTTCATGGGTCGGCAGGCCCAGCATGCCTTGCTGGGCTCTCTGCAAGCAGGCGGCTGGCTAGGGCTGTGTTCTCATCCGAAGGCCCCACTGGACAAGGACCCACTGCAGTTGTCGGCTGAGCTCATGGCCACGAGGCAGAATGCTAGGCAGACCCGTGTCCTCCCAGTGAGCCCGTGGCACAGAGAGGATCTCCCGCAGAGAAGCTTCTGGGCTCTGACCGCAGAGAAGGCCTAGAGCCTTCTCGAAAGGCTCGCCTGAGTGGCTCGAGTCCAACAGGAAGACCTCCCTGATTAACCCAAAAGCAACTGCTTAAGGGCCTTAGCTAACTCTGAAGAATCTCTTTGCCTTTGCCCTAGTCCTGGCGGGCAGCGAGTCACCGGCCCGGCGTGCATCCAGGGCGTGGTGCATGCCTTCATGACTCATGGGGTCACCACGAGGTGTGTCCCAGTTTGCTGTCCCTGTTCTCTTCACTGGTGCCCAAACTGCCTGTCTTTGGCCAAAGGGAACCCCTCCCCATTGACCAGTGAGTCGTCCTGAAGTGACACAGTGGACTGGACAATAACCGTGCATCTTGTGCAAGTGTTGTCTGGTCCTGGAACCAGCCATTTCTCCAAGGATCCTGAGAGCTCTCCACAGGGATTCTTGTGCGTGTTCAGAGGCCCCACTTTGGACAGCAGAGTCCTCAAGGCTGCTGATTTGGCCACTGTTTCTAGGTCTTTTGGGGAATAGAATTGGGAAATTCATGTTTTTTTCCAACTTTTTTTTGTTGTGGTGGTGGTAAAATAACACATAGCATAAAACGTACTGTCTTCATCTAAGCCACAGCTCAGTGGCTCTATGCACATTCACACTGTTGTGCGGCAGTCCCTGCTGTCCATCTCTAGGACTGTCCATCATCCCAAATGGAGACTCTGTCCCCAGGAGACACTGCCCCCATCCCTCCCCCAGCCATGTGACCACTGTCCACTCTTTGCCCCCAGAAGACACTAACCCTGTCCCTCCCCCACTGTGACCACTGTTCACCCTCTGTTCCCAGGAGATAATGACCCCTATTCCTCCCCTGGCCCAAGTGACTACTGTCCACTCTCTATCTCTGTGAATCTAGGGACTCCAGGGACCTAATGAGGGTGGAATCTTGCAATGTTTTTGTGACTGGCTTAGGAAAAACATATTTTTAAAAATAAAATACATTCTGGAATCACACTGTATTTCTAATTCGAGTGTGGGATTTCAAGATTTTTCTTGACTCCTTAAACTGTATATTTCAGTCTGTCTTATGTTGGAAATCTTGTTTCCTAATGGCACTTAAAACGATTACACACATACAACCCACTGTGACAGATGTCCTCAAATGACTGTGTTTTAAAGTGTCTTGAAATAAACTTTCTGGATGGTTAAATCACCAACTGGATGGCCAGCCCAATTCACTTTTTCTCACTGTCTCTCACTTGGGGACTTGCTTTTGCCACTTGGGCTTTCTTGTGGTTTATTTTTTTTTCTTGTGGTTTATACTACCTCACACATTTCTGTGATTTGAGATCACAGTGGACACAGGGCAAGGCCACCCCCACTCCCTGGCTCCTTTGGGCTGTTTCCTCTCTTGCCTGTAGGAACTTCTAGCTGCCTCCTGTTTAAAATGTTGTGTTTTCACACCCCAGACCTTTGGTAACACAACGACTGCTGGTGCCCCTGTACTTCCCACCGCAGTCCTGGAGGTCAGCTGGCCACACCATGTGGACCTCTCCCTCCTTCATCTACCACACAGGACTCAGTGAGTGTGGGACCTGTGGCTTATTCATGTGGGGCATGTGGGGCACTTCCAATTTTGTGCTTTTACCCCGTGTGGCCATGCCTGGGCTGACATAAGTGCTTCATGCACATTTTGAAGCTGTTGGGATTGTCCTCATTCAGAGTGGACCTGGTCCCAGATAACACCTGTGTCCTTGGGCCACAGTCTGGATGTTGCCTTGTCCCAGGAGTACCCTGTGGCTCTCAATCACTGTCTTCTCATGCATTTACCCAGAGCACAGCACTTACTCCACATCCTTGGGCCCAACACCAATGGGTACGTGCTTTCCGGTGAGCATTACACATGACACATAGATCTTCCACTTTGCACCTTCTCTGTGTCCATCCGTGTGCCTCTACCTGACCTCCTTGTTTCTGACCTGCCAGTCCCTCCCTCCCTCCACTGCTCCTGCCCAGGAATCTGTCCATATCCGCAGCCTGTCCCACTTCTCCTTCCACACAATGTGGGCATTCAGATGCATTGCTGTCGGCTCCACCCATTGGAGAGACTTTCGTCCTCCAATATCTTTCACGGCCACCTGTGACTGGACATCAGGCAGCTGCCATGTGTTTCGCCTTGCACCTGCACCTGAGCCAACCCTTCCAGAAGGCATGCTCAGGCTTCCTCCTTCTCTTTTTCTTGGTCATAGGGGACTGCCCTGTGGCCACAGGCATGAGCTGGGTTGGGAGGCACTATGGTGGGCGACATGGTGGTCTAGACTAGTTGGTCATGTAGCTTATATGTGCACTCTGGTTCTGCTTGGGGTGGATCTTGGAATACCATTTCCACCATGGATTTCTGGTGGTCCTATGACGGATGTGCACAGACAGCAGAACCCGTCCATCCAGCTCACATGGGCAGTTCTGTCTCTGGCAGCAGCCGCAGCATGCAGAGGCTGCTTCTCAAAACATACATGATTCTGGGCTGTATCCCCATTGCATCTGATTCCTTGGTTGACACTTCGATACCATAAGATCTGGGATGCCTGGGTGGCTCAGCGGTTGAGTGTCTGCCTTTGGCTCAGGGCGTGATCCCAGAATCCTGAGATCGAGTTCTGCATCGGGCTCCTTGTGAGAAGGCTGTTTCTCCCTCTGCCTATGTATCTGCCTCTCTCTGTGTGTCTCTCGTGAAGAAGTAAATAAAGTATTTTTTAAAATACCATAGGATTTGTGGGACTGTATGCTTCAACAGGCGAGGCTTCTCGCTCTGTAGCCTGGGCCTTCCCCAGGGCCTGTCTAGGCTGGCAGCCTTCTGTGCCTCCCAGGTTATGGGCCAGAGCAGAATTCCCAAGTGTGGAATATGTTTCCTCCAGAGCCCAACAGAGAGGATAGGGCACTGTTCACATTCACTCAGATCAAAATGAAAATAGAGAATTTTACTTTTAATAGCTCTAGAGTCACCTGGTCTGAGTGCTGACCCATCACCAAGATGGACCCATACACCCCAAGACCACCCTTCTCTGTGATTGCACATAAAGAAGTTTCTACATTCTGCTGGGAGGCAATTAAGGAAATGAGCAGGGACTTGTAATTTATAGCAAAATGGAGAATACAGGGCTTAAATATCTCCACACACAAAATAGCCACATGGGAAACTGATCCTTTTAAACACTACAGCTAGGCTTTCCAGAGAACAAAGGCAATCCCCAGAGAGTGGGGAGGAACTCAGTGTCTGAATGGCCAAGAACATTGTTTTGACCAACTCTGCTGCTGAGAACAACTAGAAAAGCTGGGGGTGGGGGGTGGGGAATGCCCTCAAAGACCTTTTCAAGACATTAGAGAGCTTATCATGGTTATTATCTGTCCAAGCCAGAACAAAAGAGGGAAGGAGAGGAGGGTAAGGTCAGCCTCTGGGACCACTTTTTCTCTTTGGGAGATAACACTTTCCTGCAGCAATTTCTGTCACTGAAATTTTGAGGAGTTGAGGAGAGCTACGAGTCGTCTTCTACAGCGAGAAGGACAGTGTCTTAGAGACACTGACAGGACCCTGTGCCACCCTAAAGGAGGAAGAATGAGCTGAAGTGGATTCACCCTTTCAAGAACTGAAATCCCACTTGGAATCAACTCAATGCTTGCCTGAACTTAAATGATTCTCCTTTGTATGGTCACCCAAGAAAACCCTCTCTGGAGGTGATAATATCCTGCAGAGCTTCTAATTATCTCTTGGATTTTTTAAGCAGCAGGCCTGGTGCTCTATCAGAAGTGAGCACACATGGCAAAACATGGGGACTGACTGTGAACAGAAGTAAAATAAACAATAGGAAAAGACCCACGAAAGATTTGGAGCTAGAAGTGTCTCTAACATCACTACTAATAATCCTCAGATTGTGATGTGCAAGAACTTAAGGAACCAGGTGGAGAAATTTGGCAGAAAACTAGAAATTATGAAAAAGAATCTAATGGGATTTCCACAAAAGAAATCCCCTCAGTGGTGTTTTGATGGATCTAACAGCAAATTAGATGCAGCTCAAATGAGAATTCTTAAACTGGAAGAAAGACAAAATGACTTTTAAAAAACACAGAAAGGAACAGAAGAGCTATACAGGACATAATGGAAATATCTCACATGTAATTGGACTTTGGAAGGAAAGAGTGGCTAGAACCCAAACACTATGTCAAAGACATCATGGCTGAGACTTTGCAAAATGGACCCAAGCACCAAGTCACAGATTAAAGAAGCCCTATAAGCTCCGAAACAAAAACAAAAACCCCACAGCTAGACATATTACAGGTACTAAGGACAGAGAAAATCTTAAAGAGGGCCAAGTAAGAAAGATAAATTACCTGAATGGAAGCAACAAGTAAACTGTCAGCCACCTTCTCAGCAGAAATACTAACAAAACCCACAAAAGATGGAGTGATTCCATCGAAGACTGAAAACAAAATCTACGGACCTAGGATTCTATACTCATTGAAAATATAAAATATCCTTTAAAAATAAAGCAAAAAACTCAATGACAAGAAAACACATAACCTGATTTAAAAATGAGCAAGAGACCTGAATAAACATTTCTCAAAAGGAAACATACAGATGGCCAACAGATAATGAAAAGCTCCTGGGCATCACTCATCACCAGGGAAATGCACATCAAAGCCACATTGAGCTATCACATTGCACCTGCCAGAATGACTAAGAATATAAAAGACAAGAAACAACAGGTATTCATCAGAAAGGATGTGGAGGAAAGGAACCTTCACGCACTGTTGGTGGGAATGCAAACTGGTGCAACCACTATGGAAAATAGTATGGAGGGTCCTCAAAAAAGTGTAAAAATAGCAATACCATGTGATCCCCAATTCTACTTCTGAGAATTTACCCAAGGGAAATAAAAACAGGATTTCAGGGAGATCAACACCCATGTTCATTGCAGCATTATTCACAACAGCCAAGAGATGGAAACAACCTAACTCTCCAATGGCAGATGAATGCATGAAGAACATGTGGCACATGCATACAGTGGAATATTATTTGGGTTTTAAAAAAAGAAAGCAGTCCTTCTACTTGTGACAAGATGGATGAACCTGGAGGATATTATGCTCAGTGAAATGAGTCAGACCCAGAACAACAAACACTATCTAATCCCACTGAGATGTGGTATCTAACAAAGTCAGTGTTATAGAAACAGAGTTGAATCCTACAGTGTCGACTACAGTAGGCAAATATACAATCAAAATGATGATATGTAAGAAACTTTAAAAATATGACCCCTGGTCAATAAAAATAACAGTTAATTGAAATAGATTCCCAAATGACTCCAAGTTTGGATTTAGCATTCTTTAAGCAGCTATTATAAATATGTTCAAGATTTAAAGGATAGTCTTAATACATGAACATAAAGGAAAATGTTGAAGAGGAATTAAGATTGTATAGAACCAAACAGAAATTCTAGAACTCCAAAGAACAATGCAGAAATGAAAAATTTACTGAATGGCCTTACTGGCAGTATGACTACAGAAGACAGTATCCGTGTAGTCAAAGACAGACCAGCAACAATCATCGAGAGAGAGAGAGAGAGAGATCCAGTGACCTATCAGAACATATCAAATAGTTTAGTGTAAGTGTAATTGGACTCCCCAAGAGCAAATAGAGTGAGAAAGTCACAGAAATAAATATTTAAAGAAAACTGGATGAAAATTTCACCAATTTGACAAAAAACATTGACTTTTAAGTTGAAGATCAGTCAGGATATTTAAAAAGAAAATCATATCTAATGATACATTACCTACCAGGGCTAACAGTACAGATTATGTCTGATTGCTCACCTAGAACAATGCAGGCCAGGAGACAATGGAACGATATTTAAAAAAAAAAAAAGATTTTTATTTATTTATTCATGAGAGACACACAGAGACAGAGACATAGGCAGAGAGAGGAGCAGGCTCCTCGCAAGGAGCCTGATGTGGGACTCAATCCCAGGACCCCGGGGTCATGATCTGAGCTGAAGGCAGACACTCAACCACTGAGCTACCCAGGTGCCCCTGGAATGACATATTTGAAGTGCTTTGATATACACACACCTGTCAACCAGAATTCTGTATCTGGGGAAAGAAGCCTCAAAAATGGGAGTGAAATAAGAGCTTTTAGATAAAAGGTGAGAGGATTTATTGCCAGCAGACCTGCATGAGGAGAAATACTAGATGATCCTCAAGGATAAAGAAAAATGACACTAGAGAGAATCTCAGTGATCCACCTGATGAAGACTAGTTGTTGCTTAGGGATGGATTGGGAGGGAGAAACAGACACTAAAAGGATGTGAAGACATTTGAGGGTCTAATGTATATCAAAAGTTAGCAAATTGTACACTTTAAATATTCACAGTGTAATGTACAGTAATAAAGCTCTCTTTTAAAAGCTCAGGAAGTTTTATAATGGTAAGCTCAGGAGATCTGTAAAAGTGTTTTCTGACTCTGAAAATGTTGTACAGGACTTGACTGGTGAAAACCAGTGAGTAAATAATTAATTACAAGGTACAACCAGATATTCAGGGCAGCTTAGTCATGGTAGCCCCAAGCTGGAAACAACTCAAATGTCCATCAACTGTTGACGGAACAAATAAATCTGCCATAATCGAGTCCAATAATGACAACAGATCTACCACTGAAACACACACCAACACGGGTGAATCCTGCAGACATTATTTTGAGTGAAGGAAGCCAGATGAAAATTAATACCTATGAAATTAGAGCAAACAAAACTCATTTATTGTTGACAGAAGTCAGATCAGTGGTTGCCTGGAACAGACACACGGGAACTCGAGGGTAGGCAGTACAATGTGGATTAACTGCAAAGGGACATAAGCCGATTTCTTGGAGAAATGGAAATGTTGTATATCCTAGTAGAGTCAGAGTTCAGTGAGTGTGCCTATTTTAAACCAAATCATGCTCCACAGACTTAAAGTCTGTGTATGCGATTGTATTTAACTATATCTCAACAAAGTTGGCGAAGTGCATCCCCACAAACAGTGAAAACATTATGTATGAAGCTGGAGAGCATCTGTTATTCAGATCTAAATGGCTCCTGAAACTCAGTAAGGAAAGAGCAGGTAATCCTACTGAAAATTCAGTAAGTGACCTGAACTGGCACATCACAAAATAACATTTCCAAATTTCATAATTATATTAAAAATGTGCTATTGACAGTCGGGGAAATGTGAATTGCAAGTATAATAATATGACACTCCCTACGTGGGTGATAATATAAAACTGAAAATGCCACATGCTAGGAAGGATGTGGGGCCTCAGAGGCCCTCCTACGCTGCTGCAGTATATCCATTTGTGCAAAAACAGAGGGTGATATTGTTGAAACTGCCACTTGAGTACATCAAAACTTATCAAATATTGATAAGTTCATATATACATGTGCCTATGTGCATATGTACATATATATACACTTATATATGCATGCATACATATACACAGATGCAATGCATGCACATACATATACAACACATGCATACAAGTGCATACATATGTACTGTGTGTACATATATGCACGTGTGCATGCATATATGCATGTGCATGCAGATTCATATATACACGTGCCTATATAAATGTACATGCATATACATATACATGCAGGCACACATATTCTGCATGTACAGCACACGTACACATGCATTAGCACATATGTATGCAAATGTGTGTATGCATCCATCCATACCCACACATTCCCACACACATGTACATATATGCCTCTGTGTGTGCACACATACTATATGCACACATGTACACAATGGATATGCAACCATATACATGTGCACGCACATGCTTATGCACACACATACATGTACACACGTGCATGCATATATACATGCACACACACATGCATACACACATCACGTATCAGAGATATATGCTGGCTCATTTGCATCCTTCATAATGTATGCCTCTGTAACTCACTCACTTTCATTGCCTTGGAGTACTCATTGTGTAACTATCCACATTTATTTATCCACTCTACTATTGATGGATATTGGACGATTACCAAGATTTTGGCAAAGATGGTACTGGGATGGTATCAGAATAATATGCATCGGGACAGCCTGGGTAGCTCAGCGGTTTAGCACTGCTTTCGTCCCAGGGTATGATCCTAGAGACCGGGGATTGAGTCCCGCGTCAGGCTCCCTGCATGGAGCCTGTTTCTTTCTCTGCTTGTGTCTCTGCCTCTCTCTCTCCTTGTGTCTCTCATGAATAAATAAATAAAATCTTAAAAAAAGAATAATATGTATCAATGGCTAGCAGTTACTAGGTAAGCAAGAAGAGGTTATGGTTGCACGGGGATTCTGAGACATTTCTGGAGTGCCAACCATGTCCCGTGACTTGACCTGAGTGAGGATTGCATGACAGTTTCCTCTACAACCCTTTGTTGAACTGCATACATGTGGATTATGCATTCTTCTTCATACTTCACCATATGAATGGATGAGTGCATGATGGATGAAGGTACATCTATTGTTTGCATCCTCAATATTCTAAAGATGCCTGTTATCCCCAAAAGGACCTAGAGATTAAATGCAGTTTGGATCAAAATTCTCACTGACGTTTTGTGGGAATTGATAAACTAATATCTATGAAGAAATGTAAAGGGCTAGGAGGACCAAAACTCTGGAAGAATGAAAAGTCAGGAGAATGTCCCCAAGCAGACATCAGAGCACACAACTAAGATAGTATGGTATTGGCATGCACATTGAATGAATACCAATCAGAAGGGGGTAGAATGGAACTCCAGAGGCCAGGCCATGCGTATTTGAACAGTAGACATAGGGTGATGCTGGCGCTACAGGACAATCACTCTAGCACGTGGTGCTGGGACAAGAGGGTATGCATGTGGATGAAAAATATGCAAACCATTTATGTAGGTCAATGTCCCCAACATTTAAGAAAGACTATGGGAGAATATTTTCACGACCTAAGGCAAGAAAAGCTTTACTTAAACTAAATTTGAAAGGAGAATATAATCGGTTTATTTTACTACATTTAAATCTAGTTAACTCTCTAAGTTCCACTCTAAGTATCCAGACATCATAAAAAGGGGTTTAAGGAAAAGCCACAAATTGGACAATGTGTTTGGAACACACTTAAAAGCAAAAAAGTAGTGCCCAGAATAAATGGTCAACTCTCGCAAATCGGTAAGGAAACAGAAGAAATAACGCAATAGAGAATGGGCAAACTATTTAAACAGCCATTCTGCAAGCACGGAAATTCAAATGGCCATTAAATGCCTAAAAAAGATATTCCCCTCATGTGTAATCAGGGAATGCAGATTAAACTTGCTCTCATCAGTAGACATCTCTCCAAAGAAGACACACACGTGGCCAACAAGCACGTGGAAAGATGCTCAGCCCGGTCAGCCATCAGGAATGCGCAAATCAGAGCCTCCATGAAGAGCACATTGCACCTGCCAGGATGGTTATAATCAAGAAGGAAAACAGCACAAGTGCTGATGAGGGTGGGGAGGAATGGGAGGCCTCGAACACGGCTGCTGGAGACACAAAGCAGTGCAGCCGCCGTGGGAAACAGTCTCATGGACCTTCAGAGGTTAAACATGGTGCTACTGTATGACTCAGAAGTTTCCGTCCTAGGGGTCTACCCAAGGCAAATGAAAGTGTACCTCCACACAAAGACATGCACACGAATGTTCACAGCTGTGTTGCTCACCAAAACCACTGAGTGCAAACACCCGAATGTCCATCAACTGATGAAAGGAAAACAGAATGTTTTGCATGTGCATGATGGTGCATTATTTGGCCACTGAAGGAAATAAAGCCCTGACACACACTACGGCTTAGGTGAATCTTGAAACCCTGTGCTCAGTGAATGAAGCCAGTCACCAAAGACTGGCATTGTTTGATTCCCCCTCCCTCTTGTACAGAAAGTCCAGAATAGCCAGTATGTAAACACGAAAGTAGGTGAGTGGTTGCCGGGGGCTGCAGCGATGTTGGGGGTAGCAGCCAAGGGGTACGGGATCTCTTGTGGGGTACCGAAATGTTCATGGTTGCACAAGCCTGTGAATATATGAAACTCCCTGAATTGTGCATTGTATGGCATCTGGACTAAACCTCAGTAAAGCTGCATGAAAAAAATCATGCCAATCTACCATTACTCCATTCCAGATAGGTAAAGACGTAAATGCCTGGTGGAACCAAGCTCCACGTGGGGTGCAGAGGGTCAAGAGCTCTTGCCCTCTGCCACCACAATGGGAACTGGCGCAGTGGTTTGAAAAACAGCTGGGCATCACCCAGAAATGTGAAGACGCACCACCCAGATCAGGATACAGAACAATGCTGTCACCAGCCTCCTGAGGGTGATCAACCCTCCCACCCTTAATGCCTGTTGGCCCTGACCTAATCCTGATCCCCGTCGCTGGTCCCTTACAGAACATCCTGACACATCAGAGACGCACCCACGTGGCTGCGGGGTCGGTGGCCTGCTCCCTGCTGCTGCCGGTGTGCGTACATCTCCAGGTGTGTATCCGTTCCCACATTGAAGTTCATTGGGATTGTTTACAGCATTTCGTGATTATGTCGAATGCTGCTTTCAGCGTAGGCTCTGGGGCTGTTTGGGTGAGCATCCTCTGAAAGCTAGGAGCCCTTTCATGGCTTCAGCTGTCGTTTCCAGCCAGGCTCCTGGATTTCCTCCTGCACACGTGTGGTTTAGGGGTCAGGGACCCTGGATCTGGAGTGAGTAAATGCAGATTGTTCCCCTCTCTGCGGCTCTCTCCTACCTGGTGTTTCCTCTCTCACCCCAAACTCTGCCCTCAGACACTTGAGTTCACCAAGATAGAGACCCTCAGGACCAGAGGCCCCCAGGCCTTGCCCTTCTGTTGAATCCCATCAGGCTTCTGCCTGCTTATGGTTCTCCCAAGTTCCTTTAGGAAGTCAGAAGATACACAGTCTGTCTATGGAGAGCTAGTCTGGTTGAAGCTACTTGCAATTTCTGGGGCCAGGTTGCATGGAGGCCTTAACGATACAGTTGACAAGCCCGATCTAACACACCCATGTAGTACTCTGTATCCGATGGTTAGAGAATCACCATACTCCACAGGCATACATTTGTGACAGGTGATGACAGGTGAGCCCACTGAGTCAGTCTCATGTATCTCACTAAATCTGCATCACAGTGACCCCAGTCTCTGATCATATTACAAGCCAGTTAGAAAAACAAAACCAGAGCATCTAAAAGGCATTTTTGAGCCTGGAAAAAAAAAAGAGATTCTAAAATAGCTGGAGAGCAAAGAATAACTTATAATGGAAATTAGATAGAGCTCAGCACAAAGCAATTATAACAACAGAAAACGCTATGAAAGAGCCTCAGTCATGTGGCCAGCGCTGTGCTGTGCTCAGAAAACTGGGCACTCTCCGCTGGAAAGGACTGAGATCACCGGGCTGGTAACTGTGCGTATGAAGGAGAAGACAGCAAATAACCACCCTCCCAGAATTTGAGGGAAACATTTTTAAAAACATAGTAGGAACCAATGACATTGAAAACAAAGATGTATCAGAAGTGCTCACAAGACCCGAGGGGGATGGGGGAGAGATGGAGAGAGGATAAACCTACAACATCCCCAGAGACAAATACAGGTGCATCCAAAATTTTACAAAATCACAAAAGAATGCTATCAACAACTGCATACACACTAATTTGAAATTGCATTTGGGATGAACAACCTTCCAGAAAAAGAACATTAAACCGATTCAAAAACAATAAGACCCAAATGTACCTACAGCTTGGAAGATGTGACATCAGAGGTAGAACACACCATAAAGAGGAAAGAAAATCAAAGAACAGAGGTCCCAACCTCACAACAGGGCCTCTGGTGAGGACAAAAACGAGTAGGTTTTACCATCCCTTTTATGAGTCTAGTGTAACTTCAATACCAAAACCAGATGAGAACTGTCAAGAAAGAACTACAAGCCAATCTTATTTTAAATGCAAAAATCCTAAGTGAAATGTCAGCAAATCATGTTCCGGAAACGTGTAACAAACTCCCCGACCAATGTGGGTTTATTCCAGGAGTGTGGGAATGATGACGTTAAAGACAGCAGTAATGGAAGGTCGTGTCCAAAAGGGGATTCAGAATATTAATTCTTCCAGTCCATGAGCATGGAATATTTTTCCATCTCTTTGTGTCTTCCTCAATTTCTTTCAGAAGTGTTCTGTAGTTTTTAGGGTATAGATCCTTTACCTCTTTGGTTAGGTTTATTCCTAGGTATCTTATGCTTTTGGGTGCAATTGTAAAGGGGATTGACTCCTTAATTTCTCTTTCTTCAGTCTCATTGTTAGTGTATAGAAATGCCACTGACTTCTGGGCATTGATTTTGTATCCTGCCACGCTGCCAAATTGCTGTATGAGTTCTAGCAATCTTGGGGTGGAGGCTTTTGGGTTTTCTATGTAGAATATCATGTCATCGGTGAAGAGGGAGAGTTTGACTTCTTCTTTGCCAATTTGAATGCCTTTTATTTCTTTTTGTTGTCTGCTAAGGCTAGAACTTCTAGTACTATGTTGAATAGCAGTGTCAATGTTACCCAGGGCAATTTACATGTTTAAAGCAATCCCTATCAAAATACCATGGACTTTCTTCAGAGAGTTGGAACAAATTATTTTAAGATTTGTGTGGAATCAGAAAACACCCCGAATAGCCAGAGGAATTTTAAAAAAGAAAACCATATCTGGGGGCATCACAATGCCAGATTTCAGGTTGTACTACAGAGCTGTGGTCATCAAGACATGTGGTACTGGCACAAAAACAGACACATAAATCAGTGGAACAGAATAGAGGATCCAGAAGTGGACCCTCAACTTTATGGTCAACTAATATTCGACAAAGGAGGAAAGACTATCCACTGGAAAAAAAAGACAGTCTCTTCAATAAATGGTGCTGGGGAAATTGGACATCCACATGCAGAAGAATGAAACTAGACCACTCTCTTGCACCATACACAAAGATAAACTCAAAATGGATGAAAGACCTAATTGTGAGACAAGATTCCATCAAAATCCTAGAGGAGAACACAGGCAACACCCTTTTTGAACTCGGCCACAGTAATTTTTGCAAGATTCATCCATGAAGGCAAGAGAAATAAAAGCAAAAATGAACTATTGGGACTTCATCAAGATAAGAAGCTTTTGCACTGCAAAAGGGACAGTCAACAAAACTCAAAGACAACCTACAGAATGGGAGAAGATATTTGCAAATGACGTATCAGATAAAGGGCTAGTTTCCAAGATCTATAAAGAAGTTATTAAACTCAACAGCAAAGAAACAAACAATCCAGTCATGAAATGGGCAAAAGACATGAACAGAAATCTCACAGGGGAAGACATAGACATGGCCAACATGCACATGAGGAACATGAGGAAATGCTCCACATCACTTGTCATCAGGGAAATACAAATCAAAACCACAATGAGATCCCACCTCACACCAGTGAGAATGGGGAAAATTAACAAGGCAGGAAACCACAAATGTTGGAGAGGATGCGGAGAAAGGGGAACCCTCCTGCACTGTTGGTGGGAATGTGAACTGGTGCAGCCACTCTGGAAAACTGTGTGGAGGTTCCTCAAAGAGTTAAAAATAGACCTGCCCTACGACCCAGCAATTGCACTGCTGGGCATTTACCCCAAAGATACAGATGCAGTGAAATGCCAGGACACCTGCACCCCAATGTTTATAGCAGCAATGTCCCCAGTAGCCAAACTGTGGAAAGAGCCTCGGTGCCATCGAAAGATGAATGGATGAAGAAGCTGTGGTCTATGTATACGATGGGACATTGCTCAGCCATTAGAAACGACAAATACCCACCATTTGCTTCGACGTGGATGGAACTGGAGGGTATTATGCTGAGTGAAGTAAGTCAGTCGGAGAAGGACAAACATTATATGTTCTCATTCATTTGGGGAATATAAATAATAGGGAAAGGGAATATAAGGGAAGGGAGAATAAACGTGTGGGAAATATCAGAAAGGGAGACAGAACATGAGAGACTCCTAACTCTGGGAAACGAACTAGGGGTAGTGGAAGGGGAGGAGGGCGGGGGGATGGGGTGACTGGGTGACGGGCACTGAGGTGGGCACTTGACAGGATGAGCACTGGGTGTTATGCTATATGTTGGCAAATTGAACACCAATAAAAAATAAATTTATAAAAATTTTTAAAAAGACAAAAAAACAAAAAAGGGGATTCAGAATGATGCCTGATGTCTCGTTTGCGGGGGGGTAGGAGTCTGCTCGCCGAGCTGTCAGAGGGACCGGGTTTCGGCAGTGAGCTTCCATTCCTGGGAGAAAGACAACACAAAGCAAACCAGCAGATGGGGATACCTGCCCTGAATACAAGTACAACACCCCTACGCTGTCACACAGCGTCCACCTCTGCCAGGGGCCCTGGCTCTTAGCAGCTACTGGTTCAGAGCAACACCTGCTATGGGGGGTTGGGGGTTGGGCAAGGTCTGTTTTCTCTGTCTCTACGTGCCTCTCTCTCTCTCTCCAGTTACAAATACAAGGTAATTCCTGACAACACTGCTCTTTCATACACATTTTAGGACCAGCTTGTCTGGTCTCGTGGGAAACTCTTAAAATTGAGCAGAATTAGGCAGGTTGCAGATGAGTCTGCAGACAGTTAACCCCTCCTAGTGCGAAGTCTTCATCATTGGGAATGTGGGTTCCGTCCCTCTGCTAATTAATTTCCTTTCAATCTCCTGACACGTTGTTTATAATCATCTCCACAAATGCCATAAACATGCCCGTTAGGTACCCTTTTTGTTACTATTGTAAATGATGTATGTAATTTTTAAGTGTATTTTCAGATGCCCTTAGGTGGTAGAAAGGCATTTCATTTTTGTGGTTGTTGTATATTGGTCTTTTATCTAGGAATCTTGCTAAATTCTCTCATTTTGTTTTTTCCCCCTGTACATTCTCTGGGTGTCAGTAGTAATATCCTCTGAAAATGCTAACAAATTTCTTCTATCCTTTCACATCCTAATCCTTTTTCTCCCTTCCTTATTGATCTGGTTCGTCTGTAGACTGGCAAGGCTTTCTGCCAATGCTGAGGAACAGACGGTGACAGTAGGTATTCTTGTTATATCCTTATTTTGAAAGGGATATTTTTAATATTTGTCATATAGTATTTGCCATAGATTTCTGGTGACTGTTACCAAGTTAAAGAAATTCCTCTTGGTTTCTTTTTTTTTTTAAGATTTTATTTGTTTATTCATGAGAGACACAGAGAGAGAGGCAGAGACACAGGCAGAGGGAGAAGCAGGCTCCCTGCGGGGAGCCCGATGTAGGACTCGATCCCAGGACCCTAGGATCACAACCTAAGCCAAAGGCAGACACTAATCACTGAGCCACCCGGGTGCCCCAATTCCCTTCAGTTTCTGATTGGTTATGATATTCATTAAAAAAAAATAATGATTAGATGTTGAATTTTATAAGGAAAATTTCCACAGCCTGTAAGATGATTATACAGTTTTCCTTCTTTTTCTGTTAATGGATTTTCTTGAAACACGTTTAGAATTCAATGTATTGCTTTTGACTAAGTAATATGTTCACATGACTCTAAACTTAAAGGAGTATACGGTCAAAACTCCCAATGGCCCGTTTTCCCTGGCCACCTCCGCATACCCCCTTCCTCCTAGAAGACTCCTATGTCCCCAAGTTCATTTGTGTCCAACCTGAGAAACTCTGTACAGTAAAGGAACATTTTAAAAACATTATTCAGATTCCTCTTTTCTATGCATACTGTACTAATTATTCTGTGCCATATTTTTTGGTTTTGCTTAACAAGTGTCTCAGAGATCATTGCCCAGAGTATATATAGGGATGCTTATTCTTATTTCTAGTGTAGCCACATGGTGCTCCAATGCACAGGTGGTCCATACATACCTAACCAGCCCTTCAGGGATGGACGTCCAGGCCTGGTGGACCCCCACTAGGGTGCGTGGTGTGCACTGATGCCTCTGTACATGCTCTGTCTGCATGTGTGCAAGGACATCTGTGTGACAAACCCTGGATGAGAACTGCTGTGTAAAGGTTATGTACGTCTGAAATTCACCACATTTTATCAAATTCTCTTCGCAGAGGTTGTTTTGATTTATATTCCCTCCAGCCAAGCACCTTGGACCTCTTACCCCATTCTCTTGTTGAACAAACCTGTGTGCATGTTAAAGGCTTTGTTTTGTTCTCATCTGATAAGAGATTGATGGTATCTCTGTGTTCTCATCCACATTTCTTTTTTTGTCTTCATACATTTCAGCCAACTATATTTCCTTTCCTCTGAATTTATGCTTATCTTGGTTATCAATGTTTCCATTGGAATCTTTTTAAGAAAATTATTTATAGGAGCTCCTCATACATTAGGGAAATGAAACTTTTGTGATCGTAACTCATTCTGGGTTTGTCAGTGCCCTTTTGACTTTGCCTATTTAGGGTTTTACCTACTGAAACACTTAACAATTCTTTAACTTAATCAGACATAAAAGAAAAAAATGTAGGGAGCCAAGTTCATGAGTCTTTCAGGGTTTTGGCTTCTGGGTTTAGTGTCACCCTTGGAAAGCCTGTCCCCACTCTGAGATGCTAAAGTGACAAACATAAAAAATAATAATGAGGACGATGATGGCTAACTCACATCTAGTGACTCATCTGGGCCAGACCATTTATTCCGGGAGGTAATTCTGCCATTATTCATCGAGCAGATGAGGAATGGGAGGCACCGAGTCGTGACTTTCACAGGCTCACAGAGGTCATGCCTGGCCCAGCCAGGGTTGGGACCCGGACCCTCCACCTCCAGAGACTTCTCATCCACTCAGTGACACTGCCACCCACTGTCTGCTGTGCTCCTTGTAGAGTTCCACTACTATTAAACCATCCATCTATCTGGGATCTGTGCTTGTGGACGTGAGGCACACATTCCTCCCCTGGCTGTGAAATAATGGTCACATTGCCACTTCTTTCAACACTCCATCTTCCTCTAATATGAAATGCCTCATGACCTCAGCCTCCACCTTGTCTCTCCTTTGGTTGTGCTCTGTCCGCAGGGAGCTCAGTGATTCCCGTGGCCTTAAATTCCATGGATCCACAGACCTCATCCCAGACCTCTTGCCTGAATTCCTGAAGCCAACTCTCAGCTTCATGGTGTGGGTGCCCCTCCCTCAAGCCCCACGTGCTCCCACCCCAGCCTTCTCCTTCCTCTGATGTCCGCAGCTCCCTTGGGGGACTTGCCAAGTCATACACCTTAACCGCTCCTTGCCTCATACCCCACTCAGCATCCATCAGCAAAACCTGTTCTCACTCAAAACATACAAAATATATCGAAACAGTTATCAGCAGCTGTGCCTTATTTCCCTCCAAAGCTCCAAGCAGGGTCTGGTAGAAACTCCCACCACCAGCTCCCGGCAGGCCATGTCTCTGTATTGAATGACATTCCAGAGACAGGAAGGTCCCTGTGACCAGGTCACAGTGCCACTTGGGTTGAAAGCAGGAGCCCCTGAAGTCCTGCTCTGGTTCTAGAGATTTCAAACTAATTCAGATCTAGTGCTCAAAGGCAGAGATGTGACCCCGCACACACTCATCTTCCAGTAGGCTCAAGGGTGTCTTGGGTCTATGTTGAGGGGATGAATTAGGAGGTGAACTTGAGGCCCAGGAAGGCAACACTTGCATCAGGGCTGGCTACTGGCAGGTTAAAACGCCTCTGAGCACAAAGGGAATGCATGGATGCCCCCTCCCCTTCCTGCTTATCAGAAACACACTATCATCTGCTGGCACAATTTGCCTTCTATTTAGTCCATAAAAATTCATCTCTGTAGTCTTTTGCAACAAATCTCAATTAGATCCCAACACAGAACCAAGCAAAAATTGGCTTCACCACTCTAGAAATAGTTGTGGCCTACATGTCAAAACCTCCTAAGGAAATAAAAAGGAGAAGAGAAACAGAGTGGCTGAGATAAAGCAGCAGGAACCAGGTTCACCCTCCATCATGAAACAAAGAAGCAAAAGTCCTAAAATATGGGAGAGGGGGATGTTTCTCAAGTATGGGATGCCTGGCAATTGCAGGCAATTGCCTCTTGAGTGAGGCAAGCAGCATGTGAGATCAGGAGTTGCACCAGCCACCTACCTGGAGAGAACTTTCAGACCATGATGGTGGTGTGAGTGGAGCCTGACAGCAGGAGTCAAGGGAGGTCAAGACCCCTAGAGTTTACAGGAAAAGACCAGGAGGAGGGAGAGAAAACCCAGAGACCAAGTTTTCAGCTATGATGGGGGCATGGACTTGGGGAAACCACCCAAAGTGAGGAAAGGACCATCCAAAAGAAGATGAAAGTACAATCGTCAGAGCTCACACAGTGCCAGGAATAGCCAGTGCCCTCCCCAGCCAGAGCAGATACACCTCAGAGCTGACAGGGACCTGGGTGGAGTGCCTAGAAAGATTTTGCCTCAGCAGCAGGACAGGATGAGCACTAGACTAACGCTGTTCTGGTTCTGTCCAACAAGGCTTTTGATTAGGACCCAAGAGGACCAAATACAACTGCATCTTAGAAGAAAGCTCAGGAATGTTTGTAAGAGAACAAAAATATGTAGCACCCAACAACACAAAACCCACAAGACCTGGCATCCAATCAAAAATTACCAGAATGCAAACAAGCGGGAAAATATCAGGAAAAAAAATCAATCTCTAGAAACAGATTCAAATGACAAAGTGAAGAAATTTATACATAGAATATTAAAACATTTATTGTAATTATGTCCTATATGTTTGGGAAGGTAAAGGAACATATAAACATATTAAAGAGATAGGAAAGTTAAGAAAAGAAGACCCCTCTTTGGAGGTGGAAGAAGGCAAAGTACAGTCTAAGACAAAAACGAGAGCAAATGAGAAAATGTTGGATTAGTAAACTATCCACATGAAACTTAGAGAGAAAATAGACTAAAAAAATGAGTAGAGCATCAGTGATCTTTGAGACACCTCTAAGCAGGATAATGAATTGCATGTTATATTGCATAAAATTGAAACCCAAAAGGACAGGAAACAAAAAAAATATTTGAAGAAATATTAACTGGAAGTTCTCTAAATAAATCCACAGATTCAAAAATTTAAATGAATCCAGGCACAATAAACATGGGTAAATGACACCAAGGCACATAAATTAAAATTGCTTAAAACCAACAAAAGGAAAATTTTAAAGACATCTGTAGAAAAATGACAAGTTACATATCAAGGAATAGAATAAGAATGACAGTAGGCAGTGTCAGAGACAATGCAATTTAGAATATAGTAGTACAGCCATCTTTAAAGCTCTTAAAGGAGAAAATGAAAATCTGAATTTCTAGTTTCATCAAGAATTCCTTCAAAAATGAAGACAAAGAAGATACTTTTTTTCAGACATAGAAGAACTGAAAGGGAGGGTCCTGGGTGGCTCAGTGGTTAAGCATCTGCCTCCGGCTCAAGGCATGATCCTGGGGTCCTGGGATCAAGTCCTGTATCAGGCTCTCTGCAGGGAGTCGGCTTCTCCCTCTGTGTCTCTGCCTCTCTCTGTGTCTCTTATGAATAAATAAATAAAATCTTAAAAAGAAAAGGACTGAAAGGATGAATAACCAGCTGATGTGCATAAAAGAAAATTCTTGAAAGAAGTCCTTTGGGCAGAAGGAAAATGACCCCTGATGGAAACCTGGACCTACACAAAGCAGTGAAGAGTACCAGAAATTATATATATGGAGGTAAAGAATTATTCTATTGAAAAATGTCTTTACAAGATAATTGGCCTTTCAAAGTAAAAATTGCAACAATGTGTTGTGAGGTTTATAATGCAATCTAAGTAAAATGTATGACAACACTAGCACTGAGGCCAGGAAGGGCAGACAAATAGAAGTAGCTACTGTGAAGCTTCTACACTGTGCAGGAAGTAGCATAGTATTGCCTGAAGGTGTAGAGTAGTAAGTTAAAGAGACACATTTAAGTCTTGAATTGACCAGCAAAATAACAAAACAAGGAGTTACAGCTAAGAAGCTGTCAAAGGAAATAAAATGGAATCATTAAAATACTCAACTGGAAAAAGAAGAGGGAAAAAAAGAACAAAAACCTATGGGATAAAGAGAAAACCAATAGCAGGATGATGGATTTAAATCCAACCTTATCAATGATCACATTAAATATAAATGGTCTAAAATCCCAATTAAAAAGGCAGAAGTTGTCAGATTGGATTTAAAAAATAAAAGCAAGACTCAGCTGTATGCTACATTTAAGAAAGTTGCGTAAAATGTTAAGACACAAATAGATTAAAAGTAAATAGATAGGAATATATATATACCATGCTAATATTCATCAAAAGAAAAGAGAGCTGTTTATATTAACTTCAGGCAGGGGCACCTGAGTGGTTCAGTTGGTTAAGTGTCCAACTCTTGATTTTAGGTCCCATAATGAGCTCAAGGTCATGAGATCAAGCCCCACATCAGGCTCCACACTCAGTGCAGAGTCAGCTTGAGATTCTCTCTCTCCCCCTACTCCTCCCGCTGCTTGTGCTCGCTCTCTCTCTTTCTCTCTCTCTCTCAAAAAAATAAATAAAATCTTTTAAAAATATTTTTTAAAGCTTCAGACAAAGTACATATTGAGCAAAGCATACTCCCAGGCATTAAAAGGTTATTTCATAATGACAAGTGGGTCTATTCATCAAGAGAATATAATATTCTTAAATGTTAATGTACCTAATAACAGTGCTTTAAAATACATAAAAGAAAAACTATTGGCACCAAAAGAAGAAATAGACAAATCAACAACTATGTGAGGAGGTATGACAGAGGAACTAAGCAGAAAGTCAGGAAGGCAGTGAAGAGGCGATCACCACTGCCAATCCAACCGACATAACTGACATCTATAAAATATCCCACCCTGAAAACAGCAGAACTCACATTCTTTTCAAGTACACATGAAACATTTACCAAGATAAACCATATTTGGGATCATAAAACTATTCTTAATAAACTTAAAAGGATTCAAATCATACAGAGTGAGGCCACAATAGAATTGAATTCTAAATGCCAAAGAGAACAGTATGTGGAAAATCCCTAAATCCGTGTGTGATGGGTGGAATTCTAAGATGAACTCATGACCTGTGTCCTCCAGTGTGACTCCTGTGATGAATTTCATGTTAAATGGACAAAGGGAGGGGCACCTGTGTGGCTCAGTGGTTGAGCATCTGCCTTTGGCTCAGGGCATGATCCGGGGTCCTGGGATGGAATCCCACATTGGGCTCCCCACAGGGAGCCTGCTTCTCCCTCTGCCTGTGTCTCTGCCTCTCTCTCTGTGTCTCTAATGAATAAATAAAATCTTTTTTAAAAAATGGACAAAGGGATTTTTGCATATGTGATTAAGGTTACTGCTCAGTTGACTTTAAGATAAGAAGATTATTAGGGTGGGCCCCACCTCATCAGAGTTCCAAGCAGGAGATCTGAAGCACAAAAGAGAAGAGATTGGTCATTATGGAGCAAAGGAGCAAGAACCTGACAGGAGCTGTGGGGAGCTGAGAATAGTGCCAAGCCTGTGGCCAGTCGGGAGGCACAGTCTTCAGTTCTCCAACGGCAAGGGCCTGAGTCTGGCCAGCGACAGGCATGAGTGGAGAGGACCCTTGGCTCCAGGTGGGGGCACAGGCCACCAGTACCCTAATTTCAAGGGTGCCCTGCCCAATCCTGGGCCACAGGACTGGATAAAGATAAGGGGTGTGGTTTGAAGCCACCATATGTGTAATAGGTCGTGTTGCAACAGAAAAGGCAAGCAGTACAGAAATTAAGTAACATGCATCAGAGAACTCAAAAGGAAAATTAGAAAGTGTTTCAAATGGATTGAAAATGGAAACACAACATAAAAGTTCATTGGCTTTGGGAGGCCTGGGTGGCTCAGCATTGAGCATCTAGGTCGTGATCTGGGGGTCTAGGGATCAAATCCCACATCAGGCTCCCAGTGAGGAGCCTGCTTCTCCTTCTGCCTCTGTCTCTGCCTCCTCTCTTTCTCTGTGTCTCTCATGAATAAATAACTAAAATCTTTAAAAAAATTCATTGGCTTTAACATGGATGGACCTAGAAGGTATAGTCCTGAGTGGAATAAGTCAGAAAAGGGGAAATGCCATATGATTTGACTCATATGTAGAATCTAAGAAACAAAACAAATGAGCAAAGAGGCAAGAGATAGGGGAGGGGATGAGGGACAGGGAACAGAAGAGGTGGGGGATGGAGGAGGGAATGAGGGATGGGGAGAGGGAGACGGGGGCGGGGGACGGGACTGGAATGAGGTGTGCACTCATCGTGACAAGCACTGAGGAGTGATGCATGAAATCGGTGATTCACTATATTGTGCACCTGAGACTAATAAGCACTGTATGTTAACTATACTGGAATTTTTTAAAAATGAATTAATTTTCAAAAAATTCATTAGTTTTGGCTTAAGTCATATGAGAAAAGATGAGAGTTCCCCCAACTCAATGACCTCAGCCTCCCCTTGAAGAAATCAGAGAAAAAGAAAAATGAAGAAAGGAAGCAACCAATGTGAAAGCAGAAGTCTACGAAACAGGAAACAGAAAATCAGTGAAGCCAAAGCTGTTCTTTTTAGAAGATTAAACAATTTAATCAAGCTCATCAGATTGATCCAAAAACAGTGGGAGCAGACAAGACCGTCAGCACCTGGAGAGACACCTTGGCCGGCAGCACAGATGCAGCTAAAAAACACAGAGTAAGGAGAGAGGAGGATGACTGCCTTCCAGCCGTTCCACCTTGGGCAGAGATGAGCAGACCCGCAGTCGGCCCGAGCAGGTGCACAAGCCCGCTCACCTCCAACCGACCTGAGAAATTGAAATCGTAGTTTAAAGCCTTGTGTCGAAGGACGTTCCAGCAACAGACATCTTTGTGGAGGATTGTACTGAACATTTAAGACAAAGTAACATGCATCCCACAGAAACTATTCCAGGAATTTGAAGAGAAGAAAGCTCTGATCCCATCGCCAGGCACAGATGGGCATTATAAGAAAAGAAACGACAGGCCACCAATGGAAATGCACAAATCCTTTTTTTTTTTAAGAATTTATTTATTCACGAAAGACACACAGAAAGAGGCAGAGCCATAGGCAGAGGGAGAAGCAGGCTCCTCGCAGGAACCCCGATGTGAGACTGATCCTAGGACCCCTGGATCATGACCTGAGCCAAAGGCAGACGCTCCACCATTGAGCCACCCAGGCGTCCCTGAAATGCACAAATTCTTAACAAACGTTTAGGCAATCAAATCCCAAAATACATAAAACGGGTTATGTGACCAAGTGGGGCTTATGCCAGGCTGTCTTAACATTTGAAAATGAAGGAATTTAGTTCATCATATTAACAAACAGACTAAAAGATGAAAAAGCATATGATCATCTTCAAAAGTGCAGGAAAAGCATTTTGCGAAGCCTGCCCTCCATTCCTGATACAGGTTACCAGAAGACAGGGGCTAAAAGGGGAAGTCCCACCGCCTGATGACAGCATGCATGAAAAACCCAACAGATGACCCTGTGCTGAGTGTGGCAGGACGGAGCGCTCTCTCCAGCAGCCAGGAGACAGGGCGGGTGCCAGCTCTCACCCCTGCCGTCCCACGAGGTCCTCGAGGCTTCCTGGTGTAACCAGGGAAAGGAAGACAGGGCATCCGGGGCAGAGAAGAAAGAAATCGTGTCCTCCTTATCTGAGGAACACATGATCATCTGTGTAGAGACCCTACAAAATGTGTGAGTCACTGGAACCCACCGGTGAGTTCAGTGGGGTTGTAGGTTAGATGGTCAGCACACAAACCTCAGCCGTATTTCTCATACTAGAAATGAACATTTTGAAACCGAGGTTCTCAGATGCCTTTTACAAAAGAATAGGAAGTAGAAAACATTTGTAGGTAAGTTTGACAGAAGTCTGGGACTTGTACTCTGAAAACCGTAAAAGACTATAAGAATGGAGAAGCCCTACCAAACGGGCACAAACAGAGTCCAGGGACAGAAAGGCGCCCCTGGGACCGAGGTGCCAGCTCCTCCCAAACTGAGGTAGAGTTAACACAATCTGAATCAAAACCCCAGCAGAATTTGGGGGGTTTTGTAGAAGGTAACAAGCTGATTCCAGACTTTATATAAAAACGCAAGGATGTAAGGTAGCTAAAATCACTCTGAAGAAGGACACTGGGGACTCAGTGATCTGACTTGGAGCCTTGTAAAAGGCCAGCCCGCGGGGTTCCGGGCAGCATCAGAACTGGACCCACACACGTGAGTCGACTGGTGTTCCTCCAAGTTGCCAAAGCAAACCCCTGGAGAAGGGATCACTTTTTAAACAGAAGGTGTTAGGGGTGCTTGGGTGGCTCGGTGGTTGAGTATCTGCCTTCAGCTCAGGATGTGACTCCGGGGTCCTGGGATCGAGTCCCATTTTGTTTTTTTTGTTTTTTTGGTTTTTTGTTTTGTTTTGTTTTGTTTTGTTTTGTTTTGTTTTTGAAAGCAGATTTGTAAGTGGCCAATGAGCAGCAGAAAAGATGCTGAAATTCACACATCGTTTGGGAAACGCAAAAGAAATCCACAGGCCACGGAACTCCTGTTAGAGCCACTGACTTTGAAACCAGGGCCCCCGCAGGTGCTGGGGTGGGGGTGCGTGGAGCAGCGGAGTACCCCACACACCCCGGTGTGAGTCCAGAGCAGGGCCAGCACTTTGCAGACACCAAGTGGATGTCTTTAAAAATTCCCCACCTCTCCCACACGACCCAGGGGTCCCCGATGTCCGACAGGACAGTCAAAAGCGTGCACCCCCCACCAAGCCTGGCATGTGGCAGGTCATGGTACATGCGTGTTCTGGGATGTTACCCGTCAGTGAAAAGTACTGTGCCAGTGATAGTGGTGGGAGTATCAGCGCCCCAAAGACGTGCATGCCCGAACCCCGGGAATTGCGTCCAGTTTCTCCTACCCGGCAAAGAGGAAGCAAGGTTGCAGATGGAATGACGGTCGCTGGGCAGCTGACCCTGAAACAGGGAGATTACCCCGGATTATCTGGGTGAGCGCCGTAATCACAGGGTGCTTAGGCGGGAGGGATGCCACGGGACCACTGGCCGCCGTTGCTGGCTCCAAGGATGGAAGTGGGCCACGTGCCAAGGAATGTGGGGCCTCAAGTGGCCAGAAGGGACCAGCGGCCAGGGTGTCTTTGGAGCCTCCTAGGGGAGCAGGACCCAGTGACACCCGGATTTTGGCCCCTGTGAGACCCAGTCAGGTTTCTGACCCCCAGGTTTGTGAAGTAATATGTTGTTCTGAGGCCCTGAGTGTGAGCTCATGTGTCACGGCGGCAATAGTAAGCTGACAGCGATAAGGTCAGGGATATGGACACATCACAGTCGTCATTCTAGGTGCAAGAAGCCTGACAGCAAAGATGGGCTAGTGCTGTCTGATGACACCCACACCAGCCAGGAAGCACCAGACGGTGGGGGAGGGAGGAGGCCAGAGGGAGAGGGTTGATGCGTGGCTCACTGGGGACCAGTGGGGGCCTCAGGGTGCTCACCTCCACCCACCCTGGCCCTGGAGGTGCATCCCTGAGCGCAGCTATGGGTCAACTAACTTGATGAGTGATTAGACTGACTTTAAAGAAGAGGATTACATTCAGGTCAAAGGGGCGTCAAATGCAGTGGTGCAAGAGGTGCAGGTGCCACAAGCCTGGTGTTGGGTGGTTCAAAGGAAATGTGCTGTCGATCTGGGCTGGCCCCCCCATGTCAGGGGCTGGGGGGCTTCTCTGCATAGGGGGGCAGTACCTCAGGACAGGAGATGGCCCCGGGTGGGCGTCCCTCAGGGAAAGGCTGCAGGTGAGGCAGTGGCCAGGCTCAGCAGGGGTGAAGTGCACAGGGGGCAGGGCCCTGGGGGGAGCCACATAGATCTGGGTCCTGCTTCCAGGGACACCAGGGACCATGGTGAGACCAGAAGCACCGGCCCCGGGAGTGTCGGGGGCTGGGGAGCAACACCCTGCGACGGGCACTGCCTGGAGGGGAGACCACTCTGTGTGCCCCCTTGGTGGTCGTGGGGCTCAGGCTCAGCAGCCAGGCCCCCGGGCAGCCCTCCTGATTCTGGTATCAGATGGTGGCCATGCCTCGGTCTCCCCACTGTGAAGCGAGCCTCTCACCGAGGAGGGGGGTGCGGAAGCGGTGCTCCGCTCTGGTGAACTCAATATGTGTGCAAAGTGGTCTCCCCGGCAAGTCGGGGACCAGCCTGCGAGAGGGACAAGGAGCCTGACCCCCTTCCCCAGCCAGCCTGGGGACAAGCAGACTTTCACTGTGAAAACGGCGGGGAGGAGCAGGGCCAGGCAGTCGGGACTGTGGGTCACCTCCACAAGGACCATGGCCAACGTCCAGGCTCAAAACAATGCCTGCCACCACCTCACAGTCAGAGCAGGGAGTCCAACGTGGGTGTCACTGGGCTAAAATTGGGGCAGCCCCCCTGGAGGCTCTGGAGCAGGACCGGGGCAGGCCTTGGGCAGCTTCTGGAGGCACTGCCCTGGTGGCATGTGGCCCGTCCCCGACACGGGCAGCAGCCAACTGTCCTCCGACCCTCCCTCTCTCTGGCCCTCCTGCCTCCCTCTCATCAGGACCCTCTGATCATGGTTAGGGGACCCCCCAAACCACCCAGGATGATCCCCTGGCTCATGGTCCCTCACTCAAGTACAGCCGCTAAGTCCTTCCGTCCTATGGAGCCATGTCCTCACGGTTCTGGGGATTAGGGTGTTATGCTAGTCAGGGTTCTCCTATCAGCTGTCTGCCTGTCATTCTGTCTACCTACCATCTGATGAGGAATCGGGTCCCAGGATTATGGAGGCTGGTGCATGCCAAGAGCTCCTGTGGGCAAGCGAGTTCTAGTCCAAAGGTGGGAGGAGTTCCCTCTTCCCCAGGGGAGGCTCAGTCTTTTGCTCTATTCGGACCTTCAACTGAACAGGCCAGGCCCACCCACCCTGTGGGAAACCATGGGCATCACTCGGTCCACCAATTCACGTGTCAAAATCTCATCCAGAAACACCTACATAGACACACCCAGAATCGTGTTTGACCAAATGTCTGGGGTCCCCGTGGCCCAGGCCAGTTGACACATAAAATTGACCCTTACAGACATGGGTATCTCTTGGGGCAGGGGGGAGGTGCACTATTCATCCCAGCACAAGGACAGAGGGACTGGGCGTCAGGAAGGGACAGAGCAGGGCAAGTGGACTGGGGGTCAGGGATAGGGTGAAGCAGTGCTCTTGCTCTGTTCCCCATGGGGCCTGGACCACACTGGCTGCCGGGTAGGTCCTGGGACCTTCCATGGTGTAGGGGGGTGGGGAGGAGGAGGGAGGTCAGAGGTCCCAGCAGGTGGGGGACAGGCAGCAGTGGTCTGCACGGGGAGGGGGGGAGCCTGCAGCGAGGCCCATGGGCTGTGGTCACTTGGAGGGGCTTTCAGGAGCCTCCGTGCAGCAGAAAGGCACAGGCCCGTGGGCAGGGGGCCGGCGTGGCCCAGAGAGGGGCTGCCTCCCCAGGTGGTGCTACAGGGTGAGCATCGGACAGAGCAGGTGGAGCCCAGGGCTGGGGGGAAGACCAGCTCCCCCACTGCACCCCCACCCCCACCCCAGAGAGCAGACGCTGCCCCACCCGGGAAGGAAGGAAGTTGCTGGCTGAGCCTGCTGACCACGGGAAGGCCTCTCATCACATGCTCCGAGGTCAGCAGGGCCCAGTGGGGCCTTTCCAGCTGCCCCGTGCCAGGCGCCCCAGGACCCCGCAGCCATCGCGGTGACCTGTCTCCTTCTGACTCTGTCTTCCCTTGCTGGGCTCTCCCTGGGGACCCTCCTCCCTGTGTCACCACTACATCCCTGCAGGCTGGTCCTTCCAGAGACGAGCCATTGCCCCCACCCCACCTCCAACTCAGGGTCAGAGGCCTCTGGCCCCCTTCCTGTTGGCTCACCCCCACCTCCTCTGCTCACTTTGGGGCCTTCACACTTGCTGTCCTGTCCCTTGGCTTGGACGCTTGTCCCTAGTGGTCAGGAGGCTCACTTTCTCCCTGGGCCATCACCCTAACCTCCCACCTAAGCTGTGATAGGCCCCCGGCCAGAGCCCTGTGCCCCTCCCTCGATTGTTCCTACACCTGCTGCCCCTCCTGACTTTGTACATCCATCACTCATGCCCACGGCCCCACACCCCCAGGCCATTGACTCCTGGAGGGCAGGGCTTGGGTTAGGCCCCCTCATCGCACACCCCCAGCACCCACATGGTTCCACACAGGTACCTCCCTGGTGGGGCTGCTCCATCCCTGGGCCCCCCTGCAGACACTGTGAAACTCCTGAGGGGAGACCCCACACACAAGCCAGCCTACATAGAGAAGAAGGAGCAGGTACTCCCCAGGGATCCCCCAGAGGCCTCTGCCCAGGGCCTGGGCCTCACCCTGCCCTCCTTTGAGAGCTCTGAGTAGGGACACTGTCCTCGAGGCTCAGATCAGTGAGTGGAGGGCTGAGGCCAAGGGAGGGTCAGCACCCCCACAGGCGTTGCCTATAAACAGACTCAGCCCCTTACTTCAGCACTTGAGGCTTCTCACCACACCCCTTGACCTTCCTGTCTTGCCTCCAAATCTGCAGCCCCCCACCATCCATGCCAAGCCAGGAGGGGCTGCACAGAAGTCACCTGCCCCCTCACTGGGGCCCCACCCAGGTACCCTTCCTCCGGGGTCTCCACTCACCAGCCAAACCCCTTCCACCCTCAGCTGCCCTTCACAACCTCCCTGGCCTCAAGCAGGGTCCCCACACTTCTCCCATGCTCCGTGGCTCCTCCCTTCAGCCGGAGGCCAGACACGCACCTGGGGAGCAGGGGTGCAAGAGCATGTGGCTCCGGGGAGCAGCATGTAGGCTGGTCTGTGCAGGGGGCCGTCAAGGTCCTTCCCTGTCTTGGGGTCGGTCCTGGGGGGTCCCACGGTTGTCCCTGTGCTTAAGGGGCAGCTGTGGCTCCCGGCAGGACATGCTTCCACGGGGGTCTTTGCCTGAGTTAGGAGGTGAGCTGGAAAGAGGAGCATCATCGGTTAGAAAATACAGAGAGAGGTCAGAAGGAGGTGGTCCCCGTCCTCGTTCAGTCGGAGGGGGTGGGCTGTGCCTGGAGCACCGGGCACTGTGCCCCATCCCTACAGGGTACGTCTGTCATGATCCCGTGTTATGGACAGGAGGCCAAGGCCCATCCTCCCTGTCCCTTCGTTCGTGGACTGTCTGAGCCAGCGGCGCCGGAACGTGGCCCCCAGCACCCCGGCTGGGGGTTTACGGAGGAAGAATCAGGCCATTGTTCACAGGACACAGGGGCCACCTGCCCCCGCCCACTCTCCCTGCCCTCTGAGTCACTGCTCCAAAGAGAGGGGGCGTTGCAACCCCAGACCCGTTTGTCTGGCTGCCTGGGAGGGGCTGGGCGCCGCAGGGAAGCTGGCATCCCCCGGAGCAGGCAGGTATTGACCGCCAGCCACCGGCCCGGCCCTGGGAACAAGCCCAGCGGCCCTTCTGGCCGTGGGCAGAGGGTGGAGGGCTGCAGGGCTGATAACGTCTGTTCCGGGGCAGGCCGAGGCAGAGCAGGTTTTCCCAGCAGCGGAGGTAAGCTGGGACCTGGCCCCCACCCACCTGCGCACCCACCACTGCCAGGCTGTCCCCTGTGGCACCCCCTGGCCCGATGCTCTGCTGCAAGGACATCTCTGGGTGAACTGAGGCAAGATGGCCTGGGCCCCTTTCCAGGGGAAAAGCCAGGGCCCCCAAGAACAGCTGGCCCAGAGTGACCTCTTCCCAAGAGAGAAGCGAGCTGCGGCCAGCTGCCTGGAACATAGTCACTGGTCACATCTGGGGTGGAGCTGGATGCGGATGTTGGGGCCGTGCCCTCCACAGCATCAGCCTCCAGCTGCCGAGACACAAGTCACACCTTTGTTCCGTGGGACACTCAGAGGCCAAGAGTACTTAGGGGAAGCCACAGGCATTGCCCAGCTCTTCCTGACACTCACAAAGCTGCCACCGACAAACAAGCAACCCGTCCAACCCAACCCAGTAGACTTGGGGCAGACAGTACATCCGTCATGCCCATCCCAGCTCAACCAGCCTGCTCATGCCACACAACCCAGAACCCCGGCCCCAACTCATCCTGCCCAGGCCCCATGGCTCGATCCCACCCACCCAACCCAGGCCCGAGGCTCCATCCCATCCTGCCCAGGCTCCATGTCTCCATCTCACCCAGCCTGGCCCCCGTCGCCATACCCCATCCCTCCCAGGCCTCATGGTCCCATCCCACCCACCCACCCAGCACCCATGTCTCTATCTCACCCAGCCTGGCACCCATGACCCCATCCCACTCACCTAGCCTGGCCCCCATGGCCATATCCCATCCAGCCCAGGCCCCATGGCTCCATCCCACTCATCCATCCTGTCCCCATCCCACCCACCCAGCCTGGCCCCATGCTCCACCAACCCCACTCAGCCCCCATGGCCCACCTTCTCACAGCCCGGCTCCGTCTCCCCACATCCAGCCACCCCACCTGTCCCATCTCTAGCCCCTCAGCTCAGCCTTCCTCAGGGCATGCTTCCCCTTGCCCCGGGCTCCAACATGGCCACTCAGAGGCACCGGGCTCCAGGGTTCAGGCCTCTGCCCCTCCTCTTACCTGGTCCTTGGCCCTAGCTTTCATACATGTGCCCCTGCCCCCGCTCCCCCGTCCCCCGTCAGCCTACTCCCACGACCATCCCTCCCCAGCCTTGCCCTGACCTTGCCCCTTGTGCCGAAGGACCTCAGGGACGCCTCTACCTGCAGGTCCACCCCACCAGCAGCATTCACTCTCTGGGCCCCAAATAGAGCGACTTCTTGCTGTGATGTTCCCCATATTGACAAGTGACAACGTGGGGGGTGACAGGACCTCGCAGGGCAAAGGGGCATCCTGGGTTACCTGAGGGGGCCTCGTCCTTACTGGGTGGGGGGATGGGCAGGAGAGTGAGGGCAGAGGGAACAGGCTGGGCTGCGGGCTGTGAGGGCGGAGGAAGAGGCCAAGCCAAGGACTGTGGGTGCCTCCTGGGGACCCTGAGGCAGGAACTGGCCCTGCGACACTCCTGCTGGCCCCCAGAGCTGGAAGGGTACACTCGGCCACCCAATTAGTACTCGCTACAGCAGCCACAGGCCACCAACAGGCAGCTCTGTTTCTCCAGTGACTCATGTCACAGCCAAGCTGACATCCTTATTTTCAGGAGAAGCAGATGAGGAAACAACGAACGCCGCCCTCATCCTCTTCCTCACCTTCTGCATCCACCCTCCTAGTGTCTGACAGAGGATCCCTGACCCTGGGCCTGGCCAGGCCTGTCTCCCAGTGCCCCTCCCCCTAGAGAGCCCCCCAGCCACTGTCACAGTGCAGGCTGCCCAGGTCCCTCCTTCCCCAACACCCACTGCTCTAACCAGACCCTTGCCCAGAGCCTGCCCAAACCTCCCATCACCTCCACCCCTGCAGGGGGAGGGGACCTCCTCCCTGCACACCCAGCCCAGTTACCATCATCAGCCTGGCTCACAACCTACCTCAGGTGCACCCTCCCCAAGAAGGCTTGCCTGAACCCAGTTCTCCAGGAGACAAAACCAAGAGAGTGTGGACACACACAGATTTCATTCAAGGAACTGGCTCTCTGTCATGGGGGCCTGCAGGCTGGAGACCAGGGAAGAGCCCCATGTTGCTGCTGCAGACAGAAGGCCACCCGTAGGCAGAATGCTGGCCTTCTGGGGGGGCCTTACCCTGTGCATTGAGGGCCTTCAACTGATTGGGTGTGGCCCACCCACATGACATAGGGTGATCTAGTTTCCCAAGTCTCTGATTGGAAATGTGACTCTTCTCCAAAAAATGCCTTCGTGGAAACACATAGGATAATGCGGACTGAGGTGACACCAAGTTACCCCTCACACCATCCTGCCTAAAGCAGGCCTTCCCGGTCTCCTCCTCTGCCAACAGAGGCTCTCCAGGCTGCACTGACCGGCAAGCCCCGTGCAGGACAGAGGACACAGCAGCCCCTGGACGAGCTCTGTGCAGCTCCACCATACTGAACCCCAAACCCACATCCTCACTTGAAAGACTCAGACGGCCCACACCCAGGTCACCACCACAGCCCACCTGTGTCCCTGCGCCCCAGCACCCACCCCCACCCCAGGCCACAAGGCCCGTCCGGGAGCTGGGGTCCCACAGATGGAGTTCAACACATGCAACATCCCATCCTTCCGTGGGGTACCCGGCTTCTCCCCCCCGGAGAATCAGGGCCAGGGCAGCTCCGCCCTCCCGGGACCTGGCCAGAGCACATGGCTGCGTGCACACCGCCCTGTCATCCGCCTGATCCCACCTCACATGTGCTTCCCGCCTCCCCGAGCCACAGGGGCTTCTCTCCGTACCTGGGGCTTGCTGGGCTCAGTTTCATCTTAGGGTCGTGCACCTGCTGTTGTGTTCCCCAGCCCCCAGCCCACCTTTGTTCTGGGGCTGGCCCCTGCTCATCACCCAGCAATTGTCCTAAAGACAACCCCGCCTCACTCTAGAATGGTGGCCCCAGCTGTCACTTGGCCTGTGCCACAGCTTATAACTAGGCCATTTATTGCTGAAGGACTTGGTTCGGGTCTAGTTGCCCCAAGAAGGCAGGTCCACGTCTGTCTTGTTCACTCCCAGTGTGTAGCACAGTGGCTGGCACCCTCCAGGACAGTGGGTTTTGATAGGATAAAGAGCTTGCACCCATTCCAGGCTCAGGGACACTGCAAGCTCTGCATTGGGGCTGCTGAGGGAGGGCCTAGACCCGGGGGCTCCTGGGGGCCCCTAAGGGTCCCACGTGGCTGCCAGCCCCTCAGCCATCTCCCTGGGGCAGCCGTGATAGAGAAAGGCCAGACTCAGGGCTCAACTCTTGGAGCTGGAATGTATAGCCCAGAGGGCCTGTGAGACACTGGGACCTAACTGTGCCCAGGCACCCCTCCTCCTTCCACCTGTGCCCAGGTACCCCCCTTCCACCTGCACCTGGGCATCCCTACCCACCCTCCTTCCACCTGTGCCAGGGCATCCCCACCCACCCTTCTTCCACCTGCACCTGGGCATCCCTACCCACCCTCCTTCCACCTGTACCTGGGCATCCCCACCCCCACTCCTTCCACCTGTACCTGGACATCCCCACCCCCACTCCTTCTACCTGTGCCTGGGCACCCTTCCCCTGCCCTAACTGTGCCAGCCACTCCCACCCTCCCCCACCAGCTGTCCAAGGTCAGCTGACAAGAAGTTAATTCCCTCACAAGGCCTCTTGTGCAGCCCTAGCAGAACTAATAGCCTGGGCCTGTGGCTGGGGCCCCAGGGCACTGCACCCTCACCTTCCTTCTAAGGGCCGGAGTGGCCGGCTCTGAGGGCTGAGTGTGGGGTGACTCAGGCCCAGGAGGAGGGTGGGTCAGGACACTGGGGGTAGGCATGACTCAGCATCTCAGCTGCTCTCTTGCAGCCTCGTGGGAGGACCTGGTGAGAAACCTCTTCCTGCCTCATCTTCTCCCTGGGGTTCTGCCCTTTGGCACATCCCCCTCAGCTCTGGGGCTGTGCTCAGGGCCTGCAGACCCCCCTTCTCCCTCTGGGGTATCCAGGAAGCCACAGGTGCAGAGCGCCAGTGAGGAATGACAGGCACTTTGCAGCCTGCTTTGCACTGGGGGCTGTGAGGGTCTCGGAGACTCCCGGGGACACCCAGGCCTGGGGCAGGGGGGCCAGGGCAGAGAAGAGCCAGCAGGAGCCCCCGTCTGCCTCCCTCTTGAATGGATGGGTTCGGGGAAAGGGAGAGAAAGGCTTCAGGCGCAGTGCCCAGCAGTGTTTGCGGGGTTCGTGGCAGTGGGTGCGGAGGTAGTTCATTCATTCTCAAGGCTCTGAGCCTCCCCTGCGTGCACCTGCCACTAATCATTCATCCCTTCTATGGTCCTGGGGACAAGCTTCTCCAGACTCTAGGGAGCTTTCCTGTTGGGGCTTCTGTCAACAGCGCTGCATGTGCATTCTCGTCCCTGCCTCGGTGGCTGGGTGCATTTCAGTTGGGTGTGTGCCTAGAAGAGGTGCCAGTGGCCAAGGACAACCCGGGACCAGCGTTAGTGGACAGGCCACACGGTTTTCCATCCCTCGGACCGGCACGGGCCAACTGCTCTGTGTTCCTGACCACAGCTGGGGTTTTCCAGTGTCTCCACTACAGCCACCCCCACAGGCGTGCGGGGTGCGGACCCGGACTCGAATCTGCACATTGCTGACGGGAGTAGGGACAAGCACTGGTTCGTGGGTTTACTGACAGCCGGGTTTCCTCTGTGTGTGTGCGAAGTGCTGGTCAAGTCCCAGGGATTGTTTCCCTTTCTGTTGGGTTGTCCGCCGTCTTATAGGTTTGTAGTTGCCACATATGTGTAATGAGAATACGTGTGCTCGCTTCGGCAGCACATATGCTAAAAAAAGTAATGAGAATACGTTTTCTCTCACCATGACTTGCCTTTTCACTCTTAATTCGGTATTTTTTGAGGAACAGAAGTTATTCATTTTAATGCGGTCTAATTTATCCTTTTTCCCCTAAGAGAGATTGGTGCTTCTCTCTGTTAACAAACTTTAATTTCTAAAACAGGTTTATATTTACAGAACAATTGGCTGAGGGTAGAGTTCCCGTAAACCCATCCTTCATATGTTCATAATTTCCCCGCAACTAACGTTTCTCGTTGGTGGCTGTCAAAGTTGGCAAGCCAATATTGTTCTATTATTAACCAAAGTCCATCTCTGACATCAGGGTTCACTCCCTGCTCTGAATTTCAGGGGTTTGGACAAGTGTACAAAGTCCTGCATCCACCATGCACGTTCCACACAGTTTCCCTGCCCCGAAAACCTGTGCTCCTCCTATTCCACTCTCCCCCTTCCCTTCCTGAACCCCTGGCAACCAGGGATCTCGCTACTGTGTCCATAATTTTGCGTTTTCTGGGATGTCACAGAGTTAGAATCACACAGCACGTGGCTTCCTTCGATTAGGGAGATGCACCTAAGATGCCTCCGTGAACCTTCAGGGCTTCATGGCTCACTTCCTTTTTGTGCTGAATGGACCACAGTTCGTCCATCCACCTGCTGAAGGGCCTCTTGGCTGCTTCCACGTGTGGCGTTTATGATACAGCTTCTACAAGCATCCATGTGCGGGTTTGCGTGTGGACATGAGTCTTTGCCTCCTTCGGGTGAGTACCAAGGAGCGCGATGGCTGGATGGAATGTGCGTGGATGTTCAATACGTGCCCAGAGCAGCTGCACCATCCTGCGTCCCCACCAACAGTGGACATGACGGTCCCCGTTGCTTCACGTCTTCACCAGCAGTTCGGGCTGTCAAGGGCTGGATTCCGGCCCTAGCAGGTGTGTAGTGGGGTCTTGTAGTTTTGATGTGCATTTCCTACGTGGCATGAGCATCTTCTCGTGTGCTTCTTTGCCCTCTGCGTGTCTCTGGTGTGGTGCTCGTCCAGGCCATTGGCCCATTTTTTAGTGGACTGTTCATTTTCTTACTGTCTAGTTTTAAGAGATCCTCCAGTATTTTGGAAGTCAGTCCTTTACCAGAGGCGTGCCTTTTAAAAATGCACTTCCATCTGCAGGTTGTTTTGTTATCTTGACAGTGTCTCTTTCAAGTTTGGCACTTTTTTTGTGTTTTCTCCTTAACAAATACGCATCGGTTAAATTCATGATTCTGAGCTTGTGAAGACATTCCCCTTTGTCTTCTCTCTACAGCAGTTCCTCCCATTGGCGTTCAAGTCTCCGATCCACCTGGAAGGCTGTGTAGGGTGTGAAGGAGGGATCGACATCCTCCCGGCCTCCTGTCTGTTGATGGAGAAGATTGTTCTCCATGTGTGCGACTCCCCTGTTCTGGACGTCTACTTGTGACTGCAATGTCAATGCCACACTGTCTTTGTCATTGGGTCCTTACACCCAGCCTCTCCCTGAAAGTGCTCCCCTCAAGGTCAGATTGCTAAATCCAGTGGTTGGCATGCAGTCTCATCCTCCACCCAGTCCATGCAGAGCCTCCTCGAATTGCTCTTTGCCTGGCTTCCAGGCTCTCCTTTCTTGGTCTCTTCTGTCCGGAGTGGCTCAGGCTCAGTCTCTGTCGCCATTCCCTGTCGATTCCCCCTTCTCAAAGTTGAGAGGCTGCAGGCCCTCCTCATCTCTGTCTACACTCAGCTCTGGTTGCCCCCAACCACAACCCCCAGGTCCCAGAGCTGCTGCCTCTCCACAGTACCCCTTGCACATCTGACAGGCATGACCTCAACCTGACCCGCCCAAAACTGAGCTCCTGGTCTTCCTCCCAGATCCCCTCCCCCTGCATCACTTCCTGTCTCTGCCAGTAACAGGCCTTCCCTCAGATATTTTGCACAGACCTGGGTCAGTACTGACCCCTCTATCACAGACCACTGTCCAGTCCATCACAAAATCCTACTGGCCTGGCCTCAGAAATGCAGAATCTGGCGGCTTCTCACCGCCTCCTCAACCACCACCCTGACCCAAACAACATCCGCACTGGCCTAGGCACCTCAGCCTCCTGCTGTCCCCTGGCCACCCCTGCCCCTGCCCCTTCTCAGAACAGTGGGGTGATGCTGGTCCGGGCCCTCCTCTGTATCTGCTCAGGGCCCTGCAGGGTGGCCCCTCTGCCCCCGCCCAGCGTGCTCAGTCTGCCCTTGCCCAGTGAGTTGACCCATCACCTTTCATTGCAACCTGCTCCTCCTGTCCACTGTCTGCCTCTGATCCCCTGGCCTGTCCCCTGCATTTTCTTAGCACCCAGAGCAGTGCCTGGCACATGGCCGGTGTTGGACAGTTGTGTCGGGGAAAGACACAGGGGTACACAGAGTTCCAGGGGGGCTGACCCGCGAGGCGTTGGGAGTGGAAGTGAGAAATGGCTTCTAACCCATTCTCCTTCCCTGACTCACCCATGCCTACCCTACCCATCTGGGCCTTGGTTCTCCCTACTAGAGAGTCAAGGGTTAGGCTGGACATCCTCTGGCGGCCACCACTAGGAGCCAGAGACACCGGGCTCCTCACTGGATCCAGCTTTCTGGGACCCTCACACCTGCTGAACTGACTTAAGGAGCCCTGTTCCCAGCAGGTGTGCCCTGGGACCCCCGGTCAGTGGGCACTGGCATGCCCATAAGCCCTGTGGTTGTATTCTGGGCCCACTGCCCTTGGTCCAGCAGGGGTGGGTACCTCTTCCTGGCCTTGCACCACATTTGGCAGGGGCAGGGGACAGGGTGCTCTTTGGGATCTCTGCACCTCACTGAGGCTACAGGAATTCAGGGACCACAGGCCCCAGGCCAGAGCAGCTGTGTAATATGGGAACACGGCTTTGTCTGGTGCCAGCCAGTGGAGGCCCAGCACAGCCCACACCCCAGCCTATGCAGTCATGGCCTGTAGCACTGCCCACCGGGGAGGGAGCCCCGGGCTGCCCTTTGGGAGCAGCTGCAGGGCTGGGGGTAGCCTCTCCCACTCCCTTTCCACCCCAAGGCTCTCCTGGGTGTTGAAGAGGTAGGGAATCAGGGCAACCCTGAGAGCCTTGGGGGAAGGAGCACGGAAGCCAGCCAGGGACGCTGAGCACTGCTCGGGGCCAACAGCTTTGGAGAGGGCACAAGCCAGGGTCTAGGGGGCCCATGTGTCTCTCCCACACATCACTGTCCAGCAGCCACTTCATGCCAGGCCCTGCTCTGGGTGCTGGGGGGTCATGGGAACAGCACAGAAACGATGTCCTTGCTCTGCACGGGACGGCTGGACACATGGTCTCTCCAGCCATGTGTCCAGCCATGGCTTTAGGCCATGAGGGGTCCCTTCTCGGCAGCCCCCACTATCTTCGGGGGAAATCCCAGGGTCTCAGCCTCAGTGGCACCTGCGCCAGCCAGATACAGCTGGCTGCCAGATCACCCTGTGACCTCTCTGACACACCCTCCAGCAGCTTTGCTGGCCTTGTAAGGGCTTCTGTGGAAGAAGCAGATGGGCCTCTCTGAAGATGTACTTTCTCATACATCTGTATCTGAGCATCGCAGGACACGCATGGTCTAGTGGGTGCTGGGGACCCAGGGGGACGCCGGCTGGGACCAGCTTCAAGTGTTTGTGGTATCCAGCCCATCCAGACCCCAAGTGATGCATGTGAGATAGCAACTTGCCAGGAGGGAGGTGATAATGCCCCATGCAGAGCTCCCACTGTGGGGCCTGCCTGGAGCACAGCCAAGGACCTGGGCACCCGGGGTCTGATTCGGAAGGCAGGGAGTTTGTCTGGTTGGTCCTGGCTCTAGCCCTCACACCCAGAACCACACCAGGTGAACCCAGCATACACGGTGGTCACAGAAAAGATGGGAATCCCAGTCTGCCTGTCGTGGACCACTGAACCGGTTCACCCCGTCCAAGTGAGGTAGCTGCAGCACCACTCAAGAAGTGCCCTTGGTGAGGGTTCTCTAGCGTTCACCTCCTGCCCACATGCCAGCTCCCCAGAGAGGCCTGCTCCCAACCAAGGCCACTTCCTCGCACATTCTCCTCATTAACTTCCTCGCCACATGGACTCTCTGAAATGACCTGCCCAAGCTCCCTTCCTCCTGCATGCCTGCCCCTCCTCTGGCTGGAACTGGGGCTGGACAAGTGGACGGGCCCATCCCTGCAGCAGCAAGCTGGACATCACTAGTGACTAGGGGAGGTGGGGGCCCTGAGGGGGCAGTGGCTCACTGTGGCCTCAGCAGGTCTGGGCACTGGCTCCAGTGAGGGACTCACTCTCTCCCGAGGCCGGTGCAAAGGAGCCCAGACTTGGAGGTGAGAGACCTGGCTCCTTACCTGACCCCGCGGCGCACGCAGCATCCCTCGAACGGGGACCTGGAAGGGGCAGTGGGCCCCCAGGGGCAAGACGACCCAGGGCTGCCCAAGGAGGGTCAGACGGGCGCTGCTCGGGGAGGTGGAAGGGGGGGGGACGGAGGGTGAAGCCCTGGCGATCCCCAGGATTGAAGGAAGAGTGGGAAGGAAGAGGCTCGGGGGGAATGAGCCAGGGCGGTGCAGCAGGTGCAAGGTGGGGGCGTGGGCAGGCGGTGCAGCAGGTGCGAGGAGCGGCGTGGAGAGGGAGGCCGGGGCCCGGGAAGGACTGCGGGGCCTCACGCGGTGCCCAGCCCGCGGGTGTGGTGCGGGGAGGAGCCCGCGCTCCGGGGCCCCCCGGCTGCCGCCGTCCCGAGTGCCCCGCCGGCTCCCCGCGACCGCGGCGGCAGCACCGCGCACCCCTGAGGCCGCGCGCGGGCGGGCGGGGCGGGGCGGGGCGGGCGGTCCGGAGCCGGGAAGCCGGCGTGCGCGCCCCCGAGCGCCGTGCGCGGACCCGGCGGGGGCCCGGCCCGGATGGCCCCGCCCCGGCCCCGCCCCGCGCACGCCGGCCGCGGCCCGCGTGACCCTCCCGGTTGCAAACAGTGCGGTCAGCTGACTCGGCAACTGCGCCGTCATCCCGGCTATAAGCGCACGACCTCGCGGCGCTGCGCTCCGACCCGGCCGCCGCCACCATGCAGCCCCCCAGCCTGCTGCTGCTCGTCCTCGGCCTGCTGGCCGCGCCCGCCGCCGCGCTGGTCAGGTGAGGCCCCGCGACCCCCGCGCGCCCCCGGTGCCGCCGTGCGCCTCGCGGGGCCTCGTCCAGGGCTCCCGCCCCCCCGCGGCCCTCTTCTCCCCGCCTTGGAGTCAGCCCCGGGGGGCAGGAGGCTGCAGGAGGGAGGATGCGGGGACCCGGGCTGACCGAGCCCCCAGCACAGGTGGGGTTGCAGTACGCGCCCTCCGCGCCCCGCGGGTGCAAGTCTGGAGACCCGGTGTGCGTCCCACGCCGCCCCCCGCCGCCAGCTGTCAACTGGGCGTGGTCACACTCGGGCGGACCCAGGGGCTCCTAGCGCAGGGCTCGGCCGGACCCCCTCTGACCTTGGGGGCCCCCAAGTGTTTGGGAGACAGAGGGGAGCTACCCGGGGACAGGGCCTGGGGCTGGGTGAGCGCCGGCCGGCACCGGGCTGCACCAGGCGTCCCCGCCGGCACCGCCTGCCCCTGCAGGGACCGCGCCTTCCTGGGCCTGGAGGCCCGTCCCCTGTACGGGGGCCTGCGGGGGGCCTGCATCAGGGCTGCGCCCGGCGCGCCAGCCAGCCTGAGGACTGGCGCCACCCCCCCTCCCACTCGTGCAAGGCAGCCTGCTTTCCCAGGTGGGGGAGGGTGCAGTGGGCCAGCCCCTCCTGCTCCCGCACCCACTCTTGCCCCCCCAGGGGCCTGTGTGCCTGGCCTGGGAAGGCATCCTTCCACCTCTGCTGTGGGCCTTTGGCCCGTGCGCAGGTGGGTGAGGCCACAGGGCCGTGAGAGCTGGCTGGGGGCCGAGTGGACTCAGCCTTGCCAAAGGGCTGTCCTGCGTGGGCTTCACCACGGGCTTGGCTTGGGGGCACGTCGCCCCAAATGGAGTCTTTGTGAGGATCCAGCTGCAGGGCTGAGCCTACCCTGCTGCCACCCACAAGACCCCCACCCCCCACCCCCCAGGGCAGGTGGCTGTGGGGAACCGAGTCTGCCGCCATGTGGGGTAGTCAAAGCAGAGCCCTACACGCCTCTTCCAAGACGTGTGGGACCAGTGGCATCAATGCCTGGGTTATAGGAGGGCGTGTCCCCTTCATCCAGGCAAGAACCTTGGACTCTTCCAGCCTACCAGGTCTTGGGCAAGAGTCCCATCTTCCTGAAGCACGCCCTTGGCTTGCCAGGAAGGGCCAGCTGTGACCTTGAACTCCCAAAACCCCTGGGCTGGGAGGACCTTTCATCCAGCTGTCTGCATGTGCTCTGGGGTGCTTTCCCGACCCGCCTCCTGCACCCGTCGGAGCAGGGTGCCAGCTGAAACCCGGGAGGAACCAAGGATGCAGGCCAGGGGAGGCGACCCCGGGCACCTGACCTCAACCCCTGGCTCTTTCTGCCCAGGCTGACCGCCAAGGCTGGGAGGCAGGGGCTCGCAGTGGGGGTGCCATGGAGTGCCTCAGAGGAAGGCAGACCTGAAGGCACAGACCCCCTGCACTCCGGCGCAGTCATTGCCTTCCTGGGGTCTGCACCGTGAGAGGGCAGAGGACACGCCAGCAGGAAATGGATTCACTACTGCATTGGCAAGGGCCCTGGAGGGAGACAGGGTCATGTTGAAGGATGGCCAAGGAGGACTTCTCAGATGTGGTAGCATTGAAGACCTGTCCAATGGCCAGGCGAGAGCCAGCCCGGGAAGGCACACAGGGAAACTGAGGGCATGTCTGCGTGGGGTCTGTGTGGAGAACACCATGATTCCCGAGGGCCGAGTGGATGGGTCACCTCAGAGGGCTTTGGGCAGAGGTGACACTGATGCCCCCAATGGACCCTGCAGGCCGCTGTCCCAGAAGAGACCTGAGCGGGCACAGTGGGGACGAGGGGTAGGGGGTGCTTCTGGAGCTGCCAGTGGCTGAGAGTGGGGGGGGTACAGAGCAGACCTGAGGAAGCTGGGAGCCCTGATGAACCCTGCCCCCTCTTCTCCACAGAATCCCTCTGCACAAGTTCACCTCTGTCCGCCGGACCATGACAGAGTTGGGGGGCCCCGTGGAGGATCTGATTGCCAAGGGCCCCATTTCAAAGTATGCCCAGGGGGCGCCCGCAGTGACTGGGGGACCCATTCCTGAGATGCTCAGGAACTACATGGACGTGAGTATGGCGGTTGTCCGCTTGGGGCGGGGACTGGGCTGGCAGCTAGCAGTGATTCCGGCAGGAGATGGCTTTTAGGGAAAGTTCTGTATGGGCAGCCAAGAAACACTCTTCTCAGCTCCCAGCCACCTGTGGCTCTGCAGGATTCACCTGCTCAGGGAGGGGTGGGGCCTCTGCTTAGCCACGCCCTCTCCTCCTGGCCCTGCCCCCCCTCCCTAGGACTCCCATTTGTGTCCCCCTGCTGGACCTGGTCCTGTGGGGGCTGGCAGGACAGGTGGGGTGTCCGGGGCTCCCCCGCCGTGCTGTGACATCCCCCAGTGCGTATTACTGACCATTAACATCAGGAGTCGTCTCGTTCCTGAGGCCAGCCTGCAGGAGTGGGGGACAGGGTCACTCTCTAAGGATAAGCAAGCTCTGTCCAGGGCCATGAGCTGGGGGTAGAGGAGCCTAAATCAGACCCAGGCCCTCAGAGGCTGCAGGGTCCTTGAGCTCGGGTCACCTGGCCTGCCTGCCCAGGCATAAATAACTATCTGCTCTGGAGCTTTTTTTGTTTTTGTCTGTCCTGCTGGAAGGCCTGGAGCCACCCATGACCCAGTCATGCCTTCTTTTCTTCCTCTTTGGTCAGTGGCCAGTCCTGATCATGCCCAGTGCTCCTGGAGGGGCAGACAGGCTCGAGGTGGGATATTTTGTAAGCCCCATAGTAAGCTGGGGCTGGGTCAGCCTGGTCCCAACTCTGGGGTCAGGCCCTGGGACCCAGCCTGGCAGCCCTAGAGCTACCCCTGATTGGCAAGGACCTAGCTCTGGTCCACTTGGGTTTGGGACAGGGGGCCGTGCCCTGTGACCTGTCTGGCCAGAGCCCCAACGGTGCTAAGAAGCTATGGCCTCCTAGGCATGTGACTTGCCCCGGGGGGCGGAGGGGGGAGGGCGGAGGAGCGCCTGCCTCGAGGCCTGACTGACCAGTTCCTGATCCCCCAGCTCAAGCACATGTGTACACACATAGGCACACACGGAGATTCGCTGAGTCATCCCCCAGCCCCCCCAAATCTGGACACTTCTGCGAGGTCATGAGACAGCAGCTGCTGGCTCTCCCCGGAGCCAAGTGTCAGGAGAGAGATTCTTGGCTGGGATTGGACCCGGAATCCCATGGTGACCTGGGCCCAGGCTCCCTCCCTGGAGAGGGGGTGCCCAGGCAGGCAGTGCTCACATCTCACATCCAAGTGCCTGTGTCCTCTGACCTGCGAGAGCACCTAAAGATGGGGTTTCCCTTTGAGGCTCAGGGGGGCTTGTGCCCCCTTCATGCTCCCCTGAGCCGTGGGTCAGTACCTGGGGCTTCCCCCGGGCTGCCCTCCTCCCCTGTGTGCCAATGGAGAAACTGAGGCCCAGACTAGTGAATGTAGAATGTAGGTAGTGAGAGATTGAGCCTACACTTCCAGCCTCCAGGATGTACCTCCTCCTCCCTTTGGCCACCAACGCCTCAACCTAGAAGTCCTCCAGGTTTGACCCTATGGGGCAAGGGCAGGGAGAGAATGACGTGGCCCCCGTCGTGAGGAGGAAGTCTTCCCTGCTGGGGCCCCGGGGAGCTGAGACAGAGGGGTCTTCCAAGTCTCAGGGAGGACCAGCTGATGTGACTGCTGCTTTCATCTCTCAAAGGGGTGGTTCTCCGCCACCCTGATGTGGTCAGACAGGAGTGGAGCTGTGCCCAGGGGCCTGGGAATCCAAAGTGCCCAAGGGTATGAGGACCAAGGGCTGGGGAGGGACAGAGGGTGTGGTCAGCAGCAATAGGTCTGGACCTTGGGTGTCCCTTCTCTGTCTTGAGTCTTCCGGAGTCCGGCTCCCTCTTAGGCCCTCTGGGGACATGGGTGCCCTCCCTGCGCAGCCTTAATGGACCCTGCTCCCCTGCCAGGCCCAGTACTACGGCGAGATCGGCATTGGGACACCCCCGCAGTGCTTCACGGTCGTCTTCGACACCGGCTCCTCCAACCTGTGGGTCCCCTCAATCCACTGCAAGCTGCTGGACATCGCCTGCTGTGAGTCAGGGTGCAGCCTTGTGGGGCCGGAGGAGGCAGGCAGACTATGGTACCCGGCCCCCACCTCACACGGGCGTGTGTTCCCCCCAAGGCTCTGGGGCCAGCAGGGCAGGCCTGGGGCTCTCAGTGGCTCTGCCTCAGCCCTTCTTGGACACCATATGACTTCTGCCTCTGAGCCACACCAGCCAGGCCTGGCCCCTCCACCCTGCCGCAGGGCACCCCACTTTCTGGGTGAACCTGTTTGTGCCAGCCTGCCTCTCTTCCAAGGATGGGGCAGACCGGTGCTGGCTGAGACCAAGGCTGGGGGGTCACGGGTCCCCCCAACACTGGGGGAGTGGCTTGGTGGGGGCCCCATAGCTGGTGGCCAGGGCCTGGCCAGGGTGGCGAGCTAATGGGCTTCTCGGCTGGCACAGGGATCCACCACAAGTACAACAGTGGCAAGTCCAGCACATATGTGAAGAATGGCACGTCCTTCGACATCCACTACGGCTCGGGCAGCCTCTCTGGGTACCTGAGCCAGGACACTGTGTCGGTGAGTCTGCGGTGAGGCTGCCTCTGGGCCCGGGGATGCTCAGACGGCTTGGCGACCCCAGCCCCAGCCCAAGGTAGGGCAGCTGAGCCAGGATGGCAGAGACAGCTTGAGCGAAGGCTGGAGCTGAAGAGCCTGGTGGGCTGCGCTGGGCAGGCCTCGGGAGCAGAGCTGGCCCCGTGTGTCTCGGAGTGTGGGGACGGCCAGGAGGGCTATAGGGGAGAGTGGGGCCACCAGGATGTGGGCATGAGAGCTGTAGGTGGGAGTCCGGGACCAGGACCTGGGGAGTGGTTAGCAGCCAGCCGCCGGGCGGAGGAGCCAGTCCGAGGGGCCTGGCTTCTGTTATGATACCTTGGGTTTGAGGTGCCTGCTGGGCCCTGCGGGCTAGGCCTGGAGACACGGACAGGGTCCCGCCACTGCCTGGGGACTTGGGGTCGGGGAGGGCAGAGACATGCTGGGAGCCCTTGTCAAGGACGCTGGAGGGCCTGCTGCGCACCCTGCCTGCAGCAGAGACTGTTTGGGGTGAGGCGGGTGGTGGGCAGGCCTTTAAGGGTTCTGCTTGCACCTCTGTGACCTCTTGGGGTGCCACTTACCTGGAAGGGTCTGGAACAGGGCAGAGCAGAGCCCCCTCCCAGCCCCAGCCAGACCAGAAGGCGGCAGGGCATGGCCAGGGTCCAGCCAGCTGGGTCTGTCCCTTGTGTGGGGGGTGGGCTGGGCCATGGTGGTCGGGGACCTTCCTGCAAGGGCACAGCCCCTATACCCACCTGCCTTATGGAGTCCCCTACTCCTGTCTTTGAGGGCCCAAAACAGGATGTTGCCTAGCATACTCCCTGCTCCCGGTGTCAGGGTGTCAGCCTCAAACAGCCGTTTGTCCCCACATCCTGCCCTGTGTCTTTATCTGGTGGTTGGCTGGTCCCAGGTGGGGGAGGGGTGGCGGGGCCTTGAGTCTGCTGAGCTGGGTCATGGGGTCGGGTCATGGGGTTCCGGCAGCCCGAGGGCCGGGGCAGGCCTGGGTGGGGCCAGAAAATCAGGGCTGAGCATGGAGCCTACCCCTCTGTCCTGACGACCGTGGACACCCACGTCTCTGCCCCCAGCTGTGTCCCACCCGGCGTCACCAGCCCTTCCTTTGGGGTCCTCTGTCTTGAGTCCTGGGTGCGTGGCCCTCTGACCCCCACACCCTGGCCCACAGGTGCCCTGTAAGTCGGCTCTGTCGGGCCTGGCTGGCATCAAGGTGGAGAGGCAGACCTTCGGGGAGGCCACCAAGCAGCCGGGCATCACCTTCATCGCGGCCAAGTTTGACGGCATCCTGGGCATGGCCTACCCCCGCATCTCCGTCAACAACGTGCTGCCTGTCTTCGACAACCTGATGCAGCAAAAGCTGGTGGAGAAGAACATCTTTTCCTTCTACCTGAACAGGTGGGGTGGGAGGGGCCCAGAGCTGTGTGGCTGAGCACAGGGGGCTGGGGCTGTGCCTCCCTGGCCACTCACCAGGCACCAGGCCTCAGGCTGCGGCTCCTGACCTGTGGCTGTGACTGGAGGGGGTTCTGACCACCCCTTGACAGACGAGCGGGCGGCTTTCTGGACAGGCTCTGGGGAGCTCGAGCTGCAGGCCCAGGCTCCCGCGCAGCGGGCCTCACCGCTGCAGAACCAGACCCTGGTCAGGGGTCGTGGCAGCTCCTCCTGGGTCAGCCCAGCCTTCCCGAGGTCTGATGGTGGGCCGATGTGGCCCCTGGATCACCGACAGCCCGGAGGGGACAAAGCTGTGAGCCCTGGTCTGTGGTAGGACCTCTGGAGGTGAGGGACCTGGGGGCTTTCCAGGGAAGGTGACCGCCACCCCCCTGCAGCTGCACCGAGTGTTCTGGTGGCCCCACACAGAAGGGTGGGTGACCTGTGTGCAGTGTCCTGGAGAAGGAGCTCCTCAGTCCCCCCAGGGCGGTGCCAGAGGTCCCGATGTGGGTGTGCCCAGGGTGGAGGTGTGGGCAGTGTGAGCAGATGGCCCACGCTGCCTGTCACCATGCTGCATGCCCCCTCCTCACCCCACAAGCCACTTGCCCTCAGGGTCCAGCCTCAGGCACTTCCAGCCAAATGCCAGCCCCAAACCCTCCCCTCCTGCCCAGCCCCAGCCCTCGGCAGTGAACACTCCACCGCTGCTTGAGGCAGAGCTGTCCTCGGGAGGCTGGATGACCCCACACAGGTGGACCAGGGCGAGGGATTGGCCAGGCCCAGGCGCAGGGCTCCCTGGGTGAGGGGGTGATGGGGCAGGGCTGGTGTGGGGAGCACCCAGGAGGCAGCCGTCTGGTCTCCACACTGATTTTGGAGGCAGGGGGAGAACTGGACATCACAGGTGTAGAGGGAGGATGGGGTTTGGCCTGGTGCTTCTGAGGGGGAGCAGCCAGGAGGAAGGTGGTGTGCTCAGACACGGAGTCTAGAGGGGAGCCAGGAGGCCGGAGCAGTGTGAGCTGAACACGAGAGCTGGGTGAGGGTGAGGACATCCTGGGGAACACCCGGCACAAGGCCCTAGGAAAGGAATGAACTTGCTCAATTCTTGGTGCTATGCAATGCCTCCTCCTGGAAGCCCTCCCGGGTTCTTTTTTCCTCTGACAGATGAGGTCCCCTTCCTTGGCTTCTAGCTTTCACTTCCCCATTTGCCAGCTGGCCTGACCCTGGCCTTCTTCAGCTGGCAGACCAGGAGCCTCTGCGAGCTGAGCAGGAGCGCGGCCTGCAGGCCACACCGGGTGTGGGATTGGAACCCCACCCATCAGGGAGAGGAAGTCCTCTTCCTTCTTGTGACCCCTCTGGAGCTTCCATCCCTGCAGCCCTACCCACCCCTTCTGACTTGGCCACAGCCTGTGTTTGTCCTGCCCAGCGGTCAGGCTGGACCCACGGCCGGTGGCTGACTCCGCTTTCTCTTCTCCCAGGGACCCCAATGCGCAGCCTGGGGGTGAGCTGATGCTGGGTGGCACGGACTCCAAGTACTACACGGGCCCCCTGTCCTACCTCAATGTCACCCGCAAGGCATACTGGCAGGTCCACATGGAGCAGTGAGTGCTGGGAGGGGCCCCACTTGGTTCTGCCGGGAGCGTGCTTTGTGTGGGGGACCCTTGCTGCCCTCCGTCACCAGGTCTCTAGCTACAGCCCTTGGGAGCAGGGGCTCCAGCGTGGAGACGGAGAGATGGGGCAGGCTGAGCCTGCACCCCACCAACCCTGGATGTCCATTGCTACCTCCTGGCGCCCCACTGAGCCCCTGGGCCCTCAGCTCGGGGCCTCCTCCGCTTGTGGCTTCTAGGCTGGCACCTAAAAGGTCACCTGCTCTTGGCCTCTTGAGCTCTAGCAAAGCTGTGGCAGAGGTGGGGGGGTGCCTGAAGGAGGGGACTGCCTGTCAAGGCCCACCCTGAGCCTGAATGCAGGCCGGCATGTTCACACCCCTTCCCCGCAGGGTGGATGTGGGCAGCAGCCTGACGCTGTGCAAGGGGGGCTGTGAGGCCATCGTGGACACAGGCACCTCCCTCATAGTGGGCCCCGTGGACGAGGTGCGTGAGCTGCAGAAGGCCATCGGAGCTGTGCCCTTGATCCAGGGCGAGGTGAGTGGGCCGGGCAGCATGGGCAGGGTGCCTGGGCCACAGCCCCCTACACCACACCTGAGCTGCTCTGTTCTCTCTCCCTCAGTACATGATCCCCTGTGAGAAGGTGTCCACCCTGCCCGATGTCACTCTGAAGCTGGGCGGCAAACTTTACAAGCTGTCCTCAGAGGACTATACACTGAAGGTCAGCACGGGTGGGCTGGGGGCGGGGCAGGGGGCGGGGCTGGCCACAGGCCAGGTGCTTACCACCCTGGCTATCCCAGGTTTCGCAAGGCGGGAAGACCATCTGCTTGAGTGGCTTCATGGGCATGGACATCCCCCCACCTGGCGGGCCTCTCTGGATCCTGGGTGATGTCTTCATCGGCCGCTACTACACCGTGTTCGACCGGGACCAGAACCGGGTGGGCCTGGCCCAGGCCACTAGGCTCTAGCCGCCTGCCCGCTGGAGAGGAAGGAGTCCAGCAGGAGGAGGCCAGCTGCCCCACCCTCCCGGCCGCCCCTGCCACACACACTCACGCTCAAACTCACACTCATAACCCAGCTCCGCAGGCGCCGGCCTGCCGGGCTCGCCGTTCTGTTCTGTGGTTTTCCCCAGCCCTGGTTACAGAAATGCTGCCTGCCCGCCTGCCCGCCCATCTGTCTGTCTGTGCGATGGGGGGGGGGGGGGTGGGCAGCAGCCAGTAGGCTGATCCAGAGCATGGAGCCCCTTCACTAACTTGGAAGCCCCAGCCTGGCTTGGCAGCCGATCAGTTGTGTGTCCCAGGACCCCTCACCCAAGTAGTTCCTCCTCCTGCCCCCCCACCCCCTGGTCTGTGCTTCGGGCCCGGCTGCCCAGGCAGGACCTCTGGGCTGAGCCCCCACCCCGGGCCAGGCTGTTTTCTGGGTTCCTGCCCCTGGCCTGGGGTGGGGAGCTGGGTGCTGCTGGCCCCACCTGCCTTCCTGTGTAGGCCCATCGAGGAAGGGCCAGCCAACGCCTAGGACAAGCAGGAAGGAGCAGGAGCAGGAAGGGTCGGGCCAGGGGACAGAAGCCAGCCTTGTGATGCCGTTGGAGTCATTCTGGAGCTCGACCCCAGCTAGGAAGGCATTGACTGGTCCAGGGTCAGGGAAGGAGGGGAGGGGGTGGTGCCGTCTACTCTGCAGCTCCCCACTCTTGAGCGGCCCGGAGCCAAAGTTGACTTGAAAATACAGTTGTTTGGGCCTCTTTTTTCTGTGTTGGCGTGTTTTGTGTTTGGTGGGAAGGAGCTGGTGGGGCTGGTGTGAGCTGTTGTTGCAGAGAGCTGACTCACAGCCAGGCGGGGGGAGAACGTTTGGAGGTGCCCTGGCTCCCAGACCCCAGCCCCCCTGCCCTGCACAAGGGACCTCACCAGTGGAGGGCTGGCTGGTCCTGAGGCCTGGGGCAGTGACCAGCAGGATGTGGCCTTGGCAAGAGGCTGCAGGGCAGGACTAGGCAAGGTTGCCAGAGCCTGCAGTGGGCACAGTGTTCAGGGCATGGCCCAGGTGAGTGCCTGCCATGCATCCCTGGGGAGTGTCCCACCAGTGGGGCCCTGGCCTTCCCCGGTCCCCCCAACCCCCCATTAGAGCCTAGGACAGGAGCCTCCAGGGTGCTGATTGCAAGTGGGCAACCTGCCTCCCTCTGGGCCTCCTGGCCGGCACCTGCATGCCGTCTCTGCAAAGCAAGCCGATGTTGGACAGGCCAACCTGGGGGCCTGAAGTCTCAGGGTTCAGGGATCCCAGTTCGGGATTCCTGGGCTGCAGCGACCTCCCTGGTGATCTGGCCTCTTGGGAGTTTGCTGAGGCATACTTGGAAGCATCTGCCAGGAGGACAGGAGGATTGAAAGGATAAATAGGAGTTTGTGAGCCCTTGGGATAGAATACTCTCTGGGATCAGCAGCTCTAGACTCTTGTCTAGAGCCCACTCCCTGCGGGTGTAAAGGCAGGGAAATGGCAGCTATGACAGACGTCGCCGTCCTGGTGCCTTCTCAGCCTTCAGGGCTGTGGCTGTCCTTGGCCCGGCCCTAGGGGTCAGGGAACTGCACCCCAGCACTGAACCCCAGCTGGCACCTTTAACAAACACTCAAGCAGAATTGCAAGGAGGCTCATAAACATGTGCCCTGTGTTCTCTGCACTTGAAATACGAGCAGGGAGCAGAGCTGCAGGACCTGGCAAGGCTGCTGGGGAGACAGTGTCACCCAAGCCTTTGTGCGCGCGGACGCCTGGAGTCAGAGCCGGCCAGGAAGAAGGCAGCCCCTCCCCAACACCCCTGTGCCTCCTCCCAGCCTGGTCTCACAGGGCTACCTCCACCCTGCACACCCTGTCCCCTCTGGTCTGGGACACAGGGACAAGCACAGCTGGAGGCCCCTGCCCGTACTGAGATGCTGTGTAGATGAGCATAGGCTGAAGCCTCCAGACCCCCAGCCAACAGGGCCCAGGACCAGTATGACTGCCCTGGGCTGCTGCCTGGGAGCCTCTGGACCCTAGACTCTGACTCCGGGCTCAGATCCAGCCCCTCTGACCCAGCCCTAAGCCTCCGGTCTGTCTTTAGAAGGTGGGTAATAACAGGGCACTCCTCGCCAGGGCTTTAGCAGATCCCCACGGGGAGCCCAGCTCAGCGCCTGGCACTGGTCCTGGCTGGCCTGCCATGCTCTGCACCAGCCCAGCGGGCCCCGGTGGGCATTTCCTGCCTCTTGCCCTTGTCTGGAGGACACCCGACCTGAGTCAAGTGCCTTCCCTCACCTACTGGGTGGAGGCCAGCAGGGGCTAAAGTACCCTCCCCCCTGCTGCTCTGGGCTCTGGGGCCCTCAGAGAGGCAGCCTCAAGACTGCCTGGAGCAGAGGGCCCTGACTCCACCCTGGGACCTGAAGCAGGCTCCGGTGGGCCGGGCGCCCCTTTCCTGCTGCCTAAGGACAAGCCGGACTCTTGTTCCGACCAGCCACATTGGCCACTGCCTGCAGCCTACCTGCCTGGAGTGGCCCCAGGACAGAGCCTGGGGCAGGTGGGGCAGTGCCCGGCCCCGGGAGACCTGGTGGCATGGCGTCCAGACCGCAGGTAGGCTCCGTCTTAGGTCAGGCTCAGCCAGAGGCCTGGGGGTCCAGGTGCCTGTTACTGTGGCCCTTGGGAAGGGGCCAGCGAGGGAGAACTGACTCCTGGTACCCCCATAGTCCCTATCCTCCCTCAAGCCTGTGGGCTCTTGGACTGGGCCTGGCTCCACTGAGAGTGTGGCCAGGATGGGGTGGTGGCCCCAGTGCTTGGTGCTGGGGAGCCCTCCCACTCACGGAGGGTTTTATCAACCTCCTGGAGGTTCCTGGGGTTCTTAACAGCCACCAATGAGGCCTGGCAGGGTGGCCGGGGGCAGGGCTAGAAGGGGAGGGTTCGGGGAGGGGCTGGGGCCTATCCAGAGAGGTGGGTTCCCAGAACCTCAGACGCATGCAGAGGTCAGGGAGAGCAGGGGTGGGCAGAGGATTGCAGGACAGCAGCGGCCCCGAGAAGACCCAGGCTCGGAGGAGAGGCTCGGGGAGCCAGGGGAGGCTGGTTGAGCTAGTCAGGGGGAGCTGGGGAGGCAATCTAGGACCACCGCACATAGGTGCAGCTCCCAGGGAGCTTTGGAGGGCCTGGGGTCTGTGGAGGCTGGTGGGCTGGTGAAGAGGACCCAGCTCAAAGGGCACCGGCATGGCAAGGTGGGTCTCCAGGAGACACAGAGAGGGCCAGGGCTTCTTTCTCCCTTGTACATGGGACTCACTGGGACTTGTGCAGGAAGGAAAGGTTATATGGGGACAAGTATGAGAGAGAGAGGGCCTAGAGGGAGGGCAGGTCCCCGGAGCAGGCTGGGGCTGGGCCAGTAGGCGTGGGTCAGAGGAAGGGACATCTGCAGGGAACACAGCCCAGGTGGGACAGGCAGGCTGGCAGAGCAACATGGGCAGGTGAGTGGACTTGTCTCCAAGGAGACAAGTGTCATTGGGGGGCTTGGAGGAGAAAATCTGGCCCCATGCTTAGAGGGGACCAACCAGTGAGAGATCATGGCCTTTGAGGCCAGACTCAGTGAGGGATGCAACCTCAGGGGTAGGGCCTGGGGCTCTGGGCTGGGGTGCACGAAGTCAGATCTGGGGAGAGGGGGTCAGGAGCTTCCACGGGGGTGGGGTCAGAAAGGACAGGGCCATGCGAGGGCACCAAGGCTCAGGGAAGGCCTGGACTCCGTGGACCCACAGCTGGGGCCACAGGGAAGGGCAGGACTGTACAGAGGTGCTACAGTTGGGGAGCTGGAAGGGGCTTGGTTGGGGATAGGGGTATGCGCGAAGGGGAGCAGGTGGGGTCGGGATAGCTGTGGGGATGTGCTGGGAGGGGCACCGGCTGGGGTACCCGGGCTCTGGGGAGGGTGGGGGCTCCGCCAAGGCAGGACTGAGATGTGAGGAGGGGAGGCCAGCAGGAGGATGGAGATGCCCCCTCCTGGAGAGGCAGAGGCCAGAGGGGCTGGGGGCTCAGCAAGAGGGAGGCCCAGGGAGGCGGGCGGCTCCGCCGGGCGACTGGGGGTGGCAGTGGGGGAGGCCCCAGCCCCGCGCGGCCCCGCCGGCCCTGCAGCCCCCGGGTCGGGCTTCCGGCCGGCGCCCGGGCCCCCACCCTGCGGGCGGAGGAGGCGGGGAGGTGGCTGCGCCCGCCGGCGCCCGTGAGTCAGGCTCAGGCTGCAGCCGCGCGGCCGGCCTGGCGCTGCGGAGGGAGCGCAGGAGCGGGGACAGAGCGCCGCCAGCCCCGCGCTCCCCCCGCCGAGGCTGGGCCGCGGGGACACGGAGCGGCCGGGCACACAGGGGCCGCGGGCCGGCGGAAGGACGCGCGGACGGCGGCGCAGGGGTCGGGCCGCCCGCCGAGGAGCCACCAGCAGGTGAGGGCGCGCCGTCCGTGCGGCTGCGGCAGACCCCGGCGGGGACCCCCGGGGGTGCAGGGCGCCGCCGCCCGGGTCCCCGGCTGAAGAAGTGCGCGATCCGCAGAGTGTCCTTGCGCGTCTGGGTGGCACCGGCTGGGTGGCTCCCTGCGAGCGGGCAGCGCTCGGGGTCCTGGCCGCCCGCTCTGGGCCGGGGTGGGGGGCGGGGACGACGCGCAGGAGTTTGGGGCGCCCGCAGCGGCCGTTTCCATACCCCGGCGATCCATTGCATCCGAGCCCGCGTCGGCTGTGTGTGTGCACGCTGCGTGTCACAGTGCGGAGCTGTTTACCTGGAAGCATCTCAGCGCACGGGTGTGCCCCGGGTCTGGAGAGCCGTTAGTGCCCAATGTGTCAGCGGGTGTCAGCCTGCAGGTGCTCCAGAGAGCTCTGCTCGGTGGCCAGACAGTGGCTGAGACGCTGTCATTGTGGGTTTGCGTGCCCTGTGTGTGCCAGGGTGTTTGGGATGGATGCTGGCGTGCTCTGTTTATTGCAACAGCCTGTCGGTCGGGGCATTGTTGGGTATGGGGGGGGGTGTTGCTGCTGTGTGTCAGTGGGTGAATGTTTGTGCGCAGATGGCAAAGTGATGAAAAGCCCCCGATGCTTCTGCCAAGGCTGCTGTGAAGGGCTTTGGCATCAGGGTGGCTGGGGCGGGTGGGGGAGGTGAGTGGCAGCCTGGCAGCTGGCTGCCTCGGTGGGGATTTCCATCTCCTTTGGGGCTGCTCGTGAGTCCGCAGGGGAGATGCTGCAGGACGACAGGGCAAGCCCTGCAGGGCGGGCAGGACCTGGCTCATTCTTCCTCTCCTCCTCCCTCCAGGCCCAGGGCCCCGGCCAGTGCCCAGCCCCGCTGGGAGCCCCGGCCAGCACCACGGACGGCGCCCAGGAAGCCCGAGTCCCCCTGGACGGGGCCTTCTGGATTCCGAGGCCCCCAGCAGGCTCACCCAAGGGTTGCTTTGCCTGCGTGTCCAAGCCCCCGGCCCTGCAGGCTCCAGCGGCCCCGGCCCCTGAGCCCTCAGCATCGCCCCCCATGGCGCCCACCCTGTTCCCCATGGAGTCCAAGAGCAGCAAGACAGACAGCGTGCGGGCCTCTGGAGCCCCCCAGGCCTGCAAGCACCTCGCTGAAAAGAAGACCATGACGAACCCCACGACAGTCATCGAGGTCTACCCAGACACCACCGAGGTCAACGATTACTATCTGTGGTCCATCTTCAACTTTGTCTACCTCAACTTCTGCTGCCTGGGCTTCATCGCACTGGCCTACTCCCTCAAAGTGAGCTGGGCGGGGGCGGGGGGCAGGAGGAGTGGGTGCTGGCAGGTGGGGGCCGCCTCATGGGATCCAGAGCCACATGGGCACTGGCTAGCTCTAAGCCAGCAGGGAGGGGCTGCCCGTGCCCATGCTGAGCTGAGGAAGCTGCCAGGGTGTCTTGACAGGGCTGAGGGGCCACAGGACTGCATTCTCTACACAGCCCGCTTAGTCGTTGTGGAGCAGTCCCAGGGCCCGACATCCTGTCCTCTGGGCGGGGGTCATGGAGCTGCCCCTGGGCAGGTGGGGACGGAGCCAGCACATTGGTGAAGACCCTTGGAGCCCTTGCCCTGCTGACAGGAGGACGGTGCAGAAGACCTCCTCCAAGCCCTCAGAGGGAACCTGAAACCAGGCAGGCATTCGGGAGGCCACGATAGACGGGGTCTCTGATCAAGTCCCTGCTTTCTGCCTTCCCACTCTTATGGTTTCTAGACTGTCCTGGTGGCCAGGGTGCCTGGGGAAAAGAGACACAAATATGTCCCATGCACCCCTGACCCCACACCCTGAGTGGGCACAACTTCCAGAAGCCCCTCATTGTTGTGAGAGGAGCTGGCTGGGAGCAGAGCTGGGTGCCAGGCAGACAGGACCACATGTCCCCGGGACAGAGCGGGAAGGAATGGACCGAGCTTGCAGGAAAGAGGCTGTGACCCACTCACATTTGAGGTGGAGAGCTCTGTGCAAGTGTGTCAGGACTGAAGAGCTCTGGGCTATCGGAGCCCAACCAGCAGGACCCATCTCCCTGTCACTCCGGAAGGGCTGGGCTCGCGTCTAGCCAGATCATCACTATCCATGGATTTGTGTGTCCAAGACCAGGTGCACTTTGCTGATTGCAGGGGCCCAGTGACTTGGGGGCAGTAGGGTGGGGCTGCAATGGAACATGGGGGCTGGAGGGACAGGAGGGTCTAGGCCAGGGAGGCTGGCCCGGGAGGAAGGATGGAAGCTGGACAGCTCTGCCTCTGTGCATCTTTCAGCCCCACCCCTGCCCCAGGCATCACACTCCCTGGCCACCTGGCTTTCTCCGCCTCCTGACTCATCATCAGCATCACCCACCACCAGACGCACCTTCGCCTCCAGGCCTGTGTACTGAGCTCAGGGCTCCACCATGTGTGAGTGAATGAGTGTGTGTGTGTGTGTGTGTGTGAGTGCATGTATGCATGAGTGTGTGTGCCCAGGAAGGTGCGAGTGTGCATGTGTATGAGTGTGTGTCGGTATGGATGTATAAGTATAATTCCACATGTGAACATGTGTGCATGAGTATGTGGCTGTAAGTACACGAATGTGTATATTTGTGCATGTAAGTGTATCACATGTGGGCTTGAGTGTGTGTGTGTGTGTATAGGTGCAACTGTGCTTGTGTATGAGTGTGTGCATGAATATAAGTGAGTGTGCCTGTAATTAAATGCATCATGTGAGTGTGCATGTGGGTGCATGAGTGTGTGTGCATGTGTGTGCTGTGAGGGCAGCAAAGGGAAGGGGTCCCTAGAAATTAGGGGATGGAGGTCCTGGGCCAACCTCAGCTCTGGCTCTACTGGAACAGTGCCAAGCAAAGGGAACAGTTGTGGGGAGGCTGGTAGGCAGCTGGTGTGTGGCTCTGCCTCCCCTGGTGCCCTCTTGCCACACCTTGACGATGGCCTGTGGACATGGGCTCCTGTCCGGAAGCTGTCCCCTCCTCCCCTTGGCTCGGCTATGGGCACCGGTTGGCACAAGGCAGGTCCATCTGGTGCAGGTTGTAGGTAGGTCACAGATTTCTGAATGGTGCAGGATCTGCACTGGGGTGGGGGTAGGTGGGTAGAAATCAGTGCTTCTGGGGGGGGCAGAAGGGAGCTCACTATGACGCCACCCTGGAGCTGTTCCCCCATGTCCTTCCTGGGGGACAGCCAGGGCAGCAAAGTTCAAGGCTTACCAGGAAAGGAGGTGCAAGGTGAGTCATCTCTGGCCGGGGCAGGGGGTGGTCAGAACTGGCTGGCTCGGGTTCCTGCAGCTGGGAATTTGTCCATCTGTCCATCCACTGCATGTCTCCTGGCCCGCTGCACCCTACACCATTTGTGGCTGGTCATGGGCACTTCCAAGGGCGCCTGACAGACTTGGGGTCAAAAGGCCTTGGCCAAATTCCCAGCCTGGTCCTTAAGAGCAGTGAGCTCTTAACAAGCCACCTTCAGCTCAGCTCATTCCTTCATCTGGTCACAAAACAAACTGAAATGAAGCGACTTTTTTTTTTTTTTTAACTTACTTATGATAGTCACAGAGAGAGAGAGAGAGGCAGAGACATAGGCAGAGGGAGAAGCAGGCTCCATGCACCAGGAGCCTGATGTGGGATTCAATCCCGGGTCTCCAGGATCGCGCCCTGGGCCAAAGGCAGGCGCCAAACCGCTGCGCCACCCAGGGATCCCTGAAGCGACATTTAAGCAAGCACTCACGAGCAGGGCAGAGGCTGGCGTTCAGGGTTGGGGGGGGTGGTGGTGTGAAACAACATTGTGTCTCTGTCTGCCTTCACCTGTCCGTCCACCCATCAAACCATCCGCCCACCGTCCCCGCCCACGTGGGCCAGTTCAGGCCAGCGCAGGCTGGGTCAGCCACACACAGATTGCAGCCTTATATGGCTCAGCCTAGTGTCCGGGGGAAAAGAGACACAGAACGCCAATTCTCCACACTCGCGGTAGGCATGAGCTGCTCCTAATGACCAGCTGGCTCCCCCTTGTCAGCCAAGTGAGAGCCAGGATCTTCATCTCGGCATTCAAGGCTTTTTAAGATCCTTTCTCAGCCATTTCCTAGCCCGACTAGAGGCACCCTGCCCCAGCCCTTCCGTGAGCTCACCTCGGTTTGCAACATGCTGCTCCCACAGCCTGAGGGGCTGTTACGAAATCTAGGTCTTCCATCCACAAAGACTCCACTGACTCACTCTGGCTGAGCCCTCACGTCCCATCAGAGACTCTGTGACCCCGTCATGGCTGCCCACCCCACCAGACCCACGCTTTCATCTTGCTGTCACTGGTGCCAAGGCAGGGCTGACCATCAGAGTGGTCAAAGGATGTTGTACGAATAGGTGGTTGGACAGAGGACACCTTTGTGGACGAAGTGTCCCAGTGCTTCAAAAGAATACTTCATTCCTGATTTGGGACAAGTTTGGAGTCGGGTGTGGGAGACTTATGGGAGGAGGCACCATTTTCGCTGGGCGAGGGTGGTTAAGGGGACAGGTGCTCTAGATGGAAAAAACGTAAACCAGGACATGAGGGTGGGGTGATCTGGGAGGATTGCAGGGCCACCATCTTCTGTGGAGGACGAGAAGATAGTCCTGGAAAGCCAGCCATGGCCATGCAGTGAGGATTTGGAAAACTACATGAGTTGTTTGGATTTCATTGTGTGGAAGACACAGAAGGGAAAGATGGTCAGAGCTGCAAAATCTGCAACCAGTGTGGAGGAAGGGGACAAGAGAAGCCCAGAGGCAGAGAAAAGTTAGGGTCTCAGTGTGATGGCCAGAAAAGGGAGCTCATGGCTTGAATTAGGGCTGGGAAGGCAGGCAGGAGGGGAGGAGCACATATAATGACATGGTGGCTGCTCAACCCTGGCTCAGAAGATTGTGGACTTCCCAGTAATGAAAGTGAGAAAGATTGATTAAGATGGGGGAGACTGTGCCAGTTTTTGTGTATACATATCTGCCCACTACCTGCTTCCTGAATATCAATATCATCCACCCACCCATCCAACCATCCATGCATCCCCCCATCCCCCCACCCACCCATCTATCCATTCACCCAATTCACCCACCAACCCAACATTCACCCATTCATCCACCAACCTACCTGCCCATTCATCCACCCATCCACTCACCCACCCATCCATCCACCCAGCCATCCATCCAACCATCCACCCACCCACTCAGTCACCCACCCATCCACCCACCTGCCTGCCCATCCATCCATTCATCCATCCACCCACCATCCTTCATACACCAATCCATCTTCTTTTATTCCCTTCAACTCATCCAAATAGTCACCCAACCCTCCATTCATCTGTGTTTATACATGTTCATCATTCTTCCTCCTCCCTTCCCTGTCTTCCCATCCCACCCCACCTATTTTATACATCAGTGCACTTAACTATTCATCTAACATCAATTTCTCAGTAAATTTCTCCATCTTACTTACCAATTCTACCTATCAGCCATCCATCCATTCTCTGACCCAATACATCAATACATCAATACATCAATACATCCACTCATCCTTCAAGCCATCTACCATCCCTTCTCTCCTCTAGCTGAGCCATGTGCATCCATTCATCATGTACCTGTCTTCACACTCATCCTTGCTCACCCCCACTCTATTACTCCTTAAGTCATCTCATCCATCCATGCAATCGTTGCACTATCTTTTTTGTCTATTTTCCCTCCCTTCTCATCCATCCACATATCCAACTACACTTCTTTGAACTTTGTGGAAGAAGAAAGTATTGAAGAGAGGGAAATCCTAAGATTTATCCCGGGTGACGGTGACCTCCTCCTGAAGAACATCTCTTCACAACCAGAGAATCTTGGAAATGGATGCAGCTCTCCCCACTGTCTTTCCAAGACTTCCTGGGCTCCAACCCACTCCCTGCATCTTAACATCCCTTCCCAGAGACCACGGGGACTGCCACCGCTTCTGTTTATGCAAAGCACCTATTCTCAGATAATCCCTGTTAATTTTAGATCAGAGAGACCGATCAGAGTAGAGCACACTTAAATCCTCCATTGATCATACAACTCTCTGAGACCAACTTCCTCCTTTATCTTATATATCCATTTATTGATTCCAGCTTTATGAGATACAATTGACATGCAACATTGTATAAGTCCAAAGGATACATTGATTTGTGCATTTGCATACATTAATACATGATTTGATACACGTACCTGCAACAGGATGATTGCAATAAGGGGGTCTGTTAGCACGTCCATCATCTCACATAATTTTTTATAATAAATTTATTTTTTATTGGTGTTCAATTTGCCAACATACAGAATAACACCCAGTGCTCATCCCCTCAAGTGCCCCCCTCAGTGCCCATTACCCATTCACCCCCACCCCCCGCCCTCCTCCCCTTCCACCACCCCTAGTTCGTTTCCCAGAGTTAGGAGTCTCTATGTTCTGTCTCCCTTTCTGATATTTCCCACACGTTTATTCTCCCTTCCCTTATATTCCCTTTCCCTATTATTTATATTCCCCAAATGAATGAGAACATATAATGTTTGTCCTTCTCCGACTGACTTACTTCACTCAGCATAATACCCTCCAGTTCCATCCACGTTGAAGCAAATGGTGGGTATTTGTCGTTTCTAATGGCTGCATCTCACATAATTATCATTTTTGAGGTTTATAGTTTTTTGGTTGTAGGAACACTTAAGATGTGCTGTTAGCGACTTTCAATCAAATAATATTTTTTCCGATCCTGTTTTGTTTTAAATAATTTCAGACTTACAGAATAATTGCAAAAAGAAACACAAAAGAATTCCTGTATGCCCTTTGCATAGATGTTCCCAGTCCTAGGCATTTCCTTCTCTCTGGCCGCTGGCCTCACCTCCTCCCTCTGGCTGCAGGTTCGGGACAAGAAGCTTCTCAACGACCTGAATGGAGCGGTGGAAGATGCCAAGACAGCCCGGCTGTTCAACATCACCAGCTCTGCCCTGGCAGCGTCCTGCATCATCCTTGTCCTCATCTTCCTGCGGTACCCACTCACCGACTACTAAGACCCCACCGGGCACCGCCGGCCGTGGAGACAAAGCACTGAGACATGTTCATTTTCACGACTGATGTGATACGGGATGCCGTGTGGGGCAGAGCAGGGCATGTGCCCTGGAGTCCCCCCTGAAGCTGTGAACCGGGCAGCGAGGCCGTCAGAAGCTCTGTATAGTACAGGGGCAGCGAGCTTCGGGCCGGCGCACCCTCTCTGCCTCCTGACCCTCTGCCTCTGCCTGTTTCTGGGGTCTGTGGGTGTCTCCCTGCGCTGCTGCACCCTGGCTTCCACTGGCTGCCCTCCCTGACCTCCTGTGCTCCCCTCCCAGGCTCCTGGGGCCCCTCTGACCTGACACCCAGCAAGAAGGGCTTCTGTGGGAGCTTCCCAGTTTGGGGGGGCTGCCAGCATCTGGGGACTCACTCTATCTTCCCTGACCCCATCTCCTCCAAGCTGTGACCCTGCTCAGAGCTCTTGTATCTGTGAACTTTCAATAAAATACCTGTCTGGCTCCAGCCCAGCCTCTGTCCCACAGCCGGGCAGGGTATGGGGGGAATTTGGCGGCTTTGGCAACCCCACTGTGTTGCTGCCTGGTGGTCCAGGCCCCCAGTGCTGACTGCCGGGGAAGGTTTGCTCTGTGACCTGGCAGCCTTCTGCCCACCATGCAAGGGGGACTGAGGGGAGCTTTGGCAGAGAGAGCCCCAAACACCAGCCCCCTGAGATGAGGCAACACAAATATAGCTGGCCACCTGGCTGTTAGAGCAAAGAACACCAGCGCATCCCCCAGGAGGGGACCGAGCCCTTGTGGCACAGGGTCATGGCTGGTCTGGGAGACCAGAGGAAGTTCCAGGCAGCTCAGGTGTAGAGGGGGAAGGAGGAAGGCCTGCAAACTTTACCCCCAGGCCCAGGGGCGGGCTTAGTATTGGAGGGACCAGGAGAGATTTGTGGGCTTTGAGGATGGTGCTGTTTGGAGCATCAGGACCCCTTGGAGAGGCCAAGGCGGGGCATGGGCTGCACAGAGGTGGGAACCATGGCGTGTGGGCTGGGGCAGCTGCAGAGGGGGTCATCGTGTCTCAGGGGAGAGGCTGATAGGATTTGGTGATGGTCTGGATGTACAGGTGAAGTGGGCAGGGAGGAGCCAGAGGGGAATCCCTGCATGTCCGACTTGGCCAGGGCTGTGCGCTAATATGGGGACATCAGGAGGCACCCTGTGGGAGCAGGAGAGCCATCTGGGCTGAAGCTGTGGTTTGGAGGCTCTGCGGGGAGCCTGGGCTGCCTGAGCAGTGACAGCCGGCACAGGGCCTGAGGAGCACCACCCGAGGAGCATCACCCCTGTTTGGAGGGCTGACAGGAAGAAGGGGCATCCCCGTAGGAAAGCCGGGAGTGTGGGGGGCCATGGAGGGAGAGGCCAGGGGTGCCCATTGAAGTTAGGGGCCTGAAGTGAAGGAAGGAAGCAAGGCAAGGGGCAAAAAGCTCTGCTTGGAGGGATGGGGACATGGCAACAAGTGGCCATGAAGGGAGAAGAGAGGTGGGGATGCCATCAGAGCAAGAAGCCATGCCCAGGGCTCAGGGTCAGTGGTGATGGAGAGTCAGCAGGAGAAGGCGAGGTGACCAGGGCGGTCAGGGGGGCGTGGGTGCAGAGAAGGTGCAGATGGAGCCCGGTCGAGGCAGCATCCAGACAGCAGGAGACAGACTTCTCCTTCACCCGGGACCGAGGCAGAGTCGCTGGGGGATGCGGTAGGTGTGTGGACCTGGGGCCAGGCATTGGGGTTCCCCTCTGGCCTCCCTGGGAAAGGGGGGCAAGCCAGGAGCAGGGCAAGGCCTAATGGGGTGTGAGGTGCTTGGAGTCTTTCCTGGGCAAGAGACCCAGGGCAGGGGGGCCATGCCCTCAGTCTCCAGGGTGGCAACAGGGTCAGCTGAAGGTGCGCGTCCAGGAGCTCCATGGTTTTCTACCCGAGGTGCCCACTGGGGAAGATCCACCAGAAGGAAGGTGTCTGGGGGGCTAAAGAGCGGGACACCGGGCTGGGCATCTGGTGAGGACAAGAGGGCATTGGGCAATCATGAAATGGCCAGGCTGCTGGGACCTGAATCCTGGTGGGTCCACAGGTCTGCGTGCTGAGGCACGTAGAGCAGGGAGGCAGGGGTGTCTGTGAGAGGGCCAGTTGAGGCAGGGCTCCTAGAAAAAGCAGATCTGATCTGCGGAAGCATTTCCCAGGTAAGAGTGTGAAGAGGCTGGGCCTGGGGACTTCAAGCAAACAGGGCCTGGGTGGTTGGGAGGTGCGTGGGTGAGTGAGCAGGACCCCAGCCTCCGGCCAGACCCAGAAGCCCAGGAGAGGTAGTAAGCAGGCATGGAATGCCATGCCATGACCCCTGACCCCAGACAGTGGCAAGATGTGGGTGGGGGGAGCTGGGGCCCTACAAGGTTGCATGGAGTTAAATTGTGGCCACCCCATACAGGGGAGCAGGGAGCCCTCCAGGTGGCCCCCAGGAGGAGCATCTGGACATCTGCCCGGCCTGGCGTCAGCTCCGACCTGGATGCCCCCAAAGCTTCCAAGGGCACAGCCAGTGGGTTCCCACCAGAGCCCAGCAGCTTCCTGGAGGAGTGAGGGTCAGAGCATCATGGGGAGGGCGTCTGGGGAGCTGGGGAGTGCGGGTGAGCTGAGGCCCTCCCCCGGTGTCCAGCTGGCTTTACTCTGCTCAGGTGGGGCCAGGTAAGTAAGGGCGAAATGTCTTTGCTCTTGTTCCTGAAGCTTTTGCTACCAGCATCTGGCTGACCCCCGGGACAGGTACCCGGAGGAAATGCATCCCCACCACAGGGGCCGCAGCCCGGCTCTTCCGTGGAACATGCCCTGCCCAGTTGGGCTCATATAGCCGCAATGATACAGTGGCCTTGCAACCAGCAAAGGCACCCTTAGCAGGGGTCTGCATCCTTCCTGGGCAGCATGCTGCCATGCCTCAGGGGCACTGTCTTCCCCACCCTTGGGCTCAGGAGAGGGGCTGGCACGCGCTGGGCGGGCCGCCTGAGGCACTGTCACCCCAGCATGCGGGTGGGTGGTGGGTCCAGCCTCCCATTCTGTGTCTTTGCCCCTCCAGCCCTCCCTGGCCCCCTCAGCCCCCATCCCCCAGCTCCCCCTCCCTCTGTTTTTTTGGTTTTGCACAGCGTCTGGCAGGCAATTGCCGCTCAATAAATACTTGTCTTAACGAATGAGCCCGTCACCTCGGCTTGCTGTCTTCCTGTCCTCCATCTGCATCTCCGGTGAGGGACTTTCCCTGCCCTCCCCTCCCCCATGCCACCTGCTGGGCCCCACACTGCCCTCCTGACATCTAGCCCACGCAGTCCAGTTTCAAAGGATCCAGACCAAGTGGCTGAATGACAAGTGGGTCTAAAGGCCGAGACTGACCATGTGCATGTGTGTACTTGTGTGCATAGTACGTGCACGGTGTGAGGAGGGGTGCTGTGCGGGTGGCCCCCAGCCTCTCTCACTTTGGCCACAGGGGCCACATTCTCCAGCCCGACCTTCTTCTCCAGACACTGGAAACACAGAATGTTCTTTCTTCATCACGGGTTCTCAGGTCCCCTCATGCTCCCACTGAATAGAGATTCTGGGTCGGGGGGGGGGGGGGGGCACAGGGGTCGGCAAGTCTCTGACCCTGACAAGCTGCAGGGCCCACCTGCAGATGAAGATGTCCTCAATCGATTTCCCCAGGGGCAGGTCCAGGGGAGGTTATTCTGAAGCAGAAGAGACACCGCCAAAAAAAAAAAAGAGAGAGAGAGACACCGCCCTGCCCTGGAGGCACCTGCTGGGCTACGGACAGAGAGGGAGCAGCCCCGGGGTGGTTTGAGGGGCAGACGAGGTGCGCCCCTAGAGCCCAGCCCAAGGCCCAAAGAGCAGCGGAGCAGGGCAGCAGGGCAGGAATGTCAGCTCCCATGCACCTTGTCTCCTTCCCCTTAAGCCATCCTGAGGGAGGCAGGGTGGGGTCTCCTCCTGGCTCCAGCCTGTGCTCCCTGACACTCATGACACGAGCATCTTTGTCATATGCTTGCTGCCACTTGCATGTCCTCTGGCTAAATGCCTGTTTTATTAGCTTGAGCATGTCCTTCCTCCCAGGCCATGGGTTTCTTCTTGGTACCCTGGTGGCTCCGTCTACGTCTTATTTCCGTCCCTCGACGGCCCAGCCCTGTCCTGCTCGGAGGCTCTCAGAGCGCTCTTCCCTGGCATCTTCTAATAAACAGAACATCCAGTTTCAATACGGTCCCAATTACCAACATTTTCCACTGGGTTAGGACCTTACTCCTGGGACACAAAAAGAAGGGAATGTAAAGGAAAACACACCAGTCCATTTGCTGAATCAGGGGTGACATCAGGGTGCTGATGAACTTCTACTTCTTGACACCGGTGGTGGTTATGTGAGTTTTTGTTTTATAAAAGTCGTTAAGCTGTGTGGACACGCCTTGTGTTCCCCGCATGACCCGCAGGCATTTATACAAATATATTCATGAATGCCATCAACTCAGGCACGTATTAACATACATTTTCATATATGTATAGAAACAAATCGGTACATGTGCCCAGCCTTGTTTGGACCCAAGTGATTTCCCTGGGGAAGTTACTCTTATATTTATTCATAAGTAAGTACAATGCATGGAAGAGGCTGTCTCTGGAAGAAACCGCTCAGACAAGACTGAGATGTGCACCTGCATGTGGGTCACTGCACCCAAGAGAGAGGGAGCCACTGGAGGATGGAGCCAAGAAGGTTTGTGGGGAGAAGGAGGTACCTGGGGCAGGGGCTGTGAAGATGACGGGAGGCTAGACACAGGAAGGGGGTTTGGTCCAGTACGTACATACGGTAAGATGGATGGGAGTTGGTGAGAAGTGTCGAGGGACAAAGGGAAGAGCCACAGTGCTGAGTGGGACTGGGGAACTGAGACACCCACAGCTGTTCCCACAGGGAGGGTCGGCCAGCCATAATACCCCAAAAACAGCAAGCTAGCCAATGCCCCGATCCTGGCTCTTAAGGTCGCTGAACCCCTGCAGGGACTGGGCTCCCTGGGGAGCAGCCAGCAGCAGGTGGCACCCGGGCTGGGACCATGCCCCGCAAGATGACCTGGAAGCAAAGATCTAAGGAGGCGTGACCCCCACTCCCACCCAATCAGGCCCGGCTGAGCTTCAGAGTATGTCCTGTCAGTAAAGGTTAAATCCATCGACTACGACAGGAAATCATGAGTCCACCTGCAGATGAGTAAGCTGGAGGCGCAGTGAGCACGGGGGTTGGTAGGGAACCCGGGGGACCAATCATAATCACAGGGAGAATGAGACCCAGCAGGCCGTGCATCGGGGCACCCACCACCCCTCCTAGGCTCTGCCGCTTTCCTAGCGCGGTTCCCAGGACTGGGGAAGCCATGCCCTTACCATTTACCAGTTCCCGTGATGAAAGGACATGGCAGGGGACACGGGCAAGCATCCAGAGGACATGTGCAAGACCAAGTGTGTGGGAAGGGCGTGGAGCTCCCACAGCCTCTTGGGGTGCATCCGTCCCCCCAAACCTACACATGGTCCCCGGCCTGGAAGCTCATCAGACCCCATGCTCTGGATGTTTCAGAGGCTCCTCTGGAAAGGGGGGGTGGGTGGAGAGCAGTAAGCTTCTAATCAGGTCTGGTCTTTCTGGTGACCGTCCCCCCAGGAACCCCCACCTTGAGTCACCTCCGTAGAACAAAAGATGCTCCTGTCACCCAGGAGTTTCCAAGCGATTCAGGAACTCAGCGTCAGGACCCGGAGTCAAGGACCAAATACCAGAACAAAAGATGCCGCTGGGGCTCTCCTCGCTGGAGGCCACGGGGACCCAGGGCCGAGGGCCGACAGAGATGGTGGCGGGCATCACACGCTGCCCGGAACCCTTACACCAGTGCCACACAAGCCCACACCGAGGGACGATCAAAACAGAATCATCCTGCCGCCTGCTGAAGCCTTGGGGCCACAGGAGTCCGGGGAAGACGGGGGCCACTCCCCACCACAGCACACGGGTCACTACATACAGTGTCGCACCCCACTCCGCGGTCTGCTTTCCATGCGCCTGCGCTGTCTTTACACAAACCCACGTGATTTATGTCCCATCATGTCTTATTCGTGTTTTTTCTGCCAGAATTAATGCTTTTGCTAATAGGATTCATGAGCTCCTGCCGCTTCTCGCCCTGTTCACTGCTCCCTCCAAGGTTTGGAGTGCTGTCCTTGGTGATTGCTTCATGGGCAGTCCCGGCCACCTAGCAGGTGTCCTCTCCTGCAGGGGACCATCTCCAGGGTGCACCTGTCGGTCCTTGAACCCCGGAATCTGAATTACCATAGCTTAATAGTTGAGTCCAAACACCTACTTGACCTCCCACAGGGGTCTTCTCCCTAATTTATTCACTTTTCTACTTTTGATATTCATTTAATTGTAGAATCAACTTTTTTTTTTTTTTAATTGTAGAATCAACTTATCCAGCAGGGGGGAAAAAAAACCCCACTGGGATTCTGATGAAATCTATAGATACATCTGGGAGGAATTTCCATTTTTCTAAGATTAGATTTTTCAAATCAGTAAGTGTGCCGTAAAGTTTCATTTATTTAAGCCCTTTTAAAAAATGGTTGATTTATTTATTTAGGGAGAAGAGGAGAGAGGCAGAGAGAGAGAGAGAGAGAGAGAGAGAGAGTCTCAAGCAGACTCCCCGCTGAGTGAGTTGGGAGGGGTGGAGGCTGGATCCCATGACCCTGAGACCAGGACCCCAGCCGAAACCCAGAGTCGGACACTAACCTGACTGAGACACCCAGGCGGCCCCACTTAAGCCCTTTTAAAGTGTTTTGGGGAGAACCAAAACACTCTGCAGTTTTCTGCATCGAGGTCTTACAGCGCTTGTAAGATTTATTTCAGATACTTGATTTTTATGCTATTGTAAATGTTACGGCGTGAAATACTCTCTTTCCCAAGGGTCTGCTGCTGATGTAAAGAAATGCATCTGACTTCTAAGGAGCCATCCTGTATTCGGCATCCTTACAAAGGGGATTTTTATTTTCACGATATTCTTTGTAACTCCTGGATTTCCCACATATCCAACGACCACAGCGTCTGTTTGCCTGCAAACTTCCAGGCCCCGCTCTTCCTTCCTAATCCACAGACACCGCCGTGTTTGTTTTCCGTTGATGCACCGACTTCAGTTGCGCTGTGAAATAGAGGTCACCCTCTCCCCGCAGATACGTCTTTCCAGGCCGCACGCTTTGGGATGACATTTGCTCTGGGTGTTTGTAGATCTCCGTTACCAGCTTAAGGAACTGCCCTGGTATTCTCAATATGCTAATATTGACATTTTTGCTATAATGCCACAGACAGGAGAAACTTTGCAAATCTGCAAAAGCACGGACTGCACATTAGAGAGCTGATGGGAACGCAGATGTGGGGGCAGACGGCGAGCCAACAGTGAGCACCAGGTCCCCGTGGTCCCCTCAGGACGGGCAGCCAGCGCCCCAGGCAGTGCCCCTCCATGCACCCGCCGGGCTTATTTCTACGGTATCCTTAAGGGCGTTCACTCCAGATTCCACCCAATTTAATCATCCAACCCAGAGGGTAGACATTTCCAGACTGAGGAGCACAAAGGGAATGGTTTCCCCGTTTCCCGATTCACGTTTCGGGCTCCCCAGGTCCGCTACCTGTGGCTGTTGTGCCTCCTGGGAGAGCAGCTGCCCATCCCTCCAGCAGCTTCCACACAGGACTCCCCGCGCCCCCTCACTGTCTTCAGGGCTTCCAACACTTCCCCTTTTGTTGTGAAAATGCAAATTTCAATCATTTAAAATCATTAAGATGTTGGGGGTGGGGTGGAAGCATTTGCGATGGCTCTTCACTTACTCATCGCTTTGGGGCTATTTCTCACTTTATGAACATGCATCGTAACAGAAACGGCTCAGTTTTATTTATTTTGTATTTTAATTTTTTGAAAAGGTTTTATTTATTTATTCATGAGAGACACAGAGAGAGAGGCAGAGGGAGAAGCAGGCTCCCTGCAGGGAACCCCATGTGGGACTCATCCCAGGACTCCTCCGGGATCACGACCTGAGCCAAAGGCAGATGCTCAACCACTGAGCCACCCAGGTGTCCCAGAAATGGCTCAGTTTTATTAAACTGATATAGAATATGATTGAATGGTTTTCTGCACCTTTTGATTTGATTATATGATTTTTCTCTTTTAATAAGTTCATTTGCAAATCACAGTATTTGATTCCCCCTGGTATTCGAACAACCTTGCATGCCCCAAATAATTCTAAAATGTTCATTTTGCTTTATTATCTTAAAACGCTGCTATGTTTGTTGTGATTTCTCTTTCTTGCATCTGCTCTCAGGAGGGTGACAGACTTGCCACTTTCCTTCCTCGCACCGTCCTTGGGTGTCAAGGTAATGCACATCTCGAGTTATCTCAAGGGTTTTTATTTGCATTTTATATTTGCTGCCTTGCTTATGTTTGCTGCAGAAGCCATGGGACCTAGGTTTTCTTTATATGGAGGTTTTGATTTCAATTTCTTTTTCTTTAACACAGAGTGTTTTTTTTGTTCAGTGTCCCATTTACTTGTTCCCATCTCTGATCTCCCACGGTAAATACCTAACTCATTCATTTTTGAATAGACACCAACTGCTTTCCAGTCTGGGACTCTTCCCCATAAAGGCTCCTGACCACCCGTGCTGCCTTCAGGACAGCCATTTCTGTTTTATTCTGTGCAGTGACTTCTTCACTCTTTGGGACATTGAATAAATAAATATAAGAAATGATAGTTCCTTATTGCGGTTTCAGGCCTAGGTGTGTTCCTAGCATGACTGTATGCGGTAGATGGCGTGATGTCATACACGGTGAGCTGTGTGCCACATCGAGACACCACACCGCAGAGTGGACAGGCTACGTGTCCCACCTCTGTCCCACCTGCTGCTGTGTGTGGAACTGCCCTGCACTCCACGTCCATCCTGCCGTCCAGCCTTGTCCATCCTGCCATCCAGCCTCAGGTCCTCTGCATGTGTGTGGACGGCCATGCTCTCCCTGGGTCCTCATAAGGTCATCCCTCTTCTTACCAGGACCCCAGTCACCCTGGATCAGGGCCACCCCAGTGACCTCATTTTAACCTAATTACTTCTCTTAAAGACCCTCTCTTGGGGCACCTGGGTGGCTTAGTGGTTGAGTGTCTGCCTTCGGCTGAGGTTGTAATCCCAGGGTCCTGGGATCGAGTCCCCATGGGGAGCCTGCTTCTCCCTTTGCCTGTGTCTCTCATGAGTAAATAAAGAAAAATCTTTAAAAAAAAAAAAGATGCTTTCAACTGAGATCACATTCTGAGGTCATGAGGGTCAGAGCTTCACATATGAATCTGGGGGGGACACAGCTCAGCCCACAACAGTTGCCTCTGAGTGACTTTCTAAGAGTCGCCAGCGTCACAGAGGGAGGGGACACTTCCCTCGCTCACCCGCGACCCTCCCCTTGGGATGAGAGGATTGTGTGGGGGACAGAACCAGCCTCTCAATGGGCTGCTCCAGGTCTGACCCTCAGAAGCCCAGGGCTGGCAAGCACTCATGGTTTCTTCACCAGGAGAATTTTATCATGTTTCTGAATCCTAGTGTAAACAATGGACTTTTGGTGATAATGACATGTCCATGTAGGCTCATGGAACATAACAAATGCACCACCTGGGGAGATGTCGAAAGTGGGGACCATGTGTGGAAGCAGGTGGACACGGCAACTGGTACACTTTCCACCCAGTTTTGCTGAGCACCTAAAAGTACTCTAAAAAATAAAGGCTATTTTAAAATAAATAACAACTATTTTTTAAAAACTAGTTCCAAAAATGAAATATTTAGAGGCATCTGGCTTGCTCAATCTTTGAGGGTCTGTCTGCCTTTGGCTCAGGGCATGATCCTGGAGACCCGGGATCGAGTCCCACATCGGGCTCCCTGCATGGAGCCTGCCTCTCCCTCTGCCTGTGTCTCTGCCTCTCTCTCTGTGTCTCTCATGAATAAATGAATAAAATATTTTTTAAAAGGGACAAAATGAAATGTATGGTGGAAAGCAAAACAATTTAAAAAGCCAAAACAGTTTTGAAAATGGAAATACAGCGAGAGCAGTGGTATTCACTGCCTATAGCCACGTTTGCGTTGGGACCCACGACAGACGTGGAGTCGCCTGAGGACCACAACCCCCCCCCCAGCTCTGACAGAGACACAAAGGCAGCCGAGTGGGGGAGGGACAGCCTTTCTCAACAAATGGAGGTGGAAAGCTCAATAGCCATATGACAAAGGCCGAAACCCCACGGTTGTACGAAATCAACTCTCTGCCAACCATAGGTTCAAACCCAAGCTGCATGACTGTAGTGTATTTTTTTTAAGATTTATTTATTTATTTATTCATGATAGACAGAGAGAGAGAGAGAGAGAGGCAGAGACACAGACAGAGGGAGAAGCAGGCTCCATGCCAGGAGCCTGACAAGGGACCCAATCCCGGGACTCCAGGATCCCACCCTGGGCCAAAGGCAGGTGCCAAACTGCTGAGCCACCCAGGGATCCCAACTGTAGTGTATTTAAAAGGACATGTGGGTGACCGTCTTGCGACCTGAGTCATAAACACAAATGTGTGTAAAAAACAAAAGTAACCCGTGGAACTCCCTGCATCGTGGGCATAACAGGTGGTCGTGAAATCTTACGGCTCTTGCCCAAAGCAGGAAGGAAAGCTGACATCGGGGACATTTGTCTTCTTCAACTTCTTCACCAAGAGTTTAACCATTGGAGGAGCTCATGGTTATCATCACTTCCCCTAGTAATAAAGTGACAGGGGCTCTGCCCTCAGCAGAACATCAAGGGGAGCTCCACAGATCACCCCCAAGGGAAATAGAGATGTGTCTAAAAAAACACCAATGGCCACATAGTCTCCGGCAATGGCCCAATGGTCATTTCAAACAAAGCGATGTTTGTTCAATAAAATCTACTAAAAGCTGGTACAAACTGAGAGTCTGTAGTATTTGAGCTAAGAAGCTAAGACGTATGCCCTCCTCCCGACCCAGCTCCGCTCAGCTCGAGACCCCGCTCAGCTGCGACCATGAACATGGGCCGCCTTCCCCACCTTCCCAGGTGGCCACCCTCGTGGGGGCAGGCTGTCCCCACCCTTCATCCTGCCCCAGCCACCTGTGTGTGAGGCTGCCTTCTGGGTGAGTGTGTCTGAGAGGTGTGGGCACCCCTTTCCGCTCAGACCCCCACCTGTGGGACCTGAAGATGTCCCTTCTGCAGGGGGAGGCTGGGGGATGCACTCTGACACCCCCTGGACCTCAGACTCAGAGCAGAGAGATATCCTGCTCTCTCCTTTGGACGGCAGGTGGGGTCCTAGGCCACCTGCCCCTGGGTGTGGGGTGAGGGCTTCAGGAGTGTTAGCCTTGTGCAGGAGCCCTCAGCACCCACTGCCCACTGGACGGCCAGGCCCCTGCCTCCTGCCCTCCGTCTGAAGTCTGGGAGGAGCGGGAGTGCGTGGGTGCCACCACGGGAGAGTGCCTGCATCCACCTGCTGCTGCACCTGCATCAGAAGGAGACACGTGACCTTCAGCATCGTGTTCACTCAGCAAAGTCAGGGGGTGGGCATCGGGGGCTGAGGGCAGTGACCCCTGCATGTCAGAGTTTTCTTGATCAGAGAGCGGCTGTAAGAGGGCTTCTGAAACCCCAGCGAGATCTATTGCATGATACGTCCCCTTTCTGTGACTTCACCTCCGCACGGTGTGGCAGCAGTAGAAGCCAACATGTTTGGGGTCTGGGCCCCTCCCTTTGTTCCACGCTGACCGCCCCTACTTTTACAAGCTCAGCTAAGGATTTTAAAGCATTCTGTTTACTGCACCCCACAATTACATTCTTTTAAGAAAAGATTTTAAGGATCCAGGATTTTCCAGGTCATGTGCCTTCTGGTGGTTCTAGAACCAAAGACATCCGAGGGCGGGTGCAGCCCTGGAAGTGACAGGTCCTGCCCCCCACCTCCACCCCCACCCCCACCCTGGGACTTCACAGGACAGAGCCCTCCCGCCCTGGGGCAGGGCAAGGAAGACAGGGACTGGGAGGCAGCAGACCTGCCCTGTCCCACGCCCCCGCCGCAGCTTTGATGTTGAGGCTGATGCCTCTAGCGCAGGCTCTCTGCAGTTCCCGGGCATCTTCCCGGGGCAGGCCCAGCGGCTGGGTGTCCCAGGAAGCCACATGGCCCCAAAACAAGTGTGCACCTGCCAAAGGGAAGTGCCGGAGTCTTCCCGTGGGACAGGCATCTTTCCCGGCACTGGCTAGTTGAGCTGTGGCCTCTCTTGTCCTAGATGACACTGAAGAGACCCAGGACAGCCAGATGGGTCTGTGGGCAGCGTCCCTGCAGCCAGCGGGCCGTGTGTTGGGCCACGTTCTCCAGAGCAACGGAATCAACAGGATGTGTGGGTAGAGAAAGACACTTATTTTAAGGAATTGGCTCGTGACATTGTGGAGGCTCTGTGAGCCCAAAGTCAGAGCCGGGAGACCAGCCTCACAGACTCTGGTAAGAGTCACATGTTGAGTGCAAAGGCGTCCTGCTGGCAAACCAGTAGGAGCCAGTATCGCTGGTGGAGCCCACAGGCTGTCCACTGGCAAAATTCCCTCTTGCTTGGGGAAGTCAGTCTTTTGTTCTACTCAGGCCTTCAACTGATTGGATGAGGCCCACCCACACTGTGGACCTTCATCTGCTTTTACTCAAAGTCCACAGATTTAAATATCAATCTCATCCAAAAAATAGATGCATCCAGAATAACGTTTGACTGAATATCTGGGCACCACGGCCCAGCCAAGCTGACACATAAAATTAAGCATCTCACTCGGGAATGGGTACATCACATCTTTGCTCTGTGCCAGACCAGTGATCCTCCCCCTGGATGTGAACTTCAAACCCATTGTCCCCTGCGTGAGTTCATCAAGCCGTAGACTTGCAAAAATTCTTCTCTTCCAAATCAGGCCTGTGAATTGGTCCCTTAAATCTTACTGAAGTGGCCCTGGACAGTCTCTGCCCTGGAGGGCACCCTCTATTCTGGGGCCCATCACCCCACATGATCTTCACTCCAGCACAACATGAAGGTCATACTCTGTAAACCTCTCTGCTCGCTCTCCTAAGGGATAAGGCCTATGTGGCTTCTCTTCCCCCTCTTAGTCCTGGCTGCCAGGGAGCTCACAGCAAAAACTGGGCTCTTTGGTGGTCATGTCCCTGGACCTGGGGCCATGATGTCATGGAGCCCTCCAGTCTTTCTTTCCTTTGGGGGTGGGGGGGCATATTCTTGCAGAACTGGTGCTCTGAGATCATCTACACCCTCTGGGTGTGTCCGCTGGCTTCCGAGCAAGGCTGGGCGGCATCAGACCGGGGACAAAGTGACATTGCTTTAGATGCCAGCTGCGACTTACTGGCTCTGTGGCTTAAGGGAACTTCCCTAATCACCAGGTTGCCTGTGGTTTTAAAGATACATTTAGGACAAAGTGTGTAAACATCTCCCTATGGCCGGTTGGTCATAGTTCTCAGGTGAAGGGAGATGCTAAGTTAGGTCCAAGTAGAATGGGCACCGCTGGTCGGGAACAGCCGGACAGAAAGAGGCAGCCTTTCTGATGCCCAAAGCTGGTCCCCAAGACATGAGGAAACTGGCAGTCTGGGGGTCAGGGGCTGAGGGCTGAGCCTGCCGGAGAACAGCTGGGAGGAGTCGCCCCTGGCCAGCCCAGGTCCTCTCCAGGGCTCAGGGAGGTGCTGCCCCAGCCCTGCCAGTCCAGGCCTAGATCCAACAGTGGCCAGGAATCTGACCTTCCCCAAACCCAACAGGGCTTGGGGGCCCAGGAAGGAAGCTGACACACACCCCAATTCTTGCCTCCTGGCTGAGCAGGTGCCCGCTCCTGTGCGTGAACCAGCAACCTGACCTGTGCACCCCAAAGGCCTGGGACAGACACGAGCCCCAGGCAGGCACCCCATGCAGCCTTGTAGCCACCTCCCCAGCCGTGCACTCCCAGCGTGTGTGTACATGTGCATCTGTTGCCTCCTAGGACAGAGGGCGTGCCCTCTCCCTGGCGCCTCTGCCCTCCCACGATCTTTAATAAATTGAAGCCCCTGGCACTGGCTCAACCTTCCATCCTGGCTTCAAGCAGGACAAGCAGTCAGATGGAGGGGTTCGGATTGCACCCATGTCACCTGTGCCCTGGGACCTTGCCCAGATGTGTGCCCACTCCACGTCTGGTGCTCCACCCTCAGCCCCTGGGATATGCAGAAACAGCAGGACCAACCTTATTGGAGAACTGGGTCAGCCAGGCCCTCCCGGAGCAGGAACCTGGGACAAGGGTCTGCTGGGTCTCCAGGGCAGAGTGGAGAGCCTGGGACATAGCAGGTGCTCCATAAACACGAAGGAAGAAAATGGACAAGTGGAATACAATGACAAAGATGTGAGGAAGAGAACCACAATGAGAGCAAGGCTTCTGGGTGCAGAACATTTTATTTAAAGGGATTGAAGGCCCAGCTGGACCTTAAGAACCTCAGATATAGTTTGTGCCCCTACTTCTGATCTTGGCTGCCCAGCTGGCTCGGGAGAAGCATGAGGGAAAGGGCAAAGAGTGAGAGTCAGTAGGAGCCCGCGGGCATGGAGGGTCACCTCCTGGGCTGGACCTGGAGAGTGTTCGTGGAGGAAATTTCAGGCTGTAGGTGTTGGAGACCAGGAGGGATGGAGTGAGGAAGAGGAGGCTCTTTCTGGTAAGTAACAGGAAGGGGAGTCACAGGACAAGCAAAGGACCATGGCAGGATCATTCTCTTCCTCAGGATTCAGAAAACTCTTCCTGGGTCCGGAAAGTACCCAGAACTGATGAAGATCTGCTCACTTCCTGGGAGATTGAACTTACTTGAGGCCTCTGGTCACCATCTCAGACTTTGCACTGGCAGCAAACAGGGACACAGCAGCTGGACTGGGAACAGCAGGGTTTGCAGCAGCAGGACTGGGAGCAGCAAGGTTTGCAGCAGCAGGACTGGGAGCAGCAGGGTTTGCAGCAGCAGGACTGGGAACAGCAGGGTTTGCAGCAGCAGGACTCACAGCAGCAGGGTTTGCAGCAGCAGGACTGGGAACAGCAGGGTTTGCAGCAGCAGGACTCACAGCAGCAGGGTTTGCAGCAGCAAGACTGGGAACAGCAGGGTTTGCAGCAGCAGGACTGGGAGCAGCAGGGTTTGCAGCAGCAGGACTGGCAGCAGGATGACCCACAGCCCCCCTTGGAGCCCCCACAGGACCCACAGCCCCCCTTGGAGCCCCCGCAGGAGCCACAGCCCCCCTTGGAGCTCCCACAGGAGCCACAGCCCCCCTTGGAGCCCCCGCAGGACCCACAGCCCCCCTTGGAGCCCCCGCAGGACCCACAGCCTCCCTTAGAGCCCCCACAAGATCCACAGCCTCCCTTGGAGCCCCCACAGGACCCACAGCCCCCCTTGGAGCCCCCGCAGGACCCACAGCTAGAGCAGGGACAGGCCGGCACACAGCAGCACACGGGCTTGCAGCAGCAGACAGGCACACAGCAGCTGGAGCCACAGCCCCCAGAGCAGCCACAGCAGGTCATGGTTCTGGTAGGTGGAGGGTGGAGCAGGTCAGAGGAGCAGGTGCAGAGGGGAGGGGTTCAGGTGTGGAGCCTCCTGGGCCGGGGGCCCTTATATACCTGCCCGGGGTCAGGTGAGATGCTGGGCGCACGGTCATTTCCTGGTTCCTGTTTGTGCCACTTCCCCAGGGAAATCACATCCGCTTGTTTGTCTTCAATCTTACAATAACCTCAGTGCTCTCACAGTTCTGCGCTTCTATAGCCCATGATTTCCTCTCACGTGTTCCCTGAAAAACAAGAAAGCTTCTGTGTCCGTTGAAGGCGATGGGAGCAGGGTCCTTGGCTTTGAGGCCGTGTTCATCTTTGCTACCTGTGTTACTTTTCTGTGGCTCCCAGAACAGATGGCCACAAAGGCAGTAGACGTTGATTGTCCCCCCGTTCTGCTGGAAGTCCACGGTGGAGTCAGCAGGGCCGTGCCCTCCCTGACAGCTCTGGGGGAGGATCCCTCTTGCCTCCTCCAGCTCCTGGGACCGCCAGCATTCTTGATGCTCCTGGCCTCCAGCTGGTGCCTAACTCTGACTTCATGTGGCCTTTCTCCCTGTGTGTCTGCACCTCACCTCTCCTCCTCTTTTCTCTTACAAGGACACCAGCCATTGAATTGGGGCCTCACCTCAACTTGACTCCACCTGCAAAGACCTGATTTCCAAATAAGGTCGTATTCTGCAGTTCCAGGAAGACACTGTTCAACCCACTGCACTGCCTCATCATGTTCCTGATGTGATTCCTGATGCTGCCCTGGCTGTGAAAGCCCAGGAAGTGTCCTAGAAGGCAAGGGGGGATGGAGTCCAGGGAAATACTCTGGACCAGTCAGTCCCATCGTGCCTGTCACCTCTGGGAAGAACAGGACTGAAGGTCAGGACAGGACTCAGGATCAGGATGGGACTCAGAATCAGGACACGACTCAGGTTCAGAATAGGACTCAGTATCAGGACAAGACTCAGGAACAAAACAGGACACAGGACTAGAAAAGGACTGAGGATGAGGACAGGACTCAGGACAAGGATAGGATAAAACACAGTCTCAGGACAGAATCCAGGATTGGGACAGGACTCAGGATTGGGACAGGACTCAAGATTAAAATAAGATCCAGGATCAGGACAGGATTCAAGATTAAAATAAGATCCAGGATCAAAACAGTTCTCAGGATTAAAATAAGACCCAGGATCAAAATAAGAACTCAGGATCAAGATAGGATTCAGGATCAGGACAGGATCCAAGATAAGACCAAGACTCAGGATTAAAATAAGACCCAGCATCAGAACAGAACCCAGCATCAGGATAGAACTTGTTATCAGAATAGGATTCAGGATCAAAATAGGACTCAGGATCGGAATAGGACTCAGGATCAGGATAAGGATTGGGATAGGATTCAAGATCAGAATAGGACTCAGGATTAGAATAAGACCCAGGATTAGAATAGGACTCAGAATCAGGATAGAACTCAGGATCAGGATAGGATTCAGGATCAGGATAGAATTCAGGATCAGGATAGGACCGAGGATCAGGACAGGACTCAGGACAAGGATAGGACTCAGGATTGGGATAAAACAGTCTCAGGACAGAATTCAGTGTCAGGACAGGGCCCAGGGTCACATAGGACTGGCTGACTCAGGGATTGTTTATTCAGGGCGTAGAGGTGGTATATTGATTCACCCCTTGATACAGACCCCACTCTCCAACTGGGCCAGCAGAGCTGGAGAAACAATGGAAACGAGCCACAGCTCAAAACAGCGAGAGTGGCCATGGCTACTGTCATGCTGGATTGGAAGGGGGGCCCTGTGACTGAGACCCTGAGAACCAGGCTGTGGGGGCAGCCCTGCCTCCACCCCAGGTGCAGGACTATAGCCATCAGCACAGGGACACCACCATGGCCAGCTCTAGGGGAATGTCTGGAGAGCTGGGAAGGACATGCTCTCGCTGATGGCATCCTTCAGAAGCTGAGGGGCAGGGGTGCCCACATGATGTATCCTCGAGGGTCAGCCACAGGGAAGAAGGACAGAGGGAGGACCTGGAGCACCACACACACCCCTAGCACTATTGGTGGCACAGACTCAGGACCAACTCCAAAATCTGCACAGCCTCTGCAAAATGGAAGTGTAGAGCCCCTCGTCCAAAAACAGTTAAGAAATTCAAGAGGAGATATCACCTCACACCTGTTAGGACAGTTGCCATCCAAAGGCCAAGAGATGACAAGCGCCGGCAAGGATGTGGAGAAAAGGGAGCCCATGTGCACTGCCGGTGGGGATGCAAACCGGGGCAGCCACCCCGGGAAACAGTGGGGCTACCGTGTGACCCAGCGATCCACTCCTGAGTGCGCACCTGCAGGGAATGAAACCACTATCTATCTCAAAGAGAGATCTACACCCCACATCACTGCAGCATTATCCGCAGTAGCCAAGACGTGGAAACAGCCCAAGTGTCCCTCGATGGACAAACAAATACAGAAAATGTGATATAGACACAGAGGAATATTATTCACCCTTAAAAAAGAAAGGCAATCTGGCACATATTCTAACAGATAAACCAGGAGGACATTGTGCTAAGTGAGATAAGTCAGAGAAGGACAAATACCTCATGGTATCCCTTATATGTGGAATCTAAAAATTAAAAAAGACGAACTCATAGAAACACAGAGAGTAGAAAATGGATTGCCAGAAGGATGAGGGTGGGGGGAGAGGCTAGTGAGAGAGAGAAATAAAGAATTCAAGGTGGGGGCAACAGAGCAAGCTGAAACCAAGCACTCCTCCACTCCTCACCTATGCGTCCACCCATACAGCTACCCACCCCCCCACCCTTCTACTCACCCATCCATCCATCCAGTCATCCACCCACCACTCATCCATTATCCATCCAGCCACCCACTACTCATCCATCCATCCACCCATCCATCCAGTCATTCATCCACCAAACATCCATCCATCCACCCACCCACTACTCATCCATCTATTCACCCACCCACCATTCATCCAACCATCCACCCACTATTCCTCCATCCATCCATCCACTCACCCACTACTCACCCATCCACCCACCCACCACCTACACATCTATCCACCCACATCATCCATCCACCCACTATTCATCTATCCATCCATCCACCCATCTACCCTTCCACTCACCCACCAACCATCCACCCACCATCCATCCATCCATCCACTCACTCACTCACGCTCATATTCACCCACCCACAGTAAAGGCTGCCTGCAAGCCCCGCCCCTATGCCCTATTCCCGTCCACAGCCTCTCAGGATGGACTGGGAGCTGCAGGATGCCCTGGGGGGGGCGGGCTGGGCCAAGGCTGGGTTCCTTGTAGACCCCCACAGGCAGAGGGCCACCCCACCTTCCCTCCCTCCAGTCATGTGTCCCTAGGCTATCCTGCAAACTCTCTGGCCCTCAGTTTCTTTGTCTACAAGACGAGGTTCAGTAATGGAAGGGCTGCTTGCAGGGTGCGAGTGAATGAAAATGAAAATAAAGCTGCTGGCCCCCAGGCTCCCAGTGGGAGCACAGGTGTCAGCTTACTCTCGCTTTCCCTGGACTCTGGGTCACTGTTCCGGCACGGCCCCACCCCCAGAGAACAGCTGGGCCACCCTGCCGCCCCCCAGAGCACTGCTGCATCCCCAGGCCCCACCCCCCCCAGCACAGCCGCCCCCATGCCGCCCCCTCCCCATCCATGGGGGCCTGAGGGTTGAGGGCAGGATGCTTGGAGCAGGGCAGGGGGCGGAACAAGTGGTGCGAGCACAGAGCGCCTGAGGCCCGTGCTCGCCCCCTGGCGCCCATGAGGCCCGGCCTGCAGACACTCGGGGACGGGGAGCTGGCCTGCCCGGGGCTCGGAGGCGCAAACCGGCCTCTGCTCCCACAGGAGAGGGCCCGGGCATGGCCCCGCTTGGTGGCCTTTCCTGCAGGGAGCAGAGCTGGGTATTGAAGCCCCGAGCTCATGGAGCTTCCGCGGGGCTGACCTCACCCCCCTGGCAGGGACCCGGCAGGGCAGTGTGACGAGGGCAAGGTGCCCACCGCAGGTCAGGCAGCCAGGTCCTCCTGCAGGTGCCCAGTGCGGTTCCGGCGGTCAGCCGCCCTCTGGGTCGCCGCCACGCCTCGCCGTCCCTCGGGGGCTCGGCCGGGCTCTGTGGGCGCTGGCCAGCAGGCCTTCACCGGCCTCTGGGCGCCCTCCCCGCTGGCCTGCCCCCTTGTTCAGCCAAGTGCCCGCTCCCATGCCCCCATCCCCTTTGCTCAGGGGCTGTGTCCTGGGTAGACTCTGGTCCCCACCGTGACTGTCGCCAAGTTACTCATGCTTCCTGCTCCTCCTATTCTTCACTCTAAAGTCTCTGTAGTCATCGCCGCCCCCCCCCCCCCCCCCCAACACACACACAGGAGCACATTCCCTGGCAGGTGCAGGCCGGTCTCTCCAGGTGCAGCAGGGTCTGCGCGCTCCAGAGGGCGCCACCTGGCGGCAGCATCTGCACACGGCGGGCGGGGCGCCGGCGGTGGAAGGGCCGCTCCTCCCCGACTGAGGCTCCTCTGCGGGGGGAGACTGACCCCCGGGGGCCCAGGTCTGCAGGAGTGCGGCCGGACTCCCAAGGGGCCATGTCCCCAGCTGGCCAGGCGGGACAACTGACATCCCTGGAGGCTCCGAAGCGACTCTGACTTTCCTCTCCTGACCCATCAGGGTAAGACCATGGGGAGCCAAACCCGGAGGATGTATCCTGGGAAGTCAGTTTCTTCCCTATCACCATGGTTTTGATGCTTCTTAAAAAAATAAAATCACACATCCCTAAATTGTGGTTTCTGTGGGCTCCCCTTCCTGGGGCCACGAGCCGAGCCAGAGGTCTGGTGGAGGTCAGCAAGGATTTCTTCAGAAAAGTTCGGGCAGTGCCCGCCCACAGGGAACATGTGTGGGGAAGGCTGAGTAGCCTCCAGCCGCCAGGGGAACCCAGGCCGCTGCTGCTTCCCCCAGAAGGACTTTCTCCAGCCAGGCCTCCGGCCTCTCCCAGGTCAGACAAGGACTCCCTGCTGCACAGCCAGCAGCACACGCATCAGCACACTGGCATCCTGTTCCTTGTCCCTGGGTGCCCAGCAGGGATGGGGACACAGTAATGGGTCCAGATGACGTGGGCACAGCCAGCGGTACAGAGGCAAGTAGCAAACACTGTAGCAACCAGCACACCTTGTACCATGGGTCTAAGGGGGCAGCAAGGTGGGCAGTGGGCAGTGACCCTGCAGTGAGCACAGGTGGGCAGTGACCTGCAGTGGGCAGTGAGGTGTGCAGTGGGCAGTGACCCAACAGGAGGTAGTCAAGTGTACAGTGGGCAGTGGCCCTGCGTGAGCAACAAGGTGTACAGTGAGGAGTGACCCTGCAGTGGGCAGTGACCCTGCGTGGGCATCCAGGTATGCAGTGGGCAGTGACTCTGCATGGGCAACAGCTGTGGAGTGGGCAGTGACCTGCAGTGGGCAGTCCGCTGGGCAGTGGGCAGTGACCTTACATGAGCAACAAGTATTCAGGGGGCAGTGACCATGCATGGGCAGCAGGCCATGAAGCCAGCAGCAAGCAAGTTCGCCCCCCCCCCTCCCTGTGGAGGCAGGCAGTTGCAGGTAGTCACACTGGGGTCACTTCCACCACATGGTCACCCGTGTGACCTGCTATAGAAGCACCCAGCAGCAGGGATGGTCGGGCTTGCTGTCTGGGGCACAGAGCAAGGGGAGCATAGATGCTCAGGGCCATGCTGATCACCCCCACCTCCCCAGGACCACAACATAAGATCGTGTCATCAGCATCCTGGTGTTGGGTGCTCCCTGAACGCCAAAGCTGTGTGAGGACACCACCACTCTCGTGTGCAGGTGTGGGAGCAGAGCTGGGCACCAGGGCTCCCCTGCTCAGGTGCCTGGCAGGGCGGGGGCCACAGGAGAGAGGGACACATGGGCTTCCAGCCGGGCCCACAGCATCGGCCCTACACACCCAGGACCACAGGGTTCCGCTGGCCTGAGGATGGGTGTCCCTCTAGAACCTTCACCAGGGATACAGCCACTGGTTCCTGCACGAGAGCCTTCATGAGCGCCACGGCCCTGACAGCACACGGCTGCTGGTTCCAGCACAGGCTCCGTGCATCAGTGGGGACAGAGGCGGCAGGACGCATGTGCCTGGGGAATGGTGACCGTGACAGGCGGGGAAGGGGCGAGGACAGAACTCAGCCACTGAAAAAATAAAAAAAATTTAAAAAATTAAAAAAGAGCTCAGCCACCGCACGACCATGCGAACCGTGTCTCTGGTGGGCGCCAATGGCTCGTGCGGGTTCATCGTCCCGCCGCCGTCCACGCTGCAGGTGAGGAGCGACATGGAATTCCACTGGCCACCTGAGAGCTCGAAGCATCTGTCCCCCGAGCACATGAGGCTTTATCCTTAAGGAAAACAAATACACGCGTCTAAAAATCATCCAAACCCGGTTCAAGCCCCACAGGTTCCAAGTGTGCTAAAACCGCGTGAGCACAATGTCAGCAGCGTGTGGCCATTCCAGCCCGAGAACTTCAGAATTAGGGCACCAAAGCCACCCCAAGGGTCAAAATAAGCGCTGCCCACGTGTGAGAGACGTGGCACCGTTTCATCGGCGAGACAGCAGCCGCGGGAGAGAAGGCACGAGAGACGGGCGACACCGAGGCCCCGGGGCGAGGCTGCACCCCGGGCACACGGCAGAGGCCCGACCACCGGCCCCCGACGGCGCGGGGGCTGCGCCAGGCCGCCTGTCCTCTGCCAGGGCCTGCCCCCCACCTGCACCGCCAGCCCGCGCTCCGGCTGACCACCCGCGTGGCCGGGCCACGGGCTGCTGCGTCCCCCAGATGGGGCCGTGCGGACATGGCGAGCCTCGCGTGATGGCGCAGACCGTCCCGGGGGACCCGAGAGACCTGCGCAACGTTAGCACAAATGAAAGGGAAGGAGAGGGAGACACAGACGCGGTGTCCTGTAAACAGTCTGATTTCTCGATGTAAACCAGATTCTGGCCCGGGACGTCAGGTAAACATCTGTGCCAGAGCCCGGGCCCCCCACCTCCGGGGAGGCCCCGCGGTCTGCATCGCCTACTCTGGGACACGTCAGAGTGACCGCCGAGACATTTCGTAATTAGGCAAAATTGGTCTTGCATTCCTTCCCTAAATCCCCAAGATCTCTGCAATTTCAGGTCTTCTCAAAAATGAAAACATTTGGTAATTCAATGACACAAGTGAAAAAAGCATAGGATGTTCTGTCAACTGGAAAATACCAATTAGGGCAGCAATCCTGATTTTCCACCCACCTCGGGCTGAGCCGGGAGCTTATCTCCGGGGAGAGGAATCTGCCGGGACCGGGGGCCCTTGTGCCACGGCTTCCCCTGAGAGCGCTGCTGGCGGCCCGGCTCCGAGGGCGGGGGGCGGCTGGGGGGCGCGGGGCTGGGGCGAGCCTGGCCCTGCTGTGGGACCGGGCGTTTGGGGACGGGGCCCTGACTCTGCGTCGGGCGCTGTGGCAGCACCAAGGACAGTGGCGTGGGCGCGGGGCAGCCCATGGGGGTGGGCGTCCCTGCAGGCTGGCCGTGTCCCCGCACCTGCTCCTGTCCTGCCACAGCCCCGGCCACCCCGTGGAGGTGGCCTAGTCAGTGAGCACCCCCACACCCCAGCCTGCGCAGCTCCTCCTGCGCAGAACCCAGCTCAGCTGTGGTCCCGTCCTGCCCCGTGTCCTCCCATCTCCCAGGTGTGCCTGGATCCCGCCCGGGCTCAGCGGCCTAAGTCGGGGCTTCGGCATCTCTCAGTGCTGGGGACCCTGGATCCTCGGCATCTCTCAGGGTTGAAGTCCCCACTTGTCCTCAGGACTCAGTCGCAGACAGTGTCGCTCTGTGCATGTGTGACCCTCACCCTAGGACCGCTTTGAGGTCATGTCCTCTCTCCTTGCCTCCATGCAACCCACGAGCTCAGCATCATTTTCACATTGCAAACGGCTGAGTAAAAATAAGAGGAAGAATAATACACTGTGACACATGAAAAGTGTTATATGTTAAATTATATAAAGTTATAATTATATGAAGTTCGTATTTCAGTGCCCACTCATGATGGTTTACCAGAGCAGAGCTCACCCGGCGTTTCCAGACTGTCCGTGGCCACCTTCTTGCTATGGGGGCAGAGTTGTCACCCCGTTGACACAAAATGAATAAACCTTTTAGTATTTCTTTTCTTTTCTTTTTTTTTTTTTTTAAAGGAAGAGATGGGACACCTGGGTGGCTCAGCGGTTAAGCCTCTGCCTTTGGCCCAGGGCATGATCCTGGAGACCCGGGATCGAGTCCCACATCGGGCTCCCTGCATGGAGCCTGCTTCTCCCTATACCTATGTCTCTGCCTCTCTCTCTCTCTGTCTTTCATGAATAAATAAATAAAATCTTTAAAAAATTAATTAAAATAAAAAATAAATTAAAAAAGGAAGAGAGTTTCCTTGGAGCCCAGGTGAGGAGAAGGGTGAGATCTGGGGAAGGAATCCACGTTCTTTGTTGTGAGAAGACCTACAAATCGTCAGGACAAAGGACAGCCTGGGTGACAAACCTTATCTCGTGCGTTTAGCGTGTGCAAGGTTGCAGGCTCGGAGCTACAGGAACTGAGCTCGGGGAGATTTTTACACTTATCTTTAGTTCAAAATGTTTCTTTTAGGTTATTTGCTAACGAAGCAGATGTACAGTGTGTGCTCCGGGCAGAAATAGAGCATGTGCTTTGAGGTTTGGTGAAGTCATTCTGACCTTGGTAAAAATTAAAGTATAGCTTTCCTGGGGGCCCAGGGCCCACTAACATTAAAAGCTGAAATTTTCCTTTATCACCCCAGAGACCATGTGGCCTGCAGAGCCTAAAATACCTATTTTCTGGCACAGCTGAGCCCTGAGCTAAGTCCACACGCAGAAGCTTCCCCGGGTCCCGAGCAGAGAAGGCACCAGGCCCCATTTCCTCCTCTGCAGAACTGCCATCCCTCTTATGTGGAGTTGATGTGCCTGTAGAAGCGGTTTGCTTCATCTTGGTCCACACGCACATGTTCCCAGGATTCCCATTCGAGACAGGTCAGCAGTGGGGAGACCAGGCAACTGCGATGTGGCCCTGGTCTTCACGGGCAATCTGATCAACCCACGAAGACTCAGAAGTTGGGTCTCACAGAGCCAGGTTTGAGCCTGGACTCTGGGCTGGGGGTGCCCAGCTCCAACCCTGCAGAGGAGCGACCCTGAACACACTTCTTAGCCTCCCCAAGCATCGGGTCCCATATTTCAAATGAACACGGTTATAAACCACTGGTTATGGGTGTGCTGTCTTGGGACTTTTTTGTTTTGTTTTTGTCTTATAAAGATTTTATTTATTTATTCATGAGACACACACACACAGAGGCAGAGACACAGGCAGAGAGAGAATCAGACTCCACTCAGGAAGCCCGATGTGGGACTCGATCCCAGGACTCCGGGATCACACCCTGAGCCGAAGGCAGATGCTCAACTGCTGAGCTACCCAGGCATCCCATTGGGGGTTTTTTTTGTACATAATTGGTAGGTTCCATGAGGTGACAACTACAGTGTCATCGCTCCCCCCCCACACACACACACGGGTCTGGGCATGCAAACAGCACTGCACACTGATGCATGGAATGGTTTCATGTGAACGTATGGCTGAGTCAGAAATGGGGATGTGCTGTGGTCACACTAAAGAAAGAATGAACCCCAACCCAAGTATTGGTTCCAGTGTCAAGAATAGTGACACCACATGCACAGGGAGAAGGTGTAAAGGGCTGTCGCCATGGTTGGGCTTCTTTTTTTTTTTTTTATGTTTATTTATTTATGATAGTCACAGAGAGAGAAAGAGAGAGAGGCAGAGACACAGGCAGAGGGAGAAGCAGGCTCCATGCACCGGAAGCCCGACGTGGGATTCGATCCCGGGTCTCCAGGATCGCGCCCCGGGCCAAAGGCAGGCGCCAAACCGCTGTGCCACCCAGGGATCCCCATGGTTGGGCTTCTGGGGAGAGCAGTGTGGCTCCAGGAAAGGAGCCGGTGAGCGGCTTTAGCTAGGGGTGGGGTCCTTACATGGGCAGGTGGCCGCAGGGAGTCTGCTAATTTGGACCACCCCTATCAGACCCCTGCCTGCCCTGAGCTGACTCTGGACACATCGTTACCATCACCCAACTGTGCCCAGTGGTCTCAAGACAAGCCCGGGGTCCAGCATCCGCACCCCCCGCCCCACTCCACGTGTGGGGAAACTGAAGCTCACGGGAATTAAGTAGCCAGCCCAAGGTCACACGTACTGAGGGGCCCAAGGCCCAGCACGTCGGAACGTTCTGATTGCATCGGACACGTGCATGAACATCAGTAACGAATCTGGATGATGTAATATCCCTTCAGAGCCAAACACATTTTCTTCTGGCAGCAGGAGAAGTACAGCGGGTCACGGTGATTCAGTCAAGGCCGGCCTGTTGTTTGCCTCGCTCCCCACGCAGTCCCTCGCCGGGGCTCCACCGACAGCCTGGGCCCCTCACGTTGGCCGGCCTTCCCGGCGCTCGCTCGCTGAAATCTCTCCCTGGAATGCTGGCTTCCAAGCAGCTGTGTCCTGCCTGGTTTCTCACGCCACGCATGCAAGGTTCAATGTTAGAAATCCCTCAGGGAGTGCCACGTATCTGGTTCCCTTTCCCTGGCAACCTGGACCTTCAAGTCCTGCTCTCTTAGGGAGTCGTGTTAGTCAGGTTCCTCCAGAGAGACAGAATGGACAAATGCACAAATATGTATTTATTTATATATGAAGTTACGGAGGCTGGTGAATCCCAACTCTGCAGTGCAGGCTGATGACCCGGGAGGCCTGATGGCGCAGGTAAAACCAGAGGGCCGTCTGCTGGAGAATATCCCCTCACTCTTTGGTTGTCTCTAGGCCTTCGACTGGTTGGATGAGGCCCACCTGCCCCATGGGTGGAGGGCAACCTGCTTTCCTCCAAGTCCACTGACTCAAATGTTAATCTCAACCCCAAATGCCAATAAACTGACACACCAGAGTAACCATTACAAAGCAGTTAGCCTTCATCTTGTGATGTCCAAAGTAAGGTTTTTCAATAAGACATTCAGCTCGAAAGTCAGGCTTGTCGACAGAGGGGGAATATCAGTGAATCTTGAGAACCAAGCCTGGGAGACTTAGACGATGGTCTTCACTCTGGCGTGGACGGGCCCTGAGCACGGCGTGGGAGGGGAGGAGAATCCAGCCCTGAAGACGAAAGGGAGCAGCCTTCCCGTGTGTACGTGGGACACAGACAAGGCCGCTTCACTAATAAAACTCACCCAACGGAAGAATTCTGGTTGCAGGTGCCAGTCATGGCAGTGTGACTGGGCCAGAGCCACTGAGCTGTGTGCACACTTGGACATGGTTAAGAGAGTAAATGTTATATTGCGTGCATTTTAACACAATAAAAACGTGTGTGTTCAGGGAAGCTTTACTGAGGCATATACGGGTCCAACAGGCTACACGCATTTAAAGGGTATAATGTTGGGACGCCTGGGTGGCTCAGTGGTTGAGCTTCTGCCTTCAGCTCAGGGTGTGATCCTGGAGTCCCGGGTTCGAGTCCCATATAGGCCTCTTTGTGTGGCGCCTGCTTCTCTCCCTCTGCCTGTGTCTCTGCTTCTCTCTCTCTCTCTCTCTCTGTCTATCATGAATAAATGAATTTAAAAAAATCTTTTAAAAAAAGTGTATAATGTTACAAAATTTGACACGTGCTCACCCATGAAACCGTCAGCATAACCAGGAAAGGAAGCACCCATCACCCCAAAGGTTCCTCACGCCCTTGGTCGCCCTCCTCCCGCCACCTGCCCCACCAGGCCCACCCTGCCGCTGGTCTCCCTGCCGCTGTGTTTCAGAGAAGTGGAATTGTTAAATACATCTGGCTTTCTCACCGTCATCTCGAGATTCGTGCAGGTTCTTGCGCGTGTCCCGCCACCTGTCGGGGGGCCTCTGGGCGTGTCTGGGTCTGGGCTGCTCCTGGGGATGCCACCTCGAGCCTGTGCCCGTGAGCCTCTTGGTCACAGCCTCCCACTTCTCTCCATAAGCTCCTGGAAGGGGGAGCTGGGGTCACCCAGGAGGTGCTTGCTTGCCTGGCTGAGAACCCCCAACCGGTCCTCCAAAGCAGATGCCTCCCTGCACCTCCCGCAGCTGCCCCCGCCGCCCACCCTGCCACCCCCGCCCCAGCGCAGGACCGGCTCCCACCTGCTCGCCAGAGCCCGCCAGAGCCCGTCCTTGTAATTACGGCTCTCTCTGACGAGGGCGAGCTGTGGCCCTGATTTCCCGGGACTCGCTGCCTCATTTTCCATCTGTACGTTTCAGGGAAGTGACTGTTCGGTTTTTGCCCATTTTTAAATTGGGATGTTTTTTCCTCCTCATTTGAGCTTTGGGAGTTATTTTTACATTCTGGCCGTGAGCCCTCTCTCAGATCGGTGGCTTGCAAATATTCCCCCCCATCTGTGTGCTTGTCTTTTCCTTCTCTCCACCGTGTCTTCTGAAGAGCTGAAGCCGCAGATTTTAATTTTGGCGGCATCTAATTGATCAATTTGTTCTTTTCCAGATCACACTTCTGGCGCTGCGTCTAGAAGTCTTTGACTGACCACGTTCGCAAAGACCTCCTCTGTAGTTTTTTCTAGAGGTTTCTAATTTCGTGCATACACCTAGATCTGATGCATTTTAATTTCTGTGTACCATGCAAGCCATGAACGGATTTTATTTTTTGGCAGGTGAGTAGCCAATTGTCGCTGGCTACCAACCAGCATTGAGAAGACTGTCCTTCTGGACTCCACTGGACACCTTGAAGCATTACTTGAAATCACTTGTTCGCAAGTAGAGGTTGATTTCCACACTCTGTGTTCTGTCTTCAGACTTATTTTTCTCTCCTGATGTCAACTCCACACCATCTAGTTGCAGAAGCTTTGTAACAAGTCTAGAGCCCACGGACAGGGGCTCCTCCAATTTTTTTCTTCTTCTCAGAGTTCTTTGTTTCCCTGTGGGTCCTTTGTGTTGCCACAATCACCATGAATTTTGTAACCACTGTGGCAAGTTCTACTAAGGAAAGAAGCTCCTGAGATTCAGATGGCTGGCGCCCTGTGTCTAGAGACCAATTTAGGAAGAGCTGTCACCTTACCAACATTGGGATTTTGGCCTGTTGACAAGACATGGATCTCAATTACTTTGACTTTACTTTGTATCAGCAGCACACTGCATTTCTTACTGCATGAGTCTTGCACACTTTTCCTCTGATATATTCCTAAAGATTTTATATTTCCATATATATTTTTAATGTTTTTTCCAATATTTCAGTTGTTAATTGCTACAATATAGGAATGCAATCGATTTTAACAGCTCTATTAAGATACAGTTGAGCACTGGGTGTTATGCTATATGTTGGCAAATTGAACTCCAATAAAAAAAATATACAAAAAAAAGATACAATTCACATAGCACACAATTCACCTGCTGATGGTGTGCAATTCAATGGTTTGAGCATGTTCACAGGTAGAACTTTCCACATCATCTCACCATCTCATGGTGCAATTCTAGAACATTCTCGTCACCCAGGAATAAGCTCCTTACTGCTTAGCCAGTGCTCCCCATTCCTCTCACCGGACAACTCCAATGGCTAAGCAACTACAAATCTACTTCTGGTGCCTACGCACCTGCAGACTCTGGACACTCAGTGGGAGTGGACTCTCACACGTGTGGTCATCTGTGTCTGGCATCTTTCACTATGCACGATGTCTTCAAAGTCCACCCACGTTGTGACCCTCAAGTGTCAGAGGTTCACTCCTCTTGTGGCTCAGTAATATTCCATTGTGTGGATAAAGCACATTTTGGTAACGCGCTCATCAGCAGATGGACATTTGGGCAGTTCCCACTGTTTGGTTGTTAGGAACAAAGCCTCTGTGAACACCATGTACTGGTCCTTTTGCCGGTCACTGGACTGTCACTGCCAGGATCCCATGTAACATTCGAGGTGACTGTGAAACTGGTTTCCAGAGTCCCCACATCATTTTATACTCCCACAAACAATACACAAGGATCCCCATTTTGCCACATCCCCGATAACACTTACTGGATTCCCATCTGCTGAAGCTTGTGCGTCCATGTCTCTGAGGAATACTGGTTTGTGGTCCAACTGCTCTTGTTAAAAGGGTAATTCTGACTCCCAGGACTGCTCTTGATTCTCCTGGTAGAGTCTGTGGAGAGGCTACACGATGCCTCTACTGAAGGTGTGGTGAAATCTGCCTGTGAAAACATTTTGTCAGGACACTCGTAGCTACAAACTTCATTTCCTGAACAGACATCAGGCCATTTGGTTGATCTATTTCTTCTGTGGAAAGTGTTGGTGGGTCTTGCATCTTTCAGGAAATTGTCAATGACATCAAAATTGTCAATTTTTTAAAAGAATTTATTAATGAGAGACACAGAGAGAGAGAGAGAGAGGCAGAGACACAGGCAGAGGGAGAAGCAGACTCCTCACAGGGAGCCCAATGTGGGACTCGATCCCAGAACCCCAGGATCACACCCTAAGCCGAAGCAGATGCTCAACTGCCGAGCCACCCAAGCATCCCGAAATTGTCAAATTTATTGATATGAAGTAGTTCATAAGTTGTTACCCTCTCCAGTATCTGTAGCATCTATAGTGCTGTCATCACTTACTCCTGATTCTCTCTGTCTCTCTTTCCTTTATTGATTAGATGGGGAAGGGATGCCTCAGTTTTGGTGAGTCTCTCAAATTCCATGTGATGAGGAATCATGGTGGAGCTCAGTGCGGGTTGGGTTAGCCCTCCCAGACCCTGGAGGACAGAGCCTGAAGGGGCAGCTGGCTGGCTGCTGTCCTGTATGCAGTGTTACGTGCTCTGCAAAATCCACCTCATGTTTTGGTATTATTGTCCCGAGGATCATCTCCCCACACCAGTCATCCTGGGAAAAGGCTGATCCTGGGGTAGGAAGATTCTCAGTCAGGAGGGAGGAGGGGATCTTCTTGACTCTTGGCCCTGTGTCAGATATGGGTTTGTGGGTGTCCTGCTCAGGCACGCCAGGCGTTGCCTCAGGGTCAAGGTGAGAATGGGTGGGAGTTCACGGAAGTCAGCATTACCACACTAAACTTGGCATTCTTGTTCTGAATCATTTGGATCCAGGATAAGCATGGACACTCCTCCCTGCTTGTGTGATTGTAGGCTCCATGTGCCAATTTTTTCAGAGTGAAAAAGCAGACCCCTCCAAAGTAGACTCAAACCATCACTTCTTAGGGGACAAAAAGCTGCTCTGGGCTTTGAGCTGTCAGCTTTCCCAGATTTTTCCCGACAGGGTTCCAAAAATACTGAGGCCCTGTCAGCTGGGCACCCTCTGCACCTGCCCAGCTGGTCCCTGGACCCCCACACCCTCGGGTGGCCAGCTCTAGGTGCCTCTGCTGCTGGTACTGTCATGGGATAAGGGAGGCCTTCATTTGATGACTCTTCAAATGACCAGTGTTGGGATGCAAAGCCACTCTCTACCAGCCCACGCTGGGTACCGTGGGTAGACCTGCAGCCCTTCCAGAGCAGAAGAGTGAAACTGCCCAGGGCCTGTGAGCAGCTGTTATTGAGCAATTGAGGCAAGTGAATCACATGCAGGTCCAGCCTCAAGGTGGGGAAATGGAGCAGAGGCCCCCATGGAAGGAGAGGCATGTGCGTGCTGGCACCTGAGCTGCGGCAGAGCCTAGCACGGGCCTCCCGGTCGTCATCCTGACTGTATGGCCCTGTGGAGGACCCCTGTCTTACTGTATGCATCCTGTGCAAGGGTTTTAGGAGATAGTCATGCACACTGTTATAAAATGATACTAAGGCCTATTTCTGACTTACAACAGGATGGACTTATCTACTTACAGCTGCTGACCACTGAAGCCTCTCTGGCTGTAGAGGCCGAACTAGAGAAGGGCATATAACTGATGCAGCCCTGAGCAGTGGACACTGTGCAGGGAAGGGAATCAGGTCATTAGGTTCCCACCTCCATGGTGACAGGCAGCCTCTTCCTTTTTTTTTTTTTAAGATTTTATTTATCCATTCATGAGAGACACACAGAGAGGCAGAGACAGGCAGAGGGAGAAGTAGGCTCCCTGTGGGGAGCCCAATGTGGGACTCTATCCTGGGACTCCAGGATCACGCCCTGAGCCAAAGGCAGACGCTCAACAGCTGAGCCACCCAGGCGTCCTCGGGCATCCTCTTCTTAAACAGACATCCGGTTGGCCAGCGGTCTGACCCATGCTGCAGCCTCTGACAGAGACTGCCATTGCCCCAAGTCTTGACTTGCTCCAACAACACACTTCTGAGGCCACACTAACCCGAGACTCAGTTAGCTTCTCTAATCCTCCACACCCAGGAGGCTCCACCAGCAGAGCTGAAGATCCATGAGCCCAGCATTAGGGTTCACCTCCAAGCCCCAGCCCTTGCTTCCCTGCCACCCCAAGAGCAGAATCCTGTGGGGCAGCTCATCTCCACACACACCCATGTCCAGTGCCAGTGTCCCCCTCTCTACAGATTTCCCAAGTGAGAGCTGGAGGCCAGGCAGGGACAGAGGTGGAGGGAGAGTGAAAGGGTCCCCAGACCTGTGTCCTCTTCTGTAAACTGGGGGTGACTTGAGTCCCATTACTTCCTAGGTTTACTTTTACTTATATGCAAAACAGTAAACATCCAATGCGTGACCTAATTGTACTGACTAATGTCATTATTTTAAGACTAAAATAAACAAACAAATTTCTCCGGGTCATGGCATAAATAGACACAAGGAAGTGACAGGTGCTAAGAGACACCCCAGGCAGGTATATTAGGGCCCCTGGCCCAGGAGGCTCCACACCTGAACACCTCCCCTCTGCACCTGCTCCTCTGACCTGCTCCACCCTCCACCCACCAGAACCATGACCTGCTCTGGCTGCTCTGGGGGCTGTGGCTCCAGCTGCTGTGTGCCTGTCTGCTGCTGCAAGCCCGTGTGCTGCTGTGTGCCGGCCTGTCCCTGCTCTAGCTGTGGGTCCTGCGGGGGCTCCAAGGGGGGCTGTGGGTCCTGTGGGGGCTCCAAGGGAGGCTGTGGATCTTGTGGTGGCTCCAAGGGGGGCTGTGGGTCCTGTGGGGGCTCCAAGGGGGGCTGTGGGTCCTGTGGGGGCTCCAAGGGGGGCTGTGGGTCATCCTGCTGCAAACCCTGCTGCTCCCAGTCCTGCTGCTGCAAACCCTGCTGCTGTGAGTCCTGTTGCTGCAAACCCTGCTGCTCCCAGTCCTGCTGCTGCAAACCCTGCTGCTGTGAGTCCAGCTGCTGCAAACCCTGCTGTTCCCAGTCCTGCTGCTGCAAACCCTGCTGCTGTGAGTCCTGCTGCTGCAAGCCCTGCTGCTGTGAGTCCAGCTGCTGTAAACCCTGCTGCTCCCAGTCCTGCTGCTGCAAACCCTGCTGCTGTGAGTCTAGCTGCTGCAAGCCCTGCTGCTCTCAGTCCTGCTGCTGCAAACCCTGCTGCTCTCAGTCCAGCTGTTGTGTCCCTGTTTGCTGCCAGTGCAAGGTCTGAGATGGTGACCAGAGACCCCGTGGCTGGGAGATATGAACCACTGTATTCAAATGTCTCCCACCTCCTTCTACCAGTTTGTCCCAGTTTTGTGTTTAAAACCAAATCAAGGCATCTTTAAATAAAATATTTCTCTAAACCCAGAGCCCTGTCTTCTTACTGCTCTTTTATCCTAGCTAACGCTCACAGATATCCTCCAGGCGCACCCCACCCCCGGCCCCCGGTGTATCCTGACTGGCCCCTTGGTGAATACTCATGCACATAGGTGAGGTATTAAGGAGCAGGGCAAGTGAGACATGGGGGAGCCTTTCCAAAAATAGGCAGGAAAGGGCTAAGGAATGAACATATAAAAGGGAAAAGAAGCGATAGGGACAATGAAACCAGAAGGCCACCATATAACTGATGAGAACCTGAAATGGAGCAAAAATACTTGGAGGGCAGGGGGGAGAAATAATTGAGAGAAGTTCTCGCAGAATTAAAGAAATATTTCATTTCAAAAAAAAAAGGAAAGAAAAAAACCTTAGCTGAAAGGACTGGAGAAGAAAGATGCTGCCTACCATATGTGTCGATAGTGTGCATACATGACAGAGATGAAGCTAGGATGTCCCAGGAAGAAAGTCACGGTCCAGGATGAGTGCCAGGTTGGCACCTCATGGCCCTGGAGCAGGTCTGGAGTGCGAGATCCATGCAGGCGCTGGTATGCATGGCACAGAGGAACACTTGATATAAAGTTTCATATCCAGACAAAAATACTTGGAAATGTGAGGGTCTAACGTGAAGGTGTCAAGAAATGTTCCCATAAAATAAGGGAGTCAGGAGGGACGCCTGGGTGGCTCAGTGGTTGAATCTCCCTTTGGCTCAGAACGTGATCCTGGGGTCCAGGGATCGAGTCTCACATCGGGCTCCCCATAGGGAGCCTGCTTCTCCCTCTGCCTGGCTCTCTGCCTCTCTCTGTCTCTCATGAATAAATAAATGAAATCTTTAAAAAAGAAAGGGGTGGGGGGGGAGTCAGGAGAATTGTCCCATAAAACCCCTCAGTGAAAACACTAAATAATTAAAGAAAAATATCCACTAGGTACCAGAAAAGATCTGATAAAATGAGATGATCAAATATTTTAGCTAAATGCATTATCTTTTTTTTTAAAAAAAAAAAGCAAAAGCCAAAAATAAATAAATAAATTATAAAATAAAATTTAAAAAAGCAAAAGCCAAATAAGAAAAATTCTATTTTTTCCATGTTCTGTATGATAGTCATGTGTGGGACTAAAAATGAGAGTTTGTAAAAGCACAGGTTTGGTTAACTTAAACACATAAACATTGTTTCATGTAAATTAAAAGTGAAGCGTAATCACCATAAGAATAAAAACAGACCGTGTACTTGTTAAAGCGGTAGAAAGAAACCTGGTTTATCCAACGGTCTGTGGTAATGAAAAAATCAGAAACAAGAGAAGAATGCAGCTCAGCGGCAGACACGGCGCAGGACGGCAGGAGCAGGTCCTGGTCTGGCAAGGACATCACAAGAGGGTGGATTAACCCAACAGAGGTTATGGGTTAAATTAAAATTAAAAGATCCCAGAAAAGGCGATCTACAAGAGCCGCGGCGTAGTTGACAGGAACCAGCCGATGTGTCACCCGGGGGACACTCGGGCAGCGGTCTCAGCAACAAGGCATAAGTGGAGCTTCCGAGAGTCAAAGGGTCGGCACACAGAGCACATACTCCGCAACCCCAGGGCAAAAATGTTAGAAATTAAGTCACAAAAGGGGTAGTTAAAACACTATATGTTTATTAAGTTCGGGGTTGAAAGAGGTAATCACAAGTGAAAATATGAAATCATTGAAAGTAACGCTAATTAGACAGTACATGTTAGAAGGAAGGGCATGCAGAACGCGGAGCCCGTCCTTGCCGGGAAATGTACGGTATCAAATAAATAAATGTGGCATCAAATAAATCAATCGCAAGTCATGAGACTGGTGACCTGTCTGCTCAACTATTTTCCCCGTTTCGAGTTAGGTTGTTTGTCTCATCGTTGTGAGAGGTTTATACGTATAGACGCATCCTGAACACAATCCTTTACCAGCTCTGTGATTTGCAAATACTGCCTCCCAATTTGAGGTTTATCTTTTTATTTTCTCAGTGGCGTCTTTGTAACCATAACAAACTTTTAATTTACCCGTGTTTTCTGTTACAGATTACGCTTTTCGGTGCGTATCTAGGGCCAAGGCTGCAGATACCTTCCCCCCGTGTTTTCTTCTATCAATTTTGCTGTTAGCGCTCACAGTTAGGTCCACCTGGCATTAATCTCTGCGACTCGCCGGAGGGAGGGCTCCGGACTTACTCTTTTGCGTGCGGATATCCAGATGTTCCCGCAGCACTGTTGAAAAGACAATTCTTTCCCCGTTGAATTGCCTTCGTGCTTTTGTCGAACACTCACGGACATTAAATACGAAGGTTGATTTCTGGATCCCCCACCCCCGTCCCACTGCACTCCTGCGTGCGTGTCCTCTGACACCAGCGTGGCCCCATCTCGGCTGCTGTGACTGTGCAGCCAGTTCTGAGATGGGGAAGTGAAAGTCAGTCTCACTTCGTTCTTTCTCAAAATTATTTGTCTGTACAGGGTCTTTTCTATTTCCATATAAATACTAGGGTTGATTTGTGAATTTTTGCACAAAGACCTCCTGGGATGGTGATAGGGTACAAGTCATTTTGGGGATGAATTTCCGTTGTCCAGGAACACGGTGCGTGCCCCGTGTGCTGGCCACCTTGGAGTTGCCAGCCACGCCGGAGACATCAGCCCTCGGGTCTCACACCTCTTGTGCCACAGTTATTCTTAAGTATTTCATTCTTTTTGCTGCTGTTATGAATGGAACTGGTTTCTTTTTTTTTTTAAGATTTATTTATTTATTTGTTCATGATAGACATAGAGAGAGAGAGAGAGAAAGAGGCAGAGACACAGGCAGAGGGAGAAGCAGGCTCCATGCCAGGAGCCCGACACGGGACTCGATCCCAGGACTCCAGGATTGCGCCCTGAGCCAAAGGCAGGCGCCAAACCACTGAGCCACCCAGGGATCCCCTGGTTTCTTAATTTTATATTCAGGGTGCTCATTGCTAACAGGGAAATTCAGTTGACTTCGGTCTGGGGACACCGTACCCTGCAGCTTTGCCAGCCGGGCTGGGTAGCTGTAACAGGTGCATGCACATGTCCTGCTCAGGGCTCTCCGAAGTTCGGGAATCTGTGGTTTGTCATCTTTCACTAATTTGGGGGAAACTGTGGCCATTGTCTCTTCCAGTACTTTTTCTCACACGTGTGCTTTCTTTTCTTCCTGACGCCGGAGTCAGGCATATGCAGGAGTTCTTGCACGCTCAGCTCAGGCAGTTCTCCAGCTGTGCTTTATCTGGGACAACTCTGTGCACCGGGCTTCGGGTGCGAGGCTCTCTCCCTCATCCTGCACGGGCTGCCGGGGATTCCTGCATCATTTCCACTCAACTGTTTTCTGCGAGTTTTCATTTACCTTCTGGAATTCCTGCCCACTTCTCACACTGGATCCTGTCGCTGGCCTACAGTGATTGTCAGACGTCTGTGAGAGAGCCTCAACGTGTGTGCGTGTCCTTATGCAGCCACCTGATGGCAGCTCCTGCCACTCAGTGGTCCTCTGGACCTGTCTCGTTGTCACCTCATAAACCATCAGGAGCGCTGATGCAGTGCATTATGTACAGCAGAGGCGAAGGCTCCCTGGAGTCCAGAGTGAGCCTACAGGCCCTGTGGCCGTGCCCTCGGGTAGGCTCCACTGGTGTGGCCACAGGGCACACAGGTTTGGGGTGCATCTTCAGCAGTGGTCATGGCCTGGGGCTTCAGAGGGGTCTCCTCAGTGTCCCCGCTGCCACCCCCATTGGTGAGCCGGCTCATGTGTGGACCACGAGAGGGGTGGTTTCCACATTCTTACTGCTCCGTTCACTCATTTATGCAACAAATATTGACTGAGCATCTATTATGTGCCAAGCACTGAGCTTAATATGTCTTTATTCCAGGAAGATGAAGACAGTAAACAACCTGTTTATGCAATCCCGAAACTTCACAAACTATCAATCTATGAGAGTCTCCAGCATAAGCTGCAAAGGCCTGTAAGTTCAACAAAGTTCAAAGTCTAAACACTCAAAGCTCAACATCCAGCTTTTAGAAATAAGGAAAAAAACTTGAAGAGCTGGCAATAGTTTTCCCTTCTGAGAGATAGCCACCAGAGATGGACGCTGAACTTCAGATAAACATGAAACATTCGAAGAAAGCAGCTGCTACTGTTTTATTTGCCGCCATGGCATGGCGACGAGATGGAGAGTCAATGGACGAGGAACGTCTAAGGGCAGAGACACTACAGTGAGCAAACACCCCACGTGGGATTCAACACCTCAGACCAACAGATCTTTGTGCACTGTGTATAAAAAATGTGTGACATCCCTGACTCATAAGCTAAAAATCGTGGGGTGCTTATAGGGAATTCCTAAGAGAACAACTAAAATAATTTAGTAAAAATCATTTTTATTTAATTTTTATTTGAAAAAAATTAGTAAAAAAATAATATTAAGAGCCTACTCTCTCCCCAAATGTATTTATCTTTTTTAAAAGATTCTATTTATTTATTCATGAGAGAGAGAGGCAGAGACACAGGCAGAAGGAGAAGCAGGCTCCACATAGGGAACCCGATGCAGGACTCGATCCTAGGACCCCAGGATCATGCCCTGAGCCGAAGGCACATGCTCAACCACTGAGCCGTGCAGGTGCCCCTCCCCAAATTTAAATAGCGAGAAAGACCTTATTCTACACTTGGAAAGACTTTATACTTGAGTTCTGCAACCATGAATCTACAAATTTAATTCTGTCCAACTTAAAATAAAGGACAATTTCCATGTCACCAAGTTACCCTCAGAGTCTTTTTGAAGAGTGTGTCCACGTCTGCTCTCATTGAAGATGCTACAGTTTTGAAAGCAAAAGGAAAAGAAGGTGTAAAAAAAAGAAGGTGTAACGGAATGATTCTCCAAACAGACATGAGCACAAAGGATGGTGGCCCGTGGGTCCGGCAGCAAGTGCACGGACTCAGAATCAAATTCGAGCAAGGCCACGTGGAACTGGGGGGCAGACAGACAGACGGAGGGGCGGACAGAGGGGCGGAAGGTGATCAAGTCCATGGAAGAGCCCGCAAGGCCATTGTCGTGATGGCAAAGTTATCTGGAGCAAGATGTGTAGGTCCTGACTTAAACAAGGCAGTGAGCTAAAGAGGAACCAAAATCTGAACAGACATAGGGAAGTACGAAATGTCCCACAAGATGCGTGATGGGCGTGGACATCACCTCAGGGCAGGAAAATAGGAGCACAGGGCACAGTGGCTGTGGGCTCAGCTCCCCCCCAGTGAGCATCTCTCCACCGAAGGAAGTCCCGGTGAAGGGCAAGCATTCAGATAAAAATGAAAAACAACAACAACAACAAAAACATCTCTAGCAAATGTAACAATGAAAATACTAATATCCCCAATATCCACCTTGGCCACAGAAATCCACATGTAAGAGGCTAGCAGCTCAACAGAAAGCATTCTGTGCAGGGAGGAGCATGATTTCGGGGAACAGCGTGGGTGACACCCACACACCTTTCCTCATTATCTTTATTAACACAGTAAATTGCTTGGATTTTTACTAACTTGATCTGCATAGAATTAACACAATTCCTATCAAAACACAGGGAAAGTCTTTTTTATAGAAATAAACAAAATGATTCTAAAATTCATAGAGAAGGGTGACACCTGGGTGGCTCTGTGGTTTAGCACCTGCCTTTGGCCCAGGGCGTGATCCCAGAGTCCCAGGGTTGAGTCCTACATCGGGCTCCCTGCATGGAGCCTGCTTCTCCCTCTGCCTGTGTCTCTGCTTCTCTCTGTGTGTCTCTCATGAATAAATACATAAAATCTTCAAAAATAAAATAAAATTTATAGAAAAGGACAAAAAAGCTAGAATAGCCGAACTTTTTTTTTTTTTTTTAAGAGAAGAATCAGGTGGAAGGATGAGCAGAGAGCTGAGCTCAAGACTCCTGCAAAGTGGCAGTGACTGTGTGCAGCTCTGAGACAGGCAGGTGCACCAGCAAGCCCAGCAGCAGGGTGGTGGCGGCCGGACCCCACAGGCAGGGCCAACAACGTCCTACACAGGTGAGGAATGACGAAGGAAGGACAGTCTGTTCAGGAAATGGAGCTGCAGCAAGTGGACGTCCGTAGGGGAAAGAAAGACCCTTGACCTAAACCCCCCATCACCTTGTTAAAAAAATTAACTCAGAGTGAAGCATCAACTTAAGCACAAAATAGAAAACTTAAAAAAAAAAATAGGAGAAAACCTTCAGGACCTGGCGCTGGGCAGAGCTCTTAAACGTAACATCAAAAGTGTGACACATCAATTTTTTTTTTTTAATCAATGAAGTAGACTCTGTCAGGATTAAAAACTTCTGCTTTACGAGAAGAACACTGTTAATCACATTGGAATGAAAGTAAAAAGAGAACTTTTGTCTTGCTAGAGCCCCGGCTAGGAGCTCCCGACCAGGAGAAAATGTTTACAGGCCACATGTGACAACGGGCGGCTGTGCACCCAGAACGTAGACGGGACGCTCAAGCCAGGACAGTAACGAGACAGACAGAACGGGGATGGACACGGGAGACTGGCCATCGCAGGGGGTGTGAGTGGTGAACAAACACGTGGAAGGGCCCGACCCTGCTCGCCACCGGGACGAGCGGATGGGCCCCGCTGTGAGAAGCTGCCGCTCGCCCGTCAGTGCCACTGAAAGAGAAAAAGTTGTGATGTTGCCCAGCGCCGGTGACGTCCAGAGAAACGAGCTCACGGACAGCTGCCCAGAATGCGGAACGCGACAGCCACTCTGCAAAACAGTTTGACAGTTTCTTAAAAAACAAAGCGTACACTTACCACATGGCCCAGCAGTCCCACTTATCCCGGACACTTATCCCGGAGAAATGAAAACTCATGCTCGCACACAAAACACCCGTACATGATTGCTTGGAGCAGCTTTGGGATAACCCGTCGCTGGAAATAAGTCTCCTTCCATGGGTGGATGGAGACACACACGGAGCATGTGGACACCGGGGGGTGCACTTATCAGGGGTTGACACGCACCGTGATCTTGAAGGATCTCACGGTCATTCTACTGAGTGGTGAAAACCCCAACCACGAGCAGCCACAGACCGTGTGATTTCCATTCACGCCTCATTCTCAGAATGACTACATCTGAGCCACGGGAGGCAGGTCAGGGGTGGAAAAGGGACCATGACTAGGGCAGGATGGACAGTCGTGTCACCGTGCCGGCCCGAGCCTCAGGAGGCTTCGGCAAGGCCAGCTCCCAGCGTGGATACAGCTGCCCCCTGGCTAGGACTTCCCCAGTGGGATGAATGGTTGAAGGGTGCATGGGATGTCCCTGTACTATTTTTGAAACGTCCCATGAATCTATATCTATTTCAAAATAAAAAAGATTCTTTATTGAATTTTGAGTGTTAGATGAGAGCATATTGTGTCCCTGTTCTGTGTGAGAAAGGAAAGTAGGACCAGGGAGGTATGTACTTATTCCTGCAAAACCCACAGGGAAGGAAAACCAGAAACAAAGGACAGGAGGCAAGAAGGGAAGTCATAACCCTGGCCCCAATCTCATGGCCCATTTTGTCAAAAATGTGAAATCCACACAATTGCTAAGGATGGCGGGCAACCAAACGGGAATGACGGGAGAAATCTGCCAGCCTTAACTGACTTCACATTGGTGACTGCGGCCTGGACGATCCCTCGCCCTCCACGGGGTGGCCGGGGCTGTCGCAGGACAGGAGCAGGTGCGGGGACACGGCCAGCCTGCAGGGACGCCCACCCCCATGGGCTGCCCCGCGCCCACGCCACTGTCCTTGGTGCTGCCACAGCGCCCGACGCAGAGTCAGGGCCCCGTCCCCAAACGCCCGGTCCCACAGCAGGGCCAGGCTCGCCCCAGCCCCGCGCCCCCCAGCCGCCCCCCGCCCTCGGAGCCGGGCCGCCAGCAGCGCTCTCAGGGGAAGCCGTGGCACAAGGGCCCCCGGTCCCGGCAGATTCCTCTCCCCGGAGATAAGCTCCCGGCTCAGCCCGAGGTGGGTGGAAAATCAGGATTGCTGCCCTAATTGGTATTTTCCAGTTGACAGAACATCCTATGCTTTTTTCACTTGTGTCATTGAATTACCAAATGTTTTCATTTTTGAGAAGACCTGAAATTGCAGAGATCTTGGGGATTTAGGGAAGGAATGCAAGACCAATTTTGCCTAATTACGAAATGTCTCGGCGGTCACTCTGACGTGTCCCAGAGTAGGCGATGCAGACCGCGGGGCCTCCCCGGAGGTGGGGGGCCCGGGCTCTGGCACAGATGTTTACCTGACGTCCCGGGCCAGAATCTGGTTTACATCGAGAAATCAGACTGTTTACAGGACACCGCGTCTGTGTCTCCCTCTCCTTCCCTTTCATTTGTGCTAACGTTGCGCAGGTCTCTCGGGTCCCCCGGGACGGTCTGCGCCATCACGCGAGGCTCGCCATGTCCGCACGGCCCCATCTGGGGGACGCAGCAGCCCGTGGCCCGGCCACGCGGGTGGTCAGCCGGAGCGCGGGCTGGCGGTGCAGGTGGGGGGCAGGCCCTGGCAGAGGACAGGCGGCCTGGCGCAGCCCCCGCGCCGTCGGGGCCGGTGGTCGGGCCTCTGCTGTGTGCCCGGGGTGCAGCCTCGCCCCGGGGCCTCGGTGTCGCCCGTCTCTCGTGCCTTCTCTCCCGCGGCTGCTGTCTCGCCGATGAAACGGTGCCACGTCTCTCACACGTGGGCAGCACTTATTTTGACCATTGGGGTGGCTTTGGTGTCCTAATTCTGAAGTTCTCGGGCTGGAATGGCCACACGCTGCTGAGCTGACATTGCGCTCACATGGTTTTAGCACACTTGGAACCTGTGGGGCTTGAACCGGGTTTGGATGATTTTTAGACGCGTGTATTTGTTTTCCTTAAGGATAAAGCCTCATGTGCTCGGGGGACAGATGCTTCGAGCTCTCAGGTGGCCAGTGGAATTCCATGTCGCTCCTCACCTGCAGCGTGGACGGCGGCGGGACGATGAACGCGCACGAGCCTTTGGCGCCGACCAGAGACACGGTTCGCATGGTCGTGCGGTGGCGGAGCTCTTTTTTTATTTTTTTTATTTTTATTTTTTTTCAGTGGCTGAGTTCTGTCCTCGCCCCTTCCCCGCCTGTCACGGTCACCATTCCCCAGGCACATGCGTCCCGCTGCCTCCATCCCCACTGATGCACGGAGCCTGTGCTGGAACCAGCAGCCGTGTGCTGTCAGGGCCGTGGCGCTCATGAAGGCTCTCGTGCAGGAACCAGTGGCTGTATCCCTGGTGAAGGTTCTAGAGGGACACCCATCCTCAGGCCAGTGGGACCCTGTGGTCCTGGGTGTGTAGGGCCGATGCTGTGGGCCCGGCTGGAAGCCCATGTGCCCCTCTCTCCCATGGCCCCCGCCCTCTCAGACACCGGAGCAGAGGAGCCCCCTCTGCAGTGCCCACACCTGCACACGTGGGCAGCCCCTGCACACATGAGCAGCAGTGTTCTCACACACCTTCAGCGTTCAGGGAGCGCCCGACACCAGGATGTTGCTGACACAATCTTCTTATTCAGCTTATTACATGTTGTGGTCCGCGGTAGAGGCGGGTGGTCAGCGGGGGCCCCTGAGCTTCCCTGCTCCCCCTTGCTCTGTGCCCCAGACAGCAAGCCCGACCATCCCTGCTGCTGGGCCCTTCTATACCAGGTCACACAGGTGACCATGTGGTGGAAGTGCCCCCAGTGTGACTACCTGCAGCTGCCTGCCCCCGTGGGGAGGGGGGGTGAGCTTGCTTGCTGCTGGCTTCATGGCCTACTGCACATTCAGGGTCACTGCCCACTCCATACCTGGTTGCTCACTCAGGGTCACTGCCCCCTCACACTTGACTGCCCACTGCAGGGTCACTGCCCACTGCACACCTCACTGCCCACTGCAGGTCACTGCCCACCTGTGCCCACTGCAGGGTCACTGCCCACTGCCCACCTTGCTGCCCCCTTAGACCCATGGTACAAGGTGTGCTGGTTGCTACAGTGTTTGCTACTTGCCTCTGTACCGCTGGCTGTGCCCACATCATCTGGACCCATTACTGTGTCCCCATCCCTGCTGGGCACCCAGGGACAAGGAACAGGATGCCAGTGTGCTGATGCGTGTGCTGCTGGCTGTGCAGCAGGGAGTCCTTGTCTGACCTGGGAGAGGCTGGAGGCCTGGCTGGAGCAAAGTCCTTCTGGGGGAAGCAGCAGTGGCCTGGGTTCCCCTGGTCACCGGAGGCTGCTTGGGGAGTATGGTTGTCTGTTAACCTCTGTCTCGGTGGGACCCGTCACGCAGCACAGGTCTGGGCCATCAGCATCCTCCAACCCACCAGAGACCCTTCTGAGCTTTGTGCCCTCAGTGCCCAGAGTCATCCTCCCTCGAAGAGACCCCCTGCCCAGCCCTCCGCCTGGTCCTTCCACTGCTTCTCCTTGTCTACTAGGTGTTGAGTTCCTCGCCCCACCCCTGCTGCCAGCCATGTCCCTGCTCCTCTGTCTTTACTTGTCATCTGTATTCCGGAGACCCCAGCTCCCCTGCGGCCACCCCAGCCCGACCCCCCCAGCACGTGCACAGCCCTCTCTGTGCCTGGCACTCTGGGCACCTCTCAGACACCTGCGTCCCCCCACACACTCCAGCCACCCTCCCCCCATTGTGGGAGCTGGTGCCACGGGCCCCTGGTGAGTCGCTGGCCTGCTTGTCCTGCTGGGGGCTAGCTTCACACCCATCCATCAGAGGGCCCTGTCATTCCTGCTCCGAGATGAGCATCTCGGGCTGATGGCCCCCTCGGGCCGTCACAGCCACCATCACCTGTAGGGTGCCCGGGGACTTGGCCGGTGCCCCCTATTCTTCCTGTTCTGACAGCCCGTCTTCACAGGGCAGGGACTGGGGCCTCTAACAAACACACACCAGCCCCTTGCGCTCCCCTCTTCAAAGCCTCAATGGCTTCCTGCTGTACTTAGAATAAAAGCTAAAAAGCATCCGCAGAGGCCGGACCGGTGGCTGTGATGTGGGGTTTTCTCCTGGGGTCTGTGTGAATATATGCACGGGGCAGGAGGTGGCGGCCCTCTGTGATGCTACATCTCCCAGGGCAGATTTGGGGTGTGGGGCGGACTTTCCATTCTCCCGTGTAGCTCATTAATAAATAAAGTTAGTTCAGTGTTAGAGCTGATGGCCTGTGGATCTCTACCTCTTTGTTCAATGTGGGCCTGGTTGTTTCCATACGTGGCCGCCAGTGTCATTGGCGATGTCAGGTGCAGCGAGGAAGTTCGGGGTTTGTGTATTTACCTTGTCCCAGCTGCCACTGCACGTGTAAACCTTGTCTCCGTCCAGATGGAAGAGGACAGGGGCACACACGGCATCCAGCCCCCGGGCCGTGCTGCTTCTCTTTCTCAACCAGACCTGCCAAGACCTTGTCAAGCATCAAACACCAGCTCCCATTCTATCAAGTCTTCTGGTTTTCTGTTTCTTTCCTATTTCTTTAATTTATGGCTTTATCTTTATCAATCTGCTTTTTTGCTTTCTTTCTTTCTTTCTTTCTTTCTTTCTTTTTTTTTTTTGTTTTTTTTTTCTTTCTTTCTTTTTTTTACGTGTATAAAGTTAGAAAGGTCTCAAACTCCTCCATGAAGTGCTTTTCCTTTTCATGAAACAAGATCACAGTGTGCATGTTGCCTCACATCCTGACAAGATTCCTTCACTTTGTGAATTGCTTTCTTTGCGAAAGGGCTAGACAATCATGGTTACCAGGTGAATGGTAGAGTGGTCAATAAAGTAAGAGTGAAAACGTCTCCCAGCCTCCTCGAATCCCCACCTCGCCCTGCTGACCTCAACCCGTTTTCCTGCTCGTGTGGACACAGAGGCCGACACCTCGTGCATCTCTAAGACGGGAATACTTTCAGGTCACATATGTCAAGGCAGCTCATTCTGTCCCACAATATTCCATCATGTAGGTGTGTCACCGCACATGAAACAATGACCCTGTTGGTGGAAAATCACATTATTTCCAGATCATCTGTTTTGTATTGTTTTGCTGTTTCCATGACACATAATGCAGCCGTAGACGTCCTTGTTTGTTGAATATCCTCATGCGGACACGCTTCGGCTCAGACCAAGATCCAAAATGGGCCTCAAGTGCCAGAGCATATCTGCAATTCAAATTAAAAAGCTGAAGACAAAAGGACTAGCAGAACCAGGGACAAATAATGTAAACGGGAAATTCACGTGCAAGAAGAAATATTGATGGCCGGCGCACGTAGGAGAGAATCCGGGGGGTCATGCAAATAGAATGGAAAGCGACAAATGAGCTCATCCATCCCGGGTTGACGGGGACTCATCACGGCCCGAGGGCAACCCATGCATCCCAGGTGCTCACTGAGCACTGTTCCAGCGTTCGCAGGCCACGTCCCACAGCCGAGACCCCTTGGACTGGGGCAGGCCAGGCAGCCCCAGTGGTTGGGGCGAGTTTGAACCTCTATCCAGTAATTTGTCATAGCAAACAAGCAGTGAGCACATCCACCCTTCCACTTGGCACACTGACGTGGGGGTGCGTTCTCCTTCCACACCAGCGCCCCCAGCAGCATGATGAGCAATGGTGGTGGTGTGAGAATCTCCAGTAACTCCTTGTTTTACTGACATGGTCTGTGGTTGCATATTTTTAATTGATGCCTCCATTGGCTTTTGGAAAATAATATTTCTCATGCATCAGTAGGTTTTTCCTACCATTGTTTGACATTGGGTTTTGTAATAAGTGGCTGCTAGGTGTTATCAGGTGCTTCCTGGGTTATCGATAGAGAACATTTGTTGCGTCCTTTGTTTTCCAGCAACGAGCCGTCTTTCCTATCAACACCATCATTTCTTTATAGGGAAGCCCCCAGTGTGCGTAGTGTTCATGAGGGGCAGTAGCTTCTCCCCAGCGCTTAAGGTAAAGGAGCTAGACCCTTCACGTCGGCAGCTGGGGATAGGTGAGCACAAAAGGTGTCCGACCTTTCCCAGGGCCCTCGCCATGCAGGAGACCCAGGGCTCCTGACCTCACCTGGATCTGCTCAAAGGAGGTGCTGCACATCTTCTATGGGTCTTCCGTAAGCAGCCATGGCCTCATACAGGCACTGTTGTGCAGGGATCGCCAACACTAAATTCATGGGGACAAACACACCAGGCCAGGCACCACTCAGAGCTGGGAGCACGGGGAAAAGATAAATGTCAGCTCCTACCCACCTCAGGGCAGGCCCAGCAGATCCTGCAGTCACTTCTGCAGTCGTTGCACCACCAGCAAGACAAGGGCCAAGGGGGCACCTGTGGCCCTCTGTCCCACTGAGAAGCTTGTGGGTATGATGCCCCCTTTCTAGGCAACTGCAGGAATCAGCTCATCACTAGGGATGGAGAGGCCCAGAGCTGAGGGCCCCATCACATTCTACTCTCCAGTCCTGATGAACACAGTCAGGTCAGGGCTCTACCAACAGCCACCACCCCAGGGCCATCTCCTGGAACCCGTCACTGTGACTCTGGCACCGGCAGCCAAGCTCAGGGCTGGCCAGCACTTGTGTCTGTCCACACAGACCAAACGTCAGAATCAGGCCACCTTTCCATGAAGGCCGCCAGCACTGGGATCCTGGCTCTGCCCCTGGTCTGCAGGGACCTTGCTTGTGCCTAGAGACAGGGCCCGGGCTGGGTCGGCTGTGCAGGCAGGGACAGCAGCTCCTGCTAGTCTGCTTATTCATGCCACAAGCTGAGGGGTCTCCTCCAAGCAGATGTGCAGAGACCTCGCTCCTTCCTCCATGGGTCTTGGCCATTGGGAGTCTATCATTCCCATCCACATGGGACAGAGGGAGACAGATGGACAGATGGACAGAGAGGAAGACAGAGCACAGAGTAAGGGGCAGGAAGTAATTTTCAATAGACAACAGCTGGGGACGGGGGGGACGGGGGGTGAGGTTTCCCAGAGCATGTAAAACTGTATAAAGCAGGCCGTCTCTAAAAGAGCTGAAAATCTACTTGTTTGGGCTATTTTTCAATAACAAGTGTGTAAAAGTTTAAGTTTGGTGCTGGTGGGTTTCTGAGCTAAGGGATCACAGCCCAAAGTGAAGAAGTAAGCAGCGGCAGGGCCATTACCCAGAGGCTGGCTTTGGGTCTCTCTTCTGACAATCACACAGTCCCTTCCTGTGAGCCCATGTCAGGCTGGTGGTCCGGTGCCAGGGGAAGGCCACCAGAGAGACAGGGTGGCCCTGCTGGATCTGAAGCTGGAACCCTCACCTGGCATCTGGGCTCTGTGTGCCACTGGACACAGGGAAGGATGGAAATCCTGAGGATGGCCAGGGCAAGGCCTGGGCGTCAGCGTCCTGCTGTGTGATGGAGACACAGAGAAGGAGCCCCTGTGTTTGATTTGCATGCATTTCCTTCCTTTCCAACGTCACAAGAACCTACACAAGACCTAAGCTGGTTTCTCCCTCTTGCCAGAGCAGCAGCCAGATTCGAGCTGTGTGGTGTGGGGAGCCGGACCACCTGACTCAAGACGAAGCAAATAGACAAGCAGATAAGGATCATCACAGGTCCAGGACCTCTTGCCCAGGGGCCTGCACGTTTCCCCTCGGGAGGGGGGCAAGTAGGGGCTTACAGGCCCAGGGGACCCTTAAAATGTGTGATGCTTTTCGGAGGGTTCAGTCCAAGCCCACTGACCGCTGTGTCCTCACTCAGGTTTGTCCTGCCGAAGTGCCCAGTACATCCTGCCCGGTGCTCGGAGCTCAGGACAATGGCTGCTGGCTGAACGTCAGCAGCTGAGGGCAGACAGTGCGTGGGAAGGAACCATGGGTGACATGCTGACAGTGCCTACAGCACGGGCACCCGGGGGCAGGGAGGGTCTGGGTGGGTGGTTCTGGAGATGGGGTCCAGCATCCTGCATGCAGAATACAAATGATGAACCTCCAGGAAAAGTCCCAGTACTTCTCTGGTCGGCCTGCTCTAAAGGGAACATCCCAACCCAGCACCTTATGCTGTCTGGTCTCCCGCCCTCCCTGGGAGATCATCCTCCCCCCCCCCCCCCCCCCACCGCTGCTGTGGCCACTGCACCTGCCCTGCAGCCAAGGCGCCTCTTTCTTTTGCCAGACAGCAGTGCCATCTGGTGGTCAGCTCTACACCGACTCTTTCCCGTCTGCAGAGAGCATTTCAGAACACAGGACCCTGTGCAAAGTGATTTTTTTTTTTTAATCACTCAGCCAAATTCAGATGCCCACATCAAATTCAACAGTAAAATGTTAAAATCCCTCTGAGCACTCTTTAAAATGCAGCTAGGATGCATCTGTGCTTGTACAAAATGTGCAAGCACAGATACCTGCGTAGAAACTGAGTACAGCTTCACAGGTGGGACGTGAAGACCCACACAAACTGCGGTTGGTCGAGACTTAAGCTGGTCGTCCCATCCTTTCTGCCTGGAGTGTCCTAGTGGGGACAGCTGTGTGAACAGCCAGCAGAGTCCACACTTCAAATAACGAGGCTCCAAGGTTCTGCTCTGGACTCACAGCGTCCTCCTCCCCACATCAAGGGGACTGTGCCCCGGGCAAGCAGGGAACTCAGAAAAAAAACCCTCTTGCCTCTCAGTGGGCAGTCTGTCTTTCTCCATGGCCAGAGTGGGTCCTGGTGTGGAGGGCGAGGACCAGTGGGGCCCTGGACGTCCTGTGTCCCCTGCTGTTTGGGACAGTCCAGCCTCCAGAGCAGCTTGAATCCAGGATCAGGAGCCCCAACCTCCCTTCTGCTAGCTCCCACCGCCTTGTGAGCTAATTCCTTAAAATAAATTGAGGGGGAGGGAGTGTACACATACCAAGAGGGCAGACACACGCTGTTGGTTCTGTGTCTCTGCAGAACCCAGATGCACACTCATACCTACTCAGAAACAACAACAAGAGAGTCCACTCGGGACAAGAGCAGAGCTGGCCAGGGCCCGGGAGCACCTGAGGGCAAGGTCAGAGCCTGAGGTGCAACACGAGCCCGAGACTCCTTCTGTGAACCTAGCAATATACACTTATGGAGGGCCACTGAATGCCTCCACCTGACCTGGTAGCCGACACACTCAGGGAACCCACAGCACAGCTCTATAATTTTTTAATTTTGTGATTTGGGTGCTTTCTCTGAACTGTGAGCTCTCCGCTGGCAAAACAAGAAAGAGTGTTGGTTTTCTTTATTTGGTGCCACAGGGAGGCCCTGGCCCTACAAACTTTGACCTACAACCTCTTGAAAAGATGCGCCAGCAGGTGCCAGGACACAAGCCCATCTGGGCATCTGACTCTATGCGGGCGTCACGCAGATTCTATTTCCTCTTCCCATCACCTCCCTGGGTTCTGCTGATTATTTACATCCTAGAACTGGCTTGAAATCTTGTACTCATTATTAATGAAATACATCACCGTGCACAGCTTTCTTCTCGGGTCTCTGGCTTGATGATCCCGAAGGCAGGGTGAGTGTGAAGCCCGAGCCCTGCCCAGAGCAGCAGAGGAGAGTCTTTGTCCCTTCTCCCACCTGGGAGGGCAGGTACAGGCAGGTTAGTGAGGGGGACAGAGCCCAGGACGCGGGTCCCTCCCTGGGACTCCCACGGCTGGCTGCAGCACTCTAGGGATGGGAAACAGGCACTGATGGATTTGGTCACAACAGTAACCCTGGGGCATTGGCTGGTGGGCAGCAAACCACCTGCACTCCTCTCTCCCCACTTTGCAAACAGCCACCCACCCTGTCAAGGTCCTCAGGCTGCAGCTGTAAACCAAAGCAGGTGTTTTTTTCCCCCTAAAGGAGCTTTCTTCCAGCCGGGGCTTGATGCTCAGTGAGATGCAGAGGCCCGGCGACCAAGCTGGCCTTGTCGTCCGCCAGAGGGCGCAGCGCGCCAGCCCCAGCCGGCTAGGTGGGTTCCCAGGCCCCTTGGGGTAGGGGGGGCATCCAAACCTGCAGGGCTCTGCATTTTGGACGGGGGTGGGTTTCTCCCCACCTCCCTGTCTGGGTCTGTCCTCATTCCCTGTGTCTCTGCATTAAATGGAACAGGGAAATGGAAATGATTTTTATATCACTTTAAAAGACCAGCAAAACCTCAAGCTAAAACACAATCGTTTATGGTGCTTTTACGTTCAAAAGTCAGGAATCCAGAAAGGTTACAAGACAGGATGCCCCCTTCCACTGCGGTGACTGTCCTCTGTGTGCCCAGCCTGGGACCCTGCTGCTCCTCTCTGGCACCTTAGCAAACACAGGACTTCCTCCTGCACCCTCCCATCCCCATCGCCAGAGGGACAGCGGGTCTTGTCTGCAAGCAACAGTGCCCCCCACCTAGGTGGCATCATGCAGCATGAGTTGGATTATACAGATTTCCAAGCAAGACAAATGTGTTTGAAGATAAAAGTTTCAGACATAAAGTCATACAAAGCTGCCAAAGTCACTTCAGCGAGAGGTCTTTTGGCCTTTAAAGCTCTATGCACGCAGATGGCAACGGAAAAGTCAGGACAATATTCCCTGGAGCTCGGAAAGCAGTTGTCAGGGCCTGGGCACAGGGGCCAGGGGTGGGTTCCACAGGACAAAACGCTGCTCTGACCCCATGAGGGACATTGGGTGGGGGTGATCGCATTAGAACAACCTATGGTAGGCAGCCCGGGTGGCTCAGCAGTTTAGCAACACCTTCAGCCCAGGGCATGATCCTGAGACCCGGGATGGAGTCCCACATCGGGCTCCCTGCATGGAGCCTGCTTCTCCCTCTGCCTGTGTCTCTGCCTCTGTGTGTGTGTGTGTGTGTGTGTGTGTGGTGTGTGTCATGAATAAATAAATAAAATCTTAAAAAAAAAAAGAACAACCTATGGTGAGATCCACTCCCTGTGCTTAAGACTACTGTACAAAATGACAGTTCTTTTGTAGGGGGAGACATTGCCACTGATGTGCTCACTGAATTTGCACTCCATACAGACACACAGAGCCTCCACTTTTGGGATCTCATCTCGCTCGACCGGAATAGTGCCTCAATACCCATTATCAGTTAGTGTGATTAAGGACAAACATCACTGCCTGACACTGGCTTGCCTAACTGTCCACCGTCCTTAATATGAAAACAGCCAGATGTTAGTATTTTAATGCTCTGAGTTAACAAACATCGTTTTGATGTGACAAGTAGATCCACGCTGTTTGAAACTCCCAGTGGAATCTCTGAAATGCAAGCTAATAAAAATGTAAAGAGACTAGGAACAAGCTGTCAGAGAGTGAGGACTCGAGTGCGTGGTCTTCCACAGAATCCACAGGACCCGCTTCTGGCCACACTGCAGCCCTGACGGGGGACGACGCCCATGGAGACAGTCCACATGCACCAGCAGGCCAAGCGGGGTGCCAGTGGGCAGCCCTGTGTCACCCCAGTTCCTTCTGGAGCCAGAGCCGGTGGGGGGGGCGGGCAGGAGGGAACCCGGGCAGCCACACGGCATCCAGGAGGGAGGGGACCCAGAATCACAGGCTCAGCGTCACCTCGGGGCCTGGTCTGCAGCTCTGGCAGCCGAGTCAGCCACTTCAAAGACATCCAGCTCTGGTAATCACACTGCCAGCTACGCGGCCAGATAAGGAGCCAGGCCGCCCACCCGCGAAGTTAGGCTCCAGAAAGCCCCATGTGACGGAGGCAGCAGACTGCAGCACTGACCTTGCATTTCCCTCTGTGCACCCAAATTCCTGCTCTTGTGCTTTAAGTTCATCAATAAAGAGTGAACCTGTGAAACCCCAGCCTGCACCCCCAACCCCAAAGAGTCAGAGACCAAGGTCCACGCAGCCTCCCTCTTGACCTGTGACCTTGCTGTGTGGCCACAGGTGTGCATGTGCCCTCCAGGAGCCATGAGTAGCAAAAGCTTCCCCAAAGTTCCCCCATGGCTGGTGCTGAAGTGTGTCCTGTGACATAGGACGGACCACCAGTGCTGGTCCTGCTGTGACACCAGCCCCTGTGAGGAAATGCCTGTAGTGGTCACCAGCAGTGGAACAGGCCCAGGTGGGGGCCCCAACATCTCCTTCCCTGGGACCTAAGGAGTCGCACATCCTATACTGGCCTTGACACCTTGGGTGGAAACATCTTTCCCTGTTTCAGACTCGCTGTGTGAGCCTTTGTTCTGCTTAAACATGTGTATCTGATGGTGTATCTGAGGGTGGCTGGTCAAACCCACTGCTCTATCTGTCCCTGGGGGTGGAGAGGAAGGGTCCTTCTGCTGTGGCACAAGAGGGTGCATGCAGGCCAATGGCCCCACGCCAGCTGCCAGCAGGGACCAGCTGGCCGTGGGAGAGCACCACCCGCTGCTGAAACTGACCTCACTCTGTCTCTCCTTCGTGTGAGCAGAGTATTGTCCCATCCGGCGCGTGACTGCCTTGTGTTTTTCTTGGCGACCCCAATATGGAGAGGCAGGGGACAGAAGTGCTTAGACGTCTACTCCTGGTGACAAGCAACAGATGCCACTTGCTCAACACATACTTCATATGATTTCTATTCTTTTAAATGTGTTAAGGTTTGCTTTATGGCCCAGAATATGATCTATCTTGGCAAATGGTCCGCATGCATGCTTGAAAAGAATGAGCTTTCTCAACAAACAAATAAAAAAAGCTGAAACAGACCCATAAATACAGAGAACAAACTGGTGGGTGCTGGATGGGAAGGGGAGATGGGCAAAATGGGTGAAGAGGGTGAGGGTACGGGCTTCCAGTTATGGAGAGAATGAGTCACGGGGATGAAAGGTACAGCACAGGGAAAATAGTCAATGGTATTGTACCAGAGGTGTGTGGTGAGCACAGATCTGAAACCAGTGTTAACACTGTGCTAACTAGACTTCAATTTTTAAAAATCACTAAAAAGAGAGTAAGTTTTCTCTATTCTTGGGGAAATATTCTATAAATGTCATTAGGTCAAGTTGCTGATAGTATTGTCAGGTCTTCTACATTCCTACTGACCTCTGCCCACTTGCTGTATCACGTGCTGAGAGCAGCATCGAAGAGTCCAGCTATAATCGAGGATGCATCTTTCAGATCAACTTTTGCCTCTTGTGTTTTGGAGCTCTGTTATTATGTGCATAGTGTTTATGCTTATTTTATTTTCTTGGTGAATTAACCCCTTTATCATTGTGTGACATCCCTCTTAGTGTTACTATGGCATATCTTTCTCCATCCCTTTACCATCGATCCAGCGTAGTTGTGATACTAAACTAGGTTTTTTTACAGAGAATGTATACTTGGATATTGCCTCTTTACCCAATCTGACAATCTCTGTCTTTAACTGTTGTGTTTAGAAGACTCACATTTGCAGCGATTATTGACGTAGATTAAACTCTATTATTTTGGTAGCTGTTTTATATTTGTCATGTTTGCTCTTTTTTTTTTTTTCTTCTCTCTTCTTTAGGTTTAATTCAGCAATTTAAAATTTTTTCCATTGTATGTCTTCTATTGACTTATTTGTATCTCTTTTTTAAAAACATTTTTTTTAGAGTTTGCCCTAAGGTTTACAATATACACTTTAAAATAATCTAAGTCCACCAATAAATAATATTATACTGCTTAATGTATATGGTAAAGGCCTTATGTTCCCAGATTCTCCCTCCTATACCATTGCAGTGGTTGTCATATATCCCACTTTTACATAAACTGTGATCATCCAGTTCATTGTTACTATTACTATTTTAAACAGTTAGCTACCTTGTAGAAACATTAAAAATAAAGATAATATATTTTACTTTCATTTTGTCCATTTCCAACATTCTTCTTTTTGTAGACCCAAGTCTCTGACCTATATCACATTTCTTCTGGCTGAAGAACTTCCTTAAATATCTTTTATAGGGTAGGCCCACTGAAAATGAAGTCCCTTTGCTTCTATTTGGGAAAGTCTTTATTTCTCCTTTCCTTTTGAAAGATACCTCTGTTGGATATAGATTCTGGGTTGATTGTTATTTTCTGTTAACACTTTAAAGATATCACCCCATTATCTTTTTTGTGTGGTTTCTGATGAGCAGCCTGCTGCATTTCTCATCCTTGTTTCTCTGCAGATGATGTAGTTCCTATGCTCTGGCTGCCTTCAAGATTTTCCCCATTGTTTCTGGCTTTCAGCAATTTAAATATGATTTACCTCAGTGTGTGTGTGTGTGTGTGTGTGTGTGTGTGTGTGTGTGTTTGGGTATTTACCATGATTGATCTTCTCTGAATTGGTGTGGTAGCCATCACTGATTTTGGAAAATTCTCACCATTATTTCTTGAAATATTTTTTCTGCCTTCTCTTTTTCTTTTCTTTCCCTTGACACGCAGAGTTCCATCACACAGATACATCTCAATTTACTTATCTGCTCTGTAGTTCATGGACATGTGAAGTGTTTCCAGTTCTGAGCATTAGGAATAAGTGACTGAGTATTTTTGCATGGTTTTTTGATTGACATTAGCGTTCATTTCTGTTGGATATATATAACCAGAATGGATTTGCTGAGTCATAAGGAAACCATTTTCAAATGTGATTGTGCTGGGGCACCTGGGTGGTGCAGTGGGTTAAATCTTCAGCTTGGGTCATGATCCCAGGTCCTGGGATAGAGCCTCACATTGGAATCCCTGCTCAGCGGAGTGTCTGCTTCTCCCTCTCCCTCCACCCCTCTTCCCAGCTCATGCGCTCTCTCTCTCTCTCTCTCTCTCTCTCAAATAAATAAATAAATAAATAAATAAATAAATAAATAGTCTTTTTTTAAAAAAGGTGATTGCGCCAAGTTCTGCTTCTTCCAACAACGCATAAGAACCCCAACTGGCCCAGATCCTTACCACCATGCAGTACTTTGTCATTTCACTTTAGCTGTTGTTACACGCGTGTGGTACTAGCATGTTGTGACTCATTTTGTACTTTTCTGATGACTCATGAATCTGGGCAGTTTTTATTTTTTTATTTATTTTTTGGGGGGGGGGCAGTTTTTATTATGTTTAGCCAGTTGGCTACTCTCTTTGTAAAATGTCTATTCAAATCATTTGCTCATTTTTCTATTGGAGTATCTGTCTTTTAAAGAAATTATTAATGAGAGTCATTATTATGATTATTATACTTAATTATTCATGGGATCCTGATACTTGTGCTTCATCAAATATATGCTTTTTCAATATCTTCTCCAGCTCTTCTGCTTGCCTTTTCATTTTCTTAAAGGTTTCTTTTTAGTGACAGAAATCTTAAAATTTATTATGTCCCAAACTATTATATTTTACCCTTTAAGAGAACATGGAACATAATATTGCTCTATGTTTCCCATAAAAGTTTTATAGCTTTTAATCTTTCACACCTAGAAATGCAATGCATCTGGAATTGACTTCTGTGTATGATGTAAGAGTCAACTGCCTTTTTAAATGGATAGCCTATCTCAAAATATTTATTGCACATTGAACTAAAGCATCACCTTGGTTAAAAATAAGGTTGTTATACAATATGCAGGACAAGTACTGGAAACTCCATAAGTGTGCCATCCAATGTCGTAGCCATGTGTGGCTGTTTACATTTAAAGTAATTATAAATTAGGGTGCACAGTGGTTTAGCGCCTGCCTTTGGCCCAAGACGTGATCCTGGAGACCCGGGATCGAATCCCACATCGGGCTCCCGGTGCATGGAGCCTGCTTCTCCCTCTGCCTGTGTCTCTGCCTCTCTGTGTGTGTGTGACTATCATAAATAAAAAAATAAAAATAAAAAAAGAATGTTTTAAAAAAATAAAGTAAAAAAAATTAATAAATAAAGTAATTATAAATTAATTAAAAATAAATTTCATTTCCTCAAACCCATTAGTCACATTTCAAATGCTCAACAGACTCATGTAGCTAGTATCTCTGTAGAACATGTCTATTATCCCAGAGCTTCTACAGGACGGGACTGTGGGCTGTTCCAATAATCATCTGGTCTACCTTCCCTCCCAGCCACATTCTCTTATTCTCTGTTCCTACTAGGTTTGATATCTGGTAAAGAAAACCAGCTTTGTTCTTTAAGACTGCTTTGGCTTCTCTTGGTCTTCTGAGTCTCCATATAAATTTTAAAATCAGCTTTTCAATGTAAGCAAAGTTAACTTTCTGGGATTTTGATACAAATGGCATGGATTCCATATATAAGTTTTGGAAGGATTGACATCTTTATAAAATGTGACTTTTCAAATCCATAAATGTAATCTTTGGCTTTATTTACTTAGATCTTTAATTTTCCTTAAAAATATGTCACAATTAAAAAAAAATATGTCACAATTTTCATTAGTTCTTTCCTTGGTTTTATACGTAGGTAATTAATTTTAATATTTAAAAATTTTAATTTTATTTGATCTATTTTAAATTTTATTTTTAAGAGATTGTTGCTTGCCATAAGACATGATTAACTTTTATATGGATCCTATATCCATCTATCTTGCTATATTAACTTTTTGGTTATAATAGATTTATTTGAACTTTATACGTTAAAAATTGTGTTATTAATTTTAGCAATTTTATTTCTTCTTTTCCAGTATGTGTTTATAGTGCTATTTCTTTTCCTTGCCTTTTGAATGAGTGGGTTGTATTATTCAACATTCAACTGACCCAGGGGTCAGGCACATTCAGGTCTTGTTTGCGATTTTAGGATAAAATGTTTAATATTTCAACATTTAGTTTAATCTTACAGATTTTTTAAAAATCAGGTAGGAATGTTTACTTCTAGCTATAGATTCTAAAATTTGTATTATGCTTTGGTTTCCAACTGGGAGCTATGTTACCCCACGAGGACATTTGGCACTATCTGGAGACATTTGCTGTTGTCATAATTTGGAGTGTGTGGTGCTCCTGGCATCTAGTGGGTAGAAGCCAAAGGTGCCTGTAAACATCATACAATGCACAGAACAGCACCCGGAGCAAAACCTCACCTGGGTGCTTCAATGTTAAACTGCCCTCACAAACCTGGAGTCCATTCCACTTGGTCATGATATCTTATTTTTTTTAATGTTGTTATATTTCTTATCTAATACTTTGTTAAGTATTTTTGTGTCTGTATTCAAAACAGAGTTGGCTTTAAGTATTTCTTTTTCAAAATGGCCTTGAGGGTTTGGGGGATCATAAAATATCATGTCTTCCACTTTGTCTATACTCCAAAAAAATATACACAAAATTAATACTCTTCCCTTTTTTAAAAAAGATTTTATTTATTCATGAGAGACAGGCAGAGGGAGAAGAAGGCTCCTCACAGGAAGCCTGATGTGGGACTCAATCCCTGACCCCAGGATCATGCCCTGAGTCAAAGGCAGACACTCAACTGCTGAGCCACCCAGGCATCTCTCACTTTTTTATTTTTTTTTAATGTCCTTTTTTTTTAATGTCACTGAGGAAATCATCTGGATCTGGGGTTTTCTTTGTAGGAAGATTCTAATGGATTCAACTGACTTCACTGACAGAACCATTTAGATTTCCTATTTCTTCTTTATTGACTATATAAATTATAGTCTTGAAGGAGTTTACCCATTTATAGAAATTGCCAAATCCTTTTATAATCTTTCTGATGGTTATAGGATCTATAACCATGTGTTCTTTTTCATTCCTTTTCATTTACTTTTCTTTTTTTTTTTTTTTCTTGATTACACTACAAATTTTTCCCAAAGCATGACTGGCCTGGCAAGAACATAAGATGGTTAGATGCCAAAATCCATTTAAAAATTGGGGTGAACAAGTGCATGGGAGCCCAGCGATGGGGTTCAAGCGCCGGGCACAGCAGAGGCTAAACAGCAACTCTGGAGTCTTAGCACTTGGGACCCAGAAATCCCTTTCACCAGCTGGAATGACACCAACCTGAGCCTGGCCTGGCATGAGGAGGTGACGTGTGGTGGGCAGGCGCCTTGAGAGGCTGGCTCTGAGTTTGACACCTGCTTCACCTCAGTGCAGAGGAGAGTTATTTGGACTCTCGGGACAGTGCTGGATGCCACTGACCAAATGTGGCTACCAATAGTGAGGACCAGGAGCCTCAAGGAGTGGCACTAGGGGGTCTGACTGGCCTCGATAAAGCAGAAACTGCTGCCAAGCATGGCAAGGCCCAGGTAAAGAGCTGGAGCCCCTGTGATGTCCCACCACCTCCAAAGGAGCCTGAGCATCCCTTCTAGAACAACATAAGCAAGGATCTCAAGGATGCAGACCTCACTGAAGGTCAGCTACCCTCCTGTGAGAGCCTGCACGACATGATTGCTGGAGTTCTACCCTTTTGGAATGAAGATATCGCTTCCCAGGTCAAGGAAGGGAAACTGGTACTGATTGCTGCCTCTGGCAACCTACTTCAGGGCATCGTCAGGCATCTGGAGGGTCTTTCTGGAGAAGCTGTCATGGTGCTGAACCTGCCGACTGGTATTCCCACAGCCCGTGAACTGGAGGAGAACGTGAAGGTGGTGAAGCCCACACAGTTCCGGGGGGATGAAGAGAGTGCATGGAAAGCCATGGAAGCTGTGGCTGCCCAGGGCAAGGCCAACAAGGGAAGACAAGCGGGTAGACTGTTTCCCAAGGACACCCTCCCTGCCCATCCCATTCCTCTGAACTTCCTCCCTGCACATGTCACACTGACCACATCTGTGGGCATCTTAAGTTTTAGTGGCAGATGAGAACCTGTGGCTCCTAATTCCATCAGGCATTTTGTCTCTTGCACCCCTTCCCTTCATATAATCTCGTCAGAATAGCACTTCTGGGACACGGGACCTCAGTCCAAGCTGAGGCATGACACATGAGAAGCAAGAGAGCCTCTTTGAGTTCCCAGGACCCAATTCTGTCCTATTCGCAAGTCAAGGTGACTGTCCGGGGTCTCTGGTCATTCCAGAAGAAGCTGAATGTAACTTGCATGGTGATTAAAATAATCATTTCCCCTCAGACCTTGGAAGAGGTGGCTCCAGAAGACTGGGATCAATCTGAACGCTTATATGTTGCATTTACTTTCACAAATACATATATATATATATATATATATATATATATATATATATATATATTAACATAAAAACCCTTCTGGGGTCTCTAGTGGCAATTGAAATATTCCCACATGCGAGACCTAGGTGTTCATCCTTCCTTGTTTTTTAGAACCCCTCCCCTGCCTACTGTTCTATGGTAGTGACATGCCTCTCGATCACGTTCAAGTGTGTCTTTCACTGTATCTGTTTCTGATTATGTTCTAGTTGCTTGACCCTGTCACTCGGGCTCAGTGCTCATTTTAAGCGTAACTGTATGAAATCTTTTTTCCAGATCAGCATACTAAGGCAATGATGTGAAAAAAAAAAAAAAGAGAGAGATTGCATTGTAAGTTGTTATGGGTTGAATGGTGCTCTCCTTCCCGAAAAAACCATATGGAAATCCTAAGCTCCAGTACCTTAGAATGTTACCTTATTTGGACATAAAGTCTTTACAGAACTAATGCAGTTGGAATGAGGTCATTAGGGTGGGTCCTAGTTCGATAAGACTGTTGTCCTTATTAAAAAAAAAAAAAAAAAAAAAAAAAAGAACATTTTGAAGGACACACGTACACACAAAGAGACCACCATGTGAAGGTACATGCAGAAGTGGGGTGGTGTCTCTACATGTCAAGAACCACTGAGATAGACAGCAAAGTCCCAGAAACAAGGAGGGGACACAGAGCAGGTTCCTTCTCCCAGCCTCAGAAGGAGTCCATAGACACTTTGACCTTGGACTCCAGCCTCTAGAATGGGGACTATATATTTCTGGGGTTCCGGTACTCTGCTGTGGCAGCTTTAACAAATTAATACCCAAGTGTGCAGTGAAGCTGTGACACCTAAGGGATACCAGCCAGTTCTAGTGGCCTGGTGCTCTGGCTTCAGAAGGCCGAGTCATGATACGGGACACGTGAGCACAGGACTGAACCCCATGTCGGAGTCTCCTCATGAACACGTGCCCAGTGGGGACAGATGCCCTGGGCTCTCGGTGCACCTGTTGGTTCTGGGTGGATTTGGTTGCTTTCTGATTTCCGAGAAACTGTTTATCTGGGAGTTTTCTTTTACGTCCATCCTAGCATTTTACTGCTGGGGGTCCTCACCCTGGAATCTTGGAGTCTGTCTTCTCTGGTGAAGAGGTCCTGCTAAATCCCTCACATCGGCACTCCCGCTTGCCCATCATCCAGGAGCATATTTAGCCTCGAAGCTACCTATGTATGTTGGCCGTGGCTAGCTTCCATTTCTGAAGCGATTGTTGACCTCAAACCTCTCCAGTATTATATTGCTTAGTCATAAGTTTGTGATTTTTTTTTTATTTTCTAGCAGATTAAATATATTTAATTTTATTTTTCTAAAGGTCCAAATCCTCGTGAACTTCTTTGACTCTCCCTCCTTTTCTTTTCTTTCCTTTTATTCTGATGCTCCAAAAGATAGCCTTTCCCTCTGATTTATTTTTGGGTATGTGATTGTTGTCACTGGGAGCTCACAGGCAACTGGAATACGTTTGTGGAGGTACCAGGGACGTGAGCGTAAAGTAAGGTCTTGCAGGAATCACTTGCATTCGTTTTGGCCCAAGGAGCTCAGGGGGTTCCATGAAGTTGTGGAATCTGAAACCAAATTCTCAGCCAGGATTTGAGCCACGCAGATATTGAAATTCCAATGTTGAGTTCCCATATGGTTATACTTATCATGTCCCTTTTCCGCTGCACCCAGACACACAAGGGGACCCTCAGTTTCCTTGCCTTTGGACACCTTACTTTACAGTTCAGGCTTTCAGTGATGCTGTCCCCTCTGGGGACACGTGTTCATGTGGAGACTCCGACGTGGGGTTCAGTCCTGTGCTAACGTGTCCTGCATCATGACTTGCCTTTCTGAAGCCAGAGCACCAGGCCACTAGAACTGGCTGGTATCCCTTAGGTGTCATCGCTGGCTTCACTGCACAATTGGGTGTTAATTTGTTAAAGCTGCCACAGCAGAGTACCACAGACTCTGTGGCCGGAACCCCAGAAATATATAGTCCCCATTCTAGAGGCTGGAGTCCAAGGTCAAAGTGTCTATGGACTCCTTCTGAGGCTGGGAGAAGGAACCTGCTCTGTGTCCCCTCCTTGTTTCTGGGACTTTGCTGTCTATCTCGGTGGTTCTTGACATGTAGAGACACCACCCCAATTCTGCATGTACCTTCACATGGTGGTCTCTTTGTGTATATGTGTGTCCTTCAAAATGTTCTTTTTTTTTTTTTTTTTAATAAGGACAACAGTCTTATCGAACTAGGACCCACCCTAATGACCTCATTCCAACTGCATTAGTTCTGTAAAGACTTTATGTCCAAATAAGGTAACATTCTAAGGTACTGGAGCTTAGGATTTCCATATGGTTTTTTAACCCACAACAACTTACAATGAACACCATCCTGGCCCCCAGGCAGGCCACACCGTCACTCCCACCTCTGTTTTCCTGATTTGCTCGCTCTCCCTCTCCCGTGCACATCTTTGCTGTGATGTTATAAGGCAAACGTCATTCTGCTTCTCCCACAAACACCTGTGCGCATGTCTAGCAGGGACCACCTCTCAGAACACAACCCCAACATCATTAGGCCACCCAATGCAGTGAACATGCTTCGATGATGTTGGCTTGCCCCCAGGGATTCAAATCCTGCAGCTCAGTCCAAAGTGATGTGTGCTACCATGATCCCAACAGTTCTGGACACATATTCTGGCCTAAACCACCACTGCCACCTCTGTGTGTCTTTTGTAATGCTCATCACTTGCCGAAGTGGACAAGGCTATTTCCCTCATAAGGTCCCCTACTCTCTGAATCTGACTGATTGTACCCTCAGGTGCCGTTTTTCCATCTTCTCTCCTGTCCTGGATTTCTGTAGACTGTCCATAGGGTTGGAGGAGACTCATAGCAGAGTCAGGTTTATCTCTTTGGGGGGCTGTACCCTCCCTGCTCCATCACGTGGACAAGGGCTCAATGTCACATGGTCCTAACTTAAGTTGGAGACCAATGAATGGCTCAGGGGTCACCTGTCCCTTTCAGTTCACCTGATTCCTTTCAGCTTGTTGATGACTGTAGGTCCATCTTCTCCTTGGGCTCAGGACATGGCTGTTTTCTGACTCTACCTTTGCATCTTCATCTGAGATCCTGTCATCAATTATTCGGGTCCCTGAGATGCAGCTCACTGAGGAAGGGGTTCCTTTCTGAAATCCAGGATATTGGCTGGTGCTCAAGCAACCTGTGATGAGGAAGGGGGCCCTGGGACTAGTGGACCCCCTGAGGTCGGTGAAGATAGCCTTCTGCAAGGACTGGTGCACTTGACCCTCCAGATGTGGGGCTGGACAGCTACCCACAGGGGCTCTGGGTGGCCTGTCTGGGTGTCCCCCAGTTGGGGGCTGCCACTCCTGATGGGACTAAGGATCCCAAGTGTTTCTTTTGAAAGAGGGAACCCCAGGACCTGGGTCTTAGTTGTGAGGATTTACCCCCTCCCTTTCTACAGGTTGGATGGCTGGTGACCTCAGGGAGGCCCCAGGGGCTTACCAGATGCAGATGGTGGACTTGACCTCATACAGTCTCCCAGGCTGGAGGAAGCCCTTTTTGGTGTCCTCAGACCTGCCACCAGACCTCTCAGGGGTGAACCCCTGTAGTCTCATGTGGCTCAGTGGGGCAGTGGTGACAGCCACTGGGTGAGCAGAAGCCTCAGGCATCAGTGGGACCACCGAGTCAGGATCGCAGAGTCCAGCAACCCCAGCCCTTCTCCAGCCCAGCAGAAGTCCTGGAGTGGGGCAGGAGAGGTGGCAGCATCCCTCTGTCTCGCATCCTCCAGGTGGCTCCTTGGTGGCAATCCAGGTCATCCGTCCCATGGGCATCGGGTGGCACAAGCAGAGGGACATAGACAGCCAGCCATCCCGTGGGGTCCCTGGAGCAGCCACGCCTGCCCAGCCAGGCCTTGGCTCTAGCACATCCAACCTAACTCCCTGTCCTGTGGGTGGGTGAGCTCCACCTTCCCGATCTTGGTGTGTGTGTTGGGGGGTGGGGGTGGGGTGGGACACAGGGACCAGTGCCCTGGGGTTTCAGAGGGAGGGGATGACTGCTGATTGCAGGGAGGGGCATGCCTCTTTCCCACCCACCAGGCCTTTCCCAGAGTTCTCCAGCTGGAGGCGAACTTGCCACCTGGTGGCTTGGCCCTCTGCTAAGTAGGTGGCACCACTGAGGAGGCCCAGGGTACAGGGAGAGGAGCAGAGTGGTGGATGAGGCCACACACCTGGGAAAGGCTGTGCCCCCGCCAGTAGGTCCGGACCTTAGGGAGCCTCTGTTGTCGGCCCGGGGGTCTGGAGGACATGGAGGAATAACACCTGGGATGGGTTCCATCCACAAGCCAGCTGGCCTTCTCCAGCGGTGCCCGCCTAGGGAGGGTACTGGGCTGCCGGCGCCTGCATCTCCACCCCCAGGTCCAGCCTCAGGTGGTCAGGTGGCCCTGCCAGCATGTGCAGGGGACAGGGAGGGGCCCAGTGGGCACACTCTTGGTAAGTGGGGCAGAGGGCATCAGAGCACCTGTCTTCTCCCAGCTCTACAGCACAAGTGTCCCCCTCGCACCCCTCTGGAGGTCACTGCTGAGTGACCAGAGGCCCAGGACAGCAGCATCTCCCTCCACCCCTTCGGGAAGTGGGGGCCTCACCCCCAGCTGCTCTAACCCACACTCACAGTCCCCAAGTGCTGGGCAGTGCCTGACCTCACAGCTTCCCCCCCCCCAACCCCACCCCATGATCTGCATTTCAGCCTCAGGCAGTAGAGAGGGAAGAGCTCTAGGGACTGGGGACCCATCTGAACCTGATATCCTGGGGCAAAAGGAGGGCCCTTCCCCCAGCTGGGGGCTAAGGCCTGGGCATGGCAGGTGGCATCATTGCAAAGACCCTGGGGCAGTGAGTGGATAAATACCAGAACAAGAAAAACGGAAGTGGGAAAGGAAGTTGAATAAAACTCTTTGAAGAGAAGTTTCAAGAGTTTTGAAGCCTCAGGTGAAGGGGTGGGTCCCGGAGCTCCCAATGACCTGACCCGGACTTGGGGGCAGCCCTGCAGCAGGGCTCTCAGGAGTGTTCCAGCCCCTGTCTCCCCTCATCCTCTTGTGGGAAGAGGGAGTGAAGGGGACAAGGAGATGAGGGGGTGGAGGGGTCTGTGGGGCCCAGGATGCAAACTCAAAGCAGTCACTGCTTGTCCATGAAGGTGAGGGGCCCTGCGGGGGCTGAGGCAATATCAGGAAGGCTGATATCTATTCACCCTGGGGGAGGGTGTGAGCACTAGAAATAGTGAGAGAAGGAAGGGGGGAGGGGGAGGGAGGGAAGGTGGAAGCTCCTGTCCCCAGCAGGGCCACTGCAGAGAAGGTCACTCTGAGGCCACAATGAAATGAGACAGAAGGAGGCACCTTCCTAAGTCTCCTAAGCACAGACAAACCAAGGTCGCTGGGCTACCCACAAAGTAGCCAACACCCCCACCTCCTCCCCCGGGCTGGGATGAGCAACTGACCTCCTCTCAGAGGAGACAGAGATGCTCAACGCTGAGCAGACTGCTTTCTGGGAGCATCGATCTAGTGCGCAGCCCCGGACCCGCAGACCCTCCCCAACCTCCCAGCCCAAGCCCAATCCTACAGCAGGTTCTATCTGGAGCACTGAGATGCTCCACGGGGGGACCCTCCGACTTGTCCCACCACTAGTGGATCCTGGGGGTATCTGGCATTGACCAGCTTTGGCAATGAGGAGCCCAAGGCTGGGGGATGCCAAGGACTGTCCATGTGGTGTGAGTGGCCTGGGGTGTGGGAGACGGGGGAGGGGGGGCGGGGGGGAGTACTGCCCTCCCTCCCCTCCCCCATGAGTGCACTGGGGCAGTGAAGAGAGCTCAGGTCTCAATCCAGTAACAAACTAAAAGCACTTCAGGTAAAAGTAACATTGTTCACCAGAAACAGAAACATTGTTTCAGCCGCAGGCCCCTACAGCCTCCTGGTGCCTGGGCCTTGGGGGAGTGGGGGGGGGGGGGTCTGCGGGTCCACTGTTCCTTCACACCCGACCCCACAGAGGCTGTTGCAGGGACAGAGCAGTCCCCTCCCCCCGCACCCTGCACACCCCCCCCTCCCCAGCTCTCTCTGCCCACTCACTTCCTCACTCCCTCCTGTGACTCTCCTGGGGTCCCTCTGCTCCCGGCTCTATCAACAACCGAAAAGTGGAAATAATGCTCAGTTCACATATTTCTACAAAGACCAAGTCTTATTCTTACTTCAGAACCACTGACAGCCGCTCGGCCTTTTGAGACTGCCATGCCAGGGCTGTCACCAGCGTCCAGGGCTGGAACTCAGCCCAGCTGCCCTCCTGCGGGCCGGGAACCTCCACCACCATCTCCTGACCTGCAGCGCCCCCTGCTGGCCCCTCATTGCCAGCGGTCCTCCGTCCTACACCCGATGGGGCTCCCCACCTGCACCCCAGAAGCAAAGGTGAGGCACTGACACTCCTGTGTACAGCAGGCCAAGGTCATGAGATCAAATATTGATCGAATATTGCTACGGAGATACATGGACAGTGGGCATCGCAGGGGGGTGTGACCCATAGATCAGCATCTCCGATGGCTCTGATGCCTGGGCCATGGTCATGGGGGCATCAGGACTCTGGGTCAGTCCTAGAGAAAGAAGTCCCCTAGGGCCAGCACTGTGGACTTCGAGGAGTCCTTCTGGGGGTGTGGCCTCTGGAACCGCCATCAACCTTGTAAGCACCCAGTTTCCACGTTAAACCCCTCCAGGCTCCTGATGCAGCCTTTTCCTGGAGCTGCTGAAACACAGTGCCGCCAGGGGTGTAGACCACATGCTCATGGGGCAGTCTGGAGGCCGGGAGCAAGCGATGAGGTGCTGCAGGGTTGATTCTCTGAGGCTACGAGGGAGGGTCTGTCCCTGCGACCCAACAGCCTCTGATAACACCAGCCTCACCCCACCTCTGTTCCGTCCTCACAGCATGCTCCCTGCCTCCGCATCTGTGTGGGTTTCTCCTCGTACAGAGGATCCGGTCACAGCGGATCAGGGCCCACCCCACTCTGCTACAATCTTACTTCCTAATCAGGTCACATTCTGAGGTCATGGGGCTCAGGACGCCAACATGTACTTGACCCTCGGAGCCTAACGCCATGAGGGCAGAGGGCAGAGAACCGTAAATGTCAGCTTAGTGTACAAAAGAGGTCAGAGGAGAAAGGCCTGGAACAGGCCCCTGGGATGGAAATGATGCTTTGGGGAGTTACAGAAAGGAAGGACAAGACTGAGCTTTGTGCTTGTCAACTGTTTATTTGGAAGACTGGGGATTAGGTTTGGATATACAAGGAGCCAGAGGGTCGTTGCAGCTCCTGAAAGGAAGGGCAGCTCTCACGGTCCCAGGGGTCCAGGCTGCCTCATGGGTCTCTGGGGGCCAGTTGGGGTCTTCAGTCAGGTGAGGGGCAGAGAGGGAAGGTCCAGGAGAAGAGGTAGGCGATGAACCAGGAGGTGGTCCCAGGGTTCCACCCATCTCGATAATATGTTACCTAAACTGGGGTGTGCAGATAAGGAAGTCAGGGAGTGAAGTCGTGGGGAGGTGAAGTCAGACAGGCCCAGGGCAGTGGGCTGGGCAGCCTGGGCCCCTGCATCAGCACAGGCCACTGGAGGTTGGTGGCCAGAGCCTCAGATCTTGCGCTGACAGCAAATGGGGACACAGCAGCTAGCCTCAGAGCAGCAGGGCTTACAGCAGCTGGACTGGGAGCAGCAGGGTTTGCAGCAGCTGGACTGGGAGCAGCAGGGTTTGCAGCAGCTGGACTGGGAGCAGCAGGGTTTGCAGCAGCTGGACTCACAGCAGCAGGGTTTACAGCAGCTGGACTGGGAGCAGCAGGGTTTGCAGCAGCTGGACTGGGAACAGCAGGGTTTGCAGCAGCTGGACTCACAGCAGCAGGGTTTGCAGCAGCAGGACTGGGAGCAGCAGGGTTTGCAGCAGCTGGACTCACAGCAGCAGGGTTTACAGCAGCAGGACTGGGAACAGCAGGGCTTGCAGCAGCAGGACTCACAGCAGCAGGGTTTGCAGCAGCAGGACTGGGAGCAGCAGGGTTTGCAGCAGCTGGACTGGCAGCAGGATGAACCACAGCCCCCCTTGGAGCCCCCACAGGACCCACAGCTGGAGCAGGGACAGGCCGGCACACAGCAGCACACGGGCTTGCAGCAGCAGGACTGGGAGCCCCCACAGGACCCACAGCCTCCCTTGGAGCCCCCACAGGACCCACAGCCTCCCTTAGAGCCCCCACAGGACCCACAGCCCCCCTTGGAGCCCCCACAGGACCCACAGCCCCCCTTGGAGCCCCCGCAGGACCCACAGCTAGAGCAGGGACAGGCCGGCACACAGCAGCACACGGGCTTGCAGCAGCAGACAGGCACACAGCAGCTGGAGCCACAGCCCCCAGAGCAGCCAGAGCAGGTCATGGTTCTGGTGGGTGGAGGGTGGAGCAGGTCAGAGGAGCAGGTGCAGAGGGGAGGTGTTCAGGTGTGGAGCCTCTTGGGCAGGGGGCCCTTATATACCTGCCTGGGGTGTCTCTGAGCACCTGCTGACTTCACTGTGGCTGTTTACACTACTTCCTGGGATGTGCTTATTTGTTTGCTGGACTTCAGGTTCTCATTGGCCACCTCCCCATCGCATCTGGACTCTGCAATTATCCTGATCACCTGCCTTCTCTGCTTTCCCCAGGTGACACGTAGAGGATGGCTTTTTAGAAGATCACCTTCCCCGAACAAAAAACACCTTCCACTGAATCGGCCAGTCTCTCAAATACAATTAATAGCACTTATTGTTTTACATCACTTCCAACTCTTAAAATACAAGATGGTGGTGCAAAAAGAGAAACTCAAAATATAAGGAAAGATGTTAAAATAACCAGTAATCCCATCACATAATGGCAACCTTTTGATTAACTTCTCCTTATCTTACCTGTTCCCCAGATAGCTCTATTTCCTTTTAAATTATAATCTCTGTGTAACTATGGTTTTCAGTTATTTTTGCCGAACTTTTATCGATGTCACAAAAGAGGCTCAATTGAAGAGAAGACTTTATAGCCTTATCCCATCTTAACATACCGATGAGCCGGGCAGCCCGGGTGGCTCAGCAGTTTGGCGCTGCCTTTCGGCTCAGGGTGTGATCCTGGAGACCCTGGATCCAGTCCTATGTCGGGCTCCTGCAGGGAGCCTGCTTCTCCCTCTGCCTGCAGGGAGCCTGCTTCTCCCTCTGCCTCTCGGTCTCTCATTAATAAATAAATAAAATCTTTAAAAAAATTTTTTTTTAATTTAAAAACTAAAAAAAAAAAAAAAAAAATTACCGGTGAGCCCTAGCTAATTTTGCCTTTTGGCTTCTTCAGGACATCAGAGTGCTCACAATTTCATTGATTACTTTCATTCCTTTTTAGTGAGGGTGATTTTTTTAAATTATTTTACTGTAAATTACATTTTGTTTGAATTTGCTATTGCTTTAAGAAGTTATTTATATCTCAAGGAAAGGAATTTCTAGCCCTCAAACAATGTACTTTGTTTTCCACAGGTGTTTATGTGGGAGTTCAGGTTAGGATGTATTTATTTATTTAAGATTTATTTATTTATTTTATAGAAAGAGACAGAGTGTGAGAGTGGGGCGGGAGCGGCGGACAGAAGGAGAGGGAGAGGGGGAGGGAGCTCTATCCCAGGATCCTGAGATCATGACCTGAGCCAAAACCAAGAGTCAGAGGCTTAGCCGACTGAGCCACCCAGGCGCCCCTAGGAAATGTTTAAATAAACAGCAGCTCTATCTGTGCGGCCAGGACACCCTCTCAGCACAGCTTTCCAGTGGGGGTTGGGTCTGAAGCTGGGGCTTTCCACCGATAAAGCTTACACTACCCACCAGGTGCAGTGAGTGCCAGGTGGGGACATCCCAGGACCCCAGAGTGACAGCAGAGCCCAGGGGTTCTAACCGAGCTCTCTCCCCAGCGCCCCTGCTGCCCTGGGGTGGGGGCACAGAATATGGGCCCCATCCTCCTCCAACCCAGGCCACAGAAAACAAGAAACTTCCCCTTTTGTTTCCACGGAAGCGGAGGGTCTAGGTAGACAGGACTGCCCCAACTTGAGGAAGGTAGAGGGATGTCCTGGTGACGTTGCCAACGGCCACAGAGAGAAGAGGGAGGGAGTAAACAAAAGATGAATCAGTCTCAACACAATCTAGGAAACAGCAGTGCATTTCCTACAAATGGTTGAGCTGTGTAGCAAATTAAAATATGCATAATAATTTTAATAGGGCTCACAAGGGACACGTAAAACTATAGAATACATTTTAAAAGTAAGAGTGGATCATTTGGAGTGAATACCAATTGCTGGGTCGTAGGATGGCTCTATTTTTAACTTTTTGAGGACCCTCCATACAGTTTTGCACAGTGGCTGCACCAGCTTGCATTCCCACCAGCAGAGTCAGGGGGTTCCCCTTTCTCCGCATCCTCGCCAGCATCTGTTGTTTCCCGACTTGTTCATTTTAGCCATTCTGACTGCTGTGAGGTGGGATCTCACTGTGGTTTTGATTTGTATTTCCCTGATGCCGAGTGATGTGGAGCATTTTTTCACGTGTCTGTTGGCCATGTGTAGGTCTTCTTTGGAGAAATGTGTGTTCATGTCTTCTGCTCATTTCTGAACTGTATTTTTTGTGTTTTGGGTGTTAAGATTGATAAGTTCTTTATAGAGCCTTTTATCTGATAAGACGTTTGCAGATACCTTCTCCCATTCTGTAGGCTGCCTTTTAGTTTTGTTGTCTGTTTCCTTTGCTGTGCAAAAGCTTTTTATCTTGATGACGTCCCAATAGTTCATTTTTGCTTTTGTTTCTCTTGCCTTGGGAGACATGTTGACGTGGATGGAACTGGAGGGTATTATGCTGAGCAAAATAAGTCAATCAGAGAAAGACAAAGACTGTATGATTTCACTCATGTGGAATTTAAGAAACAAAACAGAGGAGCATAGGGGAAGGGAGGGAAACATAAAATAAGACAAATCAGAGAGGGAGACAAACCATAAAAAGACTCTTAACCACAGGAAACAAACAGGGAATGGAGGGGAGCTGGGTAGGGGAACAGGGTAACTGGGTGACGGGTATGAAGGAGGCACGTGATGGGATGAGCACTAGGTGTCAGGTGCATCTGATGAATGTCTGAATTCTACCTCTGAAACTATTAATACACTATATTTTAAGTACATGGAATTTAAATTAAAAATTTTAAATAAATAAAATTTAAAAAGAATAAGGCAGAGCAGAGGCCTGTGGCTGAGGACCAGAGAGCATCGCAGAAGGGATAAATGAAGCAGAGAGCCCGCAGCAGCCCAGGGGTGGCCAGAAACGGAAGAGCAAGCACAAAAGGAAGGTGTGGGAAGTTCCCAGTGTGGGTGGAAACACAGGGAGAGGGGCTGACGGACACGGGGGGCTGGGTGACCTAGCCCCCTGAAAAGTGGTGAAGACCTCGGTCAGTGGAGCTGAACTAGGCTAAAAATACAGGAAACCCTCCATGGCCCGAGGAAGATCTGAAAGTTTAATCTGAAAGAGTGACGTGTTGGGGCGCCTGAGTGACTCGGTCGATTGAGCGTCAGACTCTCGATTTCGTCTCGGGTCATGATCTCAGGGTCGTGAGATCGAGCCCCTCGGGGGCTCCATGCTCAGCAGGGAGTGTGCTTGGGATTCTCTCTGCATCCCCCTCCCCACTCTCTCTCTCTAAGGTAAATAAATAAATCTTTGGGGGGGAAAAAAGGAGTGACATGTTCTGGGAAAAAAAAAATGGACACAGAATGCTCCAGAGTAAGACATATGATTATTAAGTTACAGAATTCCAAAGATTAACCCCCCACCCAAAATGTTGCCCCAACAGCGAATTCCCAGCCCTCTGTGGCATGTGGTGGGGCGGGTGCCGACGTCTGGCTGCTTCCAGATGTCCTGCCATAACATCCCAAGCCCAAACATATTGGAGCAATATCTCCAAACGCCTGATAAAAAGGAAGCATGACCCTAGGATGGTGTGTGTATCTCTACAAAACATCATGTAAGCAAAAGAGAACAGGCAGGCAGTCCCAAACATGTCTGAGCCCATGGCACCCCCGGGCGCCTTGATCAAACGGTACTGGAAACCATCCCCCTGGGATCGGCTCCAGGGAATGAAGGGCGGCACGGATAAGCACTGGGGGTGAGCGCCGAGTCCCACAAGATGAGGATTAACGTGGAGCAATTATACAAGTCACAGCCGCCACAGAGAACTTAACTGTAATCCTCGAGTGTAGAATTATGAACTACAGGATCTTCCTCCCCTGCTCTGATTCTTCTTCTATCTTCCGAGTGAGCAAGGGGATTAGAGTCAACTGGGATCACAAGTTCCTTTGAAAACTGTTTCTCGTTTAACTTTCCGGTTGTTTGCTACCATCCTGCCCCTCTGACGAGGTGGGGCTAAAGCCCCTCTTGGTTTTCCCACATCCCCTCCATCCCCTAAAAAAAAAGACCCCTCTCATGCACCTCAAATATATCGATGCATGTGGGCACATCCTGAAAAAAATATATGCTGTAGTTTTTACATTCTTATTTTTCAACTGACGTGGATGCCGGCGACAGATCTACGTCAGTGCCTTCTCTTGCTGAGTATTGCATTTTTTAAATTAAGCCACATTTCTTTACCATAAATCCAACACGTGTTTTCTCTGATATGCGGTTTGCCAGCATCAGCACATGCCTCATTCTGCTTATTCTCTCCGTTTTGGACACCATCAGGGCTCCCAACTGGCCTGCCCACGACATGGCCACTGTAAGCGTCGTCCTACGTGGCGACCTGGCCATGTCCTAAGTGTGCGGGCTGAGGGGGCACCTGGGTCTAGCCCCCTGGAAAGGAAATCAGTGCCAGGCCCCATGTCAGAGGTCTGCTGGCGGGGTTAACGGCGGCACCATATAGCAAGCCCTGAGAGCGTCTCCTGACACACAGGAGAGGTCACGTGTGTGACCTACAACTGTCATCACCCAGTCGGGATGCTCTCTATCGGGGGCCAGGTGCCGGCCATGCCCTGTCCCTTGGCCTGCCCACCTCTGCCCTGCCTTGCCATTTCGCGGAGGCAGTGAGCGGACTCTCCCTTCCTCGCGATCCGTGAGACCTGCTTCTTCCACATAATTCAAGAAATAGCAATGATTTTCCTGTAACATCCTGAGATTGTTGGAATTGTAGAGGCTTCCCAGATCACTTTGGAGAGAACGAGACTCTCCTTTCCATTGCTATGTCGTTGTCACAGAAGGGTTTACACGGGGAAGGGCAGGTCTGGATCGGGAGCACTCCCGGGTGGCTGGCACTTTTGTCATTCCTGTGCCCGTCCCCTCACTTCCTACCTCCTGAGGAAGAATACTCTTGCCCTGTGAGAGCTGGGCAGGAGTTCTGCAGCCTAGCTCAGCCCTCTTATTCTAATTTCCTCTCTGTCCATTCTGGTTGCTGTTAGAGACGGCCACATCATCTGCCAATCACCAGTTTGTCTTTTTCCCACAGTTTTGATGGGCCATATCTTCATCTTACATATAAATTTAGAAGGAACGTATCTGAACTTCCTTCACTAAGTGTCGCATTTGGTGTGGGGTTTGGACAGGCAGGTTTTATCAAATTGTTAAAGAAGATCCTTCTGTCTCTCCACTTTCGGCAGAAAAGTCATAAGTTGTTCATTGGCCCTTTTGTTACACCTGCTGAGATGATCGCGTAAATTCTTTTCTCCTCTGAGCCCCGTAGCAATGAGTTTTGAGGATATATTTTCTGATGGTGAGCCGCCCTAGTCTTCTTAGAATAAACCCTCCTTGACTATGACTGGCTATTTTCAATAATCTACCTGATTGTTCTAATATTGGATTTAGATATTGTGTGGATCTACAATTTTTTTATTGTTTTACAGTGCTTGCCTGATTTTTGAAATGAAAGTTATAATAGCTTCATGAGAGAACCTGCTCAGCTTCCCTTCCCTTTTTTAAAAAATTTTATTTATTTGTTCATGAGAGAGAGACAGACAGGCACAGACAGAGGGAGAAGCAGGCTCCATGCTGGGAGCCCAACGTGGGGCTCGATCCTGGGTCTCGAGGATCACGCCCTGGGCCGAAGGTGGCGCCAAACCGCTGAGCCACCCAGGCTGCCCTTCCCTTCCATTTTATTCCCAACATTCAAAGAGGGGTGGAAGGTCTGTTAGAACTCGTCCATAAAGCTGTCTGGGTCTGGGGTCTATGGGGCTTACATTTCTGGTAATAATTTCACTGTCTTTGATGGTTATCGATCTATTTAAGTTTTCAATATCTTTTCATGTGAAGTTTGCCATGTGATGGGTTTTCTTTCTTTTTTTTTTTTCAGAAATGTACCCATTTCTTTTAGATTTCAACTTACCAGCAAATTTGCTCCCCAAATTCCTTTATGTAAAATCTGTTACTTGTGGATTATTTAATCTTGCCCAGTTATATTTCATCTGCATTTTACTTCCTCTTCTGCGGCTCAGTTTTATGGATATTTGTCTTATTACTTTTTTCAGAGATGCAGAGTTGACTGTTACTTATCTGTCATATTTGTTCTGCTTTTTTCTTATTTTGGTTTCATTCTGTGCTTTTTCTAGCACCTCTATTTGAATGCTTGCCCTGTTTTCATTCTTTTCTGTCAAGCTCTACATTTTCCTGGGTGGCCCTGGCTCTGGATCTCCTCTGACCTTCTCAGCAAGGCATTGGCTGGGGCTGCATCATCTAAAGGCTTGAGTGGGGTTGAAGGAGCCATTTCCAAGATGGCAAAAAAACAAACAAACAAACAAAAAACCACTGCAGTTGGCCTCAGTTCTTCACCATATGGGACTCTCTGTAGGCTGTGACATGGCATCTGATTCCCCCCACCAGCAAGGGTAGTGACGAGAGAGAGTCTACATGCCTTTTATGACCTCTCCTCCAAATCACACACCATCAGTTCATTCCAAATGAATCATTATGTTGTTGGTATTTTCATCTGCAGCCCTGCCCTAGGGCTTCAGACTACCTTTCCTTGTTCTGCTAAGTCACTTAGCACTTCACCAACTGACACAATATTGCCCCAGCACCTTTGCTTTCCTCTTATTGTGAGAGAGGCACAAAAACTCATGTGATCAATCCTGTAAGCTTCATGGGAAGCCCACAGTAATTATCTGGGAGAAATGCCTCCTCTCCCTTGGAGCCTCCTCTCCTAATGGAGCCTCCTCTCCCTTGGAGCCTCTCCTCCTTCTCCTCTGCTTTGCATGTCAAACACTCTGATTTATCTTAAATCCTTTTTTTTTATTTATTTATCTTAAATCCTATGTTACAAATCAATGGGTGTCTAATAATCTGGAGCTACAGACCACGGATGGGCATCAGGACCTTATGAATTCTTGCAAATTTTATGCAAAATTCTATGTTTATAAATGCACATATATATAGACATGTCTAAGGAGTTTCTCACTTGAATTTCAAAGAGGGGTATATGAATCATAAGCATGGGCCTACAAGTATGGTCTCCAACATGGATCACAGAAAAGCATATTAAAACATATTTGTGTTTCAGCCTCAAAAATGTGAAAAAATTAGCAAATATGCAATATGTGACCAGATAGATATTATGCATATTACAGAAATATACCTATTTCAGGGATGCATGCTATTTAATAAAGCTGTTTATTGAGAAGTTTCTCATCACAAAGGGCAGAGTCTGCTGCTGTGTTTATGGTTCAGCTGGAACATTTTAGGAGCCTCCCCTAAAAAATTTGCCCAACTGAGTGAAGATACCCCAGAATCCTAGAAGCCTAGAAGGGGAATCCCAGCTCATTACCTGAGTCCTGTCCTGATCGGGAACCCTATTCTAATCCTGGACTGTCCTGACTCTGAGTCCTATCCTGATCCTAAGTCCTATTCTAATCCTGAGTCCTATCCTGATCCTGAATCCTGTCCTGACCTTGAGTCCTGTTCTTCCCTGAGGTGACAGGCACGATGGGACTGACTGGTCCAGAGTATTTCCCTGGACTCCATCCCCCCTTGCCTTCTAGGACACTTCCTGGGCTTTCACAGCCAGGGCAGCATCAGGAATCACATCAGGAACGTGATGAGGCAGTGCAGTGGGTTGAACAGTGTCTTCCTGGAACTGCAGAATACGACCTTATTTGGAAATCAGGTCTTTGCAGGTGGAGTCAAGTTGAGGTGAGGCCCCAATTCAATGGCTGGTGTCCTTGTAAGAGAAAAGAGGAGGAGAGGTGAGGTGCAGACACACAGGGAGAAAGGCCACATGAAGTCAGAGTTAGGCACCAGCTGGAGGCCAGGAGCATCAAGAATGCTGGCGGTCCCAGGAGCTGGAGGAGGCAAGAGGGATCCTCCCCCAGAGCTGTCAGGGAGGGCACGGCCCTGCTGACTCCACCGTGGACTTCCAGCAGAACGGGGGGACAATCAACGTCTACTGCCTTTGTGGTCATCTGTTCTGGGAGCCACAGAAAAGTAACACAGGTAGCAAAGATGAACACGGCCTCAAAGCCAAGGACCCTGCTCCCATCACCTTCAACGGACACAGAAGCTTTCTTGTTTTTCAGGGAACACGTGAGAGGAAATCATGGGCTATAGAAGAGCAGAACTGTGAGAGCGCTGAGGTTATTGTAAGATTGAAGACAAACAAGCAGATGTGATTTCCCTGGGGAAGTGGCACAAACAGGAACCAGGAAATGACCGTGTGCCCAGCATCTCACCTGACACCAGGCAGGTATATAAGGGCCCCCGGCCCAGGAGGCTCCACACCTGAACACCTCCCCTCTGCACCTGCTCCTCTGACCTGCTCCACCCTCCACTCACCAGAACCATGACCTGCTGTGGCTGCTCTGGGGGCTGTGGCTCCAGCTGCTGTGTGCCTGTCTGCTGCTGCAAGCCCGTGTGCTGCTGTGTGCCGGCCTGTCCCTGCTCTAGCTGTGGGTCCTGCGGGGGCTCCAAGGGGGGCTGTGGGTCCTGCGGGGGCTCCAAGGGGGGCTGTGGGTCCTGTGGGGGCTCCAAGGGGGGCTGTGAGTCCTGTGGGGGCTCCAAGGGGGGCTGTGGGTCATCCTGCTGCCAGTCCAGCTGCTGCAAACCCTGCTGCTCCCAGTCCTGCTGCTGCAAACCCTGCTGCTCCCAGTCCTGCTGCTGCAAACCCTGCTGCTGTGAGTCCAGCTGCTGCAAACCCTGCTGCTCCCAGTCCTGCTGCTGCAAACCCTGCTGCTCCCAGTCCTGCTGCTGCAAACCCTGCTGCTGTGAGTCCAGCTGCTGCAAACCCTGCTGCTCCCAGTCCTGCTGCTGCAAACCCTGCTGCTGCTGTGAGTCCTGCTGCTGCAAACCCTGCTGCTCCCAGTCCTGCTGCTGCAAACCCTGCTGCTGCTGTGAGTCGAGCTGCTGTAAGCCTTGCTGCTCCCAGTCCAGCTGCTGCAAACCCTGCTGCTCCCAGTCCAGCTGTTGTGCCCCCATCTGCTGCCAGTGCAAGGTCTGAGGCTGTGACTCCTGCTGATCCAGGTTTCCCCAGCTATGTCCTGTGCTTCATTGTTAAGTTCCAAATCACATCTTGGGATCCATCACCCTTGTAGAAAGAAGCCAGATTTGGTTTCTAGTTCCTGAGGAAAAGCCATTCTAATGTTCACTGTCTCCTGACAAATCCATTCCCAAGTCACCTTCTGCCTGCATGTCCCTCCTCTCCCCTGACCTCACCCTGATTGGTCCACTGACAGGCATGGGCTCCAGCTGAAGTCCTGTTTTCACTCCAAGAGGATGTAAGTGTTGGTGTTCCACTGGGAACAAAGTTGTGGTTAAAGAGACTTCCTTGGAGCTGCTTTGCATGTCAAACACTCTGATTTATCTTCAATCCTATGTTACAAATGAATAAAAACATCATGTTGACAAATTGAAACCCATGGCTTGTGTGTTTCTATCATTGGTCATTACTTCCACTATGGTCACTGCTGTTCTCATTCTCATCCTATTCCACACTTGAGGAGGTTGATGGATCTGTTTTTGGGGGGTGCTAACACCCCACCCCCAGGATAGGCTGGCAGTCAGCCTGGCCTCACATCTCCTCTGTGGCCTGTCTTTTCTATCCTCAGGACACTCTCTTCCTCACATCTTACCAGCCATTGATGTGATGGAGACAGGACAGTCCCCAAGGCCAGGCCAACAGAGGCCTCACAGTGTGGGACAGTCTGGGGCTCTAGACTGTCCCTTCTCTTGTCCCAGGCCTGTGCCACCTCCCTCCTTCTCCGACCACAGGCAGAGCTGAATCCCTGTCTTAGTCAAGTGGCTGGGGCCTGGGAACCAGACATTGCCACTCATCATCCACATTTGAGGACCGTGGTACAACCAGCCTCTTGCCACAGGAAACTCACACACTGGCCTAAGGAAGGGAGTTCACCTTCTGTATCCGCGTCCCAGCCCTTAACCTATCTGTTCCAATCTGCATAATACATAAGGGATTGTCAAGAAAAAGAAAAACAGTGGCTGTTTCCCAGACTGAGGGCCTTGGGAAATCATACTCTGAGGCCTCCCTTGTTATTTTGAGACCTCCAACCACATTCTTTCAAAATTCTTAAAAGGCAGTATTAATAGAGATGAGTTATTTCAAGTCATTTGAAAACACAGTAATCTCCTGGTGTGATACGCCCTCAGCGTACAAAAACACAAAAACAGAAATCTTAAGCTGTTTTCAGTAATCGTTTTATTGGTGGCAGCTTGGTATTATCACTCAGACAGTTTGAGTGTCCCAGGGGAGAGCAAATTAGGTTGGTACCAGAAATGTGGTTGTGGGTATGGGGTTGATGAAACTGACTAAAAACTCTACAGTGCTGAATTTGAATTAAAGATGTCACTATGAAATTACAATGTAAGCTATCTTTTGAAAAAAATTAGTTTCCTATTTCACTGAAAGACCTAGAAAAATGGCCAACCTGGTAGCTGTGAGCACTCCTTGTGCCAAGCCTATTGTTGTTAAATATCATCTCTTGTACATAAGTGGAACCTCAGTTCTCTGCAGAAATGGGATTGGAAATGAACCGAGATGAATCTGGACATCTCATTATCCCAGAAAGCAAGGAGATGACAAAGACTCCTCAGGTCATGAAAAGAAGCAGGGTGTCAAATTCAAAGAGATCTCCAGTAGATAAATTTGGGTAATGTGAACACCAAATGTTTAAATGGACTGATACAGAGGCACCTGGGTGGCTCAAGCATACAATTCTTGGTTTCAGCTCAGGTCATGATCTCAGGGTCATGAGATGGAGCCCTGCATTGGGCTTTGTACTGGGCAAGGAGTCTACTTCAGATTCTCCCTCTCCCTCCTCCTCCTCCTCCTGCTCTCTTCCTCTCTCTCTCTCTCCTTCTCTCTCTCTCTCTCTCCTTCTCTCTCTCAAATAAATAAATAAACATTTAAAAACAAAAAACAAAAAAACAAAAGGACTGATACGCGTCAAGTATCCTTAAATCAATGGGATGCCTGGGTGGCTCAGCGGTTGAGCTTGAGCCTCTGCCTTTGGCTCAGGGCGTGATCCTGGAGTCCCGGGATCGAGTCTCACAATGGGCTCCCCTACATGGAGCCTGCTTCTCCCTCTGCCTGTGTCTCTGCCTCTCCTCTCTCCATGTCTCTCATTAATAAATAAATAAAATATTTTTTAAAAAGTATGCTTAAATCTATGAGCACATAATAATGCACAAATAATAATACAAATAATATGCAAAATGCATAGTGTCATAACTATAAGGTGTTTCATGTAACCAGGGTACATGGTACCATGAGGTAACCACACAAGAAAAACCTTACAGTAGATATACACAAAATAAAGAGACAGATTAATTACTTTAAACATAAATGGATTAAATTCTTCAAAAGACACAGACTTACTAGATTTAAAGAAAAAACATAAAAGACCCAACTCTATGCTGCCTACAAGGGATTCACTTCAGCTTCCAGATCACACATAGGCTGAAAGTAAATGGATGGAAAAAGATATTTCCAGCAAATGGAAAGCAAGAGAGTCGGGGAAGCTGTACTCCCATCGGAGAAAAGAGACTCAAGTCAAAATGGTAACAAGACACAAGGAAGGTCATTATTAATGACAAAGAGGAGGGATGCCTGGGTGGCTCAGCGGTTGAGCATCTGCCTTTGGCTCAGGGCATGATCTTGGAGTCCCGGGATTGAGTCCCACATCAGGGGACTCTCTCTCTCTCTCTCTTTCTCTCTCGGTATCTCTCATGAATAAATAAATTAATTATAATAATAATAATAATAATAATAATAATAATAAATGACAAAGAGGATGACAAGGAAGCTATAACCCACCCAGCATCACAGCACCTAAATGTATGGAGCAAATAGTAACAGATCAGAAAGTAGTGACAGACACAAGAGTAGCAGGGAACCTCAGTGCCCCCTTTCATCAATGGACAGATCACTCGCACAGAACATCACTGAGCTTGAACTGTTTTACAGCAAATGGACCTAACAGACACCTACAGAACAGCAAACACATGCTTCTCAAGTGACATGGGACATTCTTCAGGATAGATCACATGTTAGGTTACAAAACAGATCTTGAACACAGGAGGATTGAAATTGTATGGAGCATTTTCTCTGACAGCCAAAGGCAGGAAAGTAGAGAACAGTCATGGGAAGAAAATGGAAACATTCACATGTACATGGAAAGTGAGCAACACACTCCTGAACAACCACTGAGTCAAAAAGGAAATCAAAAGAAGCACCAAAAAATATCTTGAGGGGCACCTGGGTCGTTGAGCATCTGCCTTCAGCTCAGAGAGTGATCCTGGGGTCCTGGGATCAAGTCCTACATCGGGCTCCCTGCAGGGAGCCTGCTTCTCTCTCTGCCTGTGTCTCTGCCTCTCTCTCTCTGTGTCTCTCATGAATAAATAAATAGAATCTTTAAAAAATATATCTCGAGACAAAAGAAAATGGAAGCACATCATACCAAAATATATGGGATGCAGCATAAGAGGTTACTTGCCATGGCTTGAATGTTTCCATCCTCTCAAAATTCATATTAAAATCTTAATTCCCAAAGATGATGGTTTTAATAGGTCGGACCTCTGGGAGGGGCCCAGGTCATCAGAGTGGAGCCCTCCTGAATGGGATTGGTGTTCTTCCAAGAGACATCACCGAGCTCCCCAGCGCCTTCTCCCACAGGGAGAACACAGGTGGAAGCATCATCTATGAGCCAGGAGAGGCGCCCTCACCATCCACCACACCCAATCTGCTAGCACCATGATCTTGGACTCTGTCCCACCACTATAACAAATAAGCTCTGTTGTTTAAGAGCCACCCAGGCTGTGATATTTTGCGACAGCAGCCCAACAGACTAAGGCAGAAGTTTACATGACAAATACCTAGATTAAGAAAAAAGAAAGATGTCAAATAAACAACTAATGTTACATCTCAAGGAACTAGGGAACAAAAGAGCAAACCAAGCCCAAGGTTAGTAGAATGAAGGAAATAATAAAGTTCAGGGTGGAAATAAATGAAAGAGACTATAGAAAAACAACTAAAAAGATCTGTGAAACTGAGTTAGGCTTTGGAAAAGATTAAAAAAAAAAAAGTTGACAAAACTTTAACTAGATTAATTTAGACTCAAATAAAACCTGAAATGAAAGAGGGGACATTATATCAGATCCCACAAAAACACAACTTATCCTAAGAGATTACCGTGAGCAATTACACACCAACAGATCAGAGCCCTCCAGCGTGTGTTTTTTCAACACCACCAAAAACCCTCCAGTTCTCTGCAGTCACAGACTGAGTGTCCCACAAAGTTCACTTAAACCTGTTCTGACATGATCCACCTGGCGCTAGCATCAGCTCTCACAGGTGAAGGGCACAGTCCCATGGGAACGCCCCCCCCCCCAACAACTTCTGATGCCAATTGCAAGCCCAGAGTCACCTGTGCTTCTAACCAACCAGTGAGAGATCTAAGGTTCCAACAACCTTCCTTGGGTTTGACTGATTTGCTGGAGTTGCTCACAGAACTCAAAGAAACATGTCACGTATACTAGATTAAGGGTGGATTATAAGAGGATAAACTCAGGTACAGGCAGATGGAAGAGATGTAGGAAGCAAGGTTCGGGGAAAGGGCACAGAGTTTCCATGCTGCCGAGCATACCACCCTCTCCCAAACCTCCCCATGTTCACTAACCTGGAATCTCCTCAAGTCTTGATGTTTAAGAGTTTTTATAGAACCTAATCTGTAGGGCACCCTCTCCCCTTTCCAGAGGCAGGTGGGTGGGGCTGAAAGTTCCAAGGTCTTTCTGGAGACTAGCCCCACCTGGGGCTATCTAGGGGCCCACCCTGAGTCACCTCATCAGCATTCACTCAGGTGTGCTCAAAAGAGACTCCTAATAAGTGACAAAAGACATTCTTACCTCTCAGGAAGTCCTAAGGTTTTTAGGAGCTTCTTACCAGAAACCGGAGACAAAGACCATATATATATTTTTTTATCATACCACAACAACCTAGAAGAAAGGAATGAATTCCTAGAAACATACAACCGACCAAGACTGAATCATTAAGAAATAGAAAATCTGGGGGAGCCTGGGTGGCCCAGTCGGTTTTAAGCATCTGACTCTTGATTTTGGCTCAGGTCATGGTCGCAAGGTTGTGAGATCAAGCCCCCATGTCAGGCTCTGCAGTAGGTGGGGAGTCAGCTTGAGATTCTCTCTCTCTCTGCCCTTCCCACCATCCCTGCTCATGTGTACTCTCCTTCGAAGGAAGGAAGGAAGGAAGGAAGGAAGGAAGGAAGGAAGGAAGGAAGGAAGGAAGGGAGGGAGGGAGGGAGGGAGGGAGGGAGGGAGGGAGAAAGAAAGAAAGAAAGAAAGAAAGAAAGAAAGAAAGAAAGAAAGAAAGAATATGAACAGACCAATAACCAGTCAGGAGACTGAATTAAAATCTCCCAGCAAAGGAAAATCCAAGACAGATTGCTTTCACAGAAAACAAAAGCAAAATAAACAGTGGGGCCACATCAAACTAAATAGTTTCTGCACAGGGGAAAAAAAAAAAAAAAAACGAAAACCAAAACAAAAAACAATCAACAGAGTGAACACGCAACCTACAGGATGGGAGAGAATATTTGTAAACCATATTATCTGATAAGGGGTTAATATCCAAAACATATAAGGAACTCATATAACTCAATTGCCAAAAAACAAATAACTCTATTAAAAAATAGGCAAAGGGCCCAAATAGATAGACATTTTTCCAAAGAAAACATACAAATGGCCAATGAGTACATGAAAAAGTGCTCAACCTCACTCATCAGGGAACTGCAAACCAAAACCACAATGAGATACCACCTCACACCTGTCAGAATGGCTGGTACCAAAAAGGCAAGAAACAACAGGCACTGGTGAGGATGCGGAGAAAGGGGAACCTTGCGCACGGTTAGTGGGAATGCAAGCTGGTGCAGCCACTCTGGAAAACAGTATGGAGGGTCCTCAAAAAGTTAAAAATAGAGCTACCCTATGATCTAGTAATTGCACTTCTGGGTATTTACCCAAAGGAAATGAAGTCACTAGCTTGAAGGGATGCGTGCACCCCCATGGTGACTACAGCGTTCTTCACAATGGTCGAGATATGGAAGCAACCTCAGTGTCTGTCAACAGATGAATGGATAAAGAAGGTATAGTTTACATATACAATGAACCATTACACAATATTTAAAAAGAAGGAAATCCTGCCATTTGTGACAACATGGATGAAGCTGGAGGACATTATGCTCAGTGAAATGAGCCAGACCCAGAAGGACAAATACTGCATAATCTCACTTATAGATGGGATCTAACAGCATGGAACTCACAGTAATAAATTACAGAATGGTGGCGGCCACGGGGTGGGCTGGGGGAAGGGGAGGAGACGTCGGTCAAGGGGTACCAACTTCCCATTGTAGGGCGAACTGTTCCCAGGATGTAAGGCACACCACGGGGACTATAGTTGACGATAGTGTGGTGTACGCTTGAAAGTGGCAAAAGGAGCAGATCTTAAATGTTCTCACTACAGAAAAGTGGGGGGACGGGTCAGTGTGCGAGGTGCTGGATTGTTACCTAGATGGTGGTAATCACAGTGTGTACAGGCATCAAAACATCACATGGTGCAGACTAAGTTTATGCATTCCTCATTTATCAACCACCCCTCAGTGAAGCTGGGAAAAATATGCAAGGCCTTCAGTTGCCCTTGGAGGATGTTGGGAATCAATTCGTTATTCTGAACAAGAGGAGATAAGGAAAAGAATCGTGCTTTTTCCTGTTTTCAATACACAAACTCCACCGTATGGCAAGCAGATGGCGAGAGGACGTACGTACCCCAGCCCATCAGTGAGGAACCGCAGGATTAGAAACCCACCGCTTTGCAACCCCAGCAAAAGGACGGGTGTAGGTGATGATGGTGAATCATTACCTATTAAATTTACTGAACACAACCCAGTCGGGCGTAGTGGAAACTTCTAACTTCAAATGCATAAGTGAGTTGAGAAGACAGGCTTAAGATCATTAGCTAAAACCATCTAAAGTGCTGACAGGGCTGCCACACGGAACACTGAATCCAGGCTATTTACAGGCCCCCTTGTTCCTCCTTTCCTGGGGACAGGGTCAGATGGCAGGTGGCAAGTGGCCCCCGAGGTCCCCCGGCAGCTGGACGTGACCATGTGATTTGCATGAGCCCGTGAGCAGAGACCTCAGTGCAGTTTCCCACGTACGCTTTTCCTTCCTCCAGACCACTAGCATTCCCAGCGCAGCGGCTGCTCCAGCCTGAGTCCCAAGGGAGGAAGTGCAGTGAGCCGGGAGCTGGCCTGCGGTGGCGTGTAGCACGAGCCCGAAATAAGCACTGAACCGTGGGGGCAGCTAGCTCAGCAGCATAATTGGTTGACCCATCCTGCTTGACCCAGAAAGGTAATATAACGAAAGCAGAGAGTGGTGGCCTTGGTTCAGTGGCCAGGGCGGGAGTGGAAAGGAAATTGTTTTCAGAGGCTGGAAAGATGGCTATTATGGGTTTGGTATCACAGTCCCAGATCATGTATCTCTGGGGGGGAAACTCAGGAAACTCAGGGCTGCCTCTACGTAGTGCACTGTGGCCACATTTTGCAGAGCATTATGAGAAAGAGGTGAACTCAAACAACAGGCCTCTGTGCAGGCCAGAAGGACAGGGGTGGGATCAGCCCAGAAATGTGAGGAACTACAGAATTCTCGACCCCAACTGCTCACTGATAATCCTTAGAAGGTCCTGAGCAGCCACGAATGGTTAAAATTCAGATTAAAACATATCTGGCCTTGATGGTGTCCCTTGGTGAGTCCACAGGCTGGGAACCTACAGTTTCCCCCAAATAGGAAGCTACAATGGGGATCCTCTGACTCCCAAAGGCACCATTTCCAAAGAGCAGAACTGAGTGACTGGTGCACAGAAAGCGCCCTACATGGTCAGTGGTGGTGGTGAAGGTGGTACCAATCAGAGCCCACATGGGCCTCCAAAGCAGAACCAATGGCAGTTGGTGGCAGCTGCCCTGGCTCCATCCCTGCATCACCCCCTGCTTTCAGGAGTGGCTCCTCTACCACTCGGAAATTTCCTCAACAACCAAGACCCTTGTTCAGCATCCAGCCCACTTCCTAGCCCAGACCCCAGGTCCAGTCGAGGCTGGTCCTCATTACCCCAGCACCCCAGACCCTGCATCCCCAGGAACCAGGAAGGGCCATCATGTCCTGAAAACAGTCACAGATGAGGGACCCCTGGTGGCTCAGTCAGTGAAGCATCTGCCTTCAGCTCAGGTCATGATCCTAGGTCCTAGGATCAAGTCCCACATCAGGCTCCCTGCTCACTGGGGAGTCTGCTTCTCCCTCTGCCTGTGTCTCTGCTTCTCTCTCTCTCTCTCTCTCTCTCTGTGTGACTATCATAAATAAATAAATAAAAAATATTAAAAAAAAAAAGAAATAGTGTAAACACATAAAAGGAAGTAATCATGTCTTGAGTATAAACACCTTGGGCAGGTATATAGAGGGGGGCCCCAGCCCAGGAGGCTCCACACCTGAACCCCTCCCCTTGCACCTGCTCCTCTGACCTGCTCCACCCTCCACCCACCAGAACCATGACCTGCTGTGGCTGCTCTGGGGGCTGTGGCTCCAGCTGCTGTGTGCCTGTCTGCTGCTGCAAGCCCGTGTGCTGCTGTGTGCCGGCCTGTCCCTGCTCTAGCTGTGGGTCCTGTGGGGGCTCTAAGGGAGGCTGTGGGTCCTGTGGGGGCTCCAAGGGGGGCTGTGGCTCCTGCGGGGGCTCCAAGGGGGGCTGTGGCTCCTGCGGGGGCTCCAAGGGGGGCTGTGGGTCCTGCGGAGGCTCTAAGGGAGGCTGTGGCTCCTGTGGCTGCTCCCAGTCCAGCTGCTGCAAACCCTGCTGCTCCCAGTCCTGCTGCTGCAAACCCTGCTGCTCCCAGTCCAGCTGCTGCAAACCCTGCTGCTGCCAGTCCAGCTGCTGCAAACCCTGCTGCTCCCAGTCCTGCTGCTGTGTCCCCGTTTGCTGCCAGTGCAAGGTGTGAGATGCTGGCCACAGACCTCAGGTGGCCCTTGTACCCCTGTCTCTCCCCTAGGCAGTGACAAGTGCTGCATCCTAGACCCAGAAAGCAGAGCTCTGGCTCCTGCAGATCTGAGCTCTCCTGGAATGGCCAGTGTGTCCTGAGCTCCTGGTGTACAACCCTGGGTCTATTGTCCTCTGGACAGCTGCAGCCTCGTGGCCAGACCTCAGGACTCAACTCATGAACAACCCCAGGGCCCTGTCCCCTCCGCCACCATTCCTGAGCTCACCAAGCCACTTGGTGCCCCCAGAGAGCTCACAGGGAGGATCCTGAGCTGGATGCCCTCTGACCTGGACCCTTGCCGACCCTCTCCTCACCCCTGCCCACTCCTAGCTTCACCACGTCCCTCCTTCCCCAACCCACCCAGGCTGTCTGAACTGGGATGGCCACTAATCTCTAGCTGGAGGACACTGAGGCATCAGTGCCCTGGGGTCCTCCCTGAGGGAACGGGGTCTCCAAGCCCTTCCCTTCCTTCTCTGTCAATGGTTCAGGTTCTTTGCTCAGTTGCTGGGATTCCCTCTTTGACAAGTGTTCAGTCTGGATCTCTAAATAAATACAATCTGTACCTCCCAGAAGTTTACTCTGTGAGTCTTTGTTTCAGCTTCTACATGATTAAAAACATGTACAACTTTTACATAATTCCACTCCCGTACTTTTGGGACCAACATCCCTAGCTCCACCGTGTTCCCTACTGTATGAGTTTGCTCAGGTGGCCTTAACAAAGCACCACAAACCCTGGCTTGAACCACAGATGCTCACTGTCCCCTGGTCCTGGAGGCCGAAGCCCGAGGTCCAGGTGTGGGGAGGCAGGGTCTCCCTGAAGCTTCTCGGCTTGTGTGTGGACAGCCATGCTCTCCCTGGGTCCTCACAGTGTCGTCTCTCTGTGTCCTGATGTCCACTCGCTATAAGGACACCAGTCCTGTTGGGTCAGGGGCTCCCTGACCCAGAGCCGCGGCTGCCACAGCCTTATTTCCACAAAAGGCCCCCGTCTGAGGCCCCAGGCTCTGGACTTTGATGTGCAAGAACAGTCCTCCCAGGAGCTCAGGCGTTGGAGGCTCATCGGGCAAGGCAGGCCAATGCTGGGGCGCAGGCTGCACAATTGGAGCCCCCGGGCCCGGCCCCGGGCCTGCTCTGAGGGCAGCAGACCCAACAGCACCATGGCCGGAGCCGTCAACTCCACGACATGCACATTTCCAAATGTTCTTCTGAGTTCCACTTGTAAGCAGCCTGCTGGGTAAGACAGGCCGACCAGACGCCAACCACAGCCCTCCAAGAAACACCTGCTAGATCACAGAATGATTTTTGGAAGGTCACCGGGCGGCTCCTCAGTGCCCAGGCCTGAGGGACTTTCGGATCCACAGGGGAAGGTGAACGAGTGCCGCTGGTCCCCCATAGGCCTGGCCAAGGGAAGCCGCAGGGACCAGTGCTGGCCAGGGGTGTGGCAGGAGAGCAGCCTCGAGGCTGGCCCTGCCAAGCGTCCCCTGAAAACTGGAGGCACATGGGACGTCTTGTCAAGGCAGCCCAGGCTGGGACGCGCCAGGTGAGCAAGGATGCGAGCAAACAACCCAGAAGAAAAGTCACCTGCAAGCAGATGTCAACGGACCCCACAGATGAAGTTCCCGGGAGCCCAAATCACAAATCACAAACTGCACACACAGGCCTGGTGGGAGAGGCAGCAGCCACCGGCCAGAGAGCCCACCCAGCAAAGGCCCCGGTCTCTGCAACCAGCACACATGGCACAGAAGAGGTGCTGCGGAAATCTCTAAAGAAATACCAGAGCCTCTGGAAGGGGAGCAGAGGAGAGCCCACAAACACGGCCACGCACCCGGGACAGCGAACGCGGAAATTCTACAAACAAGAACTACACTAACTGAATTTCACAACTTGCCGGGTCTGGCTCGGCCAGATTAAAAGAGAGTGGGTGCCGGGGTGTGTAAACACCGATAGGTTATCTCTCCTTCCACACGGGAACACAGACACATAGGGACCCGCAGGCCGCTGGGCTGCCGGAGGGGGCAGAGGGAGCGAGGGGCGGGGGTGGGGGTCAACGTTCGAAGAGATAATGTGGGGGAATTTTTGAGTGTTTATGAGAAATGCTAACAGTGAGATTTCTGGGTTGAAAACAGGATCTGTAGAAACACACACACACGGCACAGTAAAGCCGAGGAGAATCCGTCCTTCTGAGCAGCCCCGACGCGGCATCTGCTTTGTCCTGGCACCGGCTGGGAGCAGTGACGCAGATGGGAGGAAAACACACAACAATCTCAGTCTGGGCAGCTGACCCTCTATGGGGAGGGACGGATGAAAGCAAGCGAGACCACTGAGTGACCCTCTATGGGGAGGGACAGACAAAAGCAAGTGGGACCACTGAGTGACCCTCTATGGGGAGGGACAGTCGAAACCAAGTGGGACCACTGAGTGACCCTTTATGGGGAGGGACAGTCGAAACCAAGTGGGACCACTGAGTGACCCTCTATGGGGAGGGACAGTCAAAACCAAGTGGGACCACTGAGTGACCCTCTATGGGGAGGGATGGATAAAAGCAAGTGGGACCACTGAGTGACCCTCTATGTGGAGGGACAGACAAAAGCAAGTGGGACCGCTGAGTGACTCTCTATGGGGAGGGATGGATGAGAGCAAGTGGGACCACTGAGTGACCCTCTCTGTGGAGGGATGGACGAAAAGCAAGCGGGACCACTGAGTGACAGAGAGTGTTCCAAGGAGGACAATAAAACAGGGAAGTGGAAGGGACTTCCCAGAGGGAAGGTGGCCTGTGTTAAAGGGTGGACCTCCTGGGGAAGGTGTCCATCTGTCAACCAGGACGCAGCAAAGCAGTGAGCCGTCCTGTCCCCCGGGCAGTGCTTTCTCGCCCAGCCAGTGCAAAGGCCCTGAGGCGGGAGGCTGCTGAGAGTGTTGGGGGGATTCAGTGAGTGCATGCCTAAGGGGGGAACGGTCAGCACATCTCTCTCAGTCTGGTCGGATTCAAAATGGCCAGGAAGGCCGGCAAATTTGAAGCACACAACTAAAAGGTTAAAGACTCTGGGTGTGGACAGACTCTGCACCCCGTGGTTGAAGAACGGGCATCCGTAAGCCCGGACAGCTGTCCACTTACTCACGATGAGCCTAATCTCAGCACAGCCGCAGGGAATGTTCTCCATCCCCTGCAGGACTTTTGAAGACCAACATCAAAAAGATAGCTGGAAAAGCCCCACGTTTCTGGAAATTTAAAGGCATATCTCCCCATAATGCATAGATTAAAGAAGTAATTCCAGCAATTAGACAACATTTAGAAAAGATTCTGTATCAAAACCAGGGAGACAGGCCCCAAAGTAGCAGAGACTTGAAGAGAATTTATAGCCGTACATGTTTACATGAGAACCCAGGCAAGGGGCCTTCTCACAGGATGTAGAAAGTGCAAGAGGAGGTCACCCGGAAAGCAGCGGTGGGAACAAGCGTCCCCTCCTGGCCCCGCCGAGACCCTGCCGTCACCCCCACCCCAGCCGACGTCCCACCTGACCCCTGTGCCCCCTCCCCAGCCACCCACCCTTCGTCACAGGAAGGCCGCATGCAGAGGCCAGCTCAGAGGCCCGGGAGGTCGCCAGGCTCCGGGACACCCACGGAGCAGCTGACCCGGCCTCTCCTATAGCCGACCGTGCCCATGGCGCTGGCCTGATTCTCTGAGGGTCCCAACTGGGTGCCAGGGCTCCAGAGATGAGTATACCATCCACCCACATCCCCGTCTTCACTCTGTAGCTGCAGAGAGGTGGGGTTCCTGCTCCCGTGGTTCTGGCTGCTGGCCCCGGCCCTGCTTCTCCTGGGCCAACTGCCTGCGTCCGGATGCTGCTGCTTGGCACCTGGGAACCTGCGTGGGTGTGCCAGCCTGCTCCCCCTGTGATAGGGAGGGCCCCAGCCCCAGAAACAGTGGGCGAATAACTCGGGCCAGATTAGCCGATCCACCCACCCCTGGGACTCTGGTGAGACCTCCCTGGAGAGGTACCCGGAAAGTCAGGTTCTATACCAATGCAGGATCTAGAGACCCTCAGAGCTGGTGCTGGTGTGGCTTTCTGGGAATTAGCCAGGAAGGAAATTTACCCCAAGAGGAGGGATGTTCAAAGTACAGTGTCTCCCAAATTCATAAGTCAGAGTCCTACACCCTGGACCTCAGAATGGGACCACGGCTGGAGATCAGGCCTTTACAGAGGTGCTAGAGGTGACATGGGGTCACCAAGGTGACCCTGATCCAGTGTGACCAGGGTCCTCACAACAAGAGGGGATCAGGACACAGACACTCACTGAGGGATGACCCAGTGAGGACCCAGGGAGAGCATAGCCGTCCACACACACACAGATTGGCCTCAGGAGGACCCGTCCTGCCTGAGCCTGGACCTCAGGGGTGGGGGGAGGGAGATCCAGATAGAGGACAGACAGAGCCAGAGTCAGAGAGACAGACAGAGACAAAGAGACAGAGGCAGAGAGACAGAGACAGAGAGAGATCCTCTGCATGGGGCCCAGGGCTGAGGGAGAGGGAGGCCAAGTCTTGCTTTCCCTCTAAACCCCCCACATTATTTGACCTTTCAAATACAAACTCGCAAGATTTTTCCCCTTTATTTACCTCATAACTGGGAGTTGGGACCTTCCGAGCACCTTCACCGCAGCCCCCAGCCCTGGCGAGCAGCAGCTTCTCTCGGTGTCGGCGGGTTTACTTCCCAGCCCCGTGGAAGGTGGTCATGCGGGTTCGTCTCCATCTGGCCTGTTCCGCTCAGCCTCATGCCCTCAAGGACCGTCCACGTTGCTGCAAGTGGCAAGATTTCAATTACATTGAATGTGATAAAACGCTGGAGACAAACATCCAAACAGACATGTAGGCCACGGGCGACACGGGGACTGTCAGCCCCTCTCTGTCGCCGTCCACAGTCACCAAGGCAGCCGCCCGCTGCCCCGGGCATCAGGGGTGCAGGAAGGCAGGTCCACCACACCAGCAAGAAGTCCAGGAAGCCCAACTACAATCCTGGCCCCAAACAGCTTCGTCTGTAACTGTCAGCCGCCCTCACTGTTGTCCTGCGCTCTGGCCAGTCACACGGGGCACCCCGTCGCCAGGCAGCAGCCTCTGCCCCCTCAGGGCACAGCCGAGCCTCCTGTCCCCCAGAGTGAGTCGACCCCCTGGTCCCAGCCAGCTGCTGCCACGGGGCGACCTGTTGGGATGAGGAGCACACTGACCACCACGTACCTGCCCAACCCGAGACCACCCTCTGCAAGGGGCTCCCCACCGAGGCTTGTCTTCACGGCGGCTCCGGCCCTGCGGCCCCTCTCGGACCAAAAGCTCGCCCCAAGACCTGCCCTGTGCAGACCCAGCAACACCATAGGCCCCAGGCCCCTGATGCTTTCACACGTGGGTGCAATTCACGTTCATCCTGGTTGCCACCTTCCCACACCCCTGCCCAGCCCACCGCCCTGTGGTCCCCATGACCCTAACCTCACGTCACTTCATCCGACCGGACCTCATCCAGCCCTGCGCTGGCTGGGATGCATCTGCAAGCTTCTCCGAGGGCAGGCCAGCTCGAAAACCAAAGCTGAATGGTTTGACACTCAACTGTTTTTCCCACAACAACATCTTGAGCTCCCAGTTCTGAGCAAAGAGGGAAACGCTCTGGCTCCACACGGTTGACAGCGTCCGAGGGAGACCAGCCCAGCCCAGCAGCTGATGGCAAGAAAATCGTCACAGTCCCGGGACAATCAGCGGGGTGGGTTTCACAAGGGTCCTCACGACATCACTGGCCCGGGGGCCAGCCTTCCCCTGAGGATGCACAGACACAGGGGCAGCCCCCCAACCCCGCCCCCCACTTGCCAGCTATGTATCCCCGGCTCTGTGCCTCATCTGTAAAGTGGGGTGCATGACGGCTGTGGGGATGAGCCTGCAGTGACCACCTGTGGCATTGCAGGTGGTCTCAGGAAGGCTGAGCACGAGATCTCAACAAAGTGCTGCAAATCTCCCTAAACCTCCTTAAAGGTAGCCTGTGGCCTCATGGACGGTGCTAGAACGCCACCTCCAGGCAAAGCAGAGCTGTAGCAGCACTTCCGAACTAGCCCATTGGTGTGGGAGCCCCTCCTCCAAACAGTCTCCTGGGGAGGAAGCAAAACAGGCTCTTCCCAGGCCCAGAGCCGGTGCCTCCCGAGGGGGTGGGGGCGGCAGGCAGGTGGGGTGGAGGTTGAGGGACTGCGCTATGCCCCTGAATGAAGGGATCCTGCCAGCACACTGATTGATGCTTCGGAGCAATTAAGTGCAAATTCATGTCTCTGCAAACTCCACGACCTGAGGGGGGGCCGGGGGGCGTTGGAGCGGGAGCAGGACAGAGCAGCAGAGGAGGGAATGCTCAGGCTTCCCAGCCAGACCCCTCCTGCCCTTGCAGCTCGAGCTACAAACCCTTTAGAAGCATGTCTGCCTGGAGCCCGTCCCCCAGAAGCCAAGATGGGGAGCAGGTCCGGGCCTGGCACACACCCAGCTCAGCTGAGCACAGCTGAGTTATGGAAAGAGGGTCCCACTCTCTGCAGCAATCAAGCACTCCTGCCCCCCAGGCTCTGTCTCACTCTCCTTCCCCCGAGATGTTCCCTGATGGCCTGGGGTCCGGTCAGGGGGTCAGGGCAACCATGGGAGAGGACCTGGCAGGAACCATGCAGGCCTCCAGCTGAGTCTCAACACCCCTGGCCCGTCTCCCCCGTGAGGTGTGGACCAGGCACCAGCCAGTCAGGGCAAGACGCAGTGCTCCGAAGTCAAAGTGCAAAAGCACCCAGAAAAACAATGGATGTTTTTAAATTTTAAGAAAACAAACAAAATTTCCCCGGGGGAGTGGCACAAACAGGAAGCAGAAGTGACCATGTGCCCACCATCTGACCCGACTTTCCCCAGCCCTCAGGGTGTCTGCCCCGCGGGCATCTCTCCTTCACGGTCCCCTTGCTATTTGTGATCTGCTGCCGTCCATCTGGACTCTGTGTCCCCCAGTCCTTCTGCTCTGTATGGTTCTTCTCATTCTCCTCTTTCTGGTGGACACAGAGCAGCTTCCAGAGAACTGCCTCTTCCGTGTGCCCAACCCCTTCTCCGGGCATCTGCTTATTCCCAATAGGCATGATGTTCAGGGACCTCTTGCAAAATGGATCTGGACCCGTGTCGGTGTTTCTCCCGGTCTTCAAGGAGGCTTGGGGGCCCTGAGAAGCAGCCATCCTGGCGGGACAGGGTCTGCTCTGCACGGCCAAGGTCAGGGTCCACCCACCCTATCCTCCTGACACAACCACCCGAGAGAAAGGGGGGCAGATGGAATATATGGGCAAAAAGCTCCATCCCAGTAAACCCTGTATCATCTTATGGTCCAGACCACCCTGCTGAGGGATACCAGACCCATGTCAGAGTGACCTGGAAGGGGAGTGGGCCATAGTACCCAGCATCTGTTTGGTCAAACCTTGGTCTAGACATTGCTGTGAAGGTATTTTGTAAATGTGATCAACATTTAAATCACTTGACTTCAAGTAAAACTGATCACCTTCATAATGTGGGTGGGCCTCATCCAATCAGGCGAAGGCTCTAAGAGTATAAGGACTGAGGTTTCCTGAGAAGGAAGGAATCCGCTTAAGACAGTAACTTGGAGATCTTGCCTTGCCGGCCCTATACATTCTGGACTCACCAGGGCCCACAAGCATGTGAGTTAAGTCCTTCACACAAACCTCTTTACACACACTCATCTGATCAGTTGTGTTTCTCGGGGTACAGGTGGAGCCCTCTGGGCAGAGGTGGGCAGTGGCCTTGCTGGTCTCTCCTGGATTATAGGCGATGGTGGCGCACCACAGCACAGCAGGGGTTGGTGAAGCTGGAAGCTGGAACCTGGAAGCTGGCCAAGACCCAAAGGATTACTGACCACATCTGAGACCCTTCACGACCCTCCAGAAATAGTCGTGGAGGGGGCACTGCTGTATTGGTCTGGAGTTTATTTTGAATAAAGGAAGTTTTCAAGACAGAAAACTTGTGTTTCACTATTATTGGGACATCATTTCTACCAAGGGACCTGAGCACTGTGACCCCAAGAAGTGAAGACTGGGGGATGCCTGGGTGGCTCAGCAATTGAGCATCTGCCTTCGGCTTAGGGCATGATCCTGGGATCTGGGATCGAGTCCCACATCGGGCTCCCCACAGGGAGCCTGCTTCTTCTCTGCCTGTGTCTCTGCCTCTCTCTCTCTCTCTCTCTGTGTGTGTGTTTGTGTGTCTCATGAATAAATAAATAAATCTTTAAAAAAAAGTGAAGACTGGTCCCCAATCACATGGTGCCCATAGCATCACCCCCTGACCACTATCAAGGGTCCCGAACCCTTTTGTGTATGTGGGTCCACGTGTAATAGGATAGCGGAAATGGGCACTGGCCAAGTTTTAGAATATTTGTTTACAAGTTCGTTTAAGAAAACATCAATAAGGTGGTCAAAAGCGCAGGTTTCCATTTACAAGACCCACAAGTCCTGGGGATGTGACCCACAGCACGGTGGCAATCACTCACGATGCCGTGCTGTGTGTTGGAAAGTTGCAGAGAGTAGATCTGAACCGTTCTCAGTTCTCATCGCAATGAAGAAAATGTGCAAGAAGTAAATTCACTGTGGTGATTATTTCACAAGGTATCCACATATCAGATCACCCTGCCACACTTTGAAACTTATAAATGTTATAAGTCAGTTATAGCTCAATGTAAAGTGGCAGAAATAAAACTAAATTTTACAAGCAGGGATAATAAAAGCTTAACACTGAAAAAATAAAAAGTAAATGATAAAATAAAAAATAAATAAAATAACATAACGTGTCATGGGCTTACACATGATGCTTTTTTTTTTTTTTAAGTCACTGCCTCCTCCTCCTCTCCACTCAAACCCTGGTAAAAAGGGCATAATAGGGGACAGCTGGTTTCTCATCAGCTTCTGTCATCGTCACTATGTGCCAATACCACCCATCATGTAGCTTCCAGAAAGTTCCACCATTCACTCATGAAGGACACAGAGAAAGGGAAACCAGTGTCTTGTTGTAATTGTGAAGATAGTGTTGGCTTTCTGGACACCCTGGTGGGGTGCTGGAGACCCCAGTTTGAGAAACACCAGGACAGTGGTGAGGATAGTGGGTTCTGGAGTCAGAGGCCTGGAGTCGAGCATCAGGCCCACCACGTGGACAGTGTGTGACCTTGGGGAATGGCATCATGGCCTCCCACTACAGGGTTATTGGGTCAAGGAGAAGCTGACTGAGACCCCAAAGCCATGACCAGTCCACTCACTTCGAATCACAGAATAACCAGGAAAAGCAGCACCGTGACTGTCTGAGCGAACAAAACTACACTGTAAGCTGGTTATAACCCATTGGCTAGAGGGAGGTTTAAAATAACATCCCTGACATATTTTAGAGCGTGCCACATCCATGAAGAGGGGCAGGTAGCTATGGAGTTAGGGGTGACAAGTGCTGTGGGTTGCATGCACCCAAACCCAGGTCCCAAAGGGGCCTCGGCAGGGAGAGCAGAGGGCCACATGCTGGGCAGAGGCCCCGGTTCCCACCAGGTGTCCCCACTCACACGCTCCCCCGGACAAAGCCCCCCCACCCCTCCCCCGGCCCCTCGCTGAATCCTCTCCACCCTCCTCCTTACCTCCCTCTGAAAGCACCGCACCTGTCACCTCCCTCTCCATGCAGGCCCCACCCAGGCCCTTGGACATGGTTTTCTTCCTGACTCCGTATTGACTTGTGTCTTCCATCCTCCATCACGACGTAGAGAGACACCAAGTGGTGCAGCGACGGTCCAAAGCTTGGGCATCTTCCTTGGTGCTTATTCAATCCATCACTACACATTACTGGGCCACTCAGCCACAGCTTGGAGGACAGGCACGCATTCGGTGAGACAGCTGTCCCTTCCTGGGGCTGCTGTCGCTGCTGGCTTAGGACAACCATGTGATCTCTCCCCCCACCAACCCATGACTAGAGGCCAAATCCAACATCAAGGTGTGGGCAGGGCCGAGCTCCGGAGGCTCTGGGGGAGGACGCTTCCTGCCTCTTCCACTCCTGGGGTTCCGGGCGGCCCTGTGCCGGTGGCCACATCGTCCTGTCTCTGCTCCGTGCTCATGTGGCCTCCTGTGTGTCTGTCTCTGCTCTTCCTATTCCGACACCCATCCTGTTGGATTAGGGCCCACCCTAGTGACGTCGGCTTTATTTGATTATATCCGCAAAGACTTTTTCCAATTAAGGTCACGTTCCCAGGCGCCAGGGGTCAGGACTTAAGCATGCATTCTGGGGGACACGATTTAAGGCCATGCTTTGTCCCATCAGACATTTTGGGCTCCATTGTAACCACTTGTTAACACGCCGGCTGTGTTGTGTACTCTCCTAGGCCACAGAGACTTGAAACCAGGCTGGGATGGAGGCGGAGACGCGGCCCTGGGAGATGCACGGAGATGCACCGTCTGGGGTCTCTGCTCGCATCCCTGCCCCAGGCACAGCCCGCATGGGTCTTACGCTCCCATTGGAGAGACAAACAGGAAACCCTGACAACCTCACAAAGCGGGTCGCCCTGCGAGAACAGGAAAGCAGGTAGGAGCAGAGGGCCAGTGCGAGGAGAGGCAGCAGTGGGGCGGGACCGGTTGCCGTAGCTCACAGCCCACTGCTGCGGGCGGCAAAAGTGCACACTCACACGTTTCAAGGGGGCAGAGAGGATGGATTGTAGGCAAAAGGCACAGAAAAATAGCTCTTCGAGGGACATCAGCCCAGATCAGGAAGCCCTGAGGGAACAGGCCAGACGAAGGTTTGCGGGGAGGCCCAGCGCTCCGCAGACCTTAGGCCGGCATCCCCTTTACATAAAGAACACCTGCAAACCGGTAAACATGAATGAATAAAACACAACAGGCAACAAGTAGAGCCCCTCCTGAGAGAGACAGAGACAGAGAGACACCGAGGGAGAGCGAGGGACGGAGCCCACGCCCGTGGATCACGTGGCCGAAGGGTGCCGCCAGGGGAGCCCTGGAGGAGGCGAGTTGCAGACCAGGACCTGGGGGCCCCCCTCCTACCTGGGGGACTGGTTGGGGCGGTGGGCAGACCGCAGCCAGGGCCGGGGGACAGGGGTCTCCCGTGATCAGCCACACTGTTCATACGAACGTGCACAAATGACTATGGCTGAGCAGACGTCTATCAAGAACAAATTCCGAGGGGATAAAGCGGCCGCAACCCCGTCCTCCGTGCCGCCTCGCACGGGGGCCCTCGGAGTCCCCATCTGCGCCCCTGAAACACCTGCCACGCTGTTTCTGTTGACGTCATACCCACGAGAATGAGGGGGCATCTCCACCGTGTTTGACGGGTGGGGGACGTCTGGACTTGAAACGCACCCTATTTCAGCAGGAGGGGAACTGGCAGGTGACTCTCCACGGAATAGCAGCAGACAGGCCAGGGCCACGGCTGGGGCTGCGTCCCCTGGGAAAGCCCCCGGGGCCACCTCGGGGTAAGCGAACCAAGGTGCCTGCATACCGTGGGCAGTGGTGCTTTAAAGACAAAAACCACAGGGACGCCTGGGTGGCTCAGCGGATGGGCGCCTGCCTTCGGCACAGGTCCTGATCCTGGTATCGGGGATCGACTCCCGCGTCGGGCTCCCTACGGGGAGCCTGCTTCTCTCTCTGCCTGTGTCTCTGCCTCTCTTTCTCAGTCTGTCTCTCTCATGAATAAATAAATAAATCTTAAAAAAAATAAAAATAAAGACAAAACCGTAGGTGCACAACCAGAGCTTGGGTGTTCCAAGCTGCCCCTGGAATGTCCTTGGGAAGCCGCTCTGTGGTCTTGACCGGGGATGCTTGCCTGGCCTGGGGGCAGGGGGAGAGGAGCAGCTAAACGTGCAGAGGGACTATCCTCTTGCAAACTGCACAAGCCAAACCAGGATTGCCCCTGGGCAGGGGTGAAGACCTCCCTGATGTCCGGTGCCCTGGGCTTGTCCTCGTGCTAGCCACAATCGAGAGGTGACTTTTTCCTGACTCACTCCCCTCAACTGGAAAAGAAGGTGGCAGGAGCAGCCAGATTCAAGAACCCTTCTGCCCTGCACGTCTACACTGCACGTGGGACATTTCTCTGTCACACAGATGGGGTCTTGTCTCAGATTTCCTGTGCTAGGACCTTAGAGAGCCATGTGATACAAAACAAAACTGGCCCGATTTTCTCCAAACAAATTTTTACTTTTTACTTTTTGAAAAATTTTGTTTATTTGAGAGAGAGAGAGAGAGCACAAGCTGGGCGTGGGGGTGTGTGTGGAGGGAGCAACAAAGGGAGAGAGAGAAGCAGACTCCCTGCTCAGCAGGGAGCCCAATGCAGAGCCCAGGACCCTAACAGCATGACCTCAGCCAAGAGCAGACACTTCACCTACTGAGCCACCCAAGTGCCCCCCAAATAAATTTTTAAAATTCAATGTGTCACATCCTGTAGCTTATCAATCCCCCAGGTCAGGCAGTGCATGTGCGTGTGTAGGCAAGTGTATGGGCTGGGTGTGCGTGTGCTCATGAGAACAGTGGCAGGGACTCACACGACACTGCGATGGATCCTTTTCCCAGGGATTTCATTTCCAGACCTGCATCTGCCCTACCTGCCCCAGCTCATGGCTCATGGCTGGGACCCAGATCAGGCCTCCTGCAATGTTTGGATGAGCACCATACACCCTGCCTGAAGGTCGGGTCTCCTGCCTGTCCCTCACCACTGCCCTCCCTGCACCAACCCTCCCATGGTCCCACCAGCTGCAGGCCAATCCTTGAGACCAAAGCTCAGCACCTGAAGCCCCAGAAACCCAGCCCTGCTGCCTGCTTTGCTCAAGGTCTGCTCTCTGCCTGGGGTGCCCTTCTCTCTCACCCTCCAGAGGGTCCATCCTGACCCCAGTGAGCTGGGGGGCATCCTAGGCAGGACCTCAGAGTGTGTAAATGTCAGGCATGACCCAGCCCAACTCAAGCCCCAAAAGCATACTGAGATCCCAAGGATGGGAAGGCGGGATCCACAGGCACTGTCCACGCACGCTCGGGGCTCTTGGCAAGCCTCACTTTCCCCACAGGGCTGGAACCATGACCATCCATGTGTACAAAGGAGCAGAACAAGGCAGGAGAGAACCAAGTACTCAAGGGCCCACTCCTGGAAAGGAGCAGACCTGGTGTCCGGCTGAGGGCATCTGGCTCTGGATCCCCTGCCTTTGGCGGCTATCCTGTGTGGCTGATGGCCACAACCAGGGAGAAACAAGCTGGAAGGGCACTGGGCAGTGGTGGGGCTTCACCGGGCAGGGGCTGGGTCAGCTGTCATAAGAGGTGCAGGAGGTGCACCCCTTCCAGTCACCACCTCCACCCCTCCTCTCTGCACACTAGCTTCCTGGAAGGCCAATCCACACACACCTGGAAGCCTCTGTGTCTCCATGGAGAGTGTAGGCCCCTCCCGCATAGCTCCTGGATCTCTGGACCTGTGGACAGACAGTGTCCACTCCATTCATGTCTAGAAGGGGTAAGGCAGCTCGAGGGAGCAGCGGCTCAATGGGATGAGATGCAAGAGAAGAGCAGGGGCCACACCAAGAGCTCAGGGTCAGAGATGAGTGGACAAGGGGCAATGGTCCTCAGAGGGGGACCAGACAGGACCTGACAGGACCAGCCTCCCCTGCTGCCATGGGAGCCTGCCTGACACATCTCTCCTTATGCTGCGGAGCCCTTAAGTGTGGAAACACTGCAGCTTGGGATGTTGCCAGTATTTGATGAAAACAATGAAAAAGGATAAACATAGAAAGTGCATGTAAACAAATGTGTGATTATTTGAAACAAACAAGGAAAAATTCAGAATTTCCCTGGAGAAAGTACAAATAGCAACAGGAAGTAACCATGTGACACCTGGGCAGGTATATAAGGGCCCCAGCCCAGGAGGCTCCACACCTGAACACCTCCCCTCTACACCTGCTCCTCTGACCTGTTCCACCCTCCACCCACCAGAACCATGACCTGCTCTGGCTGCTCTGGGGGCTGTGGCTCCAGCTGCTGTGTGCCTGTCTGCTGCTGCAAGCCCGTGTGCTGCTGTGTGCCGGCCTGTCCCTGCTCTAGCTGTGGGTCCTGTGGGGGCTCCAAGGGGGGCTGTGGGTCCTGTGGGGGCTCCAAGGGTGGCTGTGGGTCCTGTGGGAGCTCTAAGGGAGGTTGTGGATCTTGTGGGGGCTCCAAGGGGGGCTGTGGGTCCTGTGGGGGCTCCAAGGGGGGCTGTGGGTCATCCTGCTGCCAGTCCAGCTGCTGCAAACCCTGCTGCTCCCAGTCCTGCTGCTGCAAACCCTGCTGCTGTGAGTCCAACTGCTGCAAACCCTGCTGCTGCCAGTCCAGCTGCTGCAAACCCTGCTGCTCCCAGTCCTGCTGCTGCAAACCCTGCTGCTCCCAGTCCAGCTGCTGCTGCAAACCCTGCTGCTGTGAGTCCAGCTGCTGCAAACCCTGCTGCTGCGAGTCCAGCTGCTGCAAACCCTGCTGCTGCCAGTCCAGCTGCTGCAAACCCTGCTGTTCTCAGTCCTGCTGCTGCAAACCCTGCTGCTGTGAGTCCTGCTGCTGCAAACCCTGCTGCTGCCAGTCTAGCTGCTGTAAGCCCTGCTGCTCCCAGTCCAGCTGCTGTGTCCCCGTTTGCTGCCAGTGCAAGGTCTGAGATGCTGGCCACAGGCTCAGGTAATTCACTCAACTTCAGATTTCCAGGATGCATCTTGGTCTGCCTGCTGTAGCCCTACAGCTGTAATGCCATCATACCCTCTGGAGTATTCTTTCTTCAGTCTCCTCAGCTGGGTGGTCAGTGTCGGGCTACAGATGACAGCAGATAGGGATAGCATCAACCTCACATCCATCACCTCCTAATGGAAAGCTGGCATTCCCCTCCTTTAGCACAACCTGGAAGTGAGTCCCATATTGGAGCCTCAAGCTCAATCAAGCCTCCTGGGACCCCTCAAACCAAGGCCTCCTGACCACCTGCAAGTCCTTGGTCACTTCTGCCATTTTTGTTGCATTTTTTTGGCCCAAACCAGGCATTGTGAAATCCTGCAATAAATACACTCCATCTGCACAAGACACCTCATGGTGCAGTTTTCTCTGGCTCCCTTCTAACAAGTGAAAGCCCCACCTACGCCTCTACCCTATCACCCCTCCCTGGAGTATTTTGCTCTGGCCTGCTCACCCCTGCAAGGGAGGGTGTGTAGGACCCAATACAGGATCGTGAGGTGGGCAAACGGTTCCCTCAGATAATGAATTCAGTGAGGGTGCACCTGGGTGGCACAGTTAAGCATCCAACTTTTGATTTTGGCTAGGTCATGATCTCAGGGTCCTGGGATGGAGCCTGGCATCAGGCTCTGCACTCAGACTTAGAGTCTGCTTGTCCCTCTCCCTCCCCCTCCTTGCATGTGTTCTCTGTCTCTCTCTCTCTCTCAAATAAATAAATAAATAAATCTTTTAAAAAAGAATTTGGTAAAGTCATGCAGGGCTCGGGGGGGGGGCCGTGTCTGAGGACACAGAGGACACTGGCTTGGTAGTCAGAGCCAGAGGCTGTGTGACCCTTGGCAAGCAATGTGTCCTCCTGGTGCCTCGATTTCCTCATCCGTAAAAAGGAGTCAATAGTTCATACCTCGCAGCATTGAGGTAAATGCTGAGTGTTCAGTCCATGCCAAGTGCACAGCAAACACCCTGGCCAGCACACCTGCTCATAAAGGGGCACAGACAGGAGAGGGGAGAGGGCTGAGGCCCAATACAGGAGCTCAATCCCTTCACTGGAAGCTAAAGAGCCAGCATGTGATTGCAGGTGGGGGAGTGTCTAGGATTTCTGTAAGTTCATTCAGTGGGTGGGGGTCACTGGAAGCCTAAACTTGCAGGCAGAGCAGTGGAGCAAATAGATACTGAGGGGTATGGATCAGACAAAGGCCGTGTAGGGATGAGGATGGGGCTCTGGGGAATCGAGTGGAGACTCAGTGCTAAGAGAGGGTATATTTGTTTCCAACTCCTGTGTAACGAACTACCACAAACTCTGAGGCTTAAAACAATACACATTTATTACCTCCATTTCCTAAGTTCTAGAGTCCAGGCACAGCAAAGCTGGACCCTCTCCTCAGGCTGTCACAAGGCCAGCATGAGGGTCAGCCGCACATGGTTCCCTTCTGGAACTTCCAAGCCCACTAGGTGTTCCTTGTGATTGCAGGATTGAGGCCCCATTTCCTTGTGAGCTGTGTGCCCAAGGCCACTCTCATCCACTAGAGACCTCCCACGGTTCCTTGCACTGTGACCCCCATACACTTCACAACCTGGCTCTCTGGTTCCTTTCAGGCCAGCAGGAGGTGCGTCTCTGACTTCTGTCTCCAGCATCTAGACTTCCCTTATAAGAGCTCCCTGATCAAGGCAGGCCCACCCAGCATAATCTCCTGTTTGATGAACTCGGCTAATTAGGAGCCTTGATCACATCTGTGAGCATCCCTTTTGCCGTATCGCAGAACAAAACCACAAAGGTGATAACTCACCCTAACTGCAGCTCCATCCACACTCACAAGGAGGTTATATAAGGGCAAGGGTCACTGAGGGTCATTTTCTACTTCTGCCTATCACAGGAAGAAAGACAAGTTTGGGGATATGAGGACAGGTCTCATTCACAGAATCCATAGGACCTCAAAACATCCCAAGTACAGTCAGATGAGCAGGCCTGGAGTTCAGGGCCTGAGTGCAGATCCAGAAGCTACCAACCATGACAGTGGTAACAAAACCAGGAATGAGCAAGGCCAGATAACATCAGCTTAAGGTCGATTATAGGGTGTAGAGAAGAGCAGTTGAGGACAGAGCCCTGTGGAGCAGGAGCATCTGGGAACATGAAAGGTGAGAAGAAACAGAACCGTCATGGAGGCCACAGACTGAGAGCAGCTCCAAGGAAGCCCAGTGAGCTGGGAGCTGAGTTTTCCTGGACTTTACACACAGGAAGATGTGATTGTAAAAAAAAATCCTAAGGAAGGACACCTGGGTGGCTCAGTGGTTGAGCAACTGCCTTCAGCTCAGATCGTGATCCTGGGATCCTGAGATCAAGCCCCATGTGGGGCTCCCTGCAGGGAGCCTCCTTCTCCCTCTGCCTATGTCTCTGCCTCTCTCTGTGAGTCTCTCTTGAATAAATAAATAAAATCTTTTTAAAAAGAAAATAAAAGAAAAGAAAGAAAGAAGAAAGAAAGAAAGAAAGAAAGAAAGAGAAAGAAAGAAAGAAAGAAAGAATAAAAGAATGAAAGAAAGGCATAAAAGTTAAAGATTGGGATTCAGGATCTCAGGAAAACTCTAAAAAGTAAAAAATCCTAAGGAATCTACAAACAAAAAACCCTTGGAGTCAATAAATGAGTTTTGAGTCTAGTAAAGTCATGAGATACAAGGTCAACACAAAAAAAAAAATCAACCATATGTCTATTTGATAGCAATAAACACCTGGAAACCAAATTTAAAGCACAATATCATTTACAGTTGCTCCAAAAAATAAAATGCATAGGCAAAGTGTAACAAAAAATATATATAGACACAGTGTGCTGAAAACTACAAAATGCTAATGAAGGAAACAAACAAAGATCTATAAAAATAGAGAGATACACAATGTTCATGGATTGGAAAACTCAACATAGCTAAGATGTCTATTCTCTCATCCTGATCTACAATGAAAGAGAAAGTTCCATCAAAATCCCAGCAGGACTCTTTGTAGATTCAGACAAGCTGATTCTAAAAAATTATAAAGAAAGATTAACTACAATAGCCGCAGCAATCTTGAAAAGGAATATAGTTACAGGAATAACACTACTTGACTTTAAGCTACAAAGACTAAGACAGCCTGTGGCATGGGGGGGAAGGAAAGGCATGTAGACCAATGTAACAGTATAGAGGACAGAATGTAACAAGTAGGGAATCAAATGTAACAAATAGAGAAGAGAATGTAACAGAATAGAGACTACAGAAATAAAGCCACACAAGTAGGGCCAGATGTTTGTTGTTTTTTTTTTTAATTGTATTTATTTATTTTATGAGAGACCAGAGAGAGAAGCAGAGACACATGCAGAGGGAGAAGCAGACTCCCAGCAAGGAGTCTGATGTGGGACTCAATCCCAGGACCCCGGGATCGTACCCTGAGCCGAAGGCAGACACTCAACCACTGAGCCACCCAGGCATCCCCAGATGGTTTTTTTTTTTTTTACGATTTTATTTTCTTTTAAAGATTTTATTTATTTATTCGTGAGAGACACAGAGAGAGAGGCAGAGACCTAGGCAGAGGGAGAAGCAGGCTCCCTGCAGGGAGCCCGATGCGGGACTCCATCCCAGGATCCGGGATCACCACTTGAGCCAAAGGCAGATTCTCAACCACTGAACCACCCAGGTGTCCAGGGCCAGATGGTTTTTGACAAAGATACAAAACCAATTCAATGGTAGAAGGATGGACTTTTCAACAGGTAACACTGGAATAATTAGCCATTTGTAGGAGGAAAAGAATCTTGACCTAAACCTCATATTTTATTAAATATTAACTCAAAACAGATCATAGGATAGAAACCACAAAGCTGGGACCCCTGGGTGGCTCAGCAGTTGGGCACCTGCCTTTGGCTCAGGTCATGATCCTGGGATCCAGGATCGAGTCCCACATCAGGCTCCCTGCATGGAGCCTGCTTCTCCCTCTGCCTGTCTCTGCCTCTCTCTCTCAGTCTGTGTCTCTCATGAATAAATAAATAAATATTTTTTTAAAATCACAATAAAATGTCTAGAGGAAAACAGAGAAAAATCTTCAAGACCTAGGGTTAGACAGATAAGGCGTTCTTAGAACACTAAAGACAATCCACAAAAGAACAACCTGATGAATTGGATTTCATCAAAATTAAAAAGTGTTGCTCTGTGGGACTCCCATCAAGAGGATGGAAAAACAAGCACAGAGAGGGAGAAGATATTTGAAAATCACAAATGTCAGAAACGGTTTGGCTATGAAGTATATAAAGACCTCTCCAAATGCAACAGTGAGAAAAACACTCTAACTTAAAAATGGGCAAAACATATGAAAAGACTTTTCAGTGAAGATGTGTGAATGGCTGGGATTCACTTGTGAAGATGTTCGGCATCATGACCATTAGAAAACGCAAATTTTTTTTTTTTTTTTTTAGAAAACGCAAATTAAAGGCACAATGAGAAACCACAACACACCTGCACAATGAGAAACCACAACACACCTAAGTGGCTTAAATTGAAGTTACTGGAAAAACCAAGTGCTGGAAAAAACTAGATCTGTTATGCTCCACCAGGGGGGAATGCAGAATGGTGTAGCCGCTCTAGAAGACCGGTTGGTGTTTCCTATAAAGTAAATCAAACACCATATGACCCAGTGGCTGCATTCTGAACACTCTCCTAGAGGAAATAAAAATAAATGTGCACACAAAAATCCATACACATATGCGTAAAGTGGCTTAATGTATAATAGCCAAAAAATGAAGACACCTAAATGCCTTTCAGTGAGTGGATGGACAAACACACTGTAAGGGGCGCAACTTCATTTTTGGTGTGTGATGCTGACACCTTGCAGGCCCACCTCTCCCTCTTCCTCCTCTGCCCCAAATTTGGACAAGGTGCTCCCCACTATGGTGCAGGCCAGCATTCTCAGGCATTCCCAGCCTGGCCTCACCCTTCACCACCTGAAAACCCTACACCATGTCCTTGCTTAATGCACTGAGCTGTGGGCTTAGAGATGGTAAAGACCGTACATTTTATGTTATGTGTATTTTACCACAATAATAATTTTAAAAAAATACTATCATTGGAGGGAGCTGGGTGCGGGATACAGAGGAACTCTGAAAGGTCTTTGTGAGTCTTGAACATTTCAAACTAAAAGTTAAATTTTGTAAGTGCCCCCCAGGTTTGTGTAATGAGTTACGTGATCACCTGTGTATTCCCAGGCCTTGACACCTGGTGGACGCTGCCCTGCTGGATTTCAAGCCTTCCCAGACTGATGACCTGCTCATTCCTCCTCTTTCTTCCTCCCAGAATGAGGATGCCTGCACCTGTTAATTTATGCATACCCCACCGCTGCACTTTAGAAGCAGATAACTTATGCTCTAGTTTCTCTGGCCCTCATGCAAAGAGGAAATTTGCCCCAGGATGGATCGTATCCAGAGTATCAACCATACTTGATTCAGAAGATCAAATGATGAGATTTGGGACTTTTGAGCTGATGGTGTTTAACATGATCTGATGCTGTAATGGGCTGGGATGTTAGGGAATACCAAGATGTGGTGAGTGTATGCTGCACATGGGACAAATGCAGATGTTTGGGGGTCACAGGGCAGACTGAATGGTGGCCTGTGACCACCAATATCGTGGCCTGAATGGTGGCCCCCCAAATATAGATACCTGTCCAAATTCCTAGAATCTGTGAATGTTACTTTATGTGACAAAAGAGTGAATGTTATCTTATTTTGAAAGTCTTCACAGATAGAACTAAGTTAAGGATCTTTTTTTTTAATTTTTTATTATTTATTTATTTATGATAGTTACAGAGAGAGAGAGAGGCAGAGACACAGGCAGAGGGAGAAGCAGGCTCCACGCACCGGGAGCCCGACGTGGGATTCGATCCCGGGTCTCCAGGATCGCGCCCTGGGCCAAAGGCAAGCGCTAAACTGCTGCGCCACCCAGGGATCCCTAAGTTAAGGATCTTGAGGAAGGGGCATTGCCCAGATTATAGGGCTGACACACATACCATTAGATGTCTCTATAAGAGAGACAGAGATGGACAGCCAGACCAGGAGGAGGCAATGTGACCAAGGGAAGTGGTTGGAGTGAGATGGGAATAAACCCAAGATGCCACCATAGCTAGAAGAGGACAAAGAAGAGATTGTCCCCAAAGACCCCCAGGGAGTATGGTCCTAACACCTCAATTTGGGATCTGGTCTCCAGAAGTGTGAGAGAATAAATTCTCTTGTTTCAAGCCAAGCTGCATGACATAATTTGTTAGAGCAACCACACCCACCTACCTAATACTTGCATTGAGAAATCATGGATCTGGACGCCAGCTCTTGGGCCTGGGTGACACACCTGGTGGGGAGCTCTTTCCTGTTCCAACCAGAGTTGCCCACAGAGCTTTCTGCTTTTTTATGGAGATGTGCTATCCTGTAAGCCAACCACTGACCACAAGAGGCCACTGCATACTTGAAACATGCCAGTGTGTAAGGAACTGAAGCATTTACCTCACAGGATTTTTTTTTTTTGAATTCAGTTTGAATTTAAACAGCCCCAAGTGGTTGGTGGCAACCTTTGAACAGCTCAAAATGGGTCTCTGCTGCTGGCATATCTTGCCCCCAACTATGGATCTTATCTCCCGCACAACTTGCTTCACAGAATCCAGGGCAGGGGGTCCCACGTTTGGACTCTGCAGGAACATCCTGAGGCCACGTGGGCTGCAAAGCATCTGCTCATCCACACCAGAATGAAGAATCACAGCGAGAACAACATTAGGGGGTGGGGGTGCGGTGTTTATTTAGGGAATTCATGGTTCAGTTCCTACCTCAATACACAAATCGGAGGGATCAGGAACAGTAGCCAGCCAAGCGTAGAGGCTGTAGAGCAGGGCCAACTCTCAGTGGCAAAGGGTCCCTAGGATTTAGGGGAGCCCACTCTCTGCTGCTCCCCTGTGACTTGGCTCAAATGGAGTCAGAGATGGGACAGGCAAGAGGATGAGGCTTGGGGGGTGGAGTATCTTCAGAAGGGATGGTGGGCCAGGAGGCTGTCATATCTGCAAGAGTCCAGGGCAAGCCAGGGCCCAGGATGGCAGTGCACAGGCAAAGAAGTGACACAGGCAAAGAAGTATGGTTCCCCAAGAATAGGTAAGAGGGACCTATATCCACCATGTGAAAGATGTCTGTCTTCTACAGCAGCAGAACTGAGTCCTCCTCAGTCTGTAGACCAAGCTCCCATAAACCGAAAGATAAAGGCTCCAATAGTGAGCTTCAGGAGGGGATGTGTGGGAAGGAGCTGATTCGGGGGAACCACAAGAATACAGGTTTCACCAAATATTGAGAAAGAAGCCTAAGGTCTGGGTCAAAGCTTTAGATCTTGCACTGGCAGCACACAGGGACACAGCAGCTGGACTGGGAGCAGCAGGGTTTGCAGCAACTGGACTGGGAGCAGCAGGGTTTGCAGCAGCAGGACTGAGAGCAACAGGGTTTGCAGCAGCAGGACTGGGAGCAGCAGGGTTTGCAGCAGCTGGATTCGCAGCAGCAGGGTTTGCAGCAGCTGGACTGGGAGCAGCAGGGTTTGCAGCAGCTGGACTGGGAGCAACAGGGTTTGCAGCAACAGGACTGGGAGCAGCAGGGTTTGCAGCAGCTGGACTCACAGCAGCAAGGTTTGCAGCAGCTGGACTGGCAGCAGCAGGGTTTGCAGCAGCTGGACTGGCAGCAGCAGGGTTTGCAGCAGCTGGATTCACAGCAGCAGGGTTTGCAGCAGCAGGACTGGGAGCAGCAGGGTTTGCAGCAGCTGGACTCACAGCAGCAGGGTTTGCAGCAGCTGGACTGGCAGCAAGATGACCCACAGCCCCCCTTGGAGCCTCCACAGGACCCACAGCCCCCCTTGGAGCCCCCGCAGGACCCACAGCTGGAGCAGGGACAGGCCGGCACACAGCAGCACACGGGCTTGCAGCAGCAGACAGGCACACAGCAGCTGGAGCCACAGCCCCCAGAGCAGCCACAGCAGGTCATGGTTCTGGTGAGTGGAGGGTGGAGCAGGTCAGAGGAGCAGGTGCAGAGGGGAGGTGTTCAGGTGTAGAGGCTCCTGGGCAGGGGCCCCTTATATACCTGCCCGGGGTCAGGTGAGGTGCTGGGCACACGATCACTTCCTGGTTTCTATTCATGTTGTCTCCCCAGGAAAATCGTGTGTCATTTTAAAATAACATAAACATTGCTTTATGCCTGTGACACACTTCCTTTTTACACAATGTTTCCACTCTAAATCTCCAGGGTCAGAGTCCTCTTCACCCCAGTGATCATCAGAATCCTATTCACCCCAGTGATCATTTGGGTACAGGTGATATTGGTCTGTTCTTGCCCACGACCCTTTGTATCCTAGCTAGGCTTCTCTCGCTATTCCAGAAGGACTCACCAGAGTTTTCTTTTTAGTGGTTTCTTTGTTTTGTGGAGACATTTATAAAGCTTGGACTCTTCTAGTTCATGATCCAAATCGAGCCTGATGGAAAGCTGCATTCTGCACTATGTCTTGGAGCAGAAGCTCTGAGAAACATCTCTGCCCCTTGTCTAGTATCAGGGAATCTGAGATTTTCTCAGGCTCCTGGGTCACCAGGCCTCCCTGGAGCTTTTCTCTTGTCTGTAACCCTGTGACAGGACTTGCTTCTGCTCTTCTTGGGGTTCAATGTTCTCCAGTGTCCATGCCCCTTAAGGCCCTGTCCTCTGCCCCTCTCCTGGGTTTTGGGTTCCTGCAGGAGTTCCCCTCGCTGTCCTGCACTATCCCTGCTCCCTGCACAAGATGGGGTCTTTTCCTGGTCCCGAGCCCAAAAGGCTCAGGGGCTTCTCTTATTTCTTCTCCCTTGTCCTAGCTTTTCCCTCCTGTTTTCCAAAGTTTTTATTGTGGTGAAATACACATAACATAAAATTTACCATCTTACCCATTTTTTAAGTGCACATTCAGTGGCATTCACACTGTGTGCTACCATCACCGCCATCCATCTCCAGAATCTTCACTTTGGAAACTGGGACCCTGTCCCCAGGAGACACTGACCCCCACCCCTCCTTCCTGTGACCACCATCCACTCTCTGTCCCCATGAATCTGGAGCCTCCAAGGCACTCACATGAGTGGGTCACCCAGTTTCGTCCTTTGGTGCCTGGCTGATGGTCAGTTCACATCGTGTCCCCACGTTGCATCCCAGTTGTAGCAGGTGTCAGAATTTCCTTCCTTTCTGTGCCAAGTGACCGTCCATGTGTGGCTGGCCCATACCATGCTCCTCCACTCATCTGCGATGATACTTGGGCCGCGTGTGCCTGGTTGCTGCTGTGAACACGGGGGACACAGGTCTTTGGGGGATATGGGCAGAAGGGGGGGCAGCTAGGCCATCCAGCAATTATCTTTGTAATTTTTTGAGGAACTGTCACCCTGTTCCGGAGGCTGCACCCACTAACATTCCCGTCGATACTGCCGGGCCCTCTGATGTCTGCACATCCTCTCCCGCACGTGTGTGTCTCTGTTCCTTGGACAGCATCGTCTTCCTGGGTGTGAGGTGCCCAGGCTTTCTTCCTCGGGGAGCTGCAGGTGCTCAGCGGGCTCTCCCCCAGCTCTCACCTGCACACGGTGTAGCCCCCACCCCCGTGAGGGATCCTTCACAGATTCTGTCCCTGTCCCTCTGACTCCTAAGCACTCAGAGATCTGTGGGGAGAGCTGGCAGTGGCTGAGGACTCTAAATCAGGGGGCGGGCCCTGCCAGACACAGTCTGTCCCGCCAGCCCACAGGTACCGCTCCCAAAGGTCTTAGCAGTCCACTGGCCCCTCGTCCTCGCTCTGGGGCATCCTGGCCTCTGACTGTCCAACAGGCACAAGAGCTGCCGTGGGGCTCTTCTCCCCTGGGGTGTGCCGAGTATACGTGTCTTTGTGTCGCTGACTCTCTGGTGGGTTTTACAACAATATCTATGCTTTTGTAGTTTGAGTCCTTTGAACCAATGAGAGGAATGGTCTCTTTTGTGCTGCCCTCCATCTGAACGGCAGTAGAACCTGCACGGCCTCTCCCACACACGGCGGAAATTATAATATGGAAGAAAAAAGGAATACGCACACCTCAAAGAAAAGACAACTTTCAGAAACCTAGCGTTTGCTGCCAAACAGAAGCGGATGGCCAGCGCCGCCCCCCAACATGCTCAGCTCCCTGTGGACGTGGAGTGTCCGTGAGATGTGGCCCCTCGTTATCCACCATCGGAGGCTGGAGTTGCCTGTTACTGTAGCATCACCGACTCTTCTGACGGACCCAGGACATATCCTTCAAAGAGGAATTGGTTCTTAAAATGTCACTGCATAGATTCAACAGCCGTCTAGACTCAAATAAATAAAGAGCCGATAAACTAGAAGACACTTATGCCCACAGCCCAGAGCGCAGCAGCACCGGGAGAGAGACAGGCGGGACACACTCCAAAGCAATATTGAGGTGGGACAGCGTGCTTCGTGTGTAATCAGAGTCCTGAAGGGAGACCGGGAACAGAACGAGGAGCATCTGAAGGAATATCAAGACACACACGTCTTCATCTCCATCAGAAGAACACGAACAACCTAATTTAGTATGCACAAGACATGGGCACAGACATTTTCCCAGAGAGGACGTAGTAATGGACAATGCCCCAGAACGAGGCACGACATCACTGGTCACTGCAGAAATGAAAATTAAAGCAAGATACCGTCTTCCACCCATTAGAGCATTTGTGCTCCACAGCAACAGGTGTCGGCACCGTGGGTGGGAACGTCACGTGGACGGCCAATGCAGAACATGATCTCTTGTGAATTCTTAAAAAGTCAAAAACATACGTTTACCATGAGACCCATGAATTCCAGCCCTAGGTCTCTACCCAAAAGAGGGGAAGCATGCGGCCACGTGAGGCTCTGCACACAAACATTCCCAACAGCTTTATCCACAACAGCCACAAAGTGTAAACGACACAAATGTCCACTAAGCGGTGATGGGTAAACAAAATGCAACACATCCACACAGAGGAATCCTCTTCAGCAATAAAAATCAATGGGGTCTGCATAATGCAGCAACACGGACGTGCCTCAGGTGCTCAGGGAAAGAAGCCAGACACAGAGACCACATATGATTCCACTTACATAAAACGTCAGGAGAAGGTGACTCCACAGAAACAGGGAGCCCCTTAGCTTCCTGGGCAGGCGGTGGGAATAGAAACCGACTGACTGAATAAGTGTAAGGGATCTTACTGGGATGAAGAGGATGTCCCAAAAGTGAATTATGCGGATGGCTGCACAACTTTGTAAATTTAATGAGAGTCATTCATTTGTACGTTAAGTTGTTTTAATCACCCAGAGAAATCTCTTTCATGTAACCACTGCATTTTGCAAAGGCAATTTCCAGAAGAAGAAAAGTAGTGCATTACCAATTACTACATTAAGTTTAAAGCATGCAAAATAATGCTTAAAGAACACACATAAGGGTACGTGGATGGCTCAGTCGGTGAAGCGTCTGCCTTCAGCTCAGGTCATGATCTCAGAGTCCTGGGATCGAGTCCCACATCAGGCTCCCTGCTTCGTGGGACGTGCTTCTCCCTCTCCCTCTGCCCCTCCTCCCTGCTTGTGCGCTCTCTCGCGTGTGCGCTATCAAATAAATAAATAAAATCTTTAAAAATATATACCCGAAATAAATTTGTTCAGATGCAGAGTGACATTAAGCAAAGGGCTCTGGTGTCTGAGCAAAGGGAACTGGTGAGGACCCCACATCGCCACTCTCTGCCTAGAGGCTGCTTCCGGGCTGCAGGTACAGAAAGGGGGAACCAGAGAACACAGTCCTCCCTGAGCTGTCGAGCCAGAAATGGTGTTTGGGATGTCATGTCGGCCATGAGTTGTGCAGAAACAGCACGGAGGAGCCTCAGAGACTTTCGGAATGAAAGAAGACACACACAAAAGAGAAATGCCTAGGATTCCAATTATGTGCAACTCTGCAAAAGAAAAGTCTCACTTGTGGTGGCAGAAAGCAGGTGAGCGTTTCCTGGCCAGCAGGGGTGGCAGGTACTGAGTTGAAAGGGACACCAGGGAACATTCTGGGCCAATGGCAATGTTTGACATCTCATTTGTTTTGTGGTGACCCAGGTGTACAGTTTTGTTAAAACTGGTCAAAGCTGTGCTGCAAATGGGTGCATTTACTGTACATAAATTCTATCACAATAACACTGAGAGGAAAAACCCCTCTTTGAGGGAAATAGGAAAAGACTGAACATAAGTAAATGCTTACCATGATCTTGCGCTGGAAGTTTCTCCAGCAAAAAGGTATCAATTATTCCTAAATTAATCTACACTTTACTTCAATCCCAATAAAAGCTCCATCAGGATTCCTTTTTGCAGCTAAACCGAGAGATCCTCAACTTTGTGGCGGGGGTAGATCTGTGGTGGTTGATGTTCTTTCATATGTGACGGAATAACACCCACTTCCATCCCCTTCTGAACCCTTCTGAGTAAAATAATGAGTAGAGTAGAAGAACTCCCCAGGTAAGAGAAGGAAAGAGGACACAGCAACCACAGAGCATTGGAAATCAAAAAGCAGAGCGGTGAGCATTTGCTGACTCAACAATGAAGGAGAAGCTTGAGCAACAGCCCTGCTGCGGAGAAGCCAGAGCCAGCAGACATGCAGGACCACCACTGGGACCGAAGGTGTGTAGGGTCACGGGGACGCTGAGGCAGGGCACAGGGGATGGGTGTGTCTAACACCAAGCAGATTCGTTGAAATTCTCTACAAGAAGGAGAGGCTTAGATCATCTTCCCACTCATGGGGAAATCAAGGGACACAGGACACGCTGCATCCAAGAGTGCCATGCTGAGATGGGGGAGGGAGGGCACACGGAAGGACACACACAAACTTTGAGACCCCGGCCTCTTCCTTCACTTCCTTCTGACAACCCTGGGGACCAGCCATATCTCCACGCAAGAGAGTGATTCCTCTATGGAAAAACAGAGGGTCCCAGAGAACAGGGACATGGATCCTGCCATTGGGGGGCAGGTTCTCCCAAAGGTCAATAGGCGAAGCCAAGGATCACCATGCTGTAGGAGCACAGCACCCCCAAGGCACCTTGGAGAGCATTTTCAGGCTGCTAAGATGACACTTCAAGCAGAGTAGAGCCATGAAGCACAGTAGTGGGCTGTCCAGAAGAAAAACACAGTGAAAGAGAAAGCTTGAAAATGGGAAGTCTGGTAGCCAGAAGTAGGACTCGGGAGGGAGAGGCCAAGAGCCAGCCTTGAACAGCGATCCCAGAAAATTGAACGGAAAGGCAGAGATGAACCATAGAAGAATAAGACAAGGTGGTCGGGGCCCCAGCTGAGTCCCCGTGTCTCAAACAAGCAAACAAACCTGCAGGGCAAAGAGAGGCAGACAGAGCAGGACAGCACGATAACAAAGATCTCATTCAGGACGCTCGGGGATGGAAAGACCTCCGCTTCTACGCCCAAGGACGGCAGCATGGTATCGGAGTGACATATCGGAAAAAAAGGAAAAGAGACCCAGAGCCCAGGCACACCGGGTGCAATTTCAGAATACCGGTTTCCCAGGAAAGATCCTCCAAGCTCCCAGAGAGGAGAAGCCACAGAGGGCGCACACAGAGGCGGAAGTAAGGGTTCAGGTTCACTACCGTCGCTCAAAGAGCCAGAAGGAAATAGAGCAACTCCATTCCTGTTCTAAGGGAAACTTTCCAACCCAGAATCGTGTATCTGGCCAAAGTACCAATCAGATTTGAAGTGAAAATTAGGATTCATTCTCAGAAATGCATGTTTTCTGAAGATGGAGCTTCCATTGCTTTCTCCGTCAAGAAACTACTACAAGAGTTGTTCCAGTCAGAAAAGGAAGTAAACCAAATTAAATCCATGGGATCCAGGGACTCCTGGATGGCTCAGGGGATCCCTGGGTGGCTCAGCAGTTTAGCACCTGCCTTCGGCCCAAGGCGTGATCCTGGAGTCCTGGGATCGAGTCCAGCTTCGGGCTCCTTGCATGGAGCCTGCTTGTGTCTCTGCCTCTCTCTCTCTCTCTCTCTGTATGTCTCTCATGAATAAATAAATAAATAAATCCACGGGATCCACTAATGGGAGACGGATGTCAGAGAGCGCAGAGGGCATCTTCCCGAAGAGGAGGGAGCCCCAACCCCCCACGGCATCATCCCCAAGGAAACACAGCTGTAATTAGGGAATGCCCAGCAAGCAGAACGGATGACCAGGGGATTGATGATCACTGTCCCAACAGCTGGGATGAATCTATGGGCTAGTCCAGGAGTTAGTGCTGGGAAGGCAGGTAGCAGGGGAGTCAGGAGAGCCCACAGATAGCATTTAAACAGGAACGCCAATAGATAGAAACACTGTCGTGTTTTTTTTTTAAACAGTGGTTGAACTAATAGCAGACAAAGCTGGAAAATCTGAGAGGGATGGAGCCACCCACTGCTGTCTCTGCTACTATTTGTGCTTGTTGTTCACTTCACGGTGTTGCTTGTAACTCAGATAAAAGTCAAATGAAAGAAAAGAAAGAGGGAGAGAGCTGAGGACACAGTGAGTCTACTGGCTGTGAGACATGTTGTAGGACCACAGCACGGTGCTGGTCCATGGATGGGGAGACTCTCAAGTAGAACAAAACACAAGGTTCAGGATTTTGAAATCTAAAAAAGCCCAGAGAATCCAGAGGTGGGACAGAAGCCAGATCCTGAATCTATAGCTTCAGTCACTACAGCTGACACAGAAAGGACCGAAGGCAATCAATGAACAGAGTAAAAATGCAAAAAATGTGACACAATGATAAAGTTTGTCACACCTATTTTTAGTACCTGGCCACCAGAATTTACCTGAGAACAGAGCATAAACAAACATAAGGAAGTGAACATATGCTCAGATATATAAAGGGCCCCGGCCCAGGAGGCTCCACACCTGAACTCCTCCCCTTGCACCTGCTCCTCTGACCTGCTCCACCTTCCACCCACCAGAACCATGACCTGCTGTGGCTGCTCTGGGGGCTGTGGCTCCAGCTGCTGTGTGCCTGTCTGCTGCTGCAAGCCCGTGTGCTGCTGTGTGCCGGCCTGTCCCTGCTCTAGCTGTGGGTCCTGCGGGGGCTCCAAGGGGGGCTGTGGGTCCTGTGGGGGCTCCAAGGGGGGCTGTGGGTCCTGCGGGGGCTCCAAGGGGGGCTGTGGCTCCTGCGGGGGCTCCAAGGGGGGCTGTGGCTCCTGCGGGGGCTCCAAGGGGGGCTGTGACTCCTGCGGGGGCTCCAAGGGGGGCTGTGGCTCCTGTGGCTGCTCCCAGTCCTGCTGCTGCAAACCCTGCTGCTGTGAGTCCAGCTGCTGCAAACCTTGCTGCTCCCAGTCCTGCTGCTGCAAACCCTGTTGCTCCCAGTCCAGCTGCTGCTGCAAACCCTGCTGCTGTGAGTCCAGCTGCTGCAAACCCTGCTGCTCCCAGTCCTGCTGCTGCAAACCCTGCTGCTGTGAGTCCTGCTGCTGCAAACCCTGCTGCTCCCAGTCCTGTTGCTGCAAACCCTGCTGCTCCCAGTCCTGCTGCTGTAAGCCCTGCTGCTCCCAGTCCTGCTGCTGTAAGCCCTGCTGCTCCCAGTCCAGCTGCTGTGTCCCTGTTTGCTGCCAGTGTAAGGTCTGAGGCTCTGCCTAAGGACCTCTGGTAGTTCCTAAAGACCCATGTTTCCACTCAAGTGACCTATAGAAAAATCCTGGATCCCGTAAACACTTCCTCTTCAGGTACTGAACAACTAGAGTCATCTGGCTTGGAACTTTCCCCCCAGCCTTTGTGGGAAGGGAATGGACTATTCCCATACCCATTCCCTAAAAAGAGATCCCATCCCTCAAGTACCTTGCCTCTCCTCCCACATGCCCTAATGCCTGAGCCAGACTATATGGAAGTGGCTCACAGGGCAAGGAGGTGGCTGAAGTCCCTGTTTATGTCATTCTATATGAGGCACAAAATCTTTGCTTTCTGCTACTCACTAGGAGCTTTATGGCATTAGCATGCAACCATCTCATGTAACTGGCCTAATTAACACAGTTGTATTAAGATTCCAACGGATCTTGGTGAACCACTAAATAAACTCTCTACCCATAAGCCTTGGTCTCATGGTGACTTTTCTCTTCCATCCTGTCTCATTAGCAAAACTGACCATGTTTCCCTTGTCTCACTGCTTAAGGGGAAACCATTGCTCCCCAGTTGTTCACTGCTGTCTCTCCACTGTGGGCCCAGTGGTCAGTCCATATACATTTGTTTAATTAATGAAGGAATCACTGCATGTATGTATGAATGAGTAAAGGATTAGTGAATGGATGAATGAATGAAAGAGTATCTCTTATTAGTATAGAGACAGTTCCAGCTGCATCTAAATGGATTCAGAGTTTGTCTTTGTTGGAATAATGGATGCTGTTCCTTCCCCATGAGATGATCTGCCTTAGAAGGGATCCAGTGTGTGGTCTCTGTGCCCATCCAGGCCCCAGAACAGGAGTCAAGCCTAGAGAGAGGGAAGTGAGGCTAAAGTGATCTGTGTTCCTGAGATGTTCTATAGGACAAAAATAGAAATTGTGCTGTATCAAGGACCAGAGATGGTGTGGCTCAGCATAGAGTATAGAGCACTCTCCCCATCTCTAGGCTCCGAGTCAGTAGGAACCCACCACTCATAGATGTCACAGCTTTGGTTCAGCACCAGGAGGAACAGAAAGGGATTTCCTCAACCTGATAAAGGGCATCTACCAAAAATCCACAGCTGACCTCACACTTCATAGAGAAAGCCTGGATGTTTCCCTTCTAGGTCAGGAACAAGAAGGAAATATCCAGTCACCACTTCTATTCAATGTTGCACTGACGGTCTACCCAGGGTCATAAGGCAAGAGAAATAAATAAAAGGCATCCAGGTTAGGAAAGAAGAAATGAAAAATCTCTATTTACAGAATATATTATTTTACATATAAAAAACTCCTAAGAAACACACATACACACACACACACACACACACAAATAAATGAATTCAGTAGGTTGCAGGATACAACATCAATACACAAAAGTCAGTCATATTTCTATATACTAGCAGTGAGCAAACATCATTCAAATTAAGAAAAGAAAAATTAAAAATAATAAAAATAAATAAAAATAAATTAAGAAAACAATCTTATCAAAAAGAACAAAAGACTAAAGAATAATCTTAACCAAAAAAATGCAAGACTTGCTTACTGAAAACTGCAAAACATCATTGAAAGGAGTTAAAGACCAAAATAAATGGAAAGGCACCCAACATTCATGTATCAGAAGACATATTGTTAAAGTGACAATCTTCCAAAAGTTGATCGGCAGACGGAATGCAACCCTTATCAAAATAGCAGGTTGTTTCTTGCAGAAATTGACCATCTGATCCTAAGATTCAAATGAAAATTCAAGGAATCTCAGATAGTCAAAAAAACCTTGCAAAAAACCCCAAAAAACAAAAGTGAGGTATCCACACATCCCAATTTCAAAGTGTGCTTCAAGGCCACATTATTGAGGCAGTGTGGTGCTGGCATAAGGATAGACTCACAGATCAATGGAATAGAACTGAGAGTATAGAGATGAATCCTCTAAATTATGTTCAAATGATCTTCAACAAGGGTTCCAAGATAATTCAGTGGAAGAGTCTTTTCAATAAATAGTGCTGGGATGATGAGATATCCACTTTCAAAAGAATGAAGTTCTCTCCCTCTCCCATCCTGTGCAAAAGCAGCAACACAAAAAACCCTCTAACTGGATCAATAACTTAATCATAAAAGTTAAAACTATAAACTATCGGAGTGCCTGGGTTGCTCAGTTGGTGAAGCGTCTGCCTTCATATTGCTACTATGAACATTAGTGCCTACAGATAAGAGAAAATATTTACAAATCAGACATTGGCTTATATCCAGAATATACAAAAACTACTCAAGAAAAATATTTATAAGACAAATAACTCAAAATTTAGCAAAGTATTTGAATAGGTATTTTTCCAGGAAGATACACAAATAGCTAAGAAGTCAATGAAGAGATGCTCAACATTATTAGGAATCAGGGAAGTGCTGATCAAAACCCAGGGAGGTCCCACTTCACGCTGTCTCAGATGGCTATGATCAAAAAGACAAGTAATAATAACAAATGTTGGTGAGGATGTGGAAGAAACTGGAGCCCTTGTGCATTGCCAATAGGAGTAAAAAATGGGGAAGCTACTTTGAAAAATAGTTTGGCGGTTCCTCAAATGTTCAACAGAGTTACTGTAGGACTCAGAAATTCCATCGCTCAATGTCCCCAAGAGATGTGAAAACTGAAGTCATGCAAAGATCCATTCACTAATGTTTATAGTAGCACGAATCACAACTGCCACAAGGTAGAAATACCCACATGTCCACCAACTGATGCATGAATAAACAACATATGGTATATCCACATAATAGAATGCTATTTAGTCCTAAAAAAGTATAAAGTTCTTATACATGGTACAACATAAACAAAACTTTGAAAAAAATTACACTAAGTGAAAGAAGACAGACACAGAAGGCCACATATGATCCCATTTATATGAAATGTTCAAAGTAGGTGAATCCATAAGGCCAGGAAGAAGATTAGTATTTTATGGGGACTGGGTGGGAAGGGGAGAATGGATGCTAACTGCTAACATTATGGAATTTCTTTGGGGAGGTGATGAAAATGATCTGAAATGAGACAGGAGTAATGTTTGTATAACTTTGTGAATCTACTAAAAACCACTGAGTTGTACCCAGTTAAGAGTGGATTTTTATCGTATATGAATTATATCTCAATTTTAAAATTCATGTTATACGACTTTGTTTTGAAAAAAAAATCTGTATATTTTTTACCATTTACCAAATCACCTTGTGGTTTCCATCAAAGGTGAATATTTTAGTTATTGACTTTAGACTTTCATTTCAAGGTAAAAATCATAAATAACCTTAACTAAATTTAAAGATAGTGCTAAAGTATTTAGAAGTTGATATTTATTATATTCAAAGGCTATATTTATCTGGTCCATATACATTATGTAGTAGAAGAGATATCAATTTTTAGAGGTTTTTAAAGTGTCTTGAAGAGGGAAACCACTCCAATCGAGCATGTAAGGAGCTTGGAGGTGGCCACTCCCATCCACACAAGAAAATGCTCCAAGGATCTGAGGTCATGGGGCATACTGCCACCACTAGAAACTGGAGAGACAAATGGGCAGGGACAGAGAATCACAACTTAAAGAAGCAGGGACCTCCATGAGAGCCAGAACCAGGGTAGGAAAATGTCAGTGTGGACATGTCTGAGAGTTAAAACCTCCAGGTGGACACAATCAAAATACCCTCTCATGCTTTTGGCCAGGGGAGGATGGAAGTAGACATTTGAAATAGGCCAGAGCACTCTGTTTTTAATAAGGTCTGCCCTTGGGATAAATTATTTTACCCTAACCTTGCTGGGGTCTTATCAGAGCCCAAGTGGCCTGAAGGGAGGGAAACACCAGCTCCAGCCCCCAGACTTCATGACCACCTGGTTGGGAGGAAGAAAAACTAAGATGCACTTGTAAAGGTCACAGTCAAGGTTATCAAGAGACTGAGAAGACTTACTTTCCACCCACACCTTATTAATACAGCCCTACAGGCCTACTTACCACAATTCCTTTCACCTGGTACATCATGTCCCTCTTTCAACAAAAAATTACAAGGCATACTAGAAGGCAAACAGCATAGCTAGAAGATACAGAGCAAGCGCCAGAGCCAGACCCAGACATGGCAGAGATTTTGAAATTATCAGACGAGGAAGTGAAAATAACTATGACTGGGCAGCCTGGGTAGCTCAGCGGTTTAGTGCCACCTTCAGCCCAGGGTGTGATCCTGGAGACCTGGGATCGAGTCCCGCGTCGGGCTCCCAGCATGGAGCCTGCTTCTCCCTCTGCCTGTGTCTCTGCCTCTCTCTCTCTCTTTCTCTCTGTGTCTCATGAATAAATAAAATATTTTTAAAAATTAAAAAAATAACTATGACTAATATGGCAATGCTGTAAGGAAACATGTGAGAGCAAACGGGTAATGTAAGCAGTGAGAGGGAGATCCTAAGAAAGAATCAAAGAGAGGCTGAGCTCAAATCCACCGTGCCGCAAATGAAAAGTCTTTGATGGGCTCATCAGTAGACTGGACATGGTGAGGAAAGAATCCACGAACTCAGAGGCACGTCAGTAGATATTTCCCAAACTGAAAGAAAAAAACACGTGGGGAAATGAAACAGAACATCCAAGAACTGTGGAATAGATATAAAAGGGAAACCAAAGGTAACTAATTTTCATGCATGGTTTAGAATGTTAAAGAGAATTTATCAAACTAATAGAGGCGATGGAATATTTAAGCTTAAGAGACTTTCATTTATTTCAGTTTGAGCAGTGAAACATTAGCCATAGGTCCTTTGACAGTTACTATTAGATTTATTATATCTATGTTTTGTAAAATAAAGATATCAATATCTATAAAATATATTTATTTTATATATTTGTAAGTTGTCTTTATAAAGTTTTTAGAAGCATTGTATTTTTTAAATAGATTTTATTTATTTATTCATGAGAGACACAGAGAGAGAGAGAGACGCAGAGACACAGGCAGAGGGAGGAGCAAGCTCCCTGCAGGGAGCCCGACATGGGACCCAATCCCAGACCCCAGGATCATGCCCTGAGCCAAAGGCAGACGCCCATCCGCTCAGCCACCCAGGTGACCCTTTTAGAAGCATTTTAAATTGTAATGATAACAGGGATGCCTGGGTGGCTCAGTCACTTGGGCAGCCGATTGTTTGTTTCAGCTCAAGTCATGATTTTGGGTTTGTGGGATCATGAGTCGAACCCTGAGTTCAGCCCAGCATCAAGCTCCACACTCAGCTTGGAGTCCCCTTGTCCCTCTCCCTCTGCTCCTTCTCTCTCTCTCTCTCTCTCTCTCTCAAACAAATAAATAAAATCTTTTTAAAAATAAAATAATAAATTGCAATGCTAACAAATTGAATATTAATTTGAAAACCTCAAGCAATCAAAATCTTTTTTGGGGAGAAATGTTCTCACACGTGGCTCCCTGCTCTATGGGTTAAGGGCTATGGGGGTGGGAAAGGCCAGGTGGAACCACCAGACACCTGTCCCCAGGATGAGAGTAGACGAAAGGCAGATTGTGTTTCTGAGGAACCCCATGGAAGAGTACCTGCCATCAAGAACTGGAAAGATGCACACGTGATGATTCTTACTACATCCTCCCTCACTATTTTCTCTACTGACCCGCTAGCAAGATGTTTGTTTCCAATCCCCATGACCTTGTGCTCTGGTCTTAGATACACAGGGAGAAACACTTCCACCAGGGACACACAACCATTCCACTGGACTGGAGTTTCAGGGGGCCACCCGGCCAACTAGGGCCCCTCGTGCCTCAGAGTCAACAGGCAGAGGGGCTTTGTACTGACTGCAATGATTGAACCCGATTATCAAAGAAAAATCTGGCTGCTACTCACAATAGAAGTAAGGAGGAGCATGCGTGGAATCCAGGAATGCCTGATGACATCTCAGCACCACCATGCCCTGCAGTTAAAGTCAAAGTACAATGCAATTCAAGCAGGATGGTGACCAGCCCAGGCTGTGCCCCCAGGTTCCCAGCCCAGAATCGTGGGTACCATCTGCCCTGAGATGAACAGGAAGGACACTCCCCCATTCCCCACCGCCACAGTGGCTTTCTGCTTCCCACACTCTCCACACCCTGAGCCCACCTCTCATGTGCTCTTTGGGACACTGTCAAGACTGTTCGGGGTTCAGACAGGGTCAGGGGTCATGTCAGGGTGATGACCTGTAGGACCCTAGGCACTGCTCCTGTCTCCTGCAAAACCTGAAACACAAGCCCTGTCAGGTGATGGAAGCTCTGTGCTGGAGTGTGTGCAAAACACACTAAGGGGTTCTCATAAATACCAGAACATGCGCATTTTTAAATTCTTTAAAATACTCAGAATTTTTCTGCTAGAAAGTGGCACAAACAGGAACCAGGAAGTGACCGTGTGCCCAACATCTCATCTGACCCCGGGCAGGTATATAAGGACCCCCGGCCCAGGAGGCTCCACACCTGAACCCCTCCCCTTGCACCTGCTCCTCTGACCTGCTCCACCTTCCACCCACCAGAACCATGACCTGCTGTGGCTGCTCTGGGGGCTGTGGCTCCAGCTGCTGTGTGCCTGTCTGCTGCTGCAAGCCCGTGTGCTGCTGTGTGCCGGCCTGTCCCTGCTCTAGCTGTGGGTCCTGCGGGGGCTCCAAGGGCGGCTGTGGGTCCTGCGGGGGCTCCAAGGGAGGCTGTGGATCTTGTGGGGGCTCCAAGGGGGGCTGTGGGTCCTGTGGGAGCTCCAAAGGGGGCTGTGGGTCCTGTGGGGGCTCCAAGGGGGGCTGTGGATCATCCTGCTGCCAGTCTAGCTGCTGTAAGCCCTGCTGCTGTGAGTCCAGCTGCTGCAAACCCTGCTGCTCCCAGTCCTGTTGCTGCAAACCCTGCTGCTCCCAGTCCTGTTGCTGCAAACCCTGCTGCTGTGAGTCCTGCTGCTGCAAACCCTGCTGCTGTGAGTCCTGCTGCTGCAAGCCCTGCTGCTCCCAGTCCTGCTGCTGCAAACCCTGCTGCTGTGAGTCCAGCTGCTGCAAACCCTGCTGCTCCCAGTCCTGTTGTTGCAAACCCTGCTGCTGCCAGTCCAGCTGCTGCAAACCCTGCTGCTCCCAGTCCAGCTGCTGTGTCCCTGTTTGCTGTCAGTGCAAGATTTGATTTTTAGCACATGCACCCCCTGGCTACAGATCTAATGCCCAGGACAGAGTTCAGTGCTCCATCTCAAACCCCTGAATCACAGCCCTGGCCTGCTTTTTCTTGGGATGGGAAGCAGGAATGTTTAGGGCAGAAATAGCTTGCTCAAACCCCCCAAGAGGGGCCTGTGCCCCTTACCATCCGGTCATCTCCTCCAGAAAGGCTCTCAACAGCCTCCATTCCCAGGTTACCACGGTCTGCCAGGATGCTCTGATCTCTTCTCCCCCGACCCCAGTCCAGCACCCAGGCATCTCCCTGAGGGAAGCTCCTGTTGCCACATGCTCTAATTCCCTGTCTCTTACAGTCTGTGCATTCTGAGCTTCTTGACCTTGTCAGACCTTTAAATAAACATACCCATTCCCCACAAGTCCTAGTGATTCTTTCTTCCTGCTTCTGTTAATCTCCCACTTCTGTCCTCTCCCTGGAGTGTTATCCTCCTTTGGACTTCCTGAGTCCCACCAGGGTATCCAGTAACCCTGTGCCCCATGCAACACGGTGTGCTCAGTGCCCACTGCATGCACCCCATGAGGAACTGGAGCCCAGGAGAGAACAGGACATGACACCCGCCCAGAGGTGCACCTGCCCAGAGGTGACCAGGACTGTGGTGCTGGAGGACAACAAAGGTCCAGGCAGCCACCAGGGCAACAGGACACCACTGGGGTGAGGGGTAGAGACTAGCCAGGGCAAAGGGAGTGGGGACCAGCCAATACTTTTGAGTAGTTTGGGGTAGACCATTGGACTGGGGAGCAGATGGGAAGACGAGGCTGCCCCCCTTTGTTTCTGAGTCAGGGAACTCAAAGTGACCTTCCCCATTGGTCTTAGATATCATTTTGAATAAATAACATTGGTGATAACATCAGAGTGATTTAATGGCTTGCTATTTGTTCTAAGGGGATTTATGTTTTCAAATCTTAATAAAGCAAACAGAAATGCCCTGCCTTCTCTCTATTGTGTCTTGAAAGCGCCTGCATCCTGGAGGCAACCAGAACATCTCCAGAGAAGCCACTCTCCAATCAGAGGAAGAGTGAGCTCTTTGCACAAAAACTCATTTCTCCTCCTCCAATTCTGAAAATTTGAAGCCCTTAGACACCAGAGGGGTGTATGTGTGCACGCATATGTGCATTCGTGTACATGTGTGTAAGCATGTGAGCATGTAAGGATATGTGCATCTGTGTGCGGGTTCGTGCATGCATGCACATGAGGGTGTGTGCAAGCGTGTGCATGAGTCTGTGGGTGTGCATGTATGTGCATCCATGCATGTAAGGGTATATGTACAAGCATGTGCATGTGTATGCAGGGGTGCATGTGCACACATGTGTGCATATAAGGGTGTGTGCATGAGCCTGTGCACGTGTGCAATTGTGGGCATGTGTGTATGCATGCATGTAAGGGTGTGCGTGAGCATGTGTGTGAGAGCATGTACACATGTATGTAAGCATGTGTGTAAGGGCTGTGAGAGCATGTGCATGTGCGAGAGACTGTTACATGTATGTGCAGATGTGCATAGGGTGTGTGTGCAAGCATGTGCATGTGTGTAAGCAGGCATGTGTGTGAGATGTGTACATGTAAGTGTGTGTCTGGATGTGCATATGTGTGCATGTATGCATGTAAGGTTTGCAAGCATGTGCTTTTCAGGAGCAGGAGCCATCACTTTTATCATCAGTCTCAAATGAGCCTCTGCCCCAGTTTGATCTTTGTTTTCTGTACCATGGTCTCCTCTGAAGAAAACAAAACCCTCTTGGTCCCACCAGGGAGCGAGGAGCCAGATGAAGAGCAGAGGATGAGGATGGAGAAGCAAACTGTAAAGTACTATTTTTCTGCAGTGCCAGCAGAGAAACATTTTCCTGCTCTGACCCACCCTGGATTCAGATGGTGTGGGTGGGAGCAAACTCAAGTGGCAGTGGCATCAGGGGTCACTGAGGTCACCGTGGGTGCAGGTGGTCTCTCCTGACTGTCTCAGGAGAGGCCAGGAAAAAATAAACCTCAGTCATGAATTTCAACATAGATCACGAGTGGGAAAGTGAAGCACCTCTCTGTATCTTCCTCTCAATTTTGTTATGAACCTAAAACTGCTCTAAAAATAGTCTATTTAAAAAAAAAAAACTAGGGGCACCTGGGTGGCTCCATTGGTGAAGCATCTGCCTGCAGCTCAGGTCATGATCTCAGGGTCCTGGTATCAGCCCCGCATCAGGCTCCCTGCTCAGTGGGGAGCCTGAGTCTCCCCTGCCCCTCCCCCTCAACTCATGTCCTCTCTCACTCACTCTACTCTCCCTCTCTGCTAAATAAATAAATAAATAGATAAATAAATAAATAAATAAATAAATAAATAAATAAATAATCTTTTTTAAGATAAATAAATAATCTTAAAAAAAAAACAAATATGGACTCATAAGTCCAGGGTGAGGGCATCATTTGTCCCTTAGTTGGGCCCATATGGCTATTAATGCCACCTAAAATCATGTTTAGTGAGTGTGGCAGCAGCACCACACCCAGCCCACACTGAACTCAAATACCCCAGGCATTTTTTCTATTAGCCAGGTTACCCCTTTCTGTATTTTTGTGATGGTTTTTGGATGAAAGAGGCAGGGTTTGGTGTCTATAGTCTTGTCACATCTCTTCCTACAATTCCACTTTTAACAAGTGGATTTGCATATGAACATGGGATGTAGCCATTGGATGGTGTAGAGCGATGGGTAAATTTTTTTTTCTTTATTTTCAAAATTTTTTCCCTTGTGGTGGTTGTGATGTTGCTGCGCAGTAAATTTAGGAACAGCAACAACAGTAGAAGCAGACGCTGACAAGCATGCAGGCAGGGTGCCCGTATGGCCCCCATCTGTGGGCGCTGTTGGCAAAGGCCGCACTCAGGCCTGGACGTGAGGGCACAGGGCTGGGACAGAGATAAGAGTAGCTCCAGGACCGTGCAAGTGAGCATGACCCACACTGGGAGGAGATGGTTCACAACCAAGAAGGGGCAGGCTGCTGCCGGTTGTATTACCGAATCTGGGAAGTTGGAATGAGCAAGGTTAACAGGTCAGATAAGGTCAGGCCAAGTGGGCACCCTGGGCATCAAAGTTTCAATATACCAGCTCAGTCAACAAGGGTTGGTATGAACAACTGGCTGGTCTGCCTGTCAGAGTCCTGAACCACACAAAAGTGGCCCACAGTCAGGGGCTTGCCCCAACTTCCCCGGCAAACTATAGAGTGGGAGTTGGCAAAGCTTCTCTACGAAGGGCCAGGTAGTAGAGACCGTAGGCTTCGCGGGTCATCAGGTCTATGTGGGACCTGGACTCTGCCTCGAGGATGCAAACCAGCCATAGGACACGGAAACGACAGGCAGGGCTGTATTCTAGTAGCACTTGATCGACAAAAACGGGCAGTGGGCTGCACTGAGGGAAGGAACCCAAGGTCCAGACAGATGAGAACACTTGGGTGGGTTGATTAGGTGCAACTTTTCTGCTCCCCCCAACACTACCTGGTGGGGTCAGGAGGATGCGTCCCTACGAGGAATGAAGAAATGCATTGGCAAGGAGGGTCTCAGCATCCTTGCAAAGCCCTCAGTGGCCGGCCTCTTCTGGCCAGAGATAGTTACAGCGGGAGCTGCCGCAACAGTACCAGGCACCCAACAGCCCAGAGGCCCCAGCGTGGTAGAGACCAGATGCCGTAGCTTAGCTGCCAGATGCAAGTGCCGCACTCATCACGGTGAGCCGCAAGAAGGGAATGATGAGGCTGATTGTGCTTAAATGCAAGGACTTATGGCAGGGGGGTGGGGGGGTAGCTGATCGGGGGTGGGTGCCCTACCAAGATGCCATACGATCTATATCAGCAGGAAAATTATAGGTTCAGGGGGCAGAAACACGACTCAAATCACCATGGTAGAGCTTTTCAGCCTCCGGCCGAGTTCCTAAACCTTAGTCAAATCACAGGTCCAGAGCCCACTGATCGGCAGCGAAGCCAGATCCCTGCGCAGAAGGGCCCAGCAGCCCAGCCACAGACGTGGCTGTTCCTGTAGGCCTTCCCCAGTGGAGCCCACAGCCATGACTTGCCTTAGAAAAAAGGATAAACCTGCATATTCTAGAACATCCTCAGACACCAGCTCTAAATCAATGCTGGTCCCTAGGGCCCCCAAATCCTACAGTGGTGCAGGACCCAGAGTGAGGGTCTGGAGAAGTCAGCAGGTGCATGGGCCTTGGCCTTGGTGTGCCTTACAGTGGGTCCCGTGGGCCTGTGGACCCATCCTGTGTCCACGTGCCCACAGGGATTAGATAGTAGGAAAAGACCACTGACGGGATCTCCATTCTGGTTTCTGGAACAAGAGATAGTGTGGCAGCAAAATGAAAGCCAACAGAACTCTCTCAATATGCGTGTGCACACACATGAACAAATACTGAACCTAAGTCCATACAGCTTCCCCAGGGAAATTCAGAGATTAGTTCCACCAGGAAAGATCTGGAAGATGCAGAACTAATGATCCCCACTCACCCTCATTTACCTGTCCTGTTTGGCCAGTGCAAAAATCCAGATGGGTCTTGGAGAAAGGCTGTGGGTTATTTAAACAAGTATGTGGTGATGCCTCAGAGCTGCTCTTCTGGACAGTCTCTGACCCGAGATGCTGCACTGACTTGGCAAATGTTCTCTCCTCCATTCCAGCAAGAGACCATCAGGGCAGCAATACGCTCCCACTGTTTCCTCAAGGCTAGACCAAGCCCACCCCCACAATAGAACCCACAACTGGCTCCACCGTCTATGTATCCAGTCACATAACGCTGGGCTGCTCTGTGTTGGAATCGTGGTAACTGGCCTCGCAGTAACAACCCACCCCCAGGAGAAGCATCCCAAGAACCTGGTAAGACACGGGGATACTCAAAGATGGGGGTGAGCCCTGTAAAGTGGTGTAATTTCTATGGATCCAGTGGTCTGAGAAGCATGAAAATATTTCTTCTGAAGTGAGGGAAGGCTGCGAAACCTTCCAAAATTCACCATTTGGTGAGCCTTTGAGAATTTTCACATATACCGCATTTGGGCTTGTCGCTCTCAACCAGCTGTGAGCAGGGCTCCAACCGAAGAATTTTACAGCAGAACCAGGCCGTGGTCCAACCTGCTGTTTGAGCCACATGAGCGTGAAGACCCACTGGTGCACGAAGTGCCCGGATGACACTTTCTGGAGCCTCCGGCAGGCCCCAGTCAGCAAATCACCAATGCCAGAAGCAAGCCTGAACTCTTGTACCCCACCTCAAACCCCAGAGTGATGCCACAGGGGCTCAGCACTGGCTTCTGACCAGGGCGGGCTGAGCACCCAGTGGCATGGCGGGTCAGCCCCCAGGAAAGGAAATCACGTGTCACTTCCATCTCTGCGTCAATGGCAGTCCTGAAAAAAGAACCAACGAGCAAGCACAGGAATGATGGTACAAACAGGAAGGCTGTCACCCACAGAACAGGTCACCTCCTCTCCCTGCCTACAGGTGGACCCTCTGAAGTGGACGCCCTCTGCAGCGCACTTACATGGGACATGGGTAGCTTCACACTCTGTGCTCATTCCACGCCACCGAGCTTCTAGTCATGCTCTCTTCAAGACTCAGACCAGGCAGCCAACCTGCTAACCACTTTTGATTAATCCTAAAGCCATCTCTCCTTTCCCAAAACTAAAATAACCTAGGAGACCATGAAAACTCTGTCCCCTGGAAGTCGGCCCCTCCACCACCTTGCAGGGCTAACCCTCGGTGGGTTGTCATGGCACAGCCATCCACGTCTGGTGCAGAGACAGGCATGGACCAGGCCATGAGGTTTCTTCATCCACAGCGGCCACCAGGAAGTCTGCGTGAGGCCCAGCAGGGAGGGGAGAAGCCAGTCATCTTGAGATTTCTCCCACGTGAGTACAGAGCAATCCAAAGAGATGGCAGAGGGGACCCAGGAGAAGTCTGCAGTGTGGGTCAGAGGGAGCATGGGGGTAGCCACCAAGCCAGTGTGCAGGACAGAAAACACTTCCTGGGATTCATGGGTACACTTGGTATTAAAGAGGGACAGCTCACACCCATCAGGACAAGGGCTCGGGTAATTCTTATCTGACTAGTACTTCAGAGAGCTCAACAACACAAATGATGGGATGACAGATAGACCATGAGATCTACCCGTGTTTTAAAAAAAATTCCATGAGATCAACCAAGATCTTAGTGGTCTTGGGAATGGGGTTATGGATGATTTGTTTTCTTCTCTAATTTTCTACTTTTATTTAACTAAGACTGTGTTTTTCATTCAGATACAAGAGACATGTAACATGATGTTGGCTTCAGGTGTACGGCACGATGATTCAGTGTTTGCGCCTGTTGTGACGTGATCGTAGTGTGATCAACACCCGTCACTACACATGGTCACAAAACTGTTTCTCGGGGTGGGAACTTTCAAGAAGTACTCTCAGCAAATTTCAAATATGCATCACTGTATTGTTGGGGCGCCTGGGTGGCTTAGTCAGTTGAGCGTCCAACTCTGGGTTCAACTCAGGTCATGATCTCAGGATCATGGAATCAAACTCCACATTGAACTCCACTCAGCAAGGAGTCTGCTGGAGATTCTCTTTCTCCCTCTCCCTCTGGCCCTCCTCCTACTCTCTCTCTCTCTCTCTCTCTCTAAAACAAACAAACAAAAAAGCCCAAACATGCAACACAGTATTGTTGACTCTGGTTCTAGCCATCATGCTGTCCACCATATCCCCAGGACTTACCTATTTTATAACTGGAAGTTGGTAACTTTGGCCTCTTCACCCATTTTGCCCATCTCCAAGCCTCACCAGTCTATGTGTCTATGGACTTGGTTTTGGGGTGTTGTTTTTGTTGTTTTTAGATCCCACATGTGAGATCACATGGTGGTGTTTGTCTTCCTCTGCCTCGTATCTCTGTTGTTGAAAATGGCAAGATTTCCTTCTTTTTATGGCTGAGTAATATTCCATTGTGTATGTACACCACTGCTTCTTTATGTACTCATCTTCACTGGACACAGGTTGTTTCCACATCTTGGCAGTTGTCAACAATGCTGCAATGAACATGAGGTGTCTGCATCTTTTCAAAGTAGGGCTTTTATTGTATTTGGATAAAGACCTAGTAGTGGAATTACTGGATCATATGGTAGTTATATTTTTAATTTGTTGAGGAACCTACATACTGTTCTCCACAGTGGCTGCACCCGTTTGCATTCCCACCAGCCATGCATGAGGGTCCCTCTTTCTCTGCTTCTTCGTCAACATCTGTCATTTCTTGTTTTTTTGAGTCAGGCTATTCCGACAGGTGTGAGGTAATACCTCATTGTGGTTTTATTTGTATCTCCCCGAGGGTCAATGATTTTGAGCATCTCTTCATGTGTCTGTTGCCCATCTGGATATCTTCTCCGGAAAAAAATGCCCATTTCTTAACCAGATTGTTTTTTATTGAGTTATATAAGTTCTTTCTATGTTTTGGATATTAACCCCTTATCAGATAAAAAAATTTGCAAATATTTTCTCCCATTGAGTAGGCTGCCTTTTCATTTTGTTGATAGTTTCCTTAGCTGTGCAGAAGCTTTTCGGTTTGATGTAGTCCCACTTGTTTATTTTTGCTTCTGTTGCCTTTGCAAAGACTTCATTTTTATTTTTTTATTTTTAAAGTAATATCTACACCCAATGTGGGGATCAAACTCACAATCTCGAGACCAAGAGTCACACACTCTACTAACTGTGCCAACCAGGTGCCCTTGCAAAGATCTCATTTTTAAAAATGAAATATTAAAATTAAATGTGGGGACAATTTTGGTACCAAAAAATACAGAGAAGGTGGAGAAGATCCCTGAATCCATCAACTATGTGTGGTTAAGATATAACTAGAAACATCATGAATCCTGGAACTGTTCCTTTTTACAGAAAATAAACAAGATGGGGGAAGAAGACAAATTTAGAAACTTAGGAAGGTATCTGTTGGATGAAAGTCAAAGAAAGGCCATGGATTCTAGAAGAACAAAAAAGACATCACTCCAGAGAAATGACACAAGCAGAAACCAGGAAGTGATCATGTGCCCAGCATTGCACCTGACCGGTGGCAGGTATATAAAGGGCCCCAGCCCAGGAGGCTCCACACCTGAACACTTCCCTTCTGCACCTACTTCTCTGACCTGCTCCACCCTCCACCCACCAGAACCATGACCTGCTGTGGCTGCTCTGGGGGCTGTGGCTCCAGCTGCTGTGTGCCTGTCTGCTGCTGCAAGCCCGTATGCTGCTGTGTGCCGGCCTGTCCCTGCTCTGGCTGTGGGTCCTGTGGGGGCTCCAAGGGGGGCTGTGGGTCCTGTGGGGGCTCCAAGGGGGGCTGTGGGTCTTGTGGGGGCTCCAAGGGGGGCTGTGGGTCCTGCGGGGGCTCCAAGGGGGGCTGTGGCTCCTGTGGGGGCTCCAAGGGGGGTTGTGGCTCCTGTGGCTGCTCCCAGTCCTGCTGCTGCAAACCCTGCTGCTCCCAGTCCTGTTGCTGCAAACCCTGTTGCTCCCAGTCCTGCTGTTGCAAACCCTGCTGCTGTGAGTCCAGCTGCTGCAAACCCTGCTGCTCCCAGTCCTGTTGTTGCAAACCCTGCTGCTGTGAATCCAGCTGCTGCAAACCCTGCTGCTCCCAGTCCTGTTGCTGCAAACCCTGCTGCTCCCAGTCCTGTTGCTGCAAACCCTGCTGCTCCCAGTCCTGCTGTTGCAAACCCTGCTGCTGTGAGTCCAGCTGCTGCAAACCCTGCTGCTGCCAGTCTAGCTGCTGTAAGCCCTGCTGCTGCCAGTCCAGCTGCTGTGTCCCCATTTGCTGCCAGTGCAAGGTCTGAGGCTACGTCCATGGACCTCAAGTGGCTCCTGAAGATCCACAATCTCTAGGAAATGATCAGTTCTCCACACCAGAGTCACTGATTGCAGATCTCAACCCATCTTTTCCAGAATTGGCAGCCCAAATCTCCTGTCCCAGTGGGGTTGCTCCCCAGATTATGAAGGATAAGTGCATCTATCCATACTTTCTCTCCTACTCTAGATCCCCTGCTTCATTTGCCTTGGAGAAGAGTAATTTCTTTCCCCCTTAACAATTACAGTCCCTTTAGGACCCTGATCCCCAGAGCCATCATCCCCACCCCCACCCCATACATGGGACTTAACTGAGCCTGGGAATATACTACAAGACCAATGGCTGGAGTCCAGATCTGGGATGGGTGCACCACTCTCCCCTTTCCCCCACATATTACCAGCCCCAACTCTGGCACTTCCTTCTAATTTACCTGTGCTTCTTTCACCTACCAAGGTCCAGATTGGACCTTGTGACAGCTCTAAATAAAGATATTTCTAACTTAAGCACCCTCTGTCTCCATGATGCCTCTTTAATAAATACTCTAAAAACATCTGTGCATTGCTGATGGGAGTAAAAACAGGTGCAACCATTTTTTTCTGAAAGTAATATGGTAATATTTACTCTGATTTCACCATTGTCAGTATTATTTTACTTGCTTTGATGGCATTATTCAATATAATCACTTAAGAGAATGAAATGCAAAATATAACAATTGAAAAGAGAAAGCAAAACCATTATTATTTTTAGATGGTTCCATTGTATAACGGAAAAAAAACCAAAAACAAGTCAAATGAAAAATACTCAAAATGTAAGAGCATTCAGATAGAGGGTGAGATATATAATTAACATGTAAAATTAATATCTCTCTATTCACACATAACAAAAAGAAAAGATCCCCATCTATTAAATATAAACCTTATAAGAAACAGTTTTAAAAGTGTATATAGGGCAGCCCCAGTGGCTCAGCGGTTTAGCACTGCCTTCAGCCCAGGGCATGATCCTGGAGACACAGGATCGAGTCCCACATCAGGCTCCCTGCATGGAGCCTGCTTCTTCCTCTGCCTGTGTCTCTGCCTCTCTCTCTCTCTCTCTGTCTCTCATGAATAAATAAATAAAATCTTTTTTTAAAAAAAAGTGTATACAAAAAGGTGGCACTTCTAGCACTAAAAACTGAAACTGTCCAGATGTCCACTGATAGCAGGAAAGAACATTTATTTGTGACATAGTCACTCAGTGGGATACTATGTGGCAATGAAAATCTTACAGGCATAATGTTGAGTGAAAGAAGCCAGTCAAAAGGTATGTATTATATGACTCCTTCTATATGAAGCACACATGCAAAAACATGGACCAACTAAAATAAAATAAAATTCTAGAAACCAATCAACTCTAAAGAAATACAGATTTATGAGCTGCCTGACAAAGAGTTTAAAGTAAATGTCATAAAGATGCTAAAAGAGAGCACAGAACAACAACTGAATGAAATCAGGAAAACAATGCATGCATAAAATGAGAATATTAACAAAGAGAACAAATTTTTTTTCAAAAAACCCAGAAGTTCTGGATCTGAAAAATCCAGAGAACTTAAACATTTAATACAGGGGTTCAATTACAAACTTGTGAGTTTGAAGACAGGTTGTTGAAATCACATCAGAGGAGCATGAAGAAAAGTAAAGAGAGCCTAAGTGATGTATGGGTCACCAATAAAGAGATTGATATATGCATTGTGGGCATCCCACCAGCAGCAGTAGAAGAGAAAGAGGCAGAGAGTTTAATAAATAATGGACAAAAACTTCTAATCTAAGGAAATAAATGGACATATAAATTCAAGAAGCTCAAAGAACTACAGTCATATTATATCCAAAAAGATCCACATTGAGGGGCACCTGGGTGGCTCAGTCAGTTAAGCATCTGCCTTCTGCTCAGGTCATAATCCTGGTGTCCTGGGATACAGCCCTGCATTAGGTTCCCTGCTCAGTGGGGAGTCTGCTTCTCCCTCTGCCCCTCCCCCTCCCCATGCTCTCTCTCCCTCAAATAAATAGAATCTTTAAAAAAAAAAAAAAAAAAGATCCACACCGAGATACATTATAATCAAACTGTCATTTGCAATTTTTCCCTTAGAACATATTTCTTCAAGGCTAATTGCCAGGCAAATGGGTATATACATTAAGTGCAGATAAATACATATTTGGAATTATTGATTTGTTTTTTGATAAGTAGTAACCACACATTGTAAATGTAGTAGAGTGTATTGCTGCTGCACAAATTACCACAAACTTAATGTCTTAATATCAATTTATTCTCCTACAGTTCTGGAGATCAGAAGACTCAAGTGTCTTACATCAAGGAGTCAGCAAAGCTGTGTTCCCTCTGGAGGCTCAAGGGAAGAATTCATTTCCTTGTCTTTTCCAGTTTCTAGAAATTGCCTACATTCCTTGGCTCATCCCCTTTCCATATTTAAAGCACATCACTCTGGTCTCCACTTTTGTGGCTATGTCTCCTTCTGTGGCTCTCAAAGGACCTTCATATAAAGCTTCCCTCTTATAAGGACCCTGGCGATTCCATTAGGTACACAAGGATTATCCAGCATAATCTCCCATTTCAAGACTCTTAACCTAATCACACCTGCACAGTCTCTTTTACCATGTCATGTGAGGTAACATAATCATAGGTTCCAGGGATTAGACATACCAGGGATTAGATATGTTACCTCATATGATAACATAATCATAGGTTCAAGGGACTAGAATCCAAACCACCCAGGACATAGGATCTACACTGGAAATAGATTGGAAGTGAAGAGAAAGGAACAGAAGAATATGCACTGCTAAAGATGAGTTTATAATACAAAAATTAAAAAATAAACTTTCATTAGCAAGAGTCAGTATTTATAATAAACAGGATTACAAACCTAAACTTGTAAAATAAAAGAAAAACAATACAAAAATACTGTAAATACATATACCTAAAACTATTAAAAACATAAAGAAGAACTAAATCCATAAATAAAGAATAATAAAAAAGAAAGAATGATAAACCAAAAAATAGATTTATAAGAATGTTCATAGAGAATTACCAATATGAAATACGTCACTAAAATTAAACATCCAAAGTTCTCACTAAACAGAAAAGTAGATACAGATGCAGAGAGAACTGTTAAACAGGGGAGAAACATGAAAGGAAATTAATTGGAATGCAGTATGGAAAAAAATTTAAATATGTAAAGACCCTTAAGACACATGAAGACTAGAACAAAAATATTCAATATATAGTTTATGTGAATCTTGGAAGAAGAGTACAGAAACAGTGGATAAAATTCAATATTTAGAAACAATAATCATCTAAAATTAATAAAAGAATGCATCTCATATTGAATAATCACAAATCTAAAGCATGATAAATAAAAACAAGTAAATCCAAACCCAGTCACATCATAGTAAAACCTCAGAACACAATGGCAAATAGAAAATCTTAAAGGGTATCAGAGAAAAAAATTAATAATTCTATTGAAAACAAACTTTTCAATGAAAGAGCTAGGAGGTAAAAAAAAAAAAAAAGGAAAAATTCAAATACTAAGCATAAATTTCTGTCAACTTGGAATTCAATACCCAGCTAAATTATCACTCAATAATTAAGTATAAAATAAAGGCACTTTCAACTAAATTAAGACTGACAGTGCTTACCCACCATCAGACCTCTGCAGTAGTAACTCATTCAGAATATAATCCAGGAAGAAGGAAATTAAACTGAGAGGCAAGGAATAGGTCACTAAAGACAATCATCATGTGAGTAAATATAAATCATGTTGACTAACAAAAACAAACAAGAAAAATCATGACTGATTTGGGGGAGTATCATAAACAAGGTGGCAAAAAATACCAGCCCATATAGCATGCAGGGCCTCCAGAGGAATCATTGTCCTGAGAGTATGAGAGTTAAAATGATTCAAGATTCTTCAATTGACTTTGGAGACGTGTCTAGCAAGAAGTTGCTGCAGCCGAGTTCACAGAGGTTGCTGCCTCTATTCCCCTCTAGCATTTGGATGGATTCCTGTCTCACATTTAGGTCCTTCATCCATTTTGAGTTTATCTTTGTGTGTGGTGTAATAAAGTGCTCTAGTTTCATTCTTCTACATATAGCTATCTAATTTTCCCAACACCATTTGTTGAAGAGACTGTCTTTTTTCCATTGGATATTCTTTCCTGCTTTGTTGAAGATGAGTTGACCATAGAGTAGTGGGTCCATTTCTGGGTTCTCTACCCTGTTCCATTGATCGGTGTGTCTGTTTTCATGCCAGTACCATACTGTCTCTGTGATTACAGCTTTGTAATATAACTTGAAGTCAGGAATTGTGATGATACCAGCTTTGGCTTTTCCTTTTGGGTATTCCTCTGGCTATTTGGGGTCTTCTCTGGGTGCATACAAACTTTAGGATTGTTTGTTCCAGCTCTGTGAGAAATGTAGTTAGTATTTTGATAGGGATTGCATTGAATGTGTAGATTGCTTTGGGTAGCATAGACATTTTATTTTTTTTAAGCAAAAATGAACTCTTGGGACCTCATCGAGATAAAAAATTTTTGCACAGTGAAGGAAACAGGCAACAAAAGTAAAAGGCAACCTACAGAATGGGAGAAGATATTTGCAAATGTCTTATCAGATAAAGGGCTAGTATCTATAAAGAACTTATCAAACTCAACACCCAAAACACAAAAATACAGTCAAGGAACAGGCAGAAGACATGAACAGACATTTCTCCAAAGAAGACATACAAATGGCCAACAGACACATGAAAAAATGCTCCACATCACTAACTGCCAGGGAAATAAAAATCAAAACCACAGTGGGATACTACCTCACACCTGTCAGAATGGCTAAAATTAACAACTCAGGAAACAACAGATGTTGATGAGGATCCAGACAGAGAGGAATCCTCCTACAGTGTTGGTGGGATTGCAAACTGGTGCAGCAACTGTGGAAAACTATATGGAGGTTCCTCAAAAAGTTAAAAATAGAGCTACTCTATGACCCAGCAATTGCACTATTCAATATTTATCCAAAAGATACAAACAGTGATTCCAAGGGGCACATGCACCCCAATGTTTATACCAGCAATGTCCACAATAGCTAAAATATGGAAAGAGTCTGAATGTCCATCAACAGATGAATGGATAAAGATGTGACACACACACACACACACACACACACACACACACACACTGGAATATTACTCAGCCACCAAAAAAAGAATGAAATCTTGCCATTTGCAACAATGTGGATGGAACTAGAGGGTATGATGCTAAGCAAAGTAAGTCAGAGAAAGACAAATACTATATGATTTCACTCATGTGGAATTTAAGAAACAAAACAAATTAACATATGGGAAGAGAAGGAAAAATAAGATGAAAATTGGGAAGGAGACAAACTATAAGAGACTCTTAACTTTAGAAAACAAACTAAGGGTTGGTGGAAAGGAAGGGAGGGAACAGAGTAAGTGGGTGATTGGCATGAAGGAGGGCATGTGATGTGATGAGCACTGGGTGTTATATGCAACTGATGAATCACTAAATTCTAGCTCTGAAACTAATTTTTTTAAAGTGAGAAATAAAATTTGTTGGAAAAAATTTTTTAAGTGTACAAAAGAAGATTCTTCAGTTGGTAAGTAGGGTCAATAAGCTTTAAACTCTAATTCAGAATTAGAATTGCTGGGGATCCCTGGGTGGCTCAGTGGCCCAGGGCGCGATCCTGGAGTCCTGGGATCGAGTCCCGCGTCGGGCTCCCGGCATGGAGCCTGATTCTCCCTCTGCCTGTGTCTCTGCCTCTCTCTCTCTCTATCTCTCTCTCTCTATCTATCATAAATGAATAAATAAAAAATCTTTTTAAAAATTTCAAAAAAAAGAATTAGAATTGCTTTTCCTTTAGTAAACCTTTAACCTCTATTTATTCTTGCTAAGGTAAATTGGCCCATAATGGGAAAAGATCTGGGGTTGTACAGTTTGTGATTTTAGAATCCTGATTTCCTGTGGTTGTTTAGAAAGCTAGTGCCCATGTAATAAATCGCTTCTTTTTAAAAGAGAGAGAGAGAGAGAGATTTTATTTACATATTTGACAGAGAAAGAGTGAGCGCAAGCAAGCACAAGCAGGAGGAACTACAGAGGGCAGAGAGAGAAGCAGGCTCTATCCCAGGACCCTGGGATCATGACCTGAGCTGAAGGCAGACGCTCCACCACGGGGCCACCCAGGTGCCCTAGAGTAGGAATTGAGTATTATTTATGACTTCTCCCCGATCCTTGCTCTCAATTGATTACCTTGCTTCTTATTTTACCAAGAAAATTGAACTCTCAGAAGAGGATTGCTGCAGCTTCATGCCCCCACATCTACTTCCCATAGCTTCTGTGCCCACCACCTGGCCGACCCTCCTGTGTTAGCAGATGAACATTCCATGCTCGTACCTAAGGCCAATCCCTGCCCAAATGTCCCTTCTGATCCATCTAAGGGCATCTCTCCAAGACTTTTCCCTGCTCACCTGCATCACCTACAGAAACACTCCATCATTAATCATACATAAAATAACTTGGCACGGGGATCCCTGGGTGGCGCAGCAGTTTGGCGCCTGCCTTTGGCCCAGGGCGCGATCCTGGAGACCCAGGATCAAATCCCACGTCGGGCTCTCGGTGCATGGAGCCTGCTTCTCTCTCTGCCTGTGTCTCTGCCTCTCTCTCTCCCTCTGTTGCTATCATAAATAAATAAATTAATTAAAAAAAATAACTTGGCACGGGTGATTACTGACAGGATGTTGAGTGCCCTCAGCATTGCCTTCCCGAACACAGTCTTAGAACATGGGAGCCTGAGAAGTGAGAAAAGCCATTGCTGAAACCACAGTTAGTGATAAGTTGTTCCGAATGGACAAGCCGTAGTCAATATGTCTCTGCCATCATGAACAGGTCAGGAGAGAGAATATTGAGCATTCTAGCTTTTACCCCAGGAGACAGCTTGGCCTCTACTGAGAACTATTACTGAGGGATTTCCCAAATACACGAAGATAGCCACAAAGCAGGCCACATGATGTTAAAATATTCTTTTAGCCATTACCTTAAATATTAAGAGCAATTCATGATCAAAGGACAAACTCACTAGGCAGATAACATTCCAAACATGAGTGCATCTACCAATACAGACTCAAAAATATAGAAAACAAAAATGGGAGGATTACAAGGAGAAATTTATAAGCCTACAGTTATAATGAGAGGTTTTTTTAAAAGATTTTATTTATCGATTCATGAGAGACACACAGGGAGAGAGGCAGAGACACAGGCAGAGGGAGAAGCAGGCTCCCTGCAGGGAACCCTATGAGGGACCCAATCCCGGGACCCCAGGATCATGCCCTGGGTCAAAGGCAGGCGCCAAACTGCTGAGCCACCCAGGTGTCCCATAATGCGAGATTTTTAACAAACCTCTCTCAGTAATTATGAGAATAAAAATATAAAATATTAGTACCATTACAGAAAATTCAAATAGTCTAATTAAAAAGATTTACCTCCTGAACATATACAGAACACCGTTCCCTAAAAAGAGCATATATTCTTCTCTCAAGGACACATGGAGCATTGATCAAAATTAACCATGTTTGGAAGCCTGGGTAGGTCAGTGGTTGAGCGTCTACCTTCAGCTCAAGTTGTGATCCCAGAGTCCTGGGATCAAGTCCCGCCATCAGGCTCCCTGAAAGGAGCCTGCTTCTCCCTCTGCCTATATCTCTACCTCTCTCTGTGTCTCTCATGAATAAATAAATAGAACTTTTAAAAAAATTAACCACAATACTGAATTAGATCCATTTTTGCATGAGCCCTTAAAAAGATGTCAAAATGCAAAAACAAATGTGACTAATTTATCCAAAACAGTTTATAAAAATCCCACCCAAATAAATAAGAATCTGTACAAAATGAACAGCAGAACAAAGCTGCCTCCAGAGACCCTGAAGGCAATTCCTTCCCATCTTGCTACGGGTCTTCCATCGATAACCGGAATATATTTAACTCACATGGCAATTGGCATTTTCCAGTAAAGAATCAAAAGATTTATGTATACAATGGAATATTACTCAGCTATTAGAAATGACAAATACCCACCATTTGCTTCAACGTGGATGGAACTGGAGGGTATTATGCTGAGTGAAGTAAGTCAGTCGGTGAAGGACAAACATTATATGTTCTCATTCATTTGGGGAATATAAATAATAGTGAAAGGGAATATAAGGGAAGGGAGAAGAAATGTGTGGGAAATATCAGAAAGGGAGACAGAACGTAAAGGCTGCTAACTCTGGGAAACGAACTAGGGGTGGTGGTGGAAGGGGAGAAGGGCGGGGGGTGGGAGTGAATGGGTGACGGGCACTGGGGGTTATTCTGTATGTTAGTAAATTGAACACCAATAAAAAATAAATTAAAAAAAAAAAAGAATCAAAAGAGAACAAGATGAACTGCCTAATACGAGGCTGCTCCAGCCTTGCAACATGGGGTCAAAATTTTAAGAACTGTAAAATATATTCTCAAAAATTCAGAAGAGAAATGTGAACACAAACAACACACAAAAAGTGTACGCAAAGGTTGATAAAGTATAAATTTGTCTCTTTAACTGCAGTTTGGAAACATATTGTTGAACATCTCAATTAAAAAGTGAGAAAGCAGGGATCCCTGGGTGGCGCAGCGGTTTGACACCTGCCTTTGACCCAGGGCGCGATCCTGGAGACCGAAGATCGAATCCCACGTTGGGCTCCCAGTGCATGGAGCCTGCTTCTCCCTCTGCCTATGTCTCTGCCCCTCTCTCTCTCTCTCTCTGTGTATGTGTGACTATCATAAATAAATAAAAATTAAAAAAATAAAAAATAAATAAATAAAAAGTGAGAAAGCAAAGGATCCTGGGTTAAACAGAAAGCACTTTATTCTATCATCTTGACACGTATTTATTAAAGAACTAAAGGAGACTCCATAACAATTAATAGAACGGAGGTAAGCATGATAAAATAAGCCATAAATTATTCTGACCAGAGACACAAACTCCAGCAAAATTTTCATGTCACATCAACAACAGCAAAATCCATTAAGAGGCGATACATTTCATACAGAAGTAATCAAGGCTCATGAATTATTTGATAATCCAATTAATGTACAATAGCAAATCATAAATATTTTAGAAAAGATTTCAGCCTCCTGCTGATTTGACATGAAAATACTGAGCAGCCAAAAACGCTATAAAGCACACACCAGGCCACCTCGAACAGGATGCAAACACAACAGGCTGATGGATGTAATCAAGAGAGAATGTAAAATCAAACACAACACCTCACAAAAAAGAAATGCTGGCGCCCCCAAGTTGTGCAGTGCAAATGTGAAAACATCGGAAGTCTTCCCAGATTTGACACGACAGTACCAATCTTCAAAACCAACAATCAAAAAAACAAATCGCAAGCATCTGAGCTACAGGAAAACACTAAGATGTCTTCCTAGGCATTTAAAATTAAAATTCAGAAAATAAAATTATAAAACTGCTACCATATGAAGAGTGACCAAAAAGTATGTGGCCAAAAAACATAGTGGAAGGAAGTAGCGTGGGGTCTGGAGGGGATGTGGGCCATCCATTCAATAAAATCAGGTTATTTGCCTATTTGGTCATGTGTGTGGTCTTCAAAAGTTTCTTTAAATGTCTAATCTATTGTGACTTCTTTTCTTGTTCTGATTATTAACTAGAATAAATACACACCCTTCCCAAGTTGGGCCTCCAAAATCAGAGGAAGCACACAGATCTCTTTCTTTTTTTATTTAAATTCAACTGGCCAACATACAGTACATCATTAGTTTCAGATGTAGTGTTCAATAATTCATCAGTTGTGTATAATATCAGTGTTCATCACGTCACAGATCTTCTTAAAATCAAGAGTTTATGCTTAAAATGAGGCCAAATTCTTCATAAGAAAGAGCAGCACTTCTGCACGACAGAGCGCCCCCTGGTGGTTGGCCTGAGGACCAAGACCTGCACCTATCCCCTGAAGCCTTTGGGCACAGAATCCCCATATCCTCCAGGATTCATCACTGTTATTGAAAAATCCAATTAAAGAAATAAAAATTGAATAAGTAAAATACTGACACTCTAGGCTGTGTGCCCTCAAAACGAAACAAAACAAAACAAACAAAAAATACCCAGGCCTGGACATTTCAAAACAACTTTTACAAAACATTCAAGGAATATAATACCTTTCTGCACGTAAACTGCTCCACGGGACAGAACAACACGGCACATTCCCCAGCTTCTTTACAGGGGTTCTCCTCGGCGGCACCAGGCAGGAGTCCGGACAGGTGCAAATCCTCACGGAGGCTCTTCTGCATAAAAACAAATCCCCACAGTAAGGAAAGCGGGCCCTCCACAGGGGTTTCTCAGAGATGAGACCCAAAGCCTTATTCAGTTTTCCTTTTTTCCCTATTTTTCCATATATTGGAAGGTGCAGTGCTTTCGCCTCCTGCCTCCATTTGGCACATTATGAGCCCAGCAGAGCAGAAGGAAGGAGACACTCCCTCAGCACAGAACCTTCAGGAGATCTCATTCTGAGGTTCACGGGAAGAGAGACCTCCCCACCGCCACCACCTGCTCTGCTCCTGCCCACAAGGTGTCCGCTTCCCACCTACGGAGCCTCAGGTAGGTAAGTGCTAGACCACCTGCCTTGGTGGCCAGGAGCCCCTAGGCTCACCGAGCCCCTTCCCTGCCTCACAGCCTTTGCACTCACTCTTCCCCCCATGTGGGATGCCTTTCCAAATATTGTTTTTATCAGTGTCACCTCTTCAAAGAATTTTCTGTTGAGGGGAGCCTGGGGAGCTCAGCCAGTGGAGCATCTGACTCTTAGTTTGGGCTCAGGCCATGATCTCAGGTTGGGGGATTGAGCCCCAGATCTGGCTCCGTGCTGAGCATGGAGCCTGCTTGGGATTCTCTTTCGATCTGCCTCTGGCCCTCCCACCCCCATTCACATGCGGGTACACTGCCTCCCGGCCCCTCCAAAAGAGTTTTCTGTGGACCGACCTCAACAAGTTGGCCAACCCCGCAAGCACACACACATGCTGCCGCACCATGCGGGCATGCCCTCCCCAAAGCAGCCCTATCCACTCTCCCCTCCTCAGCCTTACAGACAGAGCCAGGGGAGCAGGTTGGTGCAGGAAGAACAAAGCCACACCTTCCCAGCCTTCCTGGCATGGCATTGGCAGGGGGGTGAAAGCTCTGATGCGGTCACCTGGTATCTTCCCAATTTGATGGGCGATTCCCATTAACTAGGTGAGAAGCATCCACCCTCCTCAGGTGGACCCTCCCACCCCAGAAACCCAATCCTGGCCCTGGGAGATGAGGCTGGACGCACAACCACCACCACCTTCCCCGGGCTCAGGAGGGGCCGCACAGCCCAGCTGCCCTGGGCATTCACAAGCAGCTCACCCACCTTCTCTCAGCAAGCCCAGGGCATTCACACTCAGGCCACCTCCTCTTCTGCCCATGATTCATGAGGCCAGCTCTCCTGAGAGCAACACAAGTTTGGGGAAGAACTCCACTCTGAGTCCCCAGCCTTATCTTAAGACCCACCCGGGACAGAGGGCGTGTGGGAGGTGTTGCAGCCTGGGACCCACAGAGAAGAGGGCGCCTGCGTAGGGCACATTCTTGTGATCCTGGGACACTGCCCAACAGCACATGAGAAACGTCCAGGCCCCACAGGCACAAAAGGAAACCTCTACCCAAGATCAGACAGAATGACCAAAATACACATACGGCAGGTGAAGCATAAGCAGCTTCTGAGAAGGAGGAGGACACAAGGAACAAAGGGCAGGGAAGGTACCAACATCGGGGAAGTGACTGTGTGCCCAGCATCTGACTTGAACCCAGGCAGGTATATAAGGGCCCCCGGCCCAGGAGGCTCCACACCTGAACCCCTCCCCTCTGCACCTGCTCCTCTGACCTGCTCCACCCTCCACCCACCAGAACCATGACCTGCTCTGGCTGCTCTGGGGGCTGTGGCTCCAGCTGCTGTGTGCCTGTCTGCTGCTGCAAGCCCGTGTGCTGCTGTGTGCCGGCGTGTCCCTGCTCCAGCTGTTGTCCTGCGGGAGCTCCAAGGGGGACTGTGGGTCCTGCAGGGGCTCCAGGGGAGGCTGTGGGTCCTGCGGGGGCTCCAAGGGGGGCTGTGGGTCCTGCAGGGGCTCCAAGGGAGGCTATAGGTCATCCTGCTGTCAGTCCAGCTGCTGCAAACCCTGCTGCCTTCAGTCCTGCTGCTGCCAACTCTGCTGCCCTCCGTCCTGCTGCTGTGTCCCCGTTTGCTGCCAGTGCAAGATCTGAGATGTGACCAGAGGCTCAGGGGCTCCAGCCAATCCAGACTCCCAGCCTTGAGTGGTGACACATCCCATACCCCCAACACACAGTTCTGTGTCCATCCCCTTCAGGAATAATGCAGACTGAATCTTCAGGACCAGAGATCCTGTTCCGCATTTCCTGATGAAGAAGGGAGTCACCCTCATACTCTGAGCCAGGCACGGATTCTCCACTACACTCACAACCAAAAAGAAACTTCCTCCTTGCCAGCTCTACTTGCAGCCTGCCATCTGCAGGCTCTTCAGTGACTAAGCCCCAGAAAAGCCACCCCTCATGCACTGAGTGGGTCCCAGGGCTGTGCTAGCCATCCTTCCCAACCTCTCCTGCTCAGACCTGCTCAGCCCTGTTCCCCACAGAACCTTGGGCTGACACTGATCCCCGGAGCTGGGGCTGCCCAGGTCCACTACACACCCTGCCCCTCGTCCCCGGGCATCTCCCCTGACATCAGCTCATCCTGATTCTTGGTCTGATAAATTCAACTGTGAGCTTTGTGAAGCTTCTAAATAAACAGATCCTCCAAGGACAAGCCTCATTCTTACAGCTGTGGTAGAAACCAGGGTGCACTGGTTCCGTGCATGCAGACCCTTTTTTTCCCTAAGATTTTATTTATTCATTCATTCATGACAGATTCAGAGAGAGAGAAGCAGACACAGCAGAGACAGCAGAGGGAGAAGCAGGCTCTATGCCAGGAGCCCGACATGGGACTCGATCCCGGGCCTCCAGGATCGCGCCCTGGGCCAAAGGCAAGCGCTAAGCCGCTGAGCCACCCAGGGATCCCCCATGCAGACCCTTTTACTCAGTGCCTGAACTTCTCAGACTTTACCCAGGAAGGACACTGGATGTTCAGAGATCTGGGGAACAAGGCTGGCTAACATAAAATTATCTAGAAGAGGGTGGGCTTAGGAGCCACCTACAGTTGAAAGGCTGACTCTTGTCTGTGTGATGTACAATAGACTGGATATACTCGGGGGCGAGGGACTCTAGGCAGTGGCTACAAATGCCTGTGGGTTCCTTATAGCCCAGGAATGCGGCTTTGTTATGGCGTAATGGGAAAAAACCAGGACGCAAAATGTTCCACAGCATGTGATCACAACCACGTGTGCCCACAGATGGATAAGGTGGGCATTCTTTAATAATATTATCTTATGCTTAATATTAAAAATTAATAAACTCTAACAAGTACACAGAGGCAGGATACCACGAGCGCTCCTGTGAAGTGGGCACAAGAGTTAGGGGAGCTGTGAGCCTTTGAGACAGGCACATTTTCACACCTCAAATCCAAAGCAAAACACAAAACAAAAATAAAACACACACGTGCTGTTAGTCTCACATGAAGAAATAGCTTGTGCGGAGCCCAGTGCTGGACACCACAGGGAAAATCACTCATCCGTGGTCCTCAGTGGAGGCTGCACCCCTACGTTCAGTTTCACGATGACTCTGTCCCTCCAAGCACCTGTTAGCAGTGCCAGCCCCAAAGAAGAGTCGGGATACTTTTCAAGAGGAGCCTGAAGCCTTTTGTGAGACCGAATCTGTCTTCCACTCAAAGTCAAGAAAATCTTTGCAGGGACCACAGCGGCTCTGGCCAACAGCCCTGCCAGGAAACACGCAGATGCCAGGAGGCAGTGGGCGTCAGGGAGGGCGCACACAGGACCCGTGTGCTCCCTGCAAGGCTGGACACCCCTCTGGGCGGGGGTACCGAGCCAGCATCATTCCCTGGCGACCACCATCAGCCAAGTGAGTGTGAGGACATGTGGTTTGTAGTGTGGCCTTTCCCACGGCCACTGGCCAGGAGCACCACCGTCACTCTAGCCCAGCAGGTGCCAGGCTGAGATCAGAGGTTCCATCATCCCGCTGGCTCTGAGACCTCCACCTTACGGGGTGTGTGAGTCAAAAGTTAAGACTGGAACACGGGTAAATCCATCCTCAAGACAACCAGCAAGAAGACGTCAGAGGGAAGCTAGCCTCATTAGTAATCAGGAAAATACGCATTAATGCCACACTGCTGATCTGTGGGAGCACTGGGACAGCCAAAACGGTGACCCCAGCAGAGCCAAGTGGGTGTGCAGCAAGAATAACTTTGGGGAACTGGCGAGAACATGACAGAAACACTGCTCCGAACACAGTCCACTACGTTTCCACACACATGCCCCGTGACCCGCAGTCCCGCCGCAGGCAGGACCAGAAGGCGTGGGTGCGCAGACCCTGACGCTTATGAAGAGCACGGACAGTGCAGCTTCTCCTCGCAGACCCAAACTGGAAAGCATCCAAGGACCCACCAAAAGTAGAACTGACAAGTGAATAAATAGCACTGTAGTCGTGTGATGTAAAACTGCACACAATTGAAAATGAATGGACTTAAACTATGTCAAGAACCACGGGTGATGTCACACAGAAAGAAGAGAAGCCCATCAGCAACACGCACATGGGGGGCTCTTAATGAGGTGGCATCACTTTCTGCCCAGACCATTCAGAATCTCTTAATTCCCCTTCCCACTTTGAGCCTCGTACCTTTTTCAGGATTCCTCTACATGTCAGCTCTGCCTAGGGTCCTGGCTTATGAGCTCTACTGGGAGCAGATGATTCCACCCCATGCTCCAGTGCTCCTGCCCCTCATCATGGAATCACTTGGGACCTCACAATCTGCCTCATGGGAGCACTTCCCACCTGCCTGCCTGTGTCCCAGCTGGACAGTCACCTTCAACAGGTTTCTAAACTGAAGCCACTGATGACACTTCTGAATCCCATGCCCACGAGCCCCGAGAACTCACCCCTCAGCCACCTACTCATCAACTGCCAGATCTGAGGAGGTGTGGTCCCATCGAGGGCACTGCAGACCAGAGCAGCTAGAGCCATGCTGCTTCTGGCAAACAAGAGTCAACTTCTTATTATAACAAAATAAATATGTTTCATTAAAAAAAACACACACCTTTTTTGTCAAATAGAAAACACATCCTAATACATATAAGGAATTTCAAGAGACCTCCAAATAGCCCAACCATCTTGAAAAAGAATAAAGGTCAAGGACTTATACTTCTTGATTTTAAAACTTACTGTGAACTCTCAGGGTACCTGGGTGGCTCAGTCGGTTGAGCATGCTTTCGGCTCAGGACATGATCTTGGGGTCCTGAGATCGAGTCCCACATTGGGCTCCCTGTTCAGTGGGGAGTCTGCTTCTCCTTCTGTCCCTCCCCCAGCTGTGCTCTCTCTCATTCATAAATAAATAAATAAATAAATAAATAAATAAATAAATAAAATAAAAAGTTAAAAACTTACTGTGAACTACGGTAATCATAACAGTGTGGTGCTGGTACAGAACGGGTTTATAGACCAGAGGAAGAAAAAACACAACACAGCCCAGAAATAAACCCTCTCCTCATACATACAACCAGCTGGTCTTCAGCAAGGGTGCCAAGACCACTCAGTGGGGAAATGATAGTCTCAGCAAATGGTGCTTGGACAACTGGATGTCCACAGGCACGACAGTGAAGTTAAACCCCCACCTCACACCATATACAAAAATTAGCTTGGAATGGATCAAAGATCTAAATGTAAGAGCTAACACTGTAAAACTCAGAAGAAAACATTTGTGTAGTCAAAGGACAGCACCAAGAAAGTGAAAAGATAACCCACCACAAAGGAAGAAAATATTTGTATATCATATATTGGATAAGGGTTTAATATCCAAAATATATAAAGAACTCCTACAACTAGACAAAAAAAAACAACCCAGGGATCCCTGGGTGGCGCAGTGGTTTGGCACCTGCCTTTGGCCCAGGGCGCGATCCTGGAGACCCGGGATCGAATCCCACGTGGGGCTCCCGGTGCATGGAGCCTGCTTCTCCCTCTGCCTATGTCTCTGCCTCTCTCTCTCTCTCTGTGACTATCATAAATAAATTAATTAATTAATTAATTAATTAATTAAAAAAAACAACCCAGTCAAAAAATAGGTGAAATATTTGAATAGATAAGTCTCCAAAGAAGATGCACTGCTGGCCACTAATGAAAATGCATGAAAAGATGCTCAATATCCTTAGCCATCGGGAAATGCAAATCAAAACCACAATGAGATCCCACCTCACACCTGCTAGAACAGTTCCAATAAAAAAGAAAGAAAAAGAACAAGTGTTGGAGAGGAGGATTTGGAACCCTCATGCATGGCTGATGGGAACCCTCATGCATAAAATGGGGCAGATGCTGTGGAAACAGTTGGGCAGTTCCTCTAACTGTTAAACATAGAATTACCACATAACTCAGCAATTCTGCTCCTAGGTATTTACCCAATGCAAGCAAGGGCCAGGCGCAGACACTTGTACATTCACAGTTACAGCAACAAGGTGCACAACAGCTAAATGTGGAAACCACCATCAACAGATAACAGGTAAAAAATGTGGTCTATCCACACGTGGAATGTTATTCAGCCATGAAAAGGAACAGGGCTCTGACACCTGCTGCAGTGTGGATGAGCCCTGAACACAACATGCTGAGTAAAATAAGCCGGTCACAAAACGACAAACATTGTATTATTTCACAAGTATGAAACACCTAGAATGAAAATTCCTAGAGGCAGAAAGTAAGATTATAAGCTACTATGGCTGGGGAGAGTGGGAAATGGGGAATTACTGCTTAATGGGAACAGAATTTCTGTGTGGGGTGATGAAAGACATCCAGAAATAGATGAGGGTGATGATTATTATAAAACATCATTAATGTACTTAATGCCACTAAATTGTACAGGTAAAATAGCAAAAAATTACTTAACAACATTAAGTTGAGCCCCTGGGTGGCTCAGTCGGTTAAGCATCTGCCTTATGCTCAGGTCATGATCCCAGGGTCCTGTGATCAAGTCTTACATCAGGCTCCCTGCTCAGTGGGGAGTCTGCTTGTCCCTCTGCCCCCTTCCCCTGCTCATTCTCTCTCTCTCTCTCTCCCTTTCTCTCTGATTCTCTCTCAATAAATAGATAAAATATTTAAAAAGAAAAAACAGTAAGTCAACCAGATATCTTATATAGAAATTAGGATTCTCCTGGTAGTTTGATAGGGATTGCATTAAATGTGTAGATTGCTTTGGGTAGTGTAGACATTTAACAATCCCTATCAATATACCAACAGCATTTCTCACAGAGCTGGAACAAACAATCCTAAAATTTGTTTGGAACCAGAAAAGACCCCAAATAGCCAAAGAAATGTTGGGGGAAAAAAAAAAAAACCTGGTGGCATCACAATGCTGGCCTTCAGGCTCTATTAATGGATAAAGAAGATGTGGTCTATGTATACAATGGAATATTACTCAGCCATTAGAAACGACAAATACCCATGATTTGCTTCCACGTGAAGGGACCTGGAGGGTATTGTGCTGAGTGAAATAAGTCAATCGGAAAAGGACAAACATTATATGGTCTCATTCATTTGGGGAATATAAAAATTAGTGAAAGGGAGTAAAGGGAAAGGAGAGAAAATGAGTGAAAATATCAGTGAGGGTGAACAAAACATGAGAGACACCTAACTCTGGGAAATGAACAAGGGTTAGTGGAAGGGGAGGTGGACGGGGGGTTGGGGTGACTGGGTGATGGGCACTGAGGGGGGCACTTGATGGGATGAGCACTGGGTGTTATGCTATATGTTGGCAAATTGAACACCAATAAAAAAAAGCTATCATCAGCAAGACAGTATGGTACTGGCACAAAAACAGACACACAGATCAATGGAACAGATTGGAGAACCCAGGAATGGACCTTCCACTGTATGGTCAACTCATCTCTGACAAAGCAGGAAAGAATATTCAATGGGAAAAAGTCTCTTCAACTAATGGTGATGAGAAAACTGGATAGCCACATGTGGAAGGATGAAACTGGACCATCTTCTTATGCCACAAACAAAAATAAACTCAAAGTGGATGTAAGAGCTAAATGTGAGACAGGAATCCATCAAAACCCTAGAGAAGAACACAGGCAGCAACCTCTGTGATCTTGGCCATGGAAACTTCTTGCTAGACACGTCTCCAAAGGAAAGGGAAACAAAAGCAAAAATGAACTAGTAGGACTCCATCAAGATAAAAAAACTTCTGCACAGTGCAGGAAACAATCAACAAAACTAAAAAGCAACCTACAGAATGGGAGAAGGTACCTGCAAGCGTCTTATCAGATAAAAGGCTAGTATCCAAGATCTATAAAAAACTTATCAAACTCAACACCCAAAACACAAAAAATACAGTCAAGAAATGGCAGAAGACGCAAACAGACATTTCTCTAAAGAAGACCTACACGTGGTGAACAGACACATAAAAAAATGCCCCACAGCAGTTGGCATCAGGGAAATACAAATTAAAATCACCCACCCCACACCAGTCAGGATGGCTAAAATAAACAAGATGGGAAATAGCAGATATTGGTGAGGATGCAGAGAAAAAGGAACCCTCTCGTTCTGCTGGTGGGAATGCAGGGTGGTGCAGCCACTCTGGAAAACAGTATGGAGGTTCCTCAAAAAGTTAAAAATAGGGCAGCCCCGGTGGCACAGCAGTTTAGCGCCACCTGCAGCTCAGGGCGTGATCCTGGAGACCCTGGATCGAGTCCCACGTTGGGCTCCCTGCATGGAGCCTGCTCCTCCCTCTGCCTGTGTCTCTGCCTCTCTCTCTCTAGCTGTGTCTCTATGAATAAATAAATAAAATCTTTTAAAAAAAAGTTAAAAATAGAGACACTCTATGACTCAGCAACTGTAGTACTAGGTAATTACCCAAAGGATACAAAGATACAGATTCAAAGGGGGCACCTGCACCCCAATGTTTATAGCAGCACCATCTACAATAGCCAAACTCTGAAAAGAGCCCAGATGTCCATCAACTAATGAATGGATAAAGAAGATGTGGTGTGTATATATACATACATAATGGAATATTACTCAGCCATCAAAAAAAGTGAAATCTTCCCATTTGTAGTGATGTGGATGGAACTATAGTGTATTATGCTAAACGAAATAAGTCAGAAAAGACAAATACCAAAATAAAATAAAATAAAATAAAAATAATAAAATGATAAAATAAAATAATAAAATTTTTAAAAGAATAGACAAATACCAGGTGATCTCACTCATATGTGGACTGTAAGAAACCAAACAGATGAACATAGGGGAAGGAAAAAAAAGAAAAGGAAGCAAACCATGAGAGGCTCCTAAGGATAGAGAACAGACAGGGTGGGTGGAGGGAGCTGGGGAAGGGGTAGGATGGGAGATGGAGTTAGGAAGGGCACTTGTTGTGCTGAGCACTGGGTGTGGTGTGCAGGTGACGGATCACTGAATTCTACTCCAGAAACCAGTATTGCACTGTATGCTAACTAGAATTTAAATAAAAATAAAAAAATAAAAAAAAAGAAATTGGGATTCTCCAAAGTCATGCTTACAGGAGGCGGTGCTGGGAATTGTAGTGAGCAGGGGCCAGCACCCCTCCACTCTGTGCTACATGCTGGGAGGGTGGGGGCCAGTGAACCTGCAGGTAAGTGAGACCCTGGCCCCAGTGTGGGGTCCAGCAGAGAGAAGCACATACACCTGCAGCTATGCCATTCTCTGAAAATTCAAGAAAAGCTACAAATCCTGGAAATGAGTTTCTATTAATAACCACCAAACAAAATGAGAAGAAGTTAAATTTAGAAACATGGAAAGGAGGATGTCAAAGCCAATGGGAGGTCAGGGATGGGAGCATGTGTGTACACACACACACACACACACACACACACTGAATGTGCCCTGGAAAAAAGGCACAAACAGGAACCAGGAAGTGACCCTGTGTCCAGCATCTCACCTGACCCCGGGCAGATATATAAGGGCCCCCGGCCCAGGAGGCTCCACACCTGAACCCCTCTCCTCTGCACCTGCTCCTCTGACCTGCTCCACCCTCCACCCACCAGAACCATGACCTGCTCTGGCTGCTCTGGGGGCTGTGGCTCCAGCTGCTGTGTGCCTGTCTGCTGCTGCAAGCCCGTGTGCTGCTGTGTGCCGGCCTGTCCCTGCTCTAGCTGTGGGTCCTGCGGGGGCTCTAAGGGAGGCTGTGGGTCCTGCGGGGGCTCTAAGGGGGGCTGTGGGTCCTGTGGGGGCTCCAAGGGGGGCTGTGGGTCCTGTGGGGGCTCCCAGTCCTGCTGCTGCAAGCCTGTGTGCTGCTGTGTGCCAGCCTGTCCTTGTTCCAGCTGTGGGTCCTGCGGGGGCTCCAAGGGGAGCTGTGGGTCCTGCGGGGGTTCCAAGGGGGGCTGTGGGTCCTGTGGGGGCTCCAAGGGGGGCTGTGGGTCCTGTGGGGGCTCCAAGGGGGGCTGTGGGTCCTGTGGGGGCTCCCAGTCTTGCTGCTGCAAGCCTGTGTGCTGCTGTGTGCCGGTCTGTCCCTGCTCCAGCTGTGGGTCCTGCGGGGGATCCAAAGGAGGCTGTGGGTCCTGTGGGTCTTGTGGCTGCTCCCAGTCCAGCTGCTGCAAACCCTGCTGCTGTGAGTCCAGCTGCTGCAAGCCCTGCTGCTCCCAGTCCAGCTGCTGCAAACCCTGCTGCTCCCAGTCTAGCTGCTGTGTCCCTGTTTGCTGCCAGTGCAAGATCTGAGGCTCTGTCCACAGACCCCAGGTAGCTCCAATCTGAGTTCCCCTGGCCATGACCAACGACACATTCCATATCTCTGGAGCCCAAATCCTTGTCCATCTTCATCAGAAAAGGAGTGATTTGAGATTTGGGGGCAGAGTTCCAGCTCACAGATCCTATTCTTTTATCCATCCTGGAGCCCCCTCCCCACTCACCTTCCAGAAGGCCCTTCCTTGTCTGCTGCACTTGGATCTCAGCTCCTTGGGATCTGAGCCTCTAAATACTCTCCCCTCCCCCCACTGAATTTGGTTAGGACTAGGTTGGTGCTATTCCCAGCAGAGACCTATCTCCCATTCCTATTACCTGTCTTCTCCATCTTAACACCTGAGGTGAGGCTGGTATGGGACTCCCAGGAGGCAGCTGACACCCCAGCTCTGGAGCTGCCTGGGACCCCTTCACCATTCCCCCCTCCACTCCTCGAGCCTTCTTCCCAACACCCACTCACTGTGTTCTCTGTCTACCAGGGTCTGACCCTGAAAAGCCCCTGAATAAACACATTGTCCAACCACAAGCCTCAGGCTCCCTGTGTTTCCTTTCTTCCTTCCCCTGTAGGTGAGCAAACTGCCAAAGACGCTGGGAAAACCAGTGAAGTGTCACGACGTTTACAAGTGTTTCATCAGTAATGCCTTTTTGAGACATGCACATTCTCAGAATATGTCCTGAGGGAACCAATGCTGGATTTCCCCAGAAAACCATGAATGAGGCTGTTTGTGAGAACATTATAAGAGGAGGGACTTCCTAGAGCTACAGCAGGTGACTTGGTGACCTAAGAAAGCTTTGCATCCACAGGAGGACTCCAGGCAGGGGCAGACCACAGTCTTCACAGTGTGAAAAGATGACCTTGTCAGCAGGAAGGCTCGCGCCGGGCTCTGTCCCTTTGGCATCTGAGAGCTCTGGACCTGAGTGACACAATGAGCTGCAGTCCCACTGCCCTGCGGGATGCTGCCTCTGGGCCGCACATCTAGGGATCAGTGTCCTGCGGGGGTCTGGGCATCCTTCACCTTGTGCTGAATGCACTAGCCCTCTGCTTGCTTGCCGAGGTGTTTTGTCTAGAATTACAGAGGAAGCCTTTGTCCTCTGGGAGAAGTCGACAGATAATGCACGTAGGATCAATGAAACAACAGGGGATGGTATCTTGTGCTAAAATAGGAGGATAAACACTAGAAGACGTTCACCTGTAGAGGGAGATGCAGGCGGCAGGACGGAGTGTGAATACCTGACTTTTGGTACATGTTTCAGGTACCATTTGCCTTTTTAAACTACGTGTTTGTGATATTGATTTTAAAATATATTTAAAGTAACATATAAGGGGTGCCTGGGTGGTTGCAGCTCGGGTCGTGATCTCAGGGTTATGAGATCGAGCCCCACATCAGGCTCCATAGTCTGCTTGGAGTCTGCTTGGGATTCTCTCTCCCTCTCCCTCTGCTCCTCCTGGGCTTGTGAACGCTCTCTCTCTCTCTCTCTCTCTCTTTCAAATAAGTGAATAAATCTCAAATAAAATAAAATAAAATAACACTATAAATTCTAAAATGATCCAGACCATTTAATTTTAAGTTAGTCATCCTTAGGGCAGCCAGGTGGCTCAGCGGTTTAGTGCTGCCTTCAGCCCAGGGCCTGATCCTGGAGACCTGGGATCAAGTCCCACATCAGGCTGCCTGCATGGAGACTGCTTCTCCCTCTGCCTGTGTCTCAGCCTCTCTCTCTCTCTCTCTCTTAAATAAATAAATAAATAAATAAATAAATAAATAAATAAATAAAATCTTTTTAAAAAAGTTAGCCATCCTCTAAATCGTTCCTAAAGACAGATATTGTGGGCATTGGGACTCTTGGCCCCTTAGGGAGAAACATCTTGGAGGCTCACCCATGGCTGCAACCCTTCCCTAACACCCCAAGCACTTACTGAGCACCTGCTGGGTGTCCACCTTGTTCTGACTTTGGGGAAATGACAGCAAACAGCAGGCAGGACCTGCCCTTGAGGTCTGATCTTCCAGGGGATAGAGGCTGCCTGCCAGGGATGCAGAGCTCTGAGAAGCTGCTGAGGATGGGGTCAAGAGGCTGGTGGCAGAGGGCCTGCAGGACCAGCCCCAGAGGCAGGACCCAGCCCTGACAGTGACTCGAGAAGACACCACACAAAAAGACATCTAAGCAGCTGAGGGATGCCAGGGGGGACAGCCCTCCTGCTATGTTAGTCTAGAGCACAGTGCCTGCCAAGGCTAAGGCCCACCCACGAAACAAAGGGAGAGTATGTTTCTCCTGAAGGTAAAAATATTCAATGTAAAGAGCTAGCCTCATGCTGAGATTCTATGTCTGCTAAGTCTTGGCACTAAAATCTCAACCAATACTGGTTTCGTGAGAGAGGCGTTTTCACATCCTTATTTGGCAAAATTAAGAGCTGTCAGCAATAAGTCCCTGGCCCTATTTTTCTTAATTTTTTCGATCCAAGAAATTCAAAATCCTCAGATTTGAGCCATTCTCAGGCCTAATAAGACATTCATTCTCCTCTGAAGCAAAGGTGTCTAAGTAAAACGGCGGTTTTCTTGCTTTCCTGGTACGTCCACTTTGACAAAGGAAAGTTCTCTGTGGATATTCACAGGAAAGCACACAGCCACCCAAACACTCCAGATGGCTGGCTGTAACTGCCCTATGTCTATACAGATAAGAATTACGCTGCCCACATTTCTTTGTAAGCAACCTGATTTTTTTCATAAAACACACATCATGGAGGGGCACCTGGGTGGCTCAGTCGGTTGAGCATCAACTCTTGATCTCAGCTCTCTTGATCTCAGCTCTCTGGATCTCAGGGCTGTGAGTTCAAGCCCCACATTGGGTTCCATGCTGGGTGTAGAGCCACCTTAAAAAAAATACAACCCATATGCCATGGTTATCCCTCCTAGGAAGCGGACACAGGTGTAACTTTTGGGCTTCCTCATGTAGGCATGCACATAACTTTGACATAAGTAGATTATGCAACATACCCGATTCATTTTTATATTCTCACCTGCCTTTTTACCTGGCCCCTCCGGCCCACCTCATCATGCCCCAGCACTATCCTACTGCCCCCTCATGACATATAAAATATACATGAGAGATATTTGGTACTGTTCCAGGAACCCTTCTGCACTGTTGGCAGGAATGACAATGGGTGCAGCCACTCTGGGAAATGGCATGGAGGGTCCTCAGAAAATTAAAAATAGAGCTACCACGTGATACAGTAATTCCACTACTGAGTATTTATCCAAAGAAAACAAAAACACTAATTTAAAAAGATATCTGCACCCTCACATTCATGATGGCATTACTGACCATAGCCAAAATATGGAAGCAGCCCAAGTGTCTGTCCGTGGATGAATGGATAAAGAAGGGGTGGTGCATATACAGTGAAATATTACTCAGCCATAAAAACACAATGAAATCTTACCATTTGCAATGACTCGGATGGAGCTGGAGAGCACGATTCTGCAAGAAAACCTAGCCCTAACCTACAACCCCAGCCTAGCGCCTGAACTCGAACCCTGAACCTGGGCCTCATGCCCACCCTGGTCCTCAGTTTATCCTTCTGGGGAGGTCTTTGTACTACCACTAGTAGGAACATAGCCTCATCCAGGTCCTAACCCTAACCTCAACCGTTGTCCTGGTCCTGACCTGACCCCCAATCCTAGGTCTGAGGGAAACAAAGACTGTGGTACAGAGAGGACAGAATATTATTCATCCATAAAAAGAATGAAATCTTGGGGTGCCTGGGTGGTTCAGTCGGTTAAGCGTCTGACTTTGGCTTGGGTCATGATTCCAGAGTCCTGGGATCAAGTCCCACATCAGCTCTCTGCTGAGCAGAGTCTGCTTCACCCTCTACCCCCTGCTCATGCTTTATCTCAAATAAACAAATAAATAAAATCTTTAAAAAAAAGAAAGAAATCTTACCATTTGCAATGACATGGGTAAAACTAGAGAGTATTATGCTGAGTAAAATAAGTCAATCAGAGAAAGACAAATACCATACTCTTTCAGTCATATTTGGAATTTGTTTTGTGTAAACAAATGAGCAACGTGGGAGAAAAAGAGACAAACCAAGAAACAGACTCATAACCATAGAGAACACACTGATGGGACCAGAGGTAAGTGGGAAGGTGGGGATGGGGAAATAGGTGACAGGGATGAAGGAGAGCACCTGTCTTTTTTTTTTTTTAATTTTTATTTATTTATGATAGTCACAGAGAGAGAGAGAGAGGCGCAGAGACACAGGCAGAGGGAGAAGCAGGCTCCATGCACCGGGAGCCCGATGTGGGATTCGATCCCGGGTCTCCAGGATCGCGCCCTGGGCCAAAGGCAGGCGCCAAACCGCTGCGCCACCCAGGGATCCCCAAGAGCACCTGTCTTGAGGAGCACTGAGTGTTTTTTGGAAGAGCTGAATCACTATACTATACACCTGAAACTAATATTACATTGTATGTTAACTATGCTTTGATGAAAAGGGAATAAATAAATAAAAATAAATACTTCGTACTATTTGTTATGAAAATGAGATCCCATTATGCTTGTTTCCCTACATCCACTTTCCTCACAAACAAATGCCTTGGAGAAATTTCTCCAACTGGTATGGCTAATCTAATGTTTCTTTTTTTTTTTAATTTTTAAAAAAGACTTTATTTATTTATTCATGAGACACACAGAAAGAGAGAGACAGAGACACAGGCAGAGGGAGAAGCAGGCTCCCTGTAGGGAGCCCAATGGGGAACTCGATCCCAGGACCCTGGGATCATACCCTAAGCCAAAGGCACTCAACTACTGAGCCCCCCAGGTGTCCCTAATTTAATGTTTCCAACAGGTATCATTACTCATTTCCAATTCAGTGGGGGTTTTACTAATGCTAACATATGTATATTATATGTGTGTTTCTATTTGCTTTTACTTTTAGTAATTTCAAGGCAAATTGTGTTGATATCACCTAATTTTATCAAATGATGCTTTCAAAAAAAAAAACTATACCAACTTATCATCCCAAGAACAATGTATAAGAATACCTTTTCCCCAAGTTCATGAGCAACAGCCGTAATTCTTGTTAATTTTTGCCAGATAGGTGGACATAACATGTTATTATTTAACTTGCTTTTGTCTGACTACCAGCGAGTCTGACCTATGTCAGTGTGTAGGAGCCGTTGTGCTATAGGGGACCAGAACCAGGGGACAGGTTCTGCAAGGTTTCAGGACACAAGATCAATACAGGAAAGCTGGTTGTATGTCTGTTCACTTGCCATGAACAATCTGATCATGGAATTAAAAAAAAAATTCCATGTGCAATATAAAGAGAATAAAAGAATAAAATACTCGGGGATGAATTTAACAAGAGAGGTACAAAACAAATACACCGGAAGTGATAGAACACTGTTAAAATAAATAAAGGGGATATAAGTACATGGGAAGACTGAATGTTGGTCCCACCAAACTCACAAAAGCCCTGACCTCCAGGGAGCTGGGTGTGGACATGGAGCCTCCAAGGAGGTGATTGTGGTTGTATGAGGTTGGAAGTGTGGACCGATCCCAGAGGACTGGTGTCCTGGCAGGAAGAGACACCCAGAGCTCTCTCTCCACCTCTCTCCCCATATCTTCATCTCTCTCTTCATCTCTCCCTCCATCTCTCTCTTCATCTCTCCATCTCTCTCTCCATCTCTCCCTCCATCTCTCCACCTCTCTCTCTCCCCATCTCTTTCTCCATCTCTCTCCCTCTATTTCTCCCTCCATCTCTCCCTCCATCTGTCTCCCCATCTCTTCATCTCTCACTCTAATTCTCCATCTCTTTCTCCCTCCATCTCTCTCTCCAGCCCTCCATCTCTCTCTCTCCCTCCATTTCTTCCCCATCTCTCCCTCTGTCTCTCCCTTCTCCATCTCTCTCTCTCCATCTTTCTCTCTCTCATTAGCTAGGAAAAGGCCATGTGTCCGCACAGTGATAACATAGCCATCTGCAACCCAAAGGGAGAGTTTTCACCAGACACTGAATGTGCAAGCACCAGGCACCTTGCTTTTGGGCTCTGACCTCCAGAACTGTGAGAGGGTTAATTTCTGCTGTTTAAGCCACCGTGTCTGGTATTTTGTCGTGGCAGCCTGAGCTGACTAATACAGAGTCCACAGACCTGGAGACTTAATGTGGTAAGACAGCAATACTTCCCAGATTGGTCTACAGATTCAGTGTGCTCCCTATCAGAATCCCAGCTGTCTTCTTGGTGGAAACTGACAAGCTGACTCGAATAAAGTTCATATGGAAACTCAAGGGATCCTGAGCAGCCAAAACAATCTCTAAAAAAGGAGAACAAAGTTGGGAATTCACATTTCCTGGTTTCAAAACCTGCTACGAAGCCACGGTGATGAAGACAGTGTGGCCCTGGTTTGAGGACAGACACACAGACCAATGGAATAGAATAGCCTCACATACACGGCCAATTTTTGACAAGGGAGTCAAGACTGATGGAGAAAGAACAGTCTCTTCAGCATATGGTTCTGGGGAAACCACACAGCCACATACGCAGGGATAAGTCGGAGCCTTAATTTACGCCATGTACAAAAGTTAACTCAACATGGATCAAAAGGCTCAAATTTGGGATGCCTGGGTGGCTCAGCAGTTGAGTGTCTGACTTCAGCTCAGGGCATGGTTCCAGAGTCCTGGGATTGAGTCCCACAGCGGGCTCCCTGCGAAGAGCTTGCTTCTCCCTCTGCCTATGTCTCTGCCTCTGTGTCTGTGTCTCTCGTGAATAAATAAATAAAATCTTTTTTTTACAAAAAAGGTCCAAATTTAAGAGTCAAAACTATAACACGGGGTAAATCTTCACAAATTTTGGTCTGGCAGTGGTTTCTTGGATGTGATGTAAAAAGCATAGACAACAAAAGAAAAAATAGATAAATTGGACATATCAAAATTTTAAGATTTTGTGCCTCAAAGGACACAGTCAAGATAGTAAAAAGACAGCCTCCAGACGGGAGAAAATATCTACAGATCACAGGTCTGATAAGGGGCTGGTGTCCAGAATATATAAAGACCGATAACACAATTAAAAAGTAAGCAAAGCAACTTACTAGATATTTCCCTGAAGAAAACACACAGATGGCCAACAAGCACATGAAAATGTTTCCAACATCGTTAGCATCAGGCAAGTGCAAATCCAAACCAGAGAGAGTACCACTTCACGCCCACCAGGACGGCTAGAATAGAAAAGGTGAAACAATGGCAAGCATTGGAGAGGACACAGAAAACTTGGAACCCGCATAACTACTGGTGGGAGTGTGATGGTGCAGCCACTGCAGAAAGCAGCCTAGCAGCTCCTCCAAAAGTGAAACAGAGAGTCATTACACGACCCAGTCCTCCCAAGAGAAATGAAAACATACATCTACAGGGAAGCTGCACTCAACAGCCAAGTGTCCACCAAGGGATGGACGGATAGAATAATGTAGTTCATCTGTAAAACAGAATATTATTGATAAATAATATCCAATAAATAGGAATGAAGTACTGACACACACTACAGCGTGGATGAAACTCCAAACATCATGCTAAGTGGAAGAAGACAGTCACGAAGGACTGCGTACTGTAGCATTTCATTTTTATGTAATTTCCAAAATAGACAAAAACACAAACACAGCCTTACTGTTGGTCGTGTAAGGCTGAGGCTGGGGAAGGAGAATTGGAGGTGGTAGCTAAAGGCTATGGGGGTTTTCCTGAGGTGATGAGCCCGCTCTATGATTGACGATGGGCGCAGTTGTGAGCTGGAAGCCACTCAGTTACGCACCTTCATTGGGTAAATTGTATCGTGTGTGAATTTTATACCAACCAGTCATTATGGCAGAGGTCATCAGAGAGGTTGAGGGTCAGCAAAGAGGGTCCTGGTGAGTTCGGGGCACAGGAGAGTATGAGCTGGAATAAGGGTGGGAGTGGGGGTAGTGGTGGAGGAGGGGTGCACAAGCTGAGCACTAAGCGGGGTTGCACTTGTTAAGAGCAAAGCTAAGGAGATGACCAAGCAAGGGGAGAGCAGGTCAACAAGCTGAGAAGACAGGGTTAGGAACGATGATCTGCTTGCATGCAGAAATCACCAAGAATCAAACCAGAAACTGTTGGAGAGCGTGGCCTTGAGCCAGCAGCCAAACTCGCTGAGCAGTCAAGACGGGGGTGGGGGTGGGGGGCGGCTGGTGACTGGTCATCACGACCGATCAACTGTGGCAAAGCTGCGGGGTTCTGCAGGACACGAGGGGCGGCCCAGACCACGGCATTCTAGGTACACAGCCAGTTCCCAAACCTGGCACTGGGGCTTGTCATTTGCATTATTCGGCCCCTCTAGATCCTTTTTTTTTTTTTTTTTGTCCAAAGGTAAGCCCAATTCCAGAAGTGAAATATTGAAATTTTCCATAATTCCGTTTTTGTCAATCTCCCCTTACACTTCTAGTCATTTTTGTTTTTCCAGGTACCGACTCTGCTGCTCGATACACACAGGTCAAAGGTCATTTCTGCTTTTCCATAAAGTGCACCTTCTAGCATCAGCTTCTTGGCCCTATCTGATGCTTTTCACCCTAAATGTCACCTTGTGCACTTGCTGCTCCAGGCTGGTCCCTTCTTCTCTTCTGCTGTCGTCTCTGTATCACTTGCTTCGTTTGCAGCACTTCTCCATTGCTCTGTTAACTGTTGCCTAGAAATAGTTCTCATCTCTTCCTCTCATAGCTTTGCTTTATGTTCCTGCTCTGCGATGGGAGATTTTCCTTTCACTTAATCTTCCAGGGCAATAATTTCAGCCCCATGACTGTCCTTTGAGGCATCTACAACAGTCTTTTCTAAATTGTACTTCTTTTAGGGCAGTCTTAGGTTCATGACAAAACTGAGAAAAAGATACAGAGGTCTCCCACAGACCCCCCTGCCTCCCTGCATGCGTGGCCTCGGCCACCGCCAGCATCCCACCACACTCAGCTTTGTTGAAGTTGATGAATCTGACAGCATTGGGTGTGAAGCCCTTTGTCTACACTATAGCTCACTCATGGTGTCGTATGTTCAATGGGTTTTAACACACATATAATGGTATGTGTCCAGCACCACAGTGTCACACGGACTGGGGTCCCTGTCCTAAAGCCATCCAAGCTCCTCCTGTTCGTCCCCCCCCCCACAAACCCTGATGACCCCTGATCTCTGTCCTGTGTCCCTAGTTCTGCCTTTGCCAGGATGTCCCACAACCTGTGATTGTCTCCTTTCACTTAGTAAGAGGCATTTAAGGTGTCTCCATGACCTTTCATGGCTTGATAGCTTTTTTTTTTTTTAGCACTAAATAATAGTCCAGTGTCTGGATGTGCCACAGTTTATTTATCTATCACCTACTGAAGGGCATCTTGGTTGCTTCCAAGTTTTAACAATTACAAGTAAAGCTGCTGGGACACCTGGGTGGCTCATGGGTTTGGCTCAGGGCATGATCCTGGAGTTCCAGGATTGTGTCCCACATGGGGCTCCCTGCAGGGAGCCTGCTTCTCCCTCTGCCTGTGTCTCTGCCTTCTCTCTGTGTCTTTCATGAATAAATAAATCAAAATCTTTAAAAAAATAAAATAAGCCTGCTATAAATGTTCATGTGCCAGTTTTTGTGTGGACATGAGTTTTCAGCTCCTTTGGATAGATATCAAGGAGCACAATTGCTAGATCATATGGTAGGAGTATGTTAGTCCCAACTGTCTGCAGCCATTCCACATTCCTGCCAGTGGTGAGAGAATGTTCCTGCTGCTCCTCATCCTTGCCAGCACTTGATGTTGCTTAATTTTTTTAAATCATGGTTTTTTAGATTTCAGTGATATGACATGACTGCTTATATAGAAAATCCCACTGTAGCAAAGTTGCAGGATACAAGATTAATATGAAATGTCAATTGCTTTTTACATACCAGCAATGAGCAATTGGAATTTGACATGAAAAATCTCAGTATTGTTTACATTAGCACCAAAAAAATGAAATATTTCGGTAAAAACCTAATAAAACATATACAAGATATATATATCCAAGGAAACTACAAAACTCTGATGGAAGAGATTGCCCCAAATTGATCAGCAGATTTAAGTGTGATCCCAATAAAGATCTCAGCTTATTATGCCACAAATGTCAACAAACTGATGCTAGAAACCATGGCAAAAAGCTAAAGACCCAGAACAGCCAACACTAACAAAGGAAAACAAAGTCTGAAGACTAACACTACCCACCTTCAAGACCCACCACAAGCCATAGCAGTCAGGGCAGCATGGCATTGGTGAGAAGAGAGACAAACAGATGGAGCCACAGAGTAGAGATCCCAGAAACAGATCCACACAAATGTAGTCAACTGATGTGACAAGGGAGCAAAGGCAATTCACTGGAGAAAGGATAGACTTTTCAACAAATGGTGCTGGAACTCTTGGATGTCTACATGCAAGAAAAGAAAAAAAAATCTATATCCAGACTTCACACTTTTCACACACACACAAAAAAAAAACTCAAAATGGACCACATAAGACAGAAAACTATTAAAGTCTTGAAAATAAGAGAAAAAAATCTAGGTGATCTTGGGTTTGGTGATGACTTAGGACGTCCTTGGAAGAAAAATTTGGTAAGTTATACTTTATGAACTTTATGTTAAAGACATCTGCTCTATGAAAGCCACTGATAAAATGAAAACACAAGATACAGCCTGAGGGGGAAAACACAAAACACAAAACACATGTCGGATACAGGACTGGCATCAAAATATATAAAGAACTTTTGAAATTCAACAATAAGCAAACAACTCAATTTAAAAATGGGCAAAAGATCTGAACATATAGCTCACCAAAGAAGATACACAGATGGCACATAAGCAAATGAAATGATGCTCTGTATCCTATGTCATTCGGAAATGCAAATTAATTTTTTTTAATTTTTATTTATTTATGATAGTCACAGAGAGAGAGAGAGAGAGAGAGAGAGAGAGGCAGAGACACAGCAGAGGGAGAAGCAGGCTCCATGTACCGGGAGCCTGATGTGGGATTCGATCCCGGGTTTCCAGGATCATGCCCTGGGCCAAAGGCAGGTGCCAAACCGCTGCACCACCCAGGGATCCCCGGAAATGCAAATTAAAACAACAATGAGATACCACCACACACCACCTGGTGGGAATGCAAAACAGTGCATCCACTTTGGGCAATTTCTTACAAAAGTAAATATGATCTTACCTTATGATTCAGCAGTCACATTCCTTGGTATTTACCCAGGGGAGGTAAAAATTTACATCCACACAATAACCTGCATGTGGATGTTTATAGCAGCTTTATTCATAATTGTCAAAACTTGGAAGCAACCAAGATGCCCTTCAGTAGGTGATGGATAAACTGTGGGATATCCAGACAATGAAATATCATTCAGTAGTAGTGAGAAATGAGCTATCAAGCCATGAAAAGTCATGGAGTCATCTTAAATGCATTTTCCCAAGTGGAAAAAAAAACAATCTGAAATGTCCATATACTGCATGATCCCAATGCTATGATGTTCTGGAAAAGGCAAAATGAAAGAGCTGGTAACAAGACCAGTGGTTGCCAGGGGTTGGAGGAAGGAGAGGAAGGAAGATGAAGAGGGAGAGCACAGAAGATTTTTAAGGCAGTGAAACTATTATTCTGTATGATACCATAATGATGAATCCATGTCATTATGATTTTTCAAAAACCATGGAATGTGCAACAAGAGTGACCCTAATGTAAACTATGAACTTTGGTTAATAATAATGTATCAATATTGGTTCAACAATTATAACAACTGTCCCATAGTAACGTGATGTGTTAGAAATATGGAAAACTGAGGGGGTGGTGGGTAAAGGTGGTATATGGAAATCCTCTGTACTTGTCACTCAATATTTTCTGTAAACATAAAACTCCTAAAAAAAATTGCCTGTTATTTTTTTTAAATCGTCACGTGTGTGCACTTGACTCGCCTGAACTAGTCTTCTCTTGTTCACCTGCCATTCATCCCACTGGAAACTTCATTTTACTGGGATCTGGTGCCAAGGCTTCTTGTCCCTCCAATTCGATCATCCTCTGGTGTGAGGCATGTGTCCTACTTCCCTGTGGGGCCCACTTTGCCTGCTAGGGCATCGGTAATGGCTATATTCCCACAAGATATGGAAGGTCATACCCTCAGTGAGGCAGTAGTGGGATCCACTCTGCTCCCCAGTGTCCCCATGTCCTTCCAGAGGTACAGAGGACTCATCCCACTTTTCCTCAGTTGTGTGAGGATAGAGGCAGAGAACCCTCAGGAGGGGGACAGAAACTGCTTTGCACTGTGCTCGGTGACTCTCTGTGGTCAGTCCTTGTCCAGGCCAGGGTTTTGACTCTGTTCCCAACCTCTCATCAAGCCCAAAGGGTCAAGGAAAGCCTAAACCTCATCTATCACCCCATCCATGACCTCTCTGCCTGCTGCTCTTGAAAGGCATGTGGCTGGGAGTCAATGTTGGCAGGAGAGAAGAGATGTTACATATTCAAGGATGCCCTCTGAATCTTACTTCTGGATATAGATGCAATCTTACTTCTGGATATAGATGCAAAAATGCCTAAATAGTAATCAACAGAATCCAACAGTGTATCAAAATAAAAATACAGAATGACCAAGCTGGGTTGCATCCCCAAGCATGCACGGATAGTTCAATATCAGGAACTCCAGGCAAAGCTGCAGATGCAGAGATAGCCACCTTCCCATTGACCAGCAAGTCCTGAGATGAGAGCAGAAACCAGACACAGATGCTGCACACTGAATTGTTGGGTTCACTACTTAATCACTATTTAATCAAGGAAAAGGCTAGTTTCATGAGGAACAAGGTGTATCTCTACAGAAATTATCACAAACTTGCTGATTTGGAAGATCCCTTGTCAGGATCAGAATCAGAGGTAGAGACTATGAACAGTGGAAGAAAAGGTCGGAGATTTTCATACCAAGGAGAGCAGTCCAGGCAAAGGTAGATGGTTGGAGGCCAGAGGAAAGAGGCCATCAGCAGGAGGCCGATGCCCAAGGGCATGGCCAAGAGAATTGAGGAGCAGTGACATCTGATACAGATTTAAATTCTCCTTTTCAGCACAATAATCCTCTTATGCTCACCTCAAGCTTTATAACCATCCCTTCAACAAAGTAACCTTGCATTAGCAATGGTTTGGTAACTGCAGAGAAACCACCCCTTCTCCTGTGGAGCGAAGCTGAGGAGGGGAGCAGACTTGGAAGCTGGACAAAGTAGTTCATGACAAACGGATGGTCTGGGTGGAGACAGGACAAACAGGAACCAGAGACATTTGTGAGGTTTTCAGAAATAACCAAGTGGAGAAGGGATTCCTTGGCGAATACCAAGATGGGGGCTAGATTATTCTTATTTTGATAGTAAAGGAAAGTGTGTTCCCAGAAGGCTGACAAAGGCCTGGGTAAACTGAGGCAACATACATACATACATACAACAGGCAAACATACATACACTTATTCATACTTACAGAAACCAACCAAAATGTCATCTCCAGATGACAAGTCTATGGGAATTATTTTCTTCTTTAAATTTTTACTATTTCCAATAAAGAGCATGGATGATTTTTCAAATCTCAACATGTAAGACCAATGTTGAGAGAGGTCAGGCACAGGTCCATAGGTCACTTGAGGCCAGCAGAGGGCAGGTGACTAGTGCCTGGGGCTCCTGGGGAAACACAGGCATTCTGGAGCTGAGGTTCTAATTATAGAGCCCAATACAAAAGTGGAAGAGGACAAATTTAGGCCACAGAAAGTAGATGGTCACCTGAGACAGTAGGAAGGCACCGGCAAAGAGGAAAAATAGGGCTTGGAAAAACAATATAATCAGTCATAAGGAAGTGACCATGTGCCCAGCATCTCACCTGTCCCGGGCAGGTATATAAGGGGCCCTGGCCCAGGAAGCTCCACACCTGAACACCTCCCCTTGCACCTGCTCCTCTGACCTGCTCCACCCTCCACCCACCAGAACCATGACCTGCTCTGGCTGCTCTGGGGGCTGTGGCTCCAGCTGCTGTGTGCCTGTCTGCTGCTGCAAGCCCGTGTGCTGCTGTGTGCCGGCCTGTCCTTGCTCTAGCTGTGGGTCCTGTGGGGGCTCCAAGGGGGGCTGTGGGTCCTGTGGGGGCTCCAAGGGGGGCTGTGGGTCCTGTGGGGGCTCCAAGGGGGGCTGTGGGTCCTGTGGGGGCTCCAAGGGGGGCTGTGGGTCCTGTGGGGGCTCCCAGTCCTGCTGCTGCAAGCCTGTGTGCTGTTGTGTGCCGGCCTGTCCCTGCTCCAGCTGTGGGTCCTGTGGGGGCTCCAAGGGGGGTTGTGGGTCCTGTGGCTGCTCCCAGTCCTGCTGCTGCAAACCCTGCTGCTGTGAGTCCAGCTGCTGCAAACCCTGCTGCTCCCAGTCCTGCTGCTGCAAGCCCTGCTGCTCCCAGTCCTGCTGCTGCAAACCCTGCTGTTCCCAGTCCAGCTGCTGCAAACCCTGCTGCTGTGAGTCCTGTTGCTGCAAACCCTGCTGCTCCCAGTCCAGCTGCTGCAAATCCTGCTGCTCCCAGTCCTGCTGCTGCAAACCCTGCTGCTGTGAGTCCTGTTGCTGCAAACCCTGCTGCTCCCAGTCCAGCTGCTGTGTCCCTGTTTGCTGCCAGTGCAAGGTCTAAAGCTTTGATCCCCGACCTTGGTTTCTTTCTCAATGTTTGGTGAAACTTGTATTTTTATGGTTTCCCTGAATCAGCACCTTTCACACATCCTCTCCTGAGGTATCCTCAACTTTCTCCAACCTTTCATTCATACACATACCTCCTTCTTTGGTTCATCTCTACCTCTAGGACCTGTCTTTAACCTCCTCACTCAGAAGTGCATTTCCTGTAGATGCCTCTGCTTAGAAGCAGTTGTCCGCTGACTGTTGGAATCAGCCCTTCGGACTTGTGTGGGAGTTGGCTGAGATGCAAGGCCAAGTCCAGGTTTCTGAGTGAAAACCAAGACTGTTTTAATCTGGCTTCTCAGCCAGCAGGAGGCTGGATCTTACAGGGCCACTTCCTACTCCCCTGTGACTCTCTTCTCCCTACAAGGGTTTCCTTCCTTCCTGTGCCTCTAACTTCACCTGTTTAAAATAATAACAATTGAATATCCCTTTAATAAAATTTATTTTGTCTCTGTAAGCCAATGGTATGCTTAGTGCAGTTTTTTCTTTTCAACCTTTTTCCTGTATAGTGACAAGTTAGCAATTTCCTCGTCAATGGGCTTTTGGATGTGCTAACTATGCTGGTACATTCACAAAGAACCACCCATTGACGTCTCTGACCCCAGTGGCTACCAAATATCTTCACCCTCTCTGCTCCCAGGATAAGAGGGCTCAGACTTGGAGGAGTGGGTGTGGATATCTGCCACAGGAGGTCCAGATGCATAGCAGGTGCTGGGTGCTGACAACCATCTGAGCAGGGACTAGGTGTGTGTGTCCAGGTCAGTAAGAGATGGGCAACCTCCCCTCTCCTCTCTCCTCCCAGGTACCTTACAGATCACTGGTCCCTGGGAGGACCCTGGAGCAGACCAAGGTCAGGGAGAGGAAGCATAAAGCATCAGAATGCCCTTTCCCCTTGGGCTACTGTCCACCTTTGATACAAATACAAAATTAGGATTTTAGAATTTAAACCAAAGTCACCAGAAAGCTATAGCACTGCTCACAGTGCTGAGAGAGAGCAGTCTCCCCCAGGAGAGGTGAGATCAGCCTGACACATTTGGGAGAGTCTGAAGCTCTTTCACATTGACATACATGTTGAGACTATTCTCAGAACCTATAACATACACATGTTTTAGAAACTATGCCATTTCTAGGGAGGATGTTCTCCAGCCAATTAAACGCTACATGAAAACACAGAGGCGGGATCCCTGGGTGGCGCAGCGGTTTGGCGCCTGCCTTTGGCCCAGGGCACGATCCTGAAGACCCAGGATCGAATCCCACGTCAGGCTCCCGGTGCATGGAGCCTGCTTCTCCCTCTGCCTGTGTCTCTGCCTCTCTCTCTCTGTGTGACTATCATAAATAAATAAAAATTAAAAAAAAAAAAAAAAAAAAAAAGAAAACACAGAGGCCAGAATCACTGGTGAGCAGTAAATTCCAATAAAACATACAGCAAAATCTAAATGACTGTTGATAATGGGTTGGAGAAATCCGGCATGCCCTGGAAGAAAGGATCCTTGTGATAAAAAAAAAAAAAAAAAAAAAAAAGACATGATGTAAGAGAAAACGATAAATTAATCCAGAAATAAAATATCAGATTTTTTTTTCAACTACATTTGGGAGGCGAAGTGAGGATAGAAGGGTATACCAGACATCTCGTGTCACCAGGGAACAGGATTATTGTTTGTTTTGTGATGTCAAGAGAATATGGTTTCAGGTATTTGGGCTAAATTTTCAAAAGAGGAATTTTAGAAAACTGGAAGCACAGGGGGCTCGTCTGTATATTCTTACATCTTCACATAAAAACAGACCAGGCAGCTAGACAGGAAAACTAAAACTCCATGGTTGAAATTTTTAACAAAATCAGCTGAACCACAAAGTACAAACTCACAAAAGTCACAAGTCCTCTGTGGTATCAGCATCTCTGCGTGAGAAAGCCAATGGAGGCAAAGGGATGTGTGACAGACCTGAGGACAGGGCAGCCTCAGAAGGGCCATGGGTATTTGTCAGAAAGCGTGGCACATGCCTGAGCTCAGCACCTGAACGTGGTAGGCCTTCCCCCCTGCTGTGGTGAGTGGGCGCAGGGGCCCTTGGTGAGTCCTTAGGGCAAGAGAAAGAAATGCTACCCGACAGACCGACAAGTAGCCTACTATTTCAAAATGAGCTAATAAACAATCATAGAAATTTATACAAGGTGAAGGAACAACATAAGTTAGAACAGAATGCTTGAATGAGGTGACACCCCTCATGGGAAAATAAGAGATAGAAAGAAAATCACTCCAGAAATAAAGAGTAAAATGAAGGAAACACAAAGCAGAGAAGAACAACACATTTTAAGGCCAAAAAAAGTGAATGAGATAAAAAGGATTAGAGACAAAATTATGAATACTAAAGATAGGCAAAGAAGATCCCACGTGTAAGCAGAGGTCCGTGGAGAGAAAGCGGAAGATGGGGAGGTCCAGTCACACGATGATGGGATGAGAAAGCACAAATCAATCCAAAAAGATGTGAGGAAGAAGAGGAAAGAAAGACAGGTTTATCCTATATTAAATATAAAGTAAGGTGTATATTTAAACCCAAATGTGCGGCAGCCCAGGTGGCTCAAGGGTTTAGGGCCGCCTTCAGCCCAGGGCATGATCCTGGAGACCTGGGATCGAGTCCCACGTCGGGCTCCCTGCATGGAGCCTGCTTCTCCCTCTGCCTGTGTCTCTGCCTCTCTCTCTCTCCTCTCTGTGTTTCTCATGAATAAATAAATAAAATCTTTTAAAAAATAAAAAATAAAAAAATAAACCCAAGTGTGTCCGGAATTACACTAAATAGAAATGGGCAAAAATATGCTACCTTAAATATAAATATAAAGATTGCTTGACTAGATTTTTTTTGAAATCTAACTACATGCCAATTCAAAAGCCATATTTAACCAGAAAGAGAGGGGTAAAAAAAAAAAAAATCAAAGGATGGAGAAAGACATGCATGCAAACAAAGCTGTATCAATAGCAGGAAAAGTAGAACCAAAAGCCCAAAAGAGTTACCAGAGAAAATGAGTATCATCTCCATACACTAAGAGTTCTCACCAATTTAAAATTTGTGTGTACATAATGAAACAGCCTCAAGAAAGAAAGGAAAGCAGACCTGCACAAACTAGGGGGTGAAGTGAACCAAACCATAATCAGAGTGGAAGGCTCTGAGGTTTCTTCTCTGTACTTTATACTCAAACAACAAGAAATATGGGGCAGATGTGGAGGATCTGAGCCCCTCAATTAACAAACTGACCCAGTGTGACTCATGTCAAGTGTTGTGCCACTAACTATAGAATGTGTGCTCCTCCAAGTGCACACAGAGCAGTCACAAAAATTAACCATGGCTGGCCATGAAGCCTCAACGCGCACAGAGAATTTTATAGATCATAGTCATCAGTTAACGGGTCCTCCCAGCTTTATTACTTAAATTTTCTCCTTCATCCTCAGCCCAACCTCACCACCCTCCACACCCAAAGACACCTGTCCCCCTGCATTCTTCTCTTTCACCTCCTATAACTTTGTTCCCATATGTGTGCATACAGTCACGACAAATAGGTAGTATTTTTCCAGCATATATGTTTATTTGTATTCATGAGGGTTATAAAGCTTGTTCTGTTTCTCACTTTTTTTTTAGCAAATTTGAGATTGATTTGTTTTGCTACATAAAAATCCAGTATGTTACTTCTTTTTTTAAAATTTATTCATGATAGACAGACAGACAGAGAGAGAGAGAGAGAGAGAAGCAGGCTCCATGCCAGGAGCCCGACGCAGGACTCGATCCCAGGTCTCCAGGATTGCGCCGTGGGCCGAAGACAGACACTAAACCACTGAGCCACCCAAGGATCCCCCAGTATGTTATTTCTGGACACTAAAGTGTATTCCATGCAAACCCCACATTGCAGGAGTTCGTTGCCCTTTGGGGAGTCATGACAGAAAAGCCATGACTAACATCCTTCTTCCTTAGCATCTGTACGAGTGTTTCTCTGGGTGGAATCTGCATGTCAGAGGTGCACGTACGTTCCACCTCACTAAGTGTCACCAGGTTGTATGAGCATTCCTCTGGGGTTACATATGGGGGCAATCCACTTGTCATAAGGGATGGGTATACACCATCTCACTAAATGCTGCTAGTTTCCTTCTCCTCAATGATACAATGATGTGTTGTTTTAATTTGCTTTCCTCTGATCAAAATCAGGGTGAAGATCTCTGTGTTCTTACTGGCCAAGTGTGAGTGCTCTATTCACTGTCTCTGTCCATTCCCTGTTGTTTTGCAGTTCCTTGTACAGTCTGGATATTAACCCCTTAGTGACTGCAAACAGCAAATATCTCCCCCAAAAGTCCAACGACCTTTTCCTTTTGCTCTATAGCAACCTGACTGAGCACATACATATGCAATTCTGATGCAGTCAAATTCAGCATTTTCCTAAGTATTATTTATGCTCTGGAATCATATTTAAGAATTCCTTTCCAAAAAAAAAAATTCCTTTCCTACCCCTAGCATAATAACCATAACCTCCAGCACTGTCTCCTACACTTTCTATTTTTCCCTTCACTTTTACATATACTTTTAGACCTTAAATCCATTTTAGGGGGTGTAAAATAAGCATATAATTTTAATTTTCTGTATAGAATGAGCCACCTTTCCCATTCATCTTCTTAAAAAGTAGACTTCCCAAAACATGGGCCTCTTATGGGTCCCTGTTCTGTATTTTCATCTATTTATCTGGTCCTGTGCTGGTACCAAACTTTTAACAGATAAGACTTTATTATATGCTTATCATGTATTTAATAATATCTAGCAGACAAACCCTTTTTGCTTATTATTTATAATATCAGTTATTCATGAGCTTTGCACATATATTTTACTTTTATTTTTTCAAAGATTTTATTTATTTATTTATGAGAGATACAGAGAGAGAGAAAGAGAGGGAGAGAGAGAGAGAGAGACAGAGACAGAGACACAGGCAGAGGGAGAAGCAGGCTCCGTGCAGGGAGGCTGATGTGGGACTGGATCCCGGGTCTCCAGGATCATGCCCTGGGATGAAGGTGGCACTAAACCGCTGAGCCACCCGGGCTGCCCTGCACATACATTTTAGATCTGTGGAAGAAATTCCCAAATTTAATCCTCTGGGATCCCAACTGGAATTGCATAGACTACATGGACTGATATGGAGAAAACTAATATTTTATAATGCCGTCTTTCTATCCACGAACATGGTTTATTTCTCCATTTATCCAATTTGTTTAGGGCTCTTTTCTGAAAAAAAGGAAGGAAGAAAGAAAGAAAAGAAACAAAGAAAGAAAGAAACAAAGAAAGAAAGAAAGAAACAAAGAAAGAAAGAAAGAAAGAAAGAAAGAAAGAAAGAAAGAAAGAAAAGAAATTTTTATATTTTCCCCCATAGAGGTTTCAAGCATTCTTTATTGTTTCATTCTTAGATACATAAGATTTTGTTGACATTTTAAGCAACTTTTTTCCTACTAGATTTTCTAATCATTTATGGTGAATAGGAATGCAAGATTAAACCACAATAATACCCTGTTTCATCTGGCACCATTGAACTTGGCAGTGACAAGTGGGGGTGAGGACTACGGTCTCCCCAGCACTGCTGGAAGTGCTCAGGGTGTAGAGCAGCCCAGTCCCAGGCCCACCACTCCAAAATGCACCAGCAGCTTTAGAAAAGACAGTTGCAGGGTGCTGGAGACAGTGTCCACTAACAGGTAAGGGGATAAGTCAATGACTGTACCTTCAGAAAGAAAACGTGTAAATTAGGGCCTTACCAGTTGCCTAGAGAAATCTCACGTAACCACTGCATTTTGCAAAGGCAGTTTCCAGAAGGAAAAAAGTAGTGCATTACCAATTACTACACTAAGTTTAAAGCATGCAAAATAATGTTTAAAGAATACGCATAAGGATGCCTGGGTGGCTCAGTCAGTGAAGCACCTGCCTTCGGCTCAGGTCATGATCCTGGGGTCCTGGGATCAAGTCCCGCATCGGGCTCCCTGCAGACTACAAGGGTTAATACATTCCAAATTCAGGAATTTACCTAGGGTGGGAGGGAAACAAGATGGGAAGATGCATGGAGAGGGCTTCATCTATTTTTCTAATATCTTCATAATCTGGGCATTTTACATGTTTTTTGATATATTATTGTATATATGCTTTGTACAGTTAAACAATTTTTAATCATGTTAATCATCCCGTTAACATCCCTAGTTAATGGGAATGGGCTGAACTCTTGGGGGTGGATCTCCCTCAAGTCTAGACATGGATTCCATGAGGGGCTGAGCCCAAATGAGTAGCCAATAGCAGCTAACGGACTTTATGCTAGGGGCTGGTATCTAGGGACGAAGAGGTACAAACAGGAAGCAGGAAGTGGTGTGTGCCCAGCATCTCACCTGTCCCGGGCAGGTATATAAGGGGCCTTGGCCCAGGAAGCTCCAAACCTGAACCCCTCCCCTCTGCACCTGCTCCTCTGACCTGCTCCACCCTCCACCCACCAGAACCATGACCTGCTCTGGCTGCTCTGGGGGCTTGGCTCCAGCTGCTGTGTGCCTGTCTGCTGCTGCAAGCCCGTGTGCTGCTGTGTGCCAGCCTGTCCCTGCTCTAGCTGTGGGTCCTGCGGGGGGCTCCAAGGGGGGCTGTGGGTCCTGTGGGGGCTCCAAGGGGGGCTGTGGGTCATCTTGCTGCCAGTCCAGCTGCTGCAAACCCTGCTGCTGTGAGTCCAGCTGCTGCAAACCCTGCTGCTCCCAGTCCTGCTGCTGCAAAGCCAGCTGCTGTGAGTCCTGCTGCTCTGTCCCTGTTTGCTGCCAGTGCAAGATCTGATTTTCCATTTTCTCAGGGACTCCTACCAAAGCCAGAGCCATCCCTGATCAGGACCCATGGGTTCCGGCACGACTATCATCTGCCTGTTCCCTGCATCCCTGATCCAGACTCTCCTCCAGCCCAACACCCTGTCTTCTGCCCTCCTCCCCTGCCCACTGTGAGCATTTCCCTTTGATCTCCTGCCAGAGCATACAGCGGGCACTTGTGTCCAACAATGACTTTCAAAACCCCACCTCCCATCACCTGGAGACCCTCCCCAGCCACCTGCAGAAAAGGCCCATCCCAAGCCCTGCCTGCCTGGCCTCTTCTCCAGTGAGAACATCCGAGCAGGGGCCACACAAGCATTCCTCAGCTCTGCTCACTCTACGGTCACTAATTTCTCAGATATCTGTCCTTGAAGGATCTAATAAAGCCATTGCCCAGAACCCTGTAGCTGTGTGCTGATGAATCTCTGTTTCCATCTCTCTGCTGGGAGGGAGGGGATGTGCACTGAGGCTAACACCTGCGCCCATGCTTCCCGGACCTGCTAGCAGGCCACTTGTCCTAGACTCCCAGAGCACCTTTGGCAAATGCTGATCTGCTCCGCATCTGCAAACACTTGGAGTGTTTCCCACAGCCAACTAGCTGAGGAACCTTGAGCATATAATTTTTCCTCCCAAAACCTAGGTCCACACCTGTAAAATGGGCTACTGATATAGTACTTTTCTTATAGGAAATGCACAGTAAAGCAGCCATAGGAGATGGACTCATTATGGTGGCCAGCTGGGTAAGTTCTGGCACATACCTCCTGGCTCCATGCTAAGCTGACGTGGGCATGCCCTGTTGTCTTTCCTGAAGCAATCTGACCAAAATGAAATCACCTCTAACCATTCCCTGTGTGGATCTGGTGCTGTGCTAAGCACTTTGTATGTATCACTGCACCAAATGCTCAAAGCAGCACTGGTCTTTGATGTTGAACCACTGACAGTTTTCAGGGGCTCCCCACCTTCTTTTTACCCCACAGATGAGCAGCCAATAAGAAAGCCCATTGCCACTGGCAGGGAAGTTCAAACCATTCCAGGTCCAGCTTGTATAGGAACCCAAAGCCTAGAGCTACCCCTAACCATGGTAAAAAACCAAAGCACATTCCCTCTCTTCACTCAAGTCATTCCAAACCAGCTTGGTACCCTGCTCACCTGGCGGCTCATTCTGACAATAATAAACCCTTTCCTATACTCTTGGTGTATCTAGTGTCATCAGTCTGGTATCTGTGCCAATTTGGGGCAGAGAATTGATCCTGACCCCCATGAGGCAGCCACAAGATAGGAATACATTGTCCACAGTTCCACTGTAGAGAGCGACAGAGCCAGGATGAAAACCGTGCAGTCCAGTTCCAAGCCACCCTCCCAACCCCTGAACCATGAAGGTTTTTGATGATGTGTTAAAGTCAAGAGAGCAAACTCTGTGCTTCCAAAGGGATTGCCATATTTATGGAAGGTCAATGATCCCACTGCAGCAACTAGAAAAGGCTAAATTAGTTTCAAAACCCATAGAGTAAAAGACACAGTAAATTGTATGTTGTGTGTATTTTACTGCAATTTGGAGAAAGTGGAATACATATATAATATTAGGGCACTGTGGCATCAATGAGGACCAGAGAAAACAAGTCTCAGAAGGGAAAGCTCTCTGAAAGGAACACAGGATCAACCACCATGTTTTCTTCCTTTGGGGAATTAGCCACTTCTGTGTGTGGGCTGATCATCAGGTGTGACCCAGAAGGAGGGATGCTCCTGGGAGAAAGAAAACCCACAGAACTGTTGCAATCACACCAGGGCTGGTGTAGAAAATTGGGACATTTGCTAAGTTCCAGGACTATGAGAGGCACAAAACGAGACCCAAGGATTCTAAAGACAAAGTGAAATCTCCTTATGGTCCTTAGCACATGATGTCCTTCTAGAGAAAAAGGTTTCTGCCTCAGACACAAGACAAACGTCTTCTAAGACATTTTCCAAATTCTGAAGCTGACTGAGTAGAAAACTAAAGAGCTAAGCTCAAAACATTTGAGGAAAAGAACAGAGTTCTCCACAGCCTTGTAGCACTAAGGAGATAGAGGCTCTTAATCAAACACCAAGAAAGCCACACCCAGAAGACTCACAAAAGCGCAATGAGCCCAAACCCAGACCAGTCTCCACTGGACTGGAGTGTTCAATTTCTTGCCCTACCTGGATAAGACAGGAAAGGCCAAGTGCCCCATTGAAAGATATCAACTAGACCCTCCATTGCCCTTTTATACAAATAATGGTCATACAAGAAAATGATATAATATTTTTCCAGAATTGTTGAAAACCATGAATCTACAGATTCAAGAAGCTCAGGAAACTAACAGCAGAATGAATAAATAGGAAACCACACAGAGGCATAACATAGTAATATTTCCAAACACCAAAGACCAACAGAAAAATTTAAAAGCCACAGGAGAAAAAGAAAACATTATCTTTGAAGGAACAACTATAAGAGTGACAGTTGATTTTTAAATGGAAGTGATAGGGATCCCTGCGTGGCTCAGTGGTTTAACGCCTGCCTTCAGCCCAGGGTGTGATCCAGGAGTCCCAGGATTGAGTCCCATGTCAGGCTCCCTGCATGGAGCCTGCTTCTCCCTCTGCCTGTGTCTCAGCCTCTCTCTCCCTCTGTGTCTCGAATGAATGAATGAATGAATAAATAAATAAATAAATAAATAAATAAATAAATAAATAAATATGATAGAAGACAGAAGACATGGAATGGCATCTTACAGTGCAGAAAGGAAAAATAAAAACATCCACGTATCTGGGATTTTACATCTAATAAAATGCAACTGAAATAGAGTTGCTTTCAGATGAGAGACATTATCACCAAAAGACCTATAGGACAAGAAATATGAAAGAAAGTTCTTCAGGGTGAAGGAAAAGAGCCCCATGAGGAAACAGAACTTCAGAAAGAATAGCAAGCATTGGAAATTGTAAATATGTTGGTAAGTGTTAAAGATTATAGGGGATCCCTGGGTGGTGCAGCAGTTTGGCGCCTGCCTTTGGCCCAGGGCGCAATCCTGGAGACCCAGGATCGAATCCCACGTCAGGCTCCCCATGCATGGAGCCTGTTTCTCCCTCTGCCTATGTCTCTGCCTCTCTCTCTCTCTCTCTCTGTGATTATCATAAAAAATAAATTTAAAAAAAAAAGATTATATTAATGTCCTGTAAGATTTTTACCATTTTTGGAAGTAAAATGCAGGGGAACAAATGGAATTAAACAGTTGTAAGGTTCTTGCCTTGTTCAGGAAGTCACAAGAGTATTAATCGATAGTATATTATAAAAAGTCAAGAATATAAAATGTAATATCTGAGATAACCACAAAAGAATAATACATGAATATATAACTCAACACCTAATAGAAGAGAGAAATTGAATAAAAAAGAGTAGTTGAATACAAAAGAAAGCAAGAGGGGCACCTGGGTGGTTCAGTGGTTGAACATCCACCTTCGGTTCAGGTGGTGATCCTGGGGTCTTGGGACCAAGTTCTGCATTGGGCTCCCTGCAGAGAGCCTGCTTCTCCCTCTGTCTGTCTCTGCCCCTCTCTCTGGGTCTCTCATGAATAAATAATTAAAAAAAAAAAAGACAAGAAAAAAAGAGGAAACAGAACAGGTGGAAGAAATAGAAACTAAAATATCTGTTAATAAACATGAGTGGAGTCCATGGTTAGAGGCAGTGTGGCAGCAGGATGGAGGGCTGAAACAAGCCACCCTAGTAGTGCCATGATTGCTGCCAGGGCCCCTACATGACAGGGGTCCAGAAGAGCTCCAGATCCCCATGGAAAAAGCAGAACTGCACCCTTTCCTGACAGCCACAGCCAGGACCATCCCTGAGGGCAATGACCACCTCACACGAAGTCCTGAGACAGATCTACAGAGAGGGAGAGGAGAGGAACCAGCCAGCCCTCTTGGTCAACAGACTGAGCAATGGTGGTGGTCTGGGTGCTCAGAGGCTGACAAAGGTCATGCTTTCACAGGTGTTGGCCACAAGCAGGCATCTCCCGCAATCCACTCTGCAGACTTGTTATTGGGATTTCTGTTTAATGACCATGGTACGGCCAACCCGGAGAGACATCTCCAAGGCTGATAAAATCCCACAGATACCACAGAAGGAGCTATTCCAAGCCTGAGGGCTGAGGCTGCTCTGGACTGGCCATATCAGGAACAGCCTGGCAGCCCAAGGGCAGACTCCTCATCTGACAGCGATCAATGAGCTGTTAAGGAACCTTTCACCTTGTTTGCACCTAGAGGTCCTGTGCTCCTGGAAGCTGGCAGGCTCTGGGATCTAAAATGCCCTGGATAAAGATAGATATCCCCCCCTCCAAAAAAAAACCCAGTGAGTCTCCTTAGTGTTACAAAAACCATAGACAGGAGTAACAAATGCTCCCCAAAGTGACCTGGCCACACTACATGGTAGAGGTTATTAAAACAGCAGACCTCCCAAGATAAAATAAATGAGAAAAGCACCCAGAAATTTGGGCCATATATAGAGCTATGGGAAGCCCCAAGGGGGTACTAAGGCACCTCTGAAACAAAAGGGCTGCCACAAAGCAAGATCCCCATGGAGGTCGAGTGCTCTCTGCCAGAGGAACTGAGAGCCAGTATTTGCCTGAGAACAAACCCCTCTTTTGGCACCCCTACTACCTGACCCATACCCCTGTATCCTGATTGATGGCTTTCAGGGGAAGGGGGATTAGTATGGGGTTAAGCTCTCTCTGCTGCAAGGAGGACCAAGGTCTCATGGTCCAGCCAAGTGTAGAATGAGGCCAGGGGCTGCAAATCTTTATAGCTGTTTCAAATATAATACTTAGGTGAGCCACCCAACGGTAGTTCAGGGAGATGCCAGGAGGATAGCTTTGTGGCCAGGCACTGAGAACAGGTAATTCAGACTGGAAAACTATAAAATAGTCTCCCTAAAGTTGGTCAACAGAATGGATATCCTCTGTACGGGACTCAGCTTGCTACCCTCCCATATCTGCTGGCCTCTTCTCCAGCCCTGGACCCTGGCCTTGCTTCCAGAGAGGGCCAGTCTTATGTTTGACTTTCATCATGCCTTTAGCAACACGAGCCCCAGGAGGTTCTGCATGCCGCTCCAACTTCGCCGAACCCACAGAAGCTCTGGCTCCTCCAGTGGCCTCCTAGAAGAGCTAATTTAACACACAGCAGAAAAGTTCAGGGAAGTAAGTTCCCCGTGAAGTGAACTTGAACTTTTGTGGGAACAGAAGACAGAAGGATTAAGTGTTCTCCTTTCTTCCTCTGTGAAGACTGCTGTGAGATGCATTGTCTCCATAACGCCTCCCTGGAGATGACTTTCATAGACAAGCAACCAGCTGCAACTTCTTCCCCCCCTCACTGAGGCCTCCTTGGATCAACCTTTCAACAGCACACTTGCATTAAGCTTTGCCTCTAGCTGCTTTCTATGCAACTCAGGCTAAGATTCTTACCATCACCGTGTACATTTGACATTATGATGGGGGATCCCAGCCAATGCAATACGACAAGGAAAAGAAATGGGCCATGTCAGGTTTGGAAAAAAATGAATGTGGTGATCCACAGCAGTACGACAGTCTACCTAGAAAGTCCATATAGTTGATAGGGAATCTGGTGGAACTAATGAGGGAATTCAGAAAGGCTAAATCAAAACATGCATACAGGGGGATCCCTGAGTGGCTCAGAGGTTTGGCGCCTGCCTTCGGCCCAGGCTGTGATCCTGGGGTCCCGGGATCAAGTCCCATATCGGGCTTCCTGCATGGAGCCCCCATATCGGGCTCCCTGCATGGAGCCTGTTTCTCCCTCTGCGTCTCTCTCTCTCTCTCTGTCATGAATAAATAAATAAAATCTTTATTTAAAAAAACATGCATACAGACAAGTGAAAACAAATCAGAAACTACAATTTTTACAAAGGGCCCTTCCCAACAGCAACAGGAATTATAAGGTAAGTAGGAATACATGTTACAGGCATGGATAAGACGTCTGGAGAAAGTTGTAAAGCAATATGGAAGAACATTTAAAAGCTAAACAAAGAGCATGGATGAGAAGAGCCTATGGTGTTCTCCAGGTAACCTATCAATTCAATGCAGCTGCTATCAGAATACCAAATGTTGACAAGAATTATAAAAAATTGAGCTTTCATAACCTGCTGGTGGGTGATTATTATATCCCCACTTTGAAAGCAATTTAGCAATGTCCAGAAAGCTAAAGGCAGATATATCCTATAACCTGATGATCCTATAACCCACATCTGGGCACACACCTCAGAGAAATCTGGCCCAAGAGCACTGGGGCAGTATCACTCAAAAGCAAATGGCAGTTTCTTTAAGTCAAACCTACACCCACTGAGTGACCCAGGGGTCATATTCCCGGGGCATTTACTCTAGACACATGAAAACTTATATTAACACAAAAATCTGCATGTGAATGTTTATAACATTCATTATCTTCAAAAACTATAAACAACTCAAATTTTCTTCAGCAAGTGACTAGGTACACTGTGTTTTAAATTTGCCATCAAATACATACTAGCAGAGGCACCTGGGTGGCTCAGTGGTTGAGTATCTGCCTGGATCCCTAGGCCCTAGGATCCGGTCCTGCATCAGGTTCCCCTTAGGGAACCTGCTTCTCCCTCTGCCTGTGTCTCTGCCTCTCTCTCTGTGTCTCTCATGAATAAATAAATAAAATATTTAAAAAAAAATACTTCCCAGCAGTAAAAAGGAATGAGCTATTGATACACCCAACAACCTGATCAAACTCAAAGGCAATAGGAGTCTCAAAGCTTATATACTGCATGATTCCATTCCTCTCTTGCTTCCAAAAGACTAAACTATGCTGATGGGGACAGACCTGTGGTTGCCAAGGGGTAGGAGCGGGAGGAGGATGTCACCATAAAGGAACAGTATGAGGGATACTCTTAGGATGACAGAGCCATTCTGTATCCTGATTATGGTGATGGTACTTGAGTCTACACAGGTAGATTCAAGAAACCCTCAAGATCCAATTTTCTTGCGACATTGGGAAATTGGAACCCTTGCACATTATTGGTGGAAATATAAAACAGTATGGCTGCTGTGGGAACAGTTCAGTGGTTTCTCAGAAGTTACACATATATGTCACATGATCTGGTAATTCCGTGTCTGGGTATATCCCCCAAGAGAGTGGAAAACAGAGCCTCATATACATACTCGTACACTATCGTTCACAGCAGCGTTATTCACAATAGACAAAAGGTAGAAATAACCCAAGTGTCCGCCGAACAACGAATGGTTAAACAAAATGTGATCCGTCCACACGATGGAACCTTATTCAGCTTTAAACAGGAAGGAGATTCTAACAAATGCTATAACATGGATGAAACCCAATGACATGATGCTCAGTGACAGAAGCCAGACATGAAGGACAAATATTGCAGGATTCCATCCACGAATCCTCGAGGAGCCAAATTCATAGAGATGGAAAACAGAATGGTGGGGGCCAGAGGCTGGGGGAGGGACAATGGAGTCTAGCGGTTAGTGGGGAACAGAGTTTCAGTTTGGAAAGATGAATAAGTTCTGCAAATGGATGGTGGTGATGGCTGCACAATGTATATGTACATAATGCCACTGAACTGTACATTTATAAATGGCTAAAATAGCCATTTTTATATTGTACATATTGTACCACAGTAAAGAAGTCAAAGAGTCAATGTTACTATGTGATAATTTTAGAAATTAAATAAAATGCAAAAACAAAAATCAAATATTGAATGTGCATACAAATCTCCTGAACTTGTTAAAACACAGATTCTGGCTTAGCAGGCTTTTTTTGGGGGGGTGGGGGGAGCTGCTGAGAGCCTGCATTTCTAACACAGCCCCAGGTGGTGCTGACACAGCTGGTGGGGAGGACCATGAGTTACACAGTGCTAGGAGACGTCCACCAGAATGCTCACCGCTACTCTGCCACATGTAGAAAAACTTGCAAATGAAATGTCCGTCAGTAGAGGAATGGCTAAGTAATGGGTCTGTTCATTCAATGCAGAGCCATTCAGCAGCTAAAATGGATGGGGTAGGCTCACCCGCATTGGCAAGGATAAACAGGCTGGAATATGAAAAAAAAAGCAAATTGAGGGAGAAATGTTGTGCCATGATACTTAATATACATAAATATTTAAAAGCACACGAGAAGATCAGGTGCTGTACCCAAGACCTATACACAGGGTTCAGTGATAAAGACAGAAGCAGGAAGACATCCACCAGTCTGAGCAACAGCTGCCTCTGGACGTGGACACAGGACAGGAGAGACCCAGGGAGCCACCAGCAAGGGGACTGTTGTTTTTTTCTAATCTGAAGCAAACCCAGGAAACTGCCAACACGGTTGGGTCTAGGAGCTAGGCGTTTGTTATACCATCCTCTGTGTTTGTCAGTTTTCTTCAAATATCATGATTAAAACCCAGGGAATAAAATAATGTTTAATGTATTGTGAAAAACATAAAGAAGGATGCTGCTCACTGCGTTGTAGTAGCCAAAATATGGAAATCATCGGCCATATAAATAGAGAAAATCCATTCGAGTCTCACCATACATCCATAAGATGCAACACTGCACAGGCATTCATCACCTGGTTGTGGGAGAGCAGGACCCTGGATGAAATCTCAAAAGCACTTCCTGGAGTGGGAGCAGCCAACAAAAAATAATTAACACCGCTGGCTTCCATCTCTGTGAACTGGTGCCGGGTCAGGAGGTGAGGGGACAACTGGCTGGAGAGGGTGAGGGACCTTCCTGGGGTGAGGGGAATGCTCTAGGCCTTGGGCGGATAGCGATGACAGGTGCCTGCAGAGCCCACCCGCTGAGACGTGCACTGTTACCAATATTGTTAACAATGAGGACTCAGAGAAAGTCGGGTTGTGGGAAGAGTAATGTCACGGACACACGTTTACTGTGAGTCATTGGCTGAGACGCGGAGTTGCAAACCGTCGAGAAGAAGCGGACCTTGCTTTTCTTTTTGCGCCGAGAGGAGGCTGCGTGAAGGAAAGTCCACCCCGAGCGTCTTCCCCGCGGCGGGTCGGGCGCAGGCGGGCGGCAGAGGGCGCGCACGGACCGTCCGGCTGCGCCCGCACCTGCACCTGCTGGGCCCCGAGCGCGGTCGCCCCGGACGCTGCCCGGCGCCTGCAGATCCTGCTCCATAGCTGGGGGCGCGGGCCCCGGGGCGGCGATCTCCCGCGGGGAGCCAGGGCCCAGAGGGCCGCCGGGCTTGGACCTGGCCCCGCCTGACACGGCGGCCACTGTGGACCCCGCGCAGGCTTCCCCAAGCCGTCCCTGCCGCTCCACGTCTCCTAGACGCCGGCGTCTCAGCGCCCAGGAGGCCGGCCCTCTGGGGGAGCCCAGCGGGAGGGGCCAGAATTCAGCCCCGGGGCCTGGAAAGAACCTAGGGCAGGGCTAGCGGCTTTGGAGAGTCACAGTATCTCCCTACCCACTGCCCCACTGTTGCAAAAGTCCAGGTTTTAAATGCTCCTTTGCACGAGAAATGACAAGATTGTAAAGTAATCGTGGCCCAAACATACTTCCCTCGCCAGCAACAGTCCCGGAAAGCTAGAGGCCACCCCCATCCACTCACCTACTAGAGTTTCCAGAAGGAAGAGAGGACACCATCGCCTGCTCCTCAGTTTACTGCCACCTGCTCAGGCCTAGCTAGGAGCTGCCCAGGGCACAACCGGAGTTCTTTGGAGCCATTGGCACTCGCCTGACCACATCTGGGCCGGGCAGAAGAGGAGCCCCCTTGGACACCTTCTGCCTTCCTCCTCAACTGGGCTCATCCTGGGTCTAGCCTCGGAGCAAGCCCAGCTCATCAATCTCAAGACTGACAACCTCCCATGTCCTGCCAGTCCCAGACCTTCTGGACCTTTCCATGCTCTCCAGGGGCCTCATGTGTCCCCTCCAGCCATCTGGCCCCATCTGAGGCTCAGCCTGAGTCCTCCTGTCCCCTCCCAGGGCCCAGCACTTTTCAGACTTGGAGTGAGCCCAAACACAGCAAGGCCCCACTGCATCCCCCACGCAGCACTGACCTGGCCATGCATCTGGGTTGGACATTCCCCACAGCTCAGGATCGGCCTCTGGAAGACCTCTCTTCTCAGCAGATTCCAGAGGATTCTGGCTAAGGGCAGAGAAAGGGGAAGGACCTGAAGCCACCCCAGCTCCAGCCCCAAATAGCCCCTGGGTTACCAGTGCGTCCTTCCAGGTCAGGCCCAGGTGATTGTTTGTCCCTGGTGCTGGCTCTTTGCCAGGAACACGCTCTCCCCCTACACACACAGCTACCCCCACATTCCTCAGGCCAGCCAGGAAGGAGGCCTCAGGTCCTTGCTAAACACCTACTCTGTAAAGCTCTGAGGCTGCAAGAGGCCCAGCCTGCTCTCTCAGGAACAGGAATGAGGATCAGCAAAGGGGCCCTCCAGACACCCACCCCCAGCGCCCTCCTGCAGTGATGCCCTCCTGCACGCCCACACAGTGCTCTGGGTCCTGAGGGCTCATCTTGGCCCAAGCCAGTTGCACCTGCTTCATTTTCTGTGACCCTTCATTCAACCAGGGATGCCAAAAGTGGTCCCAGGCTCCCTCCCTTTGTGGGAAGGAGCTGCACTTCCTGAAGGCCAAAGCGCCTTTCAGAGCCCCAGGGTGGCCCTGGGAGACTTGCCAAGGCTAGGGGGCTCCAGGCTGGAGGAAAGATGGCCCTCACTCTCCAGCAGGCAGCCTTGGGGGGGGGGGGGACTGGTTAGAAACAGCTGTGGTGTCTGGTCACACCTTCCCCCTTCCTCAAAAATAATTACCTTTGAAGGCTCCCATCAACTGTCAACTCCCTGGCAAGGATCTTTGTCCTCCATCTCAGAACTAACTCCCCAGTGCCCAGCACAGGGCCTGGCCCCAGAAGGTGCTCAGTAAGGACTGGATGAACCTGGAGATGTGTATCCTCCTGGGTCTCCTGGTCCTAGCTCCCTGACTGCCCCCAGGTCTAGGGAGGGTTCAGGTCTTTCCTGCTTAGGGCGGGGTTGGGGGATGGGGGTGGGGGGAGTGAGGGGGGTCCCTCCTGCACCCGGGGTGCCTCCACAGCCTCCAGCCATTGCTTGCATGCCACCTCCTGGGGTGGCCTCCAGACGGCCCACCACCTTGTTTCCGGCCCAACCCTGCTCAAGGGGTAATTACCTAGGTCCCCCCACCCCCAACGCGCCCTCTGGACTCCCTGCACCCTGGCCTCCAGCGCGACTTTCCCCACCGTGGGGGGGGGGGGGGCGGGGACAGACCCTCAACAGCCTTCTTTGTGTGGGGAGGGGAGGAGAACACGCAGTCAGGGTGCACCCCATGAGCGCTGTTCTCCCTGGAAGCACCAGGGGCCAGAGGTGACCCGGTGGGGCCAGGGGTCAGCGCTGCACTGGGGACCCCCTCGCCGGACTCCAGGAGGTGTGTGACCCCACACGAGCCATCCCGCCTCCGAGCTCCCCATCTGCTGCCCAGCGCAGTGGAAACCCAGGTTCCCAGCCCCGGGGTCGTGGAGGCGCCGGCGTAGGTGCCGCAGGTGAGGTGCTCGCCGGGCCCAGCTCGCCGCGGGGTCCCCGGCCCGCAGGCCCCGCGCAAACAAAGGCTGTGGGCCGGGGGAGGCGGCGCCAGCTCCGGCCGCGGCGGGAGAGGGGGGAGGGACCCTCGCGCCAGGACCCGTTCGGCCGGCCCCTCCTCGGGCGTGAGTGCCGCGACGCCCGGCGTCCCCGGCTGTGGGCTCGGCGCCGGGGCTGGGAAGGCTTCCCGGAGGCGGGGGCCCCGGCGGCGCGGGAGGGACGCTGTGCGGCGCCTTTAAGAGCCGGTGCCCGGGCGAGGGGCGGAGGGCAGAGGGCGGAGGGCGGAGGCCCGCTCGCCCCCCCTCCCCCCGCCCCGCTCCTGCCCCCCGCGGCCGCCGCCTCTGATCTGCACCCGCGGCCGGGCTCCGGCTGACGTCACCTGCCCTGGAGCTGCGCGCGCTGATTGGCTGCAGGTGACGTCAGGGCCTTTTTCGCTCGGCATGACCTCATCCCCGCCGGCAGCCCCGCCCTCCGCCCCGGGCCTGTCACTCGCGGCCGAGCGCGGCGGCCCAGCCGGCTCCGCGCCCCCCGCCCGGACGCCGGAGCCCGAGCCGCGCCGGAGCCGCACCGGCCGCGCCCGCCGAGCCCGGGGTGGGATGCGCGCCGCGAGCGCGCGTGCCCGCCCGCAGTGCGCGCGCCCCGGCCCGAGCGAGCGCTCCCCGCGGCGGCGGCGGCGACGGCGGCGACGGCGACGAGGCCCGCGCGCTCCCCCGGCCCCTGCCCCGGCTGCGCGGGCCCCCGCCGGGCCCATGGGCGGCGCCGGTCCCCGTGCGCCCCGGACGCGAGCAGCGGCGAGGTGAGCGGGGGCGCCGAGCGGGGGCGCGGGGACACGCGGGGCGCGGGCGGGGAGCCGGTCCGGTGGGCGCAACGGCGGGAGCGCTGGGGCGGCTGCACCCGGCGGGCGCCCGGGAAGAGGCGGCGGCGGGCCGGAGGGAAGAGGCCCGGTTCAGGGGGACGCGGCGGGCCGGCCCGGGAAGCCCTTCCCCCGCCTCCCACGGCGCCCAGCGGACCCCCGGCCCGGTCCGCGCTGCCCCCGCCAACCCCCGCTTCGCCGCCTTTCTCCTCGAAATTCTTTCTTATTTTGTGGGGGGAAGGGCATGCAGTAAGCACCCCGGACCTGGGCCCTCTGCGCAGACCTGTACGGACCTCAGCTAGAGCCCCAGACTTCCCAGGCTGCCCCCCACCGCACCAGGGAGGCCCCAGATCGGACGGTCGTTCCTGCCCCCGCAGGGTAGGGATGCAGGCCCTGACCAAAGGAGCGGAGGGTTTGGGCCTGTGGGAGGCTTAGGAAAGGGCCCATTCCGAGCTCGGTGGGGAGGAGCTGCAGACCCCTGTCCCCTGTGTGGTCAGGCCGCCACCGGTACCCCCACCTCAGGGTGCTCAGCTGGCCTCTGCAGAATAAAGACCATCCGCCAGCCTGCTGCAGAGGCAGCAGCGGGTGCTGGGGGAGGGGCTGGCACTGCCAGGCTGAGTGCAAGCAGCCTGCCTCAGCCTATCTGCCCACCTTGGTGGGGAGGGGTACCCCAGTGTCTGGCCTTGAAGGGAGGGGGCCACAATGGGCCCAGCTCCCATCAGGTCACCGCGACTGGGAGAATTTGCCTCCTGACTTCCCACTGCAAAAATGGACTGGCTTCTGCAGGGGGGAGTTGGGGGCCTGGGTGCTTCAGTGATTGCGGGGTGCAAGGGGCAGTCCATGCGGCAGAGGAGAGAAGTGGCAGGGTCTACGGTGATGCCCAAAGTGTCATGGTGCAGCCTGGGGTGGAGGTGGGGGTGCTGCAGATCAGGGGAGCAGCATTCTGCTGTGCCCCCTGCCCCTGGGAGTCTGAGCGGAGGTCTGTGGGTCCAGACACTGCCCTCTGCCTCCCTCAGACCTTCTTGCTGGGAGGGCAGCTCAGGAAATGAGTGTAGCATCCAGTACACCCCCCCCCCCACCTCCTGCTCAGGGAGGACAGATGTCCCAGGAATTCACTCCTCAGATGCTTAATAAGCACCTGCCCGGTAGGACAGATCATGTGACTAGGAGCTGGGAGTTCATCCTGAATACCTCCTGCTGCAGTCAGCCAAGGGCTCCGGGAGAGCTGCTGGGCAGGTTCTAGTTCCCAACAACCCCCACCCCGTTCCCCCCCTGCTGCCCTCAGCCCTTGGGAGGGCTCCTGTGCCCCCGAGGCTGCCTCCAGGAACGAAGGCTTCCATGCAATGGATGCAGAAGGATGCTTGAAGGCATCCTCTGCTCCAGAAACCTACCCAGCATCCTCTCCTCTCCAGCTGAGGCTGACCTTGGAGCCCAGATGTTTCTGCTGCACGGACAGAGGGCCCAAGGGGCCTTGGAAGCCAGGGGGTATCCTGGCTGCATCTCCAGAGGGTGCAGCTCAGAGGGAAAGCAGATGAAGGAGCCAAACCATGGCAAGAGGGACATGGGTCAGACTCTGACCACCAGAACTGCACAGGCTGAGTCCACTTCTGCCTGGACCGCTCCAGGCAATGACCATAGATATCCCGGAATGGCCCACATGTGTAGCATGGGGGGACAGTGACCAGAGTCCTGCAGGTCAGTAGGGCTAGCACAAGCCAGGCAGGAACAGAGGAAGCCTAGATCTGTAGGGTCCTGAGGGACCCACACGCTGAGACCTACTGCAAGCTCTACCCAGACCCCTGTGAACTGAGGGGGCAGGGCCCCACCCCATTGTCTCCCAGGCCCATGGCCTCCACACCAAGTCAGCCCTACTTGGCCTTGCTATCAGTCCCTCTGGGACCAGGTAAAGGCCAACTTGGGTCCTGTTCCCTGCAGCCCAGGGAGATGAGGGGGCAGGAGTGAGAGCATCTAGGGGTCCCTGATGAAAGCAGAGGAGGGGAAAAATGAGCTGAGTGGGTGAGAGCTATCTACCAGCCTATCTCCTGGCTTCATTGTGCAGCAGTTTTTGACTCCAGAGGTACCCCTGGGTCACAGTGAGCTGGACATCGCAGCATAGTGGGGGCCTCCTGCCAGCTCTTCTCGAGGGTCTACCTATGAGTGCCAGGCACCACTCGGGCTGGAGACACCAAGGCCCACCCATGGCTGACAGTCCTGACCGTTGTCTCTGGAGGTAGTGAGTTCCCCGTCAGTAGGTGCTGAGCAGAAGGCCTTGGTGAAGATGCTATCCATTGGGAGTTTTTAGGCCACGCATGTCCCTTGCTCAGGGACAAAGATGTGCCCCATGGAGGCCCTGAGAGCCAACAATGTAGAGAGATCGTGGGGCTGGCCCCTGGGGTTTGAGTGTCCTGGGATTTGAGGGGATTTGGCCCCCAGAGGGTGAGGATGAGTGCACCCAGTGGCCACATGTACCAGCACACATGTCTGCCTTGTGAGTAGTTGCATGAGGGGATGGGGTGGCTTGTGGGAAAGAGGTGAGCAGACAGGGTTCAGACAGGGTGCAGAAGGGCATGTCACAGCACAGGCTGCCCTGTGTATGTGGCCTTGCAGGGCAAGGGGAGCTGCTTGCCGCCTGCTGGGTGGTGCCCAGCCTGGTGGGGAGGGGCCTCCAGTCTTCGGAACTGCCAAGTCTCCCTAGCCACGAACCCTTTGATGGGGGTGTCTGTAGTTGTGCCTCCATCCCACCGGCACCGAGACTCTAGAATAGCAGGTGATGGATACCGTTTCCCCTCAGTTCCCAAGAATGGGTTCTGGATTGAGCCTGGAGAGGGTCCCTGAAGTCAGAGAGGCCTGAGACAATATCTGTTTTCTCTGTGCCCACCAGGCCTGTTCTAGCCCCACTCATCTGCTCAAGACTGTCCTAAGCTTCCCTAGCGCTACTGGAGCTCTGGGCCCAGATCCATCCCACTGCAGGCAAGGGCCTATCCCAGGAGCTTTAGGCTCCTGGAGTCCCCGTGGGTGAGGATGCACTCCCAGGATGCCCGCTCAGGGCAAGAGGTCTCGTGCAGGAAGTGCACTTCGGCCAGACCTTGGCCACTTGGAGAAGGCTTCCCCGGAGGTGGGAGTGAGGGGGGCTGTGCGCACAGGTGCCCAAGGCAAGGAAGGTTAGGACCAGGCTGAGCAGGGGTGGGGTTGGTGGGGGTACTGAAGGAATGTCACACCTGGGCTTTGGGGCTTATGTGGACTTGGCCCAGGGTTATGCCAGGTCCCAGCTACTGGGCACCTGCAGGAAGCAAGGGGTGGGCCCTGCCGTCCTGCAGAGCCAGCCGGCTCTGTGGCTGTGCCGCAGGAGCGGTGGTTGCCTGGCACCTCTGTGGTTGCCATGGCAACGACGGAGGTGCTAACTTGCTAATGAGTCCCCCTCGGCTGCAAATAACAATACTATAGCGGTTAATATGGCTGAGCTGCAGAGTTCCTTGGGGGAGGTGGGGCTGAGACCAGGTACCGGGCCCTGGAACCTCGCTGCCCACCCTTCCAGCCCCCTGCCCCTGTCCTGGAGCCCTGCAGCCTGGCTGGGCTCATCCCCACCCTCCTCCCCTCTTGAGCCTGCCTCCCTGCCTGTCCTACAGCCTGGATTCCCATCTGTGGAGGGTGCACCCCTCCCCACCCCAACTCCTCTCCTGTCCAGTTAAGGACCTGAGGGCAGTGTTTGCGCCCAGTGGCTGCAGGGAGGGCAGAGGATCTCTCCTAGCCCCTTCCCTTGTCCCTGCCTCTGGCATTTGTTGCTTCAGGTGGAAACGATCTGCCCTCACCTGAAGGATGAGGACACTGAGTGCCCCTCTGCCCCGCTGCAGGTAGCTGTCTCAGGGACCGGCCTTGGAGCTGGGCTCCTAGTCACACATCCAAGAGGCTTGTGGGGGATGTGGAGAGGGTTCTGCTAGCTGTGGCCTGTCTGCCACACCACAGACACGGGTTAGAACTCAGAACAGTTCATTCAGGAATTGAATCAGGGACCCCTCAGCAGATGAGCACCCTCTGGCAGGTGGGACTCTCCTCCACCAACAGGCAGGACCTCCCCAGCTGGTGAAGACTCCCCCTCAGCTTGTGGGGTATCCCTTTTGAGGATGAGGGACAGCTGCTCCAGCTGCACTCCCAGGCCTTACCCCCACAGTGGAGGAGCCCAGGGAGCAGGGTGTCTGTGGATGGGATCCTCGGGCCCTGCCCACTGACGAGGGCCATCCCAAGCACTTCCCTTTGGGCCAACTCCCGTGGCTCAGCCCAAGGCTGCCCTTGGACTTGGTCTACACCTGCCTTGCGCCTAGTTCTCTGTGAACTCCGCCATCCCTTCCACCAGCCTGGGAGCTCACCTGAGGAATGAGCACCAACATCACTGAAATGGGACAGTGTCCTGGGGTGGGAGGGGCTCCCCCAACACCATCTGCAGCTGCAGCTTGGGGGCTTGCTGCAGGGCTCCCCCTCCGCCATCTGACCACCAGCCTCTCCCGTGTCTGAGCTAGGTGGGGGTGTGGTGGAGGGAAGACCCCAAATGAGTGGCAGTGGTAGAGGCCTTGGGGCCTGTCCAGTCTTTGTGGTGTCACCTGAGGCTGATCCCACTCCTACCGCAAGCCTCAGTCTCCCCATCTTTAAAGTAAACTTGCCCTCATACTGTGTGCCTCATGGTGGGCTGTGAGGCTAGGTGAGCCTAAGAAAGGCCAGTCCTGGGGCACCTGAGTGGCTTAGTGGTTGAGCATCTGCCTTTGGTCAGGTCATGGTCCTGAGTCCTGGGAGCGAGTACTGCATCGGATTCTCTGTGGAGAGCCTGCTTCTCCCTCTGCCTATGTCTCTGCCTCTCTGTGTCTCTCATGAGTAAATAAATAATTAAGAAAAAAAAAAAAAAAGGAAGAGGGCAGCCCCGGTGGCCCAGCGGTTTAGCGCCGCCTTCAGCCCAGGGCGTGATCCTGGAGACCCTGGATCGAGTCCCACATCGGGCTCTCTGCAGGGAGCCTGCTTCTCCCTCTGCCTGTGTTTCTGCCTCTCTCTCTTTCTCTCTCTCTCTCTGTGTGTGTCTCTATGAATAAATAAATAAAATATTTTAAAAAATAAAAATAAAATAAAGAAAAAAAAAAGAAAGAAAAGAATGGCTAGTCCTGGTAGGTGGCAGGGCAGGTGGGTCCTGGCAGGTGGGGTGGGAGTGCGAGGTATGTGGCAGAGGCTTGGCACCAAATCTGCAGGAGGGGGTCTCTGCGCCGGGATCTGGGGTCCCCACATCCCCATCTATCTCCTACTTCCTCCAAGAGGAAGAGTCCTATAAATGGGTTACCTACTTAGACTTTCATCCTCAGATGCCACCCATACCACCCCGTCCTGGGACCTACAAGTCCTTAGAAGGCTTCCCCTAGACCTTGGGCTTTCACTGTGCCTGAAACACCCTGCCACACTGCCACCTCTGTTCTGTGAGCGTGTGACACGCTCCTGCAGGGAGACTGGTGCTGGCCCCAGACCCTTTTTGCAGCTGGCATTACTGGGACAATGGCAGGAGCGTAGGAGCCCAGCCTCCACTCCCAAGACCCCTCCAGCACCCTGCCTGGGCACCTGCCCCTTCCTATGGGTCCAGTTATCTGCTTCTGGAGCACTGGTACTGGGCAGGGCTGGAGAGGGGGTTGTGTTGGGGCAGGGGGCAGGCTCTGGATCCCTGCCTTGCCCAGAGTTCTGGAGATTAAGAAGATGTGCAGGCCAGAGAGGGAGAAGTTTGCATCCCGGCAATGGGATGACAGAAGCCTTGGGGGCAGGATGAATGTTCTGGATTGAGTGAGGGCCCGTGAACCCAAGGGCCCAGGGGAGGGGTTCTCAGGCCTGTCCTGCACATCCAGCCCAGTCCAAGCCCTGAGACCCTTGCTGTGTCCCACTGAGAGGCTGTCACCATGACCTGCACAGTCCAGAGCTGAATGGGACCATTCCAGATCATTCTCCTGGTCCAAGGGCCACAGAGCCCACCCTGCTTGCCTCAGATGCTAGGGGACTTTACTTTCACAGGGCCAGAGGGGCTGCCGACTTACCCCAAGGGAGGAAGGGCCCCCATGGGTGCATGTCAGGCTCAAACATTCTGTTGCCCTCAGGTCCCAGCATGAGTCCTTCTGAGGTTGGCCTGCCGGGGAGCTGGCCGGGTGCCCACCTTGGGGGCCTGCACCACTGCTGACCATCTGCCTCTCCCTGCAGGTCTGGCACCATGCCCGGTCCCTCCAAACTGTAGGCCACATCCCTGGCCTTCGGAGCAGCCCCTGTGCACTGCAGGGCTCACCCCCTCCCCACTGCCCACTGCCCCACCATGGCTGGGGACCGGCTCCCTCGGAAGGTGATGGATGCCAAGAAGCTGGCCAGCCTCCTGCGGGGCGGACCTGGGGGACCATTGGTCATCGACAGCCGCTCTTTTGTGGAGTACAACAGCTGGCACGTGCTCAGCTCTGTCAACATCTGCTGCTCCAAGCTGGTGAAGCGGCGGCTGCAGCAGGGCAAGGTGACCATCGCCGAGCTCATCCAGCCAGCCGTGCGCGGCCAGGTACCTGGCCCCTGCCACCCACGCCCTGTCCCCTGTCCCCACCCAGACACCCATCACTTCCAGGGGCGAGGGCAGAGTTCCTCGGCCAGGTACACAGACGGGGGCTCTCAGCTGGGGCAGCCTCCGCCTCCTCTGCCCTCAAACCCAAACTGAGCTCTTTGGGTCAGAATGTTCTAAGCCGTTCCATTCCTCGGGCCTTGTAGGCAGCCCCCACCCCTCTCCCTGAGCTTCATCTTAGGGTGGACAGATGCCCCTCCCCAGGGAGACCCCCCCCCCCCCCGGGCTGATACCCTCTCCCCAGATACAATCCATCACCCCTCCCCCCCAGAGGCTGCTGACCCTATGTGGGTCCTTGCCACCTAAGATGGGGCCATGTCCCTGGGGTCCAGATCAGGACTCAGAGAGGGGTGCAGCAGGGCAGCGAACCATGGTGGCAGCCATGGTGGCAGCTGGTCAGGCGCACACTGATGGCTGCGAGAACCCAGAGGAACACAGGAGGGGGGCCAAGAGGCTTATGCTGAGCCGCGTGTGCCCAGCCCCCCCCTCCAGTTCTTTCCCCTAGAGTTCGGAGTGACCCAGAATTCTCTCTATGCCTCCCCCCTCCACCGCCCCAGATCATCCCAGGTCACCTGCAATGGAGCCAGGAGCACTGGGAGGGACCACTGGCCTGGTGACCTGGGGAGGCAGGGTACCTCTGGCACGGGTCAGGGGGCGGGGGGGGTGGCATGCCCAGCAGCTCAGAGCTATGAGAGGGTGTTGGTCACAGGCCTTGGGCCAGCAGAGCTGGGTGTGAGGACCCAGGTGGTACAGCCGCTTGTGGGGAGTCCCCCCCCTCCCAAGGCCAGAACCAGCTCCCTGCAGCCTTGATGAGGGGAATCCGGTGATTAATCACCCCCAGCGAGGACTCCCTGCCAGAGTGCAATCCCATTGGCTGCTGGTGACATCATCCAGCCCAGGGCTGGCGGCTCAGCTGGCTTAGGGGCCGAGTGTGCTTGGGGGGCAGGGCATTAACCACTCCGAGCAAAAGCTGCTCAGCATCTGGTCCCAAGGCTGGGAGGAGGGCAGTGGAACCCCAACCTCTAGCTGCCTCCTGAATTATAGGGGCTCTTGCCGCAGCCCCCACTTTGCCCATCACTGGCTAGGGGATTGCCCAGACCCAAAGGCACCCCACCCTCAGGAGCCTCTAAACACGCCTCCCCGTGACCCTGGGGACAGTTTTCCCTTTGCCTCCAGACGCCCTGACAGAGTCTGTACATTCCTGTCACTGTGGCCACCTGCACCTGTCCCCGAGAACACTGTCACATTCACCTGCACATCCTTCACATGAGCCTGGCCCACCCTGGATGCCCACCCCGTCTGTTCCCTTAGCTGGGGTGACTGCACACAAGGGTGCAGCATGGAGATGAGCACCTCCCCCTGTTTCCTCCTGCTCTGAGAGCCTCCCTGTGTGTCTGTGGGTACTTAGCCCCATCCAGGTGTGAGCCAGGAGGTGGATAGGTGAAAGTCTGCCCTCCCTGTGAGGCAGCAAGGCAGGGATAACCCCTCCCCGCCAGAGCCTGCCCAGTAGCAGAGGGTGGCAGGAGGGGGCAGGGGGCATCCAGCAGATGCCCAGCAGTGCCCTGACCTCTGCCCTCACGGCCCCCAGGTGGAGGCCGCAGAGCCACAGGACGTGGTAGTGTATGACCAGAGCACACGGGACGCCAGCGTGCTGGCCGCGGACAGTTTCCTCTCCATCCTGCTCAGCAAGCTGGACGGCTGCTTCGACAGCGTGGCCATCCTCACGGGTGAGCTCCAGACACACCTCGGGCAGAGGCTCTGGGGTGTCCTCTCCTCGCTGTAAGCCTAGCTGCGGGGGCACCTGGGGAGTCAGGGCTCTGGACCCACCTCTGCTCTCTTCTCTGAGCCCAGAGACCAGCAGGTACTAGGGCAGTGTCTGGAGCTAGGGGTGCCATCTCAGTAACCAGAGCTCTTTGCAGCCCCATCGTCCCCTCCCTGGGCCCCCACAGTTCAGAACCCCCCCCCAACATGGGCCCGCCCCTCCACTGGCAGGGGAGGAGGGACGGGTCTAGGCAAGGATGTGTCTCTGCCCCTCCAGCTGTTGGGAAGGGGAGTCACAGTCCCAATCTGAGCAGAACTGGTCCAGGACAGGGTGCCTCTGAACGCTGCAGCTGGCAGAGTGCCTGACCCCTGATTGGGGGCCAGCAGAGGCTCCTATAGGGCTGGCTGTTCCCCGAAAACAGCCCAGCCATCCTGGAGGCTGGGAAACCCACCCCCCCCCACCCCCCCGCCATACGCATATGAGTGCCTGACACACACACACACACACACAGGCTCCACAGTGGTTCTGGATGATTCCGTCCTCCTGTAGGCAGGGGCTGGGCACCTCTGTAGAATCCACCTCCCCCAGGCAGCCCAGGACCCAGGGCTGGGTTGAGCTGGCCTGTCCCAGGGAGGTGCACCCTCCCTGCCCAGGTCTGGGGCCTCTGGGTGCCAGGGGCCACTGCAGGTGAGCAGAGGATGGAGAGGGCTGATGAGGGTGCCATCTCTACCCTCACACAGCTGATAGGACTCTTCTGTGCATTCAGCACATGTGCCCTGAGCAGCCCCTGTGTGTGGGCACCCTGTGGGGTAGTCCGTGGGCACTGGGTTGGCCCCCTGGCACTGGTGTCCAGTGGGAGCACAGACCTTCACCACTGCCCAGGGGAAGTTTTGGGGAGAACCTACCCAAGGCTTTAGTTGGGCTGTTCTGGGCTGACCTCTAGGAGGAAGCACCCCTTGAGCTCACCCCAAGGGCTTCTTGGTGGGTCTGCAGTGTATGCAGGTGTGCGCGCTGCCATCTACACCTGTGTCTGGGTCTACACAGTCCGAGGGCATCTGCATCTGTGTGTGGCTCTGGGATGCTGGTGATCCGTGCTTGTGCGTATGTGTCCCACCTCGGCGACCCCCAATTTGTGTGGGTAGGATGTGGGTTTATGTGCATGTGTGTGAACTCTGGGACCAGAAGCCACAGAATTGCAGACTGCCCCCTGAGCTGTTTGGGGGCTGAGTGGGTAGGGAGAAGACAGAGAGGGCACAGAGGTCTGGGCTTTTTGGCAGGTGTCCTGGGCAGAACAGGAGCCCAGCTGGGAACCCAGCGTGTATGTTCACACCTGCGCATGTCAATGTGCCTGTGCGTGCGTGCATGCGTGCGTGTGCATGCGCGTGCTCTGTAGTCAGGAGTGGGAGTCCCCAGGCCTCCTGGGAGTCTTGAGAAGCAGGTCCAGGGCAGTGCCCTCCCTCCCTTACTATCAGGCCTCCCAGGAAAGCCTCCAACCTCTCATGTCAGTCTCCTCTGAAGCGGGGGGGCCCCTCACCCAGCAGGCAGGGCGGACGCCGAGGCTGGGATGTGCCACGAGGGCTCACCAGGGACCTGGCTGTGCCCTACTTGGCTGGCTGAACCCTTGGGGCGGCCACCTGCTCTTTCTCCCCTGCCTGCCCCTGCTTTCCTGGGGGCCAGGTGAGGCCCAAGTCCTGACCCACCGTGGTGTGAGTGAGACGGGCTCCTGGTGGCACCAAGCAGGCCCCGGGCTGGGGGGCAGCATCAGAGCCTGGCCCACAGCTCCCACCAGAGGCAAGCACAGCTGCGGGACCGGTGGGAATGGGAAGGCAAGGCTGGGGCGAGGCGGTCAGAGGGCCGCTGCCCAGCCACAAGGGGAAGTGACTGTCCAGGGGGATGGGGCTCAGCAGAGGCCAGAAAGGGGGCATCCCCCTCGGTGGGTGGGGCGCAGGAGGATGGCGGGGCGATCCCTCTCGGGGAGACCGCGGCGGCTTGCGGAGGCAGGGGAGAGGCAGGAGAGGGCCGCGGGGCAGGCGCGCTGGGGTCCGGAACCCGCTGCCGGGACCGCTGCCCCCCCCCCCGCCCCCCACAGCGGCTCGGCGGTGACGTCCGGCGGGGCGGGGACGGAAAGGGAGCCTGGCCCTTTAAGCGGCGGGCGGCCCTCGCCCGGGTGCGCGTTGCTGCGGAATGCGGGCTGGTGGTGTCGCCGCGCCGGGTCGGTGGGTCCCCGCGGCCCGACCCCGCACGCGCCGCCCTCGGACCCTGGCCGGAGACCGCGGCGGGAGCGCCCCGTGCGCGGAGGGTGCGCGGAGGGCGCGCGGAGGGCGCGCGGGGTGGGGGGGGGGGGCGTGCGCAGGTGCGGACCCTGCGGGGGGCGCGGGCGCGGGGGCGGGCCGCGGCGGTACCGGGGCTGCGAGGCGCGCCGCCCAACCAGGGGCAGGAGAGCGCGCGGGGGAGCCGCGGGCGGGGGCACTGGCGGGGCCCGGGGCCCGCGGAGTCGGGGGACGGTGGACGCGCTGCGTCCTGGGCATGGGCTTTTGTGCGAATCCGGGATTCCATTGTGTGGCGCAGAGCCGGGAAGCGGTGAGGCAGAGGGAGGTGGGCATCCCTCCTGCCCTTGGGGAGGCCTCGGGGTGGGGGCGCCCGTGCTGCCAGTAGTGCCAGCACCTGGGAGGGTCCAGGCCTGCTGCCACTGACCCAGCCAAGGGTGGCCGTCTCCTGCGCCCCAGAACCTGGGAGGGTCCTGAAATCACGGGAGGGGCAGGGCCTCGGGCTCTGCTGCCCTTGGCATCCATGGGGCAGTTATCAGGTTGGGGGCACTCCTGTGGGGCTTTACCTGAGGAGTTGCGGTCAAATCTGGTGTGTCTGCACCTGTCCAGAGATCCCCCTTTGTGGGGGAGGTTCCTGGTGGAATGCAGCCCCCCACCCTTCACCTTAGGCCACCCAGAGAGCAAGGGAGGCATAGGGTAGAGATGAGTCTTTGGAGAGGTCCTGCCGACCTTGCCCCTCCTGGGGTAGGGGGGGCTCTCCTTCAGGAGGAACATCCAGGGAACCCCTGGCTCTGACTGGTAAACAGGAGCCCTGCCCCAGCACCCCGGTCAGCTTTCTCCTGTGAACTGGGTTGTCAGTGATGCCGACAATCACCCACGTCTCCCTATCCAGCCAGCAGGTTGCCAAGATAGGGAAAGCTTCTCCTTCACTGCTGGTGCCTCCCCTCCCTCAGCTGGAGGTTCCACATCACCATGCCCCCTGCCAAAGTCAAGCCTCCATTGGGAGCCACAGAGCACACATGGCAGGCACTCCGATTGGCAGTTTATACAAACTGGCCATTGAGCTGGGCCAGGGGTGAAGGCTGAGGGCACCAGGTATCTCTGTCCTGGGAAACCAGCCAGGGTCTGGCACCAGCTGTTTCTGCAGCCCAGGAAAGAGCACTGGGGGTCTCGTGGACTGGGACCCGTGCCCTCACTCTCCTTCTGTGGCACGTCAGACGAGGCCCCCGTCCATCTGTACTCTGTAATGGATCAGTCCACTGAGAGCAGGGAATGTCCATGGGGTTGTGTCGCCGAAAGTGTGGTTAACTCCAGGGTGGCGACCAGGTAGTCTCATCTCACCCCTTACCCCAGGAGCTGGCGATCATCCAGCTGTGGGTGTGGGCAGGTCAGCTCCCAGTGTGTCTGCATGGGCATCATTTCCCTTGAGACTCACAACTGTGCTATGTGGCAGGCAGGATGCAGAAACAGGCCAGGGTGTGATGAGCTCTGCCCATGGCCACTCACTGAGTCAGGGAGAAACTAGGGATTCCCACCTGGGTCTTTCAGGGCCAGTGGAGATGCTCCCTCCACTGACCTATGGCCCAGGATGTGAATGTGGTAGGAAGGCAGCGCACATGCCAGGCACGTGTAGGACGTGCGCCCGCTGCGTGCCCTGCTTGCTCACAGTCCCGGGGGTTCCCAGCTCTTAGTCCATCCTCTGGTGCTGTCTTCTGGGCAGAATGGAGCCCTAACTAGGGCACAGGTGCCCCCGCGGGCCACGCCAATTCCAGTAGGTGATGTCATGCCCAGGGGGGAGGAGGGCCCCTTGGAAGCCCTTGCCTGCTGGTCCTGGCACCCAAGCTTGGCCTGGGGCCTCCAGCCAAGTAGAGTCAGGGAGGGATTGCATCAGCCCAGGGGGAGAGGCAGGAAGGCCCAGGCTGGCTTCCAGCCATGGGCACGGAAGATCCACACCGTCAACAGGAGCCTGCAATAGCGTCTGAACTCACCCTTGCCTGGGTCCTGCACGTGCTAGGCTGGCCTGCCACCTTGACCCCACATTTATGGGCATCACAGCAGCGTCCCCAGGGGGGCCAGCTCCTAATTAGCCTGGGGAGGAATGTGGGCGTAAGGGCAGGCCGTATATGGGCACAGCACACGCCTCGACTTAGTGAGAGCAGCCCTCCAGCACCTAGCACTGACACCAGGTGCCCAGGCCAGAGGCTCACCTGCTGGCATCACTTTGGGCTGGGAGTCCAGGCTGGGTGTGGCTGAGATGTAGGGGTGGTCGGGTGCCCTGGGCTCTTTCTCGTACCCCAGCCGGCTGACCGCCTGACCCACGTCTCCTCTGCTCCTCCTTCTGCAGGGGGCTTTGCCACCTTCTCCTCCTGCTTCCCTGGCCTCTGTGAGGGCAAGCCTGCTGCCCTGCTGCCCATGAGCCTCTCCCAGCCCTGCCTGCCTGTGCCCAGTGTGGGCCTGACCCGCATCCTGCCTCACCTCTACCTGGGCTCTCAGAAAGATGTCCTGAACAAGGTGTGTGGGCTTGGCCGGGAAAGGTGGCAGGAGCGCAGGTGCAGCTCCTGGGCTGGTTGGGGGGGGCGGGGGGTGCGGGGGCAGGGCGCAGAAAGGAGCTGAAAGCCAATGAGGGGATGAGTGAGCATGGTGTGGGAGAAGACTAGGTTGAGGGCAGGAGATCACAAGGGGGCTGGGTAGGACCAGAGTAGGGCTGGGTGGAGAAGCAGCTCCCAGCCCCTTAGGCGGTGGAGCCCACATGCCAAACTGCTGATGTCACTGGGCCCCTGGCCAGCGCAGAAAGAATCCCGTGTTTTAAAATTGTGATGAGGGAAGAGGGTAAAGCCACCGCCCAGGCAGCCATAAAATTCCTGGGAGCCTACCTCAGGCTGTGGGCAGCGCCAGCGGAGACCAGCATCCAGACCCCGCTCTGGAGGCTCCAGAGGCTCTGAGCTCCCAGGTGGAAGTGGGAGGGGCTCCTGGAGCCAGGCTTCCACCTCCAGGGCACCCCTGTCCAACCTGTCCCCTCCCCCGTCTCTCCAGGACCTGATGACCCAGAATGGAATAAGCTATGTCCTCAATGCCAGCAACTCCTGCCCCAAGCCGGACTTCATCTGTGAGAGCCGCTTCATGCGCATTCCCATCAACGACAACTACTGCGAAAAGCTGCTGCCCTGGCTGGACAAGTCCATTGAGTTCATCGGTGAGGGGGGCGCCCTCCTGCCCGTGTCCTCGGGGGTGGGGGGGTGGGGGGGTCTCGTGGAGGAGGGTGTGCAGGAGGCAGGGGAGAAGCACTGTGACCATCGGCGCTTGGGCCTCAGACAGAGCTGGGATGGTGGGCGGGAGGGCAGGAAGGTCCCCTACCTGGGTTAGGGAAGGGCTGCGCAACCGGAGCGCTCATCTGGCCCCATGGCTCCTGCCTCCAGATAAAGCTAAGCTGTCCAGCTGCCAAGTCATCGTCCACTGTCTGGCTGGCATCTCCCGCTCTGCCACCATCGCCATCGCGTACATCATGAAGACCATGGGCATGTCCTCTGACGATGCCTACAGGTAGCCTCTCCCTTCTTCCTGGGCTCAGAAGTGGAAGGCTGGAAGCAGCCCTTGCCGTCCCCTCTCCACCCACGAGAGCAGCAGAATGGACCTGGCCGGGAGGGGGAGGCAGGCGCTGGCTCCAGCACTCTCCGGTGTGCACACCCGCTGTGTGCCCCAGCACCGCAGGGGGAGCTGGGGAGAGGGGGAGACAGGCAGGGAGCCTGTCCAACGCAGCCGCCTTCCCCCAGGTTTGTGAAGGACCGGCGCCCATCCATCTCTCCCAACTTCAACTTCCTGGGCCAGCTGCTGGAGTATGAGCGCAGCCTGAAGCTGCTGGCTGCCCTGCAGGGGGACGGGGCGTCCCACCCGGGGACCCCCGAGCCCCTCCCGGGCCCCGCCGCCCCGCTGCCGCCGCCGCCACCACCTACCTCAGAGAGCGCTGCCACCGGGAGCGCGGCGGCCAGTGCGGCCAGGGAGGGCGCGCCTGGCACCGGCGGGGAGCTGCCCGCGCCTGCCCCGGCCCCGGCCACCAGCGCGCTGCAGCAGGGCCTGCGTGGCCTGCATCTGTCCTCCGACCGCCTCCAGGACACCAACCGCCTGAAGCGCTCTTTTTCCCTGGACATCAAGTCGGCCTATGCCCCCAGCCGGCGGCCCGACGACCCGGGGCCCCCCGACCCCGGCGAGGCCCCCAAGCTCTGCAAGCTGGACAGCCCGTCGGGGGGCGCGCTGGGCCTGCCCTCGCCGGGCCCCGACAGCCCGGACGCGGTGCCGGAGACGCGCCCGCGCCTCCGCCGGCGGCCCCGGCCTCCTGCCGGCTCCCCGGCGCGCTCCCCGGCGCACGGGCTCGGCCTGAACTTCGGTGACGCCGCCCGGCAGACTCCGCGGCTCGGCCTCTCGGCCCTGTCGGCCCCTGGGCTGCCTGGCCCCGGCCAGCCCGTCGGCCCCGGGAGCTGGGCGCCGCCGCTCGACTCCCCCGGCACGCCGTCGCCCGACGGGCCCTGGTGCTTCAGCCCCGAGGGGGCGCAGGGCGCGGGCGGCGCGCGGTTTGCGCCCTTCGGCCGGGCGGGCGCTCAGGGCGCGGGGGGCGGCGACCTGCGGCGGCGGGAGGCGGCGAGGGCCGAGGCCCGGGACGCGCGGACCGGCTGGCCCGACGAGCCGGCCCCGGAGACGCAGTTCAAGCGCCGAAGCTGCCAGATGGAGTTCGAGGAGGGCATGGTGGAGGGGCGCGCGCGGGGTGAGGAGCTGGCCGCCCTGGGCAAGCAGGCCAGCTTCTCGGGCAGCGTGGAGGTCATCGAGGTGTCCTGACGGCGGCCAGGGACCGGCGCCCGGCGCTCCGCTGCCCTCGGCTCCTGGCCTGGGTCGCCAGCAGCCGGCCCGCTATAAATATATATTATATATAATGCAAAGAAAGGTAAATGGTTTTACTGCGATTTTTATCGAGAAGTAAATATTTCAATTTTTTATTTATTTAAGCTGTTCATTCTGGCAATGATTTGGCAACAGTGCGGGCGGTCCTCGGAGCTCTATTTTTACTGTCTGGTATTTAAACTGAAACACACGTTTCTAAGCAATATGAGGCCACCTTCAGCCCCAAGCTGGGGTGCCAGGCCTGGGGTCCCCTCCCTCCTCCCCCCCCCCCCAGGAAACACTGCTGACCGTTGCAAAGAGGCTGCCGAGCTTTCGTGCACTTTTTACATAAGAAAAAGGGGAAAAAAGGAGAAAAAAACTTTGCCACAAACTGAGCCGCAGAACCTCCCTGCCCCTCCCTGCCCCTCCCTGCCCCCTCCTCTCCATTCCTCCTCCTCTGCTCCTTTCTTGGGCTCTGCACCAAAGTCTAGGTGGGGGACATGTCCCAGGAGCTGGGGTGTAGCCGAGGCGGCTCTGCCAGCTGGAGGCACCCCCAACCCCTGCCCTCTGCCTCCCCCGCCCCCCACCCCGCCCCATTACCCGGTTGGTATAGACTGGCTTTGGGCCTGGAGAGGCTAGATTATTCGGAGCAGGCTGGGGATAGGACAGGATAGGGGCTCCATGAGGGGGCTCTTGAGTGTCAGCTGCCGTGGGTCCCCAGGGCAGGGATGGAGGCGAAATGCCTCCCACTCCTGCCTGAGACCAGGGCCAGTTTCTTGGGTTCAGCGAGGCTGTTCCGTGGAGGCTGCTCCTCCTCCTCTACTCGGGGGTGCTGCTCCGCACCACCTACCAGGTGAGGGAAAGAGGAGAGGCACCAGGCCCCAGTGGGTATGAGGCAGGAGGAGCTGGGGTAGCCAGTGCTGTCTCCACTGGTCAGAGGGCAGATGCATTTAGAGTCTGGTTCTGGGCTCTTCCCCCACTGGCCCCAGGCCAAACTTGGAATTCAGGTATGTTCCTACAGGTGGAGGGCCTCCACCAGGAGCTGGCTGCCTTGCCGACTGAGGAGGTAGTTAAGCACCTGTCAGACCCTTATGCTTCCAGGGGATGGGGGTCCTTAGCTTTGGGAGAGCCGTCTCCAAACAAAGACCCCTGATATGGGCAGGTGCAGGTGTCCCCCCCACCTGCCCCAGCCCCACGGGGTCCTTGAAGAAGAGCACTCCTATACTCCCCTGGGGAGCTCTCGCCTCTGAAGCCTCCCTAGTATCTTCAAGTGATATGCCAGGTGGCCTGTTGGCCCGGGTGGGCTGGCCTGGCACTAAAGCAGGGAAAAGCCACAGCTGCACCTGCCCCACACCCTCTTGGGTCACTGGGACCCATGGCTTTTGGAGGCAGGAGATGTCCCCCAACCCTCAGATGTCCTAGTGTCTAGTGGAGGGGGGGGTGACTGGTCGCCTCGGGAAGAGGCCAGGGGCTTGGCAGGAGGGGCAGCTGGGCGAACTGAGTCTTCAGGCAGCTGCCCTGTGGCTGTTTCTTCTGTTTGTTCTGTTGACCTGCAGCCCCATGCACCTGTCATCCCTCCTTTAAGCAAAAGTCCTCTTCCTGTTCCCTCTGTCCCCACCCCATTTCCCAAGAAAATAAGCTATCATTGTTGTGTTTGCAATCTATGGATTAGAGGTTTAAGTATTTATTATTGGTTAATTATTATTATGATTGATTATGTAAACTTGCCTTCTGTCTGTCTATCGCGTTGGGTTTCTGAGGTGACCCTGGGTGTGGAGGATGCACTGGTCCCCACCTCCGCGCCCCACCCCTGTGCTGTCCAGGAGACAGTGGTCTGGGGCCACTGGTTGGGCCCAAAACTCTGGAGGCAGGTCCCACAGCCCCCGTTCTTCCCCTCTCTCTGCCCTCTGCCCTTTCTCTAGGGCCGCCAGCATCTCTTGTAACTTAGGTCTTGGAGTGGGGGGGCTCTTGCTCTTGAGGCACTGGTCACCCCAAAGTGAGCAGCTGCAATGTGTGGGGAGGTCCTGTCTTGGCCACCCCTCTCTTGTCCTGGGGGGACTGGGCCCTGGCACGCATCCCTCCCCGGTCACTTCCACACACTGCCTGAGGTGAGGCAGGGGCCAGGCCCTAGCCCTCTCCAAGTCTCTCAGTCCTCCTCCCCCCTCCCTGGCCCTGGCATTGGGGGTCATCCCAGAATGGACCCCGCCCCCTCCTAATATTTGCTGGAAAGTCCAGCGGAGGAGAGGTGGCAGGTCCCCCGCATGGCTCCCAGTCTCTCTGGACTGGGCAGCCCGCCCCCACCTCAGAACCCTTCCCCCAGTGCGGCCACACTCTGCTCCCTGTCCTGTCCCCTTCTTTTGTATTTGGAAACAACGTGTTGTAATAAATCCTGAGATGGATGTTTTCTCCATGCCTCTGGCTGCGTCTTTCTTCAGGCGGGTTGAGTGGTTGGAGTGGAGAGCGCGGGGCAGTGGTCCTGGAGGTTCCTAAGGCCAGGAGACTGGGGCATTGGGCCCAAAAGACCAATTTCCCCAGGATTCGCTGCCTCAGAGCCCAAGAGCAGGGTGGGCAGGATGGGGGTGCAGTGCTGAGGAAGGGGCCCTGTTTGTTGCTACCTGCTAGTGAAAAATTTAAAAACTTAAAACTATGCCCAGTAAGAACTTGGTTTTGCCCCTCAACCCTTCCCCATCCCACTACCGGGTGTAAGTCCTGCAGACGAACGTGTGTGCCTGTGTGTGTGTGTGTGTGCCACGACAGCCTTCCCTTCCAACAGAATTTGGGGTCTAGCTACAGAGTGTTTGCAACTAGCTTTTCAATTATTTAAATTACTTGTTGAAGGAATCCACGTGCGTGCTACAAGGACCACAGGCACACGAGAGTATCTGGTGGAAGGCACTGGGGTGACTCACCCGTTTTTGTGGGTTCCTCTCCCTGGGGTCAGTGCAAGTGATGGGCTCCAGCGCCCCCCCCCCCTCCCAGGGGCTTAGATTAGTCCTCCGGAATGCAGTTACAGCCGCAGCTCTGAGCATTCAGATAATGCTCTCCTGGGACAGATTTTCAGACATGACTCCTCTGGGTCACTCCAACGCTTGCCTGGCTGTTACTATAACGACAGCTTCTGTGTACTGGGCTCACTATGTGCTAGGCACTACTCCAGGCATCCTGGCATTTCCCAGGAAAAGATCTCCCAGGCTCAGGGGTGGGGTTGGGGTGGGGTGGGGTGGGGTGGGGTGGGGCAGGGCAGGGGGGGGGCGGGACTGAAGGACAGGTCTGTGCCCTCAGCCCCATGGCCCTCTGGCTAACACAGCACTAGCCCTCGAAGAGGGTCTGACCCTTCTTGGAGGTTTGGCCTGCTTATTCCTAGGGACACTTCCCTAGTTCCAAGCTGCTGGTAGCCCAAACCAGGAACACAGGCCAGACCTATGTGTGTGTGTGCATGTGAGCACATATACACCGGATTGCGCACAAGCATGCAGGATGTGCATGTTTCAGGAGGCTGGAAGAGATGAGAAAGCAGGAGATGGGGAAAGCTGAAGGGCTCAGCTGGCCCCTCTCTGGGGGGGCTGTGGGAGGAGGCAGGGTCCTTGAATCCAGCATCCCTAGGAGCCCTCAAGAGGCCGAAAACTAGAAGCACAGGGCTGTCGCTAAAGCAAGGCTATTTTTAGCTCAAGAACATCTATTTATAACTCTGGCAGCCCCTTGGAGTCCATAAAACTGGGGACTGGAAGAAAGCTGATGGCTGTCTCAAGCAGCCCACAGTGCCTCCTGCTCCCTAAGGAGGCAGGGTGATGGCACCTCTCCCAGGATGACCCGCTGGGGCTCATAAGGACAAAGGACCCAAGTGGGGTGGAAAGATGCCAGCTACCAAGTCGACCAGGCTCCTGGAGGTCAACTGGCCCAAGGGCTGAACAGAGCAAGTAGCCAGGCACACCTGGGCACTGTGGGCTGGCCTCCACCTGCTCTGGACCACATGGTCTGGTGCCTGCCGCAAGGGGTCTTCTGCAAACACTGGGCATCCTGCCTGCTTCTGCCTCTCACTCCTCTGCCCTCCTTGGTCAAAAGCTTTAGGGTCTTGATAGGTCTCGGAAGGGTGAGTGCATTGTCGGTAAAGGGTTGCTCTGTGTTGGTCTCGCCTGTGGGTAATGATGCTATCGACTGGGGATGCCCGAAGCCCCCACCAGGGCCTGTACCACCGCTGGTGGCCACTACAGGCATTTCCCCATGGGAGCCGGTGTCATGGCAGGACCGGCGCTGGTGGTCCATCCTACATTACAGGACACACTTTAGCACCAGCCATCAGGGAACTTGGAGGAAGCTTTACTGCTCATGGCTCCTGGAGGAGACAGCAAAGTCGCAGATAGAGAGGGAGGCTGCATGGACCTTGGTCTCTGACTTTTGGGGGTTGGGGGTGGGGGCTGGGTTTTCTAGAGTGGTTCGTTATCAAGTCACTGAGGACTTTCTAGAACAGAACTGCCTGGGTGGGGCAGCCTGGCTCTTTATCCAGTCCAGTAGCTGGCAATGTGTTTATTTGAGATGGATGTCTTTGAAGTGAATGTCTCAGCAATCAAAAGCTTAATGTCATGCAGTTACATTAAGAATCAAAAAAGCTAATCCTCAGGCACTTATACTCCAGGGCTGGCTGGCTGGCTGGCTGGCTGGGTGGGTATAAGGGGTTGATAGATGGGGGATTAGGGAGTGGCTGTGTGAATAGTGGTATATGGATGGGTGGGTGAGATGGGTGGATGGATGGGGAGATGGTTGAGTGTGTAGATGTGTGGATAGACGAGTAAATGGGAGGCTGGCTGGGTGGTTAGTGGTCGGATGGGTAGGTAGATTGGTGGACAGGAGATTGATGGATGGGTAAATGGGAGGAAGGCAGGGAGGGAGGGAGAGAAAGAAGATGGATAAGTAGTAACATATTACAGGGTGCACTTCTGCTGGTCTACCTTACGTTGAAGCTGTGTGCCTGCCTCCATTCTACCACTGGTCTGTATGCAGACACCTAGTCCCTGCTTATAGAAGATGGTCAGTAAATGTTCAATGTATAAAGCACAGGCTCAGAGCTGGGCACCACTGCAGAGACCCAGTTCAATCCTCTCCAGGACCCAAGGAGGTGCTAAAAGAGTGACAACAGGCCCAAAATGGAGTCACCTGTGCTAAGCCCCCCACCAGCAATCCAAGACTAATCACCTAATCTAACTGCAGTTCCAGCCTCTCCCAGAGGTGGACTCAGTCTGGAATTTCCTGGTCAGCACCAGTGAGGTCATCTGCTGGATAAGATCCCTGCCTTCCCTAAGGGAAGGTGACCTTCCTGAAACAATCCACTCTTTTAGCTTCCTTGTCCCCTCCCCCACTTCTGCCTATATAAACCTTTCATTCTGTACCACTCCCCAGAGCTTCTTTCTGCCTGCTAGGTGGGATATTGCCCAATTCACAAATCTTTAAATAAAGCCAATTAAATTTTCAAAATTTTTTCAGTTGAATTTTGTTTTTTAACAAGAGGAACTGACTTTCCAACATCCCTCAGAGTCAGGGCAGAGTTGGGGTGGGCTCAATGCCTGACTCTGGGCTCTGCTCATCCCAGCTGAGCAGTCTGCGGAGGTATCATGGAATGGGCCAGCCAGAGTGGCCCCTCAGGCCCCTTCCAGCTCCAACCTAAAGGGGCTTAGCAGGGGAAGCATGAAGCCGCTGGCTCTCAGGAAGGCTTGGGGTGAGGGGGTTGGCCTCTGAAAACCAGGTTGGATTTGGAGAACTGGGACATATGTAGAGAGGGGACACTGTACCAGGGCCACAGAGAAAGGGTGGAGGTGGGGCTGAACACCTCCGGGCCAGGCAGAAGCTGATGACCTCTGCAAGGTGAGGTCCAGTGAGAGGGGGAGTGCACAGCTCTGAAAGGCAGAGATGGGGCAAGGGGTTCCTCTGTTCTGCCAAAAAGTAGTCCTTCCTGAGGAGCCATGGAACCTCCAAGGATCTGAAAAAAACGCAAACTGGCAGTTCGGTGTCCCATTCTGCAGAAAGGGGCACAGGGTTGGCTGGGTCCTGGGCATACAGGCTGATTGCCAGCAGAGTGTCACAGAGGTGCCTTGTGCAGATGGCATGAGCCCTCGGGAAAGGAACCTTTCTCTCCCGGGGAAGAGGGCTCCTTGAGCCAACCCCCCAGGGTAGTCTCATCCCTTTGTCAGGGGGCAGGGGTCTAGGCTGGCAAGGCTGCCCTGGGGTCTGTTCCTGGCCATTGTGGGGTCCCTAGACATAGGGTCATCTCTGAATGAGTGGCCAGGCCCTGAAGATGGTGCTGTTAGCTTAATGAAGGTGAGGGGAAGGGAGCGGTTCCTCCTCCACTCCCCAGGATAAAACCAGAGCTAGTGTTGGTCAGGCAGGAAGGCACCAGGCTGAGATGTGGGGGCCAGTGCCCAGACCTCTGAGGAGTTCTTGGTGGGCTGGGGGAAGAACTGCTCCCTCTCCCAAATACACACAGGCCACAGGGCAGGGTGATGCCAGGGGTAGATCTTTGCCAAGCAGGCAGGTGCCTGGGGAGCCCCTCCAGCCTTTCAAAGCTGAGCAAACCTTCCAACAACCCAGTTCCTGGTTCCTGGGGAACACCAGGAGAGGGGCTGGGAGTGGGGTGGTCTCAGGAGAGTAAGGGGTGGGTGGAGAGGGGCTCCCTGAAGTCAGATGGATGGAGCCAGAGCAGATTGGGATTTGGGTGAGGGACCTTCATTCCAGAGGAAAAGAGGCAGAGGCCACCATGTGCAGCCCTCCCTAGCCGGGTGGAAGCCTTCTCCCTGGCTCTTTGCAAATAGCAACGAGGAGACCAGAGCAGCAAAGGCCCTTCCTCAGGGCAGCCCAGCAGGGACACTTCTGGGAGCAGAGGGAAAGCTGCCCCTTCCTTTCTATACACACCCCCACCAGCCGGCCCCCCAGTCTTAAATTAGGGGGCTTCCTCCCCTGACCCCCATCCTGTGCTCTCGGTTCCTCTGCTGCATCTGAGCCCCAGCCAATTGGCAATCTGCTGGACAGTCAGCCGATCGCCAGCACACACACCTGGTCACCCAGGACCCAAAAGGCCAGGTAGCTGACCCAGCGGGGATGCTGGCACCCTTGGCATAGGGCCCGAGAAGCCAGACTCGGCCTGACGCAATTGGCGGACCTTCCTATAAATAGCCAAGGAGAGCTCGAAATAGAAGTGGGAGCAGAGGAGGGGGAGGAGCTGGACTCCTGGAGCGGTGGCCGGAGAGAGCGCCCCACCCCTGCCCCCCGGCTAACGGAGTGTTTGCACACAGAAACGGCAGAGGAAGGGTGAAGTCAGAACCTTACCGGCCTGGTGCGGGTGGTTGGGGTGGGCGGAGTGACCGAGCCAGGGGGCTGTCTCCTGACAGAGAAGGGTGGGGACTTGAGCCTGCCCTTGCTCCCCACCTGTGTCCCAGGTGGCAGGGACCTGGGGACCTCTTGGTGCCCAGCAGGGATGAGATTCCGTGCCTCTCCTTCCTCACCCCTTCCGACTTTAGCCCCTGGCACAGGAGCCCCCTCCAACATCCCTCACACACAACTCCCAGGCTGGGCAGAAAGCCCCCCCCCCCCGCTCCCCCCCCCCCGCAAAGCCCCACAGGACGGTCCTCTGGGCTCAGAGGCCCTGGGATTTCCCAAAGGCAGGCTGCAGCTGATGGGATGGCCCTGAGCAGAGGGGGAAGTTTTTCTCTCTTCCATCTATTTATCTGGGGGCCTGGGGGCTTAGTCCAGGCTGGACAGGGCTGAGTCCCCACAGGCAGGGGCGGGGGTGGCAGAGGTGCAAGCCCAGAGCCTCCTCCCTGCACCCCTCGCCCCTCCCCATGATTTCCTTCTGGGTTCCCACCGGGGGACACTCCCCGCAGGCACCCGCCCCTCTCTGCTCCTGATCTGTCCGTGGTCAGCTTTGGGGACAGATGGGCAGGCTGGCGTCCTGGCGGCGGGCTTTAGGGGGTGTTGAGGACGCAGCTGCTAAGCCCCTCCCCGCGAGTCAGCCCTGACGGGAACCGCAGCAGGGCAGGGGCCCGGCCCGAGGGCGGAGTGCGGGAGGGTCGCTCGGCCCCCACCTCTCCGCGCAGGTGGTTGGCTGCCCCGCCCTCCCCGGAGCCGAGGCCCCAGCTGGAGCTGGAGGCAGCCTCTCCGCCTGCGGGGCAGGGGTGCGGTCGGCGGGCGCGGGCGGGGCCCCGCGAGGGGCGGGGACGTCGGGGCAGGTACGGGGGCACCCCGGGCCCCGGAGCCCGGGCGGGAGCCGCCGGCCTCTGCGCTTCCCAAGAAGCACCCCCGCCGCGCTGCGATCCCAGAGGCCAGCCGCGGGCTCCAAGGGTCGGGAGGTCGGGCGCGGTGGGTGCGCCCGCGGCTCGCGATGAGCTCACGCCGGGAAGGGCCGCGCCCGCCCCGGGACGCCCGCCTGCCGGCCCGCCTGCCGCCCTTCATCCTCCGAGCGCCGCGCCCGCGCTCCCGGGCGCCCTCCCCGCCGCGCGCCCCCGTCCGGCCCGGAGCGGAGGGCGGGAGCGCTGACACCGGCTCCGCGGCTGAGCCCGAGGCCATCGCGCCGGTAGCCCGCGCCCCGCATCCCGGTCCTGGCCCCGGGGGCCGCAGAGCCGCTGGGCAGGGCGGGCCGAGCGGCCCTCGGGGGCGGCCCTGGGCGGGGGGCGGGGGGCGCGTTCCTTTGGGCCTCGCCTCGGGCTCCCCTCTGGCCCCGTCGGCCACCCCGCCCCAGCCCCGGGAGCCACCAGGCCCACAGCAGCCCGGCAGCGCCATCTGCTGCCCGCGCCCGCCGAGGGGCAGCCAGTTCGAGGCGGAGTAGCCCCAGCCCTGGCGGGCCCCCCTGGCGGGGCGCGTTGGGGTCTCCCGCGGTCCTGAGCCCCATGGCTCCCACCTGCCCCTCTCTGAGGCCCTCCCTTGGCCCTTAGGAGGCCTCAATTGCCCGAGACCCGCCTCCAGGCCCCACAGGAAGGTCAGCCACACCCAGGGCTTCAGGGACGCTGCAGACACTGGCCCCAGGTCTATCTCCAGACTGCATCCTTGACCTTCAGACCCGGAAATCCCATACTGCTGGGTGCCATCTACAGTCTAGCTGATCTCAACACCTCTCACTGTTATCTCAGCTCCGCACCTTCACTGCCCCTTTCCCTGCTCCTTTCACCCCTGCAGCCCCAGTAAGCAGTACTGGCTACTGTTCTGGAGCCCTCCCCTCCCCTCTCATCTGGATGCTTCCTCTGCTTCACCCCCACCCCCTATTCTGGAGGACCTGTCGACAAAGCACCCTCTTTTTCTCTTCCTGGCCCCAGCAGCTCCACCCAGGAGCTCCCTGCCATCTGTGAAGGGGCAGTGCAGCTGGGAGAGAATATCCCTGGCTTACTTTCCTGCTCCTACCTTTTGTGAATTTTTTTCAATTTACTCACTACTGTAGCACCCCTGGTGCTGGGGATCCACACAAGATAGATCCCTCATCCCCAAAGTTTCCCCTGGCCCCCCAGTACAATGGAAGATGAGTGGTGGAGGCCATGTGACATGCCACCACGGTGACATCAGTGGCTCCTGTGACAGGGTATGTGCAAGAAATGCTGCTACTTGAAGGAAGTAGTGCCTGGAGGAAGGGGGCTTTTGACAGAGGCCTTGAGGGATGAGTAGGAGTTCTCTAAAAGGAAGGGCATTGCAGATAGAAGGAACAGCATATGCAAGTCCTGTAATGTGAGAGAATCTACTAGTTCAGGCCACATAACTCATTTATTGACCAGGCATCTACCCTGGGCCCCCGTGCTCTTTAGAGTACAGAGTGGGGTTAGTGTAGGAAGAAGGATGGGGCTGGGTAGCCCCTGAGGATTGTATTCTGTCCTGAGGGTAAACAGAACAGACTGGTCCAACACCTCAGAAAGGGTTGCTGGGGGCTGGCTGCTGGGTGTGAGGGTAGAGGGAGGGGAGACTCATGGTTCTCCTACTGGGTGGAGGTGGTGGGAGGGGTGGTGAGCACATGCCAAGGGGCAATTCCTAACCCAGTTGGTCATTGACTTCCTGCCCCGAGATATGGTGACCCTGGGGCTTGGGTCCTCAAGGAGCATCCTGCAGGGTCTCCACCTGCTGCCTGCCAGGTACTCTCTACACCTTCTACACGGGGGGGTGGGGGGGGGGTGGGGGGGGCAGCAGAAGGCCTCACCTTCATCGGAAAGGATGGTTCTGAGGGTTGTGGGTAGGGCTATGAGGGGCTAGATGGGGTGGGGAGGAGCGCTGGTACTGCCTACCAGGCACTGGGACACAGGGTCCTGGGTTGGTGGGGGAAATCCCGCCAGTCTTGTTTCCTCCTTGTGCTGGGGCTCCTCTGCACCGGGTTCTCCAGTCCCACCCCTCCAAGCCAGCTCTGGCTGCTGAGAGAGGACCCTGCTGGGGTCAGGGCACCCCCATCCCCTGAAGGCAGGGTGGAGGCAGGACCCCCAGGGAGGCAGGATTTCCCCCAGGAGGAGAGGCAGGTGGGTGGGACCCCCTGATCCCCCTCCCTGGAAGCCAGGCGAGGGCCAGACCCCTGGAAGGCAGGCAGGAGCCAGCACTCCTGGGAGGTGGGGCGGGGCTAGGAACCCCGGGGGCGGGGCAGAGGCAGGAAGCTGGGCCTGATAGGGCACCTTGTGCGCCCCACCACCCTCTGCAGGCTCACACCTTCCCACCTTCCTGATTCCCCTTTCTGTGCTCAGGTCTAGAATGGGGGTCCCAGGGCCAGGGCAAGGCTAGAGTGAGGCAAGAGAGGCAGCTAGGCGGTCACTGTGACCCAGAGAGTGAGCGCCTCCTCACTTTTTGGCCCTGCCTGAGCCTCCCTTGTGGATCCCCTGGGGTTCCAGCCCCGAGCTGGGGGCCAGGGTGTCCTTTCACTAGCATGTAGTCATTGACACTCCTGCTGGGATTGACCAGCGCTGGGAGGAGCTGGAAACCTTGAGCAAACGCTCACATGCTCATCTTTTTTCGAAAAATTGAGAGAGCAGGGCCTGGGGTCCTAGGCAGCAATGGTCAGAGGGAGATCACCTTGGTCTTGGAGGCCCTTTGCTAATGAGACATGTGAAAACTTATATGGAAGTACACACCTTCATGAAGTCATTTCTTTTTTCTTTTTTCTTTTTTTTTTTAAGATTTTATTTATTTATTTGACAGTGAGTACAGGCAGGTGGGGTGTCAGTCGGTGGAAAGGGGAGAAGCAGGCCCCCTGCTGAATGGGCAGCTGGATGTGGACCTCAATCCCAAGACTCTGGGATCATGACCTGAGCTGAAGGCCAATGCTTCACTGACTGAACACCCCAGATGCCCCCATGAAGTGATTTCTTACTGACGTGGGCTGGATGGCAGAGCAAATAATAAAATGCAAAACATCCTCTTCTGTGGGAGAGAAGCTAGCCGGACATTCAGGGCCATGGAGTTATGGGACGGACTTCCCGCAATTTCTCTTCTGCTTCGAAGGGTCCAGGGAGAGGGTGTTCCTCTGGGCAGTGAAGGCCCAGAGGTAATGGAGGTTAGAAATGCCATTGAAAATCCCAAGTAGAGAGTCAAGTGAGTGGAACCCCAAGAGGCTGAGAACAGAAGGGAAAATCCAAGGTCTGCATTGGTGATTCATTCCTAAGAAAGAAGCTCGACTACCACCTTGGAAGCCAGTGTTTCCTTAGTGACAAGTCCCACGTAGATCAATGTAAGTCTTTGGGGAATTACTGAGCCCTGTCTATATCCCAGGGAAAGTGTGTCATATGTGTTGTGGGTCATGTCTAAGGAACCACCCCTGGCATGGGTTGAATTGTGTGCCCCAAGAGGATATGTGAGAGTCCTAAAGTACTGTGAAAGTCACCTTATTTGGAAATGGGGTCTTTGCAGAAGTAACCAAGGTAGGCGGGGGTCATAAGGGTGGGCCCTTATCCAACAACTGGTATCCTGGTGTCCTTATACAGTTTGGATGCAGACACAGAACCCATACACGGAGAAAGCAGTGTGAAGGGGGAAGCAGAGACCACAGTGAGTGAGGTGCCTCCAAGCCAAGGAACACCAGCCGTCCCCGGATAAGCAAATAAGAGCCTCCCCTGGATCTGCTGACACCTCAGTGCAGACTTCCGGCCCCCAGGACTGCAGAGGAAGACATTTCTGTGGTTTTCAGCCACCTGGTTTCTGGTCATTTGTCACAGCAGCCCTAGGGGACTGAGACAGCCTCCCACCCAAATCCCAGTTTGGTTTGTCTAAAGGTTAAGGCTGCGCACACACCAGCCTGAGGTGACGGCCAGGTCACCTGGGTCCGGGGGTTTTGGGGCACAGCCTCTGAACTTTGGCGTGAAAATGAGCCTTCAGATGGGAGGAAGCATGATAAGTCATTAATGTGAAAGGTCCTACTCTTCTTCAGACACCAGCCACCGTCAGGTAAGTAAGCAAGGTGGGTTTCTGGAGCAGAGGCATTGCTTGTCCCTGGTTCTCAGGGGACCTCCATTGGCCAGAGCTTTGAGTAGTCATCCGCATGCTCCAGGGAGGGAGGCTTGGAGGAGGAAGGAGCACCTGGTATGCCAGGTGTGACGTGGGTGGGAGACAGTGGGGGTGGTGACCAACCTAGGAGCTGATGCACCTGCCTTCTGGGCCTTCCAGGACTTGCCCTGCACCAGCTTGCTGAGCCACACCTATAAGACAGGGAGCTGAGGGCCCCTACCTGCAGGCTGCACATACAGCAGGAGACTGAAGTGACCCCAGGTGGTATGGATGTCTGGGCCCTGGCCCTAGCTGCTCCATGGACACCAGTCAGCACTGAGGCCAAATGCACCACAGAGGGGCTTCCTGCTCTCTGACAGGGAAAGGAGCCGAAGCCTGGAGGTCTCCAGAGGCAGCTCAGCTGCTGGTGCTTTGGAGGAGCCACTCTGCAGGTTGTTCCCGTGGGGGGCCCCGTCCACTGTTTCTCAAGACCCAGGGAGGAGCGCCCCACTGGGAAGTGGGACAGAGTGGGAAGATGGTGGGCTTGGGAGCAGAGGGCTCTGGCATCCCACCGCCTGCAGCTTGCTGAGGGACTTTTGGCAGTCTCTGACCCTCTGAGAGCCTCAGGGTCCTGCTGACAGTCACTCCCCAAATGGTGTGAGGTGTGAGCCACTGAGCGTGCACAAGGCAGCCGGCCCACGACAGGTCTGTGGGAGGGCACCTATGGTGTTAGCCAAAGGCTCAGAAGACCCAATGCTCCAGGAGGGATGGAGGGGCCGCCAACCCTGAAGCTCCCCTGGGACAGGCTTCCCACAGCACACTGCCAGGCTTCTCCGACAATGACACGCTGACCCTGGGTGGGGGTGGGTAGGGATGGAACAGGCTGTCTGAGCACTGCCCTGGCTCACCCTCAGCCTCACCTGGGACCGTACCCAGCACAGGGACTGGCTCAGAGGAGACAGGCAGGCTTTGTTCTCCAGCCTCCAGGGTGCAGAACAGGTGTCACGAGGACTGCCCTGTGCCCAGGGAAGGATGCTCAGCACTGACCCACTCTTGGGCAGGGGCCCGCTGGTGGCGGGGAATAAGCCCGAGGGACAGAGAGAGTCAGTGAAGGGAGGACCCAACAGGGCTCAGCTTCTGTCCCAGGTCAGCTGCTGAACAGAGACTCATCTCTCCCCGGAGTCTTGGCCATGCATCCATCCTTATGCTGGAAGTGTCTCCCTCCACCCCACAACAGAGGACTATTCCTTTGGGGGGAATTCCTGCAGGTCCCTGCCCAGGGCAAAGCACAGTTAGGAAAACCAAGCCCTGTTTCCCAGCCCAAGGACTCCTGGCTGGCAAGCCCCTTGGGATCCTGGCAGGAGGCAGGTGCCTGGTGAGAGGGGAGGTAGAGGACTGGTGCCTACAGTAGTAACAAAGCAACACAAACTTGGTGACTTAAAACAACAGAAATTTATTGTCTTGCAGTTCTGGAGATCAGAAACCCTGAAATCTTTGGTGGGGCAGGGCTGGTTCCTCCCAAGGCTGTGGATGAGGGTGAGGATGGGGCCCAGGCCTCCCCCGGCCTGAAGATGGCTGTCTTCTCCCTGGGTCTCATCTCACAGCCTTCCCTCTGCACTCCTGATTTCTCCTGTTTTATAAGGAGACCCATCATACTGGCTTAGGTACCCACCCTAGCCTCCAGGTCCTCCTCCTGACTGATTTAATCCACAATTACCCTCATTACAAGTAAGGTCCCATTCTGAGGTCATGGGGGCAGGGGAGCAGCCAGCATCCCTTGTCCCTGTCGTTGGTGTTAGTGTCTGACCTAGTATGTATCTTTCTTATTGTTCTTTCATCCCATCTCCTCCCAGCCGCCTGTAAGCTCCACAGGGGCAGAATTTTGTCTGCTTTGTCTACACTGTATTCTGCGCACCTCATGAGGGCTTGGCAAGCAGTCGGCACTCGGTACTTCTTTGCCAAGTGAATGAGGGCATGACGAGAAGGGAGGGCTAATTGAAAATCCTACATTTCCACCTCCCAGCTCAAAGGGACGGCACACACTTCACCTGCAGAGAAGGCCAGTCCTGAGCCCCACCGTCCCAGCCTAAGAGTCAAGAGGGACAGGGCTCCCGTCACTCTTCTACATCGTCTGTGCAGGAGATGGACACTGTGTTGCTGCAAGTTTAGAGACGTGATGATTCCAACGGCTGCTGTCTTCCAGATGTGATGCCCTTCCTGGAGCAAGTCAGCACATGTATGACTCAGCCGTGGCTCATGCAGACACGCCCTGCCTTGTCCCATAAACTGGGAAGCCGAGAGCTCTGTCCTTTTGGCGAGACTGCTGGTATGCCTCCACCTTCATGCCACAGGGTCAGATCATCACTTGTGTTTTCCACACAGCTCAGTCCACACAGACATTGGCTATCCCAGCATGCCTTGGGATTTCACACCACTCCACTGTATGGAGGATGTCCTGCCAGTAGGCCACGAAGCCCAGGATGCTGATAAAACATACGTGCTTGCCAGAGGGTTATTCCCCTTGACTTTAGGAACTCGGACACAGCTGTGTGAAATTTCAGGGGTTTAGTGGTCTGGGAAAGTCATGACATACCCTGCAAAGTCATGACATACCCTGCAAAGAAGACAAGCTTTTATATTTCAATCACCTGGACACCAGGAAGAAGACATACATTGTCCTGAGTGTATCAATGAAGCAGTTGCCTTTTAGCTTCACATAACAGGGACAGGAAAGAACAGTGACTTAATTGGGATTTTTTTCAATTAAAAGAAGTCCAGAGGCAGGAAGTTCAGGACTGCTGTGGTCGTTTCTGGAACCTCAGTGCTATCTCTATGCTCCGTTGTCATCCACATGCCTCATGGTCCAAGATGGCTACAAGATCTTTAGCCATCCCTCGCCTATTCTCAGTAGGAACCAGAAGATTGGACCAGGGCTGGGGGTAGAAAGGAAGGACTTCCTAGAAGCCACACAACCACTTCCACTGGCTACTCTGTCCACATGGGAAGCTGGGAGAAAGTGGAAGGGGGGAGGGTAAGGAAGAAGAAGATGAGAAAAAAGAGTAGGAGAAAGGGCATCACATGCCGTGTGATCTGAACTGTCCATTATGAACTGGGTGACACAGAGCTGTAAAGTGGGGTGTGCCCAGCAATACACCACCATCGAGGGAAAGGCCACTGACTTTGAGCTCAGGAAAAGTGCCATGAGCAGTTAGGTCATAATCCCGATATACCCAGTCATACCTGCCTGCCTCATCACCTTCAGCCTACACCTGTGAACTCGCCAAGTTTCTCATGACACATTTGGCAACATTATTATCCCCATCACATTAGTAAAGACACTGAGTCACAGGGACATCAAACAACTCGTCCAAGTCACCCAGGCAGTGAGTGGACGAGCAGGGATCTGACCCCCAGGCTCTGGAGGGGACGCAGGATTGCTGGCCCACAGTGGCGGCAGGAGAAAGATGGGTGGAGACTGCAGCACTTCCCTGGACCTCCATGTGCAAGGGCACTGGTTAGTGGATGGTCACAACAGGTGGGACCACCTGGAGTTCATATTCCTCGGGAACATGGTTTGGGTCACTGCCCTGGGTGGAGAGGCAGCCGGATGTGCACATTCTTCCCCTCAGAGTCATTACATATTAAGTTAATTCCCTTCTTCTTTCCTTTATCTGGCCTCATTGCTTGATCTCAGGTGGTGGCTGGTGCTAAAGTTTGCAATGGTTCCCCTCCCCCCCGCCCCCGAGTTTCACGATCATGAAGGCAGTCGAGGGAGAAAAGAGATCTCTGTGGATCCTGGCAATCGCCGATGAGACTCAGGCCCATTAGAAAGGTGTGAGTCGAGCTTAAGGACAGGACGGGCAGGTGCATGATGGTGCACAGAACGCCCCCCTCCCCCTTCGAAGTATAGGTGTGGAGAGAACGGAGTTAGTATAAGCGGCACAATGGGGTGGATCCTGGTGGTGGGTTCCACTCCTGGCCTCCTCCACTGGAATCTCCGCAGGAGTCCTCCCCTTGGCAGGTGGGGTCTGCCTCTTCCTCTAGGAACAGACGGCCTCCTGTTCAACCGCACACAGGGGAATGACCTAGGCTTCCCGGGCCCGGTAGCACCTGCCCCTCTCCGGCATCAGCACCGAGGGGTGTCGGTCCCTGGTGCCCAGCAGAGGCGGCAGCCCGCAGCTAGCAGTGTGGGCTGAGGGAGCTATGTTAGGTGGGACTTCCAGCGGGGCCACATCTTTCTTGCCTCAAGAACTTTAAAGGAAGGCAGCCCGTGCTGGCCGCTGCTCCTCGAAGTCACCCATGTTCGGGTTTGCCTCATTGGCTGTACCCGTGTCCCCAGCCCCCCATGGCTACTAGGGCAGCAGGGGTAACACGGTCCATGAGCTGCTCCTGCTGTGGGGATGGCGGGATGGTGGGGGCTCAGCATCAGCGGGCAGGTCATGGTCAGAGCATGGTCTCAGGGGCCCCCCAGCTCTCCAGGCCATGCTGCCAGCAGCCCTGTGTCCACCCATAAACAGTGTCCATGCTTTTTCTGTTGATGCCCCTGAGGGCATGATTCCTGAGTCCTCCTGAGTCTGGAAAGGAGGCAACATGGCAGCAGGAGACTTGATGGGGACAGGAGTTCTGGGGGAGCTCCTCTAAGAGTGAGGAGGGGACATAGCGGGCGCGGGGCACTGGCAGGTGCAGGGGGACAGTCCAGGCCAGGAAACAGTACAGGGTGCAGGGGGCAAGCCCAGAGTGTGTGGGGACATCTTTGGCGTGAGGGGACATCACAAGTGTGAGGGGACATCCTGGGTGTGAGGGGTCATCCCAGGTGTGAGAGGTCAGCCTGCAGTAAAGGGACATCCCGAGTGTGAGGGGTCAGCCCCGTGTGAGGGGTCAGCTTGGGTGTGAGGGGTCAGCCTGGTGTGAGGGGTCAACTCGGGTGTGAGGGGTCAGCCCGGGTGTGAGGGGTCAGCCTGGGTGTGAGGGGTCAGCCTGGTGTGAGGGATCAGCTCGGGTGTGAGGGGTCAGCCTGGGTGTGAGGGGTCAGCCCGGGTGTGAGGGGTCAGCCCCGTGTGAGGGGTCAGCTCGGGTGTGAGGGGTCAGCCTGGTGTGAGGGGTCAACTCGGGTGTGAGGGGTCAGCCCGGGTGTGAGGGGTGAGCTCGGGTGTGAGGGGTCAGCCCCGTGTGAGGGGTCAGCTCGGGTGTGAGGGGTCAGCCTGGGTGTGAGGGGTCAGCCCGGGTGTGAGGGGTCAGCCCGGTGTGAGGGGTCAGCTCGGGTGTGAGGGGTCAGCCTGGGTGTGAGGGGTCAGCCTGGTGTGAGGGGTCAGCTCGGGTGTGAGGGGTCAGCCTGGGTGTGAGGGGTCAGCCCGGTGTGAGGGGTCAGCTCGGGTGTGAGGGGTCAGCCCGGGTGTGAGGGGTCAGCCCGGGTGTGAGGGGTCAGCTCGGGTGTGAGGGGTCAGCTCGGTGTGAGGGGTCAGCTCAGGTGTGAGGGGTCAGCCCCGTGTGAGGGGTCAGCTCGGGTGTGAGGGGTCAGCCCCGTGTGAGGGGTCAGCTCCGGTGTGACGGGTCAGCCCCATGTGAGGGGTCAGCCCGGGTGTGAGGGGTCAGCCTCGGTGTGAGGGGTCAGCTCGGGTGTGAGGGGTCAGCCCCGTGTGAGGGGTCAGCCCGGTGTGAGGAGCCATCCCGGGTTGAGGGGCCATCCAGGGTTGAGGGGTCAGCCCGGGTGTGAGGGGCCATCCCGGGTTGAGGAGCCATCCAGGGTTGAGGGGACATCCCGGGTGTGAGGGGCCATCCCGGGTTGAGGAGCCATCCAGGGTTGAGGGGTCAGCCCGGGTGTGAGGGGCCATCCCGGGTTGAGGGGACATCCCGGGTGTGAGGGAACAGCCAGGAGGAGGGGCGAAGGGGAGGGGGATGGAAGGAGGAGGGGCGAAGGATCCCTGCAGGGCCGGTGGGGCCCCAGAGGCCTCGGGGACTACGTTTCCCGGCGGGTGGCGCGCTACCGCGTCACTTCCGGCGGCGCCCGTGGCGCGCGTGTGGGAGTGTGCGAGTGAGTGTTTACTTCCGGCCGCCGCCGCTGCCGCGGGCTGAGGGCCGAGCGTGTCGGGCGGCGGGCCCCGAGCAGCCATGGACTGGCTCATGGGGTGAGTCGGGCGGCCTGGCGGGCGGGCCGGGGCGGCGGCGGGGGGCGCGGGGCGCGCTGCGGGCGGCACGGGTCCAGGGCGTGGGGCCGGGGCGGAGCGGGCTGGGCGGGCGAGGGGCGTCTCCTCGGGGCCGGGGTCGCGGTCGCGGTCGCGGACGGGAGCCGCCGGGAGCGGGGCCGGGCGGCCTGTGCGGGACGCGCCCCCGCCCGAGCCTCTGGTGTCGGGGCCGCGGGGGGCGCGGCGGACGGCGGCCGCCGTGGCCGGGCGCCGCGGGGAAGCGGCTCCGCGGGAGGGAACTTTGCCGCCGGCCGGGAACGGCTGCGCGGAGCGAGGAGAAGCCGGCCGGCCGGGTGTCCTGGCGCGGCGCGGGGCCCGGGGGCGGGCGCGGGGAGGCCGCGGTGCGGGCGGCGGGCCGGAGGTGGAGAAGGAAGGGCGCCTCGGCCGGCTGGCCCTGCGCTGCGCGGTGCGTGCGGCGCCCTGGAGACGAGGGCGGCGAGGTGAACGTCACGGCCGCGGAAAGTTCTCCGACGGCAGTGCCCTGTGCAAGAAACTTTTCTGATTTTGAGGAACGGGGAGGGCAGGCGCTTCTCCCTCTCTGCTTAGCTCTCGTGGTCATCGCCCGTGGCCCGGGGCTGGGGGAAGTCCTGAAAGGCCGGGGCAGGGTCTCCCGCGTTTCCTTTCTGGGTCCGGGGGCTGCTGCGGGTGGCAGGGCGGAGGAGGGTGCCGTCAGGATCACGGAGGAGATGGGTGAGGCCCGTCCTGGCCCGCGGCGGCGGGGGTGGGGGTGGCTGGAGGCCCGTGAGAGGGACACCAGGGGAGATGAGCCCGCGAGGGCCGGGCGGATCCAGAGCGTGGCAGGGGCCGGCCTGGAGCCGGGGCGCAGAGGACCACCAGCTGGGCTGCCTCCCGGGAGAGGCTGACTGCCTGCCCAGCTCCGTGTTAGCTGTGTGACTTGAGGGGACCACTGCCCCTCCCCAGACCCGCTCCTTTAAAGTCTTCTGTGAGATGCAGTTTGTAGTGCATGTGCTGTAGGACTCTGGAAGGGTAAACCGAGGTAAGTCGCGGAAAGCACCTTGAACAGCGCTTGGTATTTGGTGAGCGTTGGCCACCGTTGGTGCGGAGGTAGGTTTTAGAGGAGGCCTTTGTAACCCACAGGCACCGAGCGTTGAGGGCAGGCAGCTGTGTTTGCTTTATTTCTGAATGGCAGAGGCTTTCTGCATTTATTGGGAGGGACTCCCTGGGAGGCCAGGCCACCTGGCCACCTGGCCTCCCAGGGAGTCTGTTTGAGGGAAGTAAACTACTGATCGGGTGGGTTGAATTCACGCTGCTTTGTTCCAGAAGACCGGGGTTGTTGAGAAGGCAGCCGATTGTTATTTTTGTCTGTGTGTGATGAGCATGTGTTCCTGTCCACGAGAAGCAGGTATTCTGTGCTGAAACCTGACTAGCATGCAGTCTTTTAAACTGACTGGGTTCTGTGCTTCGTGGACTTCCCTGTCATTGTGAGTATTCAGAAATGAACCCCACAGTTAGGCTGACCAGGGACTGGTTGTCGAGGCCTTCATCAAGACTTTGGGAAGCAGGCAGTCGTCTGGGTGAGGTTGGTGGAGCACTCACCTCCTGGGTCCCACGCTGAGGATGCTGGTCCAGGTGCTAGAGGAAGACAGCTCTGAAAGGGACACCGCCTGGAACTGCTGCTTCCGTGAGCCCCAGAGACGGAAGGAGTCTTTACTGTGCCTGGCTGTAAAATAGGCAGCTCTAAGGACACTAGAGATCTCAAAAGATGGATTACAGTGTTTGGTTATCCTTGTGTACGTATTTGTGAATTTAGTGCATTGCCCATTGGACATTGTGAATTATGAATTAACAGTTCCTTAATCCTGAATCCCCCGCCCTTTGTAAACAAAAGTGATATGATTTCAGTTGTCACATAGGGATGTTCCTCCAGAGCTTGTTTTCGAGGTGTTACCATAGGACATGAGAGCTGGGAGGGCCCGTGTGCTCTGTTCCTCCCACATGTTTACTGGGCATCTGCTGTGGGGGGGGGGGGGCGCTGAGGCCTCGACTTTCCAGCTGCAGAGTGAGCCAACAGCAGTGACCCCAGCTGGCCCTCCCTCTGGTCCTGCCCTCCTTGAGGATAGCCAGCCAGTGGCAGGTGAAGAGGGAGCTCCTCCTGCCAGGCACCTTTTGTGTGCTCTGTGCCGGGGCTTTAGTGAGCCATTAACCCTTTAACTGGTTTTCAACCTGGAAGAATTGAGGAAGTGTTATTCTTGACTATTTCTTGATATTTTTATTAATTCACACTGTTCATTATCAACCAGGTAGTTTGGAATACAGTTCTCTTTTTATGTTTTAAACTTATTTTTTTCCTTTTTTTTTTTTTTTTTAAAGAAAGAGTTTCTCTGTATTGGTTCATCTCAGGTGACAAAGTATGGACGGGCTGTAGTAGCAAACGCGGTTCCCGCCTCCTCTGCGGACAGCTATCGCAAGCAGAGCAGCGAATGGACGCACTTCCCTGTCACGGAAAGTGCTTTGCTGAGTAACACAAGCGGCCTTATCTGAGGAAAGGGAGGTCTTGCAGGAAACCTGCCGGGGGAAGCCAAGAATAACTCCAGCATGTTACAGCTTGCTGTTGGAGTTTGCTGGGACTTATTTGGAGAAAAATTTTATGATGTGTAGCATGTATCCATGTGTTTTATTGTATGTTTCTTTTGCTCGGCATGGTGAAAATTGGTGTACAGTAATTTCTCTTTCTTTTTGTAAAGAGTAGGTTTTTTTTAAAGACTTTATTTATTCATGAGAAACACAGAGAGAGGCATAGACATAGGTAGGGGGTTAAGCAGGCTCCCTGTGGAGAACCCGATGTGGGACTTGATCCCAGGACCCCAGGATCATGACCTGAGCCGAAGGTAGATGCTCAACCACTGAGCCACCCAGGCGTCCTATAAAGAGTAATTCCTAGCTTGAAAAAGGGTCACCATTTGTTTGGCCATCTCTTTGGTCCTTGGCCATCTTCATTCTGGACAGCTGATGACAGGATGGCGCCCTTGTCGCTGGAAAGGAAGTGAGCCCCAGAAGAGATGCTGCATGAGCAACATCAGATTTCCCCGTGCTCTGAGACCGCGCGAGGTGCCCCATGGCTCAGTGTGTGGTGGTGTGGGGGAAGCTTTTGTCTTATCCTAACTGACGGTGACAGGCATTTGTGAGCAGACGATAAAAGTGCAGTTTCATTTTTACCCAACAGACAGCTCAGTCCTAAAGTTTCCAAGCATCTGGGAATGTAGAAGAGGAAATGTACCTCCTCCCACTTCTGAGTCAGGGAGGGGGTTGGGGGTGGGTGCAGATCAGCCCTCCTACTGGTCCTGGGTGGGGCCCACAGGGGGTAGTTTGCAGGGCCACGCCCTCCCTGCGCCCTCTAGCCTGGGCCTGCAGCCAGGGCAGGAGCAGGCACACACCAGCCCCCTTCCTGGGGCTGCTGTTGCCCTGCTGCTCTTGAAGCAGAGATGAGCTGGGTGAGGTGTGTAACTGAGAGCTCCCCAGCTCTGGCCAGAGACCCGCCCCTGGGGTTGGCAGCTTAGTGTGGAGCGTGATGGAAGTTGGCACTCTTGGTCAGCAGGCAGATCTTTCTAAGTGGCCACAGGGCTTTCTGGCCTGTCTGGCTTTGCCTTCAGGAATCTTGAGCTCAGTCGAAGGAGATAGAATCCTGTGCGTATGTACCTGTGCAGGGATTTTGTGGGGGCGTTGATGACTTTTTCTTTGCACTTTGCATCTGACTAACCCTACCAGGAGGACACCCCGAATGAACTTGCTTGAGTCTCCAGACTTTTTTTTTAACAGCCTTGTTGGGGTGTAACTTACATACCATAAAGTTTACTTGTTTTAAGTATAACAATTAGGTGACTTAGTGAAATTGCAGAGTTTTGTAGCCATCAGCACAGTTTAACTTGAGGATATTGCCGTCACCCTGAAGGAGCCTGGTGACCATCAGTAGTCACTTCCTGTCCCATCCCTGGGTTGTTACTGGTTGCCTTTCTCTCAGTCTCCATTCACCTATTCTGGGCATTTCATACACATGGAATCCAATATGGGGTCATTTGTGACCAATTCATTTAGTGTAATGTTTTAAAAATGTGTTCAGACTGTGCATGTGTCAACCCTAAACCCTTTTCCTTGCCAGATGATATTCCACAGTATAGAGATATGCATGCTTTGCTTCTCTGTTGGTGTCTGGATTGTTCCCTCTTTTTGCCAATCATGAGTGATGCTGCTGTGACCCAGCCTTCTTGGACAGTGAGCTGGACCACTTTCTCAGCTGAGGGGACCATCAGGTCCTGACTGCCTTCACAGTCTGTTGTGGGCCTGGCCCTGTGCTTCCAAGATGGAGAAGACACAGTTTCTGCTTTCTCAGGCTGGCGCAGAAGGGCCTCGGACATGGGGGATGGAGCGTAGCAGAGTAAATGAGGGGGAGCTGGAAGTGGGGAGCCCAGGCTGGCAGGGTGGCTCAGAGCAGGGGTGCTCAGGAAGCTCATATGGGAAGATGCATAGAATTTTCCACGTAAGAAAGAAGAAAGATTGTGACCCAGGCCTGAGCAAAGGTGTGGAGGCATATGTGGCAAAAGCGTCCTCCAGCTGGCACCCCCTCAGAAGCTGTGATTGCAGAACACTTCCAGGGACACCTGCGGGCCTGGTCTGCCCAGGCGCTTGCCCGGGGCTGATCTGCACTCACATTCCCTTTAAAGAGAACAGCGGCCACATGGACCCCTTTGTGAGACAAACCCTGTGCACCTGGGAGCTCTCAGCAGCACCTCATTTCTCATTTGTCCCCCTGCTTGGGGTGTCCTCTGGTAGCCTGGTGCACGCAGAGCGTCCTGGAAGTTGTGTGTCTGGTCAGACATAGGATGTGAATTCATGAGAGGTGTTGCAGAAATGCTTTGCCGGGAAGTGGGAGGTGGGGCGGGAGGTGTTGCTGGCCTTGGGCAGGGCTTCCGAGATACCTACAGCCCCTGAGGGCCGCCCTTGTCTGTGCCCTGCCTTTGGCCTCCAGACATCCCGGTGTGTGTGTCGGGGAGTGCCAGACCTTGTCAGCAGCTAGCCATGGCTTGGGAGGGGTTCTCTGTGTACAGCTGGGCCATTGTTGGCTCTAAGCAGCCTGTAGGAGGGAGCTGTGACCTCTGTTGTGGCCATGGCGTTTGGGATGATGGGTGTTGGAGGCCTTGGTGGGGGATGCCTGTTGACAGCATTTCCATTGTCCCGGCATTTCCTGCATTGCCCTTGAAATGGTCCTGGAAACTCAGACATGGCCAAACCCGCGCTCTTGTTTTTGTCATGAACGTGCTCATGGGGCAAGGGAGGTACTCAGTGAGGCGCGCTCTGCATTTTTTGGGGCACCTGGACACTGGGAGCGAGTCAGGACACTGGCCTTGGTCTCTGCTGCTGGCTGGGTGTGCCTTTCCTCCTGCTGGCCTGGCCGGAACAGGAGGTGGTGGGTGCTGTTCCTGTCCGACTTGGCGGGACTGCCTCCCATTCTTTGTCTCCCCATGTTTGTTTTTCTTTCTGTACAGGATTTCTCCTGGCTGGGGCACACCCGTCGGCATTGTGTGTCGCTCTGTAGAACAGTGCCTGGGAACATGGAAGGAGGAGCAATCAAAACCAAGGAGTGAACTGTGGAAGCTTAGAAGAGGAGGGGAAGTGGGGATGGGTGGGGTGTCCAGGCCACATGGAAGCTGGGGTACTGTTCATGCATGGAACCGTGTGTGGCTTTGGGTTGTGGCCACATTCACATTGTCACATTTCACATTCTGGTTCCTTTCTCTCTGAAGATAGTTTCCTTTGCTAGCTTGAAAGAGCTGATAATGCAGTTGCTGGGGTGGGACATTCATTCTGTTCCTTCCTGTAGCTCTTCCTTGGTACGTCTCAGGTATAGCATGGTGTATAGACATGAGGTAAAACTTATCACACCTGTTTGTTTGGAATGTTGCTGCTACATTGGGTAATGGTGGCAATTTTTTATTTTAATTGAGCATTTCTGTAGCGATTTTTTGGTTAGTGTTAATGGAGCATTTTTTAAAAAAGATTTTTATTTATTTGAGAGCAAGAGAGAGCGAGAGTGCTGGCATATGCATAAGCAGGGGGTAGGGGTTGAAGGAGAAGCGGACTCCGCTGAGCAGGGAGCCTGAGGTGGGATTTGATCCCAGGACCCTGGGATCATGACTTGAGCTAAAGGCAGAGCTTTACACACTGAGCCACCCAGACACACCTAATTGAGCATTTCTGTATAGGGTGAGGGGAGGGAGCTGCTCCCACAGGGGCATGCACCTTCTCTTCGAAACAGCAGGCTGACATTGGAAAGCAGGGATGTATGGCGTCTTTCCCCTTAGGTGTAAGAAACCTTTCCCCTCCAGCCTTTGTACCAGGCTGGCCCTGGGCTAGCCGATTATTCTCTCTGAGAGCATGACACCTCTGGAGTCCACTGTGTCAGGGCTTGGGCTGCATTGCCCACACCTGGCAGAGTGGTCAGCTCCTACTTCATTGGCTGTGAGAGAGAGCCCCCCCCCACCCCCCAAAGGCTTGCTGATTCGACTCCCAGCAGTACTGTGGGCGGTTTAGCCAGGTTGTAGGTGTGTGCCCCACATCCAGTCCTGGGGTCCACTGTATTTGGCCCTACTGTGCCAGATAAATGTGTTTCTCTTCTAGGGCCTGTCTTAGCAGTTTCTCAGCTTGGGCTTTGGGTGGTGTCTGTTGCTGTGACATGAACCCCAGAACTTAGTGGGTCCAAACAAGGACCACCACCTCTCACAACTGAGTGGATGGGTGGGAGCCTCAGTTTCCCAATATGGCCTCTCTGCACGTGGACTCTGGAGCAGGGTTCTTAAACTTTGTGGTCTCAAACCCCCCCTTATATGCTTAAAAATTATTGGGTTTATATGTGTTACAGCTATCAATGTTTATCATATTAGAAATTAAAATCAAGAAATTTGTAAAAATATTCGTTAATTCATTTAAAAAGAATAATAAACCCAGCATATGTTAGCATAACATTTTTTCGATGAAAATAATTATATTTTATGGAATAAAAAATGTGACAATATTGGTCTTTTTTACAAATCTTGTGAGCTGGATCTTTATATCTGCTTCTGGGTTCATTGTGTTGTGATCTTACAAGTCATGTAACTTCTGGAAAGCTCTGCTGCGCTTGGGTGAGAGAATGGGAGAGGCGAGTACCATCTTCATGTTGTTAGGAGAAGAGCTGTTAGGAGAAGAGCGTTAACCTTGGCCCCCAGGCCACATTTCAGGCGCCATGACAAGGGCTCTCTGTGGCCTTGCTCCAGGAGCAGAACCACCGCGGAAGCTGTTGGAAGATGAGTGTCACCTCTGATATGCTGTGTTGGTCGGACAAGTCACAGAGCCACCCAGATATGGTGGGAAGGAACAGACTCTCCCTCTCAAAGGAGGGGTCTCCCATGTAGGGAAGGGGCGGTGTCTGGCATCCCCATCTGCAGACCAAGGGATGTGGGTGGGAACATGGGGTCTGTTATTACTGGGAACCCAGGTGTCCATAACAGCTCAGAGCCTTTCCTTCAGGTGGCAGGTGAAGTCTGTCAGGAAAAGGTGTGCAGGTGGACTCCTCTGCACAGAAGTGATTAGGACAACATGGCTCAGGGACAGACGGCTTCAGGGGTGAATCCTGACTCTGCAGCTTCATTAGGGCTCCCTGAGCCTCAATTTTCTTATCGGCAAGGCAACACAGCCCCAGTAGTCCCCTTCCTAGCAGTGGTTGGGGGATTTTGTGAGGTGTCCACAGGTAGTGTGGGTGTGCCCTGGAGGGGTGTTGTGGAGAACCCCCCCCACCCCCCCTTCTGAGACAGGCCTTATCACCAGCCTGGTCTGAGAACTTCTTTCTGTGCTGGAAATTTGGAAATTCCTTCTTGGAAGCCGGGGGTGGGGTGGGAGTCCTCTCTCTCCTGCCCGCCCCCCACCAAGGGCTCGCTGTGGTGTGTGGCCTGTGTGCATAGCACCTGCAGTAGCAGCCAGCTCCAGGCAGGGCCAGGTGTGTGCAAGATACATCCCTCTTGTCATCCTACTGCCTTCCCTCACATGTCCTCACTGAGAACCTCCCAGCACCTGCCGCCCTACATGCCACCTGGTCACTGTCAGCTCTGCTTGTTCTCGAAGAGCTGCTTTTATGTGCAGGTAGGTAGCCCTGCTGTCCTGGTCCCTAAGGAGAACCCAGTCTGACGGCCACACCATCCTGGGTAGCAAGGTTGGCACCCAGAGCCTAGCCCAGGGCTTTTGTGTCAGATCTGGCTCTGAGGGTGACTGTGGGCAGAGGCAGGTGTTCTGAGGCTTGGTGCTCTCTAGAGGCTGCTTGACCCCATCCCCAGGTAGACAGTGCCTTCCATCTGGGCCTGCCCATTCCCAGAGCTGTGGGGCCCGAGCTGGTAGCATGTCATCATGCCAGGCTTGCCTTCCCCAGCCAGATGTCAGCACCTCTGTAGAGACAACCCCAGTGTGGTCGGAAGGCACTGGTGCACACCGTTGGCTCTCCCGCCTCCACCTTTGTGCTGGGAGGTTGCAGGCCTTGTGTTTCGTGCCCTGTGTGTGTCCTGATGCCGTTGCAAGACGCCCGCATGGGAGGCTGCAGCACCAAGTGGCAAAGGCGCTGCTGCCCTTGTCGTGGAAGATGTAGGGCTGTGGCTACTTATTTCCTGTGGTCTGCCGCCTTCTTAAGTTTGAGGGTGTTCTGGGTGCTGAAAGGGGAGGCTGAGAGGGTGCTGGCCTGTGGGGGGCACAGCTGGCCCTGCCCTGGCCTTGCTGAGACTGGCTCTTTATCAGCTCCCATTAGCTTCTCCTAGAGCCTGCACCCACCTCAGTCATCTTGCCTCTCCTTCCTGTCCCTCCCTCACAACTGTTTTGCTGAAATATTTTTCCTGTAGCAAAGCTCCGTCTTTCCTTCTATTGCCTCTGTGCTGGGAGCAACTACACTCAGGGCCCTCAGCACACAGACCTGCTTTCTTACCCCACGTACCTTCTTGGGCTCAGGCACCTGGCCTGGGCCAGCTGCTGCTCCCCACTGCTCCTGTACTGTCCCACAGCCGAGACCCTGCCTCCTTGCCCTCACTTGTCTCTACCCCACTGCCTTTCGTTTCCTTCCCTCAGCACTTCCCGCCGTTCTTCTCTTTTCCCCTGCATCTGGGCCTGGGTGGGCCAGGCAGTGTCAGGGCAAGGCAGCAGGTTCAGAGGCAGAGGTGGTGCCTGGTGCCCCCTGCCTGTCCGAGACAACTGCTTTGGCATGAACCTCATGTGCACATGGAGCTATCCAATCCTGAGGGAGCAGTGCCCCGGTGCCCTGTTCTCCATCAGCTTGGCCCTCTGGCTGGGGGAGCAGTTGCCCCGAGCCCTACTTCAGGATGCCAGCATCACTTTTCACTTTGGTTTTATTTCCCGCTTCAGCTTGCTAAGGCAGCAGCGAGCCATATATACGAGTTGAGGAGCTGAGGTTAGACTTGCCTATGAACCTGGGTGACCATTTCTCCCAGCCGCTTCTCCACCTGCTGAATGAAGATGCAGGCCCTGACCTGTGAGGATCCCAGGCCGTTTATGAGAAGGCAGGGGCTTTCTTGGTGCTTGACCCAGAAAGGACTGTCCCGTTCTCTCTGTTTGCCCCTCCCTGGGCAGGCCTCTGAGGAGTCTTAGGACACTGGCCTCAACCGGATGCTTTAGTTGCTGTTGAGCAGGTGATTTGGCGAGAACCAGGGCCCTGTCGTTGACACTCCATGGAGTGGAGACTGTGCTCCCTTGTTGAAGACACGTGGCCGGTCGGTGCAGGACATGGAGCCAACAGTAGGTCTCATCCTTGTGGGCCCCCAGACCCCATGCTAAGGGCCCACTGGCTCGGTCCAGCCTGCCTGGTAGGCTCTGGCTTCTGCACGCCACATAGTCCCTTTGGCCTGTTCTGTGGGTTCCTTGGGAACTGCGGGGTCATGGAGAGGAGCATAGAGGATAACCCCTCCAAGACAGAGGAGGGTGGGCCATATCACCCAGTCCCAGCTGCTCATTAAATAGGCGCTTCTAAAACAAATATGCCTCCAGGCTGTGGCTGTTTGTATTTCAAGGCTGCTCCCTACCTGGGAGACTGCTTCCCCCTTACTGTCAGCCTGAGGTACTGAGACAGCTGGGGAGAGACAGGGTGGAGTGGGGAGTGGGGCTGAGTGGGAGTTGCTTCCTGCGCTGCAGACAGACTGCCCTCGGCCGCATGTCCTTGAGGGACACCTGGAGGGCCCAGTGTCCCTCCAGAGACAGAGCTAGACTCTCCAATGTCAGTAGCACCTGCTTGGCAGAGCACTGGCCCATTGTATTCCCACTTGTAGGCTGCTTTGACCCAGGGATGCCTTGAGGGGGGCAGGTTGTCTGGGAGGCTTGGGGATGCCCCCAGCCCATTCAGCAGCAAGTGAATACCAGCGCTGGCTTCTCAGCCTGAAGCTAGGCTTCTGAATGAAAAGGAAGGGAAGAACGTGGAGAACAGACTGCTGGTCCTCAGAGGGGAGGGGAAGCAGGGATAGGGATTAGGGAGTGCATTTGTGATGAGCATGGGGCGATGCATGGAAGTGTGTGGTCACTAGATTGCACCTGAAACTAGCAGTACACCGTAGGCTGAGATTGCAGTAAAAACTTAAAAAAAAAAGCCCTCAGGCTACAGGCTTCAGAGCACACAGCCTTCCCCTGTGACAGCTGCATAGTGGCCTTAGGAGCCCCAGCCACCACCAGCCCCAGGCAGGCCTCTCCTTTGAGTCACTTCACCCCTTCAGCCACCCTGTCTGCTTAACCCTGGCTCCTTAAAGCAGAGAACCCTTTGATAGGTTCACAAGGACTGTCTCCAGTTCAAAGAAGGGGGGCATCAGCATAGTACTCCCCAGTAGGGGAGGGTGGTGGAGGTACCCAGGAGGTGATGTATAGTCAGTCACCCCTCCCTTCCCCAGGTCCAGCAGCCCAGAGAGCGCTGCAGGCCAATGATGGGAGACAGACTGCAGCTTCATCTTGGTGGTGCCTTCTTAATTGCTGCTGCAGGCTGGACATTAAGGTGCAGACAGGAGGGGTGGTCCTGGTGCTGACCCTAGTGTGCAGCCTTCCTGAGGTCCTTGTCCTCCTGGGCCTATTTGATTTCTGTAGAAGTGGGAGTGAGCTGTTTTCCTTTCTTTTCTCTCTCTTCCTTTCCTTCCCTCCCCTCCCCTCCCCTCCCCTCTCCTCCCCTCTCCTTTCCATTTTATTTATTTATTTATGAGAGACACAGAGGCAGAGACATAGGCAGAGGGAGAAGGAGGTTCCCTGCAGGGAGCCCGATGCAGGACTCGGTCCCAGGACCCTGAGATCATGCGAAACCAAGAGTCAGAGGCTTAGCAGACTGAGCCCCCCAGGCGGCCCATGTAGTTTCTCTTCTTGGGGTAACCATGTGTGGCAGCCCTGCATGGTGCTACAGACATGAGCTAGTAGCACCAACTTAGCCCATGCCCACCGGGCTGTACCTCTGAAGGGTAGGGGACTGACTAACACCCACTTTTGGTTCCCCAGAACCTGGTGCATTGGCACACTCAGGATCTGGTCCCTGCGTGAAGTGAGGGACCCTCTTGTTATTCTCGGCAGCATTCCATGGACTGGGCTCTCAGGGGGTCTCAACCTGGGGTGATCTTACCTGCTGGGGATGTTTTGGTTAGAGACATTGTGAGGGTTTGGTGGGGGCTTCTGATGCCTAGGGGGTAGAGGCAGGGATGCTGCTCAGGATCCTGGAGTGCCTAGATGGCCCCACAGTGGGAATGAGCCAGCCCCAGGTGTCAGTGTTGTTCAGTGGAGCCAGCCTGGGCCTGGCTAACACCATAGAGCTATAGGGCAGGAGCAGCTGTGGCCCTGGTGCAGGGCCGCCCCTGGCCCTGATTGCTGTCCCCAGGGGCTGGTGAGCCTCAGTCCTTTGTGTGTGTGGCTTGGCTGGCAGAGATACCTGCAGAGCCAGGCCAGAGGGGGCCTGTCACAGCTGTGTGGTTGTATTTCCCCAGTGGTTGGGTTTGGATGCGCTGGGGAAATGTGGGATGGGTAAAAGATTTCTGTGTGCTCTGGGGGCCATCTTGGGGGGCTGTGCCCAGAGCCACTAGAGTGGACACCTGTGCCTTTGTGGCTTCTAGTGGCTGTATCCTTTTGAGCCAGTACCGTGATCTCTATGGAGAGTGGTCTTTGAGGCCCAGGGAGGAGAGAGAGCAGTGGGGCGCCCAGTGCAGAGGAGCACTTGGGTGCTGGGCCGGCATGTGGGAAGTGCACAGGAAGGTGAAGGTCCATTTGGATGTCCAGGGAGTCTAAAGGAGCCCAAAATCTTAATTAAAAACACCCTTAAAGAGTTTCCTGAGTATTGAGGTGCTAACACTCATGTACTCTCCCATTGCCTTTTGAGCACTACCGGGGGTTCCTTTGTGGCTCCTGTGGAACTCGGTTTCACAAGTCCATTGTAGAAACATGAAAACACAGGAAATGCGGAAAACAAAAAGTGAGTGATCCCACTACCCAGAGACCGTTACTCTACATTCAAAAGTGACGTCACACTGGATGTGGACTGCCCAGCAATCCGAGGTCCGTGGCAGGAGATGTGGGTGGCTGCCTGTGGATGTGCTGTAGTTCCTATAGTCCTCTGTGGCAGGATGTTTAGGGTGTCTCCTCCTGGCGGAGGGGGGTTTCTGACCATCCTTGTACATCACCATTTGCCATACCCGATATTGGCATTTCCTTGGGTAGAATTCTGCAAGGGGACCGGTGGTCTCTGAGAGCAGGGCCTGGGAGGGTCTTCCTGGAGAGGCTCAGCCAGCTTGCGTTCCTGATCGCGCAGGCATGCCGCTTGCCTCTCTACTTTGTGGCCAGCTGCCTGCGGTACTCTTATGAAAAGAATCTTTGCTGTATTAAGTAAAGAAGGGTGGTTAGTGCTCGAATCCTCGAGGAGGGCTGAAGCTGATGTTCTTGAGCGTTGGGCCCCAGCGTTCTTGGTGAGTCATCTGTCTGCGCTTTGTGTGCAGTGGTCTAGCTTTCTTATGACTGGCCTGAGTTCTGTATACTTTAAGGGTATTAATCCCAAGTATTAAGATTTTAGAGTTTGCTCTTAAAGGAAAAAGAGCAAGATCAAAGTAGGGGAGGTGTTAGGACCAGCCGAAGTGGGACTACCTCCCTCCCCACCCCCCGCTGTGTTTCCTGAGGCTGTTGTTCACTAGCTGAGAGAGTGCACATGCCCCCCTACGGGGACTCCCCAGAGAAGCCCGGAACAGTCCAGGGTGTGCCAGGAGACCAGAGTGGTAGCTGTGAAACAGTGAATGCAGCGGGGTGTAAGGGTGCTCGGGCCGAGAGAGCAGGCCTCAGGCCCTCGGCTTGGCAGCCTGGGAGGGCTGTAGACCAGGACCAGAGCTTGACCCTGTGCCCTACCCATATCCTCCTGGCTAGTCTGTGGGGTGATCTCAGCATTCCATATATTCTTGTACAGCCTTTATCATCGCCCCCCCTCCCCCACATGCGTGCATTACTGGAAGCGTGTGTACCATTTGGTTTGTTCTCTTAGGAAGAAATTCAGTTCACGTTGGTGTCATGAGCTGTTCTGGAGCCCCTTGCTTGCTGAGTGCCTTTTTGGGGCTGCATTTGGTCACTGAGGCTACAGAGACTATTAGGAAGGCAGCAGGGCATGGGAGCAATGTGGAGCACCCAAAACAGGGTATCTCAAAATGCTCCTCAAGGAGTACTCATCCTCTGAGGTGCTAGATGAGTTTGGGACACCCTGGCTGAAGTCTGGGGTCTTCTTGGAAGCTCAGTAGACAGCAGTAGTTTTGGCTCTGAGCAATCCCCAGTGAGATCATTATGTGAATGGTTCACACAGTGGGAGAGTCACCCCCCTCCAGCCCCCTAGCCCTCTTCCCAGATCATCTGCCCATGTCCTCTTGGCTTGTTTGTTGAATGAACAAAGAAGGGCTGAGAAGGAATCTAGGCCACTGATGCTGTCCTCACCCCCTCCCCCGCCGCCACCCTGCAGCTGATGATGGGCTGCAGAAAGAAGTCCTCCCAGGAGGCCTGGTATCCTCTCAGCAGGGCTCCCAAAGTGTGTTTACTTCTTGCTATGGATTGTGTGACGTGCCCTCCTGTGCTGGGTGAACCGGGTAGTGGCCCAGGGCAGAAAGTGCGCAGGGCCTGAGGCTACCTGAGCTTTCCTGAGAGTCATTGACATGGCTATGCACCTAAGGACTGTGGCTTCAACAGGAGACCAGAGCCGCCACCTGAGTTTGCCCAGGATAGTGTTCCCTCCCTTCTATAAGAGGAGCATTTTGTGTTGCACTGGCTTTCCCACACCCAGAATAAAATATACTATGAATGCTTCCCCTTCAGGGTGGGCTTCATCTTCTCTCCGCAGACCCTTGGGTAGCCTCTGCCATACATAGTGTGCCGTCCTCTCAGGGAGGAGGCCACACCAGGGCACCCTGCCCCTGCCAGGGTCATGTGTCCTATAGGCACTGCTGTCGGGAGGAGGTACCGGCCAGGAGGCCTGGGTGCTCATGCCCTGTGCTGTCTGCAGGCCAGGTGGTCTTGGGTGTCATGACTGCCCCCTGCACCTCAGCACCCAAGTCCACAGCCCCTGCCCTGCAGGATGGTGTTGGCCAGGACAGAGTTGGTAGCTCAGTGTGGCATGCCTGTGCCTTGCTGTAAGCAAGTTTCCTAGTTTCAGAGACACAGACGTGCTCAAGGCACAGAGTGTGCAGCAGCACCAAGGGCGTGCAGGCATGTGTCCTGTGGTCACCCTGTCACCACACAGGCTGTGTCTGCAGCCTCCCGGAAGCAGGGCATCCGGGCTGAGCTCTGTGTGGTGACAGGCAAGGGGACTTGAGGGGACTCATTTCCGCCTTGGGCTTTGGTCCTGGGAGGCATGTTGGCTCCTGGCTGTCAGAGTGCAGACCCAGGCCTCTCCTCCGCCTGCTAGGGCTTTGAAATGCTTTGTAATTACAATCCTTGTTTTCAAGTGCATTCTATTGTTCCTGCTGGGAAGGCCTCCTACCTTTTTGGCTGAAGAAGTGCTGGGCTCAGCTGAGTTCTGTTGAGAGTTCCTGACATTTATAATTCATGTGAAAATAAATGTGTTGTCTTGCCGTGACCTCGTTGGCTTTACTATACTTCCTCACAGGCCAGCTGAATGTGGCTGTCGTTCTGTGATGGGGACTGGACAGTCGGCCCCGAGGGGTTTCACTCTGTCTTTCGGGGATCTGTGAGCAGGGCTACAGCAGGAGCAGGGCTGCTGCAGGTGGGCTGTGCTTCTTCCTGGGATGGGGGTGGGGGGGGGTGGGGGCTTCGCTGTCTGCATCGTTTCCCCTCACCTGTGGTCTCCTCACTGGACTCGCAGTTTTAAGTAGTGTTTGTGGTTTGCTGGCCCCTGAGATCTGAGCTGTCAACAGGAAGGTGGCAGGTGCCTTTCTTTGCCCAAAGAGTGCCCTCTCTCCTGAGGCTCTGTGTGAGAGCATAACCCATCGCCCTGCTGGTGGAGCTGGTGCCAGAGGTGGCCTTTGTGGACAGAGCTCACATCCGCTTTGCGACTGGCTCCAGGGGCCCGCCCAGCCCGACTCAGACTTCCACCCTAGGGCCTGAGATGGAGGGGGGTGGGCAGGAGGCCTCAGCAGGTGGGTCTGTCCCAGCCAGTGCTAGGGCCCAGATTGCCCCCTCAGGTCTAGGGGAACCCTCAGATAGAGACCTCAGGGGTGTTGCCATGCTTTTTCAGGGTGGAGCAGCTCTGCTGTATGCTTGTGGTCCTGTACCTGGCATCTGGCCAAGCCCCGGAGGCATTGTTGGAGCTGTACACGGGCCAAGGGGCCTGAGGGGTCCCACTTGCCCATGTCCCCTGCTGTCCCGCATCTGCCTCCTGTTGTGTGCAGCATGCTCCCTGCTCCTGTCAGCATAGCAGAGACACATGGGTCAGCGTTGGTGGCAGGCTCAGTGTGGTCAGAGGCTCAGCCTTTGCTGTTCTGTAGACTAGCTGCAGCCGCCAGCAGCGTGCCTGGGTGCCGTCGTGTCAGGTCCTAAGCTACAGCTAGACCCATGTGTGAGGACCGTGGTACCTTGCTGGCCAGGGTGTGACGTTCTGGCATCTGGCTCCCGGTGGCTCCTGTTCCTGTTGTATCTGCAGTTAGGACAGCATTGGAGGAGCAGGCGCAGCTGTATAGGACTTGGTGGCTGGGGTCTCCACAGTGTCCTGGCCTTGTGCTGATCTGGCAAGGTGGGGACATTGGCTGTACTTTCTCGGCCTCTGGCAGTTGGCACCTCCAGTGCTATAGGTGATGAAGGTGGGCTTGGGCTGGCTATCCCCTGGGGAAGCCACGATAGGACCAGGCAGTAGAAGTGGACTGTATGTAGTATAGGGGCCAGGGCCAGGGCCAGGGCCTATGGGGCTGTGGCCTTTGAGTCTGTTCTCATGGTTTATTTGTTTTTAGAACACTGACTCAGATGTAGGATCAAGATGTGGTACCTGCAGATGTCCCCAGTAGTCCTGTTAGTGCTTTATGCCAATTCTGCTGCAGCTGGGGTCACAGGGTGCTCCTGATAACACAGCAGCTGGGAGAACAGTAATTGTGGGGCCACACTGCCCTCCAGAGTCAGGTGTCCCTGTGGGAGCAGTTCTTTGGACCACTACTATTTTCTATATGTCATTTCTTTCCCAGAAATCTGGGTCCTTTGATTTGTAACACAAATAATAAAATGTCCACTAAAATGACATTTGCAGGAGTCTAGGGTGAAGACTGCACTCTTCAGCCTATATGCCTGGACTGAGAGCCTGTGCTGGGGCAGGCCATGTCCTGGCTGCTTCCGTACCCCATGGTGCTGGCTGCAGGCCTGGTCCAGGGGCCAGTCTAGACTGTAGGACCTCGTCAGGGCCATGGCTTTGTTGGGCTCCCTCCAGGCAGGCCCTGGGGCCATGGGCTCTCCCAGATGCAAGCAGGCACCTAGATGTGGGATTGGGGGCCATACATCCTCATCTTTGAATCCAGTATTCCACAAATCACCGGAGAGCCTATCATGTCACACTTGCTTAAAAGACCCTTTGTCCAAATTTCCCATCCCCCTCTAGCCCCACCCGGTTCCCGCCCCAGGGGTACCTGTTGCATTACAGCCTGGTCAGCCCTCTGATGTGCCCTCTCCAGCTGAGACCCTGGCCTAGGAAGTCTCCCATCTGCCTGTCTTCCGAAGAAGACCTACAGATGGCCAGCAGGTACGTGCAAAGATATTCATCATCAGGGAAATACAAATCAAAACCACACTGAGCTGTCACCTCACACCTGACAGTGTTGGTGAGAATGGGTCAAAACTGCACCTTTGGTGGGAATGTCAGTTGGTGCAGCCACTATGGAAACAGTGTAGAGGTTCTTCATGAAATTAAAACCAGAGCTACCATATGATCCAGCAGTTTCTCTTCTTGGTATTTATCTAAACGAAATCATGATCCTGAAGACACATCTGTACTCCCACCATCATTCCAGTGTTATTCCTGATGGTCAAGGTATGGAAGCAACTTGTGTGGGTTGACAGAAACATATCTATACACAATGGAATGCCATTCAGCCTTAAAAAGAAGGAAATCCTGTCATTTGTGACAACATGCATGACCTTGAAGGGCATTGTGCTAAGTGAAATAAGCCAGATGGAGAAAGATAAATACCGCCTGGTATCACTTACTGTGGATTCTCAAAAAAGAAAAAATCAAACTCAGGAACAGAGGGCTAGAGTAGTGCCAGGGGCTGGGTAAAATAGGGGGAGGTTGGAAAAAACGCTTATCCTGGCTTTGGCTCTCCTCTTGTTCTTACTGTCCCGGGTCCCTGGACAGCCCCTGAGCAGGATGTAGAGTGGCCCTGCTGGCATGGGGCCTTAGGAAGAAGGTGTGGGGAAGCTGAGTCCACCGACCTGCCCTGCACTCATGACAGCTCAGCTTCACTGTACCCTTGCCAGCCATACATGCCAGCCAGCGTAAATATTTGAAAATCATGATTTCCACATTTGAACCAATATAGAGAATAGGGAGCCCAATGGCAGTGGGCTCCATACCCTCTTTAAGGCTCCTAGAACATTCACAAACTGAAATCTCAATAGGCTTCAGCCAATAGCGGCCATGCAGAGTGTGTTCTTGGCCAAAGTGGAATCAAACCAGAAATCAACGACAAAGAGAAGCCAACTCCCTATATTTAGACATTAGGAGACACATTTCTAAGTAACCAGGTGAACAAAAAATTATTTGTAATGGAAGGGGAAAATATTTTTAGCTGAAAGATAACAAAAACACTACCTGTTGGGACTTGTGGGCTGCAAGTAGACCAGAGAGCAGTTCAGAGCTTCGGAATCACAGATCAGAAAGGAAGGAGTCACCTGTGGAGCAGTGCAAGCCAGAGGATGTGGAGGGCGGGAAGGGCAGGGGGTGCGGAGAGCATGGGAGTGGCAGCTGGTACAACAGAAACTGGATCTTCAGCAGAGTCATCAAGGCCAGAGTTTGATGCTTTGAACAATAGGGATAGAGTGAACATCTCTGGCAAGACTGCTTGAGAGAGAAGAGAGAAGGTCCAGAGAGTCCTTGTAATAAAGCATGCTGGGTCAAGTGGATATCTATATATTTAAAAGAAAACAAAAAACCCGTGGTACATACTACACACCATACAAAGAATAACTGAGCCGGGGAGAGTGTAGATATAGAAGTTCTAGAGCTTGTGCATGCTCATCGAGCACTTCAGATGTGTGGAAGTGAACAACACCTAGATTCTGAAAAAAACAACAAAAAATGTCTTTATTTCTATTACATGTTGAAATGACAGTACTTTGGGCTAAACAGTTATTAAAATTAGTTTCACCTGTTTCCTTTAATGCTTTAATGTGGCTATTAGAAAATCTGAAATTATATACATGACGGCATTTGTGGCTTGTGATATTTCTATTGGACAGCACTGTTCTAGAAGATAACACAGAAGATACTATTCTTGGAGTTTGGTTTAAGAATGGTTTTCCTAAACAGGGCCAGAAGTGCTGATCATAAAGGGAAAGAGAATTTGGTTTACATTAAGACTAAGAAGTTCATCAAAAGATAGCCCTTGGGGGACACCTAGGTGGCTCAGCCATTGAGCAACTGCCTTTGGCTCAGGGTGTGATCCTGGAGTTCTGGGATCGGGTCCTGCATCGGGCTCCCTGCATGGAGCCTGCTTTTCCCTTTGCCTGAGTTTCTGCCTCTCTCCTTCTGAATAAATAAATAAAATCTTAAAAAAAAAAAAAAAAAAAAGCCCTTGAAGAGTAGTAGAAAGGCCAGTGCCCCAGGTAGATGTGTGGCATGTGCATGTAACACTGATGAAAGGGATGCAGCCAGACCTCGCTGAAGATCAAGAAACAGGCGGGAGACTCCCAGAGTGGGGGATCGCATGTGGCCCCCAGAGTGGGCCACCCCAAGGCTCTGCACCACACACAATAGACCTTGTAGGTCTGGTAATGGTCACATAAGCAGGTGGCACATGAATTGGCTTTTCTTTTAGCCCACTTCCCCTTAATGTGTATGGTGGAGGCCAGGGCGTGTAGGGCCCACCTGGCCAGGCCCTTCCTGCAGTGCTGCTCATCTGCCTTTTGTTTGAATATATTATGATTCTTTAATTTTTAAGGGGGCTGGGGCTGAGAGAGAGGGAGAGAGAACCTCAAACAGGCTCTGCACCCAGGTGGAGCCCAATGTAGGACTTGATCTTACGACTCCGAGATCATGACCTGAGCTGAAATCAAGAATTGGACATTTAATCCACTGTGCCACCCAGGCGCCTCTTATTCTTTTAAATCCTACCTCTTCCTACCTGCCCTGCTTTGGAAGCTATGCACTCATTGTTCCTTTCTCTTAGAGGTTATGTAGGGCACAGACCCTAAACTTGACATATGATGCTAATGAGCTGCTCTGTTCCTCTCTGCATCACCCAGATCTCAGACCCTCCTGCAGTCACCTGCCCTAGGACTCATGATCTTTCGAGGACGTGCTCATTCACTCAGTATGTTGTAACCTCCCAAGTATTGTCTCTGTTCATATACTTGGTATTTATTTAGATTTGTGCATTTCTCTGATATCCAATTTTTGTAGATTTGCTGCTTTCGTTGCTCCCTTCCATAGCCGGTTTCTCCCTCCTGAAGGACGTCCTCTCCATTTTCTTTCTTCAGTGCCCGGCACTGGTGGGGAGCTCCCCATCTGTGTCAGTCCAAAACCATCTCCAGTTTGCCTTCCTTCTTGACAGATGTTTTCACTGCTTGGAGCAGTTTTGCTTGGCTTTCTTACAGCCCGTTTTAGATGTCCATCCACTGGCTTCTGGCTTCTGGTGTTGCTTTGAGAAGCCGGCTGTCAGGTAAACTCTTGCTCCTTTGGAAGTGATCCATTCTCCCACCCCACCTGCTGTTGTTTTGTTTTTATTTACAGCAATTTCAAAGTTAGAGGAGTTGCAAAAATAGTTTCGGTACTTCCTGTATACCTATATATCCCACCCAGATTCCTAGCATCACCCTTAGGTTTGCTCTCTCATTCCCTACCTCTGCTCCGCATCTCTCTCCCCTCCCACCACATATATATTTTTCTTAACCGTTTGATAATGATTTACCCCTTGAACCTCAAATAAGACAGGCTGCACTAGGAGGAGCCTGCTGCCTCTGCCGTACTTAGTATAGCTTAGAAATAGGATCGAAAGTCACTGGATAAGAGCCACAGAGGAGGAAGAAGGCAGAGGTGAGGGCCATGTGGTATCAGGGTAAGAAACAGTATAAGGGCTTGCCAGCCTCTGAGGCCTACAGAGCAGGGGCTGGGCGGGGATGGGAGGCCTGGAAGGCTGGGTCTCTGGGGGTCACCGAGCCGGTGTGCCCTCCAAAAGCCCCACTCACATGGAGGCCATGGAGACCAGACCCCGCCCCAGTGGCAGGGAAAAGAGAATGGATGGGACTTGTAAGAGAAGTTTGGCCTCTTGGCTGACTGGGGTCAGAGGCAGAGTAACAACATACAAAGTAGTAGGTATTCTCAAATAAATATATTTGTTGTGTAGTTGTCACAGCCTCGATTTCCTCTGAGAGATTTTTAAAGCCACTTTTATTAATGAAAGTCACTAGGATCCTTGCTTTTCTTGTCTCTGCTACTCAGTAGTATTGTGTTTCAAGCTGTTGAGAAAGAGCATGGGATCTTTGCTGCTCATCTGCAGCCTGCACTCCCTCTTTGTACTACTCACAGCCCCTCCCCTGGTTGTGAGGTTGGGAGTGTCCAACTCTGGGGAGTGCACAGACTGGAAGGAGTTGGTTGGGACTTTCTAGAGCCTGTCTTTGCTCCAGTGAGCTTCCTTCTGCACTGTGACCTTAGGTGAACCTGGGCTCTGGCATCCCTTCCTGAAACAAATCTGTTCTTTTGTCCTGAGGCCCACACGAAGCTCTGCAGTATTCCCCCCACAGATTCTGGAACTCTTGCCGGGCCCCACCAGCAACCTCACTCCTTCTCCCAGGGCAGCATCCCAGTCAATGCCATGGCCTGTCTTCTGTTTCCCCACCACGGTGGCTGAGGGTACCCAGAACAGAAAGGTCCCAGGCTCCAGCCCTAGTCTCTTGCTCTGGTCCCACAGTGTGCTGGGTTCCCTCAAGCCTCTGTTCCTTTCTGTCGGCTTCACTTGCTTGCCATCCCCTTTGGAGACAGGGCAGTGAATTCTTGGGTGTCAAGTCCCAGGGTCTCTGGGGCAGTCTGGAGCAGGTGCCTGGCGGTGTGTGTCCAGTGGGTGCAAAGAGCCCCGTGCATAGGAGCCATCTCAGTCGCCTCTGCTGCTTTCACCTAGCCTCTCATTAACACCCCATGGGAGACAGGCCTGCCTGACCACATCTGTTTTGGAGGGGCCCCCACAAGGGCACAAGGCTCCTGGGTCTGGGGTTAGTGAGAAGAGTCCTGAGACTGCTTTCTTTGTGCACCATGTGTGGAAGTGAGTCATCCAGTCCCCTGCAGAGGCATCTGAGAGGCTGGGGTTTGGGGCAGTAAAGTGGCCACTTGGTGAAGGGAGCTGTGGTTTGTAGTGGGCACTGTGGCAGCTTAGGACACTGGCCTTGCTGCCTCTGGCTTGCTCACCTACCACAGGTGACTAAGGCAACTGCCCTGAGGTCATGTTGCCAGGGAGAGGGAAACAAGTCCTGCTCCCCGTTGGAGCAAATGGACAGATGGATGGATAAGGCCCTGTCTGGCCATTGACCAGCTTCTCCCACATTCCAGGAGGGTAGTGGGCCCAGCAGAAGGGACGTCCTTCTAGGCCATCCTTGCATGGGGTCAGGTCTCTTCACAAGAGGTGACTGTTTTGGCAGGGACCATGGGCAGGGAGGGAGTGCAATTCACAACACATCTGGCATCATGAGTCTCTCTTTGTGCTGGCCAGAAAACCTCCCTTTGCAGAGCTCAGCCTTCACGTGGTTCCCACGTGCCACTGAGGTTGGAGCTGGGTACAGGCTGTTGTTTACTTGGTGTCTCATTTCTCCTCATTGGGTGAGAGGGAGAGAGCAGGTGGTATAGACTCATTGCTGAAGGTCACATCCCAGTGTCCAGGCAGCCTGGAGCGCAGCACTCTGACCAGAGACCTCCTGTCAGTGGCTTGGTTATCCCAAGATATCTCAAATCAGTGTAGGAATGCAGGATAAATGCTTGATTTTTCCCTCTCAGAATTAAGGAGCTGGTTCCCTAGCATCTGCTCAAAGTGGCCGGGAGGGTTTACAATATACATGTTTCAAGAAGAATTCATGAATTAAAACGGTCTTTCCCTTTTAGTCCATTGCAACCATCCCCCTCACCAGCAGCCACATTGTCCCGTCTCCTACCCCTGTGAGCTCCTGCAGGCTGGTTGTGATTTTTGATGGCTAGGAACCTTGTGGCCTTGGGTAGTGTCACTGCTCTCTGCGGTCAGTGACAACAAGGTCCAGACCTGGAATCTGCCTTATTCTCAAAGGACCCCTGGTTTCTTGTAGTGGGAGATGGCTTTCAGAGACCACATTCCAGGTGCAAGGGTTGGCCCCGTTGCTTTGGGTTGGGCGCTGTTTTTAGGCTTTTTTGGTGAACAGACCATACGTGGAAAGACAAGGTGCTGTGGAGTCCCGCTCACCCTTCCCATTCCGAGTGGCCTGGGGCTTTCACATAATCCAATCCATTTCCTAGCCAGCTCTCACTGTCTAGAAATCAAGGTTCTCAACCTGGGTTAGCAGCAGAATTTCCTGTTTAGTTTATCTGCTGTCTGTAACTGGGACGTGAGGCACATGCTGGCGGGACGAGCCCCGCCCCCAGCGGTGCAGTGCTGACGTCAGGGTGGGCGATCCCGGGCCCGTGAGTGTGCCCCTCCTAATCTGCATCCCGCCAGGCAGCCCGCAGCTCCTGTGCCTTTCTGGAGGGGACATTAGCGACTGGTGCAATGGTCGATTTTCTCTGCTTCGTGGGCGTGGAATCTTTCTAGTTCTGATGTGTCAGCACAGTTGTCTCATGGCTTCTTGTATTTTCCTCATTGTTAAAACAGTTTTGAAATTGGGGTTACTGTTTTTATCTTGAGGGGCAGATGCCATGGTGCCGTGGCTGTTGCTGCCGCCTCTCAGTGGCCAAGTTGGGTTCACCCACCACCCTTTCCTCTGGACCTCTAAGTAAGTAAAACAAGTTTTCTTGTTTGGTTGGGCTTTTTTAGTTTTGGTGATGTGGGGGGAGCACTTAAAATGTTTTTTTTTTTTTTTATTTTTTATTTTTTTAGTTTCATGCTCTAGAGGCTTCCCCGCTCTTATCTTAAGAGACAGAAGCAGGGATCCCTGGGTGCCGCAGCGGTTCGGGATCTGCCTTTGGCCCAGGGTGTGATCCCGGAGACCCGGGATCGAATCCCACATCGGGCTCCCGGTGCATGGAGCCTGCTTCTCCCTCTCTCTGCCTGTGTCTCTGCCTCTCTCTCTCTCTGTAACTATCATAAATTTAAAAAAAAAAAAAAAAAAAAGACAGAAGCAGGGCTGGGTTAGCCTGTCTGTGCCATGTCTTCTCTCCTCTCTCCAGGCTCCAGCATGGACAGGAGCTGTGCTTAGCGTCTGTTAGAGGCTCTGTGCTGTTAGACCTTGCTGCATTGGGGCTTGTCCATGCCCCCAGGGCCTGGGGGCTGCCCACTGCCTCCCAGGTTAGGCTCCTCTCCCAGATTGGCCTGCCTGGCTTCCCAGGGCAACTGCTGTCCACCGGACATTGACCCCCACAGCCTGGTGCTGCCCCTCTGTGCGCCTGTCGTATGGATGGCTGGCCTGGTGACTGTGCCTGGCAGCAGCCTGTGCATGACAGGTCAGTAGTTCTTACCGCATCTCCTCAGCAAGGTCAAGAGGACTACTCTGCCCTCCACTCCAGTCCAGGGGTGTGTGCATGGCCTCATCACCAGCACCCAGGCCCAGGCTGGACTCTGGGAAGGAGAATCCCGGGGCTATTGTACTTAGGAGTGAAGAGTGGACTCTGAGTGGCTGTCTCCTGGATGTGGCAGGGTAGCTGTGGGTCATAACCTCCCTGGCTGGGTATTTATTGCATTATACAATAAAATGTACAGAACAAACCGTTGTGTGTTTGCTCTACGATAGTCCTCGTATGTTTCTGCATAAGTGCTCTGAGGACAGCAGCAGAAAGCAGTGTCCTCCTCTGTCTCGTGGCGGCCTTGCAGGGGGGCCACTTGCCCTTGTGGAGCGCTGGGTGGGTGTCCTCTTGCTGCCCTGCTGTTGGGTTTTGGCTGGCCCCTCATGTCTCAGCTCCTCCGCCTTTCTCTGCATGAACAATGGTCTAGCTTCCCTCCCTCTTGCTCTCTCGGGGCAGCCGTTGGCAGCAAAGCTTCCTCACCTGATGGGGGGCTCTGGGTCAGCAACATCACAATTTCTGATTGTCTGTGTTGGGGAGAGACCCCAGCAGGATCGCCTGGGTTGGGGGCCAGATTGGGCTGGGTTGGGGGCCATGGGAGAAAGGTGCGGGGGCCTTGGGTAGCATCCCTTCCCTAAGCTTGTGGTGCTGGAGCTGTGAGATTCCCCACTGATTCAGTTTCTCTCTTAAGTGCCACCACCCGTTGGATCCGGAGAGTTCCAGGGATGGGGAATGCAATCACAGCATGATGCTTGAGGGCCACCATAGGAGCAGGAAGGAAACCCACAGCATCTCGACTGCAGACTGACTGGGAGACTGGGGGTGTTGGGGTATCCATTCCGTAAGACATGTTTTGGAAGAACAACTATCAAGTGAAGTTTTGAGTAACTGTCTGGAGCAGAATTGAAAAAGCAGCTCTAAAGAAAGCAAACCTCATTGAAAGTTTATGACTAACTTGTAAAAAACACCGATTCAGTAACACACTTGACTGCATTGTATTTGGAGAGCATTTTCCAATGGTTCTGTTTGTAAACATGGTTTTGTTTTTGTCGATCCTACATTGGCTTCTCAGGACTGTTGCAGAGCTGTGTGTGCTTGCAGCTCCTTCCACCGGGACTAGCCTCTTGAGCAGGAGGGTGTTTCAGGTGTTCCTAAAATACGAAATGTGTGAATTTGTGCCCTATTGGCAGGTAGGACCTTCCAGTAGATGGATCTCAACACGCTGGCTTGGCAAGGCCCTGGGTCCCACTCAGATTTCCCGGAAGATAGCCAGGCACAGCTACAGTGTGTTCCAGAACAGACTTTTGAAACTTTGTGATCGTGAAGTTTATTTTGTAATGTGACTTAGAATGCACTGTGTGTGTGTACCAATGGGGAGTGTATGTATGTGTGTAACTGAAACAGACTAGTCTGCTGCACATGCCAGTGATCATTTCTGTTTTGTGCTAGTTTTTTTTTTTTTTTTAGGATCTGACCCACCAAGCCAGTTTTACAACCCATATTAGTGGGTTCAGCTTGTAGTTTGAGAAAGTTTCAGAGTACCTTCTATTTTGGAATAAAAAGAAAGTGATATTAAAATCACACATGCAAGGAGATCCATTTAAAATGAGACAATCCGGGATCCCTGGGTGGCGCAGCGGTTTGGCGCCTGCCTTTGGCCCAGGGCGCGATCCCGGAGACCCGGGATCGAATCCCACGTCAGGCTCCCGGTGCATGGAGCCTGCTTCTCCCTCTGCCTATGTCCCTGCCTCTCTCTCCTCTATGTGACTATCATAAAAAAAAAAAAAATAAAAAAAAAATAAAATGAGACAATCCAGGCTTACTAACGCAGAATTGTTTCCTAACAAAAAAGGACATTTTACTTTAAAGGAGGAGACCAGTGGGGATGATCCTATGAGTGGAGGGTGCTGAGCAGTCGCTGGAGTTCCTGCACAGACCCTTGTGTCACAGCATGGACAGTGTGCACCATCTGTGTGTGAGAGTGTGAGCGTGTATGCGCATGTGTGTAGGCTGTGCACCTGCCATGCATGGGGGCACCCCCTCTTGGGAGGGGTGCCAAGTTAGTGATCATGCTATGCAGCTGATTAGGGTGGGTCAAGCCTCCCCACTGCCACTGAGTGGGGTGTCCTAAAGCCGGTGTTATAGGGAAGGGAATGCACAAGGCACAGCCTCACCCCTGGTTTGGGGTCCTTTGCTCTTGAGGTGCCAGGACCTGAGCTTTTCACTGTAGTCCCCCGAGTGCTGCTGGACTGCAAAGGGCAGGCTGTGGGTTCCCATACCCACAGCTCACCCTGGAGCCTGGGAAGGCCCAGCACCTTCTGCCTGTCATTTCCTCTGCTTCCAGGGACTGAGCGATGAGGGTGTGGTCCTGATCAGAATTAAGAGTCCTTTGAGAAGATGAGGCCCTCACATTGTTTATGCAGGTGTGATTTCGTCATGAACATCAGGTGTCAGTGAATGAGCAAAGGATTTTCCCAAGCAGAACAGCCTTGCCTGGCATCCATCCTTGGGCCATGCCTTTCCCCTGAGCATGTGCGCTGCCTGCCTGGAAGCAGAGGAGCCCCAGGATCTGGCCCTCAGGGCAGAGAAGTCCCTGCAGGCAGCAGCAGGTGGCCGCAGCAACAGAGCCACATCTTTTTCTGCAGTGGTGGCAGCTCTTGCTGTGGGTGGGCTGAGGATGCAGAGGCATCACTAGGAGGGCATCTGGGGAGCAGGGCAGTCCCAGGCCTCTGCTCGGGTGCAGTGTGAAGGGAGATGAGAGCAGCAGGAAGGCTTAGGTGGAATTGCTCCCATTTCTGCTTTGGTGGGAGATCTTCCCAGGGAGCAGTCGCTTTATTCTCAAAGCTGTGAGAGAACAGAGGAGCTTCTGCTGGGCACTCAGGAGTGAGTCCCTGAGGGGTATCTCAAGAAGTGTCATTTTGGGCTCTTGAGAGGACTCTGGAGGACTTTCACAGGCCTCTTCCTTTTGCACAACTGTGAGCCTCGGCCTCTTAGCTGGCTCTGCCCGTGTCCTGGCTGGACTAGGCTCGCTGCCTCTCTGTGTCTACAGGGGAGCTCCCTGTTTCACTGCAGGCCTTCTTTCAGCAAATACCGTTCATTGGCCTGCTCCACCACAACCATGATGCATCTCCTCCCAGCCCCGTGAGGTCTGCTCCCCCACGAAGGTGCACCCCAAGTCCTCTGGGTCCCGGCCACGCACATGAGCCTTGTGCATGCTGGCGTCTTGCTCCCGGGCCACATCCACAGCACCTTGGCTGGCAGCCTGCTGCTTCGCTGCCTCAACACTAGAGGGACTTCTGTGGCAGAACATTGGTTGTGTCATGGCCTCCAGGGTCCCCTGGGGTTCCACTGCACTGGACTCCAGTGGCAGCTGGTGATTCTGAACCCATCAGGCCCTCACCCCCTGCTCCACTCTGCCCCCACGGGCCTGGCCGCAGCCTACTGACTTCCTGCCTGTCTGCATGGCCAGCTCCCATGCACTTGGGTCTTGGCACCTACTGTTTCCTCCATACCTTTCTTCGGCTTGTCCCTTTACATCACTCAGCTGTCAGTGGTGATGTCCCCTGAGCAGGGACGTTGTCCCTGACCTCTTGCTTCAAGTAAACTCTCCCTCCCTGCCCCAGTTGTCGTTGCCCCTTTCTGCACTGTTGTCTTCTCCATAGCACTTACTAACCAGAGAGTACTAGAGTTTTCCATGTTGTCTCCATCCTTAGAAACATCAGTGTCCAGGGAACAGGCAAGGACATGGGCCACCTGGTGCAGTGGAAGGTAACACGTAGCTGACTTGGCTGTGTTTGTGATACCAGAGCAGGCCAGGCACTGTGTCCAGTGCTTATTACAGTGCAGGTGGAGTGGACGGCAGCTGGCCTGCTGGTCTCCTGCAGCCTTGCCCAGGCCTCATGCTGCTGTGCATCAGCTTGTGGGTGGCTGGGCCAGCAAAGTTCTCTCTCCACTGCCAGGGCCACTGGTCTATGTGCCAGGGCCAGGCCTCTGTGGCGAGTCTTGCTGGCTGAGCTGTCCTGGGCACTCCTGCAGCAGGGGGCAGGTGGGTGTTGCTCTCGTGCACTGTGAGCCAACAGGGAGGGGGGTCTTGTCAGGGCCCTTGGGGCCAGGGCTCCATCCCCACTGTGGCTGGGTATGGTGACAACATCCACCTTGAGGCAGAGCTGCAAGCCACAGAGAAGCTGTGTGGACCGTGTTGTAGACAGGGCCTCCCCATGATGTGGAACCCCACAGCGGGGCCCATTGAGGCACGGGCTGCTGGAGGGTCCTTTGGGCTGGGGGTGATCCCGAGGAAGTATGCTTAAAGCAGTGAAGTTTAGGCACTGCAGGGAGGCGAGTTCTGGAGGATCCAGGAGGCATGGGGTGTGGAGAGCAAGGAGGGCATGAGTGGGTGCCTCTTGTGAGGCCAGAGGGACAGGTTTCAAGGTGGCTTCTCAGAGGTGAGGCATGTTTTAAGCACATCAGGAAGCCTTCAGAGGGGCTTAGTGTGGCCCTGTTGTGTTTTCCTATGACCCCTCTGGGTATAGCATGAAGAGGATTGTGTTGCCAGGATCTCATGAAGAAGGCCAGTTAGGACACCTCTCAGAGTCCCAGCAGATGGCAGGACCTGCTTAGGGTGACTGAGGTGGGGATGGAGAGGACAGTGTGGTGGGCACATTTGTTCCTATCTTCCTCAGTGCATGCCTTTAGGGGTTCTCACAGTGACCCCATTTCATGGACGATGAAGCAGGCACAAATGGGGCAAGAAGCTGCCTGAGTTACTGGGAAGTCTGGGTGCTGGAGTTCAGCCTGGCACAGCCGTGCCAGAGCCTGCGCCAAGCTCTGCTTGTGTTTGAGAGCAAATTGAGGGAATTGCCATGGGATTCAGGTGAGGGGAGAGATGGTGGCGGCGCATCGCATGGCCAGGAGTGGGCAGGGGGCGGCTTTGTTCCTGAGGCACAGGCGTGCCTGTCCTGGCTGTCCTTTGGGGCATGGTGAATTTGAGGTGCTGTGGTATGTCCGTGTGGTGGAGCAGAGGTACGAGGTTGGCTGAGTGTGCAGCCGGGCCTGGGCAGACCTGGGCATGGAGGGGGCGGAGAATGGACGGGGAGGGGCAGGTGCAAGGCTGGGCTCCGGTTGAGAGGAGCTGCGGGAAGCAGGAAGGAGCTACGGGGAGCATTGGTCCACGGGGGTTGCACGGGCAGCTATGACAGGTGTCCTTCACTCCCTGGACTACAGCGAAGGGTATGGTGCTCAGGGGAACCTTAGCAAGAGCTGTTTTGGGTGTGTTGGGGGATGGGGACGGGCGCATATGAAACTCCAGAAAGGTCTGGAGGTGGAGCCAGGGTGTGAAGACATGATTTTCAAAAGCTTGGCATGAAGGGCAGAAGTGGGCTAGTTGGGTGGGCTTCCCTGCCAGGCTCTCCTCCCTGGCTCCTTGGTCTTCCTTGCATTCTTGACATCTTTCCTTGTGGCGTGGAGGACTGCGCTGGAAGTAAGCCACCAGCGGTGTTTGCATCGTGCCTGTCTCATGGGGCCATCGGGTGCTCTGGTGCTCGCTTGTCTCATGTAGTGCTTTCCTTCGTTGTAGAGACTGAGAGTCAAGTCTCATATGTGCCCCCTGCAGCAGCAGAGGGGGACTCGACAGCATCCCACCCCTCCCGTGCCCACTTCCTTCTCAGGCACACGAACCCCTAGATCTGGATGCACAGAGTGCACTCTCCTGGTTTTGTTTGTTTGAAAGAAAAATGGGGCGACTGGACTCTGGACCTGGCTTGTGGTGCCACAAGCCCGCACCCCTCCCACCCCCAGCCACCCCACAGGTCACCATTGTCCCCACTGTGGGTGATGGTCAGGTGGTAGTTGTGAGCAGTGTCCTAGGGACCAGCTCAGTTCATTGTCTTTGCTGCTTTTTTTTTTTTTTTTTTTTTAACCAGAGGAGTCACTGCTGTCCTCTCCCTTGGTGACACATCCTGTCACATGCACTCTGTTCACTCCTGCCTACTCAGTGGCCAGAGGCCTGCTCTGGTTGGGGGTGCCAGTCTGCTGGCACATGATTCCAGTGTTGCCTGTTTCTTTGTTAGTGGGGCTGAGCCTATTTTTATGTTTTCTTTTTTTTTGTAATTTAAAGATTTTATGTATTTATTCATGAAAGACACAGAGAGAGGCAGAGACACAAACAGAGGGAGAAGCAGGCTCCCTGCGGGGAGCCCAGTGCTGGACTTGATCTCAGGACCCCGGGATCATGCTCTGAGCTGAAGGCAGACGTTCAACCATTGAGCCACCCAGGCGCCCCTATGTTTATGTCTTTGATACCTTTATAAGTTTTCTTCTGCATTGCTCACTGTGGTCTCCAAAGTGCTGTGTTGGGAGGTGTGGTCTCTGCCAAGAAGAGATTTTTCTTATTCATTTCTTTAGCCATGGTCACTGTGTGGAGGTACTCCCCTCTGGGTGACTGGAGGGAGTGTCACAGCCATGGTGAGACCCTGTGAGACCGTGGAAGCAGCCCATGCTTGGCGCCCTCTGTTTGCACAGCTCTGGCCACTGTACCGAAGGGAGACTTGTTCCCTGCTCATAGCCATGCTTGCCAGAGGCGGCTCCCTTGTCCCCTCCCATCGTGTTAATTAGAAAGAGCACCCCTCCCATGGTGTGTTCAGAGGCCCTGGCACCCTCCTCTCTGGCAGCCAGCCTTCTCGTGCCCGATCAGGTGCCCACATGAGTGCTGTGTCTGCTCACTTGGGACATGCTGGACTTGGGAGGCCGACATTCCCACTTTACAGACTGGAAAAGGAGACCCAGAAAGGTCGAGTAACTGCTGAGCTCCTGAGGCTGGGGGTTGTGCTGCTGGGGGTTGATGTGCCCACTCTCTGCTTTGGAGCCCACTGAGCCCACTCGCCCAGGTCTCTGGGGTGCACTTACATGCCCCTCAAGAAGCAAGCTGATTCCACCTCAGCTACTGCCTTCTAAATCTCTTGACACAGGCTTGAACTGCACACCTGCCACGTTTTGAGCTGTGCAGTGGACAGGATGGGTCCAGACCGTGCAGCCTGCAGTGGGATTTAGTGGGGACTTACTGGGACTTGGAGCAGGACCAGGGTTTGGAGGAGCTGCTGTGAGCTGGAGCCCATGTCCACCAGAGGGCGCAGGTGAGCACGCAGGTGGGCTTCTGGGGTGAGCAGGATCCCAGAGCTGGGGAGAGCCGCTGTGTACCTGTGTTAGTGCTCTTGCTCTGCTGGCCCACGTGCCGCTCTGGTCTGGGCTGCCAGAGGGGCCTGCTGGGTGCCCGCTGGCGCAGTGTCCCTTCCGGTGAGCCTGGAACTGACCAAACGCGTGGTGGAGAGTGCGTGGCGGAATGGCCAGCTTGCCTCCGGAGTGCACACCTGTCCTGAGGACGGGAGGCCTCGGCGTGCTGCCACCAGCAAGGCACCCTGAGAGGCTGGCTTGGCTTACGTGCTCCAACTGCTCCTCCCCCGCAGCCACGGGAATGCCATGTACTCTCAAGTCTGCCACTGCTGGGTGGCATCAGTGTTTCAGGACTGCATGCTAGGTGCATAAGATCTTTTATTGTCATCACTGGTTCACTTGTGGCCTTGTTTGTATTGGCCTCCCCGCCCTTCCCCCCTCCCCCCCCCCCCCGATTTTGTTTAGGAGATTCTAGGCAGCCTATGGCTGCACCCTGCCTCAGAGCACCTGGCAGGGTGGTGGTCCTCAGGGGAGCATATCCCTTCTGTGCCTGTGTTGGGTTCCCTGCTGGGCTCTGAGCTCTGGTGAGCAGGTGTGTGTGTGCATCCCTGGCCTGGCTGCATGCACATGACTAGCCGTGTCTGGCTCATAATAGGTGCCAGTGTTTGAGTATCTTTCTCAGGGGGCACCAAGAGGAGAGGTCTGCATTTTGCCACTGGGTTGACCTTGAGTTAAGTTCCTCATGAAGGTAGTAACCCTATTGAGCTTACTGTACACTTGAGCCCACTGTCCCATGAGGGCCTGGGGCCAGTGGCCAGGTGACTGCCAGATCAGGAACTCGGCCTGTGGCTGCATCAGGGAGGTGGGGTAGGGACCTCTCTGAGCCACACAAGCCTTCCCCAGGTGCTTTCGAAACTCCATGTAGGTATAGGGTATGGGTAGTGGCAGTTGAAGCTAGTCAGAGAGACCCCATTTTCTGAACAGCCATGTGTGAGCCATACCCTTGCTGTGCAGATGGGAGACTGAGTTAGCAGCCTCAGCCAGGCTCAGGGTTGAGAGTCCCCACTGGTTTGACAGATTAGTGCTTTGCCCTTGGCCTCTGAACACACTGCTATGGGGACAGTGGTATCTCTGGAAGCCTTGGGCCAAAGCTAGAGTATACAACTCATGGCCTTGGACAGGGAACAACACATTGACCATCAAGGTTGAGTCAAGGCTTTCTGATTATTTGGGGATAGGGGCAAAGGGAAGAGTTATCCTGAGGTGCAGGCTGGGAAGTAGGGCTAGGGTTGGGCTACCTGGGAGAGGCTATCAGGGCGCATTCCCTCTGAGGCTGGTCAGCCCTACTGCTGAGTATAGTTGCGTCCAGGTACAGTAAAGACCGCCTCTATGAATCCACCTGAGCTGGGTGGAAAATCCTGCCAACACATGAGTAGAACTGACAGTGCTAGAGACCCTGGGCACAGGACAAGGAAACGGTGTGAGGCCAGTAGCAGCCAGGCTGCTCCTTAGCATGGCTCAGACACCTCACTAGCCCCTCTCGTACACATGGAGAAGTGGCCATGGTCTCACTTGGTAGGTGCCCGTGAGGGTCTTTAGGAAGGGGAGCCGGAGGCCACCTGCCAGCATCCCGGGTTCTGGGTTGCACTTGGCCCTAGTGCCTAAATAGAATGCATTGGACTTCTGCATGGACCTGCTCCCTCCCCAGCTCCACTGAAGTGAGAGGCAAGGGAAGTGTGGAAGGGCAGAAGCCCTCAGGAACAAAGATGGGGGAATGGGATGACTGATTCTGGTTTTGGAAACTGGGACGGCTGCCTTTAGAATGGGTGCAGACTCAGCGAGCTGCCAGTCATCCTGATGAAGCTCAGAATGGCTCCTGATCGGTGGAGTCTAGGAGCCTCCCAAGGGGTCTTTCAGAAGCAGCTGGACATCCTTGTCCCTCCTAAGGGCCTGAGTCACAGGACTGTGCACTGGGGCCACCATCAGGCAAGGAGAGCCTTGAGAATATCCTGCAGCCATGGTGTTGAGATCCCCCACCCCATTCTCCTGTCTGTCTCCAGGACCCCACCCTCCAGGTAGAAGAATGGGAATCTGAGCAGCCCCAAAGAGAAGGCCTGCAGACACTAACATGGGGGCGTCCCCATGCTCCCTCCAGGGAGTCTGATGGCCCCCAGCAAAGCACATGGGACCATCAATGCGCTCTTTGGTGGACAAAGAGAGTGGACAGCCAGGGGTCCACTTGAGGCACCTTGAGGGATGCCTGAACAAGAGAGGGATCAGACCCAGAAGGAAGAGACTTCTTCCTGTCAGACTTCACACTCTGAGCAGAACACCACTCAGCTCCTCAGAGGCTAAAGACTGTGTGCCCCCAAAAGAGTAGATGCACAGAAAAGGAACAACTCAAGAATTAAAAAGAATGCTTGGAAATTAGGAATGCAAGAGCAAATTAAAAGGCCAAGGGATAAGAGGTACAGTTGGGTGCGTTGCCTGCAAGTAGAACAGAAAGTCAGGGATGGACCCCAGGAGAATAAGCATGAGGATGTCTGCACCCAAGCAGAGGAGCTGCGGCAAGAGCAGGAAGCAGGCTTTATCAACGCAGTTTGGCATATTTCCAGAGCTGCGGGCCGTGAGTTCACATACGGTAGGCTCGTCCAGTGCCCTGCACAGGGAGGTCCCCTGTTCCCACAACATTTTGGAACTTCCAGAGAGAGGAACAAGACAAAACAAAACACCAGGAATCCAAACACAAATTCCAACCCAGAAATAAAATAGTCTTCAAGATACTGTCGGAAAAGGATTTCCAACGTGGGTTTCACATCAGACAACCATCTGTCACACTCAAGGTTTAGGATAAAAGTCTTTTCTCACTCCCAGGTTCTGAAAAAAAAAAAAAAAAGGATTAATTCCATCTACCCCCTTTTTGGAAGTTTCTGAGAAGACCTGGTGCTGAGGGGGAGCAGGTGTGGTCAGAGTCGGGCGCCTCCCAGGGCTGAAGAGCAGGGCTGACGCTTTCCTGCCAGGGTGGCCACAGGAGATCATGGGGTAGGTTGTGAGGGCACTTCAGGTTCCTGTGGGGTTGGATCCTGGCCTCCTGTTCCTAATCTTCCCAATTAATAATTCCTGGCTGCAGGCTTTCTGAAAGCCCCCTTACCTGCATCTGGGTGAGTGGCATTGGCTATTGCTCCTTCCGTCCTGTCCCTTCTTCCTCACTGTGCATACTGCTGGCTTCTGAAGACATGTTTTTGGGAAGAGATAGGAACAGCAGAGGAGGTACACCGACAACCCCGGAGGTCACCGTGAGCTGCTTGTAATGGAAGTCCCCTCAACCCTGGTGGCCGCCCTGTCTTCTCGGCCAGGGATCCCACCAGTGGGTCAGGTCGGCCTGGCACAGCTGAGTGTGTGTAGTCAGTGGTCAGGGGACAGCACCCATACCTGACCCTTCTCAGGGTCATGGGGGCTAGGCTCCTGCTGGCATGTCTCTCCTTTTAGATACTACCCTCCTTGCCATGCTGCTGTCATGTTGTGCCCAGAGAGCCTGTCCTGGGTACTGTCTGGGTCTCTCCTTGGGCCTCGAGGTCACCTGCTGTGTGTGGAGCAGGAATTGGTTCCTCTGGAGTGCGGAGCACAGTCTGCAGTGTGGCCGCCACGACAGGGTGACTCCATTCTGCAGCTGGTGGCTGCTGGGGGGGTCGTCTTCCCATTGTGGCTAGAGCTCCTTTCAGCGCCTCTGGAAGTCCTCGTGTGGCCGTGGCTGTGTCTTTCTGCCCCTTGGGGTTAGTTAGGAGGGGCATTGTCGTGGGGTACCCAGTGTGTGTTTCCCTTTTGGGGAAACTGCTAAATGTTTAGCTGTGCCTCATTTTTTAAAGTCTTTATTGGGTTCTAGGTAATGACTTTTTTTTTGAATTCTAAAAGCAAGATAACTGGACATTTGGGGACATGGAAAGAAAAATCACCTTTTATTAGCATCTTTTTTCTTGGCATTTTCATGTATGATTTTCTCTAAAATTACAGTTTTCCCCCCTTCTGATTATATGGGAAATGCCAATAATTCATAAAATTATAAATGAAATGAAATCCACATGAGATTTCTCAGGAGATATTCCAGGTGACACCTTCCATCACCTTCCAGCGTCCCTGTGCCATGGTCCATCCGTTCTGGCACATGCCCTGTAGACACGTACCACGGCTTACTAACCAGGCCCCTGTGGGCACAGGCTTATTTAGGCAGTTCCCAGCATCTCAGTTTTCAAGCAGGGCTTCATTCTGCTTCCTTATTTGTAAGTTGTTCTGAGTTTGAGTATTGGTGATAAATTCCTAGAAGTAGACTTTCTGGTCACAGGGTCTTCGCATCGTGCATTCCGGAACATTTTGTGAGGCAGTCTTTGCACGGGGGTGGGGGTGGGAGGGTGGGGGGAGGTGGGAGGTGCGGGGGAGCCTCCCCAGCATCGGCTGTCCTCGTCCTTGATCAGAAGCAGAAAAAAGTCCTCTTGTCTTCTGTGGGGTTGCTTCTGGGTTAGGGAAATTGATCTTATGTTTATTGACCATTTATAGTTTTTTAAAATTCTCTTTGCCTATTTTTTTGTCTTTGCCCATTATTGCTCTTTTGTGGTGGGGGGGTTGTCATGTTTTTCTTGCTGATTTGCAAGTGTTCTGATTTGCATATTAGGAATTAATTCATTTGGGAGCATGTGTTAACATCACTGCTGATGCTGGACCAAGTTCTCTTGACTGAGGTGGTCGCAGGAAAGGACAGGCCCGTTTCCCACTCCATTGAGCTCCTGTAGACCCAGTGGAACCAGGGGGAAGACTGCAGGGTGGGTGCCTTTTGAGTTTTGGAGGATGAGGATCTTGGGTGACATTTGGGCCAAGGCTTGTAGGAACGAGTGAGGGTCTGTTCCAAGGCTTTTTGAGGCTGAGGACACAGCCAGACAAGGGCTATGAGGTGGCCGTCTGTGTGTCCCCAGGGCCAGGCTGGCATCATGGGCACTGGTGGGGGCACACATCACATGGGGTGTCCATGAGCTTTCACAGCAGATGGGAGTTCTGGGGGGCTTCTGGTTAAGAAGGGAGGTGAACAGGCAAGCCCTCTGAGGACTGGGGCTGGGGGCCAGCAGGGTAGCCATGGGGGCCTCAAGCCACTTCCATGCCCAGGAGGTGCCAGGGCAGGAGGCCAGTGTCTCCAGGCCAGTGCGCTATGCTCAATGTCTCCTCCCCATGGCTTCTCTGAGCCTTGCCCTGAGGAATCTGAAGTATGGGCCTTGGCATGTCAGACTCTGGCTTTCCTCTTGATTTCTGGAACTCCCATGCCTGATGCCTTTGTCCTCATCTCCGAGGAGAAAACAGCAGCGGGAAGGGGGAGGGGAAAGGGGAGAGAGAGGGGTTCCTTTTCCCTAGCACAGCCTCAGTCATCCCCTCTGCAGCAGTCAGGGCTGGGACTTGGATGGTGCCCGGCCACAGGGTGGCTGCCGGCAGTGCTCTCGTGTGGACAGAGTTCTGGGGGATTCTGACTCTCCTGCCTTATTAACGGGATAACCCAGGTGCCACTGGCTTTGCTGTGAAGCTCTGGGGCAGCTCGGTGGGACCCTGTGTCCTCCCTAGACCCACAGTACTTCTAAGCTGTGTTGTGCAGGGTTGTGCCCTCACTGGGGCGACCTGTGGGCCTGGGGTGCTGTGGGGGAGAGCTTGTCCCTGTCCCCTGTCCCCCCTCCAGCTCTGTGGCCTGTGCCTGTCTTGGGATACCCTCTTCTCTGGAAGCTTCCATCTGTCTCCCGTGATGTAGAAGTGCCCCTCTGGTTCCCTCTGGCACTTTTCTAATACAAGGCTGTTTTTGCTTGTATTTCAGTGTTTGGGGAGAGGGGCAAGCTTCCCCGTGTTTGTACTGAAGTACCTGCAGGGGAACAGGCATGCAGGGCACTGGAAGGGACCAGGCACAGGCAGGATCTCACTGCTCTGCTCCCCTCCCCTGTGGCCTCTGAGCCTCCTTCCTGGACTGAGCCCGGGCTAAATCTTGCAGCCCAGGCTTTTATAGCAGTAGGGAGGGCGGGGCGACATGGTGGGACCCACACTGCCCTATTCTTAGGCAGCCTGGGCTGCGTGCCTGCTGGGCTTGTGGAGGCAGGGAGGTAAAGAGAGGCGGTCACCTATGTCTGCCTTGAGCAGACTGGCCTTCCTGAGCCCATGTACTCTCCTGGGGGAGTTAGTGCTGGTTTTGAACTGTCATGTCTGGCACTCGCCTGGGCCCCTGACGTGGGCCGGGAGGGCTGGGGCACATCGACTTTGCTGCACTAAACACAGGGGTGCTGTTGAATCTGTGGGTCCCAGCCAGCCTGCCACGAGCAGGCCACCTTGCTTATGCCCAGGCCAGCGGGAGCTTGTCTTGGCAGATGCCAGTGTGGGGGTCAGGAGGGAAGACTTGCCAGAGGTGGCTGCCACGCGGCCTGGACGCCCCTGCCCTCTGTGGTCAGCGGTGGCTGGGGGCCAGGCGGGATGACTAGGCAGGCTTCAACAGCCACTTTCATTGTTTGGAGTTTGGCTTGACTTGAACTTGGAACAGGATTTTGGTGGTGTGGTGGTGTATTTCTCTGCTCTCTGGATGTGTGCTAATACCCTGGCGCCCAGCCCTGTGTGGTCCTCAGCCCACCTCCTCCTCCTGTCCAGGCAGCTCTTTCTGCCTGGCCTCAGACCTGCTTCCCGGTGACCTAGTAATCCAGGGCTACCCTGGTGCTGGCTTCCAGGAGAGCACTTGACCTCCAGCCTGACCCCTACATGTCTTCCTCGCCTGCCACCCACGGCTTCTTCCCTGACCACCTCAGGCTGGTTTACAGGGGTATTGGGCAAGTGTGTGAGGAATGCAAGGTGAGCCCTACTGGGTCATGGGCCCAAGCCTGGCCCTAGCCCTGCTCCAACCCCTGTGTTTACATCTTTGCCTTGTCATGGTGGATTTGGTGCCCACTCAGGTGCTAGTATCAGGGTGAGCGTCGGAAGGGGGTCAGGCTGTCCTCTTTTCCATGTGAAGGACGCAGGTATTATGTGTTGGGCGTTTCTCTTCTGTGGTGTCAGGTAGTGGGGCAGCAGTGGTGGGGCAGTGGTGGGTTCGGGGCTTTCTCTCTCTTTGGGTCCTCCCTCTGCTGCTGGGGCTAGGAGGGAGGCAGAGACGCTTGCCCTTGGAAGTTGCAGCTGACTTGCCTCTGAGCCAGCTTCAGGGCCACTTGTGACAAGTCCCCTCTAGGCCAGTGTGGAAATAAGCTTCTCTCCTTTCCAGATATGCCTGTCCTCTCTTGAGGGGTAGGGGGTGTAGCTAAGAGCAAAGGCTCTGGAGCAGGCTTCCTGTGTCAGGTCTGGATTTGCTTTCTGTCTCTGTAGAACGGGGATGTCTAGACACCTGGAGGGCAATTGCAGTGTGCTGAGGGGGGCTGCTTGTGCTGTGGACTTGACTGCTGGCGTCACCCCTAGACAATGTCACCTCTGGTGCCAGAGGGAACAGGAATGGGGTGGGGTCGCTGAGCCCCAGGACTCCAATGGCTTGTTCTTTTCCTTCCTTCCCCTCCTGTGTGCATGGGGCTCCTGGCCCAGTGAGGTCTCAGGGAAGCACATGGAGGCCCTTTCTGCCCAGCTCAGGGTGCGCCAAGTGAGGGCCCATTGGCCTGGCTCATGCTGAGCCACGTCACAAGTCCTGGTGTGCAGGGGCACCTGGCTGCTATGGGTGGGATTGTGCCTCTGTCCTCTGTGTCCTGGACTGTGTGCAGTGGGGACCACTGGCTGCAAGGGACCGTGTCAGCCTGTGCTCCAGTGGCTCTCACAGAAAACCTGCCCCGAAGCCACTGCTGCCTCCCAGCCCCAAGTCCACTTCCTCTCCTGTCTCAAGCCTTTGATGGCCATCATGATGAGGGTTCCCTGAGTGCTGTCTGCTTGGTTCCAGCCGAATTTCAGTTGTGTGGCAACTCCAGCTTTCCCTCTTTCTGACCCTGCATGGGTGGTGACCACCTGACATTGGCTCTCCGAGAGAACAGAAGTCTTCTTCAGGTCCCTCCCTAGTCGGTTCCACTAACAGCAGTAGCAACTTCACTTCTGTGGAAAGTTTGCTTACATTCCAGGGGGGAGCCTGATGTGGGTGTGCCTGCTGTCAGGCTGCTGGGCCCCTGGATGCGGCCCTGGGAATGGGGGGCTCACTAGGGCTGGAGGGGTTGCGGAGCTGACACTGCAGGCTGGCTGGTTCTCTGGTGGCTTCTCTTTGGGCCTTACAGGTAGCTGAGTAGGTCGGACCCTCCCCTAATGTGAGCAGAGCCACTCGTGCTTATATAGTAGTTGTGCAGAAAAAGGGGCTGAGAAGAGGTAGCTGCTGCCCCTATACAGACGGGATCACAGACACTCCGTGTGAAAAGTTCATTACCACATCCCACATGGGGAGAGCACAGTTCCAAGTGTGCCTGCGTGTGGCTTTCAGATTACCAGACCACATTGCCAGAACCTGGAAGGGCAGCACACAAGCCCTCACGGTCCTTCCTGTCCACCCCTCCTGATCCAAGATCGTGCACAAGGTGACTGTAACCCTGTAGCGCTCCACTTTGGTGCATGAGTTCCTGCAGTCTCCACTGTGTGGGAATTGTGGTTGGTGTTCCAGGCAGGAGCTCCTGCTTCCTTGCTGGCATGTGATGATGTTTGTGTGTGCACACCTCAGATCAGTGTGATGGGGGCCAGTCAGATCATCCAGGTTGTTGTGTGTATCTGTACTTGTTCCTTGTCGTGGCTGAGCTGTAGCTCCTTCTGCAGATAAGGCAGTTTGCTTAGCCACCCGCCATTGTTGGACATTCAGGTTGCTTCCCGTGGTTGGTGATCATAAGCAGTGCTGCTGTCAACTGTCCCAGTCCCATCTTCGTCACCCCACACAGGCGGTAGACTTTCTGGGTCACCCAGGGGGTGCACGCATGACCTGGGAGGACTGTGCTGCTCCTGAGGCACCAGCCCCTCCTGCTCCTGCCATCAGTACTGGGCTTCTCTGCAACCTCTTCAGCCCTTGTTAGTACACGGGCCCCCCACCCCGTGGGAGTGGCGCTGCCTTGTGTTTTCCCTGCTGACTGATACTGAGCAGCTGCCCACATGCTTCTCACCCTTCTTTCCTTCTTTGGGGAGGTGTCTTCTCAAATTTACTGTTGAGTTTTAAGAGTGCTTTATCTGTTGTGGATGAAGGTCCTGTGTTGCTCTGCGATTTGCTCATCCTCCCTTCCAGTCTGTGGCTTGACTTTCCATTATTTACTGGAGTCTTCTAAGGCACAGACATCCTTACTTTTGATGACATCTAGCTCGTCCGTTCCGTTGTTGTCTTCTATGGACTGCCCTCTCCTCAACTGGCTTTTCTACATGTGACACTGAGGTCTTGCTCCTGCTGCTTCCTGGAAGACTGTCCAGTCTGGCACATGCCCCTTTCTGTCTGCCATGCGAGCTCCTGGGGGGCCAGGGTCAGGCACGCAGGTTGGGCTGAGCACCTTTCTGTGTCCTTCTCTGGAGCTAGCAGGTGTGCACGTGATGAAGCTGGGAGGCAAGGAGAGAGGAGTTCTGATGCCAGCTGTTTCACTAGGGTTGCTTTTGGGCTTTAAGGATCCATTCTCCAAAACTGTCCTTTGCACCCTCTTGGGACATGGATATGTCACCAGAGGAAACACTTGAGCCAGCCAGGAGCCTGGTTACCAGGTCCCTTATCTTTGCCCAGACATCAGAGCTCATCCAGTTTTTTGAAAGTAGTATTGCTTCTTGTACCAGTTTGACAGAAATGCCAGGAAAGTAGACAAAGGTTAGGGTGAAGTTAGCATTGTCGTGACCCTTCACCTCAGCTGGAAGGCTGTCAGGAGCACGTCCTGGTGCCAGAGGCATGTCATCAAACTCTATCTGAAAGTTGTGTTATAAGCTCCCTGGGAAGATAAGAAGCAGTTCATGGGAGAGAGAGTACTTGGGTCCTGGGCTTGTTATGGTCATTAACAAATCTGGTGACACCCTGGTTTCCTGATGTTGGTCCTGGTGTGGTCCCAGGGGGAGTGATGAGTAAACCATGTGCCAGATGCTGTGTGCTAGCAGAGAGTGAGGGGAATGGTGAGGGTTGACTGTGGTGGCATGGGGGAGTGTCTCCAGGAGGTAACGAGTGAGCAGAACCCCACAGGTCAGGAGAAGGAGTCCAGGGAGAGCAGGACACTGCAGCCCCGAGGTGGGCATGAGCTCCTGTGCTTACAGTGTGGTTAGGGGCTGGCGTGGCCCAGCAGTGCAAGGGTCACTGGCTGGGGAGGCGAGGGCAGGAGCCAGTGGCTAGCTACATGTGTGCACACACAACTTACACATCCTGTACACACAGCTACCCACATACACACGCCTCCATGCTCACACAACTCACATGTACTCATAGGCACACCCTCATATGCTCACATTTATGCACGTATGAACAACTCCGATGCACTCATACAACTCATACATATACATACACTTGTGCACACACATATGCGAATATACACACACACTGTGCTTTGCACACTGTGCTTTGCCTCTTTGGAGATGTCCATGTGTGGGCTGGACAGTCCAGACTCTTAAGAAAAGCAGGAAACGCAGGTGGGTTAACTGCCGGAAAGCTTTCTTTGCCCACTCAATTGGAGGTTTGTGGATAACATTTTTCCATAGGTGCATGTGGCATCTGCCTATTGTAATGTCATTAAGGAGTTTGTGGGGATCTTCTTCATCACTGGTTTTTGGGGTATAAAATGGGTATGAAACTATTTGCTCTGGTCACCTTGCTGGGTTAGGAGGACCTGTTGAGATCGTGTACGTAGGACACCATCCAGGGAGTTCTGGTGTGGAGATGTTCTGCTGCTTTGACTGTGCTCCTTCTGGTAGCCAGCATTAAGCCAGCTGTTCTGGATTTAAAAATAAGATTAATTCTTGTCTCTGGCCTTTCAGACATCTGAGGAGATTTGGGGCTCTCCACCTTGACGTCTCAGTGATGTGAAGGCTTTCTCTTTTCTTCAGAAAGTCCACCTGGGATGCCATTGTGCCCTGAACTGAATACCGTGTCTTCCTTTGTTTCCCAATGAGGTGGGCAGGGTCAGAGGCCTGGAGCACTGGAGAGGATATCCTGCCAGAGGAGCCGCTCTCAGGGGCCATCTCTTCCCACAACCCGGCTCCTTCCTTCCGACAGCCTCCCGAGACACTGGGGACCCTGCTGTTTACCTGCTCTAGGCACTCGACTGTGCAGTGGTGTCTGTGCCTCTGGCTGACGGTGGGATCTGCCCTGCAGTCTGTAGAGCCAAGGTCTGAGGCAGAATGTTTGTTTTCTGAGATACCCAGCTCTTCTCTTTGTCCTGGAGGTGCCTCCGTTCCTGTGGGCTCTCTGAGAAGAAGGAGGGAGGGAGAGCAGCCTCTCCGGCAGGTCTGGTAAGCGGGTACTTGCTGAAGTCAGCAGTAGCCGTGCTGGGTTTCTTTCTGAGAGTGCTCCGTCCAGGCATGAGGCCTGTGGGGAATGGCTCTGACACCCTGTCCAGGTCCTGGCCAACCTTGGCCGGCGCTGCCCTTGCCCCTCCTGGGGGCAGCACCACCTTGGAAACCTGGAGCAGCAGGATGGCAGGGAGGCAGCTCTGATGCCCACCTTCCCCCAGGTGGCCTGGCAGGGAAGTCGAGCTAGTTGTATGCTTGTCCCCATGGTGGTACATATGTCTGAGCGTGAGGAGGTGCGTGGGACACCTGTGCTCTGGGGACGTTGGGATGTCAGGCCATCTGTGGGGAGGCTCACCCGCCGTTGGAACCGTGCGGTGTTGGCTGAGCGCATCATTGAGCTCTGGGGGCATGGCCGAGCTGGGCAGCACCTGGATGGCGTAGGAGGGACGGGAGGGTCCTGCATCCTTGTCTTCAGGGCAGGGCCTTGGTACTCAGGGTCATTGGGCTAGGCTGAGGACCTGAGGTGACAGTGCCAGCACAGGTGGTCACCCAGGGCATCTGGGCAGCTCTGTGGCAGCCTGGGTGTGGCCCTGTTAGCTGAGCCCCATGCTCACACCTGCTCCTGCCCTCTGCCTCTCTCATCCTGCCAGCCCAGACCAGACTGGCCCTACTACCTTCTCTATACAAGTCAGGCTTCTGGGCATGGCTCTCCCTCACTCACAGCCTTTGGAGGTTCCCTCAGTCCTCAGGCACAGTGCAAATCTCAACCTCACTGCCTCCTGTGTCTTTAGCTCTCTCCACATGGCTCTCTTAGGGGTAGGATCTCTCCTCTGCACACTCTCCTTTCCAGGCATCTGTGTGTGCTGTTCCCTGCACAGACCTTTCTTTTCCTTGCCCTCCCGACTCCTCAGCCATCAGCCCTCTCCCATCTGGACCCTTCCCCACAGCATTTTGGGGTCGGATACACATTTGTGTTTGGGGCTGGGTGAGCCTGCTCACTGCCCCACTCAGAACTCCACGAGGTGCAAGTGCACCTTTGTTGAGTGAGTGAAGGGCATGAATGCACAAAGCAGTGAGTGTGGGCAGAGCGCCCTCCCCCCAACACACATACCACATGTAAACCATGCATGCTCCTTGGACAGGCTTCCTGAGGAGGTGGTCTCATTTACCAGGGAGCAGTACTCTACCTGAGGCTGCGTAGCAGTGTGGGGAAGCCAGGCGGACCCGCAACAAGCCCAGTGCCAAAATGTGGTTAAACTCTGCTCTACGTGTGGGGCACCTTCAGCCTGGCTGCATGTCTACTGCCTGTAGTAGGTGTTGGCTCATGGAGAGAGTGCCAGAAAGTCAGAATTACAGTGTTCACATTTCAAAGTCAGATGTCCCCAGGAGCCTGCAATTCACATTGGAGGGTAGGTGGGTGAAGCCATCTCCCCTACATTGGGAAGCAGCACACGTGCTTTCCTGTTCAGGTTGTTCTGCCATTTAAGGGGTGTGCGGACTGCTGGGAGGCTGCTGCTTACTCCTGGACTCTCCCGAGGCTGAGTGTCAGGCCTTCCTCCCTGTGGCCATCACCCAGGGCTCCTGGCCTCCAGGGGAGGACAAGCATTCTTGGTGGCCTGCAAGGCCTCAGCTCGGTGGCAAGCAGAATGTACTTGTGCCTGTGTGCAATGGGAGGATTGGGGTTTTCAGTGGCAGGCAACAAAGTACTGATGGGGTACAGGTCTTCTCCAGAGTGACCACATCAGAAAGACATTTTTTTCTGTCCTCTCTTCTTTATTTAACTCCTAGCTGGTCTGCCTGTCTCAGCACATATTCTTTGTGTGCCTTCATTGTGCCAGGCATGCTCTCCAAGTGTGGAATGTAGCACCAAGGAAGCAGTACGAACCCAAGCCCCCTGAGCTGGCCTTTCCTGGGAGTGGGGAGAGCCATCAATTCACTCCTGTGCAGCTCAGCCCAGCCCGGCACTGACTGGCGCTCCGTCCATGCTTATGGGAGAGGTGGCGGAAGGGTGGTGCCCACCCAGCACACTCGCTCCCTCCTGGCGCCCACTGCATTTGCAGACAGAATCCCTGTTCTGTTGTGGCTGCCCTGTGTCTCCCATTGTGGGGGGAGCAGTGAGTGTGCACAGTAACTGGCCGGGGTCTGACTGCTGCGGCAGGAGGCATCTGTGTGATGCTGGCTCACTATGGTGGTGTACTTGGGGCACCTGGGCCCTGTCACTCCAGTCCTGCTAGGGTACTGGTGTTGGAGGCAACCTGCAGGAGCCAGGAGAGGAGACAGTCTCCTGGTGGAGCACCTGGAGGAGGCAGGAGCAGCACATAGCTGTGTGGTCCATGTCATAGTGCCTGACCCAGAGCAGGTGTCACAAGCACTTATACTGCCCGGCACTGGGCCTGTTGGAGACTGGTTACCTTGGATGGACCATCCACCTGTGCCCAGAGGACTCTAGCCCCCGGGCAGATGCCATGGGTGCCCTTCTGCTGCATTAGCCCTCCCCGGGGCAACATGGTGTCTTATGGATGGGGCTCCCTTCCAGGCAGGTCCATGTGTTTAGCGTCATCATCCAGCCCTTGTGTGAGTGAGGGAGCACCAAGCAGCATCCTGGGACAGAAAGAGCAGACTGGAGGGGCCACAGCGGTCCTACAGTGAGAGCCCAGGGGGCTTCAGCCAGGGCAGACCTACCCATTGATGCACTCTATAGATAGCCTTGAGGACCTACAGGTAGGTGGATGTCTCCTGAGGACACAGGAGGGACCATGTAGGAAGGACAGGCGAGTTCAGGGTGCCTGTCAGGACAGGTGGAGCGAGGAGGTGTGGTGGGATTTGTCATCCGCTGCTGTGCTGTACGTGACGCACTGGAGGGGTCCAATCTTGAAGTATTCGTGTGTGTGTGCACATGCACAGCCACGGATCCCTCTCCACAGCCAACGAAGTGACCCCACCCATCACCCCCTTGCAGGCGACCCTGGTGTGCCCCTCTCATCATGGATTAGTGACATTTTCCAGCCATTTATAAGTGAAACTCACTTATAAGTATAGACTCGCAGTCCCCTTGGCATGAGTCTGCAATCGCCCATGTGGTTGTGTGTGTCAGGAGGGCGTTCCTCCATGGCATGGTCAGGCCTCGGCTGGCCCATCTGTCCGCCTGCTGGTGGCCATGGGGCTGTTTCTCATGCTGGCTGTCACAGGCAAAGCTGCTCTGAACATACGTGTGCAGGTCTGTGTACAGACTCGCACTTTCTCTTCAGTGGATTGCCTGGGTGGTACGACAGGCGTTATGTTTAACATTTTAAGAAACTGCTGAACCAAGTTGCACAGTGATGGTGCCAGCCGTGTGTGAGAGCCCCGGAGCCTGCTCCTTGTCAGCTCCGGGTGCAGTTCTGCGGTTGGAGCCCATCGAAGGCAGTAAAGCATCGGCTTCAGCAGATGTAGTCCGCCTTTCCTTGGGACCTAATGACCTCCGGCATCTATTTTAATAGGGCAGATTTTGCTTTGTGGTGAGGAAGATCTGCTCAGACCTTTTGCCCATTTTCTACTGGGATTTGTCTTGTTGAGTCATAGGAGGCATGGAACATTCTAAATGCAAGTCCTATGTCAGGCACATGCTTTCAGAGGGGGTCCCATGGCCTGTGGCTTGTCCCCAGGCAGCTAGCTGGGTGCTGTGGGCTCCCAGGGGGCCTGCTTCTGGCTTCAGAGTCCCCAGGTTCCATTTTGGATAGCCTCTCTTGCCACGTCTTCAGGTTCATTCATCCTTTTTCTGGCTGCATTCACTTGGCTGTTAATCCTACCCAGAGTACTTTTCATTCACAATGTTGTAGTTTCTATGTCCAGAAATTCAGTTTGGATCTTAAAACAAACGTTCTCTGTCTCTCTCGAATGTGCTCAGTATTTCCTCCAGCTTCTGGAACAGATGGGGGATGAGGTTGTGCTGACTTCACGTTGTGTTCTCATTCTGTTATCTGGCCATTTTGGGGGTCTTTTTCAGTCAATTGCTTGACTCTTAGCAATGGAGTACATCTTCCTTCTTCCTTGAAGGCTTGCCATTCCTGACTAGCTGCAAGACCATGTGAGCTACGCCTTTTTTGATGCCACGTGTTTTTGTATGTTTATACCTATTCTTGAGCTGTGTTTCTTGGACTACCTTTGGAAATGATTGATCCTCTTCAGTTCTTGTCCATGTTCTTTGTTTGCTGGAATTATGGGCGCTATTTCATGCAGAGCAAATTCTCCTCACTGCTGATGCAAAACTTCTTATTACTCCTGATACTGTAGGTTAAGTTTTTCCACTCTGGCTCGTGGCAAAGGGACTCCTTTCAGCCCTTCATGAGCCTCGATGACTGTCCCTCTACCCCTCCCAGGTGGCTCATCCCACCCATTGTAGTTCCCTTGAACACACACTCTGGCTGGTACTCAGCCAAGGACACCATGGGGCCCTCAGCACATCCACACAGCTCTCTCCTCTTGGGTGCCCTGCCCCCCCCAACCTCTGGCTTCTCTGGCCTCCTCAGATGCCCAGTGGAGACTCCTCAACTCAGGGTCCCACTGGGCCCCTCCCTGTGGTGCAGACTTACCTTGTCTGCTCCTGTCCCCATAGTCACTTGTGCTTTGTTGTCCCACGTCTAGGATCTTGAAAGCTATCACTCCTCTGATCCAGTGTCCTGTTGTTTCAAGCAGGAGGTAGAATCCTGTCCCTGTTACTCCACCTTGACCAGGGCAGATGGCCCCGATTGGAAGTTCTGTTTTTGAGGACCCTCTGGTTTAAAAGGTGTGCATAGTTAGCAAAACTGAGTGAGCTTTGAAACTGCTTTTATTCCTGCAGACTTGCTTTCTTCAGTGTGTAAAAGCCATGGGCACTTTGGTGGCAGAGAAAGGTGGCCCTTAGATTTGGGAGAGCCCTGTTTTCATGTGTTCCTTCGGTGGCCAGCCCAGTGCAGTGTGTGTTTAAGGGGCGGGGTGCACACTGGCTGCTCCTGTGGTCCCTCTGAGCTTCCGGCCACATCCCTACCCCCACCCCCGGCCACCCAGTGATCACAGTGCCAAGCCTGGCAGGACAGCCAGACTCCCACCCTGCCACAGCACAGGAGCACCTGCACAAGTCAGGACCGGTGAGTTTCCAGAAGCTCCTGGTGGCCCACACAAAGAGCAAGACTTGGATTGTTCCCCACCCAGGTCAGAGGAACAACTCCCGAGAGTACTTATCTCCTTTGTGCCTTCTCCGGAGGAATAGACGTCCCTACCCAGGCCAATCAGACGTGGGCCTGGGTGTGAGGAAACAGGACACGGCCTCGGTAGTGGAACACTCCCTCCCTCCCTGCCTGGCAGTCTTGGAGAAGTCACAGCAGTCACCAGTAGTTGTTCTTAGACCTTGCTTTAAGAGTACGCCCCAGCTGGGATGCCTGGGTGGCTCAGTGGTTGAGCGTCTCCCTTCAGCTTAGGTCATGATCCTGGAGTCCTGGGATCAAGTCCCACATTGGGCTCCCCACAGGGAGCTTGCTTCTCCCTCTGCCTGTGTCTCTGCCTCTCTGTGTGTCTCTCATGAGTAAATAAATAAACAAAATCTTAAAAAAAAAAAAAAAAAAGTATGCCCCAGCATGCCCCAGCACACTGATGAAGGGTGCCACTAAGTTGGACCACTTAAGCCCAGGTGTTCCTGGGCAGGCCTGTCTCTCGGCTGGAGGCTGGATTCATGTCCAGATTTTAAATGAGTGTGTAGTTCAAAGTGAGGTTTTCGTGGCACGTGGCCCTAAGCCCTGTTTCCGAACTCACACCTTGTATGACCCTAATCTCCCTGTTCTCTGACCTTTACCCCATCCCCTGAGCTACTCTGAAGCAAACTCTGGACATTGTGACAGGAGAGGGCTGCTTTTCCTTAAACAGAGGGCATTTTGCTATCATATCAAAGGAGAAGTCCTTTATAACATTAAATATCCAATCCATGTTCATATTTCTCTAGGTTCTTACAACTTTTTTTAGTGTTTGAATTAAAGTAGAATCTGTATGTTGTGGTTTGTTGACACGTTTTATAATTTTCTTTTTATCCTTTTGTTCATTTTTGAAAAAGATTGTTTATTTATTCATGAGAGACACAGAGAGAGTCAGAGATATACACAGAGGGAGAAGCTGCAGAGCTCGATCCTGGGACCCTGGATCATGCCCTGAGGCAAAGGCAGACAGACGCTCAACCGCTGAGCCACCCAGACACCCCTCTCTTTATCTGTATGTTTTGAGATAATTATAAATTTACAAGAAATTGCAAGAACAAACAGTACAGAGAATCCAATGTCCTGTTCAACCAGGCCCTAAGTGGTGGCACCCCACACAGCTTGAGTGTAAGAGGGTGATGTTGTCACAGCGCTGTTCCCTTTTACTCAGCAAAGTTAGTCTCTCAGTCTGCAGGCTCTGCTCCTTCTGTTTCCTCCCTATGGTCACATTGAGGAGACCAGGCCACTTCTCTTATGGTATTTCCGTAGGACACAGGTTAGCACAATTCCTCCCCGTGTCCTGTAAGTTGTCAGCTATCCCAAGACACTAATTGGATTGAATTCTTATTTGGGGGTAAGACTCCTCGTGGGTGTGTGTGTGTGTGTGTGTGTGTGTACCTCTAGTTGGAGGCTTGGACTCTCAGGCTATCTGTGACTGGCTTGCACACTCCTGACCACTGCCCAGGATCACTCCTTTGTTAGATGTTACAGAGGCCACATCCCAACCTCTCTTCACTGCTCAGATGGAATACTTCCAGAAAGAAAACCTTCCCCTCTTCCACTGACTGGGCACCTCAACGAGTGGGACAAGCGCTACTTCTTTCCTTTCATTTCATACAGATTTGGTGATTTGCCATCCTCCAGAGAGCAACAATGAAGTGTTTCTGTAAAACATATCATTTGGTTAAGGTTTGAACACCTCTGTGTTTCGACCCATTGGGTCGTTGTCCTTATATTTATGCTTCCACTGCTCCACACGTGGCCAGGGAATGTCTTCAGGCTGGTTCTGAGTCATGGTGACAGTGACCTTCCTGGCCTCAGGCAGCACTGCCATCCTTTCCCACCCATGACTGCAAGATACACACCTGGAATGGGTATTTAGGAGTCTGCCTGGCTGCTATAGGGACAGCTACGTGTAGAGGCTATAGTCTGGACACCAGGCATGCTCTCTACTTCTGAGCCAGTCTTCTTTCTTGGCTATCTCAGTGGACAGAGGTAGAAAAGGTGGGAATGTAGAGGACGCATGTGTCCTTACAGGTACTTCACGTACAGGTCCAGAACCTCCCCTTCATCTATGTCTCCAAACCATGAAGCGTGTTCTCAGCCATACCAACCCCCTGTGCCTAGACCTTGACAACCATACCAACAAGACAAACACAGAAAGTAGAAACCTTACGTGTGGAAGGTTGTGGAGGGTGGACCCTCGTGCACCATCCATTTAGAGGGGATGGAAGCTGGTGCAGCTGCTCTGGAAAACAGTGTGGTGGTTCCTCAAAAAATTGAGAATGGAATGACTGTATGATCCAGGAATTCCCCTTGTAGGTGTTTACCCAGATTCGAGAGCAGGGCCGGGAGTGGAAGCTCCACACCCATGTTCACAGCAGCTGATACATGGGACCCACCCAAGTGTCCATCGACAGACAAGGGGATAAATGTGGGCCATCCACACGCTGGACGGTCACTCAGCCTGAACAAGGAGGGACGTGCTGACACCTGCCACAGCATGGGTGGACCTGGGGGACGTGATGCTGAGTGACACGGGCCAGACACCAAGGGACACATCCTGCAGGATTCTACCCACCTGAGGTTCCTAGAGTCTTCAGATTCACAGGGACAGAGCGTGGAAGGTGGTCACAGGGCCAGGGGAGGGATAGGGGTTAGTGTCTCCTGGGGACAGAGAATGGACAGTGGTCACAGGGCCAGGGGAGAGATGAAGTCAGTGTCTCAGGAGGACAGAGTCTCCATTTGAGACAATGGACAGTCCTGGAGACGGATGGTGGGGACGGCTGCACCAATAGTGTGAATGTGTATAGTGGCCCTGAACTGTGGCTTAGAGACGGTGAAGATGGTACATTTATGTCTATTTTGCCACAATAAAAAAGAAGATTATTAAGAAATGTTGATGTTTTAAATAAATTCAAAATGGATGAAAGATATAAATGTGAGACAAGAATCTACCACAATCCTAGAGGAAAGCACAAGCAGCCTCCTTGACCTTGTAGCAGCTTCTTACCAGACACGTCCCTGGCGGCAAGGGAAACAAAAGCAAAAATGAACTACTGGGATTTCATCAAGATTAAAGCTTCTGCATAGTAAAGGAAACAATCAACAAAGCTAGAAGTCTACGGGATGGGAGAAGATATTTGCAAATGATATACCTGATAAAGGGTTAGTATGTAGAATCTATAACTTACCAAACACCCAAAACACAAATAATCTCGCAAATAAATGGGCAGAAGACATGAACAGACACTTTCCCAAAAACGACATCCAGGTGGCCAACAAACGTGAAAAAATGCTCCACATCACTTGGCATCAGGGAAATACAAATCAAAACCACAGTGAGATCCCACCTCACAACAGTCAGAATGGCTAAAATGAACAAGTCAGGAAACAACAGATGTTGGCGAGGATGCAGAGAAAGGGGAATCCCCTGACTCTGGTGGGAATGCAAGCTGGTGCAGCCACTTTGGAAAACAGTATGGAGGGTCCTCAAAAAGTTAAAATGCAGCACCTGGGTGACTCATTCGGTTAAGCATCTGCTCTAGGCTCAAGTCATGATCTCATCAGGGTCCTGAGATCAAGCCTGACGTTGGTCTCCCTGCTCTGCGGGGAGTCTGCTTCTCCCTCTCCCTCTGCCTGCTGCTCCCCCTGCTTGTGTGCTCATTTGTTCTCTGTGTCAAATGAATAAACAAAAAATCTTAAAAAAAAAATAAAAAAAAAAGGTTGGAGCTCCTGGGTAGTTCAGTGGTTGAGTGTCTGCCTTCAGCTCAGGATGTAATCCTGGGGTTCTGGGATCAAGTCTGGCATTAGACTCCCCACAGGGAGCCTGCCTATCCCTCTGCCTGTGTCTCTGCCTTTCTATGTGTCTCTCATGAATAAATAAATAAAATCTTAAAAAAAAAAGTTAAAAATAGAGCTGCCCTAGGACCCAGCAGTTGCACTAGTGAGTTTACCCAAATGATACAAAAATGAAAGTTTGAAGGGGCACCTGCACCCCAGTGTTTATAGCAGCATTATCAACAATAGCTAAACTCTAGAAACAGCCCAGGTGACTACTGACTGATGAATGGATATAGAAGTTGTGGTATATGTATATAGAATGGAATATTACTCAGCCATGAGAAAGAATGAAATCTTGCCATTTACAACAACGTGGATGGAACTAGAGGGTATTATGCTAAGTGAAGTACATCAGTCAGAGAAAAATGCTAGGTGATCTCACTCATATACAGAATGTAAGAAACAAAACAGATGAACATAGGGGAAGCAAAAAAGAGAAGGAAACCATGAAAACCATGAAAGGCTCCAAAGGATAGAGAACAGACAGGGAGGGTGGAGGGAGCTGGGGGAGGGATGGGATGGGAGATGGCGGTTAGGGAGGGCATGTGTAGTGCTGAGCACTGGGTGTGGTGTGCAGGTGACCACGGATCACTGAATTCTGCTCCAGAAACCAGTATTGCACTGTATGCTAACTAGAATTTAAATAAAAATTTGGAAGAAAAAAATAAAAATTTTTTTAAATGTTGAGGTTTTTCTGCAGTTACCTTTGCAAAGTCCCCAGTCCCATGGTCTTCTGGCTGTTGCCCTTTGGTTTCCTCCTGTGAGAAGTCTTGAATATTGCTCCCCTTCCTCCTACACTTGATTTGGAATGATATTTGTTGTTCCTGTTCAATGTTGCTTCTCAAGGTAGAATATCCTTGGTGCTCACAGGTCATCCACGGATGTTCTTAGCACTTTGGCTGTGTCGGAAGTGCCTGGGGAGCTGCTTTACCTACATGCCTGCTTCACTGTAGCGCATCCAGGCCAGTAGGGCTGGGAGGACGCGAGAGCAGCCATTTTGGGTGGGCTCCCAGTTGCTGTTACTGCTATGCTGGAAACAGCTTGAGAAGCAGTGATGTAAATGCAAAGAGGCCTGGTGGTCACCATGGGGCCTGAGCTCCTTATCTGCACCTACTCGCAGGCTTGTTCACCTCTGCGCTGTGTGCAGCCAGGTGATTCTTGGCGGGGGATGGGGGGGTGGGCGGGGGGCGCAGCCCTGGCCTCTGCCCATGTCTCCAGATATTACCAAACATTCCCCAGGGCAGTATCATCCCTAGTTGAGAACTTACACTTGAAAGACACTTTGGGTAAATATGGAGTCTTTGGCTCACGTTTTCTGTCCTTGTGCCTCATTGACCACACATGGCTATGTCAGCTCAGACCGCCAGAACAGAAGAGCACAGACAGGCGCCTCAGCACGCCTTTATTCTCACGGTTCTGCAATCTGATGTCAGGGTCCTGGCTAACTGGGATGTTGGTGGGCTGGGGATGGAGATCCCTTTCTCCCCTTTTAGGGTCCCTGATCCCATCGTGGGTCCACCCTTGTGACCTCATCTGCCCCTAATCACCTCCCAGAGGCCACATGTTCAGACACCCTCCCCCTGGCAGGTAGGACCTCTGGAAGGACTGGGAATGGGCACACATGCTGTTGGTAACAGCAGCTTTCCAGCAGAAAGAGTCATTGAGAGTCTGATGAAAATCAGTTTCCCTCTCAAGCTAGTCTTTTTGTGGAAGGGTTTTTAGTATCTTTGGTCCAGTGATTTGATTGTACTTCCATGTGGGTGGTTCTGCTCCAACACGCACTGGTTCAGTGCGTGGTGTCCAGTCTTTCTCCGGTTTCCCTACTGCTTTCCCTAAAATGCTCTTTCTTCCTTTATAAAAACTTTCAGTGTTTTTTAAATTGGTGTATAGTTTACAGACTGTCTAATGCCCGTATCTCAAGTGTCCAGGTCGCTGAGTCTTGACATATGTGAACACCCTGTGCTTTACCACCCCAAGCCCAGAAAGTTCCGTCCTCTCCGTTTCCCTGCTGCCTCCCCTCCCAAGAAGATTTTTTTGTCGAAGATTAACCTCACCTTTTCTAGAACTTCATGTAAATGGAACTGTGCGGACCTGCTATTTTCTTTCTGGCATTTTGTTTCTCATCCTGCTGTCTGTGAGGTGGAGCATACGACGAGTCTTATTAGTGATGTTAGGCATTGGACCGCTGAGTGGTATTTGTCATAGGAATAGCCCATAACCAGTCTGTCCTTCTGTCGATGGACCTTGGGGTTGTTGGCAGTATTTGGCTATTGTAGTAATGCTGCTGTGAGCATTCTTGTGTCCTTTGTGAGGATGCGTGTTTCGTTTCTCATAGGCAAACACTTAGGCATGGACTTACTGGTTTAGAGCATACATGACACATTCACTTTATGACAAGCTGCCAGCCATTCTCTTGAGTAGTTGTGCTGTTCTCTATCTCATCAGTGGTGTGTCAGTTTTCTTGCTCTGCCTTCTTATTGACGCTTGGGTTCTTTCTGTGTTTAATTTTAGCCAGCGTAGTGGAGTCTCATCAGTGATGGACCTGTGCTGCATTTCCCTACTGACCAGTGATGCTGAGCACTTTCTCTTGTATTTATCTGCTATACCAGTAGCTTCCTTGGTAGAGTGTGCTGTGTGCTGGTCTTTTGCCCCATGGGGCTTTAACAAAGGACCCTGAGGTTGAGATCAAGACTTGGATGCTTAACTGACTGAGCCACCTGGGGGCCTTGGTCTTTTGTCCTTTTTAAAAATTGGGTTGTCTTATTACTGAATTGTTATACTGCTTTATAGAGTCCACATATCTGGCTTTTGCCAGGTATATGTATTATGAATATTTTCTCCCAGTCTGTAGCTTGCCTGTTCATTTTTCTCAATAGTATTTTGAATAGGAGTGTGGGAGGGTGGGTGTTAAATTTTAATGAAATGTTATCAACTCTTCTTTTATGGTTAGTGCTTCATGTGTCCTAAGACATTTTTGCCTACCTTGAGGGCAGCACACGTCTTCTCTGCTGTTAGAAGCATCGTGATTCTGCTTTCACCTTGAGGTCTCTTGTCCATCCTGAATTACCTGTTGTCTGTGCTGTGAGGTAGGGGTTGAGTTTTGTTGTTGTTTTTCTTTGTTCTCCAATTTAGTAGCAGTGTTTATTCAAGAGACTTTCCCTTTCCATGGAATTGACTTACCATCTGTGTTGAGGTCCAATTGACCATGTAAGTGTGGAACTATTCCTGAACTTACTGTTTTACTTACATGGATATAGCTGTTCTTATTGTTAGTAACACAATTTCTTGAATACTATAGGTTTAAAGTAAGTCTTGAAATTAGCAAGTCTTGCAATGTGGTTCTTCTTTTGTAAGGATCATTTAATTATTATGAGGCATTTTGCATTCTCATATACATTTCAGGATTACCCTGTCAATTTCTACGTGCACATTCTGCTGGGATTGTGATAGGCTTGTGCTTTATCTTTGTCCGGTTGGGAAAATTGACGTTCCCAACAGCATCGAGGTTTCTAATCTAGGCTGAGGGTAGATATCTTTATTTATTTCTGTCTTTAATTTTTCTCATTAACGCTTTGTGCTTTTTCCAGTGAGAGGCTCCATATGCTTTTGATGAAATCTGTTCCTCAACTTTAAAAGTTCTGTTGTAAATAACAGTTTATTTTTAAAGATTTTATTTATTAGAGAGCATGAGCGGGGCCGGGAGTAGGGGGAAGTGGTGGAAGGAGAGGGAAAAGCAGACTCCTTGCTGAGCAGGGAGTCGGATGTAGGGGATCATGATCTGAGCCGAAGGCAGGTGCTTGACTGACTGAGCCACCCAGGCTCCCTGACTAAATAAAAGTTTTATAACTTGTGTTTTCTATTTGTTTGTTGCTAGTATATAGGAATAAAATGAATTTTTGTATATTGACCTTGCATCCTGTGATGTTGCTAAATTTACTTATCAGCTATAGCAGACTTTTTGTGCATTTCTAGACCTTTTGGTATATATAGCCATATTATTTCCCAAACAAGATATCCTTTTCCTTCCTGATATTTATACGTTTTATTTCTTACTTTGCCTCATTACCCCAGCTGAGACTCTCAGTGCAGTGCTGAATAGAAATACTGAGAGCAAACATCCCTGCCTGATCCCTGATCTTAAGGGAAGGATGTATAGGCTTTCAGCTGAACATTGGATATTAACTTTAGATTTTCTTTAGAAAAGATATTATTTATTTATTTGAGAGAGAGAGGGAGGGAGGGAGGGAGGGGAGAGAGAATCTGAAGGCAACTCTGCACTGAGCACAGAGGCGGACATGGAGCTCGATCCCACAACCACCAGATGGTGACCTGAACTGAAAGGAAGAGTCGGATGCCCTACCATTGAGCCACCCAAACGCCCTGCTATTATTTCATCTGTATATTTGGCAGAGTTCACTCATAAAGTCACCTGCATTTGGCATTTCCTTATAGAAAGTTTTTTTTTTTATTACAAATCCAAATTTTCTATTCTTGTGTCAGTTTTGGTAACTTATGTTTATAAAAGAAATTGTCTCAGAGACACCTGGGTTGCTCAGTGGTTTGGCACCTGCCTTTGGCCCAGAGTGTGATCTTGGAGCCCTGGGATTGAGTTCCACATCAGGCTCCCTACATGGGGCCTGCTTCTGTCTCTGCCTTTCTTTCTGTGTCTCTCATGAATAAATAAAATCTTTAAAAAAAAAAAGGAAACTGTCTCATTTCTGCTGGCATTCGGTGGTTCACAGCAGTCCCAGTGGTGTGGGACTCAACAGCATTCCCTCATATCCTTCCAGCATCTCTCGGCTCGTCAGCACGTCCTGTTCCGTGGCTGCCATGGGCCATCTGCACCCCCACACCCTCCCCTTTTTACATCAGTCTGGCTGAGAAATTTATCAGTTCTCTTAAGCTTCTGAAGTTACCTTTGTGTTTAGTTAATTTTTCATTATTTGTCTGTTTTGTTTAATAGATTTCTATTATGATGTCCTTTCTGTTTCCTTTGGGTTTAATATGCCTTTTTTCTAGCTTCTCAAGGTGGCTGTGTAGGTCATTGATTTTAAGCCTTTTTTTTAATGGTTTTTTATTTATTCATGAGACATACAGAGAGAGGCAGAGACATAGGTAGAGGGAGAAGCAGGTTCCCTACAGGGAGCCCTATGTGGGATTCCATCCCAAGACCTGGGGATTGTACCCTGAGCCAAAGGCAGATGCTCAACCACTGAGCCACTCAGGGGTCCCTAAGCCTTTTCTTGTAACATAAGTGTTTATAGTTCTAAATTTTCCCCAAGCCCTGCTTTTTAGCTGTGTTCTATAAACTTTAATGTTAAATTTTTATTACAAACTTCTCTATTTCACTCTTTAATCGGCTAAGTATATCCCATATAATTTCATTCTAGATATTCTATTTTTCAATTCTAGAAATTTCTGTTTTTTGGTATGTCTGTGTCTCTTTTGAGAATTCCAGTCCTTTTGCTCATTATGTTCATTCTTTCCTGTAAATCCTTGAATTGTTTAATGTATTTATTGTTGTAGTTTCAAAGTCTTTGTGACTTCCAGCGTCTTTATTGTGTCTGGGTCTATTTCTGTTGACTCTTACTTTTCCTGGTTATGGGTAACATTTTTTGTTCCTTCACATACCTGTGCGCATGCGCACATTAGGTAGTGTGGTGGCAAGTGCTTTTAAAGCCCTGGGTTTCTTTGTCCTTCCTGAAAGAGTGCTGTGGTTATTTGAGGATGCAGTTCATTGGCTGTTGGTTCAGCAGAAACCCTTTGAGGCTTGCTGGAGCTTGATGAGGGCAGGTCTAGAGAAACCTTCCTGTGGGGCTGCCGTAGCCAGCCGAGGCCCTGGGGAGCCTCAACGGAGTGCACGCAGGGTCTCCTGTGGGAGTGGGGATGTCTGTCTTCTCCCCTCACGACCTCCAGAGCACCCCATGAGCTTATGGTTCCCCATAACTGCCCTTTGCCAGGCCCCATGGAGGGGCTCTGTGAGTCTTCTGCCGAGTGGCCAGCCAGAGGCTTAACTGGTTTTCAGTCCCTTCTTCCTGGAGTCCCTTCTCTAGGCAGCGCAGCCCATCTGGCACCCTGCCCTGCACGTGACAGCAGCCCCAGTTTCAATCCTTGCCTCCATCTGAGACTTCAAGGCCTTTGTGGGCTTCACCTGCCTGTACCCCAGCCTCCAGCCGGCACTGATCGCTGCTCACCCTTGGGCCCCCTACTCTCAGGCACTGTCCTGGGCCGCCAGCAAGTTGTCTAGTTAGTACCTGAAACCTGCTGTTTTGTATATTTCACCCAGTTTGTAGCGGCTGGTGGTGGAGGTCAGCCTGGGACTTGTCACCCCACTGTCATGCAAGTGAATGTCTCTTTGTTCTTTTTTTTTATTTAAAAACACTTTTTCCATCCTTATTTCCTGCCAGTTGGCCTTGTGCTCCTTCTGGGTTAGCCTGCATTTCAGGGGCTCTCGTTTCTCATTCCTATTTTGAGTTCTTTTGCCTCTCCAAATCCTCTTTTAAGTCACTTTATTCCTTAGATTGCCTAATTTGTTGGGTTACAGGTTTCATCTGTTTTGTGTGTGTATCTTTCTGGGGTGTTTGGTTGTTAGTGGGGTGCTCATTCTGTCTTACTCTCTTCTATCTCATTGGACTCGGCCACAAAGCTTTTCCCATTTGCTTTTAAATGAAGCTTGCACTTTCCTGTACCACTAATAAGAATACTGGGCCCCTTGGTTTTGCTGCCTTTACAGGGCAGAGCTCCCTCTGCCGTGGTTTTGTTTTAAAGATTTTATTTATTTATTCATGAGAGACACAGAGAGAGAGGCAGAGAGGGAAGCAGGCTCCGTAACTCGATCCCGGGGCTGCGGGATCAGGCCCTGGGCTGAAGGTGGCGCTAAACCACTGGGCCACCCGGGCTGCCGTGATTTTGACTAAGTGATACAGAACCTTGTGGCTCCTCAGAGGTGTCTCCTTGTTGGAGCAGGAGGTTATAGATAAGCCAGGGGAGGAGGCTGGGGTGATCCATGGGTGACGGATCTGTCTGGGGCATTGGGACGAACATGTGCACAACATTATGCAGATGGCGCGCAGAGATGGTGATTTAGGTATGTAGGTGAGCGCACGCACGTCTCCCTGCTCTGTCAGCAAAGAGGACCTAAGAAAGTACCACCCAGCAGCTGGGTGTCAGGTTTTTGTCTTCTCCAATACAAGGGACCAGGGCTTCTGGAGAAGTGGCTGGTTCTGATGCCAGGGAAGGCAGTGGAACAAGGTGAGCCTGGAGTATTCTTCTAGTGCTCCACTGCAGCCCCCACACATTGTGTCCTCCCCTCCTGGAGCCTCCACACCCACCTGCCCGGGTGTGGCCTTCTGGTTAGTGGCTCTACCCTGGGCAGGCAGCAAGCGAGTGGAGTGCCTCAGGTCATGCTGACTCCAGGGTGGCCACGGGAGCACTGTTCTGCCAGGGAGGAGGGGCCCTTTTTGCGCTGCCTCACAGGTGGCTGGAAGTGTCACCAGCTGTGCTGGGCAGAGGCTGCCCTTTGCTGTTGCATGTTAATCTGTCCTTTCAGTGTCTTTGGGGTTGCCCCTGCAGAGTTGGGTTGAACTTGGCCAGATGAGAAGGTCAGCAGGGTGCTTTGTGGGATGTGGCCTTGGAGAGTGGAGGCCAGAGCTGAGCCTGGGCATCTGGGTGCAGCGGCCTGGCAGACCTCTGGCTGTGCTCTGGGCTGGGTGGGGCTTCTCAGTGAGCGTGGGGACAGGCTGTCACTGTCCCTGTGGCCAGAACTAAAACCAGGACTGAGCAGAGCACCATCCTCTTTCAGACCTTTGATTTCTCAGTACTTTGTGGCCTCCTGTGTCTTAGAACAGCTGCAAAGAAGGCTTGGGCACTCAGCTTCTTGCACCCCCACTGGGAGTTCTGGATATTTCTATCGAGGTCTGCCTTCCAGGAGCAGTCTCTGCCCCGTGCCAACTCGTTGCCTGCTCTGGACGTCCTGGGAGCCAGCCAGCCTTCTCTTTCCAAGGCTGTACGAGTGTAGGTGTGCTGCAAGCCCATGCCCATGCCCTGCAGGTGTGTGGCCAGCCCAGGTAGCCCCCCACCCCACCCCCGCCCCTGCCCCTGCTGGTCTCTTGTGTCAGCTGGGCTGGGCTCAGGCGGGGTTGGGGGGGGCATTGACCCCGGAGCTCCTGGGGGCAGAGCTGCTGCCTTCTGTGTCAGAGGGGCCACGTGGTACCACCCTGGGGCCTCGCTGATGGGTCCTGCCCAAGGGTTGTCTCCTCAGCAGTGGCCTTACCCCACACAGCGCCCCTGAGGCGCCACTTTGAAAAGGCGATTGAGACACTCCCTCATTTAACCAGACTTGGCCAGCCTTCGCCTGTAAAAGGAGCAGCTGTTTTTTTCTGCCAGGCCAGAGCCCTTCTTTCACTCCCTGCCTGTCCTCATTGGCTGGTCTCCTTGGGGGGAGGAGAGAGGGAGGGAGGGAGGAGGGAGCGGCAGTCCAGTGCCGTGGCTCCCACTTTCCCTCCCCGTTTCTGCGCTGCCCCACCATGCTTGGAGATCACAGCAGCCTCCCCACAGACCGAGCTCTGCTCACCCAGCCCCCCAAAACTGGACTCAGCTGCAAAATGGTGCTTCAGGCTGTTGGCAAAGTGCTCAGGTGAATGGGGCAGGGGGTGGTGGGGACTGTCTCACTGTCCCTAGCCCTGCCCAGGGGTCAGCTTGGGGAGGAGTGCTGTGATTGCTACTCTCCCAACAAAGGTCCTGGCTGTATGCAGCTGCTGGCAGGGCGGGGGCCGGGGGAGGGGGGGCTTGATTCGGTCAGGAACTTTGGAGTCAGGTTTTCCCTAAATGCCGGTACTTCCTGTTGCTTATGGGAGGAAGCTCGCCCCTGGAGGGTCTGGTTGAAAAGGCGGCCCAGCAGTGACCCATCTCCCATGGCGGTCCTGCCTTGCCCTCTCCCGTGCCTGCCAGACTGGCAGGGTGTCTGTCCCGTTGTCCCCGGCTGGACAACCGGAAGCTCTCCGTGAGTAGCCTTGTCCAGAGACCTGACGTGGGCTGCAGCTGTCTGCTCAAGGAGGTGCGGGTTGCCAGGAAAGTCATTTCTGACAGCTTTTTAAGTTTCTTTTTCTGACCTGCAGAGGGGTCTAGAGAAACTCACTCCGGGGCCATTTCTGTGTCTGAGGAGAAGCCATGTCAGGTGCTGGGCAGAGCGTGTGGCCTAGTGGTGGGAGGGTGCAGGCGTGGGATCAGCTGGCGGCAGCAGTGGGCCGAGCTGGCCGTTAGAGGTGGGCAGGCCTGCTCAGAGCTGTGGGGCTGTGCAGGGCTTAGAAGTGCGGCCAGAGTCAGCATCCCGAGTGTCCCAGCTAGATTGATATGATATCTCACATTCACCTGAGACTTTAGTAGGTCATCATTTTAAAAATGAGAGTAAATGTCTCTTGCTTTTCCAATTCTGTGTTTAAGTGTAACCGAGCTGAGCAGGCCTCTTGCCGGGGGTCTGACAGGTAGCCCAGCCCAGCTGGTGGTGGCTGGCATGGAGGGACCGAGTGCATGTCTGTGCCACCCACCACCTGTGGGCACCTCTGGTTTCTGCCCCTCTCTCCCACAGGGCCCTTCCCCACATCCGGCCACCTGTGTGCCACACGGGGAATTCCGAGCAGAGAGCCAAGCTGTTAGCTGGCCCAAGCTGGCCTTTTATAATGCTAAGGTGTGAGATCTGGAAATGTGGACAAGCTGAGGGTGCTCCCCTCCAGGTCTTTGGTTCACATCAGGGACAAGACCATCACTGGCAATGTGGAGGGCATGGTGGGTGCCTGCATGGGCATGTGCACGCCTGTGTGCATGTGCATGGTGGGAGGGGGCTCTGCAGAAGACAGAGGCTAGCCTGCCCTGGCCGGGCAGCAGCATGCTGCTGTGGGAGACTAGAGGCCCAGGCCCTTCTTACTGGGGAGATCTGAGAGGACTTCACGGTGGAGGTGACTTTGCAGCCCAGGTCACAGGAAGAGTACTTACTCTGCCGATGGAAAAGTGAACGTAAAATTTGTACTCTGAGCAAACACTGTGGCTTGGGTTCTTGGTCAGACCGCATGCAGCAGCACCTGACTCACGTGGACGTTCAGTCAGTGATGTCTGTGTACCTTTCTCAGTCTTCTGTGGCTTTTTCCATCTTGGTGGCTCTCGTTTTGTAGGGGACACAAAGGTTTGTGAAAGCGTGCATTGTTTGGGGGTGTTAACTGCCAGGCAGTTAAACCAAGAAGGAAAATAACCTGTGCGTCCCTCTCCACAGTACCTGGCCAGTTGTAGCCCATGGGGATTTGATGGGAGTCCCCGGGGGGATCTTCCCAGCGTTTGGTTTCCAAAGCTCTGTGACAGGAAGGAGTATAGTGACACCAGGGCACCAGGAGCGGCAAGAACGCAATATATGCAGGGCACCTCACATGTCAGAAGTGGTTTTCAGACCCGCCGCATCAGAAACTTGGGGTTGGGAGTGGTGCTAAGCCCTAGGGTTTTCACTCTGGGGTTGAGGTAGATGTCTGACCCTGCTGGTGGGCCATCTGGGGTGACAGTGCTGTCAGTGCCATCCCTGTGGAACCCGTGCCCTCATCACTGTCCTGGGAAGGTCAGGAGGAGCCTGGACTTGGGGCCCTGTTGCCCCCTGGGGAGTAGGGAGTCCTGTGTGCGTAACCTAGAGGCTGCTCTTGATCCCCAAAGAGCTGCTCTTGGCAAGCCTGGGCTTGGGAGTTCCCTGTTAGTAGGGAGTGATGGGCTGCACCCAGGAAGGTGGGCACCCTGCTCCTGCTTTCTCAGTCCTCAGATGCCCTCCCCACAGGTCCTTCCCTTCTCAGACCACCACCACCAGCACAGGCTCTGTTTCTGTGACGCACTTTCTGTGGGGCCTCTATGCCCGTGGGTCTGCCGTCCATGCATCCATCCATAGGGTCCTCGTAACCTGGCATTTTGCTCTCCATCTCATAGAGCTACCTCCTGCAGGGTCAGGGTCTCACGCTTCTGTCGACTTCCCACGGGGGCCTTCTTCCATCTGCTCGGCCTCCATTCCAGCCAGAACCTCAGCTGTTCTGGGATGCCAGCATCCAGGGAGCACCGCCGGAGTCAGGTTGGGGGACAGCAGACTGAGCAGGGCTCTGAGGAAAGACCGGGGTCTCCACCTGTCCTGCCCATCTCTTCTCCTGGCTCAGCACCTGCTTGCTGCGTACACCTGGCCTCACTCTGTGCCTGGGAGCCAGCGTCCCCTTGCCCCAGCATGGCTTAGGCTGTAAGGAGGCATCCCATGTTCCAAACCTGACATGTACTTACAGCTCCTAGATGGTGGGGCTGTGCCAGCGGGGGCGTTACTGCATCTGCCCATGGGGGCCAGCCCTTGGGGTTGAGCTGACTGCTCACCACATCAGCATGGGCAGTGCTCCCTCAGCTGCAGCCCATCCGCAGGTGCTCCTGGGCAATGGATCCCTTGCAGTGTGTCTGCATCCTTAGGGGAGACACCTCTCCTGTGGCCGACAGACCCTTCCCAGTCTGTCGGGCGGACATCACTCCTACACACTTGGATCACCTTGCTCAGTGTGGATATATTACGTGTCCATGCCAGCTCACACTGAGGGGCCTTCTTGGTGGGACTGTGGTGTAACGTTGGATGGGAAGTGTGTCAGGCCAAGCCGTGGGCAGAGGGACCCTGCTGGGCCTATGCGCAGAGTATGGCTACTCCTGCGGTGGTGGTAAGGTGTGGGGGTGGGGGTGGGGCAAGCAAGGGGTGAGGCTACTGGGTGGGCACCCACCAATGTGAGAGATAGTACAAAAGTGCTATCGGTGGAGCCTGGGCCCCTCCCAAATGAATGGCCCAGCCTTGAAGCCCACCTGGTAGACCAGGAGCAGTATATAGGAACTTTTGGGGTTCTCTGCATGTGTCTGTGGCCATACTCCTCCCTGAAGTGCCAGCAGGCCCTGTGGCACGCCAAAGCCTTGTGTCCACCTTCGGGTCCCTTCAGAGCAACTCCATGCCTGGGATTCAGCCTATCGCTGCTACCGTGGGGGTTCCAGTGAGCAGTAAGGGGGAGAGCCAGAGAGGAGGAACCCAGCTGTGTGGCTCCCCTGCAGACCTCTAGGCCTTGCCTGAGTAGAGTCTACTCCAGAGCTCAGTGCCTGTGGAGCGGGGGACACAGGGTCTTGTTTTCTCCACCTGTGTGGCCACAGGGACAGGTGTCACATAGCCTGTTCACCTTGAAGCCACAAGGTGTTTTCTGAAATCTCAGGTCCACTGCTGCTGGCAGCAGAGGAATGGGGCTGGGCCAGGGCCAGGGCCAATTTTGCCACCCAGGGGGGCCAAATGGCTTGGCAGGGGATGGGACAGAACTTGGGGTGGGAAGGACCCAGTGTGGCTGGGCTTGTGGGACCACTCTGGCACAGGGGCCCTGGTTTGTACCTTGTCCTGCCACCTGTGGGTCAGTACCCATCATCTGCTGCCTGCCTGTGGGACTGAAGGAAAGGAAACTGACTCCATGCCCAGGCTCCACGGAAGTCTGGGCTGGCAGGCTTGGCAGAAGAGTTGTCCCAAACTGCACCAATGTCCAGGGGTCCCAGGCCAGCCCTGGATGACGGGAACAGGGGAACCAGCTTGGAGAAGTCAAGCTTGGCGGGCCTGGTATGCACCTGTCCACTCAGCCTGTTACAGGAGAACAGATGCGGACAGCAGCAGGGGAGAAGGGTGAGGAGGCTGAGGCCTTCTGACCATACACATCACAGCCCATATCCTCCCGAGGCTGCCCGTCTGACCCTTGGAGAGTTGGCCTAAGGGGGCTTGCAGTGTCCCCTGGTAATGGACTCCCTAGCAGGAGAGTGTCACAGCCTTCCTGAGGCAGCATCCCCAAGCGGGTCTGTGTGAGACTCCAGTGACGTTTTGTGCCAAGGTGGTTCCTGCTGCTGCTCTGCCTGTGGCTGTTCCAGTAACAGCTGCCCCGAGGCTGGTTTTGATGCCTCGTCCTCGCATCACTTGGTACCATGGTTCCTGAATGGCAGGGCAAGGAGGTGGTCAGACAGCCAGCTTTGCAGCTCAGGCCCCCGTGGATGCCCTCCCTACACGTGTGATCATAGGACCCCCTAGACCCAGAGGTCGAGGCCCAGCATGTGGTCCTAGCCAGGTGTGAGTCAGAGTGAGGTGTGGGCAGGTGTGTACATAGAGCACCAGGGAGTGGGTGGGGGTCAGATTGGGCTGGATGCAGAGCAGCGAGTCTGCCCAGCAGATGGATGTTTGGTGGGGCATGGGCAGAGCAGAACTGGCACAGGTGGAAGGTGCATCCTGTGTGCTGGTCCCTCGTGCCAGGGGCTATGGGCACAGGAGCTCTCACAGGCAACTTAAAGCTTTCTGATAGGGTGACATGTGACTCAGTAGTGGAGACCAGAGTCAGGAGAAGAGCAGGGGGCAGGGAGCCAAGCGGCCTGCCCACCGTTTCCTGAGGGAATATCTGAGGGAGTGAGCAGAGCCCTCCCAGGGCCAATGTTTCCTGTGCATGCTCTTGGGAAGGGTGGGAACCTGGGCCAGGGGACCACAGGGCCCTGAGAAGCATGTGTCCACATTTGTCTCCAGTGAACTTAGCCCCTTGGCTGAGGGACCCCTGAAGTGCTCACTGCAGATGTGTATGTAACAGAGGTTGTTCCAGCCACCCAGGCAGCGCTGGCAGCTCTAGGTCAGGGGTGTCCGTCCCACCCTGTCCCCAGGACACTGTGGCCCTGCGTGGCATTGGCCACTCCCAGTGGTGCTCCAGGAGGCTGAGCACACATCGCCTTTTAAGGAGAAGATTTGCTGAGAAGCTGAGGAAAAACATCTCCCTGGCATTCAGGGAGCATTTTTCCTTCCTGTTTCTCTTAAATAAACCGCTAGCAACTTTTCAAAACAGAAGAAAAGTACAGGGTCAGGGAGCTGCAGAGACCTTTTGCCCTTACTGGACTGGGGCTGGAGGGGTGGGAGGGGTGCACAGGGATCTGGGTGCCCTGAGTCCTTAGGATGGCAGCGTCCAGCTCAGCCACCACTAGGCTGTGCCCCAGCCAAGACCCACGGTACATTCCCAGTTGGGCAGCTGGGCCAGAGACAGAGGCCAGGAGTGAGCTGGTTTGCTTCTTCTTCTGTAGGTGTTGCAGACCTTGAGGACATGAGCAGGTGGGGCCTGGCCAAGTATGCCGGTCCCAAGTCCAGGTCCTCAGCCTGCCTGCCCCCCAGCCCTCTGGCCCTGCCAGCACCCTAACCACAGCCCTCCAAGTTTGCAGGGGGCCAAATGGGGGAAGGTGGCCCCTGGTACCATGGGCTGTGGCTCTCCTGACAGTAGGGCCCGCTGGTTTGCCATGGCAGGGGCATGCTCACTCCCTCCCCTCACCACTACAGAGCAGGATGGGGGGCTCTCAGCAGGTGTCTCCTGGAACTCCGAGGCCTCTAGCTATCTTGTTCTGTCCCCAGGGCAGATGCACACACTTCCCCTGAGGCTCTGTGCCTAGGGCGGGGAGGGCCCTTCTTTGAGAGTTTATAGCCAAAGGTGGCCTTTTCTGGTCAGTAAGACTTCCCAATAGTGTTGATTTTCAGTTTGTTTCCACGAGTCAGTGTGTGCCACTGAAGATTTCACTTGTCCAACTAAGAACCAAGAGGGTCATTCATGCCATTAGGTATTTTCTTTAGTTTCCCAGACTTTCCCCTGGGAACCCAATTCTGAACCTTAAAACGTTGGGGGGTCTCTGCAGGCACAGAAGGATTACAGCAGTGCTCTGAGCAGCTACCCAAACGGCAGGAGGTCCCCTTGTACCTCCACATTGGGCAGTCGCTGCCGGGAGGGGCTGTGTCTGCACGTGACCCTCCATGACGTCCTCTGCTCCAAGGCGCATTTGCCCAGGGTGTGCTCCAGTGGGACATTCGATGACTTATGACAGACCCAGCCTGGGCCGTGTTCCCAGCTGTAGGCTCTGGGCCACTGTGTTGGTCACCCTTCCCTCTTAGGGAACATTCCATCTGGTTTCTTTACCTAGGTTGCACACACCATGGCCGTGGCTCTGGCTTCTGGGAGGCTGGTGGGAGGCTGGTTTGGGGCCCAGGGCTCCCCCACCAAGGAGAGGGCCCTCTCAGCACCAAGAACTTTGATTTATGGGGCTTATTAGCTACCGATGCTCACTAGATTTGAATGAAAACAGACATTTCAAAAATCTGTATTTAGTCCCATAAAAATAGCTATAACAAGATCATTCTGTATGACAGTATATTTTTATGGAAAATAACTATTTTTCTCAGCAAAAAAACTTTTGGTGCAAAGTGGTCACGTGAGCAGATCTCTGTAATGCCTGGTTCATGCTAACCTCTCTGCCCCTGCCCAGAACCTATACCATGTGCTTGGGATGGAGCCCAGGGGAGCAGGACAGGGTTGTGCACGGGAGCCCCAGCTGTCATGCATGGGGGTGCTCTGTGAGGGCAGGTGACTCGATTGGCTGAATTGTCTGCACGAAGGATCAGGAGCTGGGCCAGGGAAGCTCATCTCTGTGTTCCACCTGGCCACCCTGTGGGCCAAGGCAGCTGCCAAGTCATGCGTGGGGGGGGGGGGGGGTAGAGCCTGACAAGTGTGGCCACAACCCCTCCCCTTCAGTGGGCTCAGAGCCACCTGCCTGTAGTTGGTTCCGGGTTTGGCCCTATGGCATCAGGACTCTGGCCTGTGTCTCTGCATCCCACTCTCCCCTTGTGGTGACAGGATGGCTTGGCTAGTCAGGCCATAGGCCTCTGATAACGGCAGAGGAGGGCACAGACATGGGGCAGCTTCCTTCCACTCCTGGCGCCCAGTGGGAGCAGAATCTCCTGGGGTGTCCCCCTGGCGGGGACAGCCCCACTCCTGTCCTAGGACCTAGCTCGTGGCCCCCATTCCTGTGCTTGTCATGCAGTGACCCTCTGCTCCCTTCTCTCTGGCAGGAAGTCTAAAGCAAAGCCCAATGGAAAGAAGCCTGCTACAGAGGAGAAGAAGATGTACCTGGAACCAGAGTACACCAAGTCCAGAATCACTGACGTCGGCTTTAAGGAGCTGGTGGTACTGCCCCGGGAGATCGACCTGAACGAGTGGCTGGCAAGCAACAGTGCGTGTGGGCACGGGGTGGGGAAGGACACCACAGCTGCTGCCGTTGGTCACTTCCTCGAGGATTTCCCAGAGCTGGTGGCTGGCCCTGCCGTGCACTTAGGGTCTCCCACAACACCAAGACCTGGCATAGGTCCTGGCTGAACCAGGGATGGGCTACCAGTGCTGGGAGTCTCTGTGGTGCGGGTGTGTGGCTGCAAGGCTGGCAGTGCCAAGGTCATGGGAAGGCCATGGCCTGTGGGAGGGGAGGGTGGATCTCACCTCCAGCCGCCGGGCAGACCTGGGGCTCACAGCATGTCTGCCTGCCCCGCCCCTTGCAGAGGGGACTCCATCTAGATGGCCAGTGGCTCTCTGCCCAGTTTGGCGCTGTCCAAACACATGCCAAGCCTGCACGACAGTGGCACACGGCCAGCTTCCAGGGCTGGTGCTCTGCACTGGGATGTGTCTTTCTGGTCTGTGGCATGTGCTGGCTGCCCTGGGGTCCAAGGGAAGAAGCGCTGCACCTCCTGAGCCTTCAGGGCACTGGGGACGTGGAACGATTCTGCAGTGGTGGTTTTCACACCTGGTTCTTCTCTTCTCTCACAGCCACCACATTTTTCCACCACGTCAACCTGCAGTACAGCACCATCTCAGAGTTCTGCACGGGGGAGGCATGCCAGACGATGGCCGTGTGCAACACGTGAGTACTGCCTGGCTGCAGCCTGGCACCCTTGCAGGGTCTCCTGGTGGCATGGGGTCCTCCTCAACAGTGTCCTGTGGGGCAGGGACACCAGAGGCTGAGCCCCGTCAGGGGAGGCGCTCAGTGGTGTGGGTCCTGCTGGGGCACGGGGTGAGTTCTCGGGGCTAGGCTGTTTCCACAGTATATGCCTAGGTTGGTTTCCTAGATAGCAGAGCGTCATGAAGCTGCAGGTTCTTCTCTACTTCACTTAGTTGTCCAGTTGAAGGATGGCTTTTCCCCGAGAGCTCCTGCTCTGTGTGGAGGGAGTAAGGAAGGGGATAGGGAGGGACTGGGTGGAGAAAGGCACTGGCTGCCTTCTTCATTGGCTGGGGCCTGGGTGCTGGCCACTCTCTTCCGGAAGCTTGTGCACGTTTGTGTCCTCAGTAGGCAGGCACCCCTAAGGGGCTTTGGGGCACCCTGCATCTCCTGATTGGGGTGCAGGTAGGAGAGCCACCACACAGCACAGGCTTGCCACTGGCCCCTCATAGCAGATGGAGTGGAAGGCGGCTACAAATAGGAGGCCGAGTGAGTTGGACCTCAACCTGGGGCAGTTGTGACTGACAAGGAGGCACGGAAGCTCCTTTCTCACACCTATTTATCGTTGGGGCTCTAGGTCAGGAGCTGATGCAGGTGCGCATGAGCCGCTGGCCCCTGCTGGTGAATGCACAAATGCATACTATACTGAGTTCACTGCCTGCCCACAGATGCTGTTGGCCAGGCTCCTGGGCACAGACCCAGCTAAGACGTAGGCAAATGGAGCTCTGCCATCACTGAGGGCCCACTGAGGTCCTAACTCTCAGCCTGGCCAGACCCCACTCTTGTGGCCCTGGTATATCACAGCTTAGGGTCTTGTCCCATGGGAGCAAATGTAGACCGCAGCTGGCTCTCCACTCTATCACCCAGGGAAGGGTGGGGCAGGCAAGTTGGGGGGAGGACACTGATGTGTGAGGGAAGTACCCTCAGTAAAGGAAACCACCCAGCAGCAGATGCTGGAGGTGGGCAGGACAGTATTGTAGAGCTGCCGTGTGTGTGGCATGCTCCAGAGGACACTTGCTGGCTATGTCTGACCCAGTGGTGTCAGAGGTGGCCTGGTAGGTGGGCAGGTTGGGAAGCTGGTTTCTTCTGCTCCCATGTGCCCTTCCGTATCACTGTGTTTGAGAAGAGACTCTGTGAAAGAGCGTAGAGCTGGGTATGAGACTGGGAATCTTCTCATTCATCTCAACTGCAGCTGCCTTCCCCAGAGTGTTTAGGCTTCCCAGGGCCTGGCCTGCTTTACTGCTTTCCTAGCAGTTGTTGGACATCTAGTCAGTGGAAGAGAAAAAGGTGGGTTTGCCAGAGCTGCATGCTGCCCCAGGATCAGCGTGTCTGCTTAGGGCCCAGACATGGAAACCAGGGGGTCATGTTGGAGTCCCAGAGGGTGATGAGAAAGAGCCACATGGAGAATATGTTTAAAGAGGTAATGGCTGGAAGCTTTCCAAGCTTGGCAGACACAAACCTACATATTCAAGAAGCTGAAAGAACTCCAAGTAGGCCAAGTGATGAGCCCACACACAGACATATAACAAAACTGTGCCAGGAGAAATCCTTCCTAGAGCAAAGCCAGCAGCACCGCGTCCCCCCAGGACACAGGCAGGTGGCCACAGCGCTCATCAGAAGCCTTGGGCCACAAGGAAGCTCTGCCATGTTTTTAAAACTTGGGAAGGAAAGAGCAGTCACCCTGAAGTCGTCCTTCCAGCAAACATATCAGTCAGGGTTGTAGGTGAGATACGGACCTTTCTCAGATGGAGGAAGACCCAGAGCATCCACAGCTGGTAGACCTGCCCCAGAGGAGCCGTCCTGTTGGGCACTTTGAGCCCTGCCCATCTGATGGATCACAGTAGAGGGGACTGTGGCAGGCTGGGCTCTGGGTGCTCCTGCTGGAGTGGCGGGAGGTTGGTGCTGAAAACAGCAGTGTGTGTATTTTATACTCCTGTTGTCAACTTCTAAATAGTTATGTAAATGATGTAGTTGAAGTCATGATTGGCAAACTAAAAGGAAACACTAAAACATAGCTCAAAAGCAGGCAGGAAAGAGGAGTTGTGGGGGACAAGAACCAAAGGGGACAGGTAGTAAATGAAAGATGGTAAACTTAAATTCAGACACACCCAAAATATCCATAAATGTCAGAGGTGTAGATGTGCTGATGGCACAGCTGAGATACAGGGTCTGCCACCAGCCAGACTGACCCCTACATGTGCTGTTTTTCCTATGCATTTGTGCCTTGTAGTAAAATTTCATTGATAAATTAGAAACAGAGATGAACACTAATAACTAGTTGTAAAATGGGACAATTGAATAAGAGGTGAATGTAATCTCTCGAGAGAGAGAGAGAGAGAGAGAGAGCTCTTACTGCACTGCACCACTTTCTTCATGTGATAACATGTGATGATCAAATGCCCACGTGGTATGCTGGAGGACGGGGATGGATGCAGGCAGTAGGATGTGCTGTTTAGTCCTTCTCAGCTTTCTGATACCGTGTCAGGAGGAGGCAGCTGACCATGAGGACCTGAGACCAGGGATTGTGAGACCACACATGACAGGCCTCCGCTTTGCAGGAGAGGGTTTTCAAACTGAGCCAGCTGCACCACAGTCACAGTGACATCTGTAGGTTAAAACGAAAAGGATGGAGGAGATATACCAATAAAGCATCAATCAGAGGAAAACTACAGTGGCTCTATTAACCCCAAACATGGTAGACCTCCGAGTAAAGTAGAGGACAAGGGATAAGGAAGATGGCATATTTACAGAAGAGTCAGTCCAGAAGTATTGATCTTGCACATGTGTGCACTAAGCAGCAGTGTTTACACAAAGTAAGTGGACAGAACTGAGAGAACAGACACAGATCACGTCAGAGTGGGAGATTTCAGGTCCCTTCTTGGAGGCAGATGGTGCTGGTGGGCAGCAAGTCAGCAAGGACACCAGCCAACGGGGCTCGATGCATGTCACCCTCTGCAGCAAGGGACCCTCTCTCAAGTGCACATGGGTCAGTCACTAAAGTCGGTCGTATCCCACCTCACAAAACAGCCCTTCAAAACTCAGAAGAATCAGAACCGTATTGCATTCATCATCTGACCATCTGGAATTAGACTAGAATCAGTAACAGAAAGAAAACAGGAAAATCTCCAAACACTTGGAAATGAGCACATTTCTAAATAATCCATGGGTTAGAGAAGAATGAGAAATGTTTGAAAATGAGCACAAATGAAAATGCAGCCTACCTGCCGTGGTGAGATGCAGGCTACAGCAGAGGTTCAAGGGGAATTTATAGGGTTACATGTTTGTTGCAGGAGAAGAATCTCAGGTCAGGGATCTAAGCTGCCACCTGAAGAAACTGGAAAAAGAAGAAGAAAATAAGCCCAAATTGAATGGAAGGAAAGAAATAATAGAGTAGATATCATACAAATGGATTTCTGAAAACCAGAAAATCAGTGAAACCAGAAGCTGGTTTCTTGAAAAGATCAATAAAATTGGTAAGCCTTTAGCAAGATTGACAAACAGAAAAGGTACAGAGTATCTGTATCAGGAATGAAAGGGGTGTCTCTATAAACTCACCAAATACTAAGGAGATATTAAGGAAACATACCTAAAATCCCTATGTATGTAAATTGAACAGTTCAAATGGCCCAATCCCATGGTAAGAGCAAAATACCAAACTTCACTGGAGGTGGGCAGCGCAGTACAGCAAGAAACCAGAAGCAGAAGGTATCACGTGGACAGGAAGAACTAGGAGTGCCTCTGTTGTTGTATATAGCATGGTCATCTGTGTAGAAAACCCTGAGCAGTGTCTGCTTGGAGCCCCAAACTAAGAGAACCGCACCATGTACAACAGCCCCACGGATGACGAGATGCTCAGGATGAACTTGGGAACCTGAGATGCTGGACAGTGGAGCTGAGAGGCACGCACGCACACACGCATGGAGGCATGCTCCACTGGAGGGCGGTGCTCCCAGGTTCATCTGCTCATTTCCTACCGTCTCGGTGAGAAAAGTCAAGCCCACTCTGGCCTGGGCATGGTAAGGCACAGTCACAGATACGGTGACGACAGTGTTGAAGAAAGAGCAGTGAGGCTGGAAGAATCCACTGCCCAGTTGTAATCACTGTCCAGCTGCAGTAATCTGGACAGCGTGGTGCTGGCAAATGGACACACACATCAAGGTAACAATACAGAGTCCAGAAATAGGCCTAAGACCCACACAAATGTGGCCCTTTGCTTTGTGACAAAGATGCGAAAAAAATTCAATGCAGAAAGGATAATCTTTTTAACTAACGCTGCTGGAAAAACCAGTCGTCTGTGTGCAAGAAAAGAAAAAAAAAGTGAATCTTGACAGAAACCCCACACTTTATGCCAAAATTTACTAAAACTTTTATTGGAAGAAGACACATTTTCATAACCTAGCGCTAGGTGAAGAGCTCCTGGCTCGTTGATGTGAAGGAGTCAGTAAATCAGGCATAATCAAGATTTCTAACTTTCGCTGTGAGAAACCATGGGCTAATCATATAACCGAGAAGGGACCAGTGTCCAGGGTGTGTGGGGAACCCTTGCCACTCCTGTGTGAGACCCCGAACGCATCATCAGTGGGCCAGGGCCTGGACACACAGGTGAGCAGATAGGACATAGGAGAGCAGATGACCATTGAGCAGCAGGTGGGGGATAGGGATTCAGACTTTTCTGTGACAGCACCTGCTTCAAATGCCTGGTGCTGGCGAGGATGTGGGTGACAGAGCAGTAGAGGGATGCAGATGGAGGGATGCACTCCAGTCCAGGAGGGTAGGCCCAGCAGTCCGGAGTGCCCACCTTAGAGAATTGAGAGCTTGTGCTCACAGAGAAACCTGCCCAGGAGCATTTATAACAGCCTAAGCCATTATTGTCCCAGACTGGAAATGACCTAGGTGTCTTCCAGCAGGCAAACAGCTGGACACACTGGCACCTGGGTGCTGGAGCTCACCTCAGCAGTAAGGAGGCAGGGACCACGGGCATGCACCCCGAGATGGGCTGGATCACATGGCATTCTCCAGGGGCTATCCCTGCTGTGCGGTGAACGGACTGAGGGCCGGGGTGGGAGGCCGTGGCTGAGAAGGGCAGTGTGAGCTGTGCTTGGCTGTGGGAGGTACCCGGCCATCTGGATGGGTGAAATGCGTGGGACTGCATGCCAGAATGTGTCCTCTTTACTGCGAGATAATTTAGAAATGAAAACCAACAAGAGGAATGTTGAAAGCAGAGCGTCTCATCTTCCAAACAGCTGGGGCAGTCCTCCCCGTCTCTCAGGAGCTGGTCTCTCCGGGCTACACATTGTGGAGACATGTCTCCCGGTTTCTAGTCAACAGTTGTGCTTTCTGACTCTTGGGCACCTGTGGCAGGTGCATCTAACATCATGCCAGGCAGGGGAGTCGGAGCAGGGGTCTGTGACACCTGCCCGGCCACTGGGCCTTGTTCCCTGGATGTCACAGCAGACGAGGGCCTCAGCCTGGCCCCCAGAAGCCGGGCTCCACTTCCAGCATGGGGACTCCACAGGCTGTCCAGAGTGACCCAGAACGTGTCCTCAGGTGACCTGACACACCCTGTGACGTCTGTGTGGTGGAAGGAGGGTCAGGCAAAGCCATCGTGTGTGTGGGGAGGCTGTTAGGGCAGGTGTTTGGACGCGAGCGCCTTGCTGGATTTTTACTTCCTGAGGGCAAGCAGAGAGTTTTGCAAATTCTTCAGGACTTTGTCTTCACTAGCTCCCTTGCCTGATCGCATTCTTGGGCCTTGTGGGGCACATGGCACTGGGCTTGTGCAGCCTGTTGTCCCTGTGGGTGCGTGGCAGTGCCTAGGAGCAGCCCAGGAGCAGGAAGATCTGCCTTCTGCAGACCCACCCCATGCTCCAGCCACACCCCAGACCTTCCACCTCCAAGTGGGCAGGTCTCATGCTGAGGGACAGTTGAGCCGTGTCCCCTTATTCACTTGGGGCTGGCCTCCTGTTACGGCCCGCCCGTTAATGTGGAGGCCATGCTCTCCTAGTCTTGCCAGCTGACCCCACTCCCTGCCTGTGGCACAAATATGCTAGTGGATGCCCAGGGTGGAGCAGAGCACTTGGTTCCTACTAGGTAGAGGTGGGTTTGCTGGAGCAGAGGCAGTGGCAGTGGAGCTGTCCTGAGGTCACTTGGCCAGGGTCAGGATGGTCATGGGAAATGGGGATCCCCACTGTCCTGAGAGGTGGTAGGAGTGGGTTAGACCTTGTGGCTGTCACCCAGGGGTACTTGGTGAACTCAAGAAATCAAGCAGTGTACTCCTAGCCAGCCTAGGGCCCCTGAGCAAGGTGGGATGTTGAGGTTGGGGAACTTAGTCTAAGCTGATTCTGAGACCAATTAAGTCTGCAAAATGAGGGGTGTGCAGTGCAGGGAGTGCCGCGCAGGGGAGAAGTCCATTTGAAACCTGGGGCCCAAAGGCTGCCCATCACCTGGCTGGACCCAGGGGATGAGAGGGCCAGAGTCCGGGCCATGCGATCACTCACAGGTGCAGCGCCACATCCCTGAGCAGACTATAGACCACCCTCCCCCTGCCTCATCCTCCTTCACCCTCCACCACCCTTTGCCCTCTGCCCTCTTCTGGCTCCAGAGTCCTGTCCTTGGTGAGCCAGCCTGCAGAGCTGCCCTCTGGGAAGGCGGGAGCAGAGAGTGGGGAGGGCAGGGTGGCTGCCAGGTGGGTGCCCACCAGGCACTATGTGTGTTCTGCTGGGGAGAGAAGTGCTGGGGCAGGAGGGCAGTCCAGGCTCACATGGGACTTGCTCGGTCCCATTGCTTAGACTTGCAGAGTGAGAAATCCCGGGTGTCCCTGCTGCTCGCACTGAAGACTGGGCCTCCCACCCCACTGGACCAATGAAGGGCATGTGGCTTCTAGTGGGGGGAGCAGGGGTGTTCCCAGGGGTCGAGGCCCGGCTGACAAGTCACAGCAGTGCCTCTGGAAGAGGTGGGCCAGTAGCGAAGACCGTGCTGTCCGTGCTCCTTCAGATCATACAGAACACGCATCCCCTAAAGGAATGAAACTTGCAGCCACGAGATATAGAAAATGAACGTGCCTTCTGTTGATTTTTGTACCTGGGTTTACATGGCATGCTCTGTCCTGGATGTTGTTCTGAATTTTTGGTGCAGGCAGATCACTAGTGGGACACAGCTGAGGGGCCCGAGGTGGTGGGAAACAGTGTGTCTGCCCCTGGAGGCCCTATGAGGGGAAGCCTGGACAGCTGCCACACCTCCATCCCTGGTGGCCAGCCTGAGGCTGGGGCCTGGGTGTCTGCAGGGGCATAGTGACCGGCCTTTTCTGTCCCCACAGACAGTACTACTGGTACGATGAGCGGGGAAAGAAGGTCAAGTGCACTGCTCCCCAGTACGTCGATTTTGTCATGAGCTCCGTGCAGAAGCTGGTGACCGACGAGGATGTGTTCCCCACGAAATATGGTACATCTCTGCTATAGCGCGCTCCTTCTTGCTGGGCAGGCATGGCTGCCGATGGGAAGGGGCCAGGCTTGTGGGGCAGGGTTAGCTGTGTGACCTGGGCTGTAAAGCCAGCAAGATGTGCTCTGGTAGGGGTCAGCCTGGGTCAAGACCCCACCCACCCCAGGCTCTGGGATCTGTGGCCCCTGCCCCCACACACACCCTGTATAGTGGGGCTGTTATAGTCCACCTAACTGGGGGCTTCACAACCAGCAAGCAGTAGCTGTGTTGTCCTGGCCTGGGCAGGTCCTGGTAGGGGCTCTAGGCCAATACAGAGCTACTCTTGGCCAGCAGAGGTACTCGTGCACCTTGGTTCCTGTCCTCTTCTGTGACCCTGGCCATGTAGAGAGCGCAAGAGCATCCACCAGGGAAGCCCACGTGACCCCAGGGCTGAGTCCAGACTTTGAGTGACCTGTGGCAGAGCAGCCAGTACAGTCAAGCTGATCATTACTGGTGCAGCTCTTGGGGCCAGGCCTAGGGTGACTGGTCACTCAGGTGCCTGCCAGTGGGCTGCTCTGTGGGGAGGGTGTGGCAGGTGGGAACCCTCCAGGCTGGTCCTGCAGAAAGCACCAAGAGCCTGCAGAGCCGGTCTGGCCCTCTCCTTCCTGACGATGGGAGCTTGGGATTGGGGGTGGTGGGGCATGGGCGTGCTGCATCAGGGCTTAGAGAAGTTGGAGGAGTGTGGTAGGTGAAGCAGAGCACAGGGTGACGCTGTGGACTCTTTCCCTAGGCAGAGAATTCCCCAGCTCCTTTGAGTCTCTGGTGAAGAAGATCTGCAAGTACCTGTTCCACGTGCTGGCACACATCTACTGGTCCCACTTCAAGGAGACCCTGGCCCTTGAGCTCCATGGACACTTGAACACACTCTATGTCCACTTCATCCTCTTCGCCAGGGAGTTCAACTTGCTCGACCCCAAAGAGACCGCCGTCATGGACGACCTCACGGAGGTGCTGTGCAGCGCTGGGGGCCGTGGCGGGGGTGGGGGCGATGGGGCCAGCGGCGGGGGCACGGGGGCACAGAACCACGTGAAGGAGAGGTGAGCCCCAGGCTGGACAGGCGTGCACATGTGCAGAGAGACGGTGGTCCGTGTGCCTGTGTGTGTGCGCACACGTACCGGGCACGCGCGGCGGGAGGTCTGAGAGGTCGCCGCTGCCCCCCCACCTGGCCCGGGCGCGCTAAGTGTGGGCTCTCCAGACGCTGGCAGGCCGTGCGTCGGACTGGCTCCCCGCCGGGCTTTTCCTCTTGGATGGATGAGTGCCGCTTGTCAAGAAGGACCTTTGGATTTCATTCATTCGCTCAACAAACGTTTATGGGCCTGCCAGTCTGAGTTTCCTTCTCCTGTGGGGCTTTCCTTTCTTTGGGCTTCCGCGTGGCCTCTGCCTCCCCTGGGGGCTCTGCTGTGTGGAGAGAAATATACCAGTGAGAGCTGGGGCTCCTTCCCAGGAGGGACATGGGCTCTCGTTGGTTGGTTTCCAGGGTGGGGCTGTTTTAGAGATTCCTCCCCACCGCCCCGCAGACCTCCCTCTCCTGGCCTGGCTTGGATCGCCGCTGTTGGCGGCTCAGAGTGGGTGGGATGGGAGTGTCCCATCTGGATGTCCACAGGGGCCTTGACCCTGTGGCCATGTCCCCCACTCCCCTGCCGCCCACAAGGGCCCCTGGACTAGCTGGGCCTAGGACCGAGGTGCCTGGGCGGGCAGCCTGTGTGGAGACGCAGCTGTTGCCGGAAGGCTGGGTGTCCCCGCTCGGCTCACCTGTTTGGTCGTAATAAAAATAATTCTCTCAGGTCAGCGCCTGTGTGTATCCTCGGCGTCACCGGTGACCTCCATGCTTGCCACGAGACTGAGGGTGCCCCATCTCCTGCCTACTCCAGTGGCCCCTGCCCACCCCAGGCTAGGCCCTTGCTGCCAGGGTTGACCACAGGCTCCCCTGCAGGACCTTGGGGAGCTGGGAGTGGGATGGGGAGGGACATGCCTGTTTCCTGCATCTTCAGGGAGTCATGATCACTCTGCTCGTCCCACACCCTCCTGTGCAGGTGGCAGGGACCCTGGAGTGTGTGCTGGAGCAGGCTGGGGGTTCCTGGCCAGCCCAGCCCTGGGGGCTCTGCTGTAAGGGTCAGCCCTGGCCTGGGCACTGTGGTGTCTGGGTGGTGAGCCCAGAGGAGAGCTCGGGAGTGCGGTCAGTGCAGGGGCCGGGCAGGACGGCACCTAATGTAACCCTGGAGCTGGTATAGGCCCTGTGCAGGCAGAGAAGAGAAGAGTGGGCTCCAGGGGCACTCCACCCTCCTACCCGACATCTTGCCAGGGGATGGCCTTCTCTGGCTGTCATGCTCACCCCACCCCACCCCTAAGTGTGGGGGTCTTTGACTCCTGACTCCGCTCCTATACCCTTCCTACCCCAGCCTTCACCCCACCAGAAAGGTCATCAGTTTCTGCCCTCCTGCCTGTAAGTTCAGCTATTGCAAAACGTGCTTGTGACCTTCCTCTGCTTTTGGATCCATCAGCAGCCCCAGGGCCTAGCTAAAGACGAGTGCCACCACCCTCAGCTCTGCTTCCCATGACCCGTGGGACCCTTGGGGTCTTGCCAGCTGGTGGCCGCCACCAGGCCTGCCCACCTTCTCTCCACTCCTGGTGATGACTCTTTCTCCTCCTGTCCCTGAGAATGCCCCCCCCCCCCCCCATCTGACAGTCCTGGAGCTTACTGCAAATGCAGATGCACCTGGGGGTACCTTGTCTTCACATTCCGGCCCCTGTTTCTTCTCCAGGGTCCTGCACTCTCTTCCCGACTCCTCCCTGCACCAGAGTACCTCCCCTGCTGGCTGCACACTGGTCAGCTGGGGGCAACTTTAAAATTCTTTGGTGCTTGAACCAATCTCCACCCCATTGACTCAGTCCCTGGACACGGAGGGCAGACATCAGAATTGTTTTAACATGGCTTTAACTTGCACCATTCTAGAAAGTTCCACCTGTATTGTCTGCTGAATTCACGCATGCTCTGAACCACTGGGAAATTTTGCCTGCCCTGCAAGAAGTCTCCTGGGCCCTGCTGTACCCCTCAGGGCCTGCTGCTGTCCCACCGGAGCCCATGCCTTTGTCCCTGTCTGGTCAGGAGCCCAGGTTAGTGGGGAAGCATGCTCCGCTCTGTCCCTCAGTCACTGGACACACCCCATAGCATCCAGACCTTGCCATCCTTTGAGGCCTGACCTCTCCCACTGAGGCTAGCAGATGTTAACTACCAAAGGGTTGGGCTTCTCTGACTGGGCATAGCCCCACTACCCCCCTACTGCTTCCCAAAACCCTGCGGCTGCCTCTGGGGCCAGCAGGAGATCATAGCCCCTCCTGAGCAAGGCCTGGGTCTCATTATGACCTCAGCCTATTGGGCTGTGCCCTGGCCCCTCCCACTGCATCACCCCCAGGTCTTTCTGCTTCTCTAGGCATGCGTGCCCTAAGTAGAGGCCTCAAGAACTTGACCACAGCCTGGGTGTGGGAGCCAGAGGTAGGGCTCTTCCTCGACCTGGGCCCCAGGAACACCTCCTGGGGGAAGGCAGAAGGCAGAGCAGGGCCTGGCTCCACCTGCTCTTCTGCCCAGAATCCCAGGCTGGGGGTAAGGAATAGGCCCTGTGTCCAGTGCTTGTCTGGGAGTGGGGCCTGGCTACTGGGCGTAGGCCTGAAGTGGGAAGGTGGCAAGGCTGGGCCTGAGAGCAGTCCGGGTCCTTGTCACTGGCCAGGGTGGCACTGCCCGTGCCAGGAGGACATGGGGATTTCCAGCTCAAGCTGCTGTATGGAGTCTGAGATTGTGTGTATGTGTGTGTGCGCACGTGCACATGTGAATGACCTCTATATCTGCAGAAAGGTGTCCAGGACACATGGTCATATTTCTTTAACTGAGGAAGGAGTTGTGGAATCCCTGAGCACATGGGGTTCTGGGTACGGCACTGGTCACCGGGCCTCAAAAGGTCTCCCAGGAAGGGGCAGGTAGCCAGGATGGGGGCCAGCCTGCACACCTCTGAGGGTGAGGGCGATGCCCTGTGCTCTCCACCAGCTGGCTAGCTCTTTGCTGCAAGAGCCAGAGCATCATGGCCATCTTGGGCTGTGGAAGAGGAAGGAAATGCTTTTTCCTTCTTGAGCCTCAAGAAGAACCAGCCCTAAAAAAAAAAAAGAACCAGCCCTGCTGACACCTGGATGGTTGCCCCGTGAGATCCACTTCAGATATCTGACTTCCAGAACTGTGAAATAAGCCACGTTTGTGGGGCCCTGCCACAACGGTGACTGGGAATGAATGCAGACTGTGTTCCCAGGGGTAGGGTGCCCTGCAGCAAATACCTGTGGATGGACCAGTGGCCATGGGCGGAGGCTGGGAGAGTTTTGCAGGGCACAGCAGAAAAAGCCCAGGTGGGACGCTGGATGGCACAGTGGTTAGGCGTCTGCCTTTGGTCCAGAGTGTGTTCCTGGAGTCCCGTGATCAAGTCCCACATTGAGCTCCCTGCATGGAGCCTGCTTCTCTTTCTGCCTATGTCTCTGCCTCCCTCTGTGTCTCTCATGAATAAATAAAATTGAAAAGAAAAGAAAAAACCCAAGTTTTCTGAAGCAGGTGATCGGTAGGAATTATGGGTGTTGAGGATGCCCCTACCAAAAACTCACATGTAAGGAGGAGCTGCGCAGAGGAGAACTGGCAAATTGCCTTGAGGTGTGCCTGAAACCACCACGAGCGTCCATCTGTAGAAGCAGGAATGTGTCAGGCACTGCTGGGGAGGGCACAGAGAAGTGAGGACCGTGTCCGTAGGCATGGAGGATAGGGGACCGTCAACCTGCAGTGTCACGTGGTGGAAGGCCCCACCAAGTTCTGCCCCCACGGTTGTCGGAGGGCGGGACTCGGGAGCCATCCACCTGGGTATTCAGCTGAGAAGACTGCCAAGCATGGTGGAAGGTGCAGCCTGGTTTCTTGTTGCTCGTAGTGGCGTGGGAGAGGGAAGCCCACTGGAAGGCAGAGCTCTTGAACACGGGGGCCCCTACATGTGGTGAGCCGGAGCTTCTCCGCCCAGCCAAGTGGCAAGAGCCACTAAAACAAGGGGGTTCACTGTCAGGAGAAATGTGCTCTGGAGAACAAGTCGAGGCTGTAGCTGGACAGCCTTTTGCTAATACCTCAGAAAGATGACCAAGCTCATAGTGTTCAGCCATGCAGGGGGCACTATGAAGAGATTGTGCATGTGACTAGTAGACCCCACATTCATCTCTGCAAATGGCAAAAGAGAAAAGATTTTCTTGGAAGGATCTGGAGGTGTGTCTTGTCTAGTGGAGCAAATGCCCATGATGCACACAGGAGACCCGCACCATCTTCAAGAGTCCTATGCCGCCAGAAACCCTGCCAGCTTGGACTGCAGGGTGCAGAGGGAGGACAAAGTGCAGGGCTGTGGGACACCCGGGCCCTGTGGGCAGGGATGCTGGTGAACCGTCAGCTTCAGCCTTGTGTGGCCTCTCTGCAGACGAGAGCATGGCCCACCGCTGGGAGCCTTGAGCCACACACTTCTTCCCAGGCCTTGACAGTACCTCACAGAGTTGCTTGGCTGGAGTTTGGAATCTCCTGGGACCTGTGATTCCCTCCCTCTTCTCTTGTCTCCCTTCTGGGATGGGGATTCTGTAACTGGCATCCAGGACCTGTACCACCATAGCACTTCTGGTTTCAGTGGTAGCACATGGCAAGGATTTTGCACTCGATGGATCCAAGTCTCAGCTATACCAATTCAGGTGATGTAGGCGACATGTGGGGCTTGATGCATTGCTGCTGAGAGTTTGGGGGACCCTGGTTGGGGTGAGGGTATCTTCCATGGGGGATGGATGTGGAACTTGCTCGAGGGCAGTCTTTGTGGGCCTGACAAATGCTCCCTTCAGACGTCCACACCCTAGTCCCTGGAATCCGTGAGCATGGCACCTTACACGGCAGAGGGGAGTTTAAGTTGCAGGTCAGCTTAGCAGGAGATGCAGAGATTACCTAGGCCAGTATAATAATGAGATTTCTTAAAACTGGGGGTGGAAGAAGGAACGGAGAGCTGGCAGGCAGCCAGAGGACACAGCCTGGTGTTCCTAGCCATGAGGGTGGAGGAGAGCCCCACTCCAAGGACGTAGGTGTCTCTGGAAGCTGGGAGGGGCTGGGACACGAATTCTCCCACAGAACCTCCAGAAGGAACCCATGCTGCCAGCACCATGGCTTTAGCCCCATGAGACCCCGTGCTTGACCCCCAAAACTTCAGATGATCATGTGTTTTAAGTCTGTCAATATGTTAGAGCAGTAACAAGAAACTAATACATCTTGAATATGAGCCATGGAACTCTCATAGGGTCATTAGGGGCATGAGGACATGACCTATGGAAGCACTGAGCCCAGGGCCTGACACCAAGGAGTGGGGCAGCACAGCCCTTGGGCTTGCAGCCAGCAGCACAGTCTGTGCCATCCCACTGGAGCCCCAAAGCTGGCACACACTTCTGCCTCCATCCATCCCAGCTGCCTTTCTCCAGCCGTCATCACCATCTCCTCTACTACCCGCTAACCTCTCCCCTGGATGAATCACAGAAGAGATTCGGGTTGATGGTGGGGAGTGGTCTGGATGAAGGAGGGGGAAGTATGAAGGGGAGAAGCCAGCAGAGACGGGGCACCGGACTTGGTGATTCCACCCTTGGTGACCTGGGGTGAGGGCTCTGAGCCACAGGGGGAGGGGAGGGCAGAACCGCCAGGCAACTTGTGTGCTGAGCTCCCTGGTGTCAGAGATGTTGAGCAAGAAGGAAGCTGCCCCCGTGACACCAGCAGTCGCCCCACCTCGCAGCTTAGGAGCCTCTGGGACCCTCTGCCTCCACGGTCAGCAGAGAGCATGGGCAGGGTCTGGGGCAGGCTCTAAGCCCAGCAGAGCACAAGCCCCTGGTGTGTGTCTCCATCCTGCCCCTGCCACCCGCTGGACCTCAGAGCCCCTGAGGGGCCCGGGTCTCACTGCCTTCATCTAGCACCCTCCCGCCGTGACTCTGGTGGATGCACAGCCGTTGATTTGTGCCAGGAGTGGCCGGCACCGAAAACTTGCCAGTACCTGAGACCTGTGTCAGTCCTAAGAGGCCATCCTCTGAGCAGGCGCTAGACCCTCCACCGTATCCTCCTTTGGTTTAAGTACCTGTTCCCATCTCTACCTCCCAGAAAAGCACGAGGACCATTTGGCTTAATGTTCAGCGTAAAGTGCTCAGGAGAGTGTCGTGTTAGTAGACATTCATACCAACAGTTTTTGGCTTCACTTCCCTTGGTTTCCATTTCTTACAACCCAGAGAGAGCTTGGTGTCAGAAGTAGGATTGAAGGGTGTGGCCTTCCTGCTAAATGGGTTTGATGGTGGGCAAGTGCAAGGCTGGTGGGTCTGTTGGGTATACTGATACCTTGTGGGGCTCCCCATCACTGGTCCCTTAAGGCTGACACTGCTGGCATTTACAGAGGGCCAAGTCAAGGGAGATGGTTTGCATGTGTCAGCTGCTGTCTCAGGACAGCAGATGCAGGACCACAGCTCCAGGAGGCTTCTCCCGTGGCCAGCACCCCAAGGACCCCTGGGCCCTGTGACCATGCCTAACTGAATCCCTCTTTCAGCCTGTTTTACAGCTGAAGCTCATGGGATGCCATATAGTTCAGCGACTGCAGTGGGGCCTGTCTCCTCCACCCCCTCAAGTACCTTCTGGGTGCCCACCTCCCTCAAAAGCACAGTGCTGTCCTACAGCTGGCCCAGAAAGAGCCCACCCAGTTCCACATCACCAGATTCCTTCTCACGTCCTGGGCCTTGAGCAGAGCTGGAGGCAGCTGCCATTCCCACAGAGCGCCGGAGCTCCAAAAGTCAGAGCAGCACTCTCTTCCGGCAAGATGGTACAGGCAGTAAGAGCATGGATCTAGGGCTGATCCTGTCTGCCAGCGTCGGAAATAGTTTTGCCTGGGGCGGGGTGGTGGAGGATGGCTATGGGCATTTAGCTGGGGGAGACCAGGGACCATGCTGGCATTCTACAGAGTGCAGGTCACCCCGCGCCACAGAGAACCATCCAGCCCCACATGTCGGTGCTGTGGTGGCAGGACCCTGCTCTGGAGAGACAGCTGGCTGCAGTGGCCATGCTGTGATGCCTGATTTCCTTCACATATGGGGGGAGTGCCTGTGTGGGACACGCCTGGGGGGGGGTCCATGGACAGCAGCATGGTTTGCTCCTTGCCCATCCTCAACGCTGTGTGGTGGGTGGACAGACTCCCAGGTGCTCCTGTGTGGCGTGGGGCTGGGCAGCCCTGGGGCTCGTGGGGGTTTGGACTCCTCCTCATGCTGCTCCAGCAGAGGGAGTGGCTGGCCAGTGCATGGTTGTGATGCCTACGTGGCTGGCAGGTGTGGTGGGCATGGCTGGGACCATTCCCCTATGTGGAAGAGGCCAGCCCAGATTCTCCAGGGGCTGCCCGCCAGCCTCGCCCATCACTTCCAGGGCTGGGTCATGGCGCCCCAACCACCTCTTACCAAGGAGCAGAAAGAAGTTTCATTGTCCAGATGCTAGGGTGACCCCATGATCTGGTGGTGGCAGCAGAGCTGCAGCAGCCAGGCAGGGCAGTGCTCCATGTCAGCCCCAGGTGGCAGCTCCCTCTTCCCCGCCCCCCCGGGGCCTCCCTCGCCCCCAGCCCAGCCTGTGATCCCCGCTCAGTCTGGGAGCAGAGCCCCAACCCCGCACAGGGGTCTGTCCTCTTCCTCAGGGCAGAAGGTAATGTCAGGTGTCATCCACCTCTGGCAGAGCCCAGAAGAGTGCATGTTGGGGACGAGAGCTGGTCCCCGATGTCCCGCATCCCGGCCCCACCCACCTGGACGGAGACTGGCGTCGGGTATTTTTACTGAAGGAATTTATTGTTCGAGAACTAAGGTTGCTCACAGTTATTTGACAAGGGATACACTGGGTGGGGCTTGTTTGTTTCCGTGACGTCTGCGTGTGTCCCAAGTACAAAAGAGGAAGGCTGACAAGAGGTATTGCTCTCGGTGTCTTCTGCCTCTGGAGAACCCTCCCGCTTGTACCGCGTGGCTTATGCTGTTATAGGTGTTTAACTGTTTATGTGTTGAAATCCCAGCCTGTGGTGGGGGGGGTCAATGTAACAGAAGCAGTAAAAGCTGTCCACGACGGGAGGGAGGCAGGGGGGCGGGGGAAGAGACACCTAAAGCAAAGTGGACTCGTTACAGCGAAGGCATGCAATCAAAACCTGCCGTCCTGGCCCGCCGCCGCCCGGCGCCTCCTGAAGGCGCTCGCCACAGCACGGGTCTGGGCCAGCCTGGAGGGGCCGGGCCCACCAACACCAACAAGCAGAGGCTGGGGACAGGGACGAAGGGAGGCGGCCACGGCCCACGACCTCGCTGCGTACAGAGAACACACACGGCGGAGGATGCCGCCAACTTTCTTTTTTCCTTTTATCCCCCCATTTTTTTTTTTTTTCCTTTTTGTCATTTTAGTAAAAAACCCTGCGGTGCCTCTGCTGTCCTGTGCGTGGGAGCCAGCTCAGGGCCCTCCTCCTGCCCCGGCGCTCAGACACAGACCTGGGATGGTCCCCAGCCTGGGCCTGCAGGGGGCCCGGGCGGTGCCATCGAGCCCAGGGACAGCGCCCTGCCTGCCCCCACCCCCCGGGGCTGGAGTCGCTTCTACACAGCGACGGGACAGAGCCAACCGCGCCGTTCTTTAAATATATATATGTGTATGTATATAGAAAGAACCAAGAGCAAAGAACTGAACACAAAACCTAGCCCTGCCCCAGCGGCCCCCCCACCCCCACACCCTGTTCCAAAAACAACCAAGAAAAAAAAGTTTATAAAAATATCTTGCAGGAATTCTTTAAAGTTTACAGTAGCTTGCCGGTGCCCCCGCTGCCCCCGCTGCCCCGGCGCTCCGACGGCTCCGTCCTCCGGGCGCCTCGGCCCTGACCCCACCCTGCCCCAGACACACGGACACACAGACAGACGGCAGGACGGCGCTGCTGCTGCCCCTTCCCTGAACAGAGAAGTGAAGAAACTCAATAAGTTAAAACAGCAAATAAATAATACTGGTCTCGGCCAGCCCTGGCGCAGGCAGGCGGCTCCGGGCCTCCAGGGACAGCGTCCGCCCGGCCGGGAAGGGCCGCCAAGCGCGAGAGCAGCGGAGGGGACGGGACCTGGGAGCGACCGTGGGGCCGAGGGGGCGGGGGAGGGGGAGGGCGGGGGAGGGCGGACGCTAGCGAGCGGCGGGAGGGGAGGAGCCGCGCCGGGGCGGCGACCTCGGCTGCTCCGCGCTCCGCGGCCCTGCCCAGGGGGTCCCCGCGCGTCGGGGCCGCCCGCGGGCCGGGGGGCGGGGCCTGGCGCGGGGGCGTGGCCTGCGGGGGGCGTGGCCTGCGCGGGGCGGGGCGGGGCGCGGCGTGGATGGGCGGGGCCTGGCCGTGGGCAGCGGCGGTGGCAGCGGCGGCAGGAGACGAGGGAGGGCGGGTCCGCGGCAGCTGCCTTCGGTCAGCCGGAGTCCGGCGCGGAGCACCGAGGATGGCCTCGTGGAGGTGACATGTTAACTTTTCGGGATAATTCCTGGTATCAGAGCGGAAACAGTGACGTTGTCAGAGACAGGCAGAGAGAGAGACAGCAGGAGAAAGAGCGGCCCGGGCGCTGCCCCCGGTGCCCCCCTTCCTTTCCTCCCCGGCGGCGCCGCGGTCGGTCCACGCGGGCGGGCGGCCGGGGCCGGGGCCGGGGCCGGGGCCGGGGCGGGGCCGGGCCGGGCCGGGGCGGGGCGGGGGCTAAGGCTGCTCGCGGCGGGCGGCGGGCGGCCCCGTCCTGGCCGCGTCCTGGGCCGTCGGGCGCTCGGCGTCCCCTCCAGGGCCGGGGCCAGCGGCCGCGGAGTCACCGAGGGGGCCGGGGGCGCTCCGCTTGGCGGGCGTGCTGGGGGCCTGGGCCGCCTGCCCGTTCTTCTCGTCTGAAAAAAGTTGTTTAATTACGTCAAAGAAGTTACTCAATGGGCTGCCTGGGTACACAGAACAGAAGACAAAAGAGAAAACAAGAAAAAAGAAAAGAAGAGAAAGAGGAAGGGGGTAAGGAGAGAGAAAGAGAACAAACGAATGAACGAAAGGGTGTCCACGCCAGGAAGGACACCCGGTGGGATGAGGTCAGAGCGGGCGTGGCAGGGGGGCAGGGGGCAGCAAGCGGGCAGGCGGGTGGAGGACCCCTCCTCCCTCACCATCCTGGCCCCCCTCATCCGCCCGGGGCCTGGCCAGCTGGCCGGCCCCACTCTGGACCCCGAGGCAGCGAGTCCACCACCGCCACAAACCCTAGGGCTGAGCGGGACCCTGGGGCCCCGGGCTGGCGCCCTGCGTGCCCGTGGGGCCAGGGAGCCCTCTCTGGGCTGGGAAGGCTTGGAGCCCGGCCCCTGGCCAGCCCGGGCAGCACCGCATGGACACACAGGTCAGCAGCAGACAGACAGATGGACGGATGGGTGGACAGGCATGGAGGGCTTGGGTGTGGGAGGGCTGGAGGCAGGCAGCCAGCGTGGGAGCCCTGACCCCAGAGGGAACGTCCTGAGGGCGACAGGAAGGGGGCGGAAATGGCAAGACCACCCCCACCTAGGTGGGCCTATTCTCACTGTCCTGAGGCCTGTGCTCTGCTTTATTTCTGAAACCTGACTCCCCAGCCCAGAGCAGCGGGCAGGGGAGTGCATGCACAGCACCCCGCACCCCCTCCAGTGGACAGAAAGCCTTCCACCAGCCTCCTGTGCAAGACCTGGAGTCCACCCAGACCCCAGGCCAGAGCCCACACATGGGACCCTTGCTGGCCTCGGGGCACGGGGGCCCTTTACTGCTCTGAGCCTTGGGGTCCCTTCCTGGCCTGCCTGGACCCTAGGGCCAGGCCTGTGGCTGCCCTAGGGGTGGGTGACCGAGGCTGCTCCTGGCAGAGGTGAGGGACTAGATGGGCCCGAGTGCCCACATCTGGGCCCCGCGTGTACACAGGGACCCCAGGATAGCCCTAAGGGTGGCGGGGGCGGCACCCAGCCAGGAGCAGGCTGCAGGTGGGGGTGACAGGCTAGGGGTCCCAGGTGAGCGTGAGGGGTTCTTACCACATTTGGAAAGCCTCCCCGTCATCATTTCCATACAGTTAGTGGTGTCTGGAGCACAGAATGGAGAAAGGAGGGAGAGGGAGACGTGTGAACAAGTCTTCCCATGTGGATCCCTGGCCAGGCGCTGCCCTCAGCCTCTGGCCAGGCCCTGGGGTGGGGGGTGGGGGGCAGAGCCAGGCGGGGGGCGTGGCCATAGCCAAGTAGGGGGTTTGCTGGGGCCAGTAGAACAGAGGGAAAGGACAAGGTGGGGAGGGGTGGAGCCCAGAACAGGGTAGGCCCCAGGTGGGGCCCACGCGGGGTGGAGCTAGGGGGTGGATCCTGGGGTGCCCGAGTGGGGGCCTCTTCTGCTGTAACCAGAGCCTGAGGACAGGATGTGGCTTGCCCCTTGGTGCCCTGGGCCTGCCTGGCCCTCCGTCCCCTCTGTCCTGCCCTGGGCCCAGGATGCCGGCTCCAGAGCTGAGAAGCCCAGGGCTCTGGCTAGGGTCTGTTCTAGCCACCTACACATCCTCACTGCCACTCTGCAGCTCAGGCAGCTGCGTGGTCCCATCTGCCCCTCCACTTATGTTGGCACCGCCTTCCCTGACCCTCTCCCACCTTCTGCTGGGCCTGGGAGTGTTGGTGCTGGGCGGGACCCACTCTGGGTGGGATGTGACCTCTCGGCCTCCCGTCCCTGTTGGAGTGACCACCAGGTCTCTCACCCTGGTAGCTGAGGGGCCCCGGCATCTGCCCCCTTGCTCACGGTGGCTCTAGGACTGAGCTCGCCAGCCAAGAGTTTGGGAGCGGGAGGGAGGGTGCTGGGAAAGGCTGGGGCTCAGGGAGACCCATCAGAAGGCCTGGAGGCCAGGGCATGGACTGGGGTCCTGGCTTAGGCTCTCCAGGTCCAAGGCCCCCTGAACAAGGGCAGGGGAATGGGCTTGGGCCCCAGAGTGGGTACCCAAGAATTTCCAGGGACAGGGGTTTGCGCACAGGGCTAAAAGAGACCCCAGCTTTGGGACGGGGACAGGACTGGGGATGGAACCCGGGGGAATGGGTGGAGTCCACCTTGCTCAGTGCTGTGCCTGGGACTTGGCACGAGGGCCACCTACTAACGGGCAGAATGACCCCTCCTAGATTACTGTCCACAGCCCAGCCGGGAGCTGAGGGACTGTGGCCCCTGGACAGTGGCTGCAGGCCTGGGCATCCTCTGGGCAGCACAGCAGGCCCTGGCCTTTGCTCACCTCCCTGGACAAGCTCTGTCCTTCCCTGGCCTCAGTTTCCCTCTGTCAGCACTGCTCTGCTCGAAGACAGAGGCCTTGAAGGCTCAGGGAGCCAGAGGCACCCGAGCCCCACCCCTGCTCACGCCCAACTCCCCACCTGCAATGCCAGCCTGGCTCCCAGGGCCAGGATGCTGGGGTCAGCCCAGTCCTGACCTGCCCAGGAGGTGACAAGGCACATGTTGGGGTAGGAAAGGGTGACACACACAATGGAATGAGGATGGCAGGGGTGGGGGGACAGGTGGGGGACAGGTCTGGCCTCTTGGACCCCACCAGGCTGGAGGAAGGGCCCCAAGACTCCAGCCAACTGACAGGGGTTATTCAGAGAGCCAGGGCTTGGGCTGGATGACGTGCTCCCCGGACCCCAAATCCTGACACGGACCTCAGGGCAAGCCGTGCCTTACCGCCATCCTGACAGCAGTCACACACCCTCGCTAAGGGACGGTGGTGTGTGCACATGCCCGTCCTGCCTGGACACAGGCTGACCCGCCCCCACAGTGGGCACGGAGCCCACTCCCCACCAGATGCTGAGCTCTTGGACTCCCGGCCTCTCTAGGCCTGGGCAGTCCCAGTCCTGTGTGACCCCCCCCGTAGGCCCGGCTGGGGAGCCCCTCCTCTGACTGAGGACTCAGGCCTGTTATGGGGAAGGCAGGCGGCCCATAGCCCTGCCACGTGTTGGCTGGTGTGGACACGAGGCTGTGGGCCTCGTGGGGTGCTGCTGGGGGAGCCCCGAGGGAGGTGGGCTCCCAGGCAGGGCCTGGGCCACTGCCCTCCCGGAGCCTGCTCTCGCCGGCCTGAGGCCAGGCTGCCCATGTCTGGCTGCTCGGCCTGGGTGCTGGGCCTGTGCGGCCTGTCCAGGGCCGGGAGCTGGCCGCCGCACGTTTGAGTGGGGGGCCGGTCCGGCACTTGCCAGAGGCCCTGCCCGAAGCCCCCTCCCTGCCCCTGCGGCGGGGCCGGATACCTTACCTGCCAGCGTCAGAGGCTACTCTCGTAGCTGGTGGCCACCTTCTGGCCCTTAAGCCCAGCACCCCAGCTCAGTCCTGGCGCTGGTGGGGGGGGTTCTACGGTGGACAAGAGGCGCCTTTCAGTGTGGTGTGCTGGGCCCTACCTCCCTGGGTGTGCAGAGATGGGCTGGCCCACTGCGCCAGGAGGGCCCTGCCCCCCTGGGGGCAGGGAGGTGGGCACGTCGGAGGGGCCACACCCCTGCTCACCAGCCCGCGGGGCGGCCTGAGCTGAGCCCCCGCCTCACCTGACAAATGCTGGGCGGAGGGCTGGTCGTGTGTGCTCAGTAGCTGGGTCTGAATGGTCTCCACGACCCTCTTGAAGCGGCGGCTGGGGCCTGGGGGAGACAAGGGGTCATGCCTGGGACGGAGCTAGCCCGGAGCCCACGCCCTGGGCCTGTGCCTCACCTGACAGGAGCGTGAACGTGACGGAATAGATGCCATTCTCCTTCTGTGCCGCTCCGCCCTCGGTGTAGGTGATGTCCACCTGGAACTTCACAGGCTTCTGGAACACTGCCGGGCCCCCCGTCGCCTTGTACTCCGCCCGGAAGCTTGTCTGGGAGATGACGCTGTGGCTGAGGCTGGGGATCTGTGGAGTGATGGATGGCGTGAGTGTGCTGGGCACCGGCCGGCCCCCACACCCCCCTGCCAGCCAGACGCCTCTGCCCCTCAGCTAGCGCGCAGGTTGGGACATGAGAGGCAGGCACGAGGAGGTCCCAAGGTGCAGCAGCTGGGACCCGGGTGACAGCCCCTCCTCTCCCCCCAAGGCTGGGGCCACACGGCCACCGATGAGGGCATCCCCCCACTGCTCTGTGGGCTTAGAAGGGCACCTCTCCCAGTGCCGGCAGCAAGGGAAAATGTCCCGGAGACAGGAGGCAGTGTTGCCCTAGAGGGGTCAGCCTAGGGCAGGGCTTGGTGGCACAGGGGTGCACTGCTGGCCTTGGGGTCAGAACCTCATGAGGGATGAGGGTAAGCCCCATTCCCCCTCCCCTGTGAGCTGCCCGTGCCTTAGTGAGCTCTCACCGCCCACCCCACCATGCCCCAAGTTCATCCCCATCCCTGGTGCTCCCGTCCCCCGTGGCCCAGCCCCGCTTGCTTGTGCACACCTGTCCCCGCCCTGGACACGCCAGCTCCCACAGCCAGAGGGGCTGCCCAGAACGGAGCTGGCCTCCCTCCCCAGGGTCCGCATGTGATGTGCGTCCCCGGACGGGTGGGAGGCTCACCGACAGGAAGGCGTGAACGATGTCGGCTTTGATGGAGCTCAGGGGCTTGTCCTTGATCACCACGAAGATCTGCTCCTCCTTCTCCAGGTTGATGAAGTTCCCAAACCAGGACTTCTTGGCAAGCCTGGGGGCGGGCGGTGGGGGCAGAGGGCAGCTCGCATCAGGGTCTTCTCACTGTCTGCTTCCCCTCCTGGCTCCTCACCCCCCACCTGACCCCCCAGCCTTAATGCTAATAACCCCACAGTCTTACCTGGCTCCTCCTCCCATGCCTGCCTGGGTCTGGGCAGTGCCCACCACAACCCACCAGAAAGGAAACCAGGGCACACCCTGACCCCAGCCTGACTCCAGCCTGTTCCAGCCACCAAGTTTTGGGGGAATTTGCTCTGTAGCCATCCTGTAGCAGCCTGGAGAAGGTACCCCCTGCCCTGGGGCTGCATGGGGAGCGGGGGTCAGGGCTGGCAGGCAAACTCTGCATCCACATGGACGAATGGGCAGGAGACACTATGTGGACAGTAGGGCCTGGGGGCCAGAATGCTACGTGTCCCCTACCACCCGGTAGGTCAGCTTGGCTCCCCCTGCCCCCACCCTCTGTCCTCAAGGACCAGGGGTTGCCCGGCCACCTGCTGCCCAGCCCGGTCACCCTGGGACAGGAAGGCTGCTTCAAAGCCAGGTGTTGTGCAGGGTGGGATGGGGCACATCCTCCTGCTTGCGTTGGGGGCTTCCCTTCCCATCCTGTCGACCGTCTGCCCTTGATTCTCTGTCCAGCGTCTGCATCCCCCCTGCCCCCGCAGCGCACCCCAGGGTCGGCACCCGCCCTTCTGCTGGCCCCATGATCCTGCCTCCGGCATTTGCGCCTGCGCAGGTCCCTCTGTGGGTTGTGGACAGGGCCAGGACTTGTTTCTAGGCGGAACTGAGCGACAGATGTCCCCTCTAAGAATGTGTGACTCAAGGCTGGGTCTCCTGCTTGCTAGCAAGTCTCCACTGCATGGTGACGAAGCCAGCTGATGTGGTGGAGAGGCCCTCAGTCCAGCAGCCCACAGAACCTGAATCACGTCCATGACCGTGGGAGTGTGGCCGCAGGTCCTGCCCCAGCTGAGCCTGGAGGGAACCATGGCCCCCCGACAGCCTAAAGTGGAGGGCCCAGCTGGCCAATTGGGGCCTGACCCACAGCACCTGAGACAAGGAGCATGTGGTGCTTAAGCCGCTGGGCTTGGAGCAGTTCGCCACGTGGCAGTGCGAACGGGCCCGATGGCCACCTGGTAGCCCCGAGGATGGGAGGCACCCACTGAGACTGTGAGGCACAGGCAGGGCCCTGGCCCTGCATCTCACTCTGGCATCAGCGCTGCAGGGCAAGCAGTAGGGGCTGATTCTCAGGCACTTTTCAGTGGTTTTCCTGACCACGTGATCTCCCCTTGTCCTACCCATTTCCAGAGCGGCCTGGGATCCTGCCCGAACAGCAGCACAGAAGTGAAGATAGGGAGGCACATCCAGCTGGCCCCCCTGTCCCCTCAGTCACCAGCCTCTTCTGCCTCCTTTTCCACATCGTGCCATCCTGCCATCCATCCACTGTGGGTCTGGCACTCTCGAGGGTGGGCTCCTGCCCTGGCTGTGTCCTGCCATGTCCCAGGCCCACCCTGGCCCTGCAGCCCAGCAGCCCAGCAAGTACATGGAGAGGCAAATCCAGAACCTGCATCTGGGGCTTCTTCTCCTCCCTTGACGAAGAGACTAGAATAACACTGAAATGTGACTTGTTTGTAGTCTGGGAGCCACCGGCTTGGCATCTGGCATCATTAACAGTCCTGTGCCTGGAAGAAGCCTGACGGAGCCAGAGAGGCAGTGCTGGCTGGTGTCTTGTGTCATCTGGGCCATCCAGTCAGTGGCTGGCTGCCACTTCTTAAATGTGGTAGCCAGGTGTCTCCGAGGAAAGCAGACCATGCTCCCTGCTGTGGTCGGCCTTGTCCAAGCAGGTGAAAGCCTCAGGGGCAAAGGCTGCCGCTTCCCCAAGCTTCACACTCAGGGCTGTGATTTCACCCAAACCAGATCTCCACCTGCCGAACCTATGGTCCCAGACCTGCCAGCCCCCACAATCACATGAGCCAGTTCCTATAAATACCAGCCCCATGCGGGCACACTCGTACACATGCACCCCACCGAGTGCTTCCCTGAGAACCCTGATGGTCACACTGTGGATAAGCATGTCCTCTGCAGCAGGTGGTACTGGGGCACTAACCACACCGGGCCTCCTGGGCTACTGCGCACCTGCTCCGTCCCCACTGGTCACACCTGCCAGGTGATGGATGTGGCTGGACCCCCAGTTGGGGGCTAAGCCTCCAGAGGAGGGGAGGCTGCAGACCACCTGCAGGGCTGTGAGTGCTGTGACAGCAGCAGGACGTTTCGGCTGAGGGGCACTAACCCTGGGATGGGAGTCCCTAACCCGCACGTGCACGTCCCCAGGCCTCGCACAAAGCACACCACGTGGTAGCTCCTGCTCAGTTGCGGAGACAGAGGCCTTTGAGTAGACTTCCTGTGCCCCTCGCCGGCCCCGCCCCGTGGCTGCAGTGCATTTCTTGTTCCTGCATCATCCTCTGCCAGGAGAGTGGGGGTGGGATGGCTCCAGGGTCTCCACCCTAGTCCAGACCCGCTGTGGGCTGGGGTGTAGCTCTGCTTGCCCATCACCTCCCATGGGTTCTGCTCCTTCCTCTTGGCGGCGGTCAGCTGAGAACTCAGTCTGCTCCTGGCCTTGAATGATGCCACCCTCCCCTGGACACAGTTCCCAGCAGGCTATTCTATGGCTTTCCATCCTCCTCGGCCAGCGGGGACATGTTTCGCCTTGAGACCCTCCATCCCTATGAGCCCCCACATTTCTGGCTGCATGCAGGCTCTGTTCTGCCCTTGGGCAGCCCCGGTCAGCTCCACCCAGTGCGCCCCTCCTTGGTGGATGCCACCTGTAGGCTAGTCCTTTGCAGACTCCCTGTGCCAACACGGCCTGGGCTGAGCCCATGTCCAGAGAAGCGTGAGCCCATCTGACCACAAGTGCTTGGGCTCGGGTCCGCCAGCTTCCCCAGCCTGGGGGCCGGGGCTTTCAGCAGCTATATCAGTCCCTTCAAGGCGCAGGGGGGTCGTCCCTTGCCTCCAGCTGGCCCCAGGCTGTGGCTTCTGAGGGAAGCCGGGACAGGTCAGGTCTCTTGGCACCGCAGGCCCTGCTCCCCAGCCTGGTGCTAAAGAGGAGGTGTCCTAGGCAGCAGGTGGAGGGGGGCCTGGGGCAAGCACAGAGTCCCAGGGAGAAGAGGAGGAGGACCTGGAGGCATGCGGGTGCTTCACCCAGAAGCCCTTGGCACCCTGGCCAGCCATGGGGAGGGTCCAGCACGAGCTTCCCCTATACATTTGGACCTGGGCAGCGGGGCAGAGCTGGGCTCACACTCAACCGTGGGCAGCAGTCACTTACTCTGGAGACGACTCCGGAGTCAAGTTGGACATCTCCTCGGGTGTTGGAACTGTGCACACAGGAAGGACAGGGAGAGAAGGTGTGACCCCTCTGCCCTGCGCTCACCAGAGTCCCCCTACGCCGTGGCCTGGGGCCTACGGAGCTGCCCCACGTGCTCCTGGCCCCCGCTGGAGCGTAGGGCCCCGAGGCCATCCCAGCCTCCAGTGCTGTAGTCAGGCGATGCCTTCTGGCCTCCAGCTGGCCCTGCTGGCCCCTGACAGATGGCACTGGCCCCTTCTGCCCACCCATCGGCTGGGCTGTAGGCTTGGACAGCCTGGCTGTGCCCACGGGCCCTAGGCACCCAGCCCACAGCAGCGGGCTGCCCACCGCTCCCCTGTCCCGTGGGCTTCCTGATGACTCGCACCCGCCCATCAGCTGGCTGTCCTCCTGGGGCGCAGGTCTCAAGTGGCCTCTGGGCTAAAGAGAAGCACAGGAGCTGGGAGGGGTCCCGAGGCCACACCTGCCCAAGTGGGCATACCTGGGGGTGAGCGGACATCTGGAGGTACTCCCTGAGCCTGTGCTGGCCTAGAGGTGCTGGTGGGAGGTGAACCAGCCCAGTGGAGAGGGGGTGGCCCCTGTCACCCGCCACCCCTGCGCCCAGGCTGGCAGTCTTAAACTACAGCCCCTCTGCTTCCACTTACCCTGTAGTTTCCGGCGGTGGAAGCGGGGTGACCCCAGGAAACTGTTCTTGATGGAGTTCAGCCGCGTCCTCCAGGGCACCCCTCCGACGCTGGGGCTGGATGGTGGCGTGGGGTTGGGCGTGCCTGCCGGGCTCTCCTTGGGCGTGTGCACGGGCGTCCCCTTAGGGGTGGGGAGGGGACTACCCCTTGGAGAGGGGTGAGGGGTCACCTGTATGGTGGGGACAGATTTGGTGTTGGGTTCAGTCCCGGCGGCCGGGAGCCGGGTGGGGGCCGGCATGGTCGGCGGGCCTGGGGGCAGGGCCAGCTGGGGGCCTAGGCCCCCCGGGACAGGGGGTCGGGCCTGGGTGCCGGCCGGGAGTGGGTTAGACTTGGTGCCCTGCAGCGGCTTGTCGGTCAGCTTGGCCTTGCTCGGCAAGGTCTGGGTCTTGGGGTTGGGCCGCGAGGCGGCCTGTGGAGGGAGGATGTGTCCGGGCCGAGGAGCGCTCCGACAAGGTTCCAGCTCCACGGAGGTGGCCAGGGGGCAGGCCACGAAGGGGGTCTCAGAGGGCGGGGGGGGCAGGGCAAACTTTCTAACAGGCTACAGGGCAGGCAGCAGAGTGCGAGGGGTCCCGAGAGCAGCCATGCGAGCGCCCCCCCCCCCCCCCGCATGCACACACAGCGCCACCAGGACCAGAAAGACACGTTCAAGCAGGACCCCAAGGCAGGACCAGCGGGGACAGGCAGGCGTGGGGGTGGGAGCGTTCGCCAGAAAAGAAAACAAATAACACAGGAGAAAACAAACGAAACGAAACAAAAAACAAAACAAAAAGAACGTGCAGTTAGCCAGAGCAGCAGCACCCACGCGGGCGGCCCCAGCAGCGGGGGTGGGGGCACGGGCCCAGCCCCGGGGCCGGGGGGGCCTGCTTCCCGGGCTCTGGGAGCCTCCCCTACCCCCCCGTACACGCAGGCCTCTCGGAGCTGGGGGCGGGGCGGGGGCTCACCCGGGGGCTGCTCAGCGGGCTGGTGGACAGGCCGGAGGAGGCGCCACTGATGGACCTGGACCTGCAGACACAGGTGTGGAGCGGGTCAGCTGGGGGGGCCGCGGCTCTCGGCTTCTCTCCCCCAGGCGGGCCCTCCAAAAGGCCGGGAGCCCTGGCCTCAAGCCTGAGGCAGCCCCGGCCTCTGCAAGCCTGGCCATGCCCCAAGGCCCCTGTGGGGTGGCTGGCTGCCTGCCTCGGGGCTCCTCTCCTGTAAGCGGGAGCTGCCCCGAATCCAAGGCCCAGGCTGGCACCCGGGAGCCCTCAGCAAGGATCTGTCAGGGGCTTGGATGGACAGAGGGATGAGGAGACAGGCACTTCCTGGGAGCTGAATCCAGCCCCGTGCCAGGTCCTCTCCCCAGGCCCCGGTGCCCTGAGCCCAGCCAGGAACCCCAAGGCTGAAGTGTCACAGGCCCCTGTGCTTGATCCTAGCATGTGGGCTACTGAGTGGGCACTAGCCCAGCCCTGCCCTGCCCACGGCCCACCTGCCCGGCCCAGACCAGCCCACAGCACGCCAGCCCAGAGCCCTCCTCGCTGGCACCACGAGGGCCTGGGCAACGCAAGGCTGGGGTGAGCCCTGGCTGGGACCACGAGCCTTGTCCACCAGTGGCCTCACTTGGCCCGCAGACCTGGCACCCTGCGGGCAGGGGCCTCACTCCACCACACCACACAGCCTCAGGGAAGGCCCGCCGTGCTTGCTCAGCCCTGGGCATTGGCACCTGCTGCCCTTCGAGGAAGGAAACGGGGGTGGAGGTCGGGTGAGGTAGCCACAGGAGAGAAGAGGAGAAGAGTGAAGGCCCGCCCCCACCAGTCAGCCCACCCGCCCGCACCTCAGCCCAGCCCCTGGGCCTCAGGGAGGAGCTGAGCCCACTCTGCCCAGGACCCCGGCATTTGTGGGCGGGGGCCCCATGGCAATGACCCTACGACTCTTCCACCTCACAGCCACAGAGCCAGGGGGCGACGCTGACCTTCCCCCAGCCCCCTACAGCCCAGCTGGCCCACGGCCAGGACGGTGCCAGTGCCAGGCCTTGGTCCAAAGCTTTCGGAAGTTGGGAAGCGAGTGGGGGCCGTTGGTTCTGGCTGGTGCCCACCCCCAGCGGCCACAGGCCAGCAGGGCAGCAGCTGAGAGTGAGGCCCAGCGCCCGGGGCCTGCCTGCCACTGAGCCAGCCATGCACTCGTCCCTTGGCACAAGGAAACCAGAAAAGAAGCAGCGGAAGGAAGAGGGGTGGGGGCTGCCTCCATGCCGGCCGGTCTAACCAGGCGGCACCCGCCCGAGACAGAAAGGATGGGGCCGGCACGCAGAGCAGCCAGGGCGGGGTGACAGGTGGGCAGCAAGAGGCCAGCGGTGAGCAGGCAGGAGCACAGGAAGGTACGGGAGCAGTGGGGAGGGTAACAGGGGTGAGGCCCGACCACTGTTGCCCATGGGCAGCGGGCCCTGCAGGGGCAGGGCTGGGGGTTCAGGACCGCCGGGCCCCATGCAGAGACCCCTGCGACTGTCATGCCTCCTACCACTGCCCTGGGGTGCCACTTCCACTCTGGCCCCTGTGGACAGCAGGGCATGACCCCAGGGCCCTGGGGCAGCACAGAACAGGGGAGGGGAGGCTCACTGGGGCCACGCAGAAGGGGCCTCACAGCCTGTAGACCCTCAGGGGTCCCCAGGCAGGGAGAGCACAGTGGGTCTCCCCACCCTGGTCAGGCTGGCCACCGGCCTCGCCCCCGCAGCCCACGCCTCCTCAGGGCCACGGGCCCGCCTGGCCCAGGCCCTTCCCCAGCTCGCTGGAGGGCTCCCTCGCCACAGCTGCGAGGGCCAGATGCACCTCAGGCCCAGCCCTGCCACCAGGCCCAGCGTTGTCCTTGGGGCTGGGGGGCGGGGGATGGGTGGGCAGGGTGTATACCTGTCTTCTTTGCTGAATTGGGGGTGGGCTTCAGCGATATCCAGGCTTTTACTGAACATTGCTTTACTACAGCAGGAACAAAGCGAGAAAACAGAGTTACTGACGCAGCCCCACCAGGCGGCCCGGGAGGCCGGACCTCCACACAGCTCCACGCAAGCTGGGCAGGGCCCACCTGGAGCCAGGCCGGGCACACGGGCAGGAGGGGAGGTCAGGCAGGAGAGCGCCAGGGCCACAGCGCACCCCACCCTGGTGGCCTGCTGAGCAGGGGGGCCTGGCCAGCCCTAGGACCCTTCCAACCCCAGCCGGCGCCCACTGTGGCCCAGCGCCGGGTGGCCAAGCCAGAAGGAGAAGCGCAGCCTGCAGCAGCGGTGGCAGGATGCGAGGTGCCAGGAGGAAGGGGCTCTCCAGGGACTGCCCGGGTGGTCCATAGCTGACCCCGTCCCAGCTCCCGTCCCAGCTCCTCCCGCCCCGAGGCAGCCCGACCTGGAAGGTAGAGCAGGTCACTTGACTCAGGGTGGCCTCCCGTGCCCAGCCCCTACTCCAGGCGGGTGAGGAGGGAGGGACGCAAGGTGGCTGGGATGACGTGTGCCCCCCATCTGCACTCGCCTGCTCTGGGCAGGTCCAACGGGAGGCAGGGGTGAAGCTCAGGAAGGGTGGGCTGGGGAGAGGTGGCCTCTCACCCTGGAGGCCTGCTGGGGAGATGGGGAGCCCCCAACAAGCAGGACGCGAGGCACAGTCAGGGCAGGAGCTCAGCCAGCAGAGAACTTTCTTCCCACCACCCTCAGCAGCCCCCCAGTGCCGGAGCCCGGGGGCAGTGGGCCAGGGCTGTGTGCAGCCAGCCCACTTCCCCGAGGAAGGCCTGGGACCACCAGGGGAGCTGTGGACCACCAGCCTATTTTAATGCTAACCGTGGCTGCTTCCTGGCAAAAACCAGGAAAGGCCAGGCTGTCCCCAGCACTCAACCCCCAGCTGACCAGGGGAAGCGCCAGGGCTGGGACCCCAAGCCCTGGTGGTCTCCAGGCCCCAGAGCTATGGCAAAGGCCCCTGCCTTGGCAGGAACATGGGGCGTCTCCCCAAGCGGGCCCTGCCCAGAGCTGGGGTGAGGATTGGCCAAGGGCCCTGCCAGGCCCTACAGGACCAGGACACCCTTCCTTCCTCCAGGAGGCGCTGCTGGTACAGCCCTGACCAGCTCCTGGACGCTACCTAGAATTCCATCCACGTCCTTGACCCCCACACTACCACAGGTGACCCAAACCTGGGGCCAGCATCAAGTGGGGACAGGCCTGCTGGGCGGCTCTGAACAAGGCTTGACCCTAGTGTAGCTAAGTCTGGTCCACTCCAGTTTAGCCCAATCCTGTTCTGGATGGTCTGACCGGCCCACTTCAAGCCAGGACAACAGAGCAAAGCCCAGTCCAGCCCAGTCCAGCCCAGCCCAGCTCAGCTCAGCTAACAGTCCAGTCCAGCCTGGTCCACCCCAGCCCGGCCCAGCTAGCAGTCCAGTACAGCCTGGTCCACGCCAGCCCAGTCCAGCCCAGCCCAGCCCAGCTAGCAGTCCAGTCCAGCCGGCTCACCCTAGCCCAGTCCAGCCCAGCTAGCAGTCCAGTCTAGCCCAGTCCAGCTAGCACTCCAGTTCACTCCAGTCTAGCCCAACCCTGTTCTGGATGGCCTGACCAGCCTACTCCAAGCCAGGACAACAAAGCAAAGCCTAGTCCAACCGAGCCCAGACCACCCAAGTAGCAGTCCAGCCCAGTTCCATCCAGCCCAGCTAGCAGCCCAGCCCAGTCCACCCAGCTAGAAGCCCAGTTCAGTCCAGCCCAGTCCAGCTAGCAGTCCAGTCCAGTCCAGACCAGCCTAGCCCAGCCCAGCCCAGCCTAGTCCAGCCCAACCAACAGTCCAGTCCAGCCTAGTCCAGCTATTAGTCCAGTCCAGCCCAGCCCAGTCCACCCTGGTCCAGCTCAGCGCAGCCCAGCTCAGCCCAGTCCAGCCAAGTTCAGCCCAGCCCAGTCTAGCCCAAGCAGCCCGAGCAGCCCGGCCCAGCCCCTAGCACAGCGTGGTCCAGCACAGCGTGGTCCAGCACAGCCCAGTGGCCTTGGCCCAGCCCCAGGGCCGGGGAGGGGGTGGGCAGAGATGAGCCATGCCAGGCCCCACGCAGCCAGTGAGGAGTGCCAGTGCCGACCAGGCCAGGCCACCAGGAGGCGGAGTGCCGTGTCCTCCCAGAAGGCACGCACCTCTGGCCATGCTGGGCCATCTCGATGGCCCTCCGCGCGGGCACCGGGGAGCCGCCATCTGTCACGCTGAGCACCTCCATGGACTTGCGTTCGGGCCGCCGCTTGCCGTGCCGGTTCAGCATCGGGGAGTCCACACGCTTCCGGGGAGGGTCTGTGTGCAGACAGGGGTCAGGGCCAGGCAGCCCGCCGGGCGTGGGAGGGGCAGCATGGGGCCAGGCCACCCTGCCACCTTATACCTATTTCATTTCTGGGGGGCAGGTCTTCGTCCTCGTGACTCGGGTACCTTTCTTTCCGGTCCAGGAGAAGGAAATAAATCATCTTCTCCTGGTTTTCCCTGCAGTGGGTGAGAGGCACCAAGAAAGGTGGGCAGGTCCATTCCCGGAGGGGGTCCCACCCCACGGCCGCCTGCCTGGGAGGGGCCGCAGGGGCCCCAGGCTGGCCACGTACTCCTCGGACAGCAGGTCCTGCAGCAGCTTGTTGCGATCTCGGAAGCAGCCCAGCGAGTGCATGCTGTCCAGCACGTCGGGGTCGATGTCCTCCAGGCTGGGCAGCGAGCGGATCTGCACCTTGCGGGGGATGGGCTGCTCTGGCTCCGGCTCGTTCTTGCCTCCTCTGTGGACGACAGGCACGGCAGGGTCACGCGCCGCCCCTCCGAGGCCTGGGGCTCCTCCGCCCCCACCCTGAGGTGCCGGGAGGGCGGGGCCCACCCCTTCCTGGGGCCCCGAGTCTTGCTACTCTGCCTGCGCCCAGCCCTTGCACACCTCCTGCGTCCTGCCTGTGCCCAGCGCAGGCCGGCCCGGGGGCCTTGAGCCAGGAGCGGCTGAGGCTGGGGGCAGGCCTGCGCTGGGCCGGGTCACCCCCCGCCTTCCCTAGCAGGCCCTCCAGGCCACGGTGACAGGTGACAGGCAAAGCAGGCGATGTGGGAGGAGAAGCTACTTACATATACCATATGTGTTTCTGAATGTGCTCTAGCTACAAGGAAAGAGAAACAGGGAGTTAGTACGAGGAGGGACGGAGGAGCCCACGTTAGGAGGCCAGAGGGGGCGGGAGGGGGAGCGCGGGAGTGTGCAGAGAGCAGGACAGGAGGGGGGAGGAAGGGGCTGGAGGGGGGAGAGCGTGGGGAGGGGCTGCGTTCCTGGAGGCTCCAGGCAGGCAGCCCTGACCCTGCTCACCCCCAGTGGAAGAGAAGGAAGTGGGGCAGGGCTGGGGGCCGGGTAGCAGAGGGCGTGAGCACGGAAGCAGAGCGGCCTCCTGTGCACAGGGAGGGGCTGGGTGCAGGTATGAGCAGGAGGCTTGGGGGCCAGCCCTGCTCTCCCCTCAACTGCACTCGGGACAGCCTGGTTGGGAGGGTGAGCGAGGGTGGCCTCTTGGCCACTGGGCCACCTCTGTCTGGCCAGGGGAGTCCTGCTGCCCTTGCTCTGGGACCAGTCCTCCTGGCACTAGCTGAGCCCTAGGGAGGCCGGAGGTGGCCAAGGGGGGCTTCTCTCAGAAGTAGGAGCTTCCCTCAGACCTTCCCCGGCCCCCAGCTGCCATGAGGAGTGCTCGTGAGCAACTATGCACGCTGACCAGGCCCTGGGAAGCCCGGGACACGAGGGCCAGCATCAGTGGGCGCCTGCCTTCCAAGTACACCAGCACTCCCAAACCACACCTGTGCACATACACCCACGCACACGCAAGTACACGCCTGTGTATGTGCACACACACCAGTGTAACTGTGCACACACAGCTGTGCATGGTCACACACCCAGGCACATATGCACATACCCTGTATGTGCCCACACAGCCATGTGCATAGCCACACACACACACACACACGCCTGTGTATGTGCACACATATCCATGCACCTGTGCACACTCAGCTGTGCATGGCCACACACCCATGCACACATGCACATACCCTGTATGTGCCCACACAGCCACGTACATAGCCACACATACAGTACACACCTGCGTATGTGCACACATGTCCATGCACCTGTGCACACACAGCTAAGCAAGGCGGCACACGTGCACACACTATGTATATGCCCACAGAGCCCTGTGTATACCCACACCTACACAAGTACACGCCTGTGTATGTGCACACATGCCCATGCACCTATGCACACTCAGCTGTGCATGGCCACACATCTAGGCACACGTGTGTATACCATGTATGTGCCCACACAGCCCTGCATATACCCACACCCATACACACACATGTACACGCTTGTGTATGTGCACACACACCCATGCACTTGTGCATACGGAGTTCTGCGTGGCCACACACCCAAGCACACGTGCACACACTCATGTGTGCCCACATAGCCATGCACATACCCACAACTACACGCCTATGTGCACACACACACACACGTGCACCTGGGCACACACAGTCATACATGGCCACACACCCAAGCATGTGCACACAGCTGTGTGTGCCCACACAGCCATGCGCATACCCACAGCCACGCACATCCAAGTACACACTGTGTATGTGCACACACGCCCATGTAGCTGTGCATGGCCACACACCCAGGCACACACACACACACACACCCAAGTGTGTGCCCACAGAGCCATGTGCATACCCACGCACATGCAAGTACACGCCTGTATACATGTACACACACCCGTGCACACCCAGGGCCCCCCTGTACCACACTCACTAGCACAGGTGGGGATCCCTTGCACAGGCGACGCTGGAGACAGAACCCAGGCCCTAACATGGTGGCCCCAGGCAGGGACCTTGCGGGTCCAGGAGTGGGTGGGCTGCATAAGGGGGAGAGGGGAGGCCCTCTGGCCCCTCTGCGCGCTGGGACCCACCGTGAGGCGCCGGGCCGCATCCACCTCGATCATGCCGCGCAGCAGGCTCTGGCAGTCGGGCGGGATGAAGTGCGGCATGTGGAACACGCCCCGCTTCACCTTCTCCAGCAGCTGCCTCAGGTTGTCATCATCGAAGGGCAGAGCCCCCTGCCGGCAGGGGCACTCGGGTCACCTCGGGAGGGGCGCCCAGAGGCAGCACCGCGGGGGAGGGGCGGGGGGCCTTACCACCAGCAGGGCGAACAGGATCACACCGCAGCTCCACACGTCTGCCTTGCGGCCATCGTACTTCTCCCCTGTGGGCAGCAGTGGGGTTGCCAGGGTGAATGGCTGGTCTCCGCAGGAATGGGGGCGCCCAGGCTCAGGGTGTGGGAGCTGGCCAGGGCCTGGGGATCTGCAAGGCTCGGGTGGCGACAAGGGCAGGGCGTGGGGGGCTGAGGCCACTTACCCGGATCACCTCGGGGCAGGCGTAGTGGGGAGATCTGGAGGCAAAAGTGGCAGTCAGGCAGAGGTTCGGGACCTGCTGTCTACCCTGCTGTCCCACCCCGCCTGGACTCCGGGCTGCCCCCGGACCACAGCAATGGAGACACCTGGAGGCACGTTCCGCCTGCAGTACTGCCCCTCTGGGGGGCCCCCAGACCCACGAGGAGGCTCAAGGGGCTTTGATGCCAACCCTCCCCACAACCTAATCCCTACTGCGTGCTTCTGGGGGACACGGAGGCACGGGAGCCTGCGGACCCAGCCACATTCAGGGTGTCTGCTGCCATCCTGGTCCCGGGAAGGGCCATGGGGCTGAGTGCACACAGCAGGAAGATGGCCACGGTGAGCTCTGGGAAGCAGGCAGCCACCGGGACCAGACTAGCCCTTCCAGGGTCTGCCGGAGAGCCGAGGGAAGGCCTGGGCCTCACTGGTCACCAGGCAGGGCCCCTTCACTGCAGCGCACTTTGCAGCACAGGCTGGGAGCAGAGCCAGAGGTCCTGGGGCTCCAGGTCCCCCGGGCTGCGCAGCCGAGACCACTGGTGGCATCTGGGGGCAGGGCAGGGCCTTCGGGGGCAGCAGCCTGGCCCTCTCCTGGCCCGGCAGCCCCGCTCACCCGCAGCTGGTCTCCAGCAGACTGTCGCCAACCTGCAGCGACGCCATGCCGAAGTCGGCGATCCGGATGTTGTTTTTCTCATCCAGTAGGAGGTTTTCCGGCTTCAGATCCCTGTGGCTGGGAAGGAAGGCGGGGTTGAGGCTGACCAGCCCCTAGCTGCCTCCCCCTCCCCAAAAGCCCATCCACGCTGCATGGGCCAATGGCAACCCAGCCTGGTGATGTCACAGGCAGCCAATGGGAAGTCGCCTGCCTGGCAGCTGTGGTCTTGGGGACAGAGAAACAGGGACCCTCTGGGGTCATACCACATGCTCCCACCCACCCTGGGGCAAGCTTTGCTTTACTCTCTGGGCCCCCCACCCACCATAAGTGCTCTGAGCTGAGGCCAACCTGGGATCCCCAATGGCCCCAATGGCCTGGTGGCCTGGCCCCAGGACCTCTTAAGAAACCTGAGGAGGGGCTCCTGGAGCCTGGGGGTGCACACCTGACATAAGCTTCCTGATGCTCCTGAAGGGGTCAATAGAAAGAGTACTGTCTGCCCCAGTGGCGTGGGTGGTGCCTGATAGGGAGGTTGGGGGGTACCTGATGGGGTATGGGGAGTCCCTGATGGGGGATAGGGAGCACCTGATGGGGTGTGGGAGGTTACCTAATAGGGTATGGGGGTACCTGATGGGGGGCGGGGGTACCTGATGGGAGGTGGGAAGCACCTGATGGAGGACGGAGAGCACTGGATAGGGGATGGGTGATACCTCATGGGGGATGGGGAGTACCTTATGGAGGATGGGGTGGAGGGTACCTTGGGGAATGGGAGGTACTTGAAGGGGGATGGGAGCACCTGATGGGAGGTGGAGGGGTACCTGATGGGGGATGGGAGCACCTGATGGGAGGTAGAGGGGTACCTGATGGGAGGTGGCAGGGTACCTGATGTGGGGTAGGGGGTATGTGATGGGAAATGGGGGGTTACCTGATGGGAGACAGTGGAAGGGGCACCTGGTAGGATGGGAGGCACCTGGTAGAGGGTGGGGGCATCTGACGGGGGATGGGAGCACCTGATGGGGATGGTAGGGGCCACCTGGTGGGGAATGGGCCCCTGGCAGGGGTGAGGGCCTGCCTGGGGGGATGGAGGCGCCCTAGCACGGGAGGGGTCAGCTGGTGGGGCTGGGGGCACCTAGTGGTATTGGGGCACACACCATATGGAGTGACTGTGGCAGAAGTCTAGCGCAGAGATGATCTGCCGGAAGAACTTCCGGGCCTCTTTGGGGGTCAGCCTCCCCTTCTTGACCAGGTAGTCGAAGAGCTCCCCACCAGACACGTGTTCTAGCACCAGGTATCTGCCAGGGACAGGTGGGCGTCGGGTGGCTGCACGCGGTATGACCAGCCCGCCTCGGGGCCACCCGGCCACAGCAGCACCGGCCGCAGGCTGCAGGCCACCAGCCCGTCCCAGCGTCCAGCACCCTCAGCATGAGGGGCCCTCCAGTGCAGCCATGGGCGGGGCGGGGGGTGGCCTGATGCGGGGAGTCTGGGAGGAGGGCCACACCTGTCCCCCTGGCTGAGGGACACTGTGGCCACTGACCCCCATGCAAGCTGGGGTCATGACTATTCTAGGCTCCCCTGGCTAGCCCCACTTGGGCTCCCAGAGCAGACACTCAGGCCCTCGGGGAGCCCTGGCCACCAAGGCAGACCCAAGGGTGGGCAAGGGGCTGGAGCAAGGCATGGCTGGGGGCCCCCAGGGGTGGCCCTCAAACTGGTTCTTGGAAGATGGAAGAAAAAGTGTGGAAGGAGGGCCTGAGTGGGGGGGGGCAGCTGGCAGGTGGTAACTGTCCCCCGCCTTGGCTCAGCATGGCCTGGTGGCCTGGACAGGTGCAGGGGGTGAGGACTGGCCACCAGGAAGATTCTGACAGGGCCTTGGGTTTCCTGGCTCTGTGGGCCAGTGCCTCAATGCCCACACACTGGGGCAGGGCACTTGCCCTGGGGCAGTGGCCTCAAGGGTGGCACTCCCCTCTGCTGCATCATGTCACTGGCCAGGCCCAGGGACTGAGACCCTCTGGGCTACTGTGCAGGGCCACGGTGGGGCGGGGCAGGGCAGGATGGGGAGAGCGGGAGGGGCAGGGCAGGCTGTCTCTGGCTGCTGATGTCTCTGGCCTAGTGATGGTGGCTGCGGGGGGAGCCTCCCCAAGGCAGGTGGGGAGGTGCAGGATGGCCCCCAGGACGTGTGGACAATGATGCCTGCAGGACCTCCCAGGAGCTGCTGGTCTTGCAGAAATGGAAGGGTCAGTGGGGGTGGAAGCACAGGGAGCCTTAGGTGGGAGTGGGGTGAGGGGGTGGAGCTGGAGATGGGGAGGGAGCCCTAGTGGGGTTCAGGCAGGGGCGCCATCCTGGGGGTCCTGCCCTGCTCCTGAACAGGAGGATCCAAGCACAGCACAGGCCACAGCCTGCCCTCGCTGGCAGAGGTCCCTGCAGGCTCCCTGGGCTGCTTTGGGGCTGAGTCCTGGGGAGCCCTGATCATCCTCGTGCTGGGCACGGCGTCCCTGTCATTGGGCCTTCACCTGGGCTGTGCCCCCCCCCCGCCCCTCCTGCTGTCCCAGGCGCCCCCCCCTTGCTTCCTGACTCCCGCTGAGGTGGCCTCCTTGGGCCGAAGGCTCTGCCCTTCGTCCCCACCCCTGAGTCTGTCCTCCCCAGGATCTCAGCAAAAATGAGGGCTGATGGGTTTCCTGCTTGTTGTATGTGGAGGCAGCCAACACCTGCCCCAAGCTCACGGGACATTGCTGGATGCTGCAAGGGGGCCCCCATCAGGCTGATGGTGAGGGTCATGCAGGTGTGTGTCTCGGGGCAGAGGTCCTGCTCACCACGGTCAGGGGCCCCAGGACCACGACCTGCCACCCGGCACCCCCACACCTGTACTGACCGGGCAGCTCCTGTACCCTGACCCTCAAACACTTGGAGTTGGCCGCTCATGCCACTGGGCCTCTGGCTGGCACACAGCGGGGACACCACAGCGATGAGGAACAGGCTCAAAGAGGGAGTAACTTGTGGGAGGGTCTGGGCTTTGGACTGGGGGCCCGTCCTCCATCTGTAGGCCCGAGCCTTCCTGCTCCCCCCGGGGCAGCCCCTGGCAGCCAGCTTCGTGCCCCAACTCCCGCTGCCCGGAAAACTGGGCAGGCTGGGGATGGCCACCTGGGGCCAGCTGGTCCCATCCATCAGACACCCTCTAGGGTCCCCTGGGCCAGCCCCCTGCTCACATTCCCTCAATCCCAACGTCCCCAAGGAAGTGCCACTGGAGCCCCTCCCCGAGGGCCTGTGCATGCATCACAGGCCGAGGCCCTCCTGCAGTCACACAGGCAGCAGTGACACGGCTGGACGCCCCCTTGCCGTGACCCTGGGAGTGACCGTCACCCACACCCCAGGTGAGCTCATGGAGGCCACACAGCTGCTGACTTGGCTGGGGGGTGACGGGGCCCACTTTCCAACCCAGGGGTGCCCGAGATGTGGGATTCCCGCTGGCCTCGGAGGTCAGCCTCTCAGCACCATGGGAACCGGACGTCCCAGGGAGGGTGGGACAGCAGACCGGTGAGGGGCGCCAACCGGCCCTGGGGTCCAGTCCCGTGAGAGAGCTGGTGGGGCTCAGTGGGAATACGGAGGGTCCCTGGGAGCCCTGGCAGTGGCAGGGCTGGGGGTGCTCACTGGGATCCAGGGCACCTGCTGCTTGACCCCGGCTGCCAGCCTGGCTCGCCCTTCAGAGCCCTCCTGCGAGCTCTGCCGCCGGGGCCCCCTGCCCAAGGGGCTGCCTGTGCCCTCCCCGAGGCCCCACGGCCTCACCTCTGCCCCCACCCCGGCTCTCCAGACCCGGCAATACCTACAAATATTTTTTGTTTTCATAAACATCGTGCAGCTTTAGAACGTGAGGGTGCTCGATGAGCTTCAGGATGGCGATCTCCCGCTCCACCTGCATTGGGGGGAGAGGTCCAGCTGGGGGCAGGCTCATTCCCCTGCCCCCTGCTTCCACCCACCCCGTCCCCTCCTACTCGCAGCCCCAGGCCAGGCCGTGCCTGCCCTCGGTCCCTGGCTGGTGGGGATATGGGGGGATTGCGGGGGCCATGCCCCCTTGGACACCCTCGCTAGGTTCGCGGGGGCAGCAGGAGGCTTGGAGCAGGTCCAGCCTCACGATGGGGTCTGTACCCCTGTAAAGAAGGGGGCTGCCTCCGGCCCTTCCACCCTGGCCCTGCCGCTGAGCTCCTGTCTCTCTGCTCGCAGAGTTTATGGGCGTCTTGCACGTCTTGCACTCACTGCCCCCAAGTGAACACGTGAGTCCCGGTGAGTCCAAGGCAAGGTCAGGGTCTGCCCGCCCCCCAGCAGCTCCCCCCTCACCCCTCCAAGCAAGCATCTCCTTAAAACTCCCCCAGCTTCGGTCCCTGGGGTCCCCCCACAAGCCTCCACCCCCAGGCAGCCTGTCACTGCCCTCCTGGTGTGCTGGCCCCTCATGTGCCCCTTGGGAGCCGTCTTGGGGAGCAAGGGAGGCGCCGTCCCCGGGGGGAGGGCAGCCATGCTGATAGGAACCCCAGCGTGCCCCCCCACCCCAAAGGTCTGAGCACTCTACACCCATGGCTAAGCAGGAAGATGGGGGACCGAGGCTGGAGCAACCCCTTCCGCCCGGCATCCTGTCCCAAAGGTGACAAGGGGCTCCCAGGACCGGGGAGGGAAGGGGCGGCAAGCAGGAGGGGCTGTGCAGTCTCCCAGGAACTGTCACTTCCTCTTTCCCTCCTCAGAGGCAGGGGCCTCCTCCCTAATCTGACTAGGGAAACTGAGGCCCAGTTGGCTATCTCAGCGGGTTGGCACAGCACCAGGACTGTGCCCAGGATGCGGCCTGTCCCTGTCCCTCCCAGGCCCCCGGCTGAGGCCAGGAGAGAGCAGGCAGGAATGGGGGACAGCCAGTCGCAGGGTGGCGGGCACGGGCAACAGACGGACGGAGCGAGTGGGACCGTCCTGCGGGCTCCTCACCACAGGGCCGCCCACCTGAGCTCACCTTCATCAGGACGGACTCGCTGAGCTTCTCCCGGTTGACAATTTTAATAGCCACCTTCTGGCACGTGACACAGTGAATCCCCAGCTTCACAAGGCCTGCGGGTAGAGAAGCCCCCTCAGACCCAGGCCAGCAGGGTCCCACCTGCCCCCCGCACCCCCTAGGGCCCAGGCCCTGCCCAGTGCACCCCAGCGGGACCCCCACAGCTGCCGTGGGCCTCTCACACTCCTCGGTCACTGCCCAGAACACACCACATCGCCTCCCATGGCACCAGCCCTCTGGCCTCCTGGAGCCCCCACCCCAGGCCTTCAGCACCGCCCATCTCCCCCAGCAGGGAAGCCAGGGTGCTCTCAGGTTCAGGGTCTCCCCCTGCCTGGTCCCTTAGGGTCCCCTCCTGCTGGATGCTTGGCCTCTGCCACCCTGCAGCCCAGACCTGTCAACCTCCCTTGGGTCCGCAGACCTCCGGACAGAGGTGCCCAGACACTGGCATCCAGCTCACTGGTGTGCCCAGGACAGCAGGATGGGCCTAAGGCCACTCCCTGGATGGCACCACCTGGCCTGCCATGCCCCGTACCCCCACCCCTGGACCCCCTCACTTGTCCTCATGCTCACACTTCAAGGACCTGAGTCCTGGTTGCCACCCCCTTGTCCCGTGACCACAGCCAGGCACCCACATCCCTCTCTCCCTCCTTCCCACCTCCCCACGGCAGCCTGGCCCCCGCCAGCATCCTGAGAACCTCTGGCTGGACTGCACTGTGGCCTTGGGCCCAGGACACCCCCTCTGGTGCTGAGCCCGGGCCCCAACCCCAACATTCTCCAAGGTGACTCCCACTCCCAGGCAGGCATGTGAAGGTTATCACAATGGTCGGCCCCACCTCCAGCGTGTGGGGCCACGGGGGACAGGGGACCCGTGCACCTGGCATTGCAGCCTGGCTTGGGGATGCCTTTTCTGTGAACACTGAGGGACGCCCACACAGCATTATCCAGACTTGACCAAAGCCGGGACTGACGGCACGCCACCCCGTGGTTCTGGGGTGACCTGCGCCCCACCCCCCACTGCCCCGTCCAGCTCTTGCTGCTTTAACCATGACCTTGAGCTCCCTGTCAGGCTCACTACCTCCCTGGGATCACTCTACCCACTTTTACGTGGGGCCAGGGGAGGGTTCTTACGAGTTTGCAAAAGCCCTTTGATGTTTATGGGAAATGAATCCCTTGTCATGTGTGTAGAAAACACGATCCCTTAACGGACCACACGTCCATAACTTTATGTGGCCTCTGCGTCCTTCCACGGAGCACGGTCACGGCCGTCCTTCCCAGCTCAGCTCAGGCCCTCCCCTGCTGTTGGGACGGACGGGCCTACAGGCCAGCCTCTCCCTGTGCGTGTGAGCGCGGCCCAGAGAGCGTGGGGCTGCCCAGAGCCCAGAGCAGTGCCAGGCAGGTGCAAGGAGCTGGTGGGCCACACAGGCCTTCGTGGGCAGTGCCCACGGGCCGGAAGCTTATGAGCGTGCTCAGGGAAGGACAGATGGGCTCCTGCACCCCGGCAGGGTGTGCCCGCTGAGCCCCCCACGCCGCCCCAGCTCCCACCCCAGGGAGGCCTGCAGACTCCTGGGCCTCTGGTGGCCGCCTTTGATCCGGCCCCGAGCCCTGTGATTCCCGGTCAGCAGGAAGAGCACAGAGGACAGAGCAGGAGGGGGGTGGGGGGTGCCAGCAGGTGTGCTGTTGGCCTCCGTCTGTGATTCAGGCTGGAGGCCCAGGGACTCACTGCCCACAGGCCGGCACCAGCCCTGCCTCCAGAGCCAGAGTCAGCAGCAGAACCTCTGCGTGGCCAGTCCCCAGAACAAGGCTGACAGGCCAGGAGGAGCCGGAGCAACAGGCAACAGAAGCTGCTATCCCAAGGGGGACAAGCTCGTCCAAGGCCCGAAGGCCCAGGACAGATGCCAGATGGGTGGCCAGACACCTGGAAGGAGACAGCAATGGCCCAGAAACGCCTGGAGCGTGAGCCCGAGGACCCCACAGGGCAGAGCTCCATCCCTGGGCATGCGCGGAGACAGGTGGGCACGGCCTTGGGCCGGCTCTGCAGGCCAGCTCCTGGGGCGAAAACGGGCGGGGGGTCGTGATGTCCCCAGACAAGAAGGAGCCCCGTAATCAGGGCCCAGGCAGAGGGTATCACGCAGATGGGACGGTGCGCTCGGGCACACGGGCGGGCAGGGGCTCGCCGGGTGCAGGTGGCCGAGGACACACCTACACGCACACCTCACACAGCAGCGCACACTCGTCCTCACAAGGCAGGAATCCCAGACGTGTGGGGAGAAATGTCCTGCTTCCAGGAAAATAAATGGGTGTCAAAGGGACAGGGCGCTGACGCTGCGCTGGCCAGCTCTCTGGAAGCAGAGCTGTGCAGCTGGTACACGGCTGCCCAGAGGCCAGAGGCCAAACGGCCCAGCAGACGAGTTGTGCCAAACAAGCCCCACTGGCCTGCCCCCCAGAGCTGCTCACGGGGCTGTCGGCCTGACCACCGGGAGCCATGGCCAGGTGCGGGGGGGCTGCCCTGGGCACGGTCCTGGAACTGGGGCAGCCCCTTCCCTGACTTCATCTTATTCCCCTTGCTGCCTCTGCCAAGGATGTGTTCAGTCCCCACAGACTCCTACACACCCCTCAAAACCCAGCGTAGAGGTGCTCCTCCTTAGTGAGGTGTCCTGCCAGCCTGGGCTGTGTCCCCTGGGGTGGGGTGTTTGGGTTCCTGGCAGTGCTGCCACTTCCCTGGAGGCAGGAAGTGACTGTGTGCCCTCAGGAGCCCCCTACGCAGGCTCGAGATGGTGGGAAGACAGCTTCTGGGGGGAAGCCCCCCATCACTCTCCGCCCCCGCCCGCCTCGGCTGAACCGTGTCTGGTCTACTGTGGGGGAAGCTGAAAGCAAGGTGACCACACAGCGGAGTGACCATGAACCTTCCCCACAGGGCCACTTTAGGTCATTACCCGCCCACACCATGAGCACGCATGCCCTGGCCACCTTCTCTGAGTGTCTACTATGTGCCCGGTGTTAGGGTCCTCCAGAGAGAGGAACCTGGGACCTGGAGGGATGAACGAACATATGCCGCACACGGGCCCCGTGATGTGGTCAGCCACGCCTGTGCCCGCTGCCCTGCCAACTGCCACGGACCAGGGCACGTGAACCCCACAGCCTCTGTGGGGACCTGGGAACACCACCGGCCCTGCCTGCAGAGTCCCAGGAAACGATGCACACAGGGCTCCTGCACCGGGGGAATGGAGCGCAAGGGAGAAATGATGGCTCTTCTCAATCAAATCACCAAATATCTAGATCGATGGAGACCTGGGGAAGCCCCTCCCATTGCTGACTCAGGTACCCTCAAGATTCGACTGGCCCTCGACCCCCTGCACCGTCTGCAGGGCTACCCTGCCCCCCACCCCTGCACTGTCCGCAGGGGCTACCCCGCCCCCCCCAATGTCCACAGGGGCCGCATCATCTGGCCCTCAGGGGAGGAGTGTCTGCCAGAAGGTCCTCCCGTGGCTCCCCACCTGCGGCGGCTGGCGATCCCCCTGCCCCTCCAGAGGAGGCTGAGAGCAGTGGACATGGGACCCAGGGCAGGAGTGGGTTGCAGGCTCCCATGCGGCGAGCCGTCCAGACACAGGAGTTTCCAGGGAGGAGGGAGGCTCCCTGGAAACTGGAACCCGCCTGAGAACTGAGGCCACTGTCCGAGGTGCTGACGGAGCCCACAGCCCCGGAAATCACACGGGGGACCACCCCCGCGGTGTCAGCTGGTCCTTGGGTGTGGGGGACAGGCGACAGCAGCTCCCACTGCGGGTTCTGGGGAGGGAGACTCATGATGGGGGGGACAAAGGAGCAGGGCAGCACGGACCCAACCTCATGGGGCTCCGTCCATGAGTTGGGAGAAACCAGCATCCAGCCACCAGCGCTCACAGGGCCACTCCGAGGGTCACTACCACCTGGGACAGGAGGCCATCCCTCCTCCAGCACGAGTGGCCTCCGTCACCTCTGGGAGCCTGCAGCCGGCTCCCAGGACCACAAGCACAGCTGAGAGTGACCCATTCTCTGCCGCACTGTGGGGCTCCCCTCATGGGCATGTGAGGGCACAGTCCCTGTGGCCTGCGCAGCACACATGCCTGTCTGGCTGGGGTGGACGGGCCCAGTGACCCCTCCTGCCTGGGCTCTCCACACCAGCTGTTGGAAAAATAAGTCAGCAGGGCTGGCGGCCCAGAGCCAGCCCCATGTCCCCCAGGCTGGGCTGCCCACAGCAGGCAGGGCAGCGGGAGAAGCCGAGAGGGCAGGCAGGGGCAGGGTGGGACTGTGAGTAGGGGAGGGACTGAGCAATACTCCCCCCACCCAGCATCAGGGCACAGTATCCTCACGGGAGCAGCCTGGGGCCATGCTCAGAGCCCACAGGCTGCCCTTGACCATCATGGGACCTGAGCTGCCCAGGCTCTGCTCCCAGGTGCCAGGCAGCCCCACAGGGGAAGCTCCAGACACAGCAGGTGGTCTCAGCTGGTCCTTAGCAACCTTGTGGTCCTGCCCTGGCCACTGTCCCCACATGCACAACTGCCCCATGCCGAGGCCAGGATCCACAGGCCTGGATCTGGACGCAGAATCAAAAGGGAGGGACCAGGCATGGTGTTCCCCACGGGCCAAATGCCTCTGATGGGAAGTGGATGCCTGTGGGTGGGAGGGGGGGCAGCCAGAGGCCGTGGGCCACAGAACCATCTGGCCCAGGGGAGCTTCCCAGAGAAGCTGAGCATAGAGCTGAGCCCGGAGGAAAGTGGATTTGGGGGGCTGCAGAGGCCCCACTCCCAACTCCCAGGAGCAGCTCATGGGCACAGGCCATGAGCACAGACCGTGCCCATAGGGGTGCGGATGTGTGCAATGCTCCCAGCTGCACCTGCCCTGCAACCTCTGGCCTGGTTGTGGCTCTTCCTGCCACCTTGTCACCCTGCCTCCCCAGACGGCAGCAGCAGCCTCCCAGAGGACCCCTAGGGACCCCACATCCTGGAAGCCCACCTTCTGGCCACGTGGCCGCTCCTGCACTGCACCACCCTGGCCTGTGTGGACAATGAGATGTGGCAGAAAGAAGCCCTCATCCTTCAGGGCAGGTGGCTGCTTTCGGGGAACCAGCTTCCTTTCAGGGTCTGTTCCCTGGGATCCCTGCTCTGAGGAGCCCGTGGCCTCGTCCTGAGGTGACGCCCTGTGGCCAATAACAGGCTTCCAGCCAGTACAGCCTCAGCCCAGCTCAGCTATCCCTGGATTCCCCTGACCCTCAGGAACCATGAGACAAGGTTCACGTTCTGGGGGGACCTTGTTGGGTAACAGGTAGTGAAGATGCTCTGCCCTCCAAGCACCGGGCTCCAGCTGAATGCCCAGGCCAGCTGCACCGCCCGGCAGTGGATGGCCTGGTGGCCCAGGCAGGTGCCCCGAGACTAGTGCCCCAGCCTGAGTGTCCTCACCTCATCTGTGCAAGTAGGGAAAACAGCCCGCCCCACACAGGCCCTTGTGCACAGCACGGGCTCTGTTCCTGACACTCTGGGACCTCCTGTCCGCCACAGACAGCCCCAGGCACCCACCTGGCTGTGTCCCAGGGCGAGAGCCTCTCTGCCATCATGTCTCAACCCCCAGCTTGCTGGGCAGCCCTCCAGCCTGGGTCTGAGGACTAACACCCCCCGGGCCAGGGCAGGGGTTGGTGTGTGGCTGGGAGGGGACAGTCAGTTGCATGGATGCTGGTGGTGCGGAGGAGCTGATGGTGCCGGCCATCTGGTTCCTGCTGGGGCACAGTGCAGCCCGGTCCCGGGGTGTCTGTATCCTTCTCCCTTCAACACCAGGGCAGTTCCTGCCACTGGGAGTCTGCTGAGAAAAGCGAACCTCACCCTGCCCCATTTCCTGCACCGACCCCACCCCTTCACCTGACACAGAGCCCCCTCCACTGTGGGGCTGGACTGGAGGCCACCCCACCAGGACAAGGTTAGGGTGTTCTTTGCGCCTCCTGGCTCTCCCCTACCCCTTCCTCACCCCCACACTCTGCCTCGTCTAGGGCTGGGGCACCCATGGAGGCTGCAGGAGGCCCTGGTGATGCCCACGCTCCAGGTGACCACCAAGGGCTCCTGGCAGCCAGCTGAGCCACTCCTGAGCCCACGGGCAGGAAGCTGTGGTGCAGAACTGGGGACACCGTGGGATCTGCCTGGGGCCCCAGACCACAGATAGATCAGGTAGGAGGTGGAGTGGACGGTGGCCTCAAGACGTCCTAATGCCTGGACCCCATGAATGTGGTCTTATTAGGGGGAAAAAAAAGACTTTGCAGAGGTAGATTTGTAGATGTCAGTGTGAGTGTCTCAGCACTTAGGGTGGCCCTAAACTCAGGACAGGGATTCTATGAGAGGCACAGAGAGCGTGCCACACACACATGAAGGCAAACGCGGGACACGGCTCTATGGGCCAGATGGACAACACGCCCGGGCATGGGGGGTGTGGGGGGGAGGCCTGGACCAGTCCCTACAGGTGAGCAAACGAGACGCTCGTGTTCTGGCAGCCGGGGCTGTGGCAGTTTGTCACATGGGCAGTTCCACGCCCGTGATATTTATCTTGAGTTTTCTTTTGTCTGGAACCTGATGCATCTAAGGGTCTCTGTTTCTCCTTCGACAACCCCAGCTAAGCACATGTCTCCAGACCCCTCTCCATAGCGGGACCTTCTCTCCCCCCGACACACACTTGGCAAACTGCTATGCCCAGCCACAGTGAGCAGCTCCCAACAGCATTCAAGCACACGCATACACACACACACACACACACACACACACACACGCACGGGCTGTTGACCCAGCAGGAGTCTGGGGACTTTGAGGACAGGGTTTGCAGGAGGTTCGGGTTCTGCTTCATTGGTAAGAGGCTCTCACTACTGCCCTGCCTGCACCAGGCACAATCCTCCCCTCCAGGGGGGTGAGCTGCACTCAGTCATCTGGGGCCATGCTAAGGCCCTGGGGCAGGGTGGGCTCTGGGAGGGGGGTTGTGGTCAGGCCTGGATGTGGCCGCCTGTTCCATCCATGCCACTGGCCTAAAAGGACGTTCCTCAGGATCTTCCACTTGAACCTTGATCCTTACAACCACCCACTTCCTTTCTCAGAAGAGGAAACTGAGGCTGGGCCTGCCTGACCCTAGAGCCCATTCTTCTACCACTGCCCAAGGCATTAGGATAAACCTGCCCATGCCTGGGCCTGGGGGCAGTGCTTCCCCTGCTGGTGCAGGCACAAGTCCCACCCCCCAGCACCCCCAGCACAGGCTTAGGGTGTCAGCGGGGTGCTGAGCAAAGATTTCAGGGGTGGGGGGGCGGGGCGGGGCAGGAAGCCTAAAGGTACAGAAGGGAATGAGTTCAGGTCCCCAGCCCCTGCTCCTGACCTGGTGGGGGGTGGGGGGAAAGGTGTCCTTTCAGCACCACGGACAGAGACTGGCGTAGCCTCTGCCTTGGGGGTCCCGGGACAGCAGGCGACGTGCTAGGGGCTACATGGCACCCTGGGAAGCATCTGTCAGTGCACCCAGGGCACCTCCTGGAGCCACACCCCTGCTCTTTCCTGAGCCTGGCACCAAGGCCTGCCGGCACCACATTCTGGGGGGCGTGGCATGCTGGCAACCAGTAAACCCAGGATATCAGTGGAGCGCACACCTCCCTGACGGCCCTTCTGGCCCCAGAGCTCTGGCACCCGGGCACTGGGTGCAGGTAAGGCCAAGGGACCAGCCCTGGGAGGCTGGAACACCTCCCTCTGGGTGGGGGGAGGTGCTGCAGGAGCCCCCATTCCTCCTGGAAGGGCATCCTACTTGTGGCAGCCTGTAGTGGGGAGTGTCCAGGAGGCCAGGACCTGCGGGGGGGGGGGGCTCACTGCACTCACAGCGCCAAACGCCCCTGGGGTGAGGTGTGACAGGGGTGCCCCCGGGGTGAGGTGTGACGGGTGGAGCCTCGCAGAGGGATGGCTGCCTGCTCTGGTCTCCAGAGGGTCTGAGACCCCGGCTCGGGGAGACTGCAAGGTCCCTCAGACCTCCAGTGGGATGACATCACTGCCCAGGTCCCCCTGGGGGTCCCCGGGCAGGAAGCCCCCCCATCCCAGTCCTGGGTGGTCCTAGGCAGCACCTCTTAACAGCAGAAGGCTGTGCTGGGAGCCAGTCCTGGTTATTCCACTGCAGGCGTGTGAAAGATGGGGGTGTGGGCCGTGCTGAGGCCTTGCCTCCCCCACCCCGGCTGCCTCCCATGAACAGACAGTAGACCAGGCACCCCGCTGTCTGTGCCCTCTCCAGCTGCTTGACTCCCACCCCCACCAGCCTTACCCTCCTGGTAGTGGCCGGGCTGGGGACATTCGGGAATGGAGGCCCAGCTGTAGGCTATACGCGGGGTGTCAGCTCCACTGAATAAATGGCTACAGGCCCCAGTGTCCTCCCAGCAGTTCCCCCGCACTCTGAGAGGGCACCCAGATGCAAGACCTGTGCCCAGGAAGAGGGTTTGGGGGCTCCTCACCCCCCACATACCCACAGGGCCCGCCATCGCTCTCTCTTCTCTCCCAGGCCCTGGTGCAGGGCCCCGAGCTCCGTCTGGCTTCCAAGGCCACTCCTCTGCAGGCAGAGGGCAGCTCCTGTGACTGCGGGGGTGGGGGCACCTGTGGGGATGGCGGGGGCACCTACAGGGGTGGGGGTGTGGGGTGGGGGTGCTCCAGCCCCCTGTTTTGTTCCCAGGTTCCAGGAGCACCCCTGCCCTGCTGCCCTGGATGCCCCAGGTCCCAGCCCAGGGGTGCGGGGACCCAGCGGACTGGCTTCAAATGCACCTCCGCAGCCTCCCGGCTGCATCCCCGCCGCCCGCCGCCCCTTTGAAGTTGCCCAGACATCAAAGCGCCCCTGTTCTCACAGCACCGAGCGTGGGCCTGCCTTCTCCCCATCCTCCCCCTTCTTCCTGCCCCCACTGACCTCCTCCGGTGGTGCCCCTGGGCCCCTTGCCCCAGCTCTGGGAAGTGGGCAGTGTTGGGCTTCAGCCCTGCTTCTTCCCCCAAACCCTTCCTCCTCCTCCTCTATTTGGGGGGGGGTGCCCGGATTCCGTGCCCCACCCCCAACCTGCAGGGGCCCTATCCATCCGCCATGAGGCCCACGTTTCCGAGCTCCGTGGAAGCCTCGCCGGCCGGGTCCACCAACACCCCCACACCCCACCATCACGCGGCCAGCTCCAGGTTCGCACCCACGCACGCTCCTCCTGGGCTGGGAAGGAGGCCCCGACCGGGTGGGGGGGGTACCCGGGAAGGGGACAGGGAGGGATGGAACACTGGCCCCCAGCAGCTCAATCTCAATATAGATGCCGCTGTTTCCTTCGCCCACCAGGCGCCAGGGGGGAGGCGGTGGCGCGCGTCTCTTGGGAGACAACTGTTCACGCTCTGAAAAGGAACCTCTCAAATTAAATTAATTAAGGCCTGAAATATTTCACACCCGCTGCAGCCGCTGGGCTGCCTCTGCCAAGCTCCCCGCCCTCCCCACCCACAGCACCCAAACACCACGTGGGGGCCGGCCACCCCTCTGCAAGATGGGCTGGAGCCCCTCCTCCTGCTGCCCTCGACCCATGGGAAGAGAGGTGGGGGGGGGGGAGGGCGGTAGGCGGAGAGGCCAGCTCCCTACCCACCCCCATCTGTGGCTTCCCGCCTCCCTGGCTATTCCAGAGCTCCTTGCGTAACAGTGCAGCTCTTCTGGTGCCCAAAAGCCCTTCCCAGGGGGAGCTGGCCATCTCTGCAGCCCTGCAGTAGGCAAGGAGGGCTGCAGTCATCAAAGCCTAGTCCCCTCCCAGGGTGGGGGCTTCAGTGGCTCCTTCAGCCTTGGGGGGTATCCAAAACCTTCTCCTGCCTATGGTAAAGATGGCATGAGGACCCCCACACCCAGTGCAGTCCTAAGCATCCTATATTTGATCCCTCCCCCTCCCAGAGGCAGTCTGGAATTGCACTCATCAAGAGGCCCAGCTGTGTAGCCAGGGGTTCAAGCAGAGCCACAGGGTCTCCACCGTGGGGTCGGTCCAGTCCACCCTCTCTCCACAGCCCAGAGTCAGCCTTCAGAGTCTTGGCATGGATTCAGACCCAGAGCCAGCTGAAAATGAGAAGACAGTCGCACATGCCCCCTCCTCCAAAAAAGCCCCATCTTGGTTCTGCACCCAACTGGAAGATGCTGGTAAGAACCGCCCACCAGAGCCTCAGGGCTAAGAACTTTCTTGCCAGGAGCCAGGTAGAGGGTTGAGGGGTCATGGCCCTCCTGGGGACACAGACCCTCCTTCCCTGTGAGACACTCAGAACAGCCTCTTGAAGTCAAAGCTGAGAAAGGTGGAGATGCTGGGTGCCTGCTGGCCCCCAAGGGGGTGTTGAGCACCAAGGTCTCCAGGCTCAGTGACGAGGCAGTCTCTACCCCCACCAGAGGCTGGCATATTCAGGAGTTACCAGAGGCGTCTCCTAAGTAGGCTATGAGGTATCCTTCAGAAGGTGTCTCCACTGTGGACATATGACAAATCCAAGAAGGAAGCTGGGAGGAGGAAGATGGGCCCCAAGGGGACTTTGCTGGCCAGGTGGTGGAAGAGGAGGCATAGTTGGGTGGAGTTCGGGGAGAAAAAGGGAGGGCAGGGACAGATGCTTGGGGTGGGGGGACTTTGGGAAGAGATCCAGGCTGTGGGCAGGTGCCCTTGTGTTTGTCTCCTGTCAATGCCACCCTCTGGATTAAAAAATGAAGGAGCCTAATGGTGGAGAGGAGATCTCAAAACATTCTGGAAACAGAAAGCAGGGGGCAGGTGATGAGGGACAGGACAAGGACTGGGTACACCAGTCTCTGGGGGACCCAAGAGAAGCTCCAGATGCCAATGTCAGCAGGGAGTACAGGGTAGGCCGGAGAGTAGGGCTGCAAGACAGATGTGACACTTACGAAGGTGTCAACGTGAGGACAACCCAGGTTGATATCCCCCTGTCCATGCCAAGAATGGGACACAACCTGAGACAAAATGCAGTATTTTAGGGCCCAGGAGGCTGCCCTAAGCAAGTCTTCCTTGTTCTGACAGGTCTAATGCCCAGTCCCTGCCCGTGAACACACCCCCACCAGACCTACCACGCTCTGAGCTGTGAGCAGGAGTCCCCTTCCAGAGAGACCCAGGCAAGAAAACATTCCTACTTCTTACACAGAAGGAGCCACGCCACCCACCTAGGTCCCCTCATGTAGGTCAACAGCCAACTACATGCTACCAGAGGGAGTCCAGGACAGAGAATCAGAACTGACCTGGTAGAAACATCTAGAAAGATCTGATTATTGCATTGACTCACTCAGATTTAATAAGTTGCTACATCTATAAAACAAGAAATCTATAAAAAGGATGAGAAAACAAAAAAGAGCTCTAGGAAAGTAAAGACTAACTGCTAGAAAAAGCAGCAGCTGAAAGGACCAAAACACAGAGAAATGCCCATGAGGCTGAGCACAGAGATGAAGAGAAAAGGGGAACCAAGAAGTGACGACAACCCAGGAAGCTGGTATCTGATGAGAGGAAGGAGCTGGGAGTGTACAGAAGATGTTCCTGAGACCCAAGGCCCAGTGGGCATGGACATGTCACAGTAAAAGGCCCCAGAGCCTGCCCGGCCATGGAATGCATGCAGACCTACATCCAGGCACAGCTTCTGGACACTGAGATCCCGGGAGCTTAGGGTCTCCTTCACTTAGGATTTATGGGGCTTTTCCTAGTGATAGGCATTCAAAACAAGGGGGGATAAAGGAAGAAATGTCCACATTGTGGGTCTTACACTTTTGCTATACTTAGACCTAAACAGAAACTCACTGAAGTGGCTACTCAGTCCTGATCCAGCTAAAGTCCTGCACAGATCAAACTGACCAGACCCACCCTAAATGCCTGAGATGGAAGGGTAAGCCCATTCTGGAAAAGCCAAAAACTTTCCCTACTGCAGCTGAACTATCTTCCTAAATAAACAATGTCCAGCATACAATAAAAATGATGCCATATACAAAGAAGTAGAGAAATGTGACTTATACTCAAGAGAAAAAATCACCAATAGAAGCAGGCCAGAGCTAACAGAAATATTTATTAGAATTTTCAGAAAAGAACTTTAAGATAATATTATAAAAATATATTCATATATATTTTTATCTTTTCTCTCCCTCTTCTTTCCTCACAAATATATTTTTTAATTACAATAAAGGCCCAAAAGAATTAATTGGATGGGCTTAACAGCAGACTGGACACAAAAGAAAGGATTAGTGAACTCTAAGACAAGTCAATAGAAATTGTCCAAACTGAAATACAGAAAGCAAAAGAATAAAAAAACAAACAGCACATCAGAGACCTGTAGAACAACTCCAGAAAGTCTGACATAATTATAATAGGAGTCTCTTTCTAGAAAAAGAGAGAACAGAGCATAAGATATATTTTAAGAGATAACAGCCATGATTTTCCCCGAAAGCTATTACACACGTCAGCCCACAAATCTATGAAGCTCACAGAGGCAAAATCAGGAGAGAACATGAATACCCACACCAAGGCACATTACTGCTAACCCAACAGAACTGGAAGAAAAAGAGAAAATCTTAAAACTAGCCAGAGAAAAGGATGCTTATCACATCAGGGGGAGTGTCAGAAGTGCGTGACTTCTCACCACAAAGAGTATGGCCAGGAGGCAGTGGCTTAACACCTCCCCAGTGCTAAAAGAAAACCCGGAATTCTATATCCAGCAAAAATAGCCGTCAAAAATAAGGCGACATAAAAAACCTTTGTAAGGTTCTCCCCAAGAGGTCCCTGGCCTGAGACTCTGAGGACAACTGCTCTAGAGTAACCCCTAATGAGAAACTAAGGGGAAAGAGGTATAGGAAAAATATTAATGAGAATGGAAAGCAAAATAACTTTAAAAAAGACACCTGGTTGACATAAAATAAGACACAAAAAGAGGAACAAGTGTACAAAGAACAGATGGGACAAATAAACACTCCAACAAAGAAAGACTGTTGGGTGGGGGAGCCCAAGACCCTACTGTATGCTGTTTACAAGAGACACACTTTAAATCCAAGGATGTACATAGGTTGTAAGTAAAGGATCATAAAAACAGGCCATGCAAACCCTTTGCACATGGGAATGGATGGGATCACCCAGGCTGACTATCAACAGACAACACCCAAGCTGACCTTGGGGTGCTCCCAGGTAAAGAGGAGGCAGCGAAGAAAACTGGGAGAAAATGGGTAGTAGAATCAGAAGGGGAAAAAAAGGACAAACATGGAATTTCCTAAGCTAAGTGAAGAGAGGAATAGAGGAGAATGTTCAACTGTATCAAACGCTCGTTGAGTGAGGACTGAGAAGGGACCATGGGTTTGGCACCATGTAGGTCACTTTGTTAGGGTGGCAGAGTCAAGAGATAAAGAGAAAAGATGTGGGTTCAACAAGAATAACACTTTTCAGGAGCTTTAATGTAAATGGAGGCAAGGAAAAGGAAGGTAAATCAGACTGGCATCTTCCCTCCATCTGCCTGAGGTCAGGAGCTAATGGAGCAAAAGTCCCTCGAAGTGCTGAGGACAAAGGACTCCCCACGGGGGCTGAGTGCACAGAGGAGGGAACTTCAGTTCTGAGACTTAGACTGCTTCTTTTCCAAGTAACTGTTCCTAGAAGTCACCCGACAAAATGAAGTGGTAGACCAGAAGGAAACAATGGATCCCATCCAGAAGGGGGTCCTGGGAAACCCCCTGAAGGTGACCTTTTATTTTTTTGAGAGAGAGAGAGAGAGAGAGAGTGAGAGAGAGAAGGGGGAGAAGGACAAAGGGACAGAGGGAGAGAGAGAATCTTAAGCAGACTCCATGCCCAGCGCTGAGCCCGACACGGGGCCCAATCTCACAACCCTGAGATCACGACCTGAGCTGAAATCCAAGTCTTGGAGGCTTAACTGACTGAGCCACCCAGGCACCCCTGAAGGTAGCTTTTTTAGAGAAACACAGCAGTTTGATAAGGACAAAGGGCTCTCAGAAGCAGGCTACCATGAACAAATGAGAACTGGATAAAACAGATGCTCTCTCTCTCTCTCTCTCTCCTTACCAACCCCTGTCCCCCCTCTTCTACTTCCCCCATTTCTCTTTCTCTCTCCCTCTATACAAATACATACACACACATTTGAATGAGCTTATGATAAATAGTGCAATGGGGGAAAAAAAGGCAACTGGGAACTCCAGAAAAATCAAAGGACTCCAAGAAAGTCATGTAATGCAAAAGGAATGTGTCACAAATGTAAACATCCATGGGATGTTAGAAAAGAGACTCCACTCAACGGACTTTGAAATCTCTGATTTTCCCAAATCCATAACAACCAGGTCTCAGAGCAGAACCACCAAGCAGGCACACAGACACATCTTCCTTCTAGTGGGTCACATCACTCCAGCCTCATGGACAAGGGCAGGTCATCCTGGTACACACGATCTAGCCCAGCACTGAATGACATTTCCACATTGACAATTACACAAACCCTCTTTGTGATTTCACTTTTGAGAGTCAACCAACAGTCCCCAGAAGGCATGGTGTGGCTAAAGCACAGACACATGTTATTTTGGTTGGGGGGAGAGTAGACGTAGCTTTTAGGAGGATGGGAGGGAGGAGAGGAGACGCTGCCACAAGTCAACGGAGCCAGATTAATGTGTTACAAATCGAACATAGGGGGATCCCTGGGTGGCGCAGTGGTTTAGCGCCTGCCTTTGGCCCAGGGCGCGATCCTGTAGACCCGGGATCGAGTCCCACATCAGGCTCCCGGTGCATGGAGCCTGCTTCTCCCTGTGTCTCTGCCTTTCTCTCTCTCTCTCTGTGACTATCATAAATTAAAAAAAAAAAATTTTTTTTAAATAAAAAATAAAAAACAAATCGAACATAGGAGGGTAGCCCCGGTGGCCCAGCGGTTTAGCGCCGCCTTCAGCCCAGGGCGTGATCCTGGAGACCAGGGATTGAGTCCCACGTCGGACTCCCTGCATGGAGCCTGCTTCTCCCTCTGCCTGTGTCTCTGCCTCTCTCTCTCTGTGTCTCTCATGAATAAATAAATAAAATTGTTTAAAAAAAAAATCAAACACAGGAGCGCTAGGAAGAGCTGCACTGTCTGGCACTGGGGAGAGGGAGGTGCAGGGGCCACTAGGCACCACCTGGAGTGCCACTCCAGACTCGGGGGTGGGCTCCCCGCCAGGAGCACTAGAACTGAGAAGGGTTCAAAGAAGTGGCCTTGGGGGCTGCACTCAGGGAATCTCCCACACCCAGACCGCTCAGAGCACAGCCTGGAGCCCAGGACTTGCCCCGGTGAGTGCTCGTGGCCACGCGGCTGCCGCAGGAGAGAAGCAGGTAAGACGCGGCTTGTATGCACAGACTCTGGGCATCTTTCCTGCCACTTCACTCTGTCGCGTCACGCTAATGTACTGGGCTGAGAATTACACCAAGTCGGCCCCCCGGGGGGCCCGCGGAGCCCCGTTCGGGACCACGTGTGATTTGCTACACATGCACCACCTCGATTCAACATAAAGACAACCCGACAGGCAGGGCCTACACTGCTGCAGGGACCAGCGGGCAACCCCTCGGGGCAGCTGGCCGGCCTCCTGGACCTTGCAGAAAGCCTGGCCAGCACCTCTGCGCAGGTGGCTGCCCCAGACACGCCGAGACACAACTCGGGGCCACCCTGGCCTCCAACGGGGTACGGCCACTCCCCCACCTGCAGCCTAGCCTCCCAGCTGCTCCCTCGCCCCAGGCCGCCCCCCTCCCCCCGCCCACACTGCCCTGGGCAGGGGGAGGCAGCCCGTATGCCAGAGGAGGCCTGGGGTTGCCACAGGAGCCAGTAATGAACTCCGTCCATCCTGCTCTGGGTGCGGCTGGCCGTGGACTTGGAAACTCTTGAGCTGCACAAATCTGTAAGATCTAAGTACTGAGCACAGGTGGCTCCAAGCCAGGTGTTCCGGGGCTTCCCACAGCTGCCCTCCCAGGGCAGTGGCCTCAGGCCAACAGGGAAGGGGGCCCACAGAGCCCCAGTGGGAGTACCTGCGAGCTACTCATGGAAGCCAGCGAGTCCCCCTTTCCTCAGAGCAGGCCAACTGCAGGGCACAGGGCGCCCTCTGAGCGGCTGTAGGAGGGGCTGGCGAATGGCAGGATGTGGGGGGGGGGGCGCGGCCACACCCCTGCCCCCAGGAGCCCTGTTCCCGTTTGAAGGCTAAAACACTGACTAACCCAGGGGGAACTTCAGGTGTGACTTTTTGGGTAAGTGCCAATCTTAGTTCCTATGTGAAATATTTCACTTTGAAAATGAAAGTAAACTCTTCTTTTTAAATTAATTGATGATAATTGTTTTCGAGCTAAAACACAGATCAAGAGAAAGCAGTTATTGCTGATTAGCACATGACAAATACCAAACAATTTGTTATAGAAAGAAAGACCGCTCTGGGCACCAGGGTGTGACACCGGTACCAGTCCGGGGGGGGGGGGGGGAGGCTTCTCCAAGGGGTGCAGCGGGGTGGAGGCAGGGTCACCATGTGTCCCCACAGGCATCCAGGCACACGATCGCGGGCAGCCCCGCTCCCATGCCAGGCTCTGTGGATGAGCCTTGACCCCGGGGGTGGCCCCGGTCCCATGCCTGGCTGCTGGCTCCCTGGTTGGGGCTGCTGTTGGCCTTGAGCCCGCCCCTCAGGCCACGTCCTTCTCTGCACACAGCCGAGGCCCAGGAGTCAGCACATGGGGCAGAGCATCCCTGCACTTTCCCAGGAGGGTCACAGCTGCTGCCAAGCTCACCTGCCCCTCGGCCTCCAAGGGTGCTAAAGACAGCATGAGGAGCTGGTGCAGTGAGGGTGGGTAGTAGGTGCTGCCACCTGCGGGGCTGAGGTCAGGACCCCTCCTCTTGACCCCCATCAGCTCTTGGATTTGTGGGGTCAGGGGACAGCAGTGATGGGACAGTGTGGGAAGTCCCCCAGACAGGGCTCAGCCCCCACTCCACAGGCCATGCTCCATGTCCATGCCCCTCCTGACCTGCCCCTCCCCTACACTGGGTAGGGGGGCTCCTGGGGAGCTGGGGCCCGGGGTGCCTGGAGGGCAGGGTTGGCTGGTGGGAGGAGCACAGCCTCAGCATCCTGTGGTCCCAGGCACCTGCCAGGCCCCAGCCCAGCCTGGCTGCCCCACAGGTTGCCTGGCTCAGTGGCTGCACCCCCCAGTCCTGCTGGCTCTGGCTGCCCCTCCCCCGCCCTCTAGGAATACTTTTCTTAGCCTGAAAACAGTCAAATTAAGTCCAAGCAAAAAAAAAAAAAAATGAGCATTTTACCAGCTATGAAATCTGTTGGCTCCTCCACCACCAGGAGCGGCAGCCACCCCTTTGCTGCTAATCACCATCTCCAAGGGAGCACGGCAGGTACACCCCGAACTCCTGAAATGACTCCTCAGGAAAGGGACAGGAAGCTGCTCCCTTGGCTGATCCCAGGTCTTTCCTGAGCCCTGCCAGGGGCTGCCGGGGAGGTAGAAGGTGGGCTGAGGAGCACCCCACCCCCCAGGCTGCTGACAGAGGGTGGTGGGGCTGAGGCATAGGCCCAGATGAGTGGGTCAGCTCTCGGGGGTCCCAAGGAAGCCCCTGGGAGGTGGCAGGCTGTGGGCTGCCGGGAGAGGCACTGCCAGGGCCCCGGTGACGGGTCAGGTGCCCCCGAGGGTGCTCACAGGGCACTGGGGCCAGCAGCACAGCAACTCCAGGACAGGCCCTGGGAGGTCAGCCTGCTCCATCTGACCCTGGCTCATGCCCCAGCCCTGAGAGCTGTGAGATGCCAGAGAAGCCGGCCCCAGGCCCCTGGTCCTTCTCAACAAGGCCAGCTGAACAGACAGCACATGGGCTCCTACCACCAGCTGGAGAGTGGTGGGGGCCTCTGGGTGGGGCAGGAGGACAGCCCCAGCCCCCTGGGTGTCCCTCGGCCCTCCTGCCCAGGCCCTACCCATATCCCTGCCCTATGAGTATTGCTTGTTTGGGGGAGTAGCACGCGGGGGCGATGACAGGGCCTCACTGGGTTGGAGAGCCTGCCCCTGAAGTGACCTGGCTGAGGGTCCCCAAGCCTCCCCAGCCACAGGGTGGGTGGTGGCAGACCCAAGGACTCAGCTCAGGTGCGTATGTTCCCACCTGGGAACCTGGCAGCTGGGCCTCACCTGGTGCTGGTAGAAGTGCACAGAGTCCTTCCCAGGGGAGGCTCTCTCCTGCACTCTTGTGTGCACACAGACTCACAGTCATGCCGGGAAATAACCAGGTGGTCTGGGCTGAGCCCACCGGGCAGGAAGTTGCCTCTGCAGTAGGAGCCGGCTTGGCTCCACGGGCCCAGGTGACCACCCCAGAGGGCTTCCCCGCCGACCCCCCAGCGGCAGAGGAGCACGGGGGGGGGGGGGGGGGGGGGGAGGGGGGGGAGGGAAGGGTGTGTCCCCCAGGCTGGCTGGGACTCGGCCATCCTGGGGTGGCAGGTGCCCCAGTGGTCAGAAGCCAGCCCAGGGCCGCTGAGCCATGCCTACTGCTCAGCTGCAGCACTCCCGGACTCTACCCACTGACCCAGGCTCTCAGGTGTCCAGGCAGGGGCTGTGGCCCAGGAGCAAGGAGGAAAGAGGGAGAGGTGGGGGAGAGAGGGCCCGCTGGGAGCAGGGGTGAGGCTGGAGCTCCAGTGAAAGTAAGCCTCCAGTGGGTTTGCCCTATGCTCTGGGTGCAGCCGGGCACCCAGGGGGCCAGGGTGGAGGAGGCTGCTCAGCCAGGGGGCCAGAGCTCCTACCCCACCCCAAAGGACCCCCAGCTGGTCTACAAACTACGTGCAGCTTCAGCCTCATACAAAGCCCTCCCCCTCCGCTCTCCTGCCAAACCGCCATCTGTTGCCATGGCAACGAGAGCAGAAAAGGCAGGCGGGACTAAGCGCTCTCCCCCCACCCCTGCTTCCTGGCTCAGTCTGCTGGGCAGGCTCCTGGGGTTGCGGCCCCCCACTGGTCTCTGGGCCTCTCTGCCCCCAGCAGGCAGACCTGGCCTCAGCCTGCTAACACCTGCCTCCTCCTGCACAAAAGGGCAGGTGAAGGCCCCCCAACCACTCCAGCCCCCCACCCCACAACCCCCACCACAGAGCCAGCCGGCCCAGGGCAGGACCTGTCCCGCACCAGGGAATGGCTGGTGGCCGGTCTGGTCCCTGAACCACCTGCCCCTCAGGGCCCCTACCTAGGAAAGCCCAACCCCAGGAGCATCCACAGGAGGCCAGCCACCCACCCAGGCCCAGCCTGAGGCGCAATGTAGGCTTGGTGGAGAGGGTCAGGGCAGTCCTGGTGGCTGCACGGGGGTTCCCCGCAGGCGACCAAGCCACAGAGACACGGCCCAGCTCCGCCTACACGTGCTGCCTCAAATACACTCCAGATGGCCAAGGAGACCACCCAGAATAACATAAGCATCATGCTCTACTGTCTGGGGCTGCTTATGGGCACCCAGAGGTCACGGGGCGGGTACAGTGACAAAAAGGCACAGAGCAGCAGCAGGCTACCAGGTGGGTCCAAGCACAGCGCCGCGACCACGGTGAGTTCCTAAGCCTCTGGGAGGCAGACACCACAAGGGCCCCTTTCTCCACGAGGCCCAGGCTCAGACAGGCTAGGTGACTTGCCTGGAGGCGCCCAGCAGGCGAGCAGCAGACTCCGTGACCACGCACAGCCTGGGACAGAGACTAAGCCCACGCTCTTTCTTTTTTGAACCTTGGTTTACATCTTAAAATCTGCTTCTCCGGCCGTGTGCCCTTGGCAGCGGCTCTCGAGGCATCGTGAAGGTGTATCCAACACAGACTCAAAAATGCTATAGTTCGTTTCTAGCAGGTGCACACCTGAGAGCCGCCGACACCAACAGACAGCCGGGACGCCTCCCCCAATGGTCCTCAGGCGCCTGCGTGCTCCGCCTCTGCAGCAGCCAGGGGCCTGCCCCGCCTGCCTTGTTGGGCCTCCGGGTCTGCGGGATCAGCAGGTGTGCAGGAGAGCACCACGCGGAAAACCATGGGTTGGCCTCCCGAGTGACTCAGAGTGCGCAGGCTCCCCAGACCCCAAGGAAAGGCCAGGCGAGCTGGGGGGAGTCGGAGTCGGTCCTCTGACTGGCTCCTTGAGAAACACACCTATGCCACATTGTTCAAAAGACCCAGAGGTGAGATGAGTGATCTCCACATGACACCCCCACGTGGGGGCTGCCGGCCGGCCTGAGCAGGAGGACATGAGGACCCTCCTGAGAGCTCCAGAGGACCTCCTGGAGGACCATCCCCAGCCTGGCTGGGGCACGGGGCCTGGGAGTGGGGGAGCCCGCCAGGCTCAAGGCAGAGTCACAGGGCCAGAGGAGCAAGATGCCAGCACCCCCAGCTCTGTCCTGCCCCTTCTGCCCAGCGCCCCCCACAATTTGCCGGCCACCTCCTAGATGGGGGCAGGCTCTAGAGCCCCTCTGGCCCGGGGCTCTGGGGTGTGGCCCCCATGATACCGCATCCACCTCCAAGGGCTGCTGGCCTGGGACCGGTCCACCAGGATGTGTCAGGGACACTTGACTCCATCCCACACAAGCAGGGACCTGCGTGGGGCCACAGAAGGAGCCGGGTCATAGTGGACCAGGGGACCCACCCCCGCCCGGGCCACGGGGGAAACCGAGGGATGCCTGGGCAGGGCACTGTGAGTTCCCCGGAGCGTAAGGCCAGAGGGGGCTCGGGGTTGCCCCAGATGCCCAGGGTGCTGGGAAGGGCAGGGAGCCTGCAGCCTCCCCCCTGAGCTGAAGGACCCAGGCACATGGCTGGTGGGAAGAGAGTGGGGATCCCCTCTTCAGAGTCACTGGCTTGGTGCTGGGCGGTTGCCACGGCGACCACAGAGGCAGCTAGATTAACAGGGTATGTGATGCGATGAGACACCCCTGCCTCCCCATGCCCCCCCAAGACAACCCCCCCACGACGAGCCACCCCCAGATGGCCACTCACCCGGGAGCCAGACACGAGGGCCTCTCCTTCCTTAGCCACATGCCCCAGGCTGACATCTGGAGTGGAGCATCACTGTCCCTACCTCCAGGCCGGGGCTCCCCCAGAGTGCCCACCCGCCACCAGCATCCCCAAAGGGTGTCCACCTACTACGCACTCAGCTCTGGACCCCATGGGCATGAGCCCCAGGCACTCAGAGACCTGAAGACCCAACTGAGAACCACGGGGCCCCCTGCCTGGTGGGAAGTCCAGGGGAAGTGAGGGGGTGCCCACCACCTGCGACCCAGCTGGGCCCTGATGCCCCTCTGCCCACAGCCCTGTGGACAGGTGGGGGCAGGATGCCCCAGGGGACCCCCAGCCTTATCTGGGGGGCAGAAGGCTGTGAAACCATCAGTCCCGGGGCTACACTGGGTGAAGCGAAAGCAGATAGCTGGCCCCTCCCCTGCTGCCCCTCCTTTGCCCCCCTGCCCAGAACCTGCGCCCTCTCCATCCTGGGAAATCCGGGCAGAACAAGCCTTCGAAGGGGCAAGTGAGCAGGATCTGCGTCTCCCGTTCCAACGGTGGCAGACGACCGACCACAGGAGATTTTTACTAACTGGTTTTTCAACTCAATACTGTAAAATTAGCCCAGTGAAATATTTTGATTAAGCCCAGTAACTATTCAGAAATTCAATCTGGCAAATCGTGTTTTTTTTTTTAAGCTACTGTCCTAGTTTTGGAAGCCTCAGGACTAGGGACTAATGATGGGGGTCACCTGCCAGTGCCTCAGGCTAGAGGCAGGTGGGGTGCGGAGGGCCTCGGAAAGAGGGTAGGCTGGCGGGGACCAGGCGGCAGAGGGCAAGGGCTGGGGCCTGGGGCTGGCGCACAAGAGACCCTGCGTGCCAGGGTCACACCCGCCATGTGGACACCAGGGCATGGCAGGAGGAAGCCCTGTTGGCAGCCAGCAGCACCTAGTCCACTCCAGGAACTGCGGAAGTGGGGTGGGGCAGGCAGCAGAGGGACAGGGGTGCGGTGGGCAGAGCACCTGAGTCAGTCCTTGAGTGCCAGGAGGAGGGGGCGCCAGGAGAGGTGGGCAGCCGGCAGCCCAGGCTCTGGGGAGGGGGCCCAGCAGCACGCACAGACCTCAGCCGACCCGCCACTGAGGCTCAGAGGCCCTCCCTCCGTGCCTTCTCCACAGGGGCCAGCCGCCCTCCCGCCAGGCCCAGGGGCCCGCCCACCCTGGGGAGCCCAAGGCAGCCACCACCTGTCACTGTGCACACACACCCCCACTGCCTCTGGTGGCCAGCCACAGCTCCGTCCAACTCCACACACACCTGCTAGGGCTGGGGGACCCTCGGGCACAGGGCCAGGCCCAGGGGCGCCCACAGGCTGCGCCGGGGCTGCAAATACTTCCTAGAAGCCACAGGACCTCCCCGATAAAGCAGGAGCTGCAGGGGAGCCGGCACCAGAGGCCGGGCACCCTCCACCTGCCTGTGTCCCGGCTCCCATGAGCACCCTGGCTGTGTCCCCAGCCTCCATGACACAGAACACAGAGAAGCCGCGTGCCTGTGGTCAGGCAGGTGAAGGCACGGCCCACCCGCCTGGCCCGGGAGGGCTGCCCAGCGTGGCCTTGGAGACACAGGGGTCCCGCAGCCCAGCAGGCTGGAGCAGAAGGAACGAGAGGGCAGATGGACCCCCAAGGGGCAGTGGGGCCTCCTGTCCCCCAAGTGGGACCAGTCTGTGGGGACGTCACAAGAAATTGAGTCAGTATGTGCAAGGGAGCAGAGTCCACGGAGCCGTTCTGCACGTGGTCAATTTGGGGTTTAGCATTAAAAAGAAAAAAAAAAACCTGATCTGCACTTTAAAAGGTACCTGACATGGTTTCCCCAAACTAGGATGGTGTCGTGTCCCACTCTCCAGGGCCAACAAGCTTGTGCCCCCTCCCTGCTCATGGGGTGGGTCACATTCTCTTCCAGACTCTCCCTGGGAGACCAGTCCTGGCTCAGGGGTCCTGGGCCGGACCCGGCAGCTCTACCTAGAAAAGGAGGCCAGGACGGAAGCCTACCACCCAGAACCCACTGGGTGCTGGCCTCACTCCACTGGACCAAGGCACAGATACCCCAGAGGAGCTGGGGGCGGATGCAGGTGCTGGTGGCCTGTGCCCCCACGTGACACAGATGCCAGGGCACTAGGGCCGGGATGGGGACAAACGGGCCACCCCCACGTGGCCAAGGCTGGCCAGGGAACCTGGGGCTGGGCTTGGGTGAGCACAGAGGACCGGGATTCCCCCCAGGCCCCTCTGCCAGGAGGCGACCTCCATGGGGGCAAACCCAGACGTGCTCGGGTGCCCTGGGGGATGTGCTCCCCAGACAGACGGACAGCCAGCCGCGCACCCTGCCTTCAGTTCCTGCAGAGGTCGGGGAGCAGACCCGCGGCCCTCTGCCCTGCCCCCCGGCCAGCCGGGGTAGGGAACCCGGAGAGCCTGCCCATCCCCGGACGGGCTCCGCAAGGATGTAATCTCCGGCGTGGGGTAATAATAGAATCTGCTTAGCAGGCAGTGGGCAGCTTGCTCCTTAGGAGAGAGAAAGGAGAGGCAAAGACCCGCCTGCCCACGCGTCACCCTCCCCGAGGCCCCGGAACACGCCCAACAGGCCCACCTGCCCAGAGTTCTCCCCGGTCACAGAGCGGGGGTGGCGGGGAGGCCACCCTGCCACCTCTCCTCTCGGGGCTGGCCCTGGGGTGATGGGATCTGCCGCCCAGATGGCAAGAAGGGGCACGGGGTCCCAGGAAAAGAGCAGCCCCTCCCCTGACGTGCCGCCGACACAACCTGTGGCCCCCTGGCCCCAGGACCCCTGCTCGGCACCCCCGGGCCAGCACCCTGACCTCCTGAGCCCCGCCCGAGCCAGGCCCTGTCCTACGCGCCTCACCCACCCCCACCAGCACCCACTGCCCAGGGCCCGGGGGCAGGCAAGGCACTCAACACACGTAAACACACACACACACACACACACGTACACATACCCATGTATTCTGTGCACTTGGAAACCTGCCAGTCAGTCTCCATGCAGGACCCCTGGGCACCGGCCTGGTTTGTGAAGGGCCGTCCCCACACGCAGGCCACCTGTCCTGAGGCCACACACGGCAGAGAACCCGACCTCACCCTGCGGCACGGGGCTTCCAGGCTCTGTCTCTCCCGACCCACAGCCAGGCCTGCCCCCGCTGCCCTGGGCTCCTGAGCAGACAGAGGAGGAGAGGCACAGGGCATCTTGCTCCCCAAACACCTGGTCCACACCCGCCCTGTGCCTGCTTGGAGCTGACGACCTCCCCTGCACACCCATGCTGTTTCGGGGGGCTGCTGGCCTCTACTCTGGGGGCACCAAGAGAAGTGCCTCCACGGGAGGGGTCGGCTGGCCTGCAGCCCTCTAGTGTGCCAGGACTTTCCACAGCAGCAAGCCCCTGAGGCCCAGCATGGAACTGTGGAGCTGGCCAGTCGGGGCCTGGGGAGGGCCTACCCACAGCTGCCAGCCTTCGAGGGCAGGGGCCCTGGCTTCCCCCGGGGGCTCTTATGAGGCTGCTGAAGGGCCAGCCACACAGAGGCCAAGGACAAGGACATGTAGAGAGACCCACCGCCACCCCACTGAGGTCCCGCTGCAGAGCCAGATGGGCAGGACCCTGCTTGAGCCCCTGGGGCTGTGGCAGGGCTGTCACCCAGGACTGTCACCTGGAGGCCACCAGCTGGGCTGACTCAGGATACTGCACATGCCTGGACACAAGGAGCAGTGAGTGAGACCCGCATGGCCAGCTGGCTCTGGCTTGTTCTCCCAGCTCTCAGCTGGATGTGCCCCTGCGTCCAATCCCCCTGCTGGGCATTGCCACCCCCACCCCTGCCCCAAGCCTGGCTCCCAACAGGGGGCGTCAGCACCATCAGCCTGACAAGGAGGTGATCCCGGTAGTGATCTGTAGACTGAGGCTGGCGTGGCCTGGGGTGGGGACTGGCCACCCTTCTGGGCCTCTGAACAGGGACAACAGTGACTGACCCCCAAACGACCCCTCTGGGCTCCACATACCACCCCTGCAGACACCAGGGCAGTACATGGTGATGCAGAGCCCCAAGGTCAGAGGGCCCATGGCTAGCTGACCCCAAAGGCAAGCTGTGGAACAGCTGAGCACCCCACGGGCAGAGGGACCCAGGAGGGGGACGCCTGGATGTGGCCTGTCCCCACCTCCACAGGGCAGCATCCAGGACAGCAGCTCTCTGTGGACACTGAGGACGATGCATGCCCCACCCCTCCCGGGCCAAAAGCAAAGCTGGAAATGAATCTGATGGGATACTCCCCTGAAGACCCTGGGCCACTGGTGCCACCTGGGGTCCCCTCCAGCCCCCACCACACCCCCGATACATGTGTTCCGCCAGCCAGGACAGCACAGCCCACGTGTGCAGGTGCCCTCGGTCACTCCGTGGCATCTGCTGGAGGATGTTCTATCTGTGCCACTTTATGATTAGTTATAAATCCCTTGGGATTTGGGGTTTAGAGTCAGCAAACCTCCAATCTGAGACAAGCCCTCCGCCTCTTTAGAGATAAGCCAGCATCAACCCCTCGCCATCCGCCAAGCCCAGCATCCCTCCAACAACCGGAAACACTCCCTCCTCTGCCTCATTCTCAGCCTCTGCTGGGAGATGCCCACGCCTTACCCCCCACCCCGGCTAGCCCAGGGTGGTGATCTTGGGACTGAGACCCTGGCTTCCTTCCAGGGGCCAGCCCCGAGGAGGGGGCTGCAGGAGCTGACTGGGTGGGGAGCTGGGCAGGGTGCACCATGGGCCAGGAAGACCGGGACATGGGAGGCTGATAACCTGACGCCTTCACACCCCCACATCTGTGACCCCAGGTGAAGGGCTCAAGCAGGCACAGCCCTGACCCCAGCCCAGCGCCTCTGGCCAACCCAAGGCCGTCCACCAATGGTTCAGCGTCTCGCAGAAACTCCAGCACTTCACCCACTGTCAGGCCACAAGACCCCCTGTAACAAGGGGACTCCGGAGGGTGGCAGGGGTAATAACTGGCCGATGGAGACCAGCCTTCCTTCCCGAGGAGCCTCGACGGTGTGGGGCGTCCACACACTCCAGAGCACCGGGCCAGGGGACTGGTCAAGGTCCGCTGGGTTGCTCTGTATCCTCGCAGCACTGCCACCCCCACACACCTCCAAGGGAATCTGCCACTGGAGATACAAGGCAAATATCAGAGGGGGGCCAGGGGCTGCTCCGGGAAGTCACCAGGAATCAGCTCCAGAGCCAGGGAAGGCTCCATCGTGCCCACAGCCTGGGAGGACCGGTGGCAATGACGGTCGTGACCCTGTGAGGCCTCGGCCCTCCCCTTGCCCCTAGAGAGTCAGTGGCAGCTCCGGGAGACCTGGCCACCAGCTCCTTCTGCAGGGACAGGGGTTGGTGGGACCGGGGGCTGGGGTCTCCCCTGGGAGCCTCCACTGAGCAGGTCTAGCACCCAGGAGGCTTCCACCCCCCAGCGCTTGTCAGCACAGAGCGGTGCTGAGGCTGGGAGGCAGGTGCAGGAGCCTGCCAGACACCTGGACCCTTCCCACCGCCGCAGAGGTCTGAGGACAAGCGGCCCCGCAGCCTCCCTCGGCGGGCGGAAGCTGCAGACTTCAGCACAGCCCCGCTGGACAGCTCCCCGCCCGCCGCCGGCCCTGCAGGACGGGCCCAGGGCGCCTTCTCCCAGTCCCAAGACCCCAGGGTCAGGGTGCGGCCAGCAAGCCCCCCACCCAGGCCGGGGGCACGACTGAGGGCTTGTGGCTGCTCCCCCTGGAGATTCAGGAAGGGGGGGCGTGGTGGGGGAACTGCAGGCTGCAGGCGTGGACCAGTCTGCCCACATGCACCCCACCCCCCTTTGGGTCCCAGTGGTCCTGCGGGGGTCAGGCCATGCTCCGGGGACGGGGCTCACAGGGACTCCAGGCGGCCCATGCTGTGCACGGAGGTGGTGGGTTACCTCGACCCGGGTCCGATGGCCCAGCAGCACGGGCACGCACATTTGGGGAATACAGCAGTGCATACAACGTGAGCCCTGACTACGGGGCAGGAGGGGCACGACTGCCCCGAGCAGCCCTAGCACCAGGCGGGGGTGGCAGGCGTCAGCAGCTCCTAGTGGGTCACATGTGGAAGGCACAGGCCAGGCATGCTAGCAGAGCAGCTCAGTGAGGACAGAGCTGGCACGTGGGCCTGCGGTGGGCAAGGCCGTGGCCACCCCGCCCGAGCTCTGACCACTGCACACACTGCTGTCCATCCGCCCTTCCAGCGTGCCCAAGGCCAGCAGGGAGTGCTCAAGCCGGCATGCAAGGAGAGGGCCACACGGCCGGGGTGGGGTGCTGGTGTGGAGCTGGGGCCCAGCGAGACACAAGGGGGGGCAGAAGGCGCAGCCCACACAGGGAGGGCATCTCTCTCGCCCACACTCCTGTGGCTGCCAGGGGCCTGGGAGGCAGGACCAGGGAGGACACTGCATGACCCCGCATGACCTGCGCTCCTCCAGATGCCTTAGCCCCACTGGGCCTGTCCCTCTGTGCCCACGGCATGCGGGGAGGCTTCCGGCCGGGGCAGATCCATGGCCCCAGGCAGGGCTGAGCCGTGTTTCGCTGCCCCACCACCAGCACCAACCCTGGAGGGTTCGGGGGCCGGAGAATGCAGCCCAAGCTGCTGCCACGCACGGACAGGACAGCTGCATGCGGCTCTCCTCACCTCTGGTCCCCTCCAGCATCAGCAGCACTATGGGGGCTCAGGAGTGCAGACCCTCACGGCTCTGGGCCCAGGGCCCCGTTGGCCTCCACACGCCCACTGCAGAGACCTGGCTGGCAGTGGAGGCTCAGCCTCCGAGAAACAGCCACTTCAAGTTAAAAATCTCGCATCTGGCTGGATCTCTGCCGGTTTGGGGAATCGGTGCTAACTTCAGAGGCTGATTTGGTGCTGCGCTTTTAGAGTCTCTGTCAGACACACACACAAAATATTTAAACTGTGTCTGGGGCTTGCCTCCAAATAATGTGGGATAAGGGGTGGGTGTGGGGTGAAATGGGCCTCGTGTCGCTGAGGCTGGGGTGGGCTCTCGGGGTCGGGGGCCCTTGCCCTGACTTCTGCATCTAAGAATGTCCGTGTGTGGAAGCCCCAGCTGCAGTCCTGGGAGCCGGCGCGGGGCCCCATTGCAGGCAGGCCCCAGGGCAGAGGCAGCAGGACAGGGCATGCTGGTCCTGCAGGGCCCTGGGAAGGGACGGATCAGCCCCCCGCAGTCCAGAGCTTCCAGGCTGGGGCAGCCAGCACTCCGAGGCCCCAAGACAGTGCCCTTGCTCCCTGCACCCCACAGCGTGGCACAGCTGCCCAGCCCAGGCTTGCCACAGTCCCCATCCTCTCTCCCCTAGAAGAGCTCCGCGAACATCGCACCTGCCAAGGGGATGAGTAAACGCAGCAACGCCTCTGTCCTCATTTCTCCCCACAGTCCCCTGCCCGGGCCAGGGGCCCCCTCTGGCACCATGGCCAGCACGTGGCTGGAGGGGGACACTGGGCACAGTGGCCAAACCAGGCCCCCTGCCGAACCCCAAGCTGGCTGCAACCCCCACCCAGTGTCACACACGAGGAGCACCGAGGACCTAAGGACACAGACGACAGACAACCCATGCAGTCACACTGGCCCCACAATGTGAGCTCTTCACTGAACACCCGGTGGGAACCCTGCTGACCCCGGGGACCCCGGACAGTCACAACACCCCACACCTTCTGGCTCCTGCAGGCAGGCAGGCCCTGACCCTTCCAGGCTCTCACACACCATGCCAGGAGTGGATGCAGGAGGGAGGGACAAGGGAGGGCCTCGGGGTCACACCAACAGCACACATCTCAGCAGTCCCAAGGCACCCGGGGCTCCTCACACCCTGAAGGGCAAAGAGGCTAGAAAGTTCTGGGGTACTGCCCATGGTGCTGCTCAGTGAGGCCCCCAGGCTACACCCAGGCCCCTGGCCAGACAGTGGGGGGGGGGGGGCTTTGTCCGGCCTCTGCAGACCTGGCTCCCGACCGCCCCCCACCACCTGTGCCCTGGGCTCTAGCTTGAGGTCACTGTCACCACCCACGGAAGCTGGAAAGGACAGCCCTGTCTGCTGCTGGCCCCCAGCTCCCAGACAGCGAGGGTCCCACCTCAGGGCTGCCTCCTCACCCCAACCCTGCCTCACCCAGCGGCCACCTCTATCACTGTCCCACCTGGCTCGGCCCCCGTGGGAGGCCTCCTACCCAGGGAGACAGCTACCAGGGCTCAGGTGAGCTCTCAACCACGCCAGGCTGGCCCAGGCCGGCCCCTCCGCTCTGGTCTCCGGGCCTGCAGTCCAGGCTGACACTGGCCACGGGGAGGGACCCATGAGGTTCCCAGGCGGCCACCCCCAGCACCCAGGGCCACCACGTGTGGCCTCCCCAACCCCCTTCCGTCCTGACCCTTGGCCCAAGCCCGTAGCTACCCAGTAGGTCCCTGAGCCAAACCACCCCTCACAGATGCCACATTCCTGGCCAGGCAGCCTCCTGCCACCCCCGCAGACCGCCCGCGGCGGTGACACGGAGCCGCAGCCTGACGTGTCCCGGCTCCTGCTGCGTCACTCAGGCCACACAGGCGCTGTGTGGGCTGCCCTCCCACCTCCACCCTGGGACCAAGGAGGCCAGCGTGGGCGGCAACGGTGGGGTAGCCCGAATCCCAGGGACCCTCAGTCCACCAGCCCCCAGCCCAGGACCAGCAGGCCCCGGGCATCTCCTGTCCCCCATGGTCAGGCTCACTGGGAGGGCCTGCAGGAGGCCAGGGTGGGGGTCGGCCTCAGGCCCCTGTGTGGACAGGGATGTGGTGACCACCTGGGGAAGTAGCTCTGTTCTCACCAGGCTGGCACCCCCGGGATGTCACGTGCTGCTCCACAGCTTCAGGACCCTTGAGATCCACCCGGAGGCACTGCTGTCCCGGGGCACAATGAGGAAACCGCCGGAAGGACAGCCGTGGGGCCGTGGGGAGCACTGCTGGCTCCAGAACACTGGTCCCTCAGAGGCTGCAGAACAAGGCCTGGGCCACCTCTCGGCTGGGGCCCAGCACAATCCCTGCTTTGTCCCTGCGGCCTCTGTCCCAGCCCAGCCTCCATCTTGTCCAGCATCCGAGGCAGCTGGCCCGGGGCAGCCCTGACTAGCTGGCCGGCACCCCCAGGGCAAGGCCTCGGGGAGGGCGCGGACAGCTTGGCCATCCCTGGCCTGGCTCACGGGCCCTCCCCCCACTGGGCCTGGGGCTGAGCCGACCTGGCACCAGGGAAGGGCCCATCAGAGCAGCTGTCAGGAGACACCAGCCCTTCCCATATCTGAGAGGACTTTCTGTAGAGTCCTGATGAGCCCTGGGGGTCCCTGCTGTCCAGAGACCCCAGATGGGACCTAACGGATGTGGACCTGCTGTCCTCCTGCCAGAGAGTGGCCACAAGAGATGAGCCCCTCCCAGTGACCTCAGAAGCTGTAGGAAACCCTGCCCTGGAGGCTGGGGGCTGAGGCTCCAAGTCCATCAGCCACTGAGCTCTAGACTCCAGACTGTCCCTGGCCTGGGGTCCAGGCCCAGAGCCACCCCATGCAGTTCCAAGGTGGCCACAAAACCCTCTGGGCACCCCCTGCATACCTGGAGAGATCAGCCAAGATGGGAGCCCATGGAGCCACAGGCAGGCAGCAAGCCTCCTCTGATGGCACAAGTGCCCTGAGACACTCACTGCACAGCAACAGGCCACCAGAAAGTGCCAGCACCCCCCGGGCACAAGGATGCTGTCCACCGGAGGCGGGCATGGGCGGGTGGGGGTTCTGGGGCCTGGGGAGCTCCAGGCACAGCCACACACCAGGGTGGCCACAGCGGTCACTGCCTCCTCCCCCAGCACAGCCACTTGATTTCTGAGCAGCCACCTCCTCCCAAGATCCCCAAAAAAGCCAGCTCTGAGTCCCATGGCCTTGAAGGCACAGGTGTTCTCCAAACCGAAGCACCAGGTAACCAGAAAGGTGCCCTGACTGCTCCCGGGCAGCACCAGTCACAGAGCCGCATCTGCAGGCAGCACAGCTCAGCATCTGGCCTCTGACCTGGGAGGGCTTCGGGCATACTGAAGGTGCCAGGCACGGGGCAGGGCCGATGCTCAGGCACAGAGGGCACAGACAGTGCGTATTCAGGCCCTGGGGTCACTCCACAAACACCTGTGAAAACCAGAGAAGCAGGCCTCCTGGCAGGGCCCAGGCCAGGCTGGCTTTCTGGCACAACCCGCTTGCAGCCCTACAAAGTCCTTAAGGGGGCTGCTCCGGGCGGGGCGGACAGGGGAGCATAGGGAGCCGGCCCTGGGCCCACACGCTTCACCAGAGGGGATCAGGATGCTCCTGGCCACTGTCAGGCAGGCTGGGAATGGGGCAGGACCCGAGCCCCTCACCTCGCTGCTCCTCTACCCCAAACACCATCCTGGGTGGCTGTCACCCCACAGCCTTCCGCAAGGATCTGCTCTGGCCTTGCCTCTGCACTTGCAGCTGGGAGCACCCCACACCCAGGTGGCTCTAGAGACAACCTGGCACCTGGGCACACTGGGGCCTGGGAGGGGCGGGTGCTGGCCTCAACGCTTCTTGCGGGAAACAGCAGGAGCTGGCCTGGCAATGCCTGCTTTCCCCTTCGCGCTCCTGCCCATCTGTGCCCTCTGCCTGGCATGTCCTTCCTGCTACACTGGGCTCCCCAGTCCCTGCAGAGCCGTCACTGCTGCCGTGGGGAGACAGGCGGGACCCGTGAAAACTCAGAGGTGCTCAGAGCGTCGGCTGACCATAGTGGGCAGGGGACGCTCTGAGACCAGGGTCCTAGGCCTCTGGCCGCCCCCAGCACCCTGCCATCTTTACCTATGGGAAACAGCCCATGACCCCAGAAACCTCCACACTGAGCTCCATCAGCGGGGACAGGCCCCCAGGGACAGTTCTTGGCCCAAGCAGGGGGCTTCCCAGAGCAGAGCCTGACTGGGGTAGGGGTGGGGGGTGTCTGTCCCAGTGGGTCGCTGCTGGGACACCAGCTGATGACACATAAGCCCTTCTGACAGCTCCAGGGGGAGCTGGGGGAGGCCAGGTGGGGGCTCCCCACAGGCCCCTAGAGCTCTGCCCACAACTACTTGAGAATAGGGTCCTGTTACTCTGAACTTTTAAACAGGGTCTGTGTCGTGAGCAGATGGGCTTTACTTCCCACCCCCAAGGAGCTGCTGCCCTTGACCAGAGCACTGGGCTCTGAGCCTGCTTCCTGGCTCGAAGTCGGGCTAGACAGCAGAGGCAAGCCTGCTGCACTGAGGGCGGAGGCTCCCGGGGGTGGGAGCGGACGGCCCTCAGACACAGTAGTCAGCACATGTGGCCGGAGGAGGCCCACCCCACTCCCCACTTGGCTTCCCTTCCCTCTGCTGTGGCCACACCCCTTCTCTGGGCCTCAGGCCCCCAGTAGCCCCCCAGGTCAGACCCCAAACAGCCCTCCCACCCCCTCCTCCAGGGCCCATGCCCTGCAGCCTCTCGCTGGCTCTCAAGCTGCCTTCTGCCCAACTTTCTAAAACCAAATACGCGCTCGATGCCCCAGGAGCCTCCCCTCCTACTCCTGCGTCTGGCTCTGGGCCCCCATCTGCTCCAGCTCTGGACCGTGGATCACTATGGGTTGGCCTGTCTCCCCCTCCCTCACCTGTCCCATCTTTGCTGGCTTCCCCTACCTCAGGACTCCCCTCCAGCCTGCCTGACACCAGCACCCCACACGGACTCTCCTAAGATCCCTGGAGGACTCACAGGTACACAGCCAGGCTCCACCCCAGGTGAGCTGCCCAGGAGCCCCTCAGCCCCACCTTCTCTCATGGGCTGGCCTGACTCTTCATCTGAATGCCCTGCCCCAGCTCCCTCCTCCTCAATCCCACCCATAGACAAAGGGCTTCTGAGCTCCACACCTTGCTGCACACCTTGCTGCGCACCGCCCCCCCCCCCCCCCGAAAACAGCACACAGGGCCTGCTGCCCTCCACCTCCTCCTCCCATGGGGTCCTCTGGGCTCATAGGAGCTGAGCCTCATCCACACGTGCTGAGTTCTGGTAGGGGCAGGTCCTCCCGGCTCCATGTCCTGACAGGGCTAGAGGGACACAGGCTGGAAGGCCACCCAGGGTACGCCACACGTCCTCCTAGAACTGCTCAGGCCTCCCCCATACCCACTGGAGCTGCCTGCTGCCCCCCAGCTGAAGAGGCCTTTCCCGCATCAGGGATAGGACAGAGCCTTGGCAGTGGACTCTACCCCATGCAGGGTCGCCTGGCCCCCTGCAGGTCCTGAAGACCTCTCCCCCTACCTGAAAACATGACAGTGGCTGGGACCCAGGCCTCCCCAGGGCTGCCTACACAGGTGACCCTAGGACGCTGAGGGCTGCCGTGCAGAAATGCCCAGCCAGAAGGAAGATGACCTTGAAGCCACAGCCACAGCAGTCCCGGAAGAAGCAGCCTAACACCGAGTGACAACCCGCTTGCTGAGCCCAACACCACACATGCAAGAAAGAAGCACCCGCCACTGAAAAAACTCAATAAAAAAGGCAAGCAGGACCCTACGGCCACCAGAGGGGCATCGGGCTGGGTGGAGGGGGATGCTCCGGCCACACCTGCACTCCACACTGGGCAGCAGCCCCCCATCCCCGCATCTGGCATCTTGGGGGCAGAGCCCACCTCCCAGCAGGCTGTGGCTCAGGACACGCCAGCCGGGGTGCCCGGAGCACATGGGTTGAGAGACCCAATGGCCGCCCAGGACTCCCTGCCCGCCGCAGCTTCCCTGTTCCAGGACCTGGGCAGAGCGCAAGTGAAGAACAGGGAGGGCCCAGGCACGCTGTCATCCAGAGAGGGAGGCAGCACTGGGAAGTGCATTCTTCCGCTGAGGTCTCCTGGCAGAGAGCCTAGCCCCAGATAAGGTCAGACGTTTATCTCCGGAGCAAAAGGACAGGCCTGGGAAACTGCAACTCTCTTGGCATCTGATGCCAAAGACCAGTCAGCAAGCCGGGTGGCCAGGCCAGGTACCCCCACGCCTCAAGGCCCCACATCCACCAGACTCCAGCTGGCCCTCCAACCGAGGGGACAGAGACAGGGGCACAGCACCCCCCCCCCAGTCCTCCTGGGAAGCCAGCACCCGATGAAGCCAGAAGGAATGTGGGATGGACAGAACCGCCCCCCCCCGGGGAGGGGGCCTCAGCTAGACCAAAGCAGACTCCCCTCAAAGGGCAGAGGGACCCGAGGAGGAAGGCTGCTGGTTCCATGTGCCACTTGGAGCTACTCCTAAACATCACATGGCAACGTGTTGTTGACACACACGCGCGGCATATCCTTTTGTATTCATTACTGTTAATTACAGTGGAAACCTCCTGTAATTAACTGTACAACAGTATAACTCGATGAAGAGTACGGAGACCAGCCCCTGCGCACGGAGGCCGGCGAGCACGGCGCACGTATAATTCATTGCTGTCACCACTCACACGACGACGTTTCCTTATAATCACATTTTATTGGTACGATAATTAGATTATTTCACTGCTTCCCACATTCTGCTGCCCCAGGTCCCTCCCCCACTGAGGATTTCACCAACTACAGTCATTCCTCGCAGGAAACATGCATATTTTGAACTCAGATGAACACCGGCTGTCTGCCACCTCCTCCTTGAACCCGGGCCACTGCACCCCACTCCCAACGGCGCTGCCCTACCAGCAGAGGCCCCTCGGGGCCTGAGCAGTAGGCACAGAGGCTGTCCACTCAGAGTGCAAGAGGGACAGCTCCCCACCCCCCCAAGTCCCGTCACAGCCACTGCCTCAGGGTCTGGACCACCTGCCTCCCTCACACCACCTCTAGCTCCACCTCTGTGCCGCCCAGGGGGCTTGGGCAGGGCCTGCAGCCTCCCAGCCAGAGCAGCTCCCCCCTGGGCCCCCACCCTGCACCGGTGGGGTGGGATCAGCAGGGCTGCACCCTCCTCCTCCCCTCGTCCCTCCCCTGCTGGCCTGGGGTCTGAGGAACTTCCCAAAGAGACAGGGGGAAGCAGTCAGGCCCAGCGGACCTCTGGGCTGCTAGGAGAGGCCCATCCTGGGAGAAGAAAGAAAATGGCTGAGCCCAGCCTCCCACAAAGCCACTCTGTGAACGCCTGGCCAGCTGGATGCGGGGACCTAGCCTGATTACCAGAAAGACAGCCGGGACCAGCCGGGGAGCCCCCTCCTCCCACAGGCTGGGGTTTGGGGATCCAGGGCCGGAGATCCGGGATCGGCCAGGACCAGCCTCCCGGTCCCTCCCCTGGGGCAGTGCAGTGTCGCAGGCAGCGCGCACAGAGGCTAAGAGGAGTGCCAGGCGCTGTCCAGCCCAGCGAGCCGCCTGGGGACTCTCCACTCCCACCGTGCGGGAAGGTCCCAGTCGGGCCAAGGGGCCTGATCGTCCGCTAGACGCGCGGGCCGCCTCCCTGCCCGCCTGCCCGCTGGCCGGCCGCCGCCGGGAGTTGGGGGTCGCGGCCGGGGGCGCGCGGCCCGGGGCGCAGCTGCTCGGGCAGCACGCCTATTAGCGCGGCCGCGGCAGACGGCAGATGGGCGCCCGCCCGGCCCCCTCCTCCCGCGGCACAATGGGCCCGGTCGCTCGGGCGCACAATGCGGCCGCGGCCGCGCACCTGCAACCGGAGCCGAGGGGCGCTGGCCCGGCCCGGCCCGGCCCGTGCGCCCCCGTCCGCGCCGCGTGTCCTTGGGCCGCGCCCGGCCGACCGCAGCCGCGCGGCCTGCGGGCTCCTCCGCGGGACCCGGCGCCCAGCCGCCCATTGTTCGCGACCGCCGGCCGGAGCCGCGGGCCGGGCCTACAGCTCCCCGCTCGGGACGACCTCCTTCCGGGCCTCCCCCCGCCCCCGCCCCCGCCCCCGGCGCGCAGTCAGCACGGCCTCCCCGGCGGCGGGCCTGCGCGCCCCTGCGCCCCTGCGCCCCTGCGCCTCCGCGGCGCCCGGTCCCCATCCCTGTCCCCAGTCCCCTCGGTGTCCCCGGGCCCCGGTCGCCCCCGCCCTCGTGTCCCCGGGCCCCATGGACCCCGGGTCTCCCAGAAACCCCCCGTCCCCCCGGAGCCCTGGTCTCTCCGGCCCCCGTTCTCCTCGGCGTCCCCGGCCCCCTCGGTGCCCCCCCGTGCCCCGTGTCGCCTCGGCGCCCCCCGAGCCCCCGCTCCCCCGGCCCCCAGCCCCCCGCGCCCCCCGGCGCGCACGCACCTGTCTGCCCCTTGCCCAGCGTCTTCTCCAGCCGGTACGGCCCCACATACTGCGCGTGCTGCGCCCCGCCGCCGTCCTTCCCCGTCGATGTCATCGCTCCCGGGCCCGGCGCCGGCGAGGTGGGAGCCCCGGGCGGGCGGGCGGCGGCGGCAGGGAGGGGCCGCGTCCGTCCGCGTCCGTCCGTCCGTCCGTCCGCGCGTCCGTGCGCTGGGCCGGGTCGGCGGCGCCCGGGCGGGCCGCGCTCGCTCCGCGCCCCCCGCGCCTCCCCGCGCCGCCGCCCCCCGCGCCCGGCTCCGCTGCGGCCCGGCCCGCGGCTCTGCCTCGGCTCTCGGAGAGGACCGGGCGGGCGGGGGCACCAGGCTTCCGCCGCCGCCGCCGCCGCCGCCGCCGAGGCCCGCGCCCCGCGCCCCGCGCCCCCGGCGCACGCCCGTCCGTCAGTCCGCGGCCGCGCAGCCCAGCCGAGCCGAGCCGCCGGGCCGAGTCGAGCCGCCGAGCGGAGCCGAGCCGAGCCGAGCGGCCGAGCCGAGCCGAGCCGAGCCGAACGGCCGGGCCGAGCCGAGCCGAGCCGAGCTTAGCGGCCGAGCCGAGCCGAGCCCGAACGAGCGCAGCCGCCTGCAGCGGGGGCGGCGAGTGGCTCCCGCGCCCGCCGATCAGCGGCACCAGCCAATCAGCGGTGCCCCGGCTCGTAGCCCCGCCTTCCGGCCCGCCCCGCCGAGGGGAGCTCTCGTAGGAGCGGGACTCTGCAAGGCGAGGCCGGGCGGGGCCGGGCGGGGCCGGGCGGGGCCGGGCGGGGTCGGGCGGGGCGGGGCGAGGGCGGGGCCGGGCGGGGCCGGGGCGGGGCCTGGGCGTCTCCAGCCCCTCCACCCCCGGCCCTCGCCCCGCCCGGACCCCGGCCGCCGAGCTCCCGCAGCCGAGCGAGCCGCCGCGGAGTCGCCTCCCGGGCGGATGCTGCGGCGTGGTTCCCCCGGTTCCCCCGCTCCCGCGCCCTCCCTGCTGGCCGCGACTACCGCGGTCTGAACGAGTCCGTCGCCCCCTCCCCCGCTCCGGGGGCGGCGCCGCTGGGGGCGGGTGGACGAGCCGTGACCTTGCACCTCGCGAGGCCGTGCCCGGGGCGCTGGCCTCCGCTCCGGCGGCCGGGGTGTCCACGGTGACCGGCACAGCGGGGTCAAGGCACTCACCCGAGGTCACACAGCAGCGGCCTCCCAGAGCAGGCGGCTCCCGGGCCTCTGCGCGAACCGTGCTCCGTGGGCTCGGCGGCTGAGGGGCGCACCGGCCCCGACGGCTCCGGAGAGGCGTCTGCAGAGGCCGCCAGACGGGCAGGGCCCCGGTTTCTCGCGGAAAGACGCTGGCGCAGCAGCGGGTGGGGGCGGGGGCGGGGGCGGGGGAGGCGAGGGCCGGGGGCAGGGCGCCCAGAGCCCAGCGGGCGCGGGGGCGGGGGCGGGGGCGGGGGCGCGGGATTCGGCCGCGGCGCGAGTCTGCCCAGGGCGCACCTGCAGGTTTTGGGCTGCGCGCCCCGCGGTCTGCCGCCAGCTGCCCTCCCTTCCATCGGGACCAGCCCCCACCCCTGCCCACCCTGGGGGCGGGCGGCGTGAACTCTGCAGACTCCCAGCTCTCCCCCGCGCCGCGCCCGGAGGGGCGGGGGGGCGGGGGGGTGTATTCGCCTGGCTCTCTCCCCTGACTCAGCCCTGCGACGGGAGACAAACCTCAGAACGTCTCTCTGGCCCGCTGGGCCCCTCGCTGGCCAGGCTCTGTGCTAAGTGCTGGAGCCTCCAAAGGTGTGCAGCCCTAGTCAGTGCCCTGCCCTGGATGGTGGGGGTGGGAGGCCTCGCGGCATTAAAAACCCGCACCAGAGGCTCAGCTCCAGGCCTGGATGCTGCGGGCTGAGCTGGATTTAAGGAGCGTTTGGGACCTTGGACTAAAATTATCCAGTGGCCACGTCTCCCTGGAGGCAGACCAGTCAAGGATGCAGGATGCGGAGGGCCCTCTGTAGGCAGAGGTAGGGGCCAGCCCAGGTGTGGTATGGATGGGGTGGGGCACACCTCCCTGTGCTGGAGCAGTGCTGCCAGGGTCACGTGGGCGCCCTGCCTGCAGGATTTGTCAGGATTCCTAGTAGCCTCACAGCATTCTGGCCTTGCTGACCACTCTCATCTGGACACTCCCAGCTTTCAAGACTCCCATTTCCCATCCCCTCCCCACCCTTGGGCTCCTGGGCTCTTCCCTCGGGGGCCAGTCTTCTCTGTGGAGCCTCACCCCACCTGTCTCCATCTCCCAGGGCTCTGTGTGGGTCCCCTCCACCTTCCCCCCTCATGTCCTCCAGGCCCCTGCCTCAGCCCATCACCAGCCCAGCTCCAGCTCCAGGGCCAGGGCGCTGTCTCCCTGCCACACCTCCTTGGGCTGTTGCACACATTCTCCAACTCAACGTGTTCACAGCAGAACACCCCATCTCCCCATCTTTGTGGGAGTCAAGAGCATGGCCCCTCATGGTCAGGCTTCTGTGTGCCCTGTCCAGTGCTGGACTCTACAGGTGGGAGGCCTGGTGGGGCCTTGAAGAAATAACATGGATGCCGCATCATGCTCGCAGTGCACAGAGCAGGGGGATGCTTCCAACCCCTTGAATGAGACCATCATAACCCTGGCACCAGAGCCAGACAAAGATAAGGCAAGAGAAGTCCAAGAGCCCCCGCGAGAGCCCAGACACAGAACTCCTTAACGGAATATTAGCAAACCGATTTCAATAACTAGGAAAGAGTAAAGTGCAGGACCAGGCGGGGCTTATTCCAGGAATGTAAGTTTAGTTTGACATTTCAGGATGGATCCACACAGCTCATCATGTTATTAACACCCATTAGTGATTAAACAAGCAAACAAATCTGGGAAAACCAGGCTCCTTCAGTTGGACAAAGAAAGGGAACTAGCAGAAGTCCACCCCATCATCCAGCACCTGACACCAGGGTGATGAAGGATCTGGTCGGAGTGAGGCGAGAACGCACCCCAGCACCACTTCATTCCAGCCAACAGGGCCTCACCAATGTAACGGCCAGGAAAACAAACCCCAAACCCCTTCTGTTTATACTTTTACATGATTGGAAAGGAAAAATTAAAGCCATCTCAATTTGCAGGTGACGCGACTGTCTGTAGAAAATGCTGAGCTGCAAAATGCTACCAGAACTAACAAGTGAGTTTGGCAAAGTCACAGGATACAAGACCAGTGTATAAAAATCCTGCTTCTGTATCCTGACAATGGATGATCGGAAACTGAAGTTATGAAGACAAGAGCACTCACAAATAGAATCAGAAATCCTGAGATATTTAGAGGTAAATTTAACAAAATCTGTATGAAATCTGTTCACAGAAAACTAGAAGATGCCAGTGAGATGCTTAAAAAGACCTAAATAAATGGAGTTGTGCCTTGTTTGTGGATTCCAAGACTCAATGTTGTTATCGATTCTCCTCAGATTGATCTATCTTTTCAATGCAATTGCACACAAAACCACAGATAGTTCACTTTTGTTTTTAGAATCAGCAAGCTGATCCTAATATTTAAAAAGAATCACAGGGCAGCCCAGGTGGCTCAGCGGTTTAGCGCTGCCTTTAGCCTAGGGCCTGATCCTAGAGACCCGGGATTGAGTCTCATGTTGAGCTCCCTGCGTGGAGCCTGCTTCTCCCTCTGCCTGTGATTCTGCCTCTCTCTCTCTCTCTCTCTCTCTCTCCGTCTCTCATGAATTAATAAATAAATAAAATCTTTTTAAAAAATAAAAAGAATCACAAAGGACAAGGAAAGCCCACTGTTGAAGACCAATGACATCGGGCATTCTTCCTCCTCGATTTCAAGTCTCACTATAAAGCTGCATCAGTCAGGACGGAATGTTGTTGGCTTAAAGATAGACATATAAATCACGGTATGACACTAGAGTCCAGAAATCAATAATTGTGTTTATGGCAGTGGGTTTTCAACAAAGAAGCCAGGTAACCCACTAGAGAAATGAGTCATTTCAACAAAAGGTGTTGAAACAGACATCTGTTTGCAAATAAAGAGCCTCAAACCTTTCTTCACACTATGTACTCATATCGACTAGATTAGTGGATATATGTTTTTAAAGATTTTATTTATTTATTCATGAAAGACACACAAAGAGAAGCAGAGACATAGGCAGAGGGACAAGCAGGCTCCCTGCAGGGAGCCCGATGGAGGACTTGACCCCAGGACCCCAGGATCACGCCCTGAGCCAAAGGCAGACGCTCAACCACTGAGGCACCCAGACATCCCTAACTAGCGAATATTAACAAATATTAACTGTCAACAGATCTAAATGTAAGAGCTAAAACTATAAAAATTATAGAAGAGAACACAGGAGAAAATCTCTGCGTCTTTGGGTTAACCATGGATTTCTTACATAAGATGCAAAAAGCACATTGCAGAAAAATTTAAAAATAATAGCTGGACCTCAACAAAATTAAAACGTTTGTGCTTCAGAAGGCACCGTAAAGAAAATGAAAAGCCACAGATCGGGAGGAAATATTTTCAAAACGTCCCTCTGGTAAAAGATTTGTATCTAGAATACATAAACAACTCAATGAAAAGAAAACTGGATCGGAAGATTGGACAAAACACTTCATCCAAGAAGAGGTACGGATGGCAAATAAGCACGTGAAAATGCGACTCATCACCTGATGCAGGAAAGGTGAACCCACAACGAGGTCCCCTGTACGACCATGAGGCTGGCTGACATTCAGAGCACCTAGACTTCGAACACTTGTGAGAACTCAGAACCTGGAACCCTTGGCTGTGCCGAGGGGAAGGCAAAATGGTCTGGCCACTTTGGAAACGAGCCTGGCAATTTCTCATATCATTGCACACACGCTTAGCACTCAATCTGACAATCCCACTCACAGATGTTTTCCCAAGAAAAAAAATGAAAACTTCTGTCCACCTGAGAGTTGGACCCCAGTGTGTATAGCAGCTTTATTTGTAACTGTCAGAATTGGAGGAGACCCAAATGTCCTTCAGTGGGGAACCGACGGATGGGCTATGCTCTGGTCACACGGGGGGCGCTGTGTGGATGGATCTCAGAGACATCTCGCAGAGGAAAGACCCTGGAAACGTACCCTAGGATGTCGTGTACATGACATCACAGCAAAGGCAAGACCGTCATGATAGCAAGCAGATGGTGGTGGCCAGCTGTGGGGCCAGGGAGGAAGTGGCTGGCAGAGGGGCATTTGGGTGCTGCAAATGCTCCGAAGCATGATTGCAGCAGCTGTACAGCTGTGCATTTGTCATGCTCACTGAATTGTGCGTGCGAGATGGGTCGGTTTTACCTCAACAAAGCCGACGGGACAGAGTTCCACATGGAGGAGCCGAGGGCCCAGGTGGGGAGAGAAAGCCCATATCCCTGTGCATGTCCTACAGCCAATGGCTGCAGGCAGGTGAGTGAGAGGAGGCTTCCTGGGGGAAGCGGGCTGGGGCTGCAGGAGGACGTGAGCGCAGAGCAGTTGGACAGTGCTCCTCCTTGGGGTTGGGGGTGCACTGGATGTCAGGGGGATGTCCCCTCTGCAGCCTGACAGTTCGTTCAGCCAGGGCCGATGCTGTCTATCCCAGTGCTGGCCACCCCAAGCACCAGCCCTCGGGAGGATGTGCTAGCCCAAGAAGGTTTGTACTCGGCCTCCGTGGGAGACGCTGGCAGCAGCGCAGTCATGGCCAGAGGCTGGCGTGGGGGCACGGGCTCAGCCCAGGTGGGCTCCAGATGCAGCCTACATCCCTGTCAAGATGGGCCAGTGTCCCCCTGTGTGGCTGCTCCAGGTTTGCGGTCAGTGGGCAGCTGCCTGTCTGTCCTAGTCCTACCCCACAGTCCCAGCCCTGGCCCAGGGACGACAGCTCCTGCCTGGTTCCACATGGGTTTCCTGAGGCCTAAGGCTGATGGACTCACTGCCTGAGGCTCATGGACACTGGGCATTAAAGATGTGAGGTGCTCCCACCCCAGCTGCTGACTCTCCACCATACAAATAGGACGAGTCCTGGGGGCTCATAGCCCAGGAGGCTGGGACGGGGCCCTGAGGCCAGCACAGGAGCGTCCTCCGGGGACAAAGTACAGGTAGACCATACCTGGCTATTGTTTGCATTCCCAGGGCCAGGAGAAAGCAAAGGGGCCTCCTGGCCCTCTCCCTACCCCATCACTCCCAGGGGAATGGGCTTCCCAGGCCCTGTTGCAGGGCTATGTGCCCAGAAGGGAAGGACGGCCACCTTCTTCCTGCTTCCAGCATCATTTAAGGACTGGACCCTTCTGACCCCGGCTGCCTCCTGGGCTTCCTTCCTTGCTCACAGCCACCCCAGTCAGCCTGCCCTTCCCTGCATCCCTCCTTCCTGTGCACAGACCCCTGGTTCCCTCAGGGGTGCACTAGGCCACTTGGCCCTTATCCGGCCGGGTCTACCTGTCCCTCGACCTCACCTTGGGGTCGGCTGTGGCCTGATAGCTGGACCAGGGTGGCTCTGGTCAGAGTCTCTGATGTCACCCCCTGCCCTGACCCGGGGGTGGAAGGGGGAGCTTTGGCCTCTGCCCCTCCTCTGCCCCCTCCTCCTTCTTCACATCTCAGAGGAGGGTGGCCCAGGGTCCTCCTGCCAGCCCCCTGGTCCCTCCACTGCCTTCCCCTTCCTGCCCCCCCACCCCATCCCACAGTGACTTATCTTGGATGATAGCCACTCTGGCCCACAAATGCCACTCAAATGGAGTGGTGCTGTCCTAGACATGACGGGCTCTGCCCACCTACAGGGGTCCTATGTACTCCCTCTCTTGTCCACCCAGGGCCGATCACTGTGTGAGTGAAGGATCTCTTGTACCTCAGCCCTGAGGGCCACTCCGGGTCCTCCTCTCTCCCCCGCCATCTGGAGCTAGGCAGGGCCATCCATCCCCGAGCTCTACCAAGAAAGGGACAATGGCCAGGACCTCCTGTGCCCAGCACCTCGCTTGCACCCTGCCTGATGGCTTCCTACTGGGCCCACCAAGACCCTCATCCTGCCAGTAACCCTCGGTGCCCACATCCCTGACCCCAGGACCCACCAGTCCTGGCCTGCCGGCTGTGCCGCTAACACCACAGTGTGTCCCCTCCCCCACGCAGAGGCACTGCTGTCCAGTGCTGTCTGCCCCCGTCCCCTGCAGGTCCTCAGGTGGCACGCTGCTGGGAAGCTGGGGAGGATGGGCCTCTGGGGGAGGAGGTGGAGCCATAGCCATATCTGCCGGTGTGTTACAGCACACGCTGAGCGGCTTGAAACTGTTTATCTGTGGCAAATGGTTTATAATAACGACAAGAGGAGAAAGGAAAGCCCCATGTGGTAGGTGGTGAGTCAGCGCCCCAGAGGTAAGCACTGGGAGAGAGGCCCAGGGAGGCACCTGCTGGAGGAGGCTGGGTTCCTGTCTGCAGAATGAGCGATATTAGTTACTGAGGGGGTGGGGGACGGGGCAGAGAGAGGCCTCTGGAGCTCACCTTGCAGACAGGGAGCAAATGGGGAGCCTGGTGGTCAGGAGGCTGGTTCTAGGATAGCCTTGGTCCTGCTTCTTGGGGCAGTGGGAGCTGTGGAGGGGCACAGGACAGGCCTACAAGGGGACTGCGCTGGGGCTGCAGGTGAAGACTGGAGGGGCAGAGCTGGGAGCCGGTGACCGAGGGCTGGTCTGGGATGTCAGCAAGGCCCAAGCCAGAGGGGAGCCGGGAAAGGGTCAGGTCAGAGACTGGAGGATCCTTTCCTGGTGGCTCTTTGATATGCCACCGAGGGAGCAGGGGGCCAGGGTGGGAAGGGAGCTGTGAATCCCCACTGGGCACTGGTGTTGGTGGCGACTGCGCCCTGGGCAGGGATGGCCGAGAAGCCCTGGGAGGACCTTTCAGGCATCAGATGCTCAGAACAGCCACCACAGATGAACTGCCTGCCACATGCCAGGGCCACGTGCTCCTCACGCATGGCCCCACTGACGCCTCCCAGACCTGCAATCATGCCCATGGTGTATAAGGGAGTGGGGGCTGGGGATGCTAAGCCCTGGCCCCCCCGTGTCACAGAGCAGCATGTCCCCCAGCCTCGGTGTCAGGTGGCCTGCTCTCTGGGGCTTTGTGTCATCGGGCCACACACACAGAGGTAAGTGGGAGTGGGGCCTGGGGACAAGCAAGCCCCCAAGGAGGCAGGTGCCCTAAGAACAAGACAGGCCATAGGGCCAGGCCGGGAGACCAGGAGGGATGGCATGGCCTGTGATGGACTGTGAAGAAGACAGAGGACCCAGGATAGCAGTTAGCAGTAGGAGCCAACCTGCCAAGGTTTAGTGGGAGGGTGGACAGATGGGTCTGAAAAGTCTCTGTTGAGAAAAGGATACTTGTGTGTCTCTCAATTACCAGAGGAATGCATGTTCATTTAAGACATTTGAAAAATATAAACAAGAAGCAAAAAAAAAAAAAAAAAAAAAATCACCTTTGTTCCCATGACCCAGAGAAGACCGCTGTGGTATGTGATTAACTGGGCATATGTGTCCTGCCAGGACTTTTCTCCCAGCTTCCACTAAGTGCGATGATTCATGATCTCCTGGCTGAGAGTCGTCAGGACAAGAGAACAGAAGAGGAGTTTTTCTGCATGGTGGTGATGTCAAGCCTCCTGTTCATGAACATGGTCCGTCTCCATGTCACACGGTCTGCAATGTTTTGCAGCTTCCAGAAGATGGACTGGACACTTCTTTTGTTAATTTATTCCTAAGTTTTTATTCTTCTTGATGCTGTTATAGATGTAATTACTTCCTTAATTTCATTTTTAGGTTATTCTTGTTGGTATAGAGAAACCAAAATAATGTTTGCATTGCATCCTGCACGTTTGCCAGACTTATTTGTTCTGACAGATTTTAGTACAGTCCACAGGTTCTCTGTATTCAAGCTCATGCCATCTGCAAATATAGTGTCACTTCTTTTTTTTTTCCCCAGTCTGGATTCTTTATTTCGTTTTCTTGCCTTATTATCCTGCCCAGAACCTCCAGTATAATGTTGGATAAAGCCAGCAAGGCCACACATCCTTTCCTTTTCCCAAAGAATGTTCTTGTTTACAAAGAATGCATCCAGTATTCCATTATTAAAGATGATGTTACCTGTAGGATTTTTGTAAATGCCCTTTATCAGATGGAAGAACTTCACTTATATTCCAAGTTTGTTAAATGGTTTTTTTTTTTAGTCATAAAAGGATGTTGGATTTTGTCACATGATTTTTCCACATCTATTGAGATACTTTTTTTTGAGCTTTGATATGGCATCTTACATTAGTCAATTTTGCTTTTCTTTTTTTTTTATTTTTTAAGATTTATTTATTTGAGAAAGAGAGAGAGCATACGGGTGTGTATGAGTGGGTGGGGACAGAGGGAGAGTGAGAAGCAGATTCCTCACTGAGCAGGGAGCCTGATGCAGGCTCCATCCCAGGATCCCAAGATCATGACTTGAGCTGAAATCAAGAGTCAGATGCTTAACCAAGCCACTCAGGTGCCCCAACATTAGCTGATTTTTAGTTAGGCAGGTCATTTGCCACAAGAGATCCTTGACCAAGCCCATCCACACATACACAAGGGTTGGGGTGGGCGGGTCTGGCAGCCTGACTACCTTATTGTCATCACGGAAATAAAACCCTTTGAGAGCTGCCAAGTCCTGCCCAGCTGGGTCACTGCACCCCCACCTCATCCTGGGGGCAAACCCAAGAGAGCTCTACTTTTTTCCTTCTGGGCTGGTCACCACTGCTTGGGGTGCACCACTCCACCCATTTAGCTCAGGATAGTGGAAGGAATGGTGTCAAAGGGGCTTGGAGTAGGTGCAGGGACAGAGGTCACCCCACGGTCCCTCAGAGCCAGCCCCAGGTGCCCTCCCAGACTGTGTGCCCTGCTGAGATTTGCCGGTTGCCTGTGGCTATGCAGAAAGTGTGACTGGCTCTCAAACTGGTTGGCCCAAGGGTCCCAATGGCAATGACCTGTTACTTCTACCTGCTGGGGGAGAGACCAAGCCCCTGCAGCCAAGGATGGCAGCTCCTGGATGGGGGCCCCCTTTCCAGCACCCTCCCCCCCACACACACACAGACGCTGAGGCTGTGGCTCCTTCCCCCTCTTTGGGTACCAGAGAAAGAGCTGGAGAGGGAAACAGTGAAGCGAGAGGAGTTCAGGAGTCTGTGCCCGCCTCTGATCAGCAAGGGCCGTCCTGGGGAAAGGTGGTGAGCCCAGAACCAAGAGGCACAGACGGGTTCAGTTCTGGAGCCCGGGATCCTGTCTCCGGGTACAGAAGGTCTCACAGCATTTGCCCAGCAGGTGGGGAGTCTGCACATCAGCAAGTGGGGTGGGGGAGCCTTGCAGGTGTAGGGACCTCTTACCCTCCAGGTGGAGATGGAGGGCCAGGCCCGGACGAGGGGTCCTGAGTGGGAAGGGACGGGTGTTCCCACCGCATCTGAACGAGAACCAGGGAGTTGAAAGCTGCGGGGCTGCAGGACAATGTGAAGGCACCCAATGCTACCGAGCAGCAGAGCAGCACCGAAAGCTTAAGGCGGTAAATCTTACTCATATTTTTAGCCGTAATTAAAAATTTTTTTAATTGGCTGGAAAGAAGATGGAGGCCACATTCTTTAAAAGCGGGGGTTTGGTTCCTCCCCTTTCCGCGGACTTCCCAGGGCTGGGGGCGGGGACCGCGCGGGCAGGCAGCCTGTGGCGCTGGGGGCAGGGGTGGAAGGAGCTCATTGTTTCCCAGCCGGCTCTTGGCTCTGGCCGGATATTTTTGGAGCATTAATCCGGTTCCTCCGGGGACAGCCCAGCCCCGCGCCCCCTCCTCCCGCCGCGGAGGAGGAGGAGCAAGGAGGAAGCCAGGCCCCGCGGGCAATTTCACTTGCGGGGGGCGGTGGGGGGGGGAGGGCTGCACCTGCGCGGGGAGGGGAAGGGGAGGGGGACGGGCTGCGTGTTTCCTGCCGCACCTGCCCCGCGAGCCCGCGCGGAGAGGAACCGCGCCCGGGGCACGGAGCACCGAGCACCGAGCACCGAGCACCGAGCGCGGAGCACCGAGCGCGCCGCGGGGTCTGCGCATCTGATGACAGCAGCCGGGTCAGGAGCTGAGCACGCAGGTGAATTGTGGCCTCGTACTCCGGGCATCTCGGGCGTCTCGGGACGGCTGCCTGGACATTTACTGCCGGATGCAAACGGCGCTCCAGGCCCCAAGGGGACCGGGCCGCGTCCTGGAGAGGACACGCCGCGCCCGCCCCGCCTCGGGCGCCCGGTGACCCGGCCGGTTATTTATGGCTTCAATTTGTTTTTATTATGATCATCATTACTATTATTTGTTTTTCAGAATTAGAAGTCCATCTGACATTCTCTCGTCCCCAGAAGCGGTACTAGGCCTCCAAAGGGCGGGCAGAGAGCCCTCCTCAGATATGAGCAGAAGAAAAATATCTCGTAATTATGGTGGATGTTAATAATTAAACTTCCTATAACTCAGCGGATAGTCCGTATTTCCTGAAATGTGCCCGCTCCCTCGCAGGGCAAGCCTGGCACCCCCCCCCACCCCGCTCACGGGAGCACCTCTGTCCGTGCTTCCTGGGAAATGGTGTGTAATAAGGGGTTTCTGTCCCTGTGTCTCTCAGGACCCCTTCCACACCAGCCTGGGTGGCTGGACCCCCACCCGGTTCCTGGCTGTCTGTGCTGGCCGTCTGGGTTAGCTGATGCTGTTGTTCGCTCCACCATGTGCTCACATGTGCGCACACCTATCTGCACACTTTCACAGGTGCCCACAAGCTCATGCTCACATGCACTCACACATGCCCACACACCTATCCACACACATTCACAGGTGCTCATGCATGCCCGCAAGCTCACACTCACATGCATGCCCACGTGCTCACATATGCACACTTGTGATCACACACACTCACACACATTCACATGTGCTCACCATCAATCACATCCCACCATCCTGGAGATCCGTGACCTGTGGTTCGCCAGACACCCCCTCCTGATGGCCTAGTCCTCCTGTGCCTTCCCCAAGGCCCAGGAAGAGGGCTTGAGCTCCAAGCTGGAGCAGCTGGAGGGCCAGGTGCTATCGGGGAGCAGACCCCTGTAGTAGGAGCCCCATGGGGTAGCTAGGACTGTGGGTTAAAATTTGAAAATTCTTTTGGTCACTTTATGGTTGGGTGACCCTTATAGTAGGAGACCTGTGTAAAGTCCCAGAGACCACTTTCTTGGGTATGTGCCGCTGTGCCATGCCGCCACACCAAGTGTCAGGAGTTCTGTGCCTTGGGCACAGCTGGTCAAGGCAGAGGGCTGCCAGCGGCTGCTCCTGGGAGGGACCCATCCCAAAGGGGAAGAGTGTGGTGCAGGCACCCTGGTGCAGGAAAGATACCTCTGCAGGGCCTGCTTTCTCCCCAAGAATTCCCTGTTCCTCAGCTCTGGGTGGGCCAGGTGTGGCAGCCTCAGCAGGGCAGCTGAAGACCTACCTCCTGGATCATCCCTCCTGCCTGACCTCGAAAGCAGACCCCAGGGAGCTGCTTATTGCCAACTGAGCTCTCCCCGTACCTGCTGCCCCTCTGAGCAGGCTTGATCCCATCAAGGCTCTCCATGCTTGGAGCTTCCCTGCTCCTGTGGCTTTGTGGCTTCTGTGGCTCTGGGCCCCCCAGCTCTGGGGCTCCCCTTTTGCCACTTGCCCACTCACATGGGTGTTGTGGGGTCTCTGTCTCCCAGTCTCCTGGCCTTTCCTGTACTGGTCCTCAGTCTGCAGCACCTCTTGGGGAAGAGCTGAGCCAGACCCTATTCAGGCTCCCTGCTCCCTCTGCCAACTGGACCATCAGCACGTGGTCTCTGTGTCTGCCCTACTGATTCATCTCCTTCTCCAGCCACTGGCTCCTGGGGCGAACCTGGCCTTTCTCTTCTCCCTGCTTGGCTCTCTCTGAATGAACGAAGAGTCCAGGTGACAAGGGTGGTCTGGAGGCTGGCCTGGGGTGCCTGCTGACCCCCATGTCTCCAGGAGGGGGGCTGGCCAGAGTGGGGCCAGTGCCCACCCTGGACAGGGTTGCAGCCTCTGCCAAAGCACCTGGCTTCGAGGGCACTCAGGGTGGTCCTCTTGGTCTAGTCATACCCAGATCACAAGCTGATCACACCTGGGGGATGGAAACAGAGCCCCGTTGTGTCGCTGACCACCTCCCTGCTGTGGCCTGGATTGTGTGCCCCAAATTTATATGTTGAAGGCAAACCCCAGCACCTCAGATGTGACTGTATCTGAAGCTGGGCCTTTACAGAGGTGATTGAGGTCACATGGGGTCACTGGGTCGGGCCTAATCCAGTGTGACTGCGGTCCCTACAGGAGGAAGGATCAGGACAGAGATACACATGGAGGGCTGACCCCATGAGGACAAGGGAGAGCATGACCGTTCACACACACGCAGAGAGGCCTCCGGAGGATCCCGCCTGCCCAGGCCTGGACCTCAGGCATTGGCCTCCAGGATGGGGGGACAGTGAGCATCTGTTGTACAAGCCCCTGGACCCTGGTGACTTATTATGCCTGCCTCCACTCACACTCCCCACACTGCCCTTTCTCACACGACCCCTGATCTGAACTGAGGTTAGATGGGTCAGAGAGCACCCAACCTCTCGGACAGGCTGTGGCCGGTCCACCGTATGAGGCCTGGGCCCAGTGTGTGGGGGATGGGTTCCTGACCTCAGGCCTTCCCTCCGCTCTGTCACAGAGCAGGACACCCTCTCCTTAGGCAAGTGCCTTCTGCTGGTGCTGGTGCCCATGCCACATGGCCATGTAACTGGCTTTTGCCAGTGAGGTGTGGGCACAAGTGGTGGCATATGGGTCCCTGCCTGTCTCTGAGGGGCTTCACCAGAGGGGACGTGGGGAGCATGCCGACCCCAAGCCACAGCCTGTAGCCATGGCCACTGACCCCAGAGAGCCTGGTGTGGTCCTGCATGTGCACTCTGCAGACTGGAGTTTGGGCTTCTTTGTTATGCAGTGCTTTGCAGCAACAACTAATACAGGGGTGTAAGCTCCTGCGGCCTTTCCTGCTCTTCCAGATGCCCCAGAAGAGTGCCGGGGGGCCACACCCACCCGTATGTGCCTCTTGCTGGGCCAGCCCTGGGACCCATGTCACCCCCACTCTTGCCACCACCACGTCCCTCTGCAGTGGTGCGGAAGCCTTCTGTCCTCAGAGGAGCTTGTCCCTTCTTTTTAAGTTGGGTTGGAGCTTTCTGCTTGTTTCTAGAAGGTCTTCTATTCTCTCTACCTGGGCCCCAGGAGGATACAGGGATGGACCTGCCCAGCTGGAAGGGAAGAGACTGAGGCCACAGTCTGAAGGCTGACCACGGGGTGGTCAGGTGGGACAGTTACATTGTGTAGATGCATCCTGGGCTAGTACACTGGCCTTGGCCTCTGCAGGGCCAGGATGAGCCCTGGGATCTGTCCAGATGCGTGTCAGGATGGCACCCAGGGCCTCGAAGCAGGGGTGGAGGCTGGCAGGGGTGGCCACCCTAGGACAGGGGCTCAACACTCAGTGCTGGCCTCACCATGTCCCCGAGGAGGCTGTGGGCAGAGAGGGTGGCATGTGGGGCAAGTTTGCCCTTTACCAGCATTGGTGTCGTAAGCAAGGTAGCTGGATTTAGGGACTAGAAACACGGACTGCACAGTTAAATTTGAATTTCAGATAAGGAATGAATAATTTTTTTTTAGTATAAGCGTGTCCTATGTAATATTTAGGGCATACGTATGTGGAAAAAAATATTCATTGTTTATCTGAAATTCAAATGTGTCCTGCAATCTGCCCAGCAGCTCCGTGAGCAGGTGGGCGAGCTCCCACCAGCAAGAAGTGTGTGCAGGTGGGGCCAGGTAGGCGGACTGAGTGGGGGGAGCACACAGGATGAGGGCAGGAGCCTTGTGGTCCTTCAGAGTGGGTCCCCAGGCCCTGGTGCCTGGAGGGACACTGAGGCAGGCAGAGGGAGGGGCAGAGCTCCAGAGATGCCCCTGCTCCCCCTCCTCAGGTCCAGTGGACAGGCAAGGCCCAGCCAGAAGAGCCATCCCCCCACTTCTGCTGGGGTCCCCCAGACGCCCATGGCTCCCTGCAGCCGCGGTCCCCCCAAGATTGGAGGCAGCATGGGCCAGAGTTCACATGCAGAAACTGCCTCCAGTGGCTCAGCCTCCTTGGCCTCCAGGGCAAGAGGCACCCCATCAGGAGCCTGGTCCAGGGACTCAGGACAGAGCAGCACCGCTGCAGGAGCAAGACAGGCGGCTGAACCCCCACCGCCCAAGGTGCCCGGCAACTGGGCCACAGGCTGAGATGAGGCCGCCTGAGCCCCACTTGGTTGTAAATGAGGAGAAAACCAGCCACTGATAAGGACGGGAAGCGGCTGGGGGTGAGCTGAGCTGAGCTTCCAAGTCCCTCTGAGCGGATTAGAAGCGAGGAGAGACCAGGCTGCCCGTGGCATGCAATCCCTCCGTGGGGGAGGCTCTGAGCTCCCGGGGGCTCCTGACACCGCGGGGCACACCACTGGCTCCCAGCTTCACCGAAGCTCCGTGTGATGGTGTAGGCAGGACGGTTGGGGTCAGGGATTCCCCACTCGGTTCCAGTCCTGCCTCTGCACACAGGGGCGGCAGGCCCCTCCCTCTCATGGCCTTGCCTGTTCGTGAGAGATGGTGGTGGTGGTGGCCCTGGCCTACAGGGTCACAGGGACAGTTGGGGAAGGTACCCAGGCAGGATGGCATTGGGGTCCTGGCGGTGCCCCCTTCTTGGGCCTGTTCCATGGACAGTGCCCAGCGGTCTGGCACCCCTGAGGGGACAGGGGGGCTACCTGGACACACAGGAGGAAGTCAGCAGAGCTAGTCCAGGACCCTTGGCTGGACCCTGTGCAGCAGCCTCCTGGGCAGACTCTGGGTCCCTCACAGGCCCCGGGCTTTGCTGGGCTGGCATCTCTGCCTTTCCCCGTGTCAGGGAGGGATCTGTGGGCTGCTGGGGCATCTGTGCTCACTGCTGCCCCCAGAAGGTGGGGGTGGAGCAAGAACAGAGTCGGGGGCTGAGGTGTGTGCAGGCTGTGAGGTGCCGGTGGGGCCTGGGGTCCGAGCAGCGCAGCGTGGATGCCGGCCCCATCTGTGCCTCACGTCTCTCCCCTGGGTCACCACAGCATCTCTGGAAGTGGGCCACAGGCATTTTGCTCCGTGCAGCAGTGTTTCCTGGGCTCCTGCGAGGGGCAGGAGTGGGGCAGAAGCAGGGACGTGTGCCCAGGACGTGGGCCCCATGGGAGGCAGCAGGTGACACAGCCCCATAGATGGGGTACACACAGTAGCCAGTCCTGCAGGCTGAGGCACAAGGTGCAGGGGATCTGGGCCTTCCCACTGTAGGACCGGGGTCCCCTGGGACTGGGCCCCCACCCTCGTGACGTCATTTAACTGGAATCACCTCTGAAGCCCCCCTTCCAAATACGGTCACGCAGGCCTGGGAGCCTTGTCCCATGAATTTTGGGAGGGAATTCAATCTACAGCAGGAGACCATCAGGAGCCCCTCTTGTCTGCTTTTGGGACCCTGACTTCTGCTCGAGTCTTGGGGATTCTGGGGGACGACGGGCCTCTCTGTCCCTAGAAATGCCTTTCCCTGTGGGGTCACAGTGCCCTCGCCCTCGGGGCAGATATAAGTGGCAGCGCTGCCTTGTCTCCCATCACCGTGGTCATGTGGGAGCTGGACTCAGTCCCAGCTGGAGAGCTTGCAGGCCCCAGGCACACAGCACCCCAAAGCCGTGGCCCCACTTCACCCTGCCTGCTTCCCTCTAGGCCCAGAGGGGGTCCAGCCTCCAAGCTTCCTGATGCAGCAGCCCCTTTGCTGTGCCTGCTGCTGACCCTCTACCCTGGGCCTCACTCCAAGACTGTCACTGGGCTGGTAAGGAAGTGTCAGCTCCTGTCTTCCTGGAAGCCCTCCCAGACACTCCTGCCGTGCCATGTGTCTGCCACGTGCTTCCTGGTCTGCAGTGTGTATGCAGTGCGGTGCTGGGGTCAGCAGCCAGGTTGATGCGAGGCCAGGTCATTGCACTGTGGCCAGGGGCCCCTAGCTGCCAGCCCCCACCTCCCACCAGGAGGACCAGCCCTGCCACCTGGGCACAGCTGGGCCCAAGTGGGTGCTGGGGTCCCAGCCAATGGGACCAGAGGACGTGGATGCAGGAAGGTGAGGGGGATGTGTGAAGCTGTCATTTGCTGGTGACTCTGTCTGTCCTTCCATTGAATTGACTTTAGGTCGGTCCCGGCTGCTTTTCCAACTTGGGTGCAAACCTTGAGACACTGAGGTCACATCACCTCCTTATCGTGCCCTTTCCAGGGTCTAAGAACAATGACTCATATGTGAGCTGATCTCTGAATTTCATAAAACATACTTGCCCACATCATTTCACTCTTCCAGTAGCCCTGTGAGGTGGGCAGGGTTGTCCCCAGCAAGAGGGAGCCCATCGCAGCTCAAGGAGAGACCTGAGGAGGTGAGTGGCTGCAAAAGGACCTGGGGGATGCCAAGACCCCCCTACAGGGAGGGAGGGAGGTCACTGTAGGCAGTCCTGTGCAGTTAGACTGGAAGGCATGCCATGGAAGGATGAGGGCACAGGGATCACAGGAAGATGGGACCAGGGCAGAGTCCAAGTCTAGCGGGCAGGTGACCACAGACTGATGGGGCCCCAAGGCAAGGCAGAGGGGTGGGAGGAGCTGCCCCCACCCCCAGGCAACCGGGGCTGAGCCCATTTCTTGATTTCCAAAGACGTGGTGTTTCCTAGTTACCTTCTGGAGAACACACTGTGCACGGTGCCGACGGTTCCCAGCTTGTTGACATTGGCTTTGTGGACCGGCACGCCGTGTATTCTCCTGGATGTTCTATCTACCCCTGGAAAGGGGGTGTCCCAACGGAGTTGTTTCTGCGAACTAGTGTGTTTTATCATGGGATTCAAATCTCCTGTAGAATGACTGATCTTTTCCCTTGTATTATTGTTTCCCAAGGGGAGTGGGCTACGATTTCCAATAACAGGTATGGATTTGTCTACTTCTCCATTTAGATTACCTATATTTCTTAAATAGAGAGAAAAAACATATTTCTGAAATTCCAAGATTTTCAGCAAGCATAATTTCGTGAGTGTTGATGAGCGTACACATGTAGGACCAACACTCCACCCTGGTGGCAATCAGGCACGCTCCCGCGAGCCCCTCCTGAAGACCCGCACACAGCACACTGCTGGCCAGCCCCGCTCTGCTTCCGGCACCCCGCATGAGCTTATCTGCTCTTGAGTGGCACATAGATGAAATCCAACTGGATGCGATCTTTTTGTCTGGCCTCTTTTTCACATAATAATGCTTGAAAATTCTTTATTTTTAAAAGGATTTCACAGCTTGATGGAGGTATAACCAAAATACAAGTGATGGAAACAGAGCCAGTGGTCACAGTCTTAATTCACTCCAGGTAAATTAATTCTTTAAAAATGTGGCAAAATATATATAGTATAACATTTAACATCTTCACTGTCTCTAAGTTGGTCCTGTGACCACTGTCTACTCTCTGTCCCCAGGAGACACTGAGCCCATCCCTCCCCCAGCCCTGTGACCACCAACCACTCTCTGTCCCTGTGAATCCGGAGACTCTAGGAACCTCGTGTGGGTGGAATCATACAGGATGTGTCCTTTGGTATCTGGTCTGTGTCACTCAGCATCACGCGTCCCCCAGGCCCACCCACGTTGTGGCAGGTGTCAGCGCGTCCCTCCTTGTTCAGGCTGAGTGACCGGTCTGGTGTGTGGATGGCCCATGTTTATCCCCTCATCTATCGATGGATGCCTGGGCGGTTCCCAGGTGTCGGTTGCTGTGAACGTGGGTGTGGAGCTTCCACTCCAGTCCCTGCTTTCGATTATTTGGCATAAATACCCAGTGGTGGGACTCAGATCATATGGTAGTTCTGAAACCCCTATAGTGTTATCTGTAGCAGCTGCACCAACTTCCATTCCCACTGACAGTGCATGGGCATTCCAATTTTTCCACATTCTCACCATCACTTGTTAGTTTTTATGTTTTTTTTTTTTTGTATTTGTTTTTTAGTAACAGTCATCTGATAGGTGTCATAATTGGTGTACAGTGATGTTGGCATTTTTCCATGTGCTTATGAGTCATTCATATATCTTTGGAGAAACATCTATTGAAGTTCTATACCCAATTAAAAATAGTATTGTTTGTTTTTTGTTGAATGGTAAGAGTTATTTATATATTCTGGATATTAATTACTTATCAGTTATATGATCATATAAAATTACTTTGTAGAGTACTCTGACAAAGAGTACTTAGGATGGTCAAAAGCATAAATGAAGGATTGATGCCTATGTTGATCAGAGTTCTTAATCACAGACAACAGAATCCACTCTGGGTAATGTAAGCAGAGAGGACTTGTTAAAAATCTCACAAAAATTCCTCGGGAATCACTGTTTTAGAAAAAAGTCCCCAATGCTGGTAGAGTCCTGGCCGTCAAAGGGACTTCTGCCTCTGCTCCGACTAGGAAGCTGCCACCACTAGGAACAGCATCCTATCTCAATGCTGGGCAGGTGGCATTCTGGGACAGTGCCCAGCCTTGCAAAGTCTTTCCTTCCAATCTAGTACCATGACTGAATCTTTGATAAGCTATCCGACATTCTACATATGTTACAGACTAACAGAAGGGAAACCATAGAATAACAGGAAAGATTCAAACAATTCAATAGAAAGCAATATTGGATAGAAAAAGAAACATGGAACAGTCAGGATAACTAGAACTCGTAATAAGGTGGTGATTTAGTCCCCAGTATCTGTATTAGATAGAAGTTGGCTAAAAGTTCCACCTGAAAGGCAAGGATGGTCAGACTGATAAAATCAATGAAACTCAACTCCGTGATATATACAGGAAACATATATAAATCATAAAGATGTAGAAGACTGAAAATAAATGATGAGAAAGCAAATACCATGTAAACATCAAGCGAAAGAAAGAAGGAATAGCTACAGTGATATCAGAAGGAAGTAAACTTTAAAGAAAAAGCATTACCAGAGAGAAGGAAGTCCCTTCATAATAAAAACAGGCTTATTTCACGAGGAAGGTATAAATTATAAATTTTTTAAAAAGATTTATTCATTTATTCATGAGAAACACAGAGAGAGGGAAGCAGAGACACAGGCAGAGGGAGAAGTAGGCTCCCCACAGGAGCCCAATGTGAGACTCGATCCCGGATCTTGGGATCAGGCCCTGAACTAAAGGCAGACGCTCAACCGCTGAGCCACCCAGGCGTCCCTAAATTCTAAATTTTTATGCATCTAATAACATGACCTCAAAATAGGTAAAACAGAAATTCACAATACTTCAAAGAGAGGTGGATAATCTCCAGTTATAGTGTAAAATTATATTTTTTTTACGTAAAACTCAGTAATTGATACAAGTAGAGAAGATGTCAGTAAGCACATAGATTATACGAACAAAGCAAATGATAATCTTGACTAATGTGTGTGGAGAGAACACTACACCTAATAACAGTACAGCATTTTTTTTTTTTTAAAGCACATGGATCATTTACAAAAACTAATCCTATCCTGGCCCACAAAGCAAGTCTTTAAAAAATTGTTAAGGATTGCAAGTGTATAGGGTCTGGTCTCTGACCACAGTGGAATTACACTGAAATCTAATAGAGAAAAGATAAGCAGGAAATACAGATAAGCAGAAAATATTTAAAAATGAAGACAAGCACTTAGTGCCAGATTGTCATTAATTCAGCGTAATCCCTCTTCCCTCTGCATTCTCTTCTGTGTTCTGGGAGAGAAAGCTAGTAGCAAGGCTTCCAGGGTCCCTTAAGTGTACACTCTGACAGTGAGAGACACTTGAGCAAGATTCAGAAGGCAGAAGGAAGGAACAGCCGTTCCCTCCCATGGCAGCTGCAGGGGGCCATCGTGGTTGGCGGTGGTAGTAGTTTCCCATTTGTGTCCAGAGTCAGCCCGAGATTCTCCGTAGGAGCTGCAGGTGGCTGAGGGCACTGGGAAGCCGCTAGCTACTTCAGGGCCGCAGTCACCTGCGGTCCCTGATACAGCCCCCTGCTCTTCCTAAACTCCTAGATCTCCGAAAGTCACCTTCCTCCCCGGAATTTCCAAATTTTTCAGTGTTTGTGTAACTGTAGAATTCCCCACAATAAATCTCTTTCTACCCAAAATATCTAAAATGACTTCAGTTTTTCTGACCAATGACCCTCTTCTGACTTTCCCAGGTACCAGCAGTATTTCCAGAAATGCAGAACCTTAAAAATAAGAATCTGGGATTAGTTACCAGGTCAGGTTAGGTTTGATGTCAGTGATAACCTGTGGCCATTATAAAGCAGGATACAGTTGGTTGGGCATCAACTCTTGGTTTCGGCTCAGGTCATGATCTCGGGGTCATGGGATCAAACTCCATGTCAGGCTCTGCTCAGCAGGGATCCTGCTAGAGATTCTCCGTCTCCCTCTGCCTCTGCCCCTCCCCACCTCAAATGAATAATCTTTTTTAAAAAGCAGGATATAGGTAGTCCACGAATATAGGCACTAATAAAATAATCACTTCTAACCGTTTATGATGAAGGGCATGTTCAAAGCACGTCTTTCAGGGACAAAGGGACCCTCCAGACACCACGCTATGAGGGAAGCGAGGAGATACTGCTGAGCACACTAGGGTGTTGACAGCAAGGAAATGATGAGAGGTGGCCTTAAGTTCTCAGCTCAGGGAATGGCCAGAGAACAAGAGGGTTTCTATGCCTCTTTTGGGAAAAAAAATTATCTCTTGTAGCTCTCAGGGCAATATTTTTTTTCAAAGAGACCTTCAAATGGATAAAGAAGATGTGGTATATGTATATAGAATGGAATATTATGCAGCCATCAGAAAAAATGAAATCTTGCCATTTGCAATGACATAGATAGAACTAGAGGGTATTTTGGTAAGTGAAATACGTCAGTCAGAGAAAGACAAATACTAGGTAATCTCACTCATATACGGAATGTAAGAAATAAAACAGGTGAAACATAGGGGAAGGCAAAAAAGAGAAGGAAACCATGAAAACCATGAAAGGCTCCGAAGGATAGAGAACAGACAGGGTGGGTGGAGGGAGCTGGGGGAGGGATGGGATGGGAGATGGCAGTTAGGGAGGGCATGTGTAGTGCTGAGCACTGGGTGTGGTGTGCAGGTGACGGATCACTGAATTCTGCTCCAGAAACTAGTATTGCACCGTATGCTAAGTAACTAGAATTTAAATAAAAAAAAAAAACAACAACAGCACTTCTCAAACTTTGCCAAAAGAAAAATTAATAAATAAAATTAGCAGGTATAAGAAAAATTCAAAAATAAATAAATACTTCTTAAACGTTAGCAAGTATGATAAAAATTAATTTACAAATTAATTAATTAATTGATAAAGGACCTCAAATTTGATCTTGCAGGCAGGCCAAAGAGCTACAACCAAAGCAGAAGTCCATGTTTTCCTAGTCCCTTTGGTAGAAGGGCGTTTGTTTGGAAAGAGTGAGACCATGAGAATTAGAGTGGATTTTATCGAACGTAAGCACCAAATCCCCTGAACCTCCCTCGCCAGCAGCAGCAGCCCTTTACCACCACCTGAGAAGGTGTGCCTGTGCCCCAGGACCCCGTGAGGACCTCGCCCAGGGGGGACAACCAAGGGAGGAGGTGACCAATCTCAAGCCTCCCCTCCACCAACTCTCATTATCTCCAGATCCACGACTAGAGGCAGGTGCAGACAATGAGCTCACAGTCATGTGGACAAGGAGGAGACCATCACTGAATGCAAGTTTTTGCCAACATATGACAGTGGGAACCTGGGGACACGTGCAGTGATGGGCTCTGCGGGGGTGACCGCTGAGGGGGCAGCGTAGCCCTGGGTCAGGTTAGACAGATTGTTATGGGCTCCCTTGCCAGACACCCTGGATTCAGTGATTTGTTCCAGAATAGCTGGTGGTGGCTTTAGTCTTGTTGGCTGACTGAAGCTCAGACATAGACAAAGGGAGACATCAGGGTGGCCTCAGTGTGACGGGAAGGGGAGGGAAAGCACAGACACAGTGCTCCTGGGGAGGGTTGTTACAGGGACCTGCTCATCTGCCGTGGCGGTGGCTCTGCAGGAAGCTGGCATCAGGAAAGACATTGACGGAGGAGGACGAGGAAGGAGGATGATGGTGGGAGATGCTCCCACCGTGGCCGGCTCCCTGCCTCCATGCCGTGATGTGACCCTAAGTGTCAGAAGCCAGGTGGCACGCAAGGTGGCCATCATGCCTCAGCGAGCAATGGCCGGAGGAGGGCCAGCAGTTCCCCTGCAGGACCGTGGGCAGCGGCTACTAGCTCAAGGTGTCCCTAGGGCTGAACACACAAGTGGCCGCCCCGGCGTCCAAGAGGAGCATTTCAGTGCGCATGTGCACCAATACCTCAGATTTCTGTCATGTTTCCTTCTTCCCCGTCTACTTGGCCTGTGTAGGAAACAGACGGATTTTGGGGAATGACAGTGGATTATTGTCAACACAATCAGACCAGTCTGCCAGACGTGGTCTATGTCTTGCAAGACAGGAACCTCTTGTCTGACAAACGCTGTTCTCCTCGGTGCACGGGAGCCGACTGCGGGGCGGGGGGTGCAGGGACAGCAGGATGCTATGGCCTGTGTTGGTCAAAATACAGATCTCAGGACCCCGGTCCTCCCATTGAACAAAAGTCCAGTTAATCCTGCTGATGGTGCAAAGGTGATGGATCTGGGGACAGGCAGTAATAAATGCCCCAACCCTCTTGAGAGGATACATGTGTGTCGGATGGTGGGAGACAAACCCACAAAATCAAGAACACTGCCCTCTCAGTGCGGTGTACAGACACCCCGTGGTCTGGGGTTCCTTAGGGCAGCTGGCTCACCACGAGGAAGGCACCACGACGTTCGTTAGGCCTGTAGGCTCCAGAGGGATAATGCACAGTGTTTAGGGTTCCCGTTTCAAATGTGCTCCCAGAAACGGGTCTGTGGCAGGTCTGGGCTGCCTTCCAGGCCTCTGAATGGCGACCTGGCAGACAGAAGGTGTCTAACGGGTCCATGTCAGCCAGGGATGCCATACGGAGCTTCTGGCAAGCTGAGCAGAAGGGCCACGGTGAGTACCCCACATTTGGGGAAGATGCCCACCGTCCTGGAGATTCAGCCCCTGCCTCTCCACAGGGCCTTGGGAGATGGTGAAGGCTGGATGCTCCATGACCGTGTGACCCATCAGACGGATGCAACCCTGGAGTCTGGGGTCCTCACAGCCTACTGCTATTCCACAGAAGGGGAACACGTGACCTTGGGTGCTAGAAGATCTCCTAGTGGCTCGCAGTGCTCTTGGGAGCTCACGGGTGCTCCCGTGCATGGAGGGCAGGGAGTGACCGAAGAGGTGGCCACTCCAGGTTCACAAGTGTCAGTTTTCATCAGGAAGGGAACTGGCATCCGAGGCTGGTCAGGATGGCAGCAGGATGACTGGGCCCCACACTCACCTCCAAATCCTAAAAATTTATAAAGAGGCGGTAACCAGGCTCAGACCCATCCACAGAGCAGCATCCTTAACACCACACCGCACCACCGTCTCACGGCCGCGTCCTTGGAACAGCTTCTGCAACGGGAAAGACAAGGAGGCCCACATTCCAAGGTGAGGAGCCTCCCAGTGCTGGGGTCCGGGTCACAGGTCAACTGGTGATCATGTCTTTTAAATGACCTTCCCCAATGTCCTGGGAACACATGCCACACTCCAGCCGCACTGCCACCCACAAGGACAGAATGTCTGTGCCCCCCTCCATGGGGGTGTCGAAGCCATAACCCCCAGTGTGATGGCTTGAGGAGGTGGGGCCTTTGGGGGTGACCAGGTAGGAGAGTGCTTCCCTCACGAGTGCAGTCAGTGCCCCTGTCGGAAGGGAGTGGACACAGTTTGCTTCCCTCTCTCCCTGCTCTCAGCCACGTGAAGATGCAAGAGAAGACGGCCATCTGCAAACCAGGATGCAGGTCCTCACCGGACATCATATCTGCTGGCACATCCGTCTCAGACTTCCAGCCTCCAGAACCGCTGGAAATAAATGTGTGTTGTTTAAGCCCCCACCCCGTGACGTACCTGTAAGAGCCACCCCAGCTCAGACCCCGTCTCCCCATCAATGTGCACCTAAGGCCTACCAGGGCACCCTCACGTCCAGGAGATGACCCAGGAGTAAACCCTCAGCCAGGTGTTCAGATGGTTCCACATACTGTGCCAGCAGGGACAGGAGAGGACTTGTGGCCACTGCAGTGGCCCCAAAGGATAGCAGAGAAGGACCTCCTTCCAGTGGGTAGAGCCCGGAGAGGAAGTGGCTGAGCCTACACCTGTTCACGGGGAGTAGCTGGCAGTTTGTCGTGAGCACCCAGGGCTTGGAGGCGGTTGGTCTGGAGCGCTGCTGGCAGAGAGGTCAGGGACGGAATGTGTGAGTGGACCTCCCCAAGTGGGCACAGTGTGAGAGGGAGGCTCTTCACTTGGGTGGTTGACAGGACCTGCCTGAGGATGTCGTGAATCACCAGCTGGGGCTGGCTCGCTGGACTTGGGAGCAGAGTGGTCACAGCAGCGGCCAGGAGGCTAGCACGGCCTCACATGTGGACCTCCCTCACCAAGGCTGTGAGGTCCCCACCACTGCTGATGGCCCAGCTCACCAACACCAGGGGCCAAAGCCAAGTTCCCAGAGTAGACCCTTCTCCAGAGGGACAGGCCAGTCCCCAGTGGGGACAGGTTGGCTTCACTGGACCCCTCCTTGGATGGGCCTGGAGCCGTCAGGATTGTCCAGGTGCAAAGTCCCTCCTCCTACCCAGAACTTGGAAGAGGAGCTGGCATGGGGTTCACAGGGCCTCCTCTGTTCTCTGTGTCTCTGTGTCTGGGAAGGATCCACACTCTTCTAAAATCATGTCACAGCTATCCAGGCAGCACAAGCTCAGGACCCCCCCACCCAACCCTCCACCTGGGTCCTGGTGCGCGGCTGCAACACTCCATCCACATGCCTTGGGAAGGACACCACCCCCAGCTCTCTGCTCCTTTGCACAGCCCAATCCTCCTAGAGCCACCCTCCTCTCCCCAAGGACCCCCTCCATGCTGGCTGTGGCCTCTGTTGCCAAACTGAAGGTTACACGTCCAGCTGTCTTTCTTCTCTGTGGGCAGCACATGTCCCCTGCCTGATGCTCCCCTGGTTTCCTCCTCACGCCCCTCGCCTGGGGCCCTACTCCATCCCTCTCCCTCTCTGGCCTTCCTGCCTCATCCACGTCTCTTACTCGTAGTCATCTCTGCCTCCCAGACTGTCCCCCGAAGTCCAGGCCGTCCACCACTGGCACCCTGACATGTCTGCTTCGGCCTCCAGCAGGCACATCAAAGCCACCATGTCCAGAACTGCACTCCTGGTCCCTCCCCAAAGTGACTTCCTGCAGAATCTCCACCACAGAGTGGCAAGGCCACCCCAGAGCCAAGCTGGAGGCACCCTTGACCCCACAGTGCCAGCCCCACCCTCAACACACATCCTGACCCCAAGTGTTTCTCCCTTGGCTATTCAAGGAGCTTCCCTCTCACTCATTTGTCTCCTTTGCCCCAACCCTGGGTAGATGTTCCAGCAGCCAGAGTGGCTGCACCCCAATACCATCACCTTCTGTTCAATCCTTCCAGTGAGTAAATGACCCCCCATCACTTGAGCTCCCCCCCACCGCCACCAAACCGACCTTACCTCTGTCTACTCTCCTGCCCACCCCCTAAGTCTGGCCTTGTTGGCCTACTTGCAGGCTGCACACTCTGAGCCGGCTGTGCCCTAGGACCACTGCATGTGTTCTCACTCCCTACAATCCTCCTCTCTTGAATATGCACATGTCTGTCCCTGTCTCAGGGCACCCTGGCAGGAAGACCTCACTCTCCTCCCTGTTCACACCATCACTCTCCCTACACGCACCAGTACTACCAGCCCCTCCCTCCTCACCATCCATCCCCGGCAGGATCGCATGCAACTTGACATTTATTTCTGCATCTCCAAGCAGTCTCCTCAAGGCTGGGGTCTCATCTGCCTTGTGCACAGAGGTTTCACTAATACTTTTTCGATGCACATAATTTTGTTTGCTATTTATTTCTCCGAAAATTTTAACTTGTGGTAAAATATACATAACATATAATGTACCATTTTAATCACTTTTAAGTGGGCAATTCAGTGGCATTAAGTACATTTACATATGCTGTGAAACTATCTGCTATCCTTTACTACTGCTTAATTTAATGTCACTAAGATGTTATTTACTAATTTCCATTATGCCAGATGCAGATTATCTCTGCTATAACCCCTCACCTATCCTTTCCCACACACTCAATATAAATAAGACTCTTATTTGAATCAATAGTTAATATTTATGCCATCATGGCCAAATATCATCCGTCCTAGTGAACAGATAGTGTATATTTCCTTCCGTGTACAACTTTCTGTTTTTCCTGGAGTTTATCATTGCTGCATATTCTACTTGCATTGATTGTTATCCTTTTGTCTTTAATTATTTTCAATCATTCTACCGTATCATAATACTTTCCTATTGTGGCTATACTAAATTGTCACAAATTAAGTGGTGAACAACTTGAGCGACACGAGGACCAATGGAAGTGCTAGTAGCATCTCTGTGTGTCCAGTTGAAACAGGTTGTAGAAGCCCTCCCATGACCACAGGCCAGGCCGGGGACTGAGTGTCCATGAAGAAGAGTATTAGGGGGCTTCTGTCCACCTGGGAGGGGGTGTGACAGCAGCAGGTGGCCCCCGGCAGTTATATGACACTAAGGACAAATGCACATGACCAGAACCTGCTGCACCAGAGATGTATCTCTCTGGTCCACTCCCTCCCTAGAGTGCAGGACCATCTGGCTTCCTCACCATTCTGCTCCAGCAGACAACAGGCCCTGAGACAAGTAACTGCTCCGAGACTAATGTTTGTGTGCATGAGACCAGCAGCCAGAGGTGCTCTGGAGAAGCCCAGCTTCCAGCTGAACATGGAAACAGGGGGCTATGCATTCCTAGGGAGGGAAGAGGGGGAATCTAGAAAGCGAGAGAATATAAGCAAGGGCTGGCTGGACAGAGGGACAGCAAGTACAGTGAGGTGTGGCTGAGGGGCCACCTAGGAACAGTGATGGAGCGACACCTGCACTAACAGAGTCAGGCTCAGCTCCAGGGCAGGAAGCAAATCTGATGGGATGGGTACTACAGATGGCTTGTGGGTAGGAGGAGGCTGGATGTCGTGAGGGGCAGGGGAGTCAGCCAAAACAACCCAGGGTAAAGCACCAATATGGTAGGAACAGAGTCCACCAGAAGATTCTGGAAGGCCAGCAGGACACGTGGAGACTTGCCTCAGGGACAGCAGCTTGTGTGTGGGTCTGAGCCTGGGTGGCCTGCAGCCCTTTAGGCTCATGCCTGAGAGACTCTGAGGTTCCTCAACAGCAGGCCATGGGCACTCTGGGCAGGGGCTTCTCTTCCTGAAAGGCCATCCAGCCCAGCACCTGGCCGGTCCCCACAGTCACTGTCAGGCCTGTGGGGTTGGGGCCCAGAGCCTGGGTCTTGGAGGAGGGTCCAAGGCAACAAAGACAGCAGCTGGAGCACCGGCCTGTCCCTACACAGCCAGCCTCACCTCCCCCAGAGTCAGGCCAGATGGAGCAGCTGGGGCCTTGGGGACTCAGGGCCTTTGTACTCTCGGTCAGCTGACAGCCACAAACCATCCATCAAACTGAAGGACCCTCATTTAAATTCTAATAGGAAAGGGGCCAGGAGGCAGGGGGCTTCCCCCGGACTGCCTTCCCCCGCTGACCGCCCAAGCAAGCTCAGAGCTGCCCACATCAGGGTTGCAAGGCCCCCCACACACAGAAAGAGGGGCTCTCCTCTGGGAAACTCTGGACATGTGCTTTTGGTGGCTTTCCCAGGTCCCACTTGGATCATGTCACCTGCCATAGAAGAGCCAGAAACTGACCCAGTCTGCTTGCAGAACTGCTCCTCCCTTGACACGGGGTGGGACTCTGAGGCTGAGCGCTCTGTCATGGGCAGACGGGTGTCCCATGAGTGGCTGGATTTCTGGAGACACTGTCAATCCAGCTGGCATCTTGTTTGCATGAGTTACAAATGCCCATTCCCCTGGTGGTGGGACGCAGGTCACCCTTTAGCATGCCACGCTGGGGTGCGACTGTGTGCACTGGCAACCAGGGCAGCCACTCTGGACCTCCAGCTTAGCCTCACATCTTTGTTTCCATTTGGTCCAGAATGTGGGCAGTGGAGGGGGTGCCAGCAACCCCCTCCCCTCCAGCCTGTCCGATGAGCGAGGAGGGGCCCCAAGGCTGCCTCACGCGCTGGGGAAGGTGGCGTGGACAGAGGAGGAGGGGTGTGCAGAGCGGGTTCCGGCGGGCAGGGCAAAGGCTCGGAATTTTATTCCAAAGGAATACCCAGCTAATTGGTAGCCATAAATCTGTAATTGAGATCACGTCACCTTCCTGCCGAACCCTCGCCATGAACTGGAAATGGGCGTGAGAGTGATGGGAACGTGGGAGGCGACTATTAGCTTTCTTTCTGCCGACACGGCTGGACGGCTTGCTTCCATTACAGGGATGCTGAGTCCAGGGCCTGGGAGAGGGCAGGGCTGCAGACGCCAGCTCGGGAGTTACTGACATAGATGAGCAGCTGTAACAGAACCATTAAGGCCCCGGCCGGGTGTCGGAGCGCACCGGGTATTCCTCTCTGCCTTTAAATGTGATTCTGATGAATCCTGATAGTGACGTTGCGATGGAGGAACTATTCCCGTCCACATTCTAGAGATAAAGGAATAGAAACTCAGAGATTAAGGGTCACGTAGAGCAAGTAAGGTGACCCCCATCATCTCGACACCAAGGCTTCAGTTTGGTCGACTTGGAGGTTCCTTCAGAGACGGGATAGAGTGGACAAACGTCCGAGTACGACCGTGGATCGTTTGCTTACACGCCTCTTTGTGCAACATGTTCACCTTTCTCCCAGGAGAGTCTGGCCCAGATCGCACATGTGTTTTGGTCGCCCCAGAGCCTGTTGGCAAGGTTGCATGGTTTCAGGGTGCCTGCATGTGCCACCCATGGGTCCCAGAGGCAGCACCTTGTTAAGCCATGGGGGAGCTGCCCGGGGTCTTGCTCAGCATGGCAGGCCAGGCTGTGGCGACCCTAGGGGGCAGCATCCCTCCCCCCAACAGCGGGTGCCGTGTGGTCGGCAAGGGCTAGACCTCCCGGACTCCAGCTCATGCATCCATGAGGACCCTGGCGGAGGCCCACCTCCAGGGAGTTGCCTCACCTGCCACCCCCCTGTCCTCAGCCAGCATCTGGGGCTCATTTGGGTCCCACGCAGCAGGGATGTCACTTGTCCAAATCAGAGTAATTGAAAGCAACCCATTCAATGACAGCCTGTGTTCAGACCTAGCAGAAAACCCCTTCCCTGAAGTTGGGGAAATGCGCCTTATGAACAGATGTGTGAGGAAATGTGTAGATGCTCAGGCCGGACAGACCCCACATGGCGTCTTGCCTTTCACATCCTGCTGTCCGTCAGCCACCAGCGGCCACTGGGCAGTGAGCACCAAGTCCTGTCTCCTAGATGGACGTGCTGGCGTCCCCGGCGTCCTGGCAGCACTGGGTGTCCTGGGAATAACTGACGAGGACAGACAAATGGAGGGAGGAAGAAGGGCAGTGGAAGCCCTGGGACAGGTGTGTGTGTGTGGGGTGCATGGGGTGCAGTTGCATGGGGCATAGGCACCTGTGGTGCTGGCGGGAAACAGGTAGGCTCTCTCACAGCTCACCTGCATCAGAGGCTCCGAGGGCCCTGCCCACTGTACACAGGTGGGGCATCAGCCCCCCACGATGATCCTGGTGCCCCTCATCACTCCACACTCACCTGGAACCCTGCCCCAAGGGCCCCCTGCCCAGTGGCTCCCGATGGGGTGCATCCAGTCAGCCTCCAACCAGCAAGTGCTCTGTCCTAGAGTGGCCTCCCCAGGTGGGGTGGGGAACCAGGTGAGACCCCAGTGGGACATTCTGTGTTTGGGGAAGGCTTGGTGTTCTGTGGCCCCTTCAATCCACTTCGAAGGAGAGTTGCTTGTTAAAAAGGTTTTTTTTTTGTTGTTTTTTTGTTTGTTTGTTTGTTTGTTTTCCAGGGGCACCTGAGTGGCTCCATTGGTGAAGCATCTGCCTTCAGCTCAGGTCATGGTATCAGGGTCCTAGGATCGAGCCTCAAGTTGGGCTCCCTGGTCAGCAGGGAGCCTTCTTCTCTCTTTGTCCCCCACCCCACCCCGCCTGCTGCTTGTGCTCTCTCTATTTCTCAAATAAATAAATAAATTCTTAAAAAATGTTTTTCCCAGGATTTGGCACAGGTACTTGCCACGGAGCTCCCTGTGAAAGTGGTGAAGGCCTGTTTCTGAGAAGATACAGCTGGTCCTTTTTGGCCGCGTGGGTACAACAGGTGAACAACAGTCCCAGGGACACCTTCAGCCCCCCAGGTCAGAGGGGTTCCTCTCTTCCCCACCAGGACCAGGGCTGGAGCCTCAGGGAGGGAGAGAAGGGAGTCTCTTTGGCTGTCCCCATCTTTCCCTCCTCAGCCAGGATGCTTGCTTCTCTGATGAGGGTGAAAGGAGACAGCGGGGCTCTGGCTCTTGCTGGCCTTGTGGTCTGCAGGGCGGCTCCCAAGGGGTGTGTGCAGTGCCCTCTCAAGAAGGGAGCCTCCCTGGGTAGTGCACCCCACAGCCACCTGCTGCCGGCCACCACCCCCTAGATTACCCGCCCCAGGGAGCCACCCCTGATGCACCGTCCCTGCCTGCATGGGGGCTCCTGGTCCCATTGAGGGAGCGCAGGGGTGCCCAGAGGGCTGCCTGGGCGGAGACGCTCCTTGATCGCCTCACTCTGCAGCCTGGGCTGCCAGCCCGCCCCGGACCTAGCAGAAAACCCCTTCCCTGAAGTTGGGGAAATGCTCCTCCCTTGGGGTCTGGCCTGAAAGCCCTGGGGCTTCCCTCCCATGGTGCCCGAGGAGGCTGCTGCGGGCTGCCCTATGGCCTGGGGTGGACACTGTGCTGCCCGCCGTCCCCTGCCAGAGGACTCACCCCGCGAACCACTCCCTTTATTGCCAGCCCGATGGGTGAGGAGTGGGGTGTTGCCTTGCTTCAATTTGCATTTCTCTGAGTATAAGTGACTTTACATACTTTTTATGGGTTTGGGCCATTTTTACACCTTGTTTGTGTATTGGTCGTTCCCCCCTCACCCCGTTTTCTCAGTTTGACCTCATTCCCCAACTGGGAAGGGTCTTTTCTGCCCGCGGACGTTAGCCTCTGTCCCCCTGACCTCAGCCCCGGCTGCTGGCTCTCTTTATGGGTCTTTCCCAGCAGGTAAAGCATTTTGTAATATAGTCAGATGTACCTGTCTTTTCCTCCAGCCTCTGGATTTTGTGTCAGGCTGGAGGGTTTCCCCACAAGGAGGGTGAAGAGGCTTCATCTGGGCTTCACTTCTGACCATTCCTGCCTGATTCGTGTGGAGCGGATCCAAGATCATCTCTGTCCCCAGGGCCACTGGTTTCCTCTAGCGACGTTTACTGAGAACCCCACGGCCCCCAACGCCGCCTCCTGTGGTGCCCGGCCCTTCTGGGTCTGCCCCTGCTGCAGAGTCAGCACCGGGGTCCAGAGGGTGTTGGGGGGCTGTCAGGATGCCCTTGTGTCCCATCCCCATTCCCGGGCTTCCTCTTCTGGGAGAACTCAGTCACCAGCTTGTCTGCCTTTGCAGAACCATGCCTTCGTGTCTCTGCGGGCGTCCCCTCATGTCCGCGGGCTAGTTCAGGAAACTGGGAGCTCTGCCCAAAGCTGTCCAAGCTCTGTCCTGGGCACAGGGTGGGCACCTCCCTTGTGTGTGAGCAGCCATGGGCCCCCTGGAGGTGCGGACTCTCCCGCCTAGGCTTTGCTGGGCGCTCCTTGAAACTCTGGTCCCCTGTCGTCTCCCGGGACCCTTCTAAGTGGCTGCCACCAATTTTGCAACTCTGGATGCTGGTGCTTAAAATCTTTCTGTAAAGGGCAAAGTGGGTGTTCAGACAGCAGTCCGGGTCCTACTCCTTCCAGGTGGCCCTTCGGTGGCTTTCGTGTGACACGCATAGAGCAGATGCAGTTGTCCCACTGGGTCCCTAGGGTTTCCCACGTGCAGGTGGTGACCACATGTCTCCGTGCCACGGTCTTCCCTGGGCCACCACATGCTCTGTGGTGCTCAGGCTGACTTGACTGATGCCGAAGGCACACAGCAGCCTGGGGGCCAGCAAACTAGCCTGTGCTCGCTGGAAACCCCACCTGTGCAGCTCACTCTGTCCACAAATCACCAGAGAAAAATCCATGGTCGTCCCAACATATGCTGAGGAAGTTTTTGCTAAAGCCTGGTGCTCACTGGTGATTTAGGAAAAAAACTAGCAAACTGAATGGAACTCCCACCAGCTGAGTCCCGGCGAGCGATCAGAAGCTCTGAGAGATCCCTCTGTGTTAGGCACCGGCGTCCTAACGGTGTTGTAAGCAAGAGAAATCCAAGGAAACAAAGTGGTGTCATACATGTGCTGTGTTGTGGGACGAGCTGTGTCCCCCGCAAAGTCGTGTGTTGGGGTCCTGACCCCCAGGATCTCAGAATGTGGCTGTGTTTAGAGACAAGGTACCTTTAGGGGTAAACAAGTTCAACAAGGTCACAGGGCTGGGGCCCTAACCCAATAGGACCTGTTTCCTTGTAAGAAGGAACACCTGGGGGGGTTAAGGGGTGAGTGTCTACTTTCGGCTCAGGTCGTGATCCCGGGCTCCTGGGATTGAGTCCCACGTCGGGCTCCCTGTTCAGTGGGGAGTCTGCATCTCCCTCCGCTGCTCCCCCTGCTTGTGCTCTCTCCTTTTTTCTCTCTCATACAAATAAATAAAATCTTTTTTTTTTAAAGATGTCAGGACACCAACACACACGGAGGGCTGACCCAGTGAGGAGCCAGGGAGAGCACGGCCGTCCACACACACACACACACACACACACACAGAGGCCTCAGGAGGACCCCTCCTGCCTGCGCCTGGACCTCAGGCGTCAGCCTCTGCTGTGGGAGCCCCGTCTGTGGGTCTGTGCTGTGGCGGACGGCGCTGGCTGAGCCAACCTTCACTGACTGATACAAAATCAATATACAGGAGAGAGTGTTTCTTTTAAAAATATTTTATTTGTTTATTTGGGACAGCACATAGGTTGGGGAGCAGGGAGAGACAGAGAGAAAAGCAGATGCCCCGTGGGGCAGAGAGTCCCACACAGGACTTGATCCCACAACCCTGGGGATCACAACCGGAGCCAAAATTGAGAGTCTGAGGCTCATCGGCTTTGCCTCCCAGGTGCCCCAGTGGGGAGAGGGTTCCTATTCTGGGTGATGAAACAGTTCTGGAGGTGGATGGTGGGGATGGCCGCACAAAACGAGAATGTGCTTAACGCCACTGCGCTGCTCACTAAAAATGATTAAAATGGCCACTTTTTGTTATTTCTATTCTACCACAGTGAAAAATCGGTATACAGACATCAGTTGTTCACGCTGGTGGCAAACCATTGGAAATAGGATTTGGAAATCAGATTTATAAAAGCAGCAAAAATATCAAACAACCAGGGATCTAACAGAAAACGTGTAAGAGCACACTATAATGGCACCTGCGGGGGATTCACTGTCGCCGCAAGCAAGGAAATGCCATATCTAATGGATGGGAAGAGCCAGTCTTATAAGGTACCCACATCCCCCCCCACCAAGTTTTGCACCCGTGTCTTATCCCAGATCTCAGTGCAATGCTACTAATGGGTCCCAGGTAAACAGGGCAGGTGGGGGGGCAGTGAGACCGTTCCACACGCCAGGTCTGCTTTCTGTGCTGGGGGGCGAGCACGGAGTCTCGAGGCCCCGGGTGGCATCTCTTCCGACAATTACCCCTTCGGTCAGTATAGAAATCCCTCCTTTCGATCTCAGGCCCCCGAGGTGGACATGTGTGCGGCACTGTCTCCATGGTGCACCTGGGGCCGCGATGGTGCGCTCCTGTCTCCGAGAGCGCCCTCTCCCCGCAGTCCTGGGGGTGTTGTCGCCCATGCTGCTGCTGCGGCCCCAGAGCTGGGGCTGAAGCCCACGAGTGCTCTATGTTTTCTCTTGTGTCTCATTCACGGAGGGCCTTGCGGAGGCCCCTCTGGTCTTTCATTGCCTTCCCTGACCCATGACTGCGCTTGGCGGGACTCCACCTCCTGTTGCAGGTCCCGAGGAGCCTCGTGCAGGGGAGCACCGCCGTGCCACGGGCGCCGATGAACAGGGTCGGAGCACTCTGGGGGACGCATGGACATTTGCCCTACGGGTCATCACAGCATTTGAGCCCTGGGGCCCTGGGCTGGCGTGGCCTTCCCCCTGGTGGGCGTTGTGGGCTCTCTGCTCATCCTGGAAGAGGAGGAGCCCTCTTACGATGGATTTGAGAGGCTCATATAAAACCCCCTACACGTACATACATGCACACGAGCAGATACACCACACGCCCATGGTCACTTGCACACTCACAGGCATGCCCTGTCACGTGGGCCCCATGGGTGCAGGGCTGGGGCTCCAGGGCAGGGGCTGTTGACTCACCCAGGCATGGCGGGCAGAGAGGCACAAAGCTGTGCTGGTGAGTGTGGAGGGCAGGTGGGTTTGGTGTGGCCCTCGCAGGAACGGTGAGTCGCTTGGCTGTGCAGGCAGGACCCAACTTCCTGTGGTGGCCAACGGCCTGTGGTCACTGAGGGGCCTTAGGGCAGGGACGGCCCCCGCGGCCAGCCCGGGGCACACTCTGAACATGGGGAAGGGGAGCTGTAGGAGGATAGGGACAGGGAACGGGTGCAAGGAGGGCAGAGGGGGGGCCCGGCTCAGAAGGACCCAGAGGATGATCGACCACAGCAAGAGGGGGACGGGCACTTGGACACCAAGGAGAACCCTGGGGGGAGTGAGATACAGAGACAGAGAGAGAGACACACGGACAGCGATAGGCCACCCTAGGGGGCCCCCCCGGAGCTGGGTCGTGGAACCCAGGGACACCTTGTTTGCCCAGTGGACCGGGCCAGCAGTGGTGTGGACCCTGATGGGGCACCTCTGGAGCAGCCTGGAGAGTCCTGCACATGGCACCTCCTGGCATGGGTGCCGCGTGTCCCTGCAGGTCACCACCAGAGGGTGCTGCTGAGCTCCAGGGATAGGCCAGGGGCAGGCCGGTATGGAGACACCCCCACCCACTATCTTCTCAACTGCACCTCTCCTGAGGGTGGGGTGGAGAGAAGCTGCACTAGAGGCGGGAGCAGCAGGGCAGGCGGGGGCTTGGGAGCAGGATGAGCTCCGGGGCACAGGTGCCCAAACCTGCTGACCCTGCCGGGGGAGCTGCAGGCAGGGTGTCCACAGGGACCTCGAAAGGGAGCCAGAGGTCCCAGTGCAGCTGGACCTGCGCCTGCTGCAGACCCCTTCCTCCAAGCCTTGCCTGCTTCCCTGGGCGCTCCCCGGCTGAGGGAAGGGACGTTGTGGAAGGAAGTCTCCTCCTGTGACCACAGCAGACAGGGCACCATGTCACCTTTAATCCGTGTTATCAACACTTTCTCTAGGTCTTTCTGCAGCCCCTCCAATCAGCAGAGCTGCAGCCTGTGCGGGTGTGAACCGTGCCCGGCCCTTGGGCTGTGCTACGCAGGCACCTGGAGGATACGCTCACTCCTGCATCTGGTGCGGGCCCCCCACGTGCACCTGGGACCCAGGCCGTCCTTGTCCCCATAAAGATGCTGCCCAGTGATTAGGAGGTGGTGAGTTTGGAGTATCTGCTGCCCTGTCTTTGCTATAATTTATTCAATTAGAAGTTTATATACATTACTTTTTAGCAGTGGCTGAGTTGGGGGGCTTGCTGGTCCCTGGGCAGCTAGAGGTCAGCTCTGCACGCCTGTGGGAGCTCCACCAGCCAGGCGAGGACACACCGGGGACCTGCAGGACAAAGCTGGCCAGAGGTTCTGCTCCAGCTGGACGATGTGTGAGAAAGTGAATTGAAAATGATGGGGGCACCCGGCTGGCTCAGTGTGGACCCAGAGCACGTGACTCCTGATCTCAGGTCCTCCATTTGAGCCCCATATTGATGCTGGGCACAGAGATTACTTTAGATAAATAAATAAAAACACAAAACAGTGAAGAGCCGGGCTTTGTTACAACAGAGTTTTTTGTTCCCAGATTGTGTTATCTGAAACTTGCCCCTCCAAACATCTCTGAATTAGTTAACACCTAGAAAATTAACACCCGGTGCTTCACAAGAGCTGCCACTTATAGGAATTTGGGATTTAGCAGATTCTCTGGAAAGGCGGTTCTCACGAAGCTTCTTCACCCCTGACTCTCCCTCCTGGATGGCTGACTTCGTGTGTCTCCTGGGCACACCTGCCCTCCGCTGTCGGAGAACAGAGAGCTGGGGCCCGATGGTCTCATCACGCAGGACATGAAACTGCACAGACTCACCTGCTCACCCCTTGCTCTTTGTGTGATCTTGGGCGTGGTGCTCAGCCTCCCTGATCTCGGTCTACCTGTGTGCCTGAGCACAGGTCCCAGGGAACAGTTAAAGCTGCCCAGGAGTGTGAGCGGATCTTTGACACGAGAGGTGACACAGAATGGGTCTTGAGGGCTGAAGGGGAGTCTTCTGTGCAGCAGGTGGTGGAGATGCACACATAGGCGGAGGCATTGGATGCATGACCACGGGGAGATTCACCCACGTGGCACACTCAGCCTGAGAGACCTCACCCATGGATCTCCTCATCGGGCTGTCATCTCTATCCTCTAATGTCCTTTGTTATCAACCAGCAACCTAGTACATAAGCTGGTTTCCTGAGTCCTGTGAGCCCCTCCAGGGTTAATTAATCGAGTCCCAGGACAGTCGTGGGAACCTCTGATGTGTACCTGGGGGGTCAGAAGCACCAAGATGGCCTGGACTGGTGTCTGCAGTGGGGGCCGTGTTGTGAGCCTGAGCCTCACCTGTGGGGCCTGACGCTGTCTCCATATACACAGGGTCAGAAGTGGATTAAATCTGTAGAACCCCCAGCTAATGCCAGAGACCTGCTTGGGGCTGTGGGGAATACCAAGTGTAACAACCAAGAAAAATGAAAACACGTCCACATAAAAACTTGCAACGTCCGTAGTGGGGGTATCTGTAAAGGCAATGCGTGGACATAGTGGGTAAGCGAAATGCTGTCTCCACACGGTGGAATGCTGCTTGGCGCACAAGAAACGAGGCGGGAACTAAAGCGGGAGCTCGGAGGCCACACACTCCCCTGCTCGCGGCGGCATTACTGACCATGGGGGAGAGGGAGGAGCAGCCCAGAGTTGTCAGCGGGCAAACGGATAAACAAGACTGGACAGTCACTCAGCCTGAGCGAGGAGGGACGCGCTGACACCTGCCACTGCGTGGGTGGACCTGGGGGACATGGTGTCATGGGAAAGAAGAAAATGTCCGGATGAAGCAAATCTAGAGACAGAAAGGGCTGGGGTGGTGAGAAGCGGTGACGTCGAAGAGGGTGCAGGGCTTTTTGGGGGGATGGGAGTGCTTGAAACCTAGTGCATTGATGGGTGCACAACTCTGGACACCCTGACCGCCATTGAGTCACCAGGTTGAAAGGGTGGATTGTATGGTGTGTGAACTGGGGTAGGGGCAGGGGAGCAGCACAGCTGCAGGGCCCCTGGGAGCAAGTGGGATGGGGTGACCCAGAGCAGGACGGGGCAGTGAGGGCGGTGGACGTGGAAGGCGCTGAACAGAGGGACAGCTGACAGACCCTGGAATCTGTCCTTGGCTCCTTCTGACACCTGGGCCACAGGCTCCCTGGCTAGGACCCCACTTCCCCGCCATGGGTCCTGCGCCATGTGTAGGTCACGTCCCGTGTCCTCAGAAGGGAGGCAGAAGCAGGAAAAGGCTGCAGGGACGCAGGCCACCAGTGCATGTTGGCTTTGGAGCACCAAGCCTCAGTCAAGTGTGATGCTGCCGGGGCCCCTGCTGCGGAGCCTGGACCCTGGTCTGTGCACACATAGAGGACAGGAGACCAACGAGCAGGTTCTGGCCACGGGGACAATAAGGTGTGTGTGGCCACCACCTTCTGCCTCTCACACCTGTCGCCCTGGACCCAGAGGTGGCGGCCCACCTCCTACCACATTCTGGGACCACCAGGGCCACTCACAAAGATGTGCTTCCTCTGGGCCTGGCAGCTTTCGCCACAGAAAACCTTTCCTGTGCTTGTTTTAAAGTTTGTATCAGTAACTTCTCACCTGTAATTTGGCCAGGCATGCATCTACCTCCCCAGACTAATGCCTGAAAGCAGTGCTTCCAGCAGCTCGTCGGTTTGAGGGCAAGCAAATTGGCTTCTTTTGTCAACGCTGTGCTCCACACACTGTAACATAGCTGCTCATGGCCCCACTCACCCGTGTCCGCATCATTCACTCAGGACACGCTGGTGGGGCCTCCGCCTCCTGCGAGCCAGCTGGGGGTGTTCACTTGAGCATGGCCGGACCTTGGTCCTTTTCCTGGGATGACGTGGGTCAATTCTTTCCATAAAGGAGATCCAGGTTCTGGCGCGGGGCCCTATCTGTGACTTGTGATTCTGGGGGAGGCCCTGGCTCTGGGAGCCCTGGAAGGAGACCCATCTGTCAACCTGAGCACAGACCCTGGAGGGCAGTGTCCATGCAGCGACAGCTGAAAAAAAAAATCCTGAGCAGAAGGCACCACAGTGCTGCTTCCCTGGTGGGGAAGAGAAGCAGGAGCTCCACGCAGGCTTTCCCACTGATACGTAGGGAAGAGGCACCCCAAACAATGGTGTTGCCGATTTACAGGACCACATCCTCTAGAGTCTGGGCAGAAGGCAGAGGCACATTATTTCATTGGGCTGGATCAGGGCCAGAACAACCAGGGCATAGAAATGATCAGGAGTGATACCAGGTGGGCAAGTGTCCGCCTGGGGTGGCTGTGACAAAGTCCCCAAGACAGGGAGGCTTACACAACATTCATTGTCTGCCAGTCCTGGAGGCCCCACCAACATGTTCTGAGTGAATGTCCAGGCACAGGCAGGTGGGGTCCTCCTGAGGCCTCTGTGTGTGTGTGTGGATGGCTGTAATCTCCCTGAGTCCTCACAGGGTCGACTCTCTTGCATGTCTGTGTCCTGATATCCTCTTCCTGTAAGGATCCCGGTCACACTGGATCAGGGCCACCCCGGTGACCCCATGTTGCTCTGATAACCTCTGTAAAGACCCCACTCCAGATATGGTCACATTGGAGGTGCTAGGGGTCAGAACTCCAGCATAGAATTTGGGGGCCAGATGCACCACTGTTTATTCACTGGTGGATGGACATTTGGATTGAGTCCCATTGTAGATGCCGTGTAAGCTTTCTTTGTATGGATACAAGCTTTCGTTCCTCTTAGGGAAAGACCTAGAGGTGGAATCAGACAGTAGTGTTTGCTTAGCTTTTCCAGAAGCTGCTAAACCGCCTTCCTGAAACCATACTGTTTGCGCCCCCACCAGGCAACCTCAGGAGTCCCGGCACCCCCTCCACACACTCACTGGTACCGGCAGGGTCAGTCTTTTCCCAATGGGTGTGTGGCAACATCACCTGTGGTTTTAATTTGCATCTCTTCAGTTTCTTACATGCTGAACAACTTTTCACATGCTTATTTCCACCCATATACCTTCTTGTGTGAAGTGTCTGTTCAAATGTTTTGCCCATTTTTAATTGGGCTGCCTATTTTCTTGTTATTGTGTTAAAAATTTCTTGATATATGCCACATACAAATCTGTGATCACATATATAATTTGTAAATATCCTCTCTTGCTCCATCACTTGCCTTTTTACTTTCTTGACAGTGTCTTTTGGAGAGCACAGTCATTAAATTTGATGACATACAATTCATCACTTTTTTCTCTGATGCATTGGGATTTGCTGTTATAGGTAGGAAATCTTTACCTAGCTCAGATCACAAAGATTTTCTTCTGTTTCCTTGAGGATTTATATTTACACATTGATCTATGATTCATTTTGAGTTAACTTTTCTAAATGATGCCAGATATGGATCAAGGTTTTTTTTTTATTTTATTTTTTATTTATTCTTTTTTTTTTTTTTTTTGCATAGGGATATCTGTAGAGGATATCCAGCAACATTTGTGAAAAGACTATCCTTTTTATAATGAATTGCCTTGGCATTTTTGTTAAAAATTCATTAACCAACTTCTTTTTTTAAAAAAATTATTTATTTATTTACTCATGAGAGACACAGAGGCAGAGACATAGGCAGAGGGAGAAGCAGGGTCCTTGCAGGGAATATGATGCACGACTCAATCCCAGGACCCTGGGATCACAACCTGAGCCAAAGGCAAACACTCAACCGCTGAGCCACCCAGGCTCCTCAACCAACTTCTGATTTCTAGTTGAGCATGTAAGGAGCTTAGGGTCCCCAAAGCATCCAACAACGTGGAAAAGATGAACCAACAAACACCAGCAGCTCTCCTTTGGTCCATAATTGGAGTGAGGTCACAGGGCACAGTGCAGTCAAAGGATAGGCCAGCCAGCCAGGTGACCAATGAGGCTCTAGGTCCCAGGGTCACAGAGGAGGCCACCCTGCTGTGGGATCCCCACTCCCAGGCTCTCACAGTGAATGCTGGGGAGAGTGCCCTGTTCCAGGTGGGCAAGTGGAGGATGAGGGGTGGGGAATCCTCCAGGGCCTGCTGGGCCTGATCACAAGGCCACTCTCAGGGAAATTGGTTAACCAGAGCCTAACCCACCAGCAGGAAGGTGCACATCCAACTCGGCCCAGCAGATGTGGAGGTAGACTGAGAGGCAGCAGTGAAGGTTATGGCCCAGGGGCCCAGGTGGATTCAGACAGTAATGTTTCATTTGAAGCCGACCCCACTTGCTATACTTAGAATGTGACCACCCTGGGCCACCGTCTCCCCCCTGGCCCAGTCACAGCTCCTCCTGGAAGACACAGAGCAGCAGCAGAAACAGGTATGGGAAGGATCCTGCAGCTCCCAGCCCAGGGGTTTAAAACCACCAGGATGAACATGCTCGGGGCTCTAAGGATAAGGCCGACCGAGAGCAAGAACAGAGGGGCAAGGTGAGCAGAGAGAAGGAAGTCCTGAGAAAACAAAGAGACTCCAAGATCAACGACACTGGGATGGAAATGAAGAATGTCTTTGATGAGGTCATCCGTAGAGTAGACGCAGTTGATGGAAGAATGTCAGAGCCCAAGGGAAGCTGAAGAAAAACCTACCAAATGGCAAATCAGACAGTCTGCATTCTCAGAGACCGAACAAACCCAACAGAATGGCCAAGGACCATGGGACAACCGACTCATGCGTCAAGGGGACACCCATTTTGTCTGAGTCAACACTGGTTCTTTCATTTAGGATGCCCCTTGTTTCTTTTCCTTGACTGGTCTGGCTTCAGCCTCCACACAAAGTTGGATAGAAGTGAGAGTGGGTGCTCTTGCCTGGCTCCCGGTCTGGTGTGATGCCTGCTGTGAGCACCTTACAGATGCCCTTCACCATTGGGGGTGCCTTTCTACTCCTGTCTTGCAGAAAGTTAACATTTAGGATGGATTTGGGGTTTTGTCAAATGCTTTTCCTGACTCCTCAGGTGACCATCTGGCTTTTCTTCTCTAGTCTATTACTACGGTACCTTACCTTATAGGACAACGTCCAGGTGTCAAACTACCCTTGCATTCCTGAGATGGAGGCCATGTTGTCATGATGTATCATCCCTTCTACATGCGGATGAGCTTGGTTTGTTAAGATTGTGTTAAGAATTTTGCATCTTGGTCACAAACGATGCTGGTTTGGGGTTTTTCTGCAATGTCTATCTGGTTTTGGTGCTAGCATGGTGCTGGCCTCACAGTATAAGCTGCAGAGTGTTACCGCTTCTCTTTTACAGAGGAGTCTGTGAAGAAATGAGGTTATTTCCTTCTCGAATGTTTGTAGAATTCATTGGGAAGCCATCTGAGTCTGTAGGCTTTTTTGTGGGAAGGCTTTTAAATTCTTTCATAAAGAACTATTTGGGGCTCCTGCATGGCTCAGTCAGTTGGGCATCTGACTCTTGGTTTCTGCTCAGGTCATGATCTCATGTTCGTGGGGTCAAGCTCCACATCAGCCTCTGTGCTTCATGCAGAGACTGTTTCATGTTCTCCCCCCACCCCAATAAATAAATAAAATCCTTTAAAAAATAACTTTGGGTTATCTATTTCTTTTTGAGTGAGCTCTGTGATTTTTGTCTTTCAAAGACTTTTTCTATTATAGTTTCTTTCATTTAACTTAAGTGAAGTCACTCACAACACTCCCTCATTATCCTTTTTTTAAGTTGAAGTGTAAGTGACAGACAATATATTATTAGCTTCAGGAGTACGGCATAGGATCTGGCATTTGCAGACACTACCAAGTGGTCACCACAGCAGGTCCAGCTGCCACCTGTCACCACACAGAGTTGTCACATTTTCGACTGTTTCCTATGCCGTGCATTACATCCCCCTCCCCTGGCACCCACCAGATCATTCTCTGTGTCTGGGAATCTGTTTCTGTTTTGTCTCATTTGTTCATCTGTTTTGTTGCTTACACTCCATGTATGAGTCAGATCACATGGTATTTGTCTTTCTCTGACTGACATATTTCACTCAGCATCATATCCTCTAGGTCCATCCATGTTGTCACAAATGGCAAGATCTCACTGCTTTTTATGGCTGAGTCATATTCCATTGTGCATACACCACATTTTCTTTGCCCATTCATCTATCAGTAGACACTTAAGTTGTTTCCATATCTTGGCTATTGTCAATAATGTTGCAATGAACACAAGGATGCAGAGATCTTTTTGAGTTAATATTTTCTTTCTTATTCTTTTCTTTTCTTTTTTGCATAAATACACAGTAGTAGAATTTCTGGACCGCATAATATTCCTGTTTTTTATATTTTGAGAAACCTCCATACTGGCTGCACCAGTTTGCTTTCCCACTAACTGTGCACAAGGGTCCCCTTTCCTCCACATCCTCACCAACACCTGTGATCTCGTCTTTTTGATTTTGGCCAATCTGACAGGTGTGAGGTGGTATCTCATTGTGTCTGTTGGGCACCTGGATATCTTCTTTGGAAAAATATCTGTTCATGTCTTTTGCCCATTTTTAACGGGATTGTGTGTTTCTTTAAGTGTTGAGTTTGAAAACTTCTTTATAACTTTGGATACGAGCAGAGTATCAGACATGTCATTTGCAAATATCTTCTCCCATTCTGTAGGCTGCCCTCTCATCCTGTTGATGGTCTCCTTAGCTGTGAAGAACCTTTGGTTTCATGTAGCCCTAATTGTTTTGTTTGTTTGTTTGTTTTTGTAGCCCTCGCCTGAGGAAACATGTCCAAACACACATTGTTAGCCCTGAGGGCCTCTGTGTTCTTTTAGGAATTCTATGATTTCAGGTCTTACACGTAGGTCTTCAATCCATTGTGGATTTGTGTGTGTGGTGTGAGGAAGGGGTCCAGTCGCATTCTTCTGCACATGGCTGTCCAGTGTTACCCGCACCGTTTGTTGGACAGACTGTTCATTGCATGTTCTTGCCTCCGTGTTGTAGATTAATGGACCCTGTAAGTGTGGGTTTGTTTCTGGGCTCTCTGTTCTGTCCCATTGGTCTCTGTATCTGTTTTGTGCCAGCATCACACTGTGTTGATGACTATAGGTGTGTAGTATAGTTTGAGGTCCAGGAGCTTGATGCTTTCAGCTCTGTTCTTTCTCAAGATTGCTCTGGCCCCTTATTATTCTTTTAATATCCGTAGAATTTGTAGTGACACCAACTTTCTCATTCCTGGAACTGGTGATTTGTGTCTTCCCTCTCTTTTTCCTCATCAGTCTGCCCAGAGGTTTTATTAATTTTATTGGTCTTCCCAAAAAACAAAAATCTTTTGTTCTTACTGATTTTCTCTGTGGTCTATTTTATATGTTATTGATTTATTTAATGACCTTTATTTTTTCCTTGTTTTCTGCTTACTTAGAGTTTACTTACTTTGCTCTTCTTTTTCTCAGGTCTCAAGGTGAATTCCTCTGTCAGCAGCTTCAGACCTTCCTTCTTTTCTAATGTAGACATGGACTTTCCCCATATGCCGCATTAATGGTGTCCACAAAACATAGCATGCTGTGTTTTTAATCTTCTAATTTTAAGATAAATACTAATTTTATTAGTACTAATAAAAATAAAATACTAATTTTCCTTTTAATTTTTTAATACTAATACTAATATTAGTATAAAAATACTAATTTTCCTTTTAATTTTTTCTTTGATACAAGGGCTATTTAGTTTCCTAATATTGGAGGATTTTCTAGATATAGTTTTATTGATTTTTAATGTAATCCTATTTTGGTCAGAGAATAGTTTATATGATTTGAATCTTTTAGATTGTTTTCTGACCCAAGATATGGTCAATGTTGGTAAGTGTTCAGTGTGTGTTTTACTGTTGTTTTCTGTAAATGTCAATCAGATTAAGTTGTTTGGCGGCATCGTTTGGGTTGTCCGTGTCCTTACTGAGTTCCCATCTGCCCACCGAATGCTGAGGGGAGGGCGAGGGACCCCCAGCTGTGGCTGTGCACGTGCCTACCCTTCCTTGCGGTCCATCACATTTTGCCCCAAGTATTCTGAAGCTCTATAACTGGACGTGGAGACTTGTAGTAGGATTTTTATGTCCCCCTGATATGTTTCTCCCTTTGTCATTTTAAGGTACCCAACTTAATTCCTGGTGATATTAAGTCCGGCCCTGCTGAGTGGTCTACTCAGTGTCCTGTTGGTCATGTGGATTTTTGCTCTCACTGGTGGGAATAGGAAATAGTCCAGCCCCTGGGTGGGGTAGTGGTATTGCTCTGTGATATTTACAGGTGGTTCTTTCCCCTGCTTTGGGGTTTTATACCATGTGTTTGCTGATCTGTCCTCAGCTGAAGACCTCCGGGGAGGCTCTGCAGACACCAGTGCTCTTTTTCTGTGTGGCTCCCTCTTCCTGCACCCCACCCTGCCTGTGCCAAGTCTCCTGGATCAGACCATTGGTCCTCACATTGGTCACCCCTCCCTGCCCAGCAGCCCTGAGACCCTCTGCAGGCAGTGAATGGGGGCAGTTCTCGGGCTCATAGTTTCCTGCCTCATGGGAACGCTGCATTGGCTGCCTGCTGATAGGGTCCTGAAAACTACCGCCTAAAATATTTGTGGATTTAAAAAATGCATATGTGTTGTTCTACAGACATCCACTTTATTGTTTCTCCCAGCACAGCATTCTTCAGTGTATATCCATCATATTTAGTTTATTCATTCCTCTAAAGGTGAAGGATGGGGCTGTCCAGTTCTGCTACACAAACAACCATGCAGCAAACAGCCTGAATGCATTCCCTTGTGGATCAGTGTGGATGTTTCCAGAATGTCTCCTCAGGGACCGCTCACTGGCGTAGTTTACTGAACACGACTGCATTGCTTTTTCAGAAAGCCTCCAGCAGCCTGTATTCCTACCAGCGACACAAGAGCTTCCCATGACAATCCTTGCCTAGACCTGCGGCCCTTCCTCCCTAATTTTTATTATCCTGATGGATGATGAGTGGTGTCTCATGGTCATGTTAATTCTCTTACTATTAGTGAGCTTCAGTGTCCCTCTGTACACCTACCAAACCTTTGAATTGCTGGTTCACAACACCTGTTCCTTTATGTCTGGTCTCCTTTCTCATTTTATGGGATTTCGTGACTTCCGGGAGGCATTTGTATATTGAAGGTGCTAGTTACTTGTTGGGACTAGACATTGTAGACGTGTGCATCCTTCACTGGTTACCCCGTCTATACCACAGATAAGCCTGCCCTCCACAGGACTGTTGTGTAAGTTAAATGAGATGATACACATAGAGCATGCAGAACAATACCTGGGCCAGAATAAGCACTCAAAATGGTATTTCAACACTATTTCTCAAGAATCCACCCAAAAGGTCCAGAAAGTCCTTCTGGAGCTCCTGAGCACATTAGGGTGCCCCACAAATACTGATACCCATGTGTGCCATTAAAACCTGGACACAGACAAGCCAGGGAGGGTGGGGCTCCCATGACAACGTGGAAGTAGACCAGAAGCAATGATCCCATGGGCAGTGACACCACTCAGGAGACACATGGGGCCGAGGCTGCGCGTGTCAGCATTGAGTCTCTGAGACACTGTGAGCCATCAGTCTGGGGAGCCGCCATTTATGTTACAGTTCCCTTTACAGCCTGTGCTCACCACCGAAATATAGTTGGCCTTTCATTCTGCCAAACTCGTGTTCTCTGCCCTGCTCTGTGGCCCCCAGCTCCTCTCATAAAAGCCCTGGGATGATGGTTCATTAATCCACCTAACGACCCATGCTGGCCTTGAAAACCCCCTCTCTGGCCCTCCTCATTCTCCTTTTTCCCACCTGGCAGCTCCCTCTGCCCTTCTCAGGAACATGTGGTCTGTGCCCTGATTCGGGCTGTTTGTCCTGCTGAACATCTTGCTCTCATGCCAGGCTCACTAAGTAGCTCCCCTCACATTATAACGGCCACACCTTGACTACTCACATCTTTCCATATGGGTCAGGGCAAGGTGACAGCCCATCCTCATTTTATCCTTTCCAAACATAACAAAGATGTAGGATCCATCAAGTATCTATTGGATCAATTTCAGCCAGAAACTGCTCTTTTGTGTAGAATAAGATGGGAGTCCAATTTTATTTTTATTTTTTATTTTTTTGTTTTTTTTTGGGAGTCCAATTTTAATTCTTCCCCTAGAATGGGAAATTGTTTTAGCACACTTATTACAAAAATTTTCCTTTCTGAACTGCTCAGCCAGGCCGGCATGCTTCTAAATCATTTCCATACTCTGTTTCATTGGTGAATCTATCCCCACATCAACACCAGAAGCTCGATTGCTAGTTTTATAATATTTTGACATCTCCTAGTTCCATCCATGCCTCCTTCTCTTCCTTCTTCTAGAATGTTCTATTACTCAGCCTTTGTTCTTCCATACACCTTTTAGAATTAGCTTGTTAAATTTCTTTTTAAAAGCCCTTTTGAGATTTTAATGAGAATTTCCGTGGTAGGGCAATCTGGGGGAGAATTGACATATTTCTGATACTGAGTATTCCTATCCATGAATATGGTCTACAGTTCTCAATGTATTCAGGTAGTCATTAATGTCCTCCAATAAAGTTTTATCATTTTTCCTGGATAATCTTTAAAAAGTTTTATTTCTATGTCTTTTCTATTTTACAAAACTGTACCCTCTGGCTAGTGCTCTCCAGATTCACCTTCCACCTTTCTGACCATTTCTGTGCTCTGGGATAGAGACCTCTACAGACTGGTCACCTGGCTGAGCTAATGGGAGACACCTGGAGATGATTGTGTGTGCATGCGTATGTGGGGAGGGGGAGGTTGGATAATTTATTTCCCCAGACCCCTCCCCTAGACCTACAGTTCAGTGGAACTTCATTCCTCTGGATAGGCTACGCCTTCTGCTGAGGGAGCCTCTTACCCAGTTTATGGCTGCCTCCCTCATGATGCCTTGGTCCTTCACTCAACTGTCCCTCCTTGTAATTAGTTCACTTATTAAAATTCCTCCAATTATCTTTGCAAGCGTGCCATCTGTTTCTTGCTGGGACGCTGGCTGATACAGTAATTGCCACCAGAAGTGGCCCCAGAAAACAGACCCTCAAAATGAGATTCTAGGATTGAGTTGCTCATCTATTCGGTGAGCATGTGGATAAACTCCTTGCCTGGGGGATCTGAGCCAGGGCATCCCAATTCCTCAGGTTCTCACCAGAGGTGCCACTGGACGTAGTGCAATGGAGGGCAAACAGATGAGCAGTCAAGTGGCTGGCCCCTTGTGAGCCCTGGGGAGTGTGCACGGAGGGAAAGGACTCAGGTCTTGGGTGGGGGGCCCTCCACTCCCCCAACTGCAATTCAACCAGTGGGGATTATAACTGGTTGCAGGCAAAGAGAACACACACCAGGGAGGACTGCGTTTCTGTAGGTGGTTATGCGGACTGTTTAAGTAAGCAGGGTTCCGCTCTGGATTGGATGCTGTCAAGGGGCACAGGCAATTCTGAGGCCTGAAGGTCTGAGGTCTGAAGAAGGCCAGGGGAGCCTAGAGCTGCAGCTACGTAGCCCAGCAGCATACCCTGCGCCGGGGTCCACGTTGGCGGGGGCAGGGGGATGTGCAGCAGGTGGATGGGGCGGGGGGGTGAGGTGCACTGTAGGAGAGCAAGGGGACAGTGGTGGACAGGCCAGAAGTAAGGGGGAGCGCCGGGGCAGAGCGAGGGGGCAGTGGGGGACGCGGCAGGTGGGCGGCCGGGGAGGGGGCGTGGGGGGGGCAGTGGGGGGTGCCAGGTGGATGGTGGGGGGGGTGGGATGCACTGTAGCAGAGCAGGGGGGCAGTGGAGGATGGCAGGTGGACAGGCTAGAGGTAAGGAGGAGTACGGGGCAGAGCGAGAGGGCAGTGGGGGGCGCAGCAGGTGGATGATCGGGGGTGGGGTGGGGGGTGCACTGTACCAGAGCAGGAGGGCAGTCGGGAATGGCAGGTGGACGGCCGGGGGGCGGGGGGGAGAGCAGTGGGAGTGGGGGTGCGGCAGGTGGACGCCCCGGAGGTGGGGGCGTGGCGGGGGGCAGTGGGATGCGGCAGGTGGACGCCCTGGGGGTGGGGGCGTGGCGAGGGGAGCAGTGGGGGGCGGCAGGTGGACGCCCTGGGGGTGGGGGCGTGGCGAGGGGAGCAGTGGGGGGCGGCAGGTGGACGCCCCCGGAGGGTGGGGGCGTGGCGGGGGAGTAGTTGGGGGCGGCAGGTGGACGCGGGGTGGGGGGGCGTGGCAGGTGGACGCCCCGGGGGTGGGGGCGTGGCGGGGGGCAGTGGGGGGCGGCAGGTGGACGCCCCGGGGGTGGGGGCGTGGCGGGGGGCAGTGGGGGGCGGCAGGTGGACGCCCGGGGGGAGGGGGGGCGCCTAGGCAGGAACGCCCGTCCTGGCCCCGGTGTTCGTGCTGCCCACTCGCACGCCACTGCAGGGCCGCAGGGGGCCGCGCCCCGCCTCGGGATCGCGGGTGCCCGCGCGGGCGTCACGGCCCGTGGACCGGCCCTCGCGCCACAGCGGGTACTGCCGCCGCTCCGTCTGCCCGACCCCCGCGCCCACACATCCGCGTGCAAAAGCTCCCGCGCCGCGAGGATCCGGGGCAGCCGCAGGGTGAGCCGTCGCCTGCCCTCCGGGACCGGGAGCCCTCGGGTCGCCCGCCCCAGGCCCGCGAGAGGCGGAGGGGCCGGAAACTCCTCCGGCCACGTGATCGGCGCGGGCCGGCCGGCGAGCGTGCGCACACGGCCAGCTCGGGAGCCGTTTCGCGGGGCGGCGGCCCGGAAGGAGCGACTGCGCAGGCGTCCGCCGGGGGCGCGCGTGCGTGCGGCGCCGGGAGGGGCGTGGCGGGCGTGGCGTCTGCGCAGTGAGCGGCGCGGGGGCGGGGCCAGGCGTCAGCTGACCGAGGCGGCGGCGGCGGCGGCGGCGGCGGCGGCCTCGCGGGGACAGCAGTCGGCGTCGCAGGCTCCGGCGCCGAGGTCCCGGGCACGTCCGCTCCTGGTGGGCGAGGCGGGGCCCGCGAAGCACCATGGCGACCACCGTCAGCACGCAGCGCGGGCCGGTGAGGCTGCGGGCAGGTGGTGGGCGGCGGGCGTGGGCTCCGGAGCCTTCGGGGAGGCCCAACGACGGGCTCCGGGAGAGGTGGCGGCGGGGCCGGGCCCGGACGGAGGAGGGTCCCCGTGCCCCGGGTGGGAGCCCCGGACAGTCCTCACACGGAGAAGCCCCGCCCAGCCTTCCCTGTACGAGGAGAATCCTGAACCCCGGATGCTCCCTGTGCTGCCTCCAGGCTGAGTAAGGCTCCCAGGCCCTGCTGTGTCCCCACTTAGGGGCCACTGGCCGCCCCGTCAGTTTTTCATTTGCAAGCGAGTGGGCGGGGGCCGAGGACCTGGGCGAGTCCTTCCCAGTTCTCTCTGAGCTGCGCGGATGCGGGAGAGTGTAGACTGGCTGAGGATGGCCTCGGGGTAGGGGGCCTCCCTGCAGCCCCGGCAGCCAGCTCCTGATGCAGCAGCTCCTGACGCGCAGCGGGGGAACGTTCTGGTCCTTTTGAGCAGGGAAGAAAGGTTCCTCGGATGCGATGCTTTCCTGTGCCTTCTCTCAAAGTCAGCCGCCCACCGTGAGCTCCCCGTCACCAGGGCCTCTCACCCGTAGAGCTAAGGGAGGATCTTTTCACAGAACGCTTTTCCTGAGTTTGAAAGGAAGACCCAGATTTTGTCAGCGTTCCCCTATGGGCACAGGTGCCCTTTCTGAGGCCTTTGAATGGGACCTGACACGCACTTCCTGTCGGACTTCAGTGTGGAAACATGCCGGAGCCCGTGGGGGAGAGTTCTGGACTCATCCTCGTGGCTTCCAGCTCTCCCATCTTCACAGAGAATTACAGCAGGTCCACTGCCAGCAATTTCTCATGTTTATGCAACTGGCTGATCCCAGAAACAAGGGAACCAGATTAGCAGCTCCTTTATTTGTCCTCCCACACCCCCGCCCAGGAGCAGTGGGCTTCATAATCTGGCAGGACAGCCCCCTCCCTGGCCTCCTGGGAGCTCAGTGCCCTCATGCAGAATCTCACTGGTGGCATGGGCCTGAGTGTAAACACGCACAAAGCTGGGCTCCGTATCTGGGTGAAGGGAGCCTCCGTAGAGCTCAGCTGGTCCTGTTACTGGGGCAGCACTCAGCTCTGTGACAGCATAAAGCTGAAGCTCCTGACACTCGGGAGTGAGGGAGTGCTGCTGGTCTGACTTCCTGAGTGTGGTATGGCTTTATGTGCACATGGTGGTGTGCAGCACCCATATGGCAGGAGTGGCTCAGGGGTGCCCTCTGTGACCTGTAAACGTGCAGTGACATTAGGTCTGGTCCGGAACTGCGGGGTGGCTCTGGGAAGGGGACATCAGTGTCTGGGGTCTTGAGTGCCAGTGAGGTCATGTGACCTCTTGGCTAGTGTTATGATGATGGTATTTGGGGCAGCACCATACAATGAACAGGCAAGTGTGGTGCCTGCTGTCAGGATCTCCCAGTGCAGCCCGGACAACAGCCCACCAGCATGACCGCACAGGTGAGCTGCATGCTCAGAGCTCTGGGTTGTTTTTTTTTTTTTAAAGATTTATTTGAGAGAAAAAGTGTGTGAGAGAAGAGTGTGTAAGCAGGGGAGGAACAGGAGGAGAGGGACAAGCAGACTCTGCCCTGAGCTCAGAGTCCGATGTGGAGCTCAATCCCATGACCCCAGGATCGTGACCTGAGCTAAAACCAAGAGTCAGATGCTCAACCTACTGAGGCACCCGGAGCTGTGGGTCTTACCTCAAGAGTTAGATGTGAAGATGGCCTGTCGGGGGCCGTGGTTGAAGTGGGTAAGGTTCTTCTGGGGAGAGACACTTGAAGGAGTGGGTGTCATAGGGCTGGGGCTGGAGCGCAGGCGGGCCTGGAAGGAGAGAGGGCAGGTGGGCTGCAGGAAGGCCAGGGAGGGTCATGCGTGTCATGCCTGTGCCAGTGCGAGTGGCAGGTATGGCCAGGGCACTTTTCCAGATGAACGGCCTGCAGGCAGCAGATGGACTGGGTGCTTGAGTTTTATCTAGTCACTACAGTGACAATGTTTTTAGAAAGCTTTTTGCCTGGCACAAGGCCTCTTCAGCGTCCACTGCTGCTCTCAGAACTAAGCGATCCTTGTAAGGACCATGTCATAGTTGATCGAGTCTGGTGGACTTTGTCGAGCCGAAGGTGCCCCACATTGACTGTATGCTCCATCCCTGCAGGTGGTGGAGGAACATCGGGTGGGGCTCTCCTGGGTATTGGCACTGTGCCAGTGGGCCCCGTCCCTGCGCACACCACGCAGGCCTCCACTGGGGCTCCAGGGAGCCCGGAGCCTGGACTCACTCACATGGGGCGTACTCTGAAGTCTGACCACTGCCTCCCACTCACCACCGAGGAGTGACAAGCAGCATCCTTGGGGATGTGAAGGAGGGAGGGGAGTCTGCTTGGTAGGGGAGACGGGGTGTTTCCTGTGCCCTTGCCCACAGAGGCCTGAGGGGCTGGGTGGGGAGGGTTGAGGACAGGGCAGTGCTGGCCGCTCCCCTTGCTGGGGCTGAGATGGTTGTTCTTCCCCAAATCACCACTGAGACTCATGCCAGGCCTGTGCTGTCTGTTCCCCTCTAATGTTGCTGGTATTCTTGAGAGGACATCCTTTTCTGTCCAGGGTTCTGTCCACTTCACAGACTGTTCAGAAGCAACTGCTGGGCCACAGGAGAAGTAACTGTGTGGAGGCCCCTGCCTGCCTTGTTCAAGCCTGGGGACTTTGTGAACATGCTGCTTTAAACCACAGCAGTGCCCAATCAGCTCATGGGGACAGCGGTGAAAGCTCAATCAGAGGCAGTGGGGGCCTTTCCAGCCTCCCCCAAAGATGCGGGTGGGCTCCAGGGAGTACAGGCTGATCACAAGCACTCCTCCTCCTCCTGGTGATGCTGATGGGTTAGCGGGTGCAGGCCAAGCGTAAGGCCCTCCTTGTGATGATGCCTTTTCCTTGACCTGAGCTGGTCTGCTGGGCGACGCTTGGGTGACCTGAGACTGTCCAGGTCCTTGTTAGCCTTATTGATAATGATTGTTTTTGATGAGTGACGTGTTGACAGTGCTCTTACATATGGATATAAAAAGACCTGTAAATACTCAAATTGATAGTAAACATAAATGGCAATGCCCTGATATTGATAATCACTCCTGGATCAGTGACTCTAGGGATTGCAAAGGGTGATACTTGTATTTTATTGTTGTTCTATGTTTGTTAACTGGGACTGTTGGCAAAGATGGTTTTGCAGATAGTCCCTTGTCCTGAAGGGAGTTGTGCAAGAGGTCAGGTAAATGCTCCGCTCTTCCCTGTGAATTGCCAGTACTCAGAGGAAAGACTTGGCTTTCTCTTTAGGCTTGAGCATGGCAATGTTTCTGTTTTCGAGCATGGTCGTGAGCCCCTGGGGTTTCTGCACACATACTGCTCGCCGTGGCACATCTACTCGCCCCACAAGGCCCTGCCTGCTGGTATGGGTCCTCCCAGCTGGTGGAGAGCCCGGGCCTCCCTTCCTGCCCCTCCGAGCTGAGTAGGGGTGCAACCAGTGTCAGGACTGCTGTGCACTTCGGTAGTCAGGTCCTTCTGGGGCGTGGTAGCCTCACTGGCTATCCCCTGGTGGTGTGGGAGTACTGGCCATGTGTTTGTTTTTTCATTCTTTGACGTGACATTTTGCACTTTGATGTTTACTGTTGGTTTATCGCCAAGTCAGATCTAAGAAGTGTCTCTGTCTTTTCGCCGGAACACGTTACATGATTGTGTGTGGTCTCATGGACACACATGGTTCCTTCAGACGGTGTCTTCTGTGCTTCTCTTTGCCTCTCTCGGTTTCTGTGGCTCTCCTTGTGTCTCCTTGTGTTTGGGGCAGTTAAATAGTTCCTCAAATTCAGCTTTTCGTTCTGTTCTGGCCTGGCAAAGACCCGGATTTCCATCGTCTTGGTGGTTTTGGTAGACATACATGCCCATGCAGCCTCAGCAGGTTGTAAGGTGGGTCACTGTGTTGATGCCCCTCCTGAGGGATACGTGACCTTGAGGTGCCCCTTCCCCACCCCTCACACCTTGTGCTTAGGCATTTCCTGTGACAGCACTCTCTGTCCGTCCTTGTGTCTGTCTTCCCTCTAGATCCTGGAAGCTCTTTTTGCCAGTGTGGCACTGTGCTTGACGGTTGTCCCCTCCCACGCAGGAGATCGTCCTGGCGAAGTCAGTGGTGGACACTTCAGTCCCTGCCTGGCTCCGCATCTCCACCGCACTCCCCCACACTCTTGCCGTCCCTCTTTGGGTCACCAGTGTGGTTCCTGAGTGACAGCTCCAAGTGGGCCAGCTACGGAGCCTCTGTGCCTTGGTGGCCTTGCACATAAACCTTTATCATGCATTTGTACAAGGACGGACCGAGTCCACGTGTGTGAAGTTCCTGGCCTGGCCTGTAGGAAGTACCTGAACAGATGAATTTTGGGGCCCTAAGAGTTAGTTTTCATTTCTCAAAAAACTCAGCGCTTAGGCAGCCCAGATAGCTCAGCGGTTTAGCGCCTGCCTTCAGCCCAGGGCGTGACCCTGGAGACCCGGGATCGAGTCCCATGTCAGGCTCCCTGCATGGGGCCTGCTTCTCCCTCTGCCTGTCTCTGCCTCTCTGTCTCCTCTCTGTGTATTCTCATGAGTAAAATAAATAAAATCTTAAAAAAAAAAAAAAAAAACCAACTCGGCTCTTCCTCATCCATCTTTGCCTGCAGCTCTCCGTGTCCCCTACCATTCTGCTTCGATGCCTACAGGATGGTGGGAGCTGGGGAGCTAGTTGTATGGGGCTGCGACCCCCAGGAGTGCAGCTGCATCAGCTGAGGGCAGCAAAGCTGCCAGATACCAGGAAGCCACCTGTGCTCTGGGAACCGCAGGAGGCCATGTGCGGGTGGGGGAGGGTACTGTGAGTAGGGGCACAGTGGCAGCTGGTCTCCGTGTTCAGAAGCTCTCCCGGGTGAGTTCTGGGCCCTCTGGAAATGGCCATCTCTGCTCCCAGGCCACAGTCTCCACTCAGACTTCTTCTCCGGGCTCCTCCTCCTCTTTTCTGGGTGTGCTCTCTCCCTTGGGGATCATGAGTTTGGGTCCCCAGCACAACCCTGACTCCTTGCCCCCTCCCAGGCTTCCTTCTCAACTCTAGCTCCAAGTGTTCTGCTGCTCCTTGCTCTCTACTTGGAATGGTCCAGATGTCAGAGAGCAGAACCTTCCTTTCTTTGGTCCCCTCCACTGCATTCCACCCTGTCCCATTTGGAGGTGGCCCCACACTGCAGGGTGTTCCAGCTAGAATGTCAGGATGGTCCCTTAGGAAGTCCTGCTCTGCCTTCCCAGAGCCTCCCCACCGCCCACACACCACCCCTCTGTGGCCTGACTTGCCCACTTGCTGTCACACCCTGTAGTTAGGCGCCAGACACAACCACATGTGAGGCATGGCACGCCCGGCTCCTCACCTGCCTGGCTCCCTCCCACAGAGTGCCAGAGCCAGTGCCTTGGCCGAGGTACAGCGAACATTCTGTCCATAGGCAGGCTGAGGCTCATAGCCACTGCTCCGTGCAGTTACCTGGGGGACAGTGCCTTTCTCCTGGGCCAGATGGTGGAACGTGCTGAGCTGTGGCCCTGGGGAGTCTAGCAGCAAGTGTGCCCTTGCAGGGCCTTCAGCGTAGGTCCCTGTGATGCCAGGGAGGTTCAGGGCTCCGAGGGCTGGGGCTCCTCGACCTGTGAGCTGTTGGCTTCTCTGTTTCTCTGTGGTAACATTCCTCTGTCCCTTTCAGCTGTGGTTCTAGTGTGAGTTATGTGGACTGAGAGCCAAGTGGCGAGCTGGGGGCCAAGGAGGCATTTGTGTCGGGGTGCCTCTCTGGACCGTGATGGGGGCTCCAGAGCCCTGAGCACCTGTGTTCTCATTGGTGATGCCAGCCCCAGAGGGTGAGGTGGGTTCTCAGACGAGGCAGAGTGAACAGACTCTGTTCACAGTGCCTGGCGGCTTGTACTGGGGCTCTTGCTCCTCATGGCACCATTGCACCCTGTTCTGTATGCACACACACAGCAGTATGGCGGGGGGAGGGAGGAGCAGGGAGCCTGATGTGGGGCTGGATCCTAGGACCCCGAGTTTGTGACCTGGAACCACCTGGGTGCCCCTAGGAGCTTGGTTCTAACCCTGTGTTAGCTGAAGAGTGCTATTTGTACGCAGAGTGCAGGTCGGTGTACAGGATATGAACTTATCCAGAGTGTCTGTGGTGTAACAGTTCCATGAGCAGCGGCGAGGAGAAATGTGTGACGATGCTCCTTGTGCGGACAGTGACAGGCCCAGAGGGCCCCCTGCCCAGTGTGCAGCTGACAGCCAGTTTTGGACTCAGTGTGTCCATCTTGTAAGTGTGAGCCAGATAACAGTTTAGAATATTCACGATTTATCTGTAATCAAGATTAACCATTCTTCTCTGGTCTTTGGGCCAGGATAAAGCATGTATGCTGATGTTACAATTCAGACTTTTCCTCTGTGATAATATGGCAAACATAAAAATTTTAGGATTAGCTCTGGATTTTTCCTTTACGTCTGTAAGCCAAGTGTTCACCACACCCTTTCCCGGCCAGTCTCTGAGGTGGTGGGGTTTGTGTTGGCACCTGGACTCTGTAACATCTGACGTGGACTGGCTTTGTCAGCAGCACTGACTTAAGGTGTGGGAACTGGCGCACTTGGACGAGCTCCTTCGAGTTGCAAGTCTCTGGGGTTGTAGCAGTGGACAGACCTGTCTGGCAGCTCCCGGGGCAGCGGGGTGCTGGTTGCATCACCAAGAGGGTGGTATTTCGTCAGAACTGAAATGCTGTTTCCGTCTTCTTTCTTCTTTTTTTTAGTTAAGTTGAAGTTTTTTTCTAATAAACTTTGAACTTTAGAGTTATGGAACAGTTATGAACAGTTCAGAGAGCTCCAGTGTGTTTGCATCTTGTGTGCATCCCCAACAGACGTTTATTATAACTGGAGACCTGGCTTTGCTACGTGACTACTCGCTCCAGGTTTTATCTGGCTGCCCTGTGTTTGCCTCAGTGTCCCTTCTGTCCTGGAGTTCCACCCCGAACCCTACATGGCATGGAGTGGCAGTGGATTCTTAGTGACCTGCACTCTGGGACCATCTCAGACTTCCTCTGTTTTGGGGGACCTTGACCATCTGAGGACTGCCAGTCAGGGATTTTGTAGCTTGTTCCTCAGGTGAGAAGAAGACCCCAGGGCACATTATCCTCCTTGCGCCTTTTCAGGAACCTAGTGTCCCCTAGCCTGTTAGTGCTGGCGCTGGCCAGGGGACTCACCTTCTATCCCTTCTGTGTTTTGTTTGCATGGCATAGTTAACTTCTGTTGTAAAAATCGTTCCATGTTTATAGTTAAGATCTTGTTGAACATTAGATGTTTGAATTTTTTTTTTTTTTAAGATTTATTTGAGAGAGCACAAGTGAGTGCAAGGGGAAGTGCAGAGGGAGAGAGAATCCCAAGCAGACTCAGCACTGAGTGAGGGGCCTGATGGCAAGGCTTGATCCCAGGACAAGGGATCAAGGGCACAGCCCATTGCCTGCACTCCTCACTCCTCAGGACTGCAGTACGTGGTATGGGGTGGGTAGTTATTTTTCAGAATAAATGAGAATTTGGTCTGTGTGCACTAATCTTCTGCATTTGGTTAACATGAGTCTGTGTCTGCCAGATTACATTCACAGGAACAGGCAAGCTTGCCACGGCCCCAGTGGAGGTTGGGAGGACTGTGACCAGTTGGCATGGCAGCGTCTGGCCCCGTGTCCGCTGGGAAGAGCTCTGGCTGGGAGTGCGGTTCCCATTTGCCCATAGCAGCTGGTGATGGGTGTGGGTCTGGTAGCCCCCAGGCCAGCCACAGCATCTCAGCCCTCTGGGAGGGTGTGCAGCCTGAGAGGCCCCCAGGGAGGCAGCACGCTCCTCACCTGGCAACCCTGCACCTCCTGGGTGCCCCTGCTTTCCCCTCAGGCTGTAATGAGTTCTCAGGGCTCCTGTGGGCCCACCGGGGCTGCCCCACTCCAGACGTGGAGAAGGTGCAAGATGCTCTCCTCGCCAGGCGCGGAGGTCACTCCCATACATCCCAACCCGAGAGGAAGAAGTGTGCTCTTGCTTTGCAGAGGGAAGCAGCTGGAGCACCAAGCTGATGGGTGCCAAGGAAGGGAGTGGCTGGGGACAGACAGCCCCTGGGCCTGGAGACCCGAGTGGGTCTCCACCTGTTTCGGTGCCTGGCTTGGGCGATCTCCAGCCTGAGATGGGGACACGAAGACAGGAACCTAGACCTTTCTAGGATGTTTGAAATGAAACAGCACAAGGTGCTTGTGGAGAAATGCTTTCCCAGTGGTGCTTGTGAGCTCAGCGGGTATGGAACCTTTTGGAATCCTCCCAGATCTGTGTCATCTGGAGGTCCAGAACCACAGCTATAGAGGCCTTAGGATATTTGGCACCTGGATATCTGAAGCAGTCTCTGTTGGCCACTGTCAGTAAATGCACTTTGTCACAACTCACTATGACTTGTGGGGGTTTTCTTTTCCCTCTGGCATGTCCTGAAAATAACATTCCTTCAAGGCTCTCGGCCAGAGTCTGTGGTGATATACTCTGGAGCAGTGGAGGAGACCCGGGAGCCCTGTGGGCAGCACTGGGCCTGCGCCATAGCTCTGCTGCTCCCTCCTGTGGGACTGCGTCAGTCCTTACACTGTGGCCCTCCACACCCCAAACCTACCCTGCCTGGGAAAGAGCGGAGGGCAGGCTGTCCGGGCATCAGACACTGTGGGTCCGCGCTCTGCTGGCCTGGGGACACAGCTGCCCTCTCTGCTCATCTGTGTGGGGGAAGCCTTGTCCAGGGCCACTGCCACGTGTGGCAGTCCACTCCCCTTAGCCACTGCCTTTTCCTGGAAGACTGGCTTCTTGGAACCCTGGGGGCCTCTGTGCAGTCCACCCTCCAGTGCGTCTCCACCCCTTCTTTGAGAAGCCAGGCAGCCTTGTGGACAAGGGATTCAGCAAGAGGCAGGAGGAGGAGGTCTTTGGGGCTTCTTGTTGCTCGTCTTTCCTTTTTGTCTTCTGGGCTGTTATTTTTGAGTTTGAGCTGTTTCAGATGGAGGTTTTCGAGTGTGTCAGCATGGTGGGGCGGGGGGATCTTCCATGTACCTGGAGACCCAACTTTCTGATTTCATCTCACTGCTGGTTTGAATGAGTGCCTTGCAGCTCACAGGCCTGGTTTGTCCTGGTGGCAGCAGGAAAAGCAGATGGTGGACATGTAGGCAGAGGGCGTGTGACACCTGAGTGCAGCCCAAGAGACTGTCAAGGAGCCGTTCTGAGCTTGAGAACCTGCTGTCAGTGGGCAGAGCAGAAGCCCGCTTTGCTTTTTTGCATCTATTGAGTGAGAGGGCTCCTTGCTGGATGGCAGCGTTGTGTTTCATGGTGCTTGGGCTGGAGACCTTGGCCCCGTGGGCCTCTCCCACCGTAGATGCAGTGACTGAGCCCCCCACTAATGCACCTGTGTTCTCCCCGAAGGTGTACGTTGGTGAGCTCCCGCAGGACTTCCTCCGCATCACACCCACGGCAGCGCAGCAGCAGGTGCAGCTGGACGCACAGGCAGCCCAGCAGCTGCAGTATGGAGGGGCAGTGGGCACAGTGGGCCGCCTCAGCATCACCGTGGTGCAGGTGGGTGTTGGGCCTCCCCGGGGAAGGGGTGGCCCTGAGTGCTGCTTGCTCTCCGGGCTGTGGCTGCTGGGCCACATTATCTGTGTGAATAAATGGGTTTTCTCTCTCTCTCTCTTTTTTTCTTTTTTTTTGAAACATACGCGTAAAAGATACTGATGAATACCCAGGCTTCTACCAGAAATAGCAAAAATAATCAGTGAGGGATGTTTATGGGTACGTGCTCTGTGCCAGCCTGTGTAGGGATGCCCCGCCTGACCCTCCTGACTGTGGGGGAGGTGGGGGCACAAGGGGAGGGCCTGGCTGCTGAACAGACCGCTAGGAAAGCCAGAGGCACTGTTAGGATCTAAAGTGGTTTTGGTCACCACAACTTTCCGTAAAACCACGAAGGGGAGTCACTGAAAGCAGACAGAGTTGCAGTCAGGCCTCACGAATACTGTGGGTTTTAAGGTGACTGCATCCCAGACACCTGGCCACACTCTCGGGGGTGATAGGGTCACCTCAGATACTCACATGTTCTGAAACTGCCCTCTCATGTGCCCACAGGAGTGGCCACTCTTTACCCTCCACGTGGTCCTCCCAGGCCCTTGTGGCACCAGTCCCAGAGACCCAAAACAGCCCTCTTTTGCCTGCTGGGCCTCTTGGTGTGGCCCTGGCTTCCCACTTCCTTTGATAAGCCTTTCTCCCCCAGTCCGTTGGGGCCCCAACATGCTACTTGGCCTACCTCCCCTGGCATGTACCTCCCTGGTAGTTCCTGCTGATGGAGCACCCTGCGGTCAGGCCCCTGGCCCCCCTCCCTGCCCCCCACCCAGGCCAGCCTCCACTCTGCTCACATGGGAGTGCCCACACCATGGCCCATAAGGCTTCTTTCTGGATATCCAGTAGTGTGTCGTCTGCTCCCTGTCTGCGGGATGCGGGTGTTTCCTGTGGTCACAGGAGGGTTGGTTTGATTTGGGTCTCTGATGGCATGCAGGCATCAGTTTCTCCTATAGTCTTTGCCCGCATTTTGCTGGGCTGTGTTCTTGTCACTGAGGCTTGAGAGGTCCCTCTGTCATGGTTGTGGCACTCCATCACACATTCTCCCCCTGCCCCTGCGCCCTTCCTAGTGGACACGTTCAGGCCTGCTGTTATTGCTACTCCACCCTTAAGCTGTGGTGACACATCGTAACCAGGTTCTGTGGTTTTAGGTTTCATGTTCCAGTGCATCTGCTGATGAGTACCCTGGGCTACCTGCCTTCCCTCCCATTCATCAGTCCCAAGCTTGCTTTCTCTGTACACTCAGCCTGTCTGGCTGAAGTTTAGGCTCCTCAGGATTCATAAGCCAAGGCAGCAGCAGACAGAGAACAGAAAGCAGAGCCAGGTGGTGGCTGGGCCAGTGCCCTGAACTCGTGACCCTGCTGGTCCAGGCTGGCCCTCGAGCCCCATGTTCTGGGTGGCTCTTGGCTCTGGCTCGGGACAGCCTGCTTGTCACCCTCCTCTGCAGCCTCTTCTGAAGGGGACGCTGGAGACGGAGCTGCCCTACATGGGCCAGAGCCTCTCTCAACTTGAATGGTGACCTTTGGTACCTGGCGCCAAGGAACACAGTTGCCACATCCTGTTCCCTGGAAATGCCAGAGTTGATGTGTTGAAGGGGATGGACAGCTCGGGTGAGCATGCGTCTTTCACTCCAGTGGCAGTGGCTCATTCAGTAACATCGGCTGTATTTCAGGCCAAGCTGGCAAAGAATTATGGCATGACCCGCATGGACCCGTACTGCCGACTGCGTCTGGGCTATGCGGTATATGAGACCCCCACCGCCCACAATGGTGCCAAGAATCCTCGCTGGAATAAAGTCATCCAGTGCACAGTGCCCCCAGGCGTGGATTCCTTCTACCTGGAGATCTTTGATGAGGTGAGAGGGCCGCCCACCCGTCATGGGCCCAGCGGGTGCCCTGCCTTCCACCACTGAGGCTGTCTGGGAACTGCAGGTGTGCCCAGAGTAGGTGTGTTATTGCTTTGTGGCAGGTGACCTGGTGTTCTCAGCAGCAGTGTACACAATTCCATATAGATGTCTTCACCAGTTACATTCAGAAACAGCCTCACTGGAGCGGGGGACACAGTCTTGACTGTCCCCCCTTCCCCAAGCCCCAAACAGATCCCCACACCAAAGGCACAGAGGCTGGCTCTTGTGACCAGATGGGTGTACAGTGGGTCAGACCCCACGCTTGGTAGAGTGCGGTTCTTGTGCAAGTTGCCAGCCCCCAAGTGTCCCTGGGAGGGTCAGATAGCTGCAGCATGGCTAGTCCTGGGCTGGTCCTCTGGGCACCTATGGGGCTGCCAGAGAGCCTCTGGGTCTTGGCTAGCAGGATAAGAGGTTGGAGGGCTGGGGATTGGGCAGCAAGGCCTGGAGCTACCCCCCTCCCCCCTTCATGTGGTACCCTCTGCCCACTCTTTCCTTGCAGGTTCCTCCCTCCTACTCCTCTCCCTTTGCTCAGCACAGGGGGGCAGAAGGGAGGGCACCTCCTTCCCTCCATTCACACCCACTGGCTTTTGGACTTGCAAGGGATCCTGAGAGGATGGGCAGATGCCAGACAGTGCATGTCCAGATGCTGACTAAGGCCCTACTGGCCTCACAGGGATGAGGGTGGGGGTCCTATGGGGTCCTCTCTTCCCCAGCTGGTAACCCATACTCAGCAGAGAGTGGGGGCTGAAGGTTGCACACAGCTGGGGGCCAGACTCGGGGTGGGGGGATCACCCTTTGGAGGAGGTGGCCCAGGGGGAAGGCAGGGCTGGGGGTGGGGCTGCGGGGGCAGGAAGAGGGACTTCAGGGTGGTAGCAGCACGAGTATCCCCTTGTGTCTCCTTCAGCGGGCCTTCTCCATGGATGATCGCATTGCCTGGACCCACGTCACCATTCCCGAGTCCCTGAAGCAGGGCAAGGTGGAGGACGAGTGGTACAGCCTGAGTGGCCGGCAGGGTGATGACAAGGAGGGCATGATCAACCTGGTCATGTCCTACACGGTGAGGGCTGGGGCCGGAGGGCAGGCAGAGGGCAGCCTCAGCTCAGCGCAGCCATTTGTCCCTGAGGGACTGGGACCTTGGCCCGCGGGCGTCAGGCAATCTAGTGGGAGGAGCAGCATGGTGTGGGGGTCTATTCCTTGGTGTACAGGCTTCCTCATGGCCAGAGCAGGTCCTCCATGTAGTGGTCAGAGGTCTCAGGACCACGCAGAGTGTAAGGGAGCAGATGCTGGCCCGTAGGTCCCCTGCCTTGTGCGGCTCCATGTCCGCGGCCCACTGCTCTTGGGGCAGGTGGGGTCTGGGACCTTTGTGTCACCGAGGTGGTGGTGGTGTCCCTGTTTTAACTCTGCCTCAAGGAGGTTCCCAGCCTGACTGTTAGAAAACAAGTCCTAGCTCCGTGTGACTTTACTCATAAACATTTCATTCATTATACGGCAAATGCTTTCACAGGAGCACGTAACCCCAACTGTAGTAACTGAGCGAATAGTGTGTTAGAGGCTGTCAGGAAAGTGCTTTCAGGTCCTGAAAGTGCTCATTTGCTTCCTGGGGAACGTTCCCGTCTGACCCTATGTCAGGCAGCCGTGGCTCACCCGGGCCTTCCACCAAGACGGTGTCAGGATGTCCGTTTCGGTGTGTGCTGTGCACTCCTATGACCCCGTGATTATATTTGGTGTATTCCAGTCGCTGCCAGCCACCGTCATGATGCCGCCTCAGCCTGTGGTCCTGATGCCCACCGTGTACCAGCAAGGCGTAGGCTACGTGCCCATCACAGGTGCGTGCCACTCCCCATCCCCAGCACTGTCCTCAGGGGCTTGGAGTGCCGTGCGGAGGCTTAGGTCTGGATGTGACTCATGAGGACCTTTCCAAACGGAAGGGGTCTGGTCTGAAGCTTGAGTTTTTTATGTGTCTGTAGGATATAGAATATTTTTCCCCAGACTGTTGGCAAGTTGAACTTTTATGGAGGTGTAGAAGTGTAATCTCTGAACACGTTAGTGTGTGAGTTACTGTCTCGAAAGATCCTGCACTATGGGGCGAAGTGAGCTGTGAGCCCTGATGTTCCTGTTGTGTTTATTCGTCTTTGTAAAGTAACACTTTGTGGCAGCCTAGTAAAATCCAGTTGGATTGCTTTCATGCTTTTGAATTTTCAAATATTAACACCAGCCATTGGTTCGCTTCTGCTCTGTCTGTGATGGTAACTGGATTCCACTGTTCCCTGCTGCAAACAGCCATAAAACCGGACATAACAGATGAAGCGGCAGCTTGTTCGGGCTCAGCAAGCAGGCCTTGCAGGACTGTGATCCCCGAGAGAAGGGAGGCAGCGGAGCCCTGAGTTACCGTGCTCTCTGCCAGAGGCGGTGTCGTATAGGGAGCTGGGTCGCAGCATGGTGCTGTGGTCGCATCGTACCAAAGGGGCTGGACTGGGGCAGGACACTGGCGCGCGGGGCTGGGGTGGCATGGGGCGCCCTGGGGTTTCCGCCCACCCAGAGAAGAGAGGTCTCATTATTGTGCAGTTGTGGCTGGTGCAGGACCGGGGTGTTGCCTCAGGCTTACTTTCACCCTGACGGAGCCTAAACACAGCCCAGCAAGGACGGGCACAGAGCTGGGAGGCTGCATCTACCTCTGAGGTGTTCACACCGGTTCCAGACTTTTGGGGAGAACTGCGGGGAAGTGTAAGCCCTGGTTGGGTCAGAACCAGCTGATGGGAAATGGCCTTGGTGATCAAAGAGCTGTGGAACAGCCAGGATGAGTTTCTAGAGAACGTCTTACCAAGTGAGAAGAAGGAGTCTCTGTAGAGATGCAGAAACTCCTCAGAAAGCCAAGGGGACGTTCGTGCCCCAGGAGAGCACCACGAGTGGGGAGAGCGGCTCGTGCTGCTGGAGCGGCTGCGGCTGGCCTTGGGGGTCTCTGCTCTGTGCTGATGTCTGCCCGAGGATCTCGTCCTTCCTTGCCCCTTCACGGCAGCAGTTTCAGGCTCTGTGTGACATTGTCTCACTCCCATGTTAGAGGTTTGAGGAGGAACAGGTGCCTTCGGGGGCTCTCCAAAGGTAGTGAGTGTCCTGGGGCAGCCGGAACAAAGGCCCATGGAGGCACCTCTGCTTCACACAGCAGAAATCTCTGCTCTCCATTCTGGAGGCCAAACTCTAAACTCAGGGTGTGGGTGGGGCCCTTCCAGACCCTTCCTGCTGCAGCCTCCGCCCCATGACCCCATGGCCCCTCTTGGGTGTCTGTGCCAGCATCTGAGGTGCCCATCTAATCAAGACTTTGCTCAGGACAACCTGGCTCTCACCCACCTTCCAGATAAGGTCTCGCTCACACGTGCCCAGGCTGGCGCCTCACACATCTTTCTGAGGGGCACATTTGAGCTACAGGATCAGCAGCACGAGGACGTGTTTGGTTAACGGAAAGTCCATGTTCTCGGGAGATGAGATGTGTTTTTCTGGTTCCATAGTTTTCTTTGTGAGTCTTTGAGGTTTGTCTTAAGAGGTTTATTCTGGGAAAGGCCAGACTTCTGTATAAATGGAGACTTTGAACTTCTCTTTTGATGCATGTTTGTAAGTTTTGGAATAGTCAGCTACTCGCAGGAAGTGACCAAGGAGAGGAAGGAGCTTTTGTCTGGGTCTCTTGAGGCCAAGCTGCCCACTGGCTCCTGTGTGTTTCCTACAGACAGGAACTTGTGCCAGCTGCCTGTGTTTGTGTGAAGTTTGTGCTGCTTCAGAATCTTCTTTGGTGTGAATAACTTATTTCCATGATCTTGTCAAGGTGTGCGTGCATGTATGTGTGTGCACATAGGTCTGCGTCATTGGTATGCATGTGTGCGTGGCACAGGTGTGCACGTGTGATCTACAGCATTGGTATGCATGTGCTTGGCATGCATGTGCACACGTGTGATGTGAGGTGTGTGCATACATGTGTGTACATGTGTGATCTACAGCATTGGTGTGTATGCGTGTGTGGCACCTGTGTGCATATGTGTGATGTGAGGGGTGTATGCATGCGTCTGTGGACCCTGCTTCTGCAGGAGGGGTGCTGCCTGCAGCTGCTGCCCCCTAACAGGTGGGAGTCCCACGGGAGAGATAACCCTGGGGTGGGTTGAGAGCCTCCCCCCAGTTCTCTTGCACTGTGGGATCTGTGCGCTGAAGCAGTTCCCAGGAGGGGAGGGGGCCGTGGAGCCAGTGTGTGAAGGACGGCAGTGCCCACCAGATGCTGACAGTGCCGCCCAGTGTGGGAAAGCCCTCATGCTGCTGTCCTGCCCCATGTTCCCACCCATTCTGCAGATAGTTGACTGGAAAGTTGGGCTCTCAGCACCTCACCACCTTGACCCAGGATGGAACGTGCTCCTGGGTGTGTGCCTCGCTCTCGGGCTTCACGTGCTTGTTGGCATCAGAGGGATCCACCTGGTGCCCTGCCTGTACCATAGTCGCCACCTGATGTCTAGCTTCTGTCCCCTGTGCCATTCTGTTCTCTGACAGAATTGCTTTGTGGTCTTGGGTCCGTGAAAATTGGCATCTGGTATGGTATCATCCGGAACTTTGAAGGGACCACAGCGCAAGCAGCCTGTCCTAGCTCTGAGTGCGTGGTGTAAACCTGCTGGGGAGGAAAGCTGTAGGAAATGGGGATGTGCGTGGAGGCTGTGGGCCAGGGGCACACGTCTTTGCTCCAAAGACGAGCTTGGCGTGGGTGCCAGTCCCATCATGTGTTCCCTAAACCGCGTCTTGTGGTTGCAGGTGTGCCTGCAGTGTGCAGCCCCGGTGTGGTGCCCGTGGCCCTGCCCCCAGCCGCCGTGAGCACCCAGCCCCGCTGCAGTGAGGAGGATCTCAAAGCCATCCAGGACATGTTCCCCAACATGGACCGGGAGGTGATCCGCTCCGTGCTGGAAGCCCAGAGAGGGGACAGGGACGCAGCCATCAACTCCCTGCTCCAGATGGGTGAAGAGTCCTAGAGCTCCGGCCGCCATATCACCTCGGCCCTCCCGACTTGCTGGCCCGGCCCCCTGCCCCCCATTCCCGTGAAGGAGCCCCGTGTAGCCTTTTCTTGGACGTCTGTAGTCCCAGTCCTCACCCTCGTTTGGGATGCATGTGGGTTGTCGCTTCCTGACCATGGAGCGCCACCATCACTCGGGTGTGGGTGTGAGTGGCTCTCCTCCTGGCTTCGCTGGGAGAAGAGCGGGCACGTGGGCCACGTCCCGCGTACGCACACTTGCCTGCCTGCTGCTTGGAGACATGTGTGTTCGAGTGCCGTGTCTTCTCCGCCGCACGCTGTCCCAAGAACGCTTTCTATGAGCAGCCTGCCTCTGCCAGCGCTTTAGAAAGTGTTGCGCGTCCTCCAGGTTTGATTAATGGCATGCAGTTATTTTACTTAACTGGAGTAATCTATTCTTTCAGGCACGTAGAGCATTTAACACCTAATTTGGGGTTATTTTTACGGCTCTCAAACTTAAATTCATGTTTTTCTGTTGACGCTCCTTGTTTGCAGTCCTGGGCTGCTCATCGGTATCCTGGGCGGGCTGACCTCTGTGTCAGCATGGCTGCAGAATGCACCGGATCCAGGGTGGGCCGAGCCCGGCAGCCCACCTGCCCCCCCCGCGGGCTCTGGAGCAGGGCCATCCCAGGCCCCAGGGACCCCATTATGCCTTTTCCTGCTGTGTCTCATGCCAACTTTGTGGGGTGTTACTCGAGGGCTTGCTGCTCCTCTTTCTGACCAGCTCTTGGAATAGAACCTGAAGAGTGGGTGTAAGAGGTGGTAGGTCCAGTGCTTTGTATCTGTTTATTAAAGGGTACTTAGGAACCGTTGGCTACTACTGATGTTAATTTAACTAAACGTACCAGTCCTGGGAATTCACTGTGGATGAAAGAAGTAATCATCTGGTGAACATTTCAGTTTTCCCAGGAGATAGGTGTGTGTGCTGCGCCGTGGGCTGCGTGGCGGCCATGGCCACAGGACTGGGACAGGTGGGGGACACCTCGTAAAAATCAGCAACATAAGAGGTTTGTCAAGTGCTGCTTCCAGCCCGCACATGGGCACCACACACTTGCCTTTGGAGAGGGAGTCTTAGCGCCATGGGCACCATTGGCCCCACCGGCGTGACTCTGCGAGGGGTCAGCATGAGGACTGGACTCCCATTTCGCTCCCCCCCCTGCTGCACACGGGGATTTCCTGTTGGTCGGAGGACGCTGTTGCTGCTGCTGCTGCCGCTGTTGCCGCCGCTGCCAGCAAATGCATATCAGGAGCCTGAAGGAACGTGTGCCCACTGCAGTGACCACACCAGGCCAGGGTTCTCAGTGAAGACTTGCTGCCAGTCAGTGGTTCCCACCACTTGCTTGGACATGTGAGCCCTGCTTTCTCGTGGAGCATGGGTTCCCATTTCAGACAGTTGGGGCCCACGATGCACGTTTCTCCCCAAATGGGTGAAAGCATTGGGTGGGCCTGCAGCTCTGCCCTTTGGAGACGACCTTCACGGACGACACCACAGGACTCCAGGTCCAGGGGCCCAGTCCCATCGCTGGGACATCTGGCGTGCCGTGAAAGTGCTCCTTGGGATGTGCTCCTTGGGACAGGCATTGGGCCTCAGTGGGCAGGACAGACTCTGAACCTGTCACTTGGGCTCCCCTTCCTTGTGAACACTGCCTGTGACCTCAGCCCACAGTCTGCAAGGTCTTCCCTGGTTGCATCAGGTCCTCCTTTCTTGTTCGCGTCCTGCTTCTGGGTTCGTGGCCTGTGGCAGCCTGCCATTCTGGGGGAGGGGGGCCGCACTGCAGATCCTCCAAGGCAGGCGCAGGATGGGCTGATGACACAGCTGCGGCGTGGCCACGATGGACGCTGTGCACCAGGGCGGCTGCTGGTGTTTGGGGACCTGTGCCTCGTGGCCCTGTACATGGCCAGGTGGCTAACCCTGGGACCCCGGGGGTCTGGCTGCTGGTGTTTCCTCCAGATGCAGCCCCCCCCTTCCCCCACTGACAGCGAGGACAGAGCATAGGCTTGTGCCCTCAGTGTGTGCCGGGGATTCCTCCCATGTCCGGCATCCCTGAAGGTACCCCTCCCCTTACCGACAACCCTCTGGTGGCAGCTCTGTGCCCTGGTGGGAATGATTCTCAGAGCTCTGTGTTTCTGATGCTTTGGTCGGGGTCCAGCGTCCAGATTGATCTTTGATTGTAAAGTATATTTTTGCTTTTCAGCCTTCTAATTTAATACATGATATCTATAAAAGTAGAAGATTAAACTTCTCCAATGAAACTTCACCATTTTTGTTCCCGAGTGGTTTTTACTTTAGCTTGGAATATGTTCACTAGCAAATAAACCGCATGCACTGTTGTGTGGGTGAAGGTGAAACATAATGGTTGTATTGAGAACATTAACATGAAATATTTGTACCAAGTGTGAAGTTTTGTTTTTTTGACTGAAATGTTGGGGAGAAGGCCTAGGGTTGCGGATGTGACTTCTTTGTCAGCAGGTTGGCAGCACTTGTTGGGCTGTTTGTATCTGGGAGCGGGTCGGGAGGGCAGGCACCAGATGGAGCCATCCCCCAGGGTGCAGCGCGCTCCACTGTGCACTGGACCCCCACTACACACACGGGCCCAAGGGAGTGGGGAGGAGTGTTGTGTCCCAGAGCCACCAGGGGCAGGCAGTCGGCCCGCAGGGAGGTAGCTGCCCCCACCCTGTCCCCAAGGTGGTTCTGCAGAGAGTGCTTCCTCCACGTGCTTGCTGTCAGTCACTGTCACCATAAATGTCTTTTGCCCAAAGCGGTGGAGGAAAGTGCATGTGCTTGCGCCCAGTGTGATGTGAGGAAGCAAGGAGCACCTCTGCTCTGAAGCTCCGTACAAAGTGCCCAGAATGTGGGGGAGGCTGAGCACTGTGGGCAGAGCTGAGCTCTGAGAAGGGGTTCCCTAGATGGGTGTGGGGGATGCATGGGGTGGGGGGTCCATCTGTCTACTCACATACATTTCCCAAATGTGCACACAGCAGGCACCCAGTCGTGTTTGGAGGTGCTAAGGTCCTGGTGTCTATGCACAAGCCGACTTGGTTCTAACAGCCTTGGGTCTGGCTCCTGACGAGGGGCCAGCAGCCAGCTCGCTGCGAGAGTGAGCTGGAAGGAAAGCATCCACAGCAGAAGAAGGTGGCAGGACATTGCCAGGAGCCCGCTGTGGCCCAGGAAGCCCTGAGGGGTGAAATCCATCATGGGATGGTAGAAGCAAAAGCACATTCTTTCTGGAGGAACGTGGTGTTGGCTCAACCTTTGAGGCTGGAGTGCACGTGGCCTTGTGTGTGCTTGGGGCAGATGGTCCACGCGAGCAGGGAGCATCCCCAGAACTAGACCTTGGGCCACAGGCTCAGACTCCATTGCGCACCACAAGGACACTTAAAATTTGAAAACAGGACAAAACACACAGTGCGAGCAGAGAATGAGAGGCTGTTGAAAATACCCACCTGGAGATGGCACAGAACCCGACGTCCACTGGAAGTGGAGATGGCCGCTGGAGTTGGTGCCTAAACAGATTGGTGGCAGATGACAGTGCCCAGGAGGCCGAGGTTCCACGGAGTGAAGGACGGGGTTGGGGGGACACTGGACAGGGTTCCAGGAGTCACAGCCCCACAGGTGGGGCACACATCTGTACCAACTGGGAAACACGAGTGTGTGATGCAGGGTTTACGAATTCACTGGGGACAGTGGGGATGTGGACGGCTGGTGGACAAGGTGGAGGGCATGAGACGCCAGCTCGCTCCTTGTGAGTCATGCTGCCTATTAATTACCATGAGCCCAGCAGCCCTTGGTCCTGGCACGGAGTGTGTGCGATGTGGCCTGGGGTCAGGGCAGGTGGGCTAGATGCGGTGTCCTTACAGGCGGCCCTGCACCCAGTTTGGATAGGCGATTTGGCCAAGGGTTCGGGGCTCCCCACCTCACCACACTAGTGGTCAGTGAACAGTGAAGGGATCACTGGTGGGTTCTGCTGGCAGTAAGCCTGTCCACCTCCGTCGTGCCTTCCAGGCTTCCAGGGGACATGACAGCGGTTAAGTCCATGGCCCTAGAGCCCCCGACTTTATTATTTACTTCTTTAAAAGGATTTATTTGGGAGAGTGAGCGTGCATGCACATGTGTGAGCAAGGGAGGGGCAGAGGGAGAAGCCCAACATGGGGCTCCATTCTCCATCCCAGGACCTTAAGATTGTGACCTGAGCCGAAATTAGGAGTCGGACACTCAACGCACTGAGCCATCCAGGTGCCCCCAAAAGCCTCAATTGTAATGGGCCCTGGTGGTGCATCTGCTCCTAGGACACCTCCGGGAAGGGCTGGAGTCACCACTCTAGCTGGTGCGCCGTTTCAGGGCCATCCATAGGGAGCCCAGCCTCTTCTCTAGCCGGCAGCTCAGGTCTGGGCGCAGGGGGCAGGTGCTGGCCTGCCCCCAGCCCCGTGCTCCCTGTTGCTGTTCCATGCCAGTGTGCGTCCTCCCAGCGGCCCCTGCAGCTTGCCCCGAGAACCCCGGTGCCTCAAGCCTGTCCCTGCAGGTTCCTGCCACCGTTGCCTCTGTGCACTGGGTGGGGTGGGAGGAGGGTAGGGGCGGGGGTGGTTCTGTCATGGTGTCTGCAACTCTGAGGTCTCAGGACAGATGTCCTCCTCAGCTGTGCTGCCCTGGGAGCACAGGCTGAGCCTTCGGGGCCCTCAGCAACCACAAGGGTATGTCAGGCGGGCTCCGAACTCCCAAGAGCCCAGCCAGGGCCTGGCAGCCCCAGAACTTGTCCTCACAGCTATTTGGATGTCAGGGCTCAGGGTTCCAGTGGGAGAAGGCACAGCTGGAGGAACGACCAGGAGAGGGTGTTTGGGACAGGAGTGGGCATGCGTGTGCTGAGGCAGGAGCTTGGGGAGTCCTGCTCTCACCTCTGCATGCTCTCCTGCATCTGTCCTCACACCTGCTCAGGCTGGGTCACATCTGTCCTGTGCTCAGAATGTCCAGCAGTCCCTGCGAGAACCTCCAGACTCCTCTCCCCTACCCAGCTCTAGCTGCTGCTGGCAAGTCCCACCCCAGGGCCTTTGCATAGATGCTGGTCTTCCTCTAGCCTCTCCTAAATGTCCCCTCGGGAGCTTCCCTGGCCACGCTGGCAACTCACTGCTCCTTTCCATGCCTCCTAGACCCTAGATGACATGGTGTCATCTATCATCTCACATCCTTGTGCAGAAGCTGCCTTCCTGGGAACTCTGGAGAGCGGGGTCTGCTGCTCCTCTTTCCTGTTCCCACACAGCACGTGCCTGGTCAGCACGCAGACAAAGGGAGGAAGAGCTTGGGTCCTAGCCTCATGCCTGCTGTGCCCTGCAGTAACTGGGATCCCCACCAGCTGCCCTGGTACGTGAGTGCATGGGGTGCCCAGTGTGTGAGTGTGCACAGACCCCATCCTGGGCCCCTTCCCTGGTGCTGATAGGGCTGTTATCGTGACCTCTTTGGTCTTTGCTTCTGAAAATAATCCCCAAACACCTTTTGAACTGTGGGTTTCTGAGGAGCAAAAGCCATGGCCAGGGTTTACCTGAGGCTGAAGCTTGCAGGTAGGGAAACATGCGAGGACCACTAGCTTAGCGTGGAATGCCTCTGTCTTCCCCTTGATGTGTGGTGCTGGTTTGCAGGCTTTCCTGTAGACGTTGGTGCTCATGTGGGCAGAGTAAACACCACGACATAGAATGAACCACAGAGCATGTGGCACTCATGCCCTGGCCAACAGGATATGAGGGCATTGAGGGCAGTGTTGGGCCTGGGCCCTGGGCTGAGTGGGGCTCTGCCCACCAAAGATGGACCACCTCTTGGCCGTTGGGCGGCCCCCCTGAGCTGATGGGATGGGAGCTCTGCCTCTAGAGCTGCTCACCACAAAAAATCCGTGCTCCATGCTTCCATAATCCCCCACCTCAGGCCCCAGGCCCCAGACAGGCCAGGCCATTATGGAACATGTGTGGCTTCCATCCATGGAGGGAGCAGCTTGCAGGGGAGAATGAGACGTGATCCCCAGGTCACTCAGACTCCGAGGAAGGTCACTGACAAAGGGGTCATTCAGCTCTCGGTACCAGCACCCTGGGTAGGATGAGGCTTGGGATGAGTTGTCAAGTGAAGCACATACCAGCATAGTTCTAGGGACACTGCAACCTGCCTCTGTGCCCTTTGTGAGTCACATGGGAAGCCCTCAGTGTTTATCTTGGCTTTCAGCCCCTGCCTCTGATGAGCCTGGCAGGAGAGTTGAGTTCACCCTGCAGTCATGTGCAGGCTGCAGCAGGACCACAGAAGCCCACTTGGGATCCAGGTGGGACCACAGTGCTAGGCAAAGTGGTGATGGCACCAGGGGATGTCTGATGGATCAGGGATGCCCCAGGCCTAGCAGGGAGACACAATAGTCCCCGCATTCAGGGCTGGACCAGGGGACTGGCAGTGGGGCTTGGAGAGAGATGAGAGCAGCACCCATTAGTCACAGGACCTCAATGGACACATCCGACCTGTGGGTTCAGCAGATGGTCCATCTCTCAGGCCTTAGTGACTCAGGTTATGGAGACATTCTTCTTTTTGGCCCCTCAGGGGGAAGTGGGACAAGGTGCAGTGCAACTTGCCCAGGGGGACACTTGGCTTGGGAATGACTGTGAGGAGGAAGTGTCCTCCTCCTGCCTGGCAGAGCAGACCTTCCTTTCAGTAGGGACACAGTGTTGGTGCTGGCAGAGTCGTGATGCATCTCCCAGGAGAGCCCATCAGGGAGTCATCTGGGAGCCGGGGATATCCTATCTGGTCCGGTCATCCTCACTGAGCAGACCCAGGCCTTTAGGGGGGCGTCCCTGGTGGCTCATGGGCAGGCCCTTAGATGAGGTCAACATGGTGGCCTCTTTGAGAAGAGGACAGACTGTAGTCCTTGAGAGGGACCACCTTCTGGGAATACAGCAAGTTGGGTTTATTGGGAATGTCCCCCATTGAAAACAGCCCCCAAATGCTAATAACATGTTTAAAAATTCTTTCTGAAATTTCTGAAAATACAACAAAAGGGGGAACTCAGGGAGATGCTTCCAGCAAGTCTGGGCATTTCAGGCAGCACCATGGGTTGGAGGGTGGAGGGTGGAGGGTGGAGGGGGGCCACCATAAATGGAGGAGTGTACAGTGTTCATGGATCGAAATACTATGTGCAGATGTTGGTGTCTCACAGTCATTTACCTCAGCATGATTTCCTTCCCCACAAGTCTTGCTTTTTGTTGTTTATGAGACTTGGGAAGTTGATTCTAAGTATATGGAAGTCCAGAAGGCTAAGAAGAGCTGAGGCATTCTTGTAAAAGAAACAGAAAGCGGGAAGACTCGCTCAGGTAGAAACCATGACTGTAAGGACTATTGTCTGTGTTAAGATGGCAGATGGAGGGCCGGGTGGAACAGAACAGAGACCAGAGTGCAGGGTGGCAGTGGTGCAGTGAGGCACACACAGCCCCTCAGTGCATAGTGCTGGGGTAGGCAGCCAGACATGAGATGAGTGGGATGAGGCCCCTGCTCAGTGCCACTTCCAAACATCAATTCTGGGTGGACTCAAAATGTACAGGCAGGAAGATTATGAGAAGATGGCAGAGTAGGAAGCCCCTGCAGGGGAGAACCTGTCTCCCCACCTGGACAACAACTACACAGACAGAATCAGTCTGATATAACTGTTTTGAACTCTGGAGTCTGTTGAAGGCATGCAACCTTCAGGGGAATGCTTGGAGAGTAAGTGGCAGTCTCTTTTGGTCAGTGTTACCTCCTGGCACAGCGGCAACTACCCACCTGACCCCCAGCCCCAGGTAGGCAGTCATGCAAATGTTCCTGGAGCAGCCTGCACACAACTTGTGGGAGCCAGGCTGGGCAAAAAGGGCCCTGCCCTCTAAATTCTGGGGATCTGTGCTCTGATCACAGGGGTGCAAACAGCTAGGTAACCATGTTGCACCCCACCCCTGTTGTTACACGCCTCTTCCCCTTAAGCTGAAGTGAGTTCCAGAGGATTTAAAGGTCTAACACCCTTCTTTGCCTTCATTTTTCTCTTTTTCCCTTTTTGGGAGCCAGACATTAAAAAGTAGGCTGTTCAAAAACAACTGCAAATACGGGGAAAATTAGAACATGATCTTGGATGCCCAGGAAAAGGCTCAGAAAATACCTGAGCAGACATTACATTTACAGGTCAGGTTGATCCTTGACAGAAACAACATACAGCAATAATAAAAGAGTAAAATAAAATAAAAGCCAAAAAACCCCAGCTAATCCTGGGGTAGGGGGAGAATCTGATTTCCAGAGTTACCGCATTATTCAATTCAAATGTCCAGTGTTCAATAAGAAAATCACAAGGCATTCAAAGAAACCAGAAAGTATGGTTTATAAAAAGGAAAAAAAAATCAATGGAACTCTCTCTCAAAAAAATCTGATGACAGATACACTAGACAAAGACTTTAAAACAACTAAAGGAAGTTGTGGAGGAAATCAAGAAAACCATGTATGACAAAAGAAAAATACCAATAAACAGACCTAAAAAGACATTCTAGAGCTAAAAGGTATCATAACTGAAATGAAAAATTCACTAGAGGGATTCCAAGACAGAACTGTGCAGACAAAAGAAATTGAACTTGAAGATAGGACAGGGGGAATTATCAAGTCCAAAGAAGACAAAAAAGATGGAAGAAAACTGAGCTGAAAGGCCCTGTTGGGGCAGCCCTGGTGGCCCAGCGGTTTAGCACCGCCTTCAGCCCGGGGTGTGATCCTGGAGACCCGGGGTCAAGTCCCGCATTGGGTTCCCAGCGTGGAGCCTGCTTCTCCCTCTGCATGTGTCTCTGCCTCTCTCTCTCTCTCTGTCTGTGTGTCTGTCATGAATAAATAAATAAAATCTTAAAAAAAAAAGGCCCTGTCGGACACCAGCAAGTCGACCAATATACACATTGTGGGAGTCCCAGAAGGCAAAGGGAGGGGGAGTAAAGAGAATACTTGAAGAAATGATGCCTGGAAACTTCCCCAAATTGAGGAAAGACATGACTATAAACATCCAGGAAGTTCAACAAACACCAAGGAATATGAACTTAAAAAGATCCACACCAAGAAACATTGTAATGAAACTTCCAGACCCAAAGACAAAGAATTATAAAGCAGCAAGAGGGAAGGGAATCCTCACATACAAGGAATCCTTAATAAATTGTCAACAGATTTTTCATGAAAAGACTTTGGAGGCCAGAAGGCAGTGGATCGATACATTCAAATACTAAAAGAAAAAACCTGTCAACCAAGAATCCTCTATCCAAGGATACTCTCCTTCAAGAGTAGGAGATAAACTAAGACATTGCCAGATAAACAAAAGAGGGAATTTGTGACCACTAGACCTACACTGCAAGAAATACTCAAGTGAGTTCTGTAAACCGAAATAAAAAGATATTAGTAACTTTAAAGTATATGGAGAAATAAAGATCTCAATAAAGATAAATATATGGCTAATTATAAAAAATAATATTGTGACAGTGGTTTGTAACTGCACTTTTTGTTCCTACATGGTTTAAGAGGCTAATACTTCTAAAGAAAAAAAATTAGTGTAAAATCTAGTATTACTGTAACTTTATTTTTTTTTAATTTTTATTTATTTATGACAGTCACAGAGAGAGAGAGAGAGGCAGAGACACAGGCAGAGGGAGAAGCAGGCTCCATGCACCGGGAGCCCGATGTGGGATTCGATCCCGGGTCTCCAGGATCGCGCCCTGGGCCAAAGGCAGGCGCCAAACCGCTGCGCCACCCAGGGATCCCTACTGTAACTTTAGTTTGTGACTTCAAATCTTGTTTTCAATATAATTGAAGAAACATGCATTTTAAGAGTTACTTATGTTTGGGGGCACATGACGTATAAAGATGTAGTTTTGTGATATCAACAACCAAAAGAAGGTGGGGATGAAGCTGCAAAGGAAGAGAGTGTATGTTACTGAAGTTGAAGCTGGTCTAAATGCAAATTGGAGTGTTAAAACTTTAGGATGTTAAATGTCATCCCCATGGTCACCATAAAGGAAACACCTATAGAATGTACACAAAAGGAACTGAGAAAGGAGTTTACATATTTCACTACAAAGAACCAACTAGACACAGAAAAGAGACAGTGCAGGAAAAGAGGGACAAAAACAGAACAGAAAAAAACCATAGGGCATACAGAAAATAGCACAGTGACAGAAGTTACACCTAATCAGTAAATACTTCACATGTAAATGGATTAAGCTCTTCAAAAGACAGTGATTGGCAGACTGGATAGAAACACCTGCTTCAACTGTGTGCTGTCTATGAGAAACTCTTTTATTTTACCTTATTTGTTTTTATTTTATCTTATTTTATTATGTCTGCCTTTGCCTTTGCCTTTTTGCCTTTTTGCCTTTTTGCCCTGAAACTCACTTTAGATCCAAAGACACAATTGAGTGGAAAGTGAGAGGATGCGAAATGCCTTGCATGCAAATAGCAACCAAAAGAGAATGGGAGTTGGCTTTACTAATATGAGACAAAAGTAGACTTTACATTTTAAAAATTTACAAAGCAAAGAAGGAATTGTGTATTAATATAAGGTTCAATACAGCAAAAATATATAAGAATTGTAAACATTTTTGTCCCTAATGACAGACTGTATGAAGCAAAAGCTAACAAAATTGAAGAGAGAAATAGTCTTATAATAATAGTTGGAAACGGAATGCCCCACTCTCAATAGAAGACACAACAACCAAACAGAAGATAAAGAGACAGAGGGCTAACACGACACAGTAAACCAACTAGATGCAGTGACGCACAGAACACCCACCCAACAGCCACACGCACATTCTTCTCAAGTGCACATGGGACATTTTCCAGGATGGACCATATGTTAGGCAACAAACTAAGTCTTGGTATATTTAAAAAATAGCTATCATACAAGTATCTTCTCTGACCACAATGGAATGAAGTTGAAAATAAGAAGGGGAAAACTGGAAAATCCACAACATTATGGGGATTAAGCAACGTGCTTTTAAACAACAAATAGTTCAAAGAAGGAATCCAAAAGAAATTAGAAAATACTTAGAGATGAACAAAAACGAAAACACAACTACCAAAACTTATGGGACACAGTGGATACAGTGCTAAAGGGAAAATTTATAGCTATACACGTTTACATTTTTTTTTAAAAGAATGATCTCAAACCAACAATATAACTTTACAACTTAAGGAACTAGAAAAAGAAGAACATTAAACCCAAGGGTAGCAGAGGGAAGGAAATAATAAAGATTAGAACAGGAATCAACAAAAGAGAATAGAGAATAGAAAAAAAAATCAAAACCAAAAGTTGGTTCTTTGGAAAGATTAACGAGTTTGACAAACCTTTAGCTAGATGGACTGAGAGAAAGAGGGAAGACGAACTATTAAAATCATAATAAAAGAGGCACATTACTGCTGATGCTACAGAAATAAAAATGATTATTTTTAAGAGAGCACTGTGAACAAATTGGGTAACTAAAATGAAATGGGCAAATTCCCTAAAACACAGAACCTACCAAGACTAGATTGCTATATTGTTAGCAATCTAGTTAAACTAGTTAAATTCTAGTTACTAGCTAAGTAACTAGAATTTAAATAAAAACTAAACAAAACCCCCAAACAAACAAAAAACCCCAAAACAAAACAAAAACTTAGCACGACTAAGTCACAAGGAAATGGGAAATCTTAATAGATCTATAACTAGTGAGGAGATTGAGCCAGTGATCAAAATTCTCCCAACAAAGAGAAGCCATGGACCTGAAGTCTTCACTGGTGAATTTTCCCAGACATTTAGAGAAGAATCCCAATTCTTAAGCTTTTCCCAAAAACTGAAGAGAAGGGAACACTTCCTAATTTGTTCTGTGAGGCCGGCATTCCCTTGACACCAAAGCTAGACACAGACACCATAAGAGCAGAGGACCATGGACCAGTATCTATTATGAGTATCGGTGCAGAAGTCCTCAGTAAAAAACTAGCAAGCCAATTTAGCAACATATCAAAAAATCATACACCATGACCAAATGGAGTTTATTCATGGAATTCAAGGATAGTTCAGCGAACACAAATCATCAGAGTAATAAGCCACAGCAACAGAATAAAGGGGGAAAAACACATGATCATCTCAACTGATGCAGAAAAAAACATTTGGCAAAATTCAAAACCCTTTTGTAATAAAGACACCCAACAAATCAGATGGACACTACCCCAACCTAATAAAAGTCATTGTTAAAATATAAAACTTCCAGTTATTTTACCAGCAAAAATGGATTTATTTGGGAATAGCAGAGACCTGTAATCTGGAACAAGCAAGGCACAGCAAAACCAACCATAAGCAAGTCCCCAGAACAAAGGAAAGGAGGTTCTTTTATAGAGGAAGGTGGGAATTGGGATGGGCTTCTCATTGGCTGGGCTGTTGTCCATGTAGGAGGAAAATTTCCTTTCTCCTGATAGGGTAGTAAAATAGTATTCACCTGCAAGGTGTCTGTCTTCCTGTTATATTTGCAGTTTATTCTCAGATAAGACAACAAAGCCACAGGTAACACAAGAAAAATAAACAAATTGAATTCCATAAAAATTTTAGAATTTTGTATATCAAAAGATGCTGTCACAGAGTTAAAGTCAACCCATGTAATGGGTGAAGATACATGCAAATCATAAATCTAATAAAGGAATGTCCAGAAAATACAGAGAACTCATTAAATTCAACAACAAATATCTCAAAACAATCTAATTCAAAAATGGGCAAAGGACTTGAACATTTACCCAGAGAAGATAGTAAGATGGCCAACAAGCACACCAAAAGATGCTCAACATCAGTCATTTTCAGGAAAATACAAATCAAAACTATAGTGAGATACCACTTTGCACCCACTAGGATGACTATAATTTTTTTAAAGTATGATAATAGTAAGCAAGGTGGTATAGAAAAATTGGAATCTCCATTCACTATTAGGGATGTAAATTCACTCAATCACTGTGGAAAACAGTATGACAATTCCTCAAAAAGTTAAAACTAGAACTGCCATACACTCCAGCCATTTGACCTCCGAGTATATCCCCCCAAAAATCGAAAGCAGGGTCTTGACGAGACACCCGTGTTGGTAGCATCATAACTCACAGTAGATACGGAAGCAACCCAGGTGGCCACGGATACAGAAAATGTGATGTATACGTACAATGGAATGAATGGTAGTCAGCCATGGAAGGAAGGAGACACCGGCTGCAACAGGCATGAACCTACAGGACGTGGTGTTCAGTGAATAAGCCAGTCACAATAGGACAAATACTGTAGAATCTCACATCAGTTCCCTAGAGTCATCAAAATCATAGAGACAGAGAGCAGATGGTGGTTGACAGCCAGTGGGAAGGACAATGGGGGTTACTGCCTTGTGGACATAGAGTCTCAATTTTACAAAGTTAAAAGGGTGGTAGGGATGGATGGATGGATGATGGATGGATAGATGGATGGATGGATGGATGCACAATGGTGTGAGTATATTTAATACCACTAGGCTGTACACTTAAAAATGGTTAAGATGGTAAATTTTGTGTTGTATATTTTAACCCAATAAAAAAAAAAAGTTAGGTGGAAGGCAAAATCGTCAAGCTTTTAGAAAACAATCCTTCTGACCATATTTCTGATCCCAAGGCAGGGAGTGTTTTGTGAAATAGGACCAAGAAGCAGTAGCCGTGAAGAAAAATACTGATGAATCTGGCTCACTAAAATTACAAACCTCCACATGCCACGTGTTGGCTTCTGGGAGGTGACGCCGTGTTGCCGGTTCCTCTGCTCCTCTGGTGGCTCTTGCATGGGGTCTTGTGAGACATCAACGTTCTGAGTCCTCGTATGTTGAAGATGCTTTTTTTTTTTCATTATTGCTCTTAAATCATAGTTTGGGTGTGGGATTCAGTGTTCAAGTTCTGTTCCCCAGGCACCGTGCAGGTGCTGTGTCCCAGGCTTGCCCCGGGGCGTGGGCACACGGTCGTGTCTGTCCCGCAGCCCCCAGCTTCTCTGCGCCTGGATGCCCTCAGATCACAGCACCAAGCATCTCTGCATGGGTGTACCTCTTTACCTTCCTTGGCACTCACCAAGTACTTTCCGTCACGAGCTCATGCCTTCAGTTCTGAGAGGTCACTGCTCTTACACTGCCCCAAGCCACGGCCCCCTCTCACCACGGAGCAGCCCCCCAAAACCTCCATTCGTTCAGTGTGTCTGTTGGGCTGACCGACCATTCCCTTTCTTGTTTTCCGCTCTTCTATTTTAAACATTTCTTTCTATCTTTGTCGTGGTAAATTTTGTGTCTGTGGGGGAAGACATGCCCACTTTTCCATCTGGAAACCAGAAATCCCCCTTTAAAAATATTTAAAGTTTAGGTAACAGTGTTTCTGTTTTCATGCTCCGTGTTGGTTTTTATAGCTACCTTCTCCAGGGCAACAGTGGCACGTCTGGCTGTCAGCGTGGACTCTGGAGCCAGCTGGCCTGGACTGAGCCTAGCTTGACCCCTGGCCGAAGCAGTCTTTTCATGGCTGCGTGCCTCGGTTTCCTCATCTGTAAAGTGGGAGAAACAATGGCACACACTGCACAGGGTGTTGTGTGGACTCAGTGAGAGCGTCCCCAGGCACATGGGCAGCACGTCATGTATGTGAGCCCTAGTCCGTGGCTTGTGACCCTCATAGTCTCGGTGCCTTATGAACATGCTTAAATTTGGTGAGGGGTATATGTGTTTAAGGAAGGGATGGTGCCAGGGAATGACGGAGGGGTTTAGGGAAGGCTGTCGTTTTTCACATGTTGTTTCGCACAAAGACTCAGGTAGGGGTGTGGCCACAGCCCTCAGGAAATCACACTGTGAGGCTCGGGTCAGCTTCCAGAAGGTGATCCTAGAGGGGCAGCCAGTCCCCCTGAGCTGGCCCCGTCTGGTCGGGTCCCCGGGTGGCCTGCCCTGCCCAGACCTCTGAGGTGGGTGGGAAAGGCTAGTGTGGCCCGCAGAGAGCCCAGGCCCTCCTTGCTGAGCCCTGCAGCCGGCCCCACCTCGGGAACCACACGGAGTGCAGAGGCAGGTCATGCAGCTCAGAGAAGGGGAGAAGACCCTCCTATGCACCCCCCCACCAGCTGCTGCCTTCACGCAGCCCCACCCGAAGCCACCCCTGCCCACTGTGGTCATCTTTCTGGCCCAGTTAAGCCAGGGTACCTTCTGCCACTGAGGCTGTGTATATGGTTCTGGTTGGCATGTCTCCTGTCTGCCACGCCCCACACCTGCTCCCCAGTTCTTGCTGCAGGCGCAGGGAGCTCTCTGGGGAGGGCAGCAGGACAGGAAGGCAGAAATCCCTGTCCTGGGGAGATGACAGGGCCAGTCACAGAGCAGGTGGAGGTGGGACCAGCGCCCTGAAGCAAAGACACTGTTTGAGGGGCCGGCAGCTCCCCTGGGGTTGGGCAGCACCGTGCACCCCTCTTCCTGTGCACACCCTGCCCACAAGGAAGCCACATCCTGCGCTGGCTCACACACGCCTGGGCTGTATCTATGCCTCCAGTGGGTTTCCAGTCTTTCCACATCAGGGAACTGGCTTCCTTACAAGTCTTGAAACAATGGAGAGGGTCATTTCTGAGCTCTTGGCTCACCTCTGGCCCCAGCCAGTGCCCCACAGCCTGAGACCGACCCTGAGGGCCTCTGTGCCTCTTGGCCCACCTGCCCCTCCCAGTGGATCCAGCATGAGCCCTGCGGGTGCTCTATAGCCTGAAGGGCCCTGGGCAGCCTGGCCCATGGAGGAGTGAGAGAGGGGAAGCCCAGGGGACGCAGTGGGCAGAACAGACACCAGGACCAAGAAGTGTACACAATGCTCAGCGTTTATTTGCAAGGTTGGGACAGGGTGGGCAGACGGCTTGCTGTGGAGCACCGACCCCTCCCTGCCCTGCCTCTCGGCCACCGTCGCCCCAGGCCCAGTTTCAGACGTGGGCAGGCAGCCACCCTGCCTGACGCCACTCGCTGGATGGGCCTTGGCCCGCATCCTGCTGCAGGAGGCGGCTGGCAGGAATCTGCTCCACGGGGCTCTGAGGACAGTGGGGGACAACATGGCAGCTCCTGGGCAGTGTGCTACGGGGCATCCCTCTGACACTAAGAAGGGGGGGTGAGTCCATGCAGAGCGAGCACTTGTCTCAGATGAGGGGTAGGGCTTGATGGCCAGGCAAGTGGCCAAGGTGTGTTCCGAGGGCTAGGGCCCCTCCCAGAGCCCTCCTCAGGTAGGTCCTCAATGTGTCATGAACTTCCAGGTTGACCCTCCAAGGCACAGGTTCCACGAGGGCACAGGTGGCCAGTGTGCCTGGGCTCCTGCAGCGGGCTGGCTGAGCTTTCCGTGGTTGGGTGGGGTGGGGGCCTGGTGGGACGGGGTCAGAATGGCAACGCACAGTGGTGGGCCCCTAGACTGGGAAGACGGGAGTGCTGTCCTCGGGAGCCTTGGGTGAGGGGCCGCAGGACGGGGCACAGCTGCACTTGTCCACGTGGGTGTAGGTGTGCTGGATAGCTGTCCCATCGGGACACTGCATGGTCACCACCTCCTCGTGAACCACTGTCTCCTGGCAGCAGGTGCACTGATGCTCCATAGCCTGGGCCTCCATGGAGTACCTGCAGACACACGGCCGCCCTCAGGACCTGCCTGGTCCAGCCCCAGCCACTGGGCTCCTGCTGTCCCTAGGGTCTGGGGTCGGGAGCCGAGTGCCCCACCCTCTGGTGGGCAGCCCAGACCTCATCCTCGGAGCACGAGGGTATCTCTGACCTGGCATGGGACAGTCCTCAGGGCCCCTAAACTCTGACCCACTCTCTCCAGGCCCCCTCTTGTCTTGGAACCAGCTCATGCATGGGACATGCTGACCTGGGCAGGACCATCCTCCCCCCCAGAACCTTCCCTGGGTCCTGAGCCGGCGGGCACCCTTCCTTCTGCTCTCTGGGCCCACCTGCTCACAGCTGGCCAAATCAGGGTGGTCTGGGCAGGCAGGGGCCTCTGGGGAGGGGCTCTGGGGAGGGGCTCGGGGCTCGCTCACTTGGACACTCCGGGGCATGAGCCCCCGCAGAACGTGACGTTGACTGGGGCATGGGTGGCGCAGCCCTGGTGTGTCAGGACCGTCGTGTTGACGCGGACTTGGCACTTGTCTGTGCGGACAGAGAGGCCGTGGAGGTGCGGGGGCAGCCGCTGGGGACCCCGACCTGGGCCGTGGCTGCACACCACCCTCCCGAAGCCCTGCTTAGGGTGGGTGCTGGGGCCGGGGGTAGCTTGGGGCAGAAATCAGCGGAGACAGACGCGAGAGGGGTAGAGCGGCAGGCTGGCCTCGACTTACCCACTTCCTCACAGGAGTAGCAGCAGCCTATTTTCCTGAGGATGCCCTGAAGGGGGAGGCAGAGACAGGGGGCGAGCTGGGGCGGGGCGAGGCCTCTTGGGGGCGAGCCTCTGGGGCGGTGGGCGTGGCCTCTGAGGCAATGGGGAGGGCCTAGGTGGGCGGGGCCTCCCGGGGCGGGGCCTCTGAGGGCGGGGACCTGAATGGGGGGAGGGTGGGGTCTCCTGGGGCGGGGCCTCAGGGCTGGGGGCGTGGGTGGGGTGGGGCCTCTCGGGGCGGGGCCTGTGCGGGAGGGCAGCAGAGCACAGCACACACCTCACAGCTGGACACCACCGGGCAGGGCGTGGGCCTCTGAGTGAGCACGTGGAGCCCATTCTGGACCTCGCAGCGGTACTCCGTGCAGTTGTCCAGGAGGGAGTTGACCCAGGTTTCATTGGGCTGCAATGCAATGGGGAGGGTGGAGGCCCGTGGGGAATTATGTGAGCTGAGTGGGTCAAGGGAAGGGTCACCCAGCTGGGGGGCAGAGACCAATCCCGCTCTTACCTGGATCAGCCAGCCATCAGAAGTGGGACAGGCTGTCTGCACGCACTCCCCACAGCACTGTCCGGCCACCTTCCGGTGCTCGTAGCCCTGAGGATCAGGGGTGGTTACGTGGTCACCCCCAGTCCTCCTGCCCTCCCATCCATACCCTCAGGGCCCAGCGACCTCCTTGGAAGCCCCTGACTCTGGGAGGCCATTTCCCTGCCCAGGGCCGCTGCCAGGTGGGCACCACCGGGGGGGGGGGTGGGCTGGGAATGCCCTGGAGGGTTTACCTGGCGGCAGGTGGTATTACAGGTGTTCTCTTCACACTGCACAATTGGACCCCGGGTGTCCATGGACAGGCAGGTGCACGTGTGGCAGGGAGTGACCGATGGGAAGGTGGCACCAACCTGCAGTGGATGGGATGAGAAGAGGTGACATTGAGGACACTAGGGGGCTGCAGGCCCAGGACACCTCCCTGTGGCTAGGACAAAGGGAGCCCAGAGACATGGGTTCTTTCTTCTCCAGATAGATCATGCAGGTGCCCCCTGGCTGAGCACAGACCAGAGCAGACGCAGGACCCCAGGCCAGCTGGAGGGGCTGGGGGGGCCCAGTCTCACCCCAACACTCGTGCTGTGAGGAAGCTCCTGGGACACCTCTCAGAGGCAGCCAACAGCTCCCCCAGGCACTCAACAGACAGGGCCACCCTTGTGTGCCCTCCCCTGTGTGCCCATGTGGCTCTAAAGGGCCCGGAGCCCCCATGCTTATCCAGTATCCTGCTGGAGGGTGCAGGGGGGGCTGGGCATGTTCAGATAAGGGGTGGAGGTCCCATGTGGATGTACAGAGCCTGGGGCCCAACCCTCTGCCACCATCCCACTCAGCCCTGTGGCTGCCCAGCCCTTACCCCAAAGAAAGTGTGATTGTAGAAGCACAGCTGAGGTCCTAGAAGCAAAGAGATGGCTGAGCACCTGCCCAGCTGGTGGGGAGGAAGTGCTCTGACCACCCCCACACCCCGAGCCCCCAGCCCCACTCACGGCAGCTGAAGGTAGGGCAGCAGGCATCCTCCTTCTGGGTGCGGACCAGCTCCTCTGCTGGCCCACATGTGGGTGGGCTCTGGGTGCAGGTGGTCGTGTTGCAGACTGTGGGAGAGTCGGGGTGCTATCAGGGGTGCCCCTGCAGCTCCCCCATCTGGCTGTGCCAGCTCCCACTGGGAGGGAGTTTCCTGCAACAGTCATATTTTTCCCCTGGTGGTTGAGCCTCCGGGTTCCTACTGGGACCCCTTACCATACCAGGGCACACCAGAGGGGCCAGCCTTAGCCCAGCCCAGCCCCTGAGGCCCTCCCCAGCCCTACAGGCCTCCTCCCCTTCCGGCCGGGGATGCACCGGGCTCACCGCACAGCGTCTCCAGACAGCATGAGTTGTTGCCCAGAGGCCTGGTGATGGCCACGAAGCCAGCCCCACTGCACTGCGGGGGCGGGTCCTGGGCTTTGCACGGCAGCGGCGTGCACTGCACCGACATGGAGCCCGGGTGGCACATGCAGTCCTGGCAGTCGCTGACCCACCGCTCCCCAGGCTGAAACAGAGCAGTTTGGGTCCCTGGAGACTCCTGGACCTTGCCCTGGCCCCTCGGGCTGTGTCCAACATACTGACCCCTCAGGATGGCCAGGTCGGCCCCTCACCTCCTGCTTGAGCTGCTGTCTCTGGAGCAGCCCACATGACAGGGAGGTGCCTCACACTGGGGTACCCCACACCAGCCACCCACAGGGGCTGCCCGGGCACAAGGGGCACTCTGCTCAAGCCAGGGGGCAGGTAGCTGGGGGCAGAACACTCACGGATTTGGGAAATCCATCTGGTCCCACGCAGGCTGGAAGGGAAGAAAAATGGAGGTCACTGGGCATGCTGGGGTCCCAGGCCCAGAGAGCAGAGACCACAGGCCCTGGGATGTGTCCTTGCAGGCCTGGCCGCCCCCACCCCTGGCCAGGGCCTCTTCTTCCTGTTGGGGTCAAGGCCCTGGAGAACCCAGGGTCATGGCCACACGGCACCCCTGGGGTGGACACTGGGCTGGGAGTGTGAGCCCCCAAGAGGGGTGGTCCTAGGCTGCAGCCTTCCCACCCCAGGCCCTCCGCCTCATGCTCTGCAGCTCCGGACAGGGCCGCGGTGGCTGGCTTACCGCACTCGCGCACACAGACGTTTGTGTGCTTGTTGAAGAGGGTGTGTCCGTCAGGGCAGAAGCAGCCCTCTGCTAGCCCCCTGCCTGCTCCGCTCTGGCTCCTGCAAGGCGAGGAGGGTGTTCTTGGGACCCTCGATCCATAGACGTGGCCGTCCAAAGGGGAAGGGCAGAGTGCTGGGGTTGACCAGCTGCCCCAGGCCCAGAGTCAGGGGTCAGAGGCCAGGGTGGGGGGAGTGGAGCCCCTGAGATCTGAGGCTGGGGATCCCAGACCCTCCAGGCAGGCTTTACCTGAGGTCACAGGACGCAGGCTGTGCGGGGCCGCACGGCTGGTACACCTTGTCAGGCGGGCAGGTGAAATCTGGAGACACAGAGACAGGAGTCAGGTGGGCCAAGGAGGCTGGAGCCCCCGGGGCCACCCTGACTCACTGCACAGCCCGTCGGTGGCGTTCCTCCAGCTGCTGCACACGCCCCGGGCACGGCAGAGGGCTGCGTAGGCCTCTAGGCTCTGGCACAGCACCTGGGGCCGGTCGGGTTGGCAGCTGTCGCTGACACAGGAGCTGACGAATGGGCCGGGTGGGATGAGGTCATGGCACTCTGCGAAGACCCTGCGGGTGGGGGCGGTCAGAGGCTGGGGCCGAGGGTGGGTTGCTGCCCCAGAACTGCCAAACCCACGGGAGGGACTCACGGGCTCAGTATCAGTTCGCAGAGGGGCGCTGGGGGGCACGGGGTGGAGGTGGGCGTGGTGGGTGCTGAGGGCAGGGTGCCTGCCGTCGGGGGTGGGCTGGTGGGTGCCCAGCAGTCCTCCCTGCCGCTCTCGGGGACCATCCAGCTGAGGGCCATGTGCTGGCAACTGGGGGCCATGGTGCCGTCTGGCTGGCGGCAGTCATCATTCTGGTTGTTGGTGCAGGTGCCTGGGGAGGCAGGGTGGCAGGGTCAGGCTGTGCAGGGTTCCCTGTGGAGAGCAGCTGGGGCCTGGGCGTCCCTGGCACCCACTCACCGCACTGGCCCTCGGTGTTGTGGCTGAAGTGGCTGTAGGACAGTCGGATCTGGAAGAGGTGCCCGTCGAAGGTGATGTTCACGCCAATGGCAGGAATGTCGATGCCCATGGTGGTGGTCCCTGTCACAGACACACTCATGCCGTTCTTGCTGAAGCCGGAGCTCACTTGTATTTGGTCGAACAGGATCTGAGGATGTGCCGTGGGTGTTCATGACAGTGTGGTGGGGCAGCAGGGCCCACCTTTGGGGCTCTGCCTCCCAGGTGCTGGGGCCCCAGATCCTCGGCACCCCTTCCCCAAAGCGCAGATGCTCCCCTTGAGGCCTGGGGCCCTGGTTGGGCATGTTTGGATCCCTGAGTCATCCCTGTGTGCCCTTTACTCTGCCCAAGACCCCTTCGGGAGCCGACTTCCAGGCCTGCAGGCCTTCCCTGGTGATGCGGGACAGGGCCACTCACCAGGCTCTGCTCCTGCCCGCTGGCGTCGATGCTGATGGTGAGGATGACCTCTGTGGACTTGTAGTGGATGCTGAGGGCACGGGGACAGTGGGCGGTGGCTGCGGAGGCCCTGCAGTAGTAGTTGTTCATGTAGATGCTGAGGTTTCCATGCCGTGGGTGGATCTCCTTCATGAGCACATGGGTGCAGTTGTCCAGAAAGGAGTAGGAGGTGCCGTCGAAGGTGGTGTAGTGAGAGTCCCCCCAGCCTCTGCAGGAGCCTGCGGGACATGAACAGTCCCCTCACCCAGTGTCACCCCAACCTCAGGGGAGCCACTCAGCTGCCCTGGGCCCCGGGTGCCTTTTCACATCAGGGATGTAGTGGGTTGCCTGGGGGCCCAGAGGCATGTCCACCCTGAGAACATGGCCTCATCTGGGAAACGGTCTTCTTGTCTGTAACTGAGTAAAGGACCTCAGGATGATGCCGTCCTGGGCTACCCAATGACAAGTATCCTTGCAAGAGAGAGAGGAGCTGCCACAGAACACAAGGCCATGGCTGGAAGCTTGTGGCCACTATCCCAGGGACACCTGGAGCCCCCAAAGCTGAAAAGGCAGGAAGGGCCCTCCCTCCTGATGTTCTGACCCAGCCTGTGGTCCTTGCTTCCTCCCGGAACCGATGCCCAGCCATCCGGGGGCCAGGCCAGAAACGCTCCCAGCAGTAGCTCCAGGAGGAACACTCAGGAATCCCTGGGCTCCCATCTCCACTCCGACCCCTTGACCCAGGTCCCCCTCCCAGTGGCAGAGGCAGATGCGTGGGTGGGCTCGGCAGACCCAGGCCTTCCCCCTTCTGTGGTGGCCTGTCGCCAGCTCTGGCTGGCTCTGTGTGCCACAGCTCTGGCTCCCAGTGCACTCCCAATGCCCCTCTGCCCACAGCAGCCACCCTCACCCCGGCTTACACTCGCACTCGAAGTAGAAGTCACAGGGATCATTCTCTGACCACACTTTGACCGGTTGGTGCCCGTTCACACAGTGGATGCTGGGCACTGGTTTGCGCCCCAGGAGGATCACATGGTTGTAGCCTTCACACCGCGCCCTGGTGCAGTCTGACAGGGTCCAGGACTCGTTTACCTGGGAGAGAGCGGGCCTGGTGCTCACCGGCTGGGATCATGAGACGTGTCCCATGGCCCTGCCACATCCTGAGGTTCCTCACGCATGCATGGGGCAGAGCGGCCCGGCGACCTGGCCACCCCAGATGCCGTCCCAGCCCCAACCCCATGTGCCTTCCTCCAGCAGGAGCTACCTGTGCAGGGGTCATGGGGGCAGGGCTGGGCCCAGTGGGATCCCCAACCAACCACACTGCAGAAGTGGGCAGGGGGCAGAGGATGTACCTGTCGGGGAGGGACAATGAGGTCGCAAACCGGGGCTGGGGAGATTGGGGACGTAGAGGCCGAGGACTCCGGGGACCTAGAGGCCGAGGACTCTGGGGGCGTAGAGACCGAGGACTCCGGGGGCGTAGAGACCGAGGACTCCGGGGGCGTAGAGACCGAGGACTCAGGGGGTGTAGAGACTGAGGACTCCGGAGGTGTAGAGACTGAAGACTCCGGGGGCGTAGAGACCGAGGACTCCGGGGGTGTAGAGACCGAGGACTCCGGGGGCGTAGAGACTGAAGACTCCGGGGGCGAGGTGGTGGGGCAGGTGCCCTGGAAGCGGTCAATGTCACAGTGCTGGTTGCAGATGGCGTAGAAGTGGCAGCCTGCTCTGTCCGTCTTGTTGTAGACGACGTCCCCTGTGAGGAATCACCAAGGTGGACACGGCAGGGTCAGCTCAGGGGAGGGCGTGAGGTGGGGCACACCTGCTGACCAGCAGGAAGCCCAGGACACAGCCACCAGACCCAGGAATGGAGCACAGTGGCCAGGATATGCCAGGCTCTGCACTCACCAGGGGAGAAGAGCTGCCCAAACGCCTGGCAGAGGCAGCCAGTGGTGAAGTGGGAGCTGGGGGATGAGGCGGGCCTCGGGGTAGTGAGCACGGCGGAGGATACTGTGGACACAGTAACTGGCGGCAAGATGTGGGTGGTCTCCGGGGACAGGGAGGAGGCCGCGGAGAGGCGCACGGTGCTCCACGGAGAGCTGGTGGCCTCAGGCGTGGGGGGCGACAGGGAGGCTCTGGTGCTGGCTCCTGAGCTGGAGGTGGCCTGTGCTGTGCTGGGCAGCGTGCTGGGCCGTCCCAGTGAGGTCCCGGGGTGCCAGGTTGGGGACTCACTGCTGCGGGGGTGGCCTGTGGAGGCCGTGGAGGTGTGGAATATGGGCACGGAGGAGAAGACAGTGGTGGCCCTCGGGGTGGGCGTCACTGGCGTGCGGGGGGTCTGTGGTGCCGAAGAGGAGGCCGTGGAGGTGGTGGCAGTGGGGCAGTGGCCATTGTCCTCACAGCACAGCAGGCGCACGTGGTAGTTGTGGCAGTAGCGCAGCGGCCCCGGCTGCTCCCGGTTGCGGCACACCAGCCCGAAGCTCACGTTGCACCGGACCACCTGCCCCAGGTCCTCCAGACGCGTGTCCGGCGCCTTCTCTGATCGGCACTGGATGTCCTGGGGGTGCTGGCAGAAGCTGAGGCCCGCTGAGCGGAAGACCGAGAAGGTCTCGAAGTCCCCGCCGTCCAGGCCTGGCACGGGGTAGTCCTCATCGAACCAGTCTGTCCACGTGCACCGTGGGCTGCAGCCCGTGGAGGACGACGTGGCCAAGGTGTGCGTGCTGCGGCTGGGCTGTGGGGACCTGGAGACCGACGTGGTCCCGAAGGTGGGTGTGCTGGGCGGGGACTTGGAGGAGATCCACCTGCTGGAGGTCACCACAGGGCCCGAGGTGGGGGCACTGGGTGAGGTGGGCTTGGTGATTGTGGTGGGCAACCTCGGGGAGGCAGACGGACTGAGGCTGGAGACCCTCTCTGTGGTCCTGGCAGGGGTAGGAAGGGTCTGTGTGGTGGATTCCGAGACTCTCTGGGAGGTCCTTGGGGAAGAGGGGCCTATCTGGGTGGTGGATGCAGTGAGCCTCTGGGAGGTCCCAGGGGAAGAGGGGCCTGTCTGGATGGTGGACACAGTGACCCCCTGGGAGGTCCCTGGGGAAGAAGGGACTGTCTGGGTGGTAGATATAAGGACCCGTTTGGTTATCTGTGGGGAAGAGGGGCCTGTCTGGGTGGTGGACACAGTGATCCCCTGGGAGGTCACTGGGGAAGAGGGGCCTGTCTGGATGGTGGATGCAGTGAGCCTCTGGGAGGTCCCAGGGGAAGAGGGGCCTGTCTGGATGGTGGACACAGTGGCCTTCTCAGTTGTCCCAGGGGAAGAGGGGCCTGTCTGGGTGGTGGATGCAGTGAGCCTCTGGGAGGTCCCAGGGGAAGAGGGGACTGTCTGGGTGGTAGATATAAGGACCCGTTTGGTTATCTGTGGGGAAGAGGGGCCTGTCTGTGTGGTCGACACAGTGATCCCCTGGGAGGTCCCTGTGGAAGAGGGGCCTGTCTGGATGGTGGACACAGTGGCCTTCTCGGTTGTCCCAGGGGAAGAGGGGCCTGTCTGGGTGGTGGACGTAGTGAACCTCTTGGAGGTCCCTGGGGAAGAGGGGCCTGTCTGAATGGTAGACTCAGTGACCCCATGGGTGGTTCCTGGGGAAGAGGGGCCTCTCTGGGTGGTAGATATAAGGACCCTTTTGGTTATCTGTGGGGAAGAGGGGCCTGTCTGGATGGTGGATGTAGTGACCCCCTGGGAGGTCCCTGGGGAAGAGGGGCCTGTCTGGGTGGTGGATGCAGTGAGCCTCTGGGAGGTCCCAGGGGAAGAGGGGCCTGTCTGGATGGTAGACACAGTGACCCCCTGGGAGGTCCCTGGGGAAGAGGGGCCTGTCTGGGTGGTGGATGCAGTGACCCTCTGGGAGGTCCCAGGGGAAGAGGGGCCTGTCTGGATGGTGGACACAGTGACCCCCTGGGAGGTCCCTGGGGAAGAGGGGCCTGTCTGGATGGTGGACACAGTGGCCTTCTCGGTTGTCCCAGGGGAAGAGGGGCCTGTCTGGGTGGTGGATGTAGTGAACCTCTTGGACGTCCCTGGGGAAGAGGGGCCTGTCTGAATGGTAGGCTCAGTGACCCCATGGGTGGTTCCTGGGGAAGAGGGGCCTGTCTGGGTGGTGGACACAGTGACCCCCTGGGAAGTCCCTGTGGAAGAGGGGCCTGTCTGGATGGTGGACACAGTGGCCTTCTCAGTTGTCCCAGGGGAAGAGGGGCCTGTCTGGGTGGTGGACGTAGTGAACCTCTTGGACGTCCCTGGGGAAGAGGGGCCTGTCTGAATGGTAGGCTCAGTGACCCCATGGGTGGTTCCTGGGGAAGAGGGGCCTGTCTGGGTGGTAGATATAAGGACCCTTTTGGTTATCTGTGGGGAAGAGGGGCCTGTCTGGGTGGTGGATGCAGGTACCCTCTGGGAGGTTCCTGGGGAAGAGGGGCCTGTCTGAATGGTAGACTCAGTGACCCCATGGGTGGTTCCTGGGGAAGAGGGGCCTGTCTGGGTGGTGGATGCAGTGATCCTCTGAGAGGTCCCTGGGGAAGAGGGGCTTGTCTCGATGGTAGACACAAGGACCCTTTTGGTTATCCCTGAGGAAGAGGGCCCTGTCTGGATGGTAGACACAGTGACCTCATGGGTGGTTCCTGGGGAAGAAGGGCCTGTCTGGGTGGTGGATGCAGTGACCTTCTCGGTTATCCCTGGTGAAGAGGGGACTGTCTGGATGGTGGACACAGTGACCTTCTTGGTTGTCCCTGGAGAAGAGGGGCCTGTCTGGGTTGTGGATACAGTGATCCCCTCAGTGGTCCCAAAGGAAGAAGGAAAGGTCTGGGTAGTGGACGTAGGGACCCTCTGGGTGGTCCTGGGGGAGGAAGGGAGGGTGGCCGTGGTCTGTGGCGTGGTAACCCTCGGTGAGCTTTGACCTGTGCTGCTGGTTGTACTGAAGACTTTAGGGGACGTCAAGGGTGCTGTGGAGGTGGTGGTGGCAGTGGGGCAGTGGCCATTGTCCTCACAGCACAGCAGGCGCACGTGGTAGTTGTGGCAGTAGCGCAGCGGCCCCGGCTGCTCCCGGTTGCGGCACACCAGCCCGAAGCTCACGTTGCACCGGACCACCTGCCCCAGGTCCTCCAGACGCGTGTCCGGCGCCTTCTCTGATCGGCACTGGATGTCCTGGGGGTGCTGGCAGAAGCTGAGGCCCGCTGAGCGGAAGACCGAGAAGGTCTCGAAGTCCCCGCCGTCCAGGCCTGGCACGGGGTAGTCCTCATCGAACCAGTCTGTCCACGTGCACCGTGGGCTGCAGCCCGTGGAGGACGACGTGGCCAAGGTGTGCGTGCTGCGGCTGGGCTGTGGGGACCTGGAGACCGACGTGGTCCCGAAGGTGGATGTGCTGGGCGGGGACTTGGAGGAGATCCACCTGCTGGAGGTCACCACAGGGCCCGAGGTGGGGGCACTGGGTGAGGTGGGCTTGGTGATTGTGGTGGGCAACCTCGGGGAGGCAGACGGACTGAGGCTGGAGACCCTCTCTGTGGTCCTGGCAGGGGTAGGAAGGGTCTGTGTGGTGGATTCCGAGACTCTCTGGGAGGTCCCAGGGGAAGAGGGGCCTGTCTGGGTGGTGGACGTGGTGACCCCCTGAGAGGTCCCTGGAGAAGAGGGGCCTGTCTGGGTGGTGGACGCAGTGACCTTCTGGGTGGTCCCTGGGGAAGAGGGGACTGTCTGTGTCGTGGACACAGTGACCTTCTCGGTTGTCCCTGAAGAAGAGGGGCTTGTCTGGGTGGTGGACACAAGGACCCTCTTGGTTATCCTGGTGGAAGAGGTGCCTGTCTGGGTGGTGGACACAGTGACCCCCTGGGTGGTCTCTGGGGAAGAGGGGACTGTCTGGATGGTGGACACAGTGGCCTTCTCGGTTGTCACTGGGGGAGAGGGGACTGTCTGGGTGGTTGATGCAGCGATCCTCTGGGAGGTCCCTGGGGAAGAGGGGCCTGTTTCGGTGGTAGATATAAGCACCCCTTTGGTTATCTGTGGGGAAGAGGGGCCTGTCTGGGTGGTGGACACAGTGACCCCCTGGGTACTCCTTGGGGAAGCAGAGCCTGTCTGCGTGGTGGACGCAGAGACCTTCTGGGAGGTCCCTGGGGAAGAGGGACCTGTCTGAGTGGTAGAAACAAGGACCTTCTTGGTTATCCCTGGAGAAGAGGGGCCTGTCTGGGTGGTGGACACAGTGACCTCCTGGGTGGTCCCTGGGGAAGAGGGGACTGTCTGTGTGGTGGACACAGTGACCTTCTCGGTTGTCCCTGAAGAAGAGGGGCCTGTCTGGGTCGTGGACGTAGTGACCCCCTGGGAGGTCCTTAGGGAAGAGGGGCTTGTCTGAGTTGTGGACACAAGGACCCTCTTGGTTATCCCAGTGGAAGAGGCGGCTGTCTGGGTGGTGGATGCAGTGACCCCCTGGGTGGTCTCTGGGGAAGAGGGGACTGTCTGGATGGTGGACACAGTGACCTTCTTGGTTGTCCCTGGAGAAGAGGGGCCTGTCTGGGTTGTGGACACAGTGATCCCCTCAGTGGTCCCAAAGGAAGAAGGAAAGGTCTGGGTAGTGGACGTAGGGACCCTCTGGGTGGTCCTGGGGGAGGAAGGGAGGGTGGCCGTGGTCTGTGGCCTGGTAACCCCCGGTGAGCTTTGACCTGTGCTGCTGGTTGTACTGAAGACTTTAGGGGACGTCAAGGGTGCTGTGGAGGTGGTGGTGGCAGTGGGGCAGTGGCCATTGTCCTCACAGCACAGCAGGCGCACGTGGTAGTTGTGGCAGTAGCGCAGCGGCCCCGGCTGCTCCCGGTTGCGGCACACCAGCCCGAAGCTCACGTTGCACCGGACCACCTGCCCCAGGTCCTCCAGACGCGTGTCCGGCGCCTTCTCTGATCGGCACTGGATGTCCTGGGGGTGCTGGCAGAAGCTGAGGCCCGCTGAGCGGAAGACCGAGAAGGTCTCGAAGTCCCCGCCGTCCAGGCCTGGCACGGGGTAGTCCTCATCGAACCAGTCTGTCCACGTGCACCGTGGGCTGCAGCCCGTGGAGGACGACGTGGCCAAGGTGTGCGTGCTGCGGCTGGGCTGTGGGGACCTGGAGACCGACGTGGTCCCGAAGGTGGGTGTGCTGGGCGGGGACTTGGAGGAGATCCACCTGCTGGAGGTCACCACAGGGCCCGAGGTGGGGGCACTGGGTGAGGTGGGCTTGGTGATTGTGGTGGGCAACCTCGGGGAGGCAGACGGACTGAGGCTGGAGACCCTCTCTGTGGTCCTGGCAGGGGTAGGAAGGGTCTGTGTGGTGGATTCCGAGACTCTCTGGGAGGTCCCAGGGGAAGAGGGGCCTGTCTGGGTGGTGGACGTGGTGACCCCCTGAGAGGTCCCTGGAGAAGAGGGGCCTGTCTGGGTGGTGGACGCAGTGACCTTCTGGGTGGTCCCTGGGGAAGAGGGGACTGTCTGTGTCGTGGACACAGTGACCTTCTCGGTTGTCCCTGAAGAAGAGGGGCTTGTCTGGGTGGTGGACACAAGGACCCTCTTGGTTATCCTGGTGGAAGAGGTGCCTGTCTGGGTGGTGGACAAAGTGACCCCCTGGGTGGTCTCTGGGGAAGAGGGGACTGTCTGGATGGTGGACACAGTGGCCTTCTCGGTTGTCACTGGGGGAGAGGGGACTGTCTGGGTGGTTGATGCAGCGATCCTCTGGGAGGTCCCTGGGGAAGAGGGGCCTGTTTCGGTGGTAGATATAAGCACCCCTTTGGTTATCTGTGGGGAAGAGGGGCCTGTCTGGGTGGTGGACACAGTGACCTCCTGGGTGGTCCCTGGGGAAGAGGGGACTGTCTGTGTGGTGGACACAGTGACCTTCTCGGTTGTCCCTGAAGAAGAGGGGCCTGTCTGGGTCGTGGACGTAGTGACCCCCTGGGAGGTCCTTAGGGAAGAGGGGCTTGTCTGAGTTGTGGACACAAGGACCCTCTTGGTTATCCCAGTGGAAGAGGCGGCTGTCTGGGTGGTGGATGCAGTGACCCCCTGGGTGGTCTCTGGGGAAGAGGGGACTGTCTGGATGGTGGACACAGTGACCTTCTTGGTTGTCCCTGGAGAAGAGGGGCCTGTCTGGGTTGTGGACACAGTGATCCCCTCAGTGGTCCCAAAGGAAGAAGGAAAGGTCTGGGTAGTGGACGTAGGGACCCTCTGGGTGGTCCTGGGGGAGGAAGGGAGGGTGGCCGTGGTCTGTGGCCTGGTAACCCCCGGTGAGCTTTGACCTGTGCTGCTGGTTGTACTGAAGACTTTAGGGGACGTCAAGGGTGCTGTGGAGGTGGTGGTGGCAGTGGGGCAGTGGCCATTGTCCTCACAGCACAGCAGGCGCACGTGGTAGTTGTGGCAGTAGCGCAGCGGCCCCGGCTGCTCCCGGTTGCGGCACACCAGCCCGAAGCTCACGTTGCACCGGACCACCTGCCCCAGGTCCTCCAGACGCGTGTCCGGCGCCTTCTCTGATCGGCACTGGATGTCCTGGGGGTGCTGGCAGAAGCTGAGGCCCGCTGAGCGGAAGACCGAGAAGGTCTCGAAGTCCCCGCCGTCCAGGCCTGGCATGGGGTAGTCCTCATCGAACCAGTCTGTCCACGTGCACCGTGGGCTGCAGCCCGTGGAGGACGACGTGGCCAAGGTGTGCGTGCTGCGGCTGGGCTGTGGGGACCTGGAGACCGACGTGGTCCCGAAGGTGGATGTGCTGGGCGGGGACTTGGAGGAGATCCACCTGCTGGAGGTCACCACAGGGCCCGAGGTGGGGGCACTGGGTGAGGTGGGCTTGGTGATTGTGGTGGGCAACCTCGGGGAGGCAGACGGACTGAGGCTGGAGACCCTCTCTGTGGTCCTGGCAGGGGTAGGAAGGGTCTGTGTGGTGGATTCCGAGACTCTCTGGGAGGTCCCAGGGGAAGAGGGGCCTGTCTGGGTGGTGGACACAGTGAGTCTGTGGGAGGTCGCAGGGGAAGAGGGGCCTGTCTGGGTGGTGGATGCAGTGACCCCCTGGGAGGTCCCTGGGGAAGAGGGACCTGTCTGGGTGGTGGATGTGGTGACCCCCTGGGAGGTCACTGCGGAAGACGGGCCTATCTGGGTGGTGGACGCAGTGAGTCTCTGGGAGGTCGCAGGGGAAGAGAGGCCTGTCTGGGTGGTGGATGTGGTGACCCCCTGGGAGGTCACTGCAGAAGAGGGGCCTGTCTGGATGGTGGACGCAGTGACCCCCTGGGAGGTCCCTGGGGAAGAGGGACCTGTCTGGGTGGTGGATGCAGTGACCCTTTGGGATGTCTGGGGGGAAGAGGGGCCTGTCTGGGTGGTAGACACAGTGACCCCCTCAGTGGTCCCAAAGGAAGAAAGAAAGGTCTGTGTGGTGGAGGTAGGGACCCTCTGGGTGGTCCTGGGGGAGGAAGGGAGGGTGGCCGTGGATTTCAGCCCAGTAACCTCTGGTGATCTTTGGCTTGTGCTGGTGCTGATGCTGGTGCTGATGCTGGTGCTGGTGGTGGTAGGCTGGGGTCTGGGTGAGCTGACGCAGTTGCTGTCCTCCTCACAGCAGAGCACGCGGATGTGGTAGTTGAGGCAGGGCCGGCCCCCCCTCTGCCGGTTGTTTCTGCAGATGAGCCCATAGCTCACGTCACAGTACACCACCTGGTCCAGCTCCTCTAGGGGTGTGTCTGGGTAGAGCACTGCCTGACACTCGATGGCCTCGGGCTCCTCACAGAGCTGGCCCCCGGCATCCTGGATGTGGTAGTAGGTTTCAATGTCACCCCCGTAGCGACCGGGCAGGGGCTGGTCACTGTCCATCCATTTGGTCCAGTGGCAGGTGGGCTGGCAGGTGGAGGTGGCCACAGTGCGGCCAGTGCTGGGGGCCATAGGACTGGGGGTCATTGGAGGTTGGACAGTGGTGCTGGTGGCCAGCGTGGGGGTCAGACCTGGGCTGGTGCCCCGCGGGCTCACCACAGTGGTGGCCAGGGTGCTGGCACAGTGGCTGTAGTCCTCACAACAGAGCACTCGGATTTTGTAGTTGAGGCACATCTTGAGCCAGTCGTCCTGGTCCTGATTGCGGCAAACCAGGCCCTCCGGCAGCCCACAGTGCACCACCTGGCCCACCATCTCCAAGGTGTTGTCAGGCAGGGTCACTGCACGACACTGCAGGTCAAGTGGGTGCTTGCAGATGGCTTTGCCGTCTGCCCGGATGTGGGTGTAGGTCTCAAATTCCCCACCAGACACCCCTGGCGTTGGGTAGCTCTCATCTATCCAGTCCGTCCAGGCACAGCGGGGTTCACAGGCTGTGGACCTGGCCACTGGGGACGTGGGGCTCTGGGTGTGGCTGGAAGTGACAAGTAGGGAGGTCTGGGTCTTGCCTGTGGGTGCTGTGGTCCTGGAGGTGCCCGCGGAGAGACGTATGGTGGTGCTCCATGGAGAGCTGGTGGCCTGAATTGTGGGGGGCGATGGGGAGGCTCTGGTGCTGGAGGTGGCCTGTGCTGTGCCGGGCAGCGTGGTGGGCTGTCCAGGCGAGGTCTTGGGGTGCCAGGTTGGGGACTCACTGCTGCGGGGGCTGCCTGTGGAGACCCGGGTGATGGGCACGGAGGGGAAGATAGTGGTGGCCATCGTGGTGGGGGTCACCAGGGTGCGGGTGGTCTGCGGGGCTGGCGAGGAGGCTGTGGAGGTGGCCTCAGGGGAGGAGGCATGGGTCTGAATGGACAGTGTGGTCGAGGCGGTGCTGGGGACAGCCGTGCTGGGGCAGTGCGGGGACGGGTGGCAGCAGAGCACTCGGACATTGTAGTTGAAGCACATGTTGAAGGGCCCCTTCTGGTCCTGGTTCCTGCAGATCAGCCCCGTGTGCAGGCTGCAGGTGAGCACCTGTCCAATCTGGTCGATGCTGACCTCGGGGTAGTTCTCTGCCCGGCACTGGATGCGCTGGGGCTCCTGGCACAGCGTGCCCCCAGCAATCCTGATGTTCTCAAAGGTCTCCATGTCCCCACCCTCGACCCCTGAGGTTGGAAAGTCCACATCAAACCAGTCTGTCCACTCGCACTGGGGCTGACAGCTGGTCGTGCCCTGGCTGCTGGTGGCCTCGGTGGTGGCCGTCACCAGGGTTTCCAGGGATGTCTTTGCTCTTGTCGTGTGCATCTCAGTGTGTGAGGTGGATGGGGGGCCAGTGGAGACAGTGCCTGTCGTGGGAGTCACAAGGATCTGTGTGGTCCGTGACACTGGGGTGGGTCCACTGGAGGGGCCTCCCGTGGTTCTCAGCGGTGGTGTCTGTGTCAGTGGCTGGGACGTGGGCTGCTCGCAGTGGTCATGGCTACAGCAGAACACGCGGATCCTGTAGTTGTAGCACATCTTGAAGAGGCCCACCTGCTCCTGGTTCCTGCACACCAGGCCGAAGCTGACGTCACAGTGCACGCGCTGGCCCAGCGACTCGGGGCTCCTGCCGGGGAAGTTCTCGGCCTGGCACTCGATGTCCTGAGGCTGCTCGCACACGGCCCCTCCTGCGCTCCGGATCCTGTCGTAGGACTCGACGTCCCCGCCGGCCTCCTCGGACTTGGGGTAGTCCTCATCGAACCACTCCGTCCACTGGCACCGGGGCTGACAGGAGGTGGTCGCCAAGGTTGCGGAGCTGCTCGGCGCCCAGGTCCCTGTTGTGGTGGGCTCGGCAGGTGGGGTCTGCGTGCGGGGGGTGGGCAGGGACTCGGTCGGAGTCTGCAGGCTGGTGGTGCCGGGGGAGGTGCTGCAGGGCACGTAGTCACAGCAGAGGACCCGCACCTCGTAGTTGTGGCAGAGTGGGGGGCTCTGCTCAGCATTGAGGCACGTCAGCCCCTGGGCCATGTCACACTCCACCTTCTGGCCCAGCTGCTGAAGTGGGGTGTCAGGGAGCCCCTGTGCCCGGCACTCGATGCTCGCCGGGGCTGGGCAGACCTGGTGACCGCTCTGCCTCAGGTTCACGAACGTCTCAAAGTCTCCACCTGCCATGCCAGGCTCCGGGCGGCCGCTGTCGTACCAGTCAGACCAGAGGCAGAGCTCGCGCACACACACGGTGGGGGAGGTGGGGCCTGAGCCTGGGGTGGGGGGCAGGGACCGCCTCAGTCTCCTCTGCGCCCCTGCCGGCCATGCCCAGGAGCGGGGGCTGAGCGGGGCCGTCGGTTACCCCGGGACACCCACCCTGACCTCCCGCCCTGCCCAGACCATTGCCCGGGATCGGGGGTCGGGGGTCGGGAGACGGAGACAGAACCGGCAGCGTGTCCGCAAGGCTCACCTGTCGTGGAGAGCGGGGCCGCGGTGGTGGTGAAGGTGAAGGGAGTTGTGGAGGGTGTCCCGGGACATTCCATGGTCGTCCGAATTATCCTTCCTTCGTGTCCGCAGATGGCAATCAGGCAGGCACCCAGCCCGTCCGTGGTGTTGTAGATGACGTCCTCGTAGTGGTAGGTCTGGCCCTCATAGACGCACGTGCAGGCTGGGAGACGGGGAGGCACGGCCCTCACTCGGAGCCCCCGGCCCCCAGCGCCCAGCCCCTCCACCCGTGTGGGGCCCCTCAGCCTTACCTTCGAGGCTGTGCGTGCAGCGGAGGCCGCCGGCCGTGCATTCACTGGGGAGGAGGACAGGGGAGAGCTGAGGGCCCGCCCGGCCAGGCCGGCACCCACTCCCAGGCTCCCCCACCCACTCACCAGCTCTGGCAGTTCTCTGCCGCGGGGACCCTCGTGCCCACGTCGTGGTAGTTCCCGTCCTCGTCGTAGCAGCCGCACTGGGCCACGCACTTCATCTGGTCCTCGCTGAAGAACGGCTCACTGGGTGGGCACCTGGGGTAGCAGCCTGGGCGGGCGCAGCGCACGGGGGAGACTCACCCTAGTGGCCACTGCTGGTGCTGCCGGGTGGCCGCCCCGCCGCCCGTGCCCCTCCCTGCCTCTCACCTTCCAGGCCCGGCAGGTCCATCTGGCAGTGCCCACTGGGGTTCCGGCAGGTCCTCATGCAGGGCGCCCCGCACGGCTGGTAGTGCCACTCGCACTGGCCCTCGCGGTTGTAATAGTCGCAGAACAAGGCTGAGCACAGAGGGGAGAGGCTGAGCGTGCACCCCTTCCTTCCCGCCCTGCCCTCAGAATGCGGGTCCCTCATGAGCCCTCCCATCCCGGCTGGTCCGTAGGCGCACAGATGCAGGGCACGCCCATGGGCCTCTGGGCGCCCGGGGTTGCGTGCTCACCATGTGTGGGTCAGGCCCTACCCCTGCCCCCGCCCTTCTTCCCCGTGGCAGGGCCCCACTCACGGCAGATGTCCGGGGTCCTCCAGGACACGCACACGCCCACGTCATGGCAGGCCTGGGCGTAGGCGGCCACGGCCGTGCAGAGACACTCACAGTCGCCCCCCAGGTCGCAGGCACACGCATCGCCCACACAGGCCTCGTAGTACTTGGTGGGGTCGACCTGGGGGGAGGGAGGAGTAGGGAGGGTCCACTCAGCAAGCGGTCAGGAGAGCGCAGGAGCTGGCCGCATGCGGCACCCCACCTCTGCTGTCTGAGACCCATGACTCCCACCCACCTGGGCACCGTCACCCGTGTCCCTCACCTCTGCTCTCATCACATCTGTGGTTACAGATGGCCCTCCCCCCAGCCGTGTCGTGACCCTGCCTGTCTCCTCGGGGTGAGGGGGCAGCACCCCAACCACACTGCCTGGGAGCACCAGAGCCAGAGCGGGTCTGCCATCAGACCGTTCCTCCTACACCGCCCGCACATGCCCGGCAAGTCCGGAATCGTGAGACTGCGCTTGTGAGTGGGCACTGGGGTCCATGTTGAAGTCACAGGAGGCCGGGGAATGAGGGCAGGACAGGGGGGTGATGCGGGGTCTGTGTGGCCCAGAGCCCCACTTCTGCGTCATTAAGGAGAGCCGTGGACCCCCGGGCAGTGCTCGTGGCACACCGTTCAGACCTCCCACCTGGCAGGCACCCATGTCAAGTCTGAGCTGGGGGGCCCAGGCCAGGCCAGACCCAGTTCTGCCCAGGAGGGAAGGAGGCTCCCCAGCCCGCCAGCCCCCCAGGTCCGGCCCCCACTCCTCAGCCCACCTGAGAATGGCAGGCGGTGAACGTGGCGCTGTTGATGATGCTGCACTGCTTCTGGGACCAGGACTTGCGGTAGGGGTTGGCGGTGCAGGGGTCCCTGGGGGCCGGGGCGTCGGGGCAGGACGGGGAGAACTTCCAGCTGTTGCCAAACTCCAGGGCGCTGCCCACCACGGACTGGCTCCGCGTGGTAAAGTCATTGACACCTTTGTCGTCAAAGTTCCCGCACAGCCCGCAGACCCGGCCCTGCAGACGGGAGCACGGGAGACACTGTGTGCGGGGCTGCAGGGGGCAGGCTGAGGGGGCAGCGCCTAGCCCATCCTGGGAGGGGCGACGACAGGCAGTGCCCTGTGAACTTGCAGGAGGACGGGGTGCACAGTAGGTCCCATGGCAAGCAGGGGAGTAGGCGGACAGGTGGACAGGTGGGCAGATGGGGCTGGGCAGGTGAGCAGGTGGGTAGGTGAGCAGCTGGGCAGGCAGACAGGTAGGTAGATGGGGGGCTGGAAAAATAGGCAGGTGGGTAGGCAGACAGGTGGGACAGGTGGGCAGACCAGGGGCTGCATGGATGGGTAGGTGGGCAGACAGGGGGCTGGACAGATGGGAAGGCAGACAAGTGGGCAGACAGGGGCTGCACTGTTGGGTAGGCACGCAGGTGGACAGGTGGGCAGGTGAACAGCTGGACAGACAGGTGGACAGAAGGGGGCTGCACAATTGGGTAGGCACACAGGTGGAAAGGTGGGCAGGTGAGCAGCTGGGCAGGCAGACAGGTGGGCAGACAGGGGGCTGCACGAATGGGTAGGTGGGCAGGTGGGCAGACAGGGGGCTGCATTGTTGGGCAGGCGAGCAGCTGGGCAGATGAGCAGGTGGGCAGGCAGGCAGGTGGGCAGACGGGTCCAGGGGGCACAGGGGTACCAGAGAGCAAGAACAGTACTGTAACCAGGACTCTGCCAGTTGGATGGTTTGGTCTCAACACACCCCTTTCAGGTGGAGTCGTGAGTGGACTCACCCCAGCCCTGAGCAGACTGTCAGCTGCCAGATGGTCCCCTCAGGGCCAGACCTAGGAGCAGGGGCTCTGACCCTGCCTGAAGGGGCCCACGGCCCATCCATTCTCACCTTGTAGTCCTGCCGCAGCCGGATGAACACGCTTGTCTTTCGGTCCCAGGACAGCAGCACGCCGCTCTGAGTCTCCACAGTCAGGTAGATGCCTGTGTACCGGACCTTGTAGGGCAGGCCTCTGCCCGGGCCCCGCTGCACCACCTTGTAGGTGCCCTCGTGCAGGATCAGCTCGTAGTTCTGCAGAGGGACACGTGGACGGGTGGCTGCAGGGCTGAGGGGCCAGCTTGGGGGCGAGGGCCCCACCGGTGTTCAGGGGCTGGTGTCAACCATGGGCTGGCTCCTGACACTGCCCGTGAACATGAGGCAAGAGGCCGAGCAGGGTGTGCTGGGAGCCTGGGGAGGCCGCGTGGAAAGTCGGGGCTACGGGTAAGTGGAGCTGATCCCCCGGGGCAGCAGTGTGGCTCCCTGCCTGGTGAACTCTGACCTCCCTCTGTTGGAATTGGGCCCCACATGTGGTGGGTGGAACGCAGACCCCCACAAGGTAGATGCACATCCAGCCCCTGGAACCTGTGAATGCCACCTTGTTTGGAAAAAGGGTCTCCGCAGGGGTCAGTGAGGGATGAGCTCATCCCGGATCAGAGTGGGCCTCAGTCCAAATACAGGTGTCCCTGGGAGAGGAGGGGCGGGCCCGTGGGGGAGGGGCCGATGCAGCCCCCGGTGCAGCCCTAGGACATACAGCTGGAGGGTGGAGGTGGGGAGGGCCCCTGGTGGCCCCTCACCTCCAGGAACAGTTTGATGGCCTTGGAGCAGGTGACACCCGTGGTCCCGCAGGGGACGTTCTCGGTGACCACGCGGAAGGTCCCGTTGGCGGTGCCATTCCCACCACAGTGGTCCTGGGACAGGGAGGGGTCAGGCTGAGCTCATGGCCCCAGGGGCTGGAGGGCCAAGGACAGGGGCACAGAGGGGCACCCCCACGTACCTGGGCCAGTGTGTACTCACAGCTCCCTTCGAAGCTGTAGCGCTCCCCATCAAAGGTGATGAAGTGGCCGTCCCCATAGGCCACGCAGGTGCCCAGGCATGGCTTGTGGCTGCACTCCCACCTGCGGTTCTTGCACGTGCTGTGAGGATAGTGGACAGTGTGCTCGCAGCTGCAGGCCCGGGACCTGGCCCTCCCTGCTCTCCAGGGGGGCTCAGCAAAGGGGTGAGGGTGTGTGCCTGCCTGTCACCCATCTGTCACCTGCCGGCCTCTGGTTTCCAAGCCTGTGCGGGGCTTTCCCAGGGTGGGGGTCATGGCAGTCCCCGGCCCCTCCCTACCTCCTGCAGAGGAGCCCCGACCCACCAGGTGTTGCAGGCGACCCTGATGGTCTCCCCGGGCTTGTAGGCAGCTTCGTTGTGCAGACACGGGCAGTCCTCCTCGGCCACGCAACCCCCGCTCCCGTCCGACACCAGCCCCGGGGGGCACACGCAGCCAGATACGCAGTGGGTGCTGAACTGTGGATGGGCACAGCGTCAGCACCCGCCCTGCCCTGTGCCCGGGGTCCCAGAGGGACCGCACGCCCTCGCTGGCCACTCACACAGTCCACGTCCAGCGTGTGGCAGCTCCTGAGACACTCGGCCCCCGGCGTGCCTGCCGAGGCGTTGCTGCAGTCCAGGTACACCATGGGGGCCGTGCACCCTGTGGATGGAGGCAGCTGAGCGGGCATGTGATGGGCCCCCAGGAGCCCTCCCTGCCTCACCTGGGGAGCCCTCCCCACCCTCCCCCCAGCCCTGGGCGCGGCGGGGAGGCCGTACCTGAGCTCTTCTGCTCTGCTGCTCCCAGGCAACTTAGCTTCCCACCCGCACACGAACTGTGAGAGAGACAGAACACCTTGTTGGGGTCCACTGCCCACCCAGCGCCCCGCAGACCCCACACACGACCTTCCTGGGCACTGGACCCTCAGAACCCTCTCCCAGGCCAGGGAGGAGGAAAGCAAACTTCCGTCCCCTGGGCACCCCCTTGTGTTTCACCATCTTCCCGGGGAAGGGGGGGTGCCCAGGGATCTTTGGGAGTGATGCAGGGGGGCGAGAGCAGGATAAGGGGCAGTGCCGTGTGGAGGGGCTTGGGCCCAGCTGGTCCCTTACCACACCACGCCGTTGTCGTGCACCACCTCCCCCGGAGCCACCACAGAGCTATGGAAGTAGCAGGGGCAGGCCTCGGCGGACACGCAGGCACCTGCATCATCCAGGAAGGTGCCCGAGGGGCAGACACAGCCATCCACGGGAACGAAGGAGACACCGCAGGTGACGTCCACCTGGCTCAGAGCGCGGCAGGTGGGCTGGCAGCTGTCCACCACATACGTGTAGTTCTGGGACTTGGGGCAGCTGCTCATATACTTGGCTAGGGGCAAGGGAGGTGCTCAGTCAGTGGCTGGAGGCCCCCTCCATGCTGGGGTTTAAACAGCCCAAGACTCAGTTTCCCCTCTGACACTCAGGGGTCATCGGAGCACCAGGTCCTTGGTTAGTCTGGTCAAGGAAGCGTGAAGCTCTGGCGGAGAAGGTGTGGGTGGGTGCATGTGCCCCCGGGGCCCCCAGCGCCCTGCCCACCCCCTCCTGGGCACAGAGTGGCCTGGGGACACTCACTGCACACGCCGTCCCTCCAGCTGCTGAGCAGCACCCCCTTGGTGGCGCAGGCGTGCACATAGGAGGACAGGGCCGCACACAGGCAGTCCTCGCTCTTCTCACAGTTACACGTGTCGAACATGCAGTTCTGGGGATGGGGATGCAGGGGCCATCAGGGACCCCCACCCGCCCAGGCCCCTGCTCTCCCCATGAGTCCTTCCTGGGACCCCCACCTGGGCTCGGAGCTCCACCCTGAGGATGGACAGCAAGTGGTGGGGGGCTCGCAGACACCCCCAGGAGAGCCAGCTTGGACACTAAGTGACTGCAGTTGGGGTCAGGGAGGGGACAGCAAGAAGGCACGGAGCTGGGCCAAGGTCGAGGTCACAAGGGGTCTCCACAGGACCAGGGCAGGGGTGGGCCTGGGCCTTCCACCTGCCGACACACCTCCCTAGGGACTTGAGCTTCTGGGAAAGTGGCCTGTGAGCCAACTGTTGTGGGTTGGGTCATGTCCCCCCAAAAGACATACAGAAGCTCTAATGTCCAGGGCCTAAGGAAATGACCTTATTGAAAATAGGATCTTTGCAGATGTGATGAAGATTGTGTTGTAGGGATGGGCCCCGAATTATGACACAGATACAGGGGAGGGGCCGAGACCATGTGGCCGTGGAGGCAGTGGTACCGGGAGCCCCGAGACGCTGGGAGACCCAGGAGGAGGGCACGGCCCTGCACACACCTTGCCTTAGGACTTCGTCCTCCAGAACTGGGACAGAAGCGATTTCTCTAGTTTTTAGCAACCTAGCGTGTGTTCCTTTGTTACAACAACGACCACACCCACAGTGGCCGTGCTGATGGTCCAGAGCAGCCCAGGGGAGGACTGACCAAGCAGCGCACCATGCCGTGGGGCGTGCTCAAGACGGGGAACCCACAGAGAGGCTGGGGGACAGTCCAGGTGGGGCAGGGGGTCTCACCGAGTGGAAGGGCGCAGGGTTGAGGATAGAGTGGCAGCGTGAGAAGGCTCCGGCCGGGTCGGTCAGCAGGGAGCACCAGTGCCGAGCATAGTTCTCTGGGACAGGGGAGGCAAGCTGGCTGGCTGCCCACCACTGGCACAGCTCCTCCCTTGCTCCCACCCCTCTGGCAGCCTCCGCTCCTGTGCCCAGGCTCTGGGGGCCCCACGGCCCCAGCAGAGCTGTGTTGGAACTTGGGGCTCACCCACATGCCGACAGGGCAACAGGGTGCTCTCCCCAGAGATGAGCCCCAGACCCTGCTGCCCTCACACACGCCTGGACGTCAGGGCTCCCCCAGGCCCGCGTGCCCCAGGGCCCTGGGAGACAGGAGGCTTGGGCTCCCAGGCCCGGCCCGGTGAAGGGAGGGTCCGGGGGGTCACCGGCACCCACATACCGTTCTCCACGCTGAGGGAGCAGGGGTCCTCGAAGCTGTTCTTGACGTTGGGGCAGGCGGCCTGGGTCTTCCAGGTGTTGGCGAAGGCGGCAGCTGTGCCCTCCACCACGCCGCTGAGGGCGCGGAAGTCGTCGGCCTGGTTCTGGTTGAAGTTCCCACACAGGCCTGCGGGTCAGGGCCCAGGGATGAGGCGTCAGTGGGGCAGCCAACCTGGCCATCCCGCCTGCCTGGTGGTCCCTCTAGAGACCAGCACAAGGTGCACTGGCCAGAGAGCCCCATCCCAGGATCGAGGTGCAGAGCCATCTGCACATAAGCCCTGGTGGGGCTCAGGCCCTGTGCAGAGCCTGCCCTTGTAAGGTCAGCTCCCTGGGGCCATAGGTTGTATATGGGGTGCCCTGGGTGGTGCAGGGGTCTCCACCGTGCCCTGGGAGCAGCCCCCTCCCAGCCCATCCTGCCAGCCTCACCGCACATCTGTCCCTGGTAGGAGGGGTCCAGCCTGAGGAACACCTGCATGAGGGGAACCAGCTGTACTTGCAGCTGCAGCCCAAGGCCCGTGTGCACCAGGATGAAGAAGGAGGTGGGCCTGAACACGGTGATGTTGGCTGCAGGGATGGGGGCGAAATCAGAGTCTGCACAGAGGCCAGGCCTCGCCAGACAGAGCCTCCTTGTTCCTGGGACAGCCCAGGAGGTGGCGGGCAGGCGGGGAGGGTCCTCTGGGGATGGGCTAGAAGGAGACAGGGGTCTGCTGGGCCCTGGGAGTGGGCAGTGCTGGGAGTGACCGCTGCTGGTCCCCAAGAGGCCAGGCACCAAGTGTGCTCCACACCAGGTCCTCATAGTGGCTGCCAGTGGACCACTGACACCCCACGTGCAGACAGGAAACCAGCCACGGGAGATACCAGAAGTGGCCCAGGCCACAGAGCACTAGCAGGGTACCTGGCTGGCCGTGCGCAGGCGCTGGGGGCAGAGGCCTGGCTGCTGCACGGCCCAGTGGTGCCGAGCCCACGTACCTGCTGACACGGGCAGCTGGGTGTAGATGGAGTTTATGAAGACCCCGCCATTGGCCTGGATCTGGATGATCTAGGGAGAGGAGGACGCCAGGGCCGTAGAGTGAAGAGCCTGCCTGCTTGGGGGTCCAGGCAGCGCTCCCCAGGGGCCAGCCCAGCAGAGGCAGAGCAAGGAGGGGAGCCCTGGCCTCGACCTCCAAGCTCTGGGGGACTCTGAAGCCCAGGGCTGGGGGCCAGGCCTGGGCCCATGGGGTTGAAGGAGGGAGCGAGGGTCTGTACCCTCTGAGCCAGGTTCCTGCTCCACCCCGTTTCCCAGTGGGCCCCTTACCGTGTCCCCACCGTTCATGCTGAGCGCCACCGATTTGAGGCAGTTCTCATTGTCTGTGAGGCCACACGTCCGCAGCTCAGCCAGCACAGTGAAGAGGTCGCCTGTGCATTTCTGTCAGGGTAAAGCCCCCCCACGCGTTGGGGGACAGCCACACGCACACATGTGGGGCCCCTGTTCTCAGGACTGCCCTTGTGGGTAGACACGGACGGTGGCACCTGTGGCCACGTCCTGGCAGCTGGTCTCCAGCCCTGGGAGCCCCTTCTTGTGAGTGTGAGCCCAGGCTTCCCTCTGGGGATGAGATCCCAGGAGGAGGTCAAGGGGGGCTTCACCCCTTCTGATGGCCATCACAGAGGGCCCTTCCCAGAGGCACAGGGGCCCTGAGAGTCCCAGGACAGGTGAGGCCTGACATGCTCCCCCTCCCCAACTTACCTTGGACAGGACGTAGCTGCAGTCCCCGTGCACGTCATAGAGCCTCTCGTCGTAGGTGGAGATGTGGGACCCGCCCTGGACAGAGCAGGTTCCAGGGCACGGGAGGTCCTGGCACTGCCACAGCCCCCCGGAGCAAGTGCTGGGGAGAGAGGCATGATGTGCAAGAGGCGGACCCCACCCCATGCACCCCCGCCAGGGGCAGGGCAGCCAGGATGCCTACCAGGAGCTGCAGCTGGTGGTGAAGGAGGCCCCTGGGGCGTAGGTATGTCCGCCGTGGGTACAGGGGCACCGCTCCAGAGGCAGGCAGCCCCCATGGGTGACATCATCCAGCACCGTGCCTGGGGACAGTGGAGGGGTCATGAGTGGGCTGGGTCAGATGTTGGGAATTCAGTGACTACCGGCAGCCAGGGGGGTGGGGGCCAGTCCCCAAGGGCCAGGAGGACCTGCCTGGGGGGCAGAAGCAGCCGTCCACACAGTGGTCCTCGCAGAGCTGGGAGCGCTCGGGGTTGGAGCAGGTGTCGGCGCAGGGCGAGCCGCACTCCTGGTGCTGCATGTTGAGGGGGCAGGTCTGGGCTGCAGAGAGGAGGCAGCACGTGGGCCCCAGGAAGCTGCCCAAGCATGGGGCATACAGGCAGCCCCCCCCTTGACCTTCCATGTGCCATCCATGGTCCCCAAGGGAGCCCCTCATGTTGGGAGGCTGGGCCCCCCGCCATGCCAGCCCCCAGCTGCCATCTGCAGGAGGCGGCGCGCAAGGAAGCCTGGGGAGCAGCCCTCCTCCCTCTTGGACAGCCCCCCTGTGCCCGCCCGGCTGCTGGAGGAGCTCAGTCCACTGCACCCAGGCCAGGTCCTCCTCAGGGCTTCCCAGGTCCCCGAGGTCTCCTGCCCACCCTCTGGAATGACTCTACTTGTCCCTGGTCCCCAGCCAGATGCCAGCTGTCCCCCCCCACCCCAGGAGCCAGTGCTGGCATGGGGCACTCACGGCAGAGGTCGGGGCCCCTCCAGTTCTGGGGCCGTCCCCCCGCGTGGGCGCACTGGCGGGAATACTCCGCGAAGGTGGCACACGGGCAGGTAGGGCAGCGGCAGAGGTCCTGGGTGCAGGCGGCCACGTACTCGGCGGGATCCACCAGCGCGTTGCACTCGGCAAAGGCCTGGCCAAGCAGGGTGCGGCGGCAGACGCCCTCCTGGGGAGCACAGGGGCTCGGTGCCTGTGGGGGCGTCTCCAGGCCAGGCCCCTGCCTCCCTGAGAGGTCCCGTTGATCCTTCCGTCTGTCCCTCCACTCACATATCCCTCCGTTGTCTGTTGTCCATCCACCTGCCCAGCCAGCCGTCCACCCTCCCGTCCTCCCATCACCGTGGACTCACCACCCTTGGGTGCAGAGCTCTGCGGGGCTCTGGGGAGGGAGCCCTGAGTGTGGACACCACCCACCTGCTCCGGGCTCCAGGAGGCACCTGTCCACAGCGCCAGCACCCAGGACAGCGGCACCCACCCCTCAGGCAGCCCCAGCAGAGCCAGAGCCGGCCTCCCACACCCTCTTCCCTCCCTGGCCCCAGCCAGCTGGGGGTGGGCTGCAGCACCACATCCTCATTTCAGGCTCAGGGTCAGGTTCTGCTGGTGCCTCCAGGCCACTTCTCAAAGTGGGGTCCTCCCAGCTCCCCTGTAGGTCCCGCCGCAGGCAGAACTGTATGTGTGTGGATGTGAATTTGCACATGCAGAGGGGTGCACATGCTTATACATGCACTGCCCACATACTTAGGGCACGTGTGTCCAGCAGGCGAAAGTGAGTCCATACAGAGGGTGTGTCTCCAGAGCGGAGGCTGTGTCCTTTGCCAGCTGAGGGCAGGGAGCCCCTCTGTCACCTGGACACCCCAGGACCCACCACAGGAAGCCTGAGTCCGCCCTCCTGGCTGTCCCCATGCCCTGGGGAGAGCAGGGACCGTGGGCAGCCTGGGCCCTGAGAGGCGCTCACCCTATCTGTGCAGTTGTTGGCTGGGGAAGGCGGGGGGTCCTGGCATTGCTCTGTGGGCCCATCCAGCTTCTGCAGATTCCCAAACTGTAGAGGGGTCAGCCTGGCATCTGTGGAGATGAGATGTTTGGTGCGGGGTGTGCTGAGGGCCCCTGGGAGTAGGGCAGGGATAGTTGCCGGGGGACCCCTGCCCGTGCCCTGGGGCGTCCCCACCCTGACCTGGGCAAAGCCACTCCCAGCATCCCCCCGGGATGGCACCCTGACCCCACCCTGACCCCAGGTGGCACTCACTATGGGAGTAGAACTCATTGACAGCCGGGAGCCCATTGAAGTCCCCACACAGTCCACACGTCTGGTTGGCGTACTTGGGGTCCAGCTCCAGCTGGGGGCAGAGAGGGGGCAGCTTCAGCCTCTCCCAGCCTGCAGAGCCTGGGCCCCTGCAGACTCTGCCCCCGACCCGGCCGGGGGAGCATGGGGGCAGAGCATCCTCACCAGGGCGCTGTCCTCTCTGTTCCACAGGAAGGTCAGCCCCAGCCGGACAGTGACCTTGAGGTAGACGCTGCTCTGCTCCACCAGGAGGCCAGCGCGGCTGTAGGGCAGCTCCTCCCTGGAGTGGAATATTCTGGTTGTCCCACGGCCAAGGTGTCCAGCAGGGCCCAGGGCCCTCCCCACCGGCTCTGAGCCCTGACCCCACCCCAGGGTCCCGGCTCCTCCCAGCCCAGGCCAGGCTCACCTCTGCCCGTTGATGAGGACGGAGCCGTTGGAGGCTTCCAGCACCAGCCCCTGGGTCTTGAGGACGACGTGGGTGATGGTGGGCCTGGAGCCGGCCAAGCCGCGGCGGAGCTGGATGTTGAAGTCCTCGTAGGCGGCCCCGCAGTGCGTGGAGAAGACATAGTTGCACAGGCCCGGGAAGCGGAAGACATCCCCGTCGAAGGTCTTGTAGTGGAAGTCGCCCCATGTGCTGCACACCCGCCCGTTGTGCGCAGGGTTCAGGACTACGGGGAGAGCACGCTGGGGCCCGGGTGCATGCCACCAGCCTCGCCCAGCCACCCATGGGCAGCCGACCCTGGATTTGGGGCGGGGAGCCAGGAGGACAGCCACTCCCTGCCTTGCTGCCCTAGCCGCTCTGATGCTCCCTGAGAGCCCTGCCCCTGCCCCAGCATCCAGGGCCACTCCCCAGGAGACCCGTCCACAGGGAAGACTCCCAGGCATGACCGAGGCCATCCAGCTGCCCACACTATGCCAGCTTCACCCCCCGGGGTCTGCGAAACCCCACCCCATCAGCAGTGGGCAGTGTCCACTCACAGCTCATGGTGGGCAAGATGGTGACGGGTGGGATAACGGTCACACTCCAAGCTGCAGAGTGAGGGTGGGTCACATGAGAAATGCTGCCAGGCCGGGACCCCTGTCCTCCTCACTGGCCGCCCTGACCCAGCCCAGGGAGCCCCAGGACCAGGGCCGTCCCCGTCCCCGTCTGCCCAAGACCCTTCTGCCCAGGGCTCCTCTGCCCTAAGCATGCATGTACATGTGTGCACATGCACTGTGTGTGAGTGAGCTCACGTGTGCATGCACGTATGAGTGTGTGACCACTTGTGCATGTGCGTGTGAGTGTCTATGAGTGTTTCAGCTTCTCTACTCCGTTCCTTTGCTTTCTTTGGGCCGTGTCCCCCCCCTTACCCCCCCCACCCCGCCATCTCGTCTTGCGGGCAGCTGTGGGATTGGGAAGGATCTCCGTGTGACAGCTGATGTAGGAAGTGGTCCAGCCCCCGAGGGGCGCCCCACCACCCAGGGCCTGGGCTCCCTACCAGCATCCACCCGCGGACTGTTCGCAGCAGCCTCCGTGCTTGCCCAGCTGGGCTGCACACCGCCCTGGGTCTCTGTGGGGAAGGGGGACAGGAGTCAGAAGCTGCACATCCGCCATCCCTTCCTGGCAGGCTTCAGGGTAGCGTCCACACGAGCAGGATCTGGCCTCCTCAGGGCTCCACGGGGTGTGAGGCCTCCACAGGGACCTTGTGCTGACCCCTGCTCTCCCCGTCCACAAGTTCAGCAGAGGGGGGGTGCCTCGTCTCGCTGGGAGGGGGCAGCTGCTGCTGCTGGCTCGGGCCACAAAAATGGAATCAGGAAAAGGCGTTGGCCCCGTTGACCCTGGCCACCCCTGAAGAGGGATCGGCCCCATCCTGGGCGTCCCTTGGCGAAGGACAAAGACTGGCTTTGTTGGGGACAAGGACATACGCAGTCGGGGAGGCTTCTGGGCATGACTTAGCAGAAACCCAAGACCAGAGCCAGTCGCGTTGGAACTGACAGTCATGGCAGCGGGAGGCATGGGGGCCCCATTGCCCCGAGTCCTGGGGTGGCTGCCCTGTGGCCTGAGTGCCCACCACCTCCAGCCTGACGGGGGCCAAGGCCAGGTGCTTCCCCAATGGCCAGGCCCCCACGACCCCTCGCTGCCGTGGTGGGCGTCAGGGGAAGCCCTCCCAGGCCCCTCGGCTGAGCTCTCACTGCGGCACCCCAGCACCCGTCTGCCCGGAGTCTCCACACTCAGCCCAAGACTGAGCTTCCCGGGGAGTGGGAGGGGGGGCCCCCAGGTCCCTGGTGTGGCCAGCTCGGCGAGGGGCGCAGCGAGGCCACAGCACCAGCCTCTGCTTCCTGCTAGACTTTCCCAGCAGGGACTTCGGACACCTGGAAACCGCAGGGACTGGCGCGGCATTAATCTTTCCTTTCGAGGGCCCTGGATGAATGCGTTTCCCACAGGCACAGCCACTCCCTCTGTGCACCCCTGACCCCAGCCTGGCCGCACCCCACAGGCAGAAACTAGAGGGTGTCACCAGGAGGCGGGCTGCACCGCACACGCACACCCCCGGATCTGGGGTTGGTTCCCACAAGGATTGGCTCAACCCGGAGCCCTGTCCCGGCAGGGTCGCTAGCGCAGCGAGGCCTGGTCCGCAGCACCCGGCCAGAGAAATGCTCGCCACCGACCATCCCATCACACAGTGGTCTGACGGCAACGCCCCTGATGTAGGACCCATCTCAGACCGCCTTTGCCCACCCCTCAAGGGACTTGCCCCCCAAGGGAAGCAGGTGGAGGATGAGGGCTCGCTGGTGAGACCCATGGCTCAGGCACATGGCCTGAGGCCCGCGCGGCCCAGGAAAGCCTGGGAGAGCCTGGCTGAGTGGGTGGGTGCCCTGCTGTGCCAACCAGCACACAGCCCCCCGACCAGTGCGGCAGGCTGGGGTACTCAGCACCACTCAGCCCCGGCCAGGGGCTCTGGGACATGACCGTCCTCACCACCATCACCCCCTCCATGGAGAGAGCTGTGGGCCAGCGACCACCTGCCCGGACCCCTGAACCCGGACGAGGCACCGCAGGGCGGCCTGGCGGGAGCAGAGCTTGGGGCCAGGGCTGGGCGAGGCAGCCTGCAGTGGCCAGGGCTCCAGGCCAGCCCTGCTGGGTGTCACCCAGGCAGCCCCTGAGGCCCTGTCTTTCCTGTTGACAGTACGCATTAGGGCTCCTGGTACTTCCCCTGGACACTAAGTGCCACAGGCCTGGGACTGACAAGGGGAGGCAGGAGGGCCAGGTTGGGGCTCAGAGGCAGCTCCTCCGCGGCTGCGTGTCACCCGCCAGCTGCTCCAGCCCTAATCTGAGGGGCTCCTATGGGGGCTGCGCTGAAGCCTGTCACCGTCCCACGGACCAGAGTGGCACCTAGCCCCGGCCCCCCCAAGCCCCCACCCCAAGACCCTGTCAGCAGTTCTCCTGGGAGGACCCAGCTCCTCCTGGGTGCAGGCTGAGAACCGGTGGCCCCACATACGGGGCGAGGGCCTGCCTGCCCCTCCGAAAGGGCCTGCAAGGGAGGCACCAGGCTCTCCATCCTCACCTGACTTCTGCACCAAGAGCAGGGCGGCAAGGGCCCAGGCCAGCGCCAGGCACCCACTCGGGGCACCCATCCTGGGGGCTGGCAGGGCGGTGGGCGGGTGGCCGGGAAGCAGTGGCCCTGGTGCTCGCTCCCTGGGGGCCTGGGGCTTATATAGTGAGAACCCTTGGCTCTGCGCCCGGCTCCTGGGCCACGCACGGCTCCGTCCTCTCCCCCGAGCAGCCACGTGTGTTTGCTCTTGGGGAGGGGCTGAGGCAGGAAAGACGCCGGACAAGGAAGGATTTGCGGCTGTGGGCCCAGCTTCACGGGACCCCCGCCCCCACCTGCCCACACCCGCCCCATTGCAGCTTCTGAGAATCCGAGGGATGCAGCCCTGCCGCCTGGTGCCAGGAAGGTGTTGCCAGTGGCCCAGCCTGGACAGCAAAGCTCCTGGCTCCGGCCGCCTGCTCGTGTCTTGTGCAACCAGTGGGAGGGCGGTCAGCATGAGCCCACGCTCAGTCCCCACCCGCAGTCCCAACGCTCAAACCCCATGGTCGGACCCCATGCTCAGGCCCCCATGCTCAGTCCCCACGCTTGGCCCCCATGCTCAGTCCCCACCCTCGGTCCTTGCACTCCATCCCCCATGCTCAGCCCCATGCTCGGCCCCCATACTTAGTCCCCACACTCAGTCCCCCACGCTGGGCCCCCACACTCGGTCCCCGTGTTCTGTCCCCATGCTCAGTCCCCACACTCAGTCCCCCACTCTCCATCCCCATGCACAGTCCCACACTCAGTCCCCCCGCCACTCGGCCCCCACGCTCAGTTCCCCATGCTCCGTCCCCCCACTCTGACCTCCATACTCAGTCCCCATGCTCAGTCCCCACGCTCAGTCCCCCACTCTCCGTCCCCATACTCAGTCCCCATGCTCAGTCCCCACGCTCAGTCCCATACTCAATCCCCCCCCACACTTGGCCCCCATGCTCCGTCCCCACACTCAGTCCCCCATACTCGGCCCCCACGCTCAGTCCCCCACACAGTGTCTCCATGCTCAGTCCCCACGCTCAGTCCCCCACTCTCCATCCCCATGCACAGTCCCACACTCAGTCTCATGCTCAGTTCTCCCCACACTCGGCCCCCATGCTCAGTCCCCCATGCTCCATCCCTACACTCAGTCCCCCCCATACTCGGCCCCCATACTCAGTCCCATGCTTAATGCCCCATGCTTGGCTCGATGCTCGGCCCCCACGCCCAGTCCCCACACTCAGTCCCATGCTCAGTCCCCACACTCAGTTCCACACTCAGCCCCCAAGCTTGGTGCCAAAGCTCCTGGGAACCTGGCTGAGGCCCCCGCCATCGGTCTGCCCCAGGTGCTGGCCAGGGGTGCTCAGCCTGCACCCAGGAGGACTCAGACTGCACTCCTCTCTGTCACCAAGTTCATTTTAAGGGGGCACAGAAGCCCTGAGAGTGGACACCCAGGCTGGCCCTTGTCCGGGGGCTCCCAGCACAGTGGGTTTGACCCTCCCCTCATCCTGGGATGGCTCAGTGACCCCAGGCTGGGTAGCACAAAGGAAGCTGCTGTTCCTCAGGGGCCCCTGATCCTCACCGGGGCTGATGGCCCCTGGCAGGGCTGATGGGGTCACCTCGGGGGCTGAGGATCTCTCAACCCCAGTACTGCCCTGAGTGGGAGCCACAGAGGGCCCAGCTGCCTGGCTGCTGGCCACAGGGGAACATTTTTCTGTCAGTGAAGCCTCACCGGCCATCCCCTTGTGACTCACACTCCAGGCATCTGTTCTCTGGCCCTTACCCCATGCCTGAGTGTGTCTGAGAGCATCCCAGGGGGCACACCCTGGGTGGGAAGCAGGGGCCCCCAGGCAGTAACCAGCTCATCAGGTGCTGGGCAGCTCCTCCATCGATTTGGGTGATAAATAGCAAGAGGTACCTGGTTACCTCCTGCCTGGTACCCCCACTGCCTGGTACCCCCCTGCCTGGTAACGTCCCTGCACTTCTTTTTGAGGATGAGTTCGTAGAAGTGGATTTGCTGGGACAACCGGAAAACCACCTTCCAAACTGTGCCCCCTCTGCTTGGCTGGCGGCCCCCGGGGGCAGGTGTCTGGAGGCTCACGGTGGACACCTGGGATCTGCTTTTCATTTGGTTCCCAGCGTCTTTGGAGCAGGGTGCACCCGCCCCGGAGCCGGCCCATATTTCCTGGCATCAGAGCTCCCGCGGATGGGCCTGGCCTGGTGCCTGCTTACGTCCACCGCCCTGCAAACCTCCGGGCTGCCCTTGGCCCCGACCCCCGTGGCTGGCCCCTCTGCATCCCTGAGGGTCCTGATTCTCAGGCCGTGCCCCCACCTGCCAGCCCCACGCACACACGAGCAGCCCTGGGCTCCTTGGACGCCGGACTCCAATAGAAGTTATTCAGCGCTTGGAATTTGCCATCTTCCCCCCACCCCCACCCCACCACCTCGGAAGGAGGGCCTCATGCGCGGGGGCCTTGCCTCTTGTTCACGGCTGGCACACAGCAGGCACTCAACACATGCGTCAAACGCGAGGTGGAGACTTGGCGTGGCCCAGGTAGTGCCCGCGAGTGCTGTCCCCTGGGTGGAGGCAAGTGGCGGGCCCGCCGGGGTGCAGCTATTGAGACATCCCGGATGCGGCTCAGGAGCCTGTTTGCTCAGCCAGTTTACCTCTTCACACTTGATGGAGCTGAGGACGGAGATAAAGGAGAGAAGGGAAGCGGCTGCTGGGAAGGAGCGGGCTCGCCAGGGACGGTGCCAGGAGCCTGTCCCGCCTTGGGTCCACCCCGCCCTCACCCACACAGACTGGGGGCCGTGGGGGGGGACCACACGGGGCGGTGCAGAGCCAGAGCGGATGGCCCCCGCCCCTCAGGGGCTTGGTAGGTGTTCAGGGCCCCTTCTGAGCTCACCCCTCCCTGCACCCTAGCACCGCAGCGCAGGCTCGGGGGAGGCTCCCAGGATGCGTCAAGACTCGGCATTTATGGAGTGCTGCCAGTTTGCGCGGCTCCACCTTGGACACCGTGGAGGGTCCAGGAGGACTGGGGCCTGGTCCTGGGAGTTGCAAGCAACTCTAGGTCTGCTCACAGCCTGGCCCTGGACCATCCTGGGGGTGGGCTGTCCACACCTGCTGCCTCTTGCTCCTCAGACAGCTGTGTGGCCGCAGCCATGGGCACCCTGGCTGCCCCGGTCTACAGCCCCCGGGGCTTATGCTCCTTTAGTTAAGGCGCCCAGTGATGGACTGACAACCTAGGCTGGGTGGCCAGGTGAGGAGGGTGACTCAGGCAGAGACGCACCCCAGGCCCCACATGTGGGCAACACGCCGCTCTCTCCTGGGCCCCCAACACACTCAGGGTGCCTCCTGCGAGGCTCCAGGGACCAGCCTGGTCCAGAAGAAACAAGTGGAGGATGCGTTGGGCCATCATGACCCCTCCAGGCTGCCAGGTTGTGCCCATGCCAGGCACCTGGGATGCAGACCAGTAGCCTTGACAGTCCCACTGGAAGTGGCGAGTCATGGTGGTAAGGGGTGAGCTGGGCCCCGGAGCCACCCCGCTGCAAGCAGAGAGCCTGCCACCTTGTCCTTGGGCTGCAAGAACAGAGCCTCCCGAGGGACACCCCCAAACCCAGGAGGAGACCGCAGGCCACCCAACCTCTTCTACTTTTTCCTGCTCTTCACACAGATCCCTTTCCTCACCTGCGTCCTCTCTTTCTGCCTCCTGTCTTCCTTCCTTCTATCAAATTCTGAGCCCCAGGGTGGTCCTGCCCTCGACTCAGAGATTCACCTTGGATGAGGAGAACAAAAGTCTTGCCCCTGCGGAGCTTACCATGCATGGGGCCATGTGGGGAGGGACTCGGGGAGACCAAGAGAGTGATGGCACTGTGTGGGGTGGGGCGCAGCCTTCTGCACTGCCCAGCCGGATCACCCCTCCTCTTTGCAAAAGGAGACTCTACCCATTAACAACTCCTTGGCCCCTGACGCCCACCATCTCCTCTCTGTCTCTGGATTTGACGGCCCCCGACCACACGAGTGAGGCCAGGCAGTGCCCACCCCTGGGCCTGGCTTATTTGCTCGGCATCACATAGTGGCAGTTGTCAGAAGGCCCTCCCTTTCTTAGGCTCAGGGGTGTCTTGCTGTGGGGAAGTTACCATAGTCTGTTTCCCGGGTCATCTGCTGACCGACACGGGCTGGTTTCCACCTGTTGGCTCTGTCATTATGGGTATGCAAGTGTCTCCCCAAGTCCCTGCTTGCAGTGTCTTGGGGGATGACCATTCACGTGGGCTCCACCCTCATGACCCCATTGCCTCCCAAAGCCCTCACCTGCTGACACCATCATCTCTCAAGGTGAGGACTTCGACATGTGGATTTGGGGAGGTTGTGTTCCGATCAATGTAAACTCCAACTCTCTTCTGGTGGAGTTTTTAGAGTTTTCTACGTGTAAGATCGCGTCATCCATGACCTCCTTTCCAAACCAGGTACCTCATAGTTCCTTTTCCTTGTCTGATTGCTCCGGCCCGAACTAACAGGAGTGGTGAGCATGGGCATCGTTGTCTCGTTCACGATCTCGGAGGGAAAGCTCTCATTTTTCACCACTGGGAAGCCCGTGGGGGGTGGGCTTGTCACATGTTACCTTTACTACCAACATGGTTTCCTTCTAATCCCGCCTTGTTGAGTGTTGTTATCATCAAAGCCAGTTCTGGCAAATTCCTTTCCTGCATCTGTTGAGATGGTCATGAGCCCCGTCATTCTATCAATGTTGATTCCTGCGTGTGGGCTGTCCTGCATGCGGGCGGCCCTTGCGCCCTGGGGATACACCCACCCACCTTGGTTGCGGTGTATAATTTTCTGATGTGCTTCTGACTTGGTTTGCAGGTACTTTGTGAGCACTTCCGCCCCCATGTTCACAAGGGGTACGGATGCGCGTTTGTCGTGTCCATATCTGGCGGGTGTTGGGGGGGCGCTGGCCCCACAGAGCAAGTGGGGCGGTTCCCTCCTCTGTGGTGCTTTGGGGGAGTTTGGGAAGTATTGGTGCTGCTTCTTCTCTAAATACCAGGGAAGGCTTCTCCCTCTCTCTTTTTAAGATTTCATTTATTTATTCATGAGAGACAGAGAAAGAGAGGCAGAGACACAGGCAGACGGAGAAGCAGGCTCCATGCAGGGGGCCCCATGTGGGACTCGATCCCAGAACCTCGGGATCACGACTCAAGCCAAAGGCAGACGCTCAACCACTGAGCCACCCAGGCTCTCCTAGGGAAGGCTTCTCATCCCAAGATCTTTGTGGGGGCGGCTGTGATTGCCCACTCACCTCCATACTAGGGACAGGTGCGTGTGCTTCGTCCATCTTGTGAGGCAGCTTTGTTGATTGTAAGTTTCCAGGAACTTGTCCGTGTCTTCAGCAAATCTGGTAAAATCATTCACAGTATTAAGATCACTTATTTGTGTCGGATCAGTGGCAACATCCTTTCTGTTTTTTGATGTCAGTGCTTTGAGTCTTCCCTCATGCCCGCACAGCCCGCAGCTCGTCAGCTCTGCTGGTCTTTGCAGAGAACCAACATTTGTTGGATTTGCTGGTTTTCCCTATAGCTTCCTGTCCTCTGTTTTATTTATCCCCACTCTGAGCATTACTGGTGCCTTCCTTCCAGGAGCTCCGGGTTCAGCTCTCGCTGCCCTTGCTTCTGCCCTGGGGTGTGCATTGGTGCCCACAGCAACATGCTGCCCACCCCCACCCCCCCAGCGCTCCCAGGGCCAAGCCTCTCAGGTTTTGGCATCTCCTGTTTCACCATTTCCACTGACTGTTATGTATTCCCTAATCTCTTCTTCACCCATTGTTGGTTGAGACTGTTGTTTAATTTTCACATATCTGTGAATTTCACTTTTTCTTCTCCTTTTTTTTTTTTTAAAGATTTATTTGTTTTAGAGAGTGAGAACACAGAGGGCGAGGGGCAGGGGGAGAGAGAATCTTAAACAGGCTCCCCACTGAGCATGGAGCCTGATGAGGGACTCGATCCCAGGACCCGGGGATCCTGACCTGAGACAGAACCAAGAGCCAGACGCGGAACTGACCGTGCCACGCAGGCGCCCCCCACGAGGCTACTTCTACTGCTGACCTGTAGCTTCGCTCCTTTGTAGTCAGGAAAAATTTTTTGCATGACTTTTAACATTTTAATAAAGATGTATTGAAACCTGTTTTAGAGCATAACACATAGTTTATCTTGGAGATTGCTCCGTGCACACCTGAGAACTTGGATCTCCTGCTGCATGAATGCTACGTATGTCTGCAGGTAGGACAGGTTTATGGTGCATGCGAGTCCTCTGTTTCCTGGTCAGCCTCCTGCCTGCTGGTTCTGCCCGTCACAGAGAGCGTGGGGCTGGAGCCTCTGCCCCCTGTGCTGTCCTGTGCCCGTTCTGCAGCTGTGTCTGTGTGGTGCGGTGCATGCGTGTTTATAATTGCAGTATTTGCTTTCTCAGTAAATAATATCCTTTGGGACACCTGGATGGCTCAGCGGTTGAACACCTGCCTTTGGCTCAGGGCATGATTCCGGGGTCCCAGCATCAAGTCCCACGTCAGGGTCCCTGCAGGGAGCCTGCTTCTCCCTCTGTCTATGTCTCTGCTTCTCTCTGCATCTCTCATGAATAAATAAATAAAATATTTAAGAGAAACAATACCCTTCTTTGTTATTCTGTATGTTGGCAAATTGAACACCAATAAAAAAATAAATTTATTATAATAAAAAAATAAAATCTTTAAAAGAAACAATACCGGGATCCCTGGGTGGCGCAGCGGTTTGGCGCCTGCCTTTGGCCCAGGGCACGATCCTGGAGACCCGGGATTGAGTCCCACATCGGGCTCCCGGTGCGTGGAGCCTGCTTCTCCCTCGGCCTGTGTCTCTGCCTCTCTCTCTCTCTCTCTGTGACTATCATAAATAAATAAAAATTGAAAAAAAATATTAAAAAAAAAGAAACAATACCCTTCTTTGTCTCTCCTAATCACTTGGAATTTAAAGTATACCTTATGTGGTACTGATGGGGCCACCCCACCTCTCTTTTGGTCATGGCATGTGTGGGATATATGTTTCTAACCTTTCGCCTTTGACCTAAGCTGATGGTATGTCGTTGGATTGTTTTCTGGATCATTTCTGCCAACATCTATATGTTTACAGGGATGACTGACCGGGGCAGACCTGTGTCTGCATGGACTGCATGCCTCCCACATGTCTTCTGGCTTCTTTGCTCCTCGTTCCCTCCATTACTGCCATCTCTTGGGTGGAGTTGTTTTTTTATGATGATTTTTTATCTCCTTCTCCTTTCATCTTCTGCCTAGTGTGCAGCCCCTCTCTGTGCACTGGCTGTGGGGTCACCTAACACCACACACTTGCATGGGATGTGGTGCCACTTGAGCTCCTGCAGCAGATGCTCCTGTGTAGCCCCATCCTCCTTGTCCTGTCACAACAAATCACACCTGCCACAGGGTGGAGGGGCACCCAGCAACACATGTTTATGATTGTTTCGGTGCATCTATGTTTTAGATACTATTCGAAATTACAGTAATATCAATGTCTGTATTTGCCACAGGCTCAGCTTTACGGCAGAACTTTAGCTCCTTGCACAACTGCGATTTACCATCCTGTGTCCTTCATCTCAGCCTGAGGGGCTCCCTTCAGTGTTCCCTGTAAAGGAGGCCTTATGATAAAGCACCCCCCCTGGTGGTTGTTTATCTGGAAAGTTCCTAATTTCTCCCCCATTTTTGAAGGACGGCTCTACCAAAAAGCGAATTCGTGACTGACTGCTGCTTCTTTCAGGGTGTCAAAGCCCATTGCCCTCAGCCTTCTGCCTTCTAAGATCTCGGATGCTACGTCCTCTAACAGTGTCGCTGGAGAGAACTTGCAGGTGCTGGGCCACTTCTCTCATGGCGCTTTCAGGACCCCCGCTCCGTCTTGCAGCAGTCTCATTATAACATGTCGGTGTTGATCTCTCTGAGTTTATCCTACTTGGAGTTTTTTTGGCTTCTTGGAAATTTTTGCTTTAATTTCTTCAAACAATGTCCCCTTTATCATCTTTTCTGGGATACTTGTCACACATGTGTCAGCTCGCCTGGTGGTGTCCTGCCTGCTTGCTTTTCTTTATTCCTGCCTTGAAGCAAATTTCCTGCTCCAGTTGCCATGCGTTTCAGCTCCAGAATTCCTGTTTGTTTGTTTTTTATTCTAGGTTTATCTAGAATCTAGATAAATAAATCTAGATTTATTTATTCTAGGTTTGTTAATACCTGTTTTTTAAATATATATACCTGGTTTTTATCTGTTTTGTCTGTTTCTGGTCTTGGACATGCATCCGTCTGGGCTTTGCTCTGGCCCTCAGACCACACCTGACCCAGATGTTGCCAAGTCCTCATCCAGCAATTCCAACACCTGGACTTCCTCATGGACCATGTTGGTCAGTTTACTTTATTCCTTTTCATAGCCATGCTTTCTTGTTTCTTTGTGAGCCTTGTGATTTTTGTTGAAAACTGGGGATTTGACTTTTATAATATAGTAGCTCTGGAAGTTAGATTCTCTCCCCCTCTCTGGTGTTTGCTGGGGCTTTTTCTTTTTTCTCCTCTCCTTCCTTCCGTTATTGTCAAAGGCTGATGCATCCCTTTGTTTTGAGACTTCTCCAGATGATGTTTAAAAAAGACTCTTCCTTGCCTGGTATGATCACTGCTGTCTCTGCTCCCTGAGCTCGTGTTTAGCTAACGTTCTGGCAAGGGTTCCATGACTCTCAGGGGCCCCCAATCTTATAGGCTGGCTCTGTGCTGGGACGGTCCTTCAGCACTCAGGAAGGCTTGCTTTGAGCCTGGGGGGTCTTACCTGAGCGTGGTCCTGGCTTTCCAAATCTCCATTTGCACGTACATGCTTTCAGATTTCCTAATTTCCCAAAAAGCCCGACCTCAACCTGTGTGGACTGAAGGTAGACAACTGTATGTCTCCCCCATCGCCCAACCGTGATGGCTTGCTCCAGAAATCCATGGGTCTGCAGCCACCTAGCACCTTGTATGAGCAGAGCCTGCTGCTTTGGTCGCGTGAGTTCCAAGTTAAGCAAACAGAACTGAACACCTCATGTCAGTCTTCTGGGCACCTACCAGGCAGTTTAGAAGAGACGTGCACAACAATCTGCAGACGTGGCATTGTCTACTTCTGGTTTCGGGGGGAAGAATGGGAAGTGGGCTGCTAATCCAAGGACAAAGCTGCCAGTGCACTGGGGTTAGGGCTGGGGTGGGGCAAGGATGCACACTAGCTTGGGTTCTGTGAACCTTTACTGTGCATAGAGCTCCAACAGAGTTGGCTCAGACCATTTGTCTTCGTTTTCTTCCCCCAGTGTTTCTGTGGGGAACAAAATCTTAGAGCTTCCCACTCCACCGTTCTCCTGATTGATTTATGTTTTTAAAAAGGTTCATACTGAAAATGGAAGTTCACAAGACTGTACAGATGTAAATGAATAAATGAAAAATAAATAAATGGGAAGGAAGAGAAAGCTGTTCCTGTGGTGGAATGCCAACCAGGAAGAGTGGAAGTGACTAGAAAGGTCATAGTGACTGCCTGAGGTGTGATACCTGCAGGCCCCCACCACCCCCGACATCTCCATCAGACCCTTCTTGGCTCCAGGGTGGGGGGAAGTGGCTGGTTTCAGGGCAGAGACCAGGCAGACACACCTTGAACCCAGTGACACAGGTGGATATCCATCCCGCCAATGGGTCCAATCGATGTTGGGTGCCTCCAGAGGTGACATGCAGAGGATGCAGCTTGCTACGTGTTATTTTCCAGCCGAAGGTGAGGAAGATGCATACAGACCCAGATTTGGAGGTGGTGCACGGCCCAATCAGCCTGCACCCCTTAAAAGGTCACAGTTAAGGAACATAGAATAAGACTGAGGACAGATTCCAGGTGAAAGAGGGATGGCGCTCACGAGACACGTGGTCCTGGGTCAAATCCAGGACTGGGACCAGGACGACCAAGGACCATGGTTCAGAGGGTGCCACATATCACTGCTGACTCTGCTGAGGGTGACCCCTGCCCTGTATCCAGGAGACACCCACCCACCTATGTAGGGATGAAGGGGCATGCCTCTTAAACCCACGTGGCTCAGAAAAAAACACGTGGCTACCGAGGGTGGACAGGTGCACGCACACACGCAAGAGCAAACAGGAAAGTGAAGGGAGCAAGATGCAAATATCCATGTATCTGGATAAAGGGCAGGCAGGAGCTTTTTATACCAACTCTGTGATTTACCCATAAACTTGAAACCACAACAAAATAAAAGATTCTCCAGAAAGCTTCATTCTGTTTGCCGTCTGGGGAATGGACCTGAGGGAGGCTGGCGTGAGTGAGCAGCGTGGGGGAGAAGACGATGGGGGGAGTGGAGGAGGAAGTGGGGCAGAGCCACATGAAGACTCAGCAGATGGGCGCACGAGGGGCCCCACAGTCCAGGGGCCCCACCCTGTGGCAGGTCCTAAGGCCGATGCAACCGGTGCCTCCTCCTCCCCATCTCTGCTCTCCCTCCTCCTTCCCCCAGCCCTGGAGGATCTCCAGGAGATGCAGCTCCCCCATGCAGGGTCTTGGGAAGTCTCCAGAGCATGGCTGTTGTGGGTGGGCATGGCCCACTGTGGGCCGGGCAGGTGTGCACGGAAGGAAAGGTCAGAGGCAAGCCTCTGAGCCCGGTTTGCTCAGGATTAACGCAGCAGAGGCAGAGCAAACAGCAGGCCGGGCAGCAACGTCCTGGTGGAAGGCAGAGATGACCAAGTGTCAACCGGCAAACAGACCCTCCCTTCCCTCCAGGAACCCCAGTGTTGACTCAGCACCCACAAGATTGGCAGAGGGGCCCAGATGCAGCCACGCAACCTGGGGTCACTTCCCCACTACGTGCCGAGAGAGGCGTCCGTCCGGGCGGCTGGGGCAGCGGGGCATCCACACCCAGGCCCGCCCACTGGCCCTGGGGGCCCAGCAGTGACCAGAGACCTGGAGAAGGGACGGGGGACACACCCCCCTGCTGCATGCCAGCCTCATCCTGGCTCAGGCCCCAGGGTTGAGGAGGCTGAGCAGCGGAGCATTCGTAAGGCCCATTCCTCTTGGCGGATGCAGGGCCCCCTGCACCCTGTCACGTTTTCTTGGGGAGGCTGTCAGGGGTCCCCTCGTGCCTGGATATCTTCCTCCTTGTGTTCTGTCAGGGTCCCTGCTGCGTCCCGACGCTGGGGATGTGGCCGCCGCGCTCGGTGAGTAGGTGTGGGGCATGTGGAGCTACCATGGTAGGGGTCAATGTGTCCTTGCTGCTCCTGTGGGGACGCGAGGTTACATCCCAGGCTTGGGTCACGAAGCCCCAGGCTGGGGCTGGAGCTGCCCCCAGGTCAGCGGTGGCTGAACTTGACTCTGACCTGTTAACCTAGCAGAGCAAGGTCTGGGCGATCAGGAAGGGCCCCTGGGGGCAGACAGTGAGCTGGACTTGTGTGTGGGTGGGGGTGGGAGTCAGAGCCTCGTCCCCTGCCCAGCCAAGGCCTCTCCAGAGGGGGCCCTTCTGCTGCCCCAGGGTCCTGGTGCCCCCACCTGTGCCCACATGTGCACATCACACCCATGTACTGTGTGTGTGATATGCACACCCTCATGCAGACAAATGAGCAGCTCCGTTTCTCCTGAGAGCTGAAAACCAGCCCAGCTGTTGCTGGAGAGACTCAGTTTCCCTGATGTCCGGAGTTGGAGGTGTGGACACTGCCCGGGGACAGCTGTCTGTGATGACCCTGGTGGGGAGGGAGAGCACAGTCGGCTTCCTGAGCAGAGCGTATTCCTGCTACAGTGGATGAAGTGCCGGCAGTGTGACTGGGCCCTAGGGGCCAGCGCAGGTCCTGCACCCACTGGGGTGTGGGCCCCCCCTCCCCGGGGCTGCTCTCTGCGAAGCTTGGGTTCTTGTCAGCTCCCATGAAGTGCTGACTGGTCTCTCCTGGACCTGGGGAAGCTTAGGAGTCATCTGTTGAGGACAGAGCAAGTCTGCTGGATAGGAGGACACTTGTCCAGGCTGGGGCTGTTGGGGAATGGGGAACCCCCCCGCCCCGTGAGCTCCAGGCCCTGGCTTCCTGCTGAGACTAGGTTAGGCAGTGTCCTGGGGCCAGGCTGTGGGGGTGGACCACAGGGAGGAGCCTCCCACCCCTGGGCTCTTCTTGGGATCCCCAAAATGCAAGGCCAAAGCTACTGCCTGGGGACAGACTCCAGACACCGGGCTGCCTAGGGCTCCGGCTCCAAGCTCTGTGGGGTACTCCTGGGCTGGTTCCCCTGGGAGGATGAAGGGCAGGGGCCAAGGCGGGCACTTTCTGGGTCCCCCTGTTCAGACAGAGCCCCTGCAGTGGGCTGTGCCTGTTGACAGGCTGGGTCCCCCTGAGGGCACCCGACCTGCCCTGTCATCACATGGGGGATGGGGGCTGCGGCGCTCACAGGGGGACAAGGCGGCCCTGAGCTTGGCAGGGGCACCTATGGGGGGAAGGGAGGCACATGTCCCTGAGCACCACTGTGGGGCCATCCAGGCTGTTTCCCTTGGAGGAGCGCTGGGTCCTCACTGAGCTGCATCAGCTCCCACATGTCCTGGGCGCCCTTCTCAGGACCCCCCACCAGACCTGCCAGGCAGCCTCTGCTCAGGCCCCGGAGACCCTGGGGCCGGCCCTGGGTGGACAGGGATCTCCGGAAGCCCGGGTCATCCATGCATTTTCCTCCCAGACCAGGCACATGGGCTTTATAACGGTGACCCTGATGTCTTGCTTTAACTCCATCCTCTAAAGAAATAAAAACCTGGGTGTGACCCTCTAGTGAGTGTTACGAGCTGTGAGAGGCCACCGTTTCCGCGGGTGTCCTGCGCCGGTTGTCAAATCTACCAACACCCTCTCCCGGCCTCTCCCCTTCTGGTCACCTGTCCACATGGGCGGGGATCCAGACCACGCCACGAACATCCTCGGCGGTTGGGCACAAGTAGCTTAAATGTGGCCCATGTCCATGTCTTCCTCTGGCTTCCCCATCCTCCCCTCCAGGGTCCTGAGTGTCCGGAGTACAGCGAGGTGACCCCCGACCCCTTCCCTCTCTCCTCTCCCCCTGCCCTCTCTCCCCTCCACAGCACCCTTTCTCTTCTATCCTCACTCACTGATTTGATGACCTGACTCCCCAGTTGGAGGCCACCCCATCTATACAGGTCAGCAAGGGCGGCCGGCACCCTGTGCCTGCCCCACGCACCCACCTGCCATCTGACACCCCCACCAGGCGACTGATGGTCACAGGCAGCCTGGCCCCGTAGAGCTCCTGCCTTCGAGCGCCCCTCCCGCCGTCCATCGGCTGACCTGTCACCTTTACCTCTGACCCTCCTCACTGCCCCCACCCGCCTTGAGCCAGCTCCCAGCTGGGCTCCCACTTCTTCCCACCTCAAATAGCAGTGAGGGTCTGAACAACAAGGCAGGGCTGGGCCACCTCTGCCCAGACCCCCAGCGCCCCCTTACTCAGGCCCCCAGGACCAGAACCTGGTCCTCTCCGACCCTTGCGCCCCCCTCGGCTGCCCCTCTCCTGGCTCACCTCGGGCACACCGGTCCCCTGCCCGCAGACCCCAGAATCCCCCAGCTCGACCTCCTGGGCTTTTCCGCCTTATTCCTGACTAGTCTGTGCACTCTGCACAGCTCAGCCAGACCCGGAGCAGGAGGGGTTCCCTCGGGGTCCCCCCCAAAGCCCAGCCAGCTGGCACAGCATGCGCCCCTGGGTCCGACATCACGGCGCCCTCTCGGTCACCTTAGTCACTTTATACCAGACATTTGAGGGCCTCGATGCATTTGCCAACGTCCTCCCCAGGCCAGCCGGCAGGGGCTCCGATTGGGTGCACCCCTGTGCACGCTGCACCTTCCGAGCCTGCTCCATGTCCCCCGTGTCCCCTGTCCAGGGTGCGGCCATCCACTCCAGGACATAGCACAGCCCTGACGCTGCAGACGTTTCCAGAGGGGTCAAGGGTTGTGGGTCCAATCGCCAAGCCAGACACAACTGCCCCTTGCCCCAGTTTGTTCTGGTGGCTTCTGTTGATTCCACTGGATTTTCTCTTGCAGGTGACACTTCTTGCCCACATAGCATGTCACCCCGTCTTACACAGGGGCCAGCCCACCGTTGGCACATCGCGTCCCCTGTTCCCTTGCCCATCTGGAAGGGGGCACCCCGAGGGCAGCACCTGTGTGTCCAGCATCTAGCAGGAGTTGTGCCCACCAGCCACCTTCCTGCCTAAGCACCACACCCAGAAATCTTCACTCTGTCCCCAAATCATCCTTCATTGGTCTCTGTTCCCAAAGCTTAGGTGGTCGCCCCCAAGGCCACTGTGTCCATCACTCTGCCCCTGGGCCAGACAGCTGCCCAAGCCCCTTGATCTCTCCGGGAAGCCAGCCCAACACCCAGGGCCCAGGTCTGTGGCCAAAAGGTCAGAGTCGCAGCCCCAGTGCTCCCAGGACCAGGCCCAGCCTTGGGACCTTGGAGCTCAGGCTCTGGAGGCAGCTACCGCCCGACCTGCCTGCACAGTCACGGGCTCCCCAGCTCCCCGTGTCCATCTCTGGGAGCACCTGGCATCCTTTTCTCTGGACAGTCTGGCCTCTCCAAGTGTGAGGGTGGAGGACCCCTTCCCTGCCAGAGCCATGAGCATCTCACCCAGCTCTCGAAGGCTCTCCAAGGCCAGATTCTGACAGAGGCTGCAGGAGGTGGGGTCTCAAGCTGCCCAGGACAGCCCAGGCCCATGGGGGCCCCTTCCAGTCACATACCCCACCCCAGAGATGACAGCTCATCCCCCACACTGTCCTGGAGCCCACGACGGCCTCCTGTGGCCTGGAGGAGCATCCCCTGTGGAAAGAGCCTCCTGGTGGCCTTGCTGACCACACCCAGCTTGTAGCTCTTTCCAGAAACCCATTGCGTAATCTGGCCAGGGTGGCTGCAGCAGGGGCTGGCGGGCAGGGCCCGCTATCTGGTTACTTCCTGCCGCCAGCCACAGATCCAGGCGGGGGGAGGGGTGCTGTGTTCTCCCCAGGGGGTGGGAGATTAGTCTCTACGCCCTGCACCCTGAGGAAGAGGCGGCTGCTTCCGACACCCGATCCACCCCAGGGAGTCAGTGGGCGCTGCCCACAGCATGGGGTCAACCGGTCAGTGGAACAGTGGCTCCCGAAGCCAGAGGGCCGAGAACCTGCTGCTCCCACGGAGGGTGTCCCCTTCCCCCTTCCCTGCCCCTGTGTGGCCCTGACATCTCACACTCAGGTGGTCTCCTGAACCCAAGGGACCCCTCCCCACCAGCTGGTCACTGATAGGAGGGGTCAGGCTCTGAGGTCGGTTCCCCTTGCTGAGTGGCTGCAGCAAGAGCTGGGGTGGGCAGGGCTGGACGCTGGACCCAGGCTCCACTCACAGGGGCAGGGGCAACACCGTGCAAGTGGGTGCACCACATACACTATGTGGGCTGCCCCCCACCCAGGACTGCTCTGGCCAGGCCTTTAGGGCAAGGGCCGGCCCAGCCACCCCCCAGGTTGTGGGGCTGAGTCCAGCCTGAGGTCTGCATGGTACAGGGTGGAGGTGGGAGGGTCTGGGGGCTCCCCGGGGCCTCCAAGGAAGGGGTTTAGGAGCACCCCTGGAGGTGCTCAGGGCAGAGTTGAGGGTGGCAGGGAGGATGGGGGGGCAAGGGTTTGGTCTGTGGTGGACCTTTGTGCACACGCACCCATACACACACCCACCCTTGCACACACACACCGAGCCCAGTGACAGTGTGATGAGGGGTCTGATGCTTTGTGGGAAAAAGATGGAGCCCCCTTCTAGAAGGTTTCCCACAAGGTCTGTGGTGTGCAGTGTGGCCAGCTGAGTGGATGGGCAGGGCCACCCTCCATCTATCCTTTGAATGGATAGGTGCTCTCACCCAGCCGTGGGAGGCAGCAGGCACCCCCAGGTGGATTTCCCTGGCCTGCCCAGTCCTGAGTGACCGGCCGAGAGTGTGGCGTGAGCCTGCTGGCACCCAGTCTGTCCCCACCTCATTCCTGGGTCTTACGGACAAGCTTAAAAATCACACAGAGTCCACATGTTGCAAAATGCTCCAAGTGTATTTGTCAATCCAGTTGGTCATTTCCTGAGGCCCAGGGCTGAAACCGTGCCTCCTGGTGGCCGGCCAAACCACCGGCACCGAGTCCAAGTGACCGTCACTGATAGGACCCTTATGTGGAACTTCAGTCCTGGGAAGAGTGGGCTGGACCCGCAGCAAGAGGAGCCCATGCACCCCAGGCTGGTCCTGAGCAGAGGCTGCAGGTTGGACACCAGCACTCGTCCAAGGGCCAAGTGGACCCTGGGAGGGAAGAGGTGGGTGGGCAGGGCATCCTGGTCTCGGGCCACCTGGACCAGGGCTCAGGCCCCTGGAGCCAAGGTTGTAGGAAATGGGATGGGATGCTCTTATCCTTGAATTCCAGAGGAAGGTGGGCGGGAGCCCCGAGGACTGGTGCGGGTCAGTCTGCTGGGGGAGCCTGTGGTCCTGGGCCTCCTCCGCCAGCCCGTGCGCTCTATCTCCTCGCTCTGCTCCTCGCCACTCTGCTCAGGCCTGGACTCCTCTGAGCCGCAGTGCTGCCCCACACAGCCACACTCCTCCACCTGCGGGTAGCTGAAGACCCAGCTGGAGCCGTCCGCGCAGTGCAGGGTCACGTTCCTCAGTGACACGCGCAGCTCCTGGCAGCACTGGCAGGTGTGCTTCATGGCCTTGGTCTCCAGGGAGTACCTGTGGAGGGGGACTGCTCAGCGCTGGTGCCCCCAGCGCGCCACCCGGGGACCCACCACCAGCTGCACTCAGGGGCGCTCTGGCCAATGACTCTGGCCACCGCAGGGCATCATTACTCCTGTGGCCGACCAGCCACCAGGGTGCCACTGCTGACCCCCAGCCACATCACCAATGGGGCCATTGAGTCTGATTTCACATGGTCAGTGGGCCATCGGCCTCTGAACCCCCGGTCCCAGTGCCTTGGCGGACCCTCAGGACCCTGCTGTCCCTCCTCCCTCGCCCTGCACGTCCCGTCTGCCTGGGCACCCTGAGGCCTGGGTGCACCCCATACAAACGTCGCCCCGCGGAAGCTGGTCCTGGCCGGGCCGAGTGGGGGTCCGTACCTGGAGGAGCTGTCTCCACAGTTGCCCTGGCAGTAGGCGAGGTGCACGGGCCCGGGGGAGCTGCAGCCTTGCTGGCTGATGACCTGCTGCTCGTGGTACACTGCGCACGTTGAACCTGGGGCCACAGGAGGCAGTGCAGGGGTCAGGACCGGCCAGGACCCCTGGCCCCCCAGGCGGGCAGGACCAGCCACCCCCTGTAGACACCCCGCACTCACTGGTGTGGGGTGGGTGTAGAGGACAGGACAGACAGCAGCCATCCTTGCTTGGCAGAGCCTGTTCCTGTGCCGACAAAGGGGCCTCCTTGAGGGCCAGAGCAGCTGGGCCGGACGTGGGGGAACGGACTGGAGGGGACGGGGCCCCACACAGGGGGTGGTGCCCCTGCGGGCACTACGCAGGGCAGCCTTGGCTCCCCACCCCCACCCTCAACCCGGGCGCATCTCACCGTGGCCCCCTGTGAGGCCAGGGTGGGCTCACCTCAGGACAGCTGAGGGGGGGACACGCCTTCTTCGTGGTCACCACCACAAGCCCGTCCTGGTGCTTCTCACACTCGTGGGTCATGCAGGGGTTCCCGGGGTCTGGCCAGGACTGGCCGGGCTGCAAGGAGGAGCCAGCCAGCGGGGTGAGTGGGCAGCAGAGGTCAAACCGCGTGCACCTGTGCGTCTGAGTGGGCCTCCCAGCCTGTGGGCTTCCAGAGCCCTCCCGGCCTCCGCCAGGTGCCTGCCTTGCCATGACGGCTCCCCAGGGGCCCCAGGACCCCCGGCTGGCTCGGCACTCCCCTGCCCTGCTGTCACCGAGCACCTCCCAGCAACTCTGTCCAGGCAGGGGCGGACCCTGGCCCTGAGCCCCGGCCTCCCTGCAGCTCCTGGGAGGGGCGTGGTGGCTTCACCCCTACCCCAGGACTCCCTCCACAGCCCTGGGGCCCCCGAGCCAGGCCCCGCCGCCACTACTCACGTAGAAGAGGTGAGTGGAGTTGTTGCTGCTGTTGACGACGCAGGCCTGCTGCACGCACAGGCCACAGCACTGCCCGCTCTGCGGCTGGTACTCGAAGCCCTGCGGGGAGAGCCAGATGTGTCGCCTGAGCCCCGGCACTCGCTGCGTGGGCCGCAGGGCCCCGGGGGCGGCAGGCACTCACCACGGGGCAGTGGGTGTTGCAAATCTGGGTCTCACAGCTGATGATGACTGTGTCCGAGTGGGGACCGTTGGGCGCCTCACACCTGCAGGTTTCGCACAGACTGGAGGAGACCACGGAGCCAGGCTGGGGAGAGTCAGGGTGGCCAGAGCCGGTGAGCTCAGGGCCGTGCCAGGGCCCCCTGCCTTCCAGAATGTACCCCCGCCAAGCTTGGCCCCCGCTGGGCAGACCGGTTCCTCTGGTGACCCTAGATTGTGCCTCCTGGTGGGTAGGGGGGGTGCGGGGAGCCCAAAGCCTGTGTCTCTGTGGCCAGGGTGCCCAGGGAGGTCACATGCTCTAGACAGCCCAGCTAGAGGACACTGAGGTCGGGGTCCTCATCACATCCAGGAGAGAGCCGGGGCATCGGTGCCTCGCCCACCCCGCTGATGCTGAGGAGGGGCAAAGCCACAGGGCCGACCTTGGGCATCAGCCACATGGGCCTGTGGGTGGTGGTCCCCAGAGAGCTCACAGCTGTTCGAGGTCCATATGAGCTGGCACGGGGCCCTGGCACAGCCCGGAGGCCGTGCAGGGAGAAGCGGGCAGAGGCGGGGACCACTCAGCCTCCTGTGTGCCATGGGGATCCTGACGTCCACCTGGCTCTTACCTGGTACAAGGTGCCGTTCACGTTGCACACACTCCAGCCTGTTGGAGAGGAGACACGCCGTCTCATGGACCCGCCCTCACCTGCCGCCCAGCCCGCCACCCCGGCCACCGCCGCCCCCAGCCTCTTATGGCACTTAGCACCACAGTGGCCTAGCCCCCAGGCTCTGGACAGGAGTGCTCCCTCCGCACCTTCACCCAGGTTTACCCCAAGCCACAAAGAACCTGAGGGAGCTGGGCCCCCCAGCCTGCAGCACCCAGTGCCGGCGGTGAGGAGGGGGGACACACTCACTGCAGTTCTGGCTCGGACAGCAGGCGCCCTCCTCATAGGTCAGGATCGGGCGGGAGCCCTCGGGACAAGCCACAGGCTTGGGGCAGTAGCTGGTGTCACAGGCTGCAGCAGATGGGAAGGAGGCGTTCAGGGCCAGTGTCCGGCTCCGTGCGCTCCTGCCCCCACCCATGTGCTATCCCCCCGGGTCTCTAGGAGTACCGACTGCCCAGTGGGCAGGTGGCAGGCTCCCCAAGGGGCGCATGGCCACTCTGGGAGGTGAAGCTTCTGGATGGCCCCCTGCCCTCCTGGCATTGCCACCTTCCCCCAAGCATGTCTGTTGGGGAAGATCACTGGACGAGGTCTTAGTGGGGGTCGGGAGGGCACTTTCCCCCCTTGATTGTGCTGCCCACCCCCTGCCAGCACCCCAGCACCTCCCAGGAAGTTGTCCCCGGGCACTTGGCCAAAGGCACCATGCAAAAGTGGACCCTAGTAGGCATGGGGGGCAGCCACCCCAGGCTTACCGCAGTTGTACTGAGGACAGCACTGGCCAGCCTGTGGGGCCGCAGGCACGGGCACGAAGCCTGGCAAGGGGCAGGCTGGTGGCAGAGGGCAGGGCTGCCTCTGACAGCTCATCGTCAGCGTGTGGTTCTCACACGTGCACCACTGGCAGTCCACGGTGATGGAGTGGCCGGGCTGCAGAGGAGGTACATGTGGCCAGGCTGCAGGAGGAGGCTGTCTGGCCCAAGGACAGAGGGTGCCGGGGGCCCACGACTGATGGCTGGCAGGGGAGCCAGGGGGTGCGCAGGTGGTGGCCACGGGGACAGAGATGGGGCAGCAGCCTGACCACCTCCATTCTCACGGTGTCCAAATGCAACAGAAGGGGATCCCAGGAGAGAACGGGGCAGAGCCACCCCAGGGGTGGGCACCCCCATGTGGAAGCCCCACAGTGTGCCTAGAGAAGCCCTGACCCCTCCCTGCCCTTCCTCTGACCCTCTGGACTGAGAAGGTGCCCGCCCCCACCCCAGCTGGCCACACTCACCTCCACAGGCTTCCCGTGGGGCCCCAGGCACTCTGGAGGGAGAGAGATTGAGGTCACAGGGGGACAGTTCTGGCCCCTGGCCTTCCAGGGGCAGGACCCAGTTTGGGGGCACAGGTAGTCCCATGTAGAAAGCCCCAGGATCTGGCTGGCAGGGACAGCTCCTGGGGGGCACGTGGTCCCGTGCTCCCGTCAGCCCCCAGCCCCACCCACGGGAACCTACTGTGGCAGTCTATGGGCACGCAGACTTCGGAGCTCCCGCTGAAAAGCTTCATGCCGTCTGGACAGAAGCAGCCTTCTGTGATGGGCCCAGAGTCCTGTAGAGCCCTGTGGGGACAACAGAGGGCTGGTCTGGTCCCCGTGTCTCCCAGGGCAGGAGAGGCCGAGCCTGGGAGCTCTGGGGCAGGTCCAGGAGGGAGGGGCAGGTGCATACATGAGGCTGGTGTTGTCACTCCCATAGCAGTAGGAGGGCTTGGAGGGGCCACAGGGCTGGTACACCTTGTCCGCAGGGCAGGTGAATGCTGTGTGGGGACAGAAGCCACAGCTGAGGCCAAGGGCACCAGCCCAGAGCCACCTCCCAGGCCTACCCTGGGCCTGACACCTGCTGGGGCTCTGCAGCTGGGAAGCCGGACCCTCGGGCCCCACCCCTGCGTGTCCTGAGCCCCAGACGCTGGGCACCAGGACCTTCTCCCCAGAAGCTGAGTGCACTGGGCCCTGGGGTTTACTCCCTTCCCCTTCCCCCTCCCTCCCTCCTCCAGGAAGTCCAGCTGCTGATTGCCAGCCGAGCGTGTCCATCCCCTGGCCACACGCTGGCAGCGGCTGCTGTATGGTGGGACCAGGTGCCCGAGGCTCGGTGGGCACTCACGGCACGTGTGGTTGGTGTGGCTCCTCCAGTCGATGCACACGCCGCGGGAGGCGCAGAGCGACGCGTACAGCTCCAGGGCGGAGCACATCACGTTCGAGTCGGTCTTGTGGCAGTGGTCGAACACACAGCCTTCGTAGAATGCCAGCGGGGGGATCACAGCGTGGCACGGCCCAAACACCCTACGGCCAGCGACACCAGGTCGTGGGGCAGCTCGGGCTTTTCTCCCACGGTCTGTGTGCCCTGGGGGACGGCCTGCTTTTCTCCCTAGGATTCTCCCCTGGGCCTCCCCCTCAGCCCAGAAACCCAAGTACTCTGTCCTGGGGTGCTGAGCGGGCGCAGACCCACCGCGAGCTCACCAAAGCCAACCCGCCCGGCCAGCCCTGCACCCAGTGTACCAGCAACCACCCTGCTCAAGACGCAGGGACAGTGGCTCTCCTCCCCACCGGGAGTCACTGTCGCCCCCCCCAAAAAAATCTCACTTGCTCAGAATCAGGTGGCAGACTGGCGCCGGCGGGCACAAGGAGGGCGAGGGCGAGGGCGTGGGCCAGGCTGCGGTGGGTGTCGGCAAAGGCCCGTAGCAGTACGGCTGGTCGGGTGTGGTCACCCTCCAGTGGCTGGACATAGCAGAGCAGGAGGCCACTTCCACACCCCCAGGCAGGCGACACTCATCCCTCTTGTCGTTGCTGCAAGTGCCTGGGGTGGGAAGGCAGGTGTCAGGCTGACGGCGACAGCAGAGCTCCCCCCACTCATGGGCCCTGGAGCTGGGGGGTGGGGACTCGATGGGGTGGCTGAGGGAGCCGACTGTAGCACTCCCCCCACCCTGGCCACCAGAGCCAGGCAGTTCCCGTGGAGGGTGGTCATGTGGACCCCTGCCCAGGGCCCTGTGGTGTGCCAACTGCACGTGGTCCCCAGGGGACACCCCCAGCAAGATCCTTCCCACACCGAGCATCTCAGCTACATGCGACCAGCAGAGAGAGGGCCCAGTGTCCCCAGAGCCCGGTGGGGACGGGCACTCACCACACTGCCCCTCTGTGTTGTTAGCGAACTTGCTGAAAGGCACCTCCACTGAGAAGATGAGGCCGGAGAACATGACCTGGACGCCAAGTTTAGGGATGGTCACATACATCTTGATGCCAATTTGGGACACACTCACACCGTCCTTCTGGAAGCCGGGCCTGACCACTTGATCATTGAAGATAATCTAGACACAGCCGAGGATGAGACAGTGAGAATGAGGCAGTGCCCCCCGCAGGCCCTGGTCCGTGTGGAGCTGTCTCGTGGGGGTGATCCCCACCTCGTTGGTCATCACCCCGAGGATGGGCTTGCGGGTCATCACAACCCGGGCCTGCTGGTACTCGACAATGATGGACTGTGGGCAGGAGAGCCCATCCTCGGCCCCACAGAAGTAGTTGTTGATGAGCACGCGGAAGTGGCCGTACACGGGCACGATCTGCTGCACCAGCACATAGGTGCAGTTGTCCAGGAAGCTGTAGTATGTGCCATCGAAGGTGATGTAGTGGGGGTCGCCCCAGCCGCTGCACACACCTGCGGGCACAGAGCAGCCTTACGTGGGGCCTCCCAACGGGTGTGTCGGCCCTGAGGACCCATGTGCCCAGCACTGAACTCTGCCAGTGGGTGCCTGATAAGGCCTGAGTGATGTGGCCAGGCCCTCTTGGCCTCCTCCCACCTGGCATGGCCCCGGGAGTCCTGGGGCTCAGGCCCTGGGCTCAGGAAGGATTCCATTTGGCACCCTGGTGGGGCCTGGCGCGAACCATTCCCTGCCTCACCGTTGGGAAGTCCTTCCTGGTGTCTGACCCAAGTCCATGCTGCCCCCTCAGGGGAATCCCCACCCATCCCACCAGCCGCCCCATCTGGCTCCCAGCTCACACTGGCACTGGTAGTTCGGGCAGCAGTCATCGTGGTCCGTCACCTTCACAGGAGGGAAGCCGTTGGTGCAGGTGGGTGGCTGTGTCTGTGGGCACGATCGTGGGTGCACGGTGATGACACCATTGCCCTGACAGGTGGCTTGAGAGCAGTTGGGCATGGGCCATGTCTCGCCTTTCTGTGGAAGAAGGACAGCTCTCAGCCTCATGATGCTGCAGTCTCCCCAAGAGGGGAGCCATAGGAAACAAGAGGGGGCCGGCCTGGCTAGGGGGTTCCCCTGCCCTCCCTACCCCCTGCCACATGTGGCTTCCTCTCCTGGTGCTCTGCATGGGCCACACACCCCCTCCCCAGCTGCCTGGCCTGGTCTGGAGCCTTGCCCACCCTCTTGGGCACCCCATCATCTGCTGGTGGCACACACTCCCAGCTACCAGGCCGGTACCCCTCTTGGCAATTAGGTGGGACCAGAATTAGCCAATTCACAATGGTCAGCCTGCTTCGGCCCATAGGTGACTGATTTTCCTGCTCTCAACCAAACTGGAAAGAAGCGGAGGGTCATGGCACCAGCCTCTGAGAAGGGCAGAGAGGGGCAGTTACCATTCTCGGGGGGATTGCATTTGGGCATCCGTGCATAGTGACAGGCACAGAAGCCGACAAGGAGGGTCCAGGTGGGGAGGTGGTTGGGGCAGGAGGTGGCACGCTGCTGGAGCAGGACTGGTCCGACCACCTGACCACCTGGCAGTCCAGGCTGCACATGGCATAATAGCAGTGACCAGCGAGGTCCGTCTGTTGGTAAATGATGGATCCTGCAAGAGAAAGGGTCAGGCAGCAAAGAGCAGACCTGAGCTGGGGAAATAGTCACAGCCCAGAGGGGCACTTCCAGCCTGGCATTGACATCAGGGACGGACCTGGTAGGACTTATTCCTACCCAGAAATAAACAGAATACATCCTCAAAGGGGGCTCAGTGTCCCACTCAGTGTCCCACTCTGTAGCTTAGTCACAGAGATAGGGACCCCTCTCCTCTTCCATACGCCACTGTTTTTTTGTGGACAAGATAGCAGAGGCCGGGGGAAGGACACACCACACCTGGAATCAGTACTCACATACCTGCAGGGTAGAGCTTGCCAGACACGCTGCAGTAGCATGTCGTGGTGGATGGTGCCACGGAGCTGGGAAACGACACAGTGGACACCACGGAGGTAGATTCAAGAGGAGGCGAGCGATTGGTAGATGAAGTCACATGGGGCGTCACAGAGGTGTGAACACAGTGCTCTGGGGGCTCACAGCACAGCACACGGACCTCATAGTTGAGACACATCCCGACATTGCCCTTCTGGTCCCGGTTCCGGCACACCAGCCCCTTGGTGACGTTGCACTGCACCACCTGGCCCAGCTTGTCGATGCTGACCTCAGGGTGGCTCTCAGCCCGGCACTCCAGCTGTGCAATGTATTCAGGCCGGCGGCAGATTTTCTCTCCTCTTTTCTTGATGTTGCAGAAGGTTTCCGCATCTCCTCCATGGGGCCCCGGGGATGGGAAGTCCACATCAAACCACTTGGTCCACGTGCATTGTGGCTGGCAAGTGACAGTCACATATGGGGAGTGAGTTGTCTCAGATGTGAGAACAGGGATTGTGCTGGTTGTAGGAGCAGACATTGTGGTAGTTTTTGGCAGAGACGTTGGACTGCTTGCTGGTAGAGATGTGAGGCTGGTTGTTGGCACAGTGGTCGCACTGGTTGTTGGCACAGAGGCTGAGCTGGTTTTTGGTGCAGATGTTGGACTGGTGGCTGGCACAGATGTTGAGCTAGTTGTTGGCATAGATGTTGGGCTGGTTTTTGGCACAGTGGTTTTGGTGGGTTTTGGCACAGAGATTGGGCTGGTTGTTGGCACAGAGGTTGAGTTGGTTTCTGGCACAGACTTTGGGCTGGTTGTTGGCACAGTGGTTGGGCTGGTTATTGGCACAGAAATTGAGCTGCTTCTTGGCACAGAGGTGGTGCTGACTGTGGACACAGATGTGGGGCTGGTTGTAGGCACAGAGGTTGACCTAGTTGTTGGCACAGGTATTGGGCGGGTTGTTGACATAGGGGTTGAGCTGGTTGCTGGCACAGATCTTGGGGCTGTGGTAGACACAGAGGTTGAGCTGGGTTCTGGCACCGATGTTGGGCTGGATGGAGGCACAGAAGTTGAGCTCGTTGTTGGCACAGAGGTTGGGCTAGTTGTTGGCACAGTAGTTGAACTGGTTGTTGGAACTGTGGTTGGGCCAGTTGTTGGCCCAGGGGTTGAGCTGCTTTCTGGCACAAACGTTGGGCTGGATGGAGGCACAGAAGTTGAGCTCTTTGTTGGCACAGAGGTTGGGCCAGTCGTTGGCACAGTAGTTGAACTGGTTGTCGGAACTGTTGTTGGGCCAGTTGTTGGCACCGAAGTTGAGCTGGTTGTTGGAACTGTTGTTGGGCCTGTTGTTGGCCCAGAGGTTGAGCTGGTTTTTGGCACAGATGTTGGGCTGGATGTAGGCACAGAAGTTGAGCTCGTTGTTGGCACAGTTGTTGGGCTGGATGTAGGCACAGAAGTTGAGCTCGTTGTTGGCACAGAGGTTGGGGCAGTTGTTGGCACAGAGGTTGTGGCAGTTGTTGGAACTGTTGTGGAGCCTGTTGTTGGTCCAGAGGTTGAGCTGGGTTCTGGCACCGATGTTGGGCTGGATGGAGGCACAGAAGTTGAGCTCGTTGTTGGCACAGAGGTTGGGCCAGTTGTTGGCACAGTAGTGGAACTGGTTGTTGGAACTGTTGTTGGGCCGGTTGTTGGCCCAGAGGTTGAGCTGCTTTCTGGCACAGACGTGGGGCTGGATGGAGGCACAGAAGTTGAGCTCGTTGTTGGCACAGAGGTTGGGCCAGTCGTTGGCACAGTAGTTGAACTGGTTGTTGGAACTGTTGTTGGGCCAGTTGTTGGCACCGAAGTTGAGCTGGTTGTTGGAACTGTTGTTGGGCCTGTTGTTGGCCCAGAGGTTGAGCTGGTTTTTGGCACAGATGTTGGGCTGGATGTAGGCACAGAAGTTGAGCTCGTTGTTGGCACAGTTGTTGGGCTGGATGTAGGCACAGAAGTTGAGCTCGTTGTTGGCACAGAGGTTGGGGCAGTTGTTGGCACAGAGGTTGTGGCAGTTGTTGGAACTGTTGTGGAGCCTGTTGTTGGTCCAGAGGTTGAGCTGGGTTCTGGCACCGATGTTGGGCTGGATGGAGGCACAGAAGTTGAGCTCGTTGTTGGCACAGAGGTTGGGCCAGTTGTTGGCACAGTAGTTGAACTGGTTGTTGGAACTGTTGTTGGGCCAGTTGTTGGCACAGAAGTTGAGCTGGTTGTTGGCACAGAGGTTGGGCCAGTCGTTGGCACAGTAGTTGAACTGGTTGTTGGAACTGTTGTTGGGCCTGTTGTTGGCCCAGAGGTTGAGCTGCTTTCTGGCACAGACGTTGGGCTGGATGGAGGCACAGAAGTTGAGCTCGTTGTTGGCACAGAGGTTGGGGCAGTTGTTGGCACGGAGGTTGAGCTGGTTTCTGGCCCAGATGTTCGGCCTGTTGTTGGCATAGAGGTTGAGGTTGTTGTTGACACACTTTTTGGGCTGGCTGTTGGCACAGATGTTGAGTGGGATGTCACCAGGTGAGTGGTGGTCTCTTTTAGACTACTGGTGCTCACACTTGGGGTGTGAGACACTGTGACAGTTTTGGTGTGAGGACACCCCTCTGGGGTCTCACAGCACAGTACACGGACCTCGTAGTTGAGACACATCCCGACATTGCCCTTCTGGTCCCGGTTCCGGCACACCAGCCCCTTGGTGACGTTGCACTGCACCACCTGGCCCAGCTTGTCGATGCTGACCTCAGGGTGGCTCTCAGCCCGGCACTCCAGCTGTGCAATGTATTCAGGCCGGCGGCAGATTTTCTCTCCTCTTTTCTTGATGTTGCAGAAGGTTTCCGCATCTCCTCCATGGGGCCCCGGGGATGGGAAGTCCACATCAAACCACTTGGTCCACGTGCATTGTGGCTGGCAAGTGACAGTCACATATGGGGAGTGAGTTGTCTCAGATGTGAGAACAGGGATTGTGCTGGTTGTAGGAGCAGACATTGTGGTAGTTTTTGGCAGAGACGTTGGACTGCTTGCTGGTAGAGATGTGAGGCTGGTTGTTGGCACAGTGGTCGCACTGGTTGTTGGCACAGAGGCTGAGCTGGTTTTTGGTGCAGATGTTGGACTGGTGGCTGGCACAGATGTTGAGCTAGTTGTTGGCATAGATGTTGGGCTGGTTTTTGGCACAGTGGTTTTGGTGGGTTTTGGCACAGAGATTGGGCTGGTTGTTGGCACAGAGGTTGAGTTGGTTTCTGGCACAGACTTTGGGCTGGTTGTTGGCACAGTGGTTGGGCTGGTTATTGGCACAGAAATTGAGCTGCTTCTTGGCACAGAGGTGGTGCTGACTGTGGACACAGATGTGGGGCTGGTTGTAGGCACAGAGGTTGACCTAGTTGTTGGCACAGGTATTGGGCGGGTTGTTGACATAGGGGTTGAGCTGGTTGCTGGCACAGATCTTGGGGCTGTGGTAGACACAGAGGTTGAGCTGGGTTCTGGCACCGATGTTGGGCTGGATGGAGGCACAGAAGTTGAGCTCGTTGTTGGCACAGAGGTTGGGCTAGTTGTTGGCACAGTAGTTGAACTGGTTGTTGGAACTGTGGTTGGGCCAGTTGTTGGCCCAGGGGTTGAGCTGCTTTCTGGCACAAACGTTGGGCTGGATGGAGGCACAGAAGTTGAGCTCTTTGTTGGCACAGAGGTTGGGCCAGTCGTTGGCACAGTAGTTGAACTGGTTGTCGGAACTGTTGTTGGGCCAGTTGTTGGCACCGAAGTTGAGCTGGTTGTTGGAACTGTTGTTGGGCCTGTTGTTGGCCCAGAGGTTGAGCTGGTTTTTGGCACAGATGTTGGGCTGGATGTAGGCACAGAAGTTGAGCTCGTTGTTGGCACAGTTGTTGGGCTGGATGTAGGCACAGAAGTTGAGCTCGTTGTTGGCACAGAGGTTGGGGCAGTTGTTGGCACAGAGGTTGTGGCAGTTGTTGGAACTGTTGTGGAGCCTGTTGTTGGTCCAGAGGTTGAGCTGGGTTCTGGCACCGATGTTGGGCTGGATGGAGGCACAGAAGTTGAGCTCGTTGTTGGCACAGAGGTTGGGCCAGTTGTTGGCACAGTAGTTGAACTGGTTGTTGGAACTGTTGTTGGGCCGGTTGTTGGCCCAGAGGTTGAGCTGCTTTCTGGCACAGACGTGGGGCTGGATGGAGGCACAGAAGTTGAGCTCGTTGTTGGCACAGAGGTTGGGCCAGTCGTTGGCACAGTAGTTGAACTGGTTGTTGGAACTGTTGTTGGGCCAGTTGTTGGCACAGAAGTTGAGCTGGTTGTTGGAACTGTTGTTGGGCCTGTTGTTGGCCCAGAGGTTGAGCTGTTTTTTGGCACAGATGTTGGGCTGGATGGAGGCACAGTAGTTGAGCTCGTTGTTGGCACAGTTGTTGGGCTGGATGTAGGCACAGAAGTTGAGCTCGTTGTTGGCACAGAGGTTGGGGCAGTTGTTGGCACAGAAGTTGAGCTCGTTGTTGGAACTGTTGTGGAGCCTGTTGTTGGTCCAGAGGTTGAGCTGGGTTCTGGCACCGATGTTGGGCTGGATGGAGGCACAGAAGTTGAGCTCGTTGTTGGCACAGAGGTTGGGCCAGTTGTTGGCACAGAGGTCGAACTGGTTGTTGGAACTGTTGTTGGGCCAGTTGTTGGCCCAGAGGTTGAGCTGCTTTCTGGCACAGACGTGGGGCTGGATGGAGGCACAGAAGTTGAGCTCGTTGTTGGCACAGAGGTTGGGCCAGTCGTTGGCACAGTAGTTGAACTGGTTGTCGGAACTGTTGTTGGGCCAGTTGTTGGCACCGAAGTTGAGCTGGTTGTTGGAACTGTTGTTGGGCCTGTTGTTGGCCCAGAGGTTGAGCTGGTTTTTGGCACAGATGTTGGGCTGGATGTAGGCACAGAAGTTGAGCTCGTTGTTGGCACAGTTGTTGGGCTGGATGTAGGCACAGAAGTTGAGCTCGTTGTTGGCACAGAGGTTGGGGCAGTTGTTGGCACAGAGGTTGTGGCAGTTGTTGGAACTGTTGTGGAGCCTGTTGTTGGTCCAGAGGTTGAGCTGGGTTCTGGCACCGATGTTGGGCTGGATGGAGGCACAGAAGTTGAGCTCGTTGTTGGCACAGAGGTTGGGCCAGTTGTTGGCACAGTAGTGGAACTGGTTGTTGGAACTGTTGTTGGGCCGGTTGTTGGCCCAGAGGTTGAGCTGCTTTCTGGCACAGACGTGGGGCTGGATGGAGGCACAGAAGTTGAGCTCGTTGTTGGCACAGAGGTTGGGCCAGTCGTTGGCACAGTAGTTGAACTGGTTGTTGGAACTGTTGTTGGGCCAGTTGTTGGCACCGAAGTTGAGCTGGTTGTTGGAACTGTTGTTGGGCCTGTTGTTGGCATAGAGGTTGAGGTTGTTGTTGACACACTTTTTGGGCTGGCTGTTGGCACAGATGTTGAGTGGGATGTCACCAGGTGAGTGGTGGTCTCTTTTAGACTACTGGTGCTCACACTTGGGGTGTGAGACACTGTGACAGTTTTGGTGTGAGGACACCCCTCTGGGGTCTCACAGCACAGTACACGGACCTCGTAGTTGAGACACATCCCGACATTGCCCTTCTGGTCCTGGTTCCGGCACACCAGCCCCTTGGTGAGGTTGCACTGCACCACCTGGCCCAGCTTGTCGATGCTGACCTCAGGGTGGCTCTCAGCCCGGCACTCCAGCTGTGTGATGTATTCTGGCCGGCGGCAGATTTTCTCTCCCCTTCTCATGATGTTGCTGAAGCTTTCCACGTCTCCTCCATGGGGCCCCGGGGATGGGAAGTCCACGTCAAACCACTTGGTCCACGTGCATCGTGGCTGGCAGTTGATAGTTGTGGGTACAGAGACCAAATTTGTGCTGAGCACATTGCTGGTTGAAGAGTGCACTTGCGTTGAGCTGACCTCACTGTGTTGTGTGGGAGACAAAGGAATTCCAGTAGTTGAGGTAAGCTGCGTATGAGTCTGGGTTGTCCTTGGGGTGGTGTGTGTATTCTCAGCTGTCACAGGAGATGTTGTGCTTGTGCACACATCCACCAACTCACAGCACTGGATGCGGATTTCATAGTTATAGCAGATTGGAGGAAACTGATTCTTATTCAGGCACATCAGCCCCACACTCTTGTCACAAATCACATCCTGCCCCAGCTCATCCAGTGGGATGTTTGGGAAGAATGCCGCCCTGCATTCCACATTGCTGGGTTTTTCACAGAATTTATATCCTGTGGCTCTCAAATTAGGAAAAGTGTCAAAATCCCCACCGTTTATACCAGGCTCGGGATAGCTACCGTCAAGCCAGTGGGTCCAGCTGCACAAGTTTTGTAAACAAGGCGCAGGGGTTGTTGAAGCTGGCGTTGACCTCAGAGTGAAGGTAGTGTTTTTCACAGTTGTAGGAGAACCTAGGGTGGTTGTAGTTGCACTTTGGGTAGGTGTAGGAGTACCTGTTGTGGTGGTGGTGGTACCTGGGACATGTGTAGGAGTACCTGGGATGGTCACAGTGGTCACTGGGACAGATAAAGGAGTACTCAGGGCAAGGGTAAAAGTACTTGGGATAATCGTAGAGGTAACCAGCAGGGGTGTAGGAGTACTCGGGGCAAGGGTAGTGGTACCTGGAGTAGGTGTAGTGGTACCTGGAGCATGTGTTTTGCTAGTTGTAGAGAGAGTGGTTGTGCCAGTTGCGGTGACAGTGGCTGGGGAAGGTTTGTTGTGTGTTGGCACAGGTGTAACCCTGATAACCCCCGATGTGGGCACCATTTCTGTAATCCTGGAAGGTGTAGGAGTGGAAGCTGGTGGTGGAGGTGGAGTGCTGGAGGTGGAGCAGGTCCCAGGGAAGCAGCACAGAATCCTGATCTGGTAGTTGTAGCAGAGCCCGGATGTCTGGTTGCGGTTGTAACACACCAGCCCCACGGTCGGGCTACACTCCACATGCTGCCCCAGGACTTGGAGCGGCACCTCTGGGGCACCCTCAGCTTGGCACTCCACCTCCTTTGGCACTGAGCAAACGTGGTACCCGTGGGCACGGAGGTTCTCCAGTGTGTCGAAGTCACCACTGTCAATGCCCCGTCCGGGATGGCTGACATCCAGCCACGGTGACCACAGGCACTCCTCTCCACAGGTCACATGGGGCTGGACAGAGGTTTTGTGAGACATTGGACTAGAGGCTGTGACCAGAGTGGAGGACAGGGCACTGCTTGGAGTATTTGTGTGCACTGTGCTCTTGGTAGATCTGTGGCATGTGCGGGGCGGATGTATTGAGCTCACACCTGAGGACAGAAGAGAAGGAGGAAGGGCTAAGTCTCTTGGGGTCCCTGTCATCCCTGTCCCCTTGTCCACCAGCTGCTTTGCAGGTTTCACCAGGTCAATCTGTGTGACTGTCTCCACCTGTGCAGACAATCCTGGCACAGGGCAGGTGTGGAGCTCATGGCAGTTGAATAGAGGTGAATTGAGCTCATTTAGGGGGAACCTGGCTCCCCAGGCATGCCCTGAGCAGAATTTGCACTCTTGGGGGATGCTCTGATAAGGCTCTAAGATGCCCCCCAAAGAAGGGAGGCCAGCCGAGGTGCCTTCACTCAAGCCTCTGCCCTGTGCTGAGAGCCCTGGCTCTGATGGTACAACTGAGGACGCCCATCCTTCCAGGGAGACTGAAAAAGCTGGCCCTTCCCAGCCGCAGGGACGGCAGGCTGCCCGTCCTGGGCCCCTCCTGGACTCTCGGGGAGAGGACAGCCCTGCACGGTGCCCAGTGTGTCTGCCTTACCGAGTGAAGGCGTGGAGAAGGAGAAGGTGGTGGGCGGTGCGGGGGTCGTGGAGCTGCAGGTGTACACCTTCCTCTCGATGGTGCCGTTCACTGAGCAGCGGGCGGAGATGCACCCGCCTGTGCCGTCAGTGGTGTGGTAGATGACATCCCCCAGATGGAAGTGTGACCCGTCGTAGGTGCAGACACAGGCTGTGGGGGGAGGGTTGGGCACATGAGGGGCTGGGGGGAAGGTGGGGACCCTGAGACCCCAGACCCCAGCAAGGCCACCCACTGCTCACCCTCAGCATCGTAGACACACTGCACGCCGCTCTCAGTGCAAACACTGGTGGCAGGAGGGAAGAGGTGAGTCCGAAGGTGCAAGGCACCCTTGCTGTGCCAGAGCCGCCCCTCAGCCCAAATGGTGGACATGGGGCCCGAGGTCACACCCTCTCAGGGAGCCCCTGACAATCAGTGAGTGACGGAGGCAGGCGTCTAGCACACAACACACCCTGGAGACATTCTGACAGATATCTCTGCTCCAGGGCAGCTGCCTGGGGGGTCCTCGGGGTGGCATCATGACTCAGCTTCACTGCAACCCCTGCCCACCCCCACCCTGCAACAGGGAGGCGGCTAGCTGGACCCCAGGACCCCCAGGCTGTGGCAACCCATCCCTCCCTGTCCCGAGGGCTGAGGCCCTGGGGAAAGGTGGCCAGGGGGGCCTTTCCCCAAGAGCAGAAGCCAGTGGAACCCCCTCCCTCTCCCGGCTCCTCACCCCTCTGCCCCAGGACTCACCAGGACTGGCAGTTCTCCTCAGAAGGCACAGCTGAGCCTGGCCAGTAGGACTTGCCCTGGACACGGCAGGGCAGCGGCGGGGGTGGGGTTGGGCATGTGGCCACACACTGCATCTGGTCCTCATCGAAGATGGGGGCCTCCGGCGGGCACTTGGGGTAGCAGCCTGCAGCCCAGCGAGGCCTGAGTCCCAGCCAGCTTGCCTCTCTGATCACCTCGGCCCCATGGCCTCGGCTCAGACCCAGCCCTAGTTCTCACCCGCAGCACGGTGGCCGCATGGGACAGCACCCACAAAGGCACCTCAGGGTGCGGGAAGAGTCCAGCCCAGCCAAGGGTCCCAGGACCCCCAGTACCGCCCCTCTGGCCACCAAGGCAGCAGCCTACCTTCCAGGCCATGCAGGTCGTGCAGACACCGGCCGCTGGGGTTCCGGCAGGTCCTCATGCAGGGCGCCCCGCACGGCTGGTAGTGCCACTCACACTGGCCCTCAGGGTTGTAGTAGTCGCAGAACAAGGCTGCAGGCAGGTGGGGGGCTCAGTGGCCCAGCACCAGCCTGGAGCGATCCACCCAGCGGCCCCAGGCAGGACAGCACACGGGCCGGACAAGCTCCCCCTGCACCCCGATCTTCGACCCAGTCCCGCGGGCTGTTCTCCAGCCATTTCGCTCCCCTGTGCCTCCTGGATAGGGCCTCAGAGGGCATAGGCCACAAATGCCCGCGGTACCTGCAGCGTGGGCGCCTGGCCCCTGGGGAGGCCACCCGTTGGGGTGGGGGACAACGGCCAGAGCAGCTCCCCAGGCACGTTCCCCCCAGCCAGGTTCCAGTTGGGTGGGGATGGGGCTCTGCTTACCCCTCTCAGTTCCAGAACACCCTTCCCTCTCCCCACCGACGACACCTATCCGTTTCAGTTTCCTCTCCACCATCCTCTCCCCTCCCATGGGTGACCAGCCTTATCACACACGGCCGTCACTCCCCGTGGGCCCGCTCCACCCTGACGCGTCGTGTATACTCACGGCAGATGTCCGGGGTCCTCCAGGACACGCACACGCCCACATCGTGGCAGGCCTGGGCGTAGGCGGCCACGGCCGTGCAGAAACATTCACAGTCGCCCCCTGAGTCACAGGCACACGCATCGCCCACACAGGCCTCGTAGTACTTGGCGGGCTCCACCTGGGGGTGAGGGGAAGAGGCTTGGGTTTCGGGGCCCGGGGCACCCGGCGGTCAGGCCTGCAGTGTGCCCCGACCTGGGCCGGTTTCCCCCAGAGCTCAGGGGGAGCCAAGGGCCGACCACAGGCTGGCCAAGAGGGTAGGAGGCCATGCCGGTGCCCGACCTCTGTCCCCTCCCCCTGGGTGCCCTGGGGAACAGCTGCGTACGTGGGCATGGCAGGCGGCGAACGTGGCGCTGTTGATGATGCTGCACTGTTTCTGGGACCAGGACTTGCGGTAGGGGTTGGCGGTGCAGGGGTCCCTGGGGGCCGGGGCATCGGGGCAGGACGGGGAGAACTTCCAGCTGTTGCCAAACTCCAGGGTGCTCCCCACCACGGACTGGCTCCGCGTGGTGAAGTCATTGACAGCATTGTCGTCAAAGTTCCCGCACAGCCCGCAGACCCGGCCCTGCAGAGGGGGGCACAGGAGACAGAGCGCTGGGGCTGTGCAGGAGGGGCCGGAGCTCTCCCCTGCCTCCTGAGACCCCATTTGCTGTCCCTGGCCCTCACGTCCCCAAGAGGAGGGGGGCCCAAGCGTGCAGGGGGGCTCTCTGCCTTCACCGTGTGTGGCTGCCCACAGCACACAGGGTCACAGTGGCATCCCTCCTGGGGGACAAGGGCACAGGCGAGATGGCACCACAGGCTGCTTGGTGTCCCCTGAAGACCAGCTCCAGTCCTGACCCGTGAGCACAGCCTCACGTGGACACAGGACCACTGCAGGTGGGGATCCAGCTCCCACAAGGATGTCCTGGGTTGGGGTGGGCTGACAGCGCAGGGCCTGTGACCCCGGGGACATTCGGGCACAGACAGTGAAGACAGTCTGTGCAGGCAGTGGTTGGGGGGACACCTGGGGCCTAGAGGCTCTGGAGGGAGTGAGCGCTGGGACAGTCTGGTGGGACTTCCGGCATCCAGAACCATTAGAAGGAGCCGCGAGTTTTGCCGGTGTCCCAACAGCCCCAGGACACGGTGAAGGGCCTCCTCCCCACCACCCCTCGAGGCTCGCCAGCTGACTCCCCCCTCTGCGTCTGCCCAGTCACCCCACACCCATCCCAGCTGGCCCAGCTGGTCTAGGGCGAGGGAGGGCCATCCTGGGGTGGGGGTGGGGGCCTACCTTGAACTCAGGGCTGAGTTTGAGGAAGATACTGGTCTTCCTGTCCCACAGCAACACCAGGCCAACCTCAGTGTCCACCACCAGGTAGATGCCCATCTGACGGATGGAGTAGGGAGCCGCCTGCCCTGCACCCTTCTCGATCACCTCCACACTGCCACCACTCAGCCTCAGCTCGTAGCTCTGTGCGGGAAGGGGTCACTCGGACCTGTCCCTGCTCCCTTCCCCACATTCCCAGGGGTGCTCCAAGGGGTGCCCCATCCCCGCCTGGCAGCCCCACTCACCCCCAGGAACAGCTTGATGGCCTTGGAGCAGGTGACGCCCGTGGTCCCGCAGGGGACGTTCTCAGTGACCACGCGGAAGGTGGCATTGGCGGTGCTGTTCCCGCCGCAGTGGTCCTGGGGAGAGGGGGAGGCTGTGCCGGCAGCAAGGAGGCTGGGGGGCACCCAAAGCAGCACTGCAGGACCACGGGACAGCTGGGGAGCCCCAGGGACCACGTACCTGAACTAGCGTGTACGCGCAGTCCCCACTGAAGCTGTAGCGCCTCCCGTCAAAGGTGAGGTAGTGGCCGTCCCCGTACACCGCGCAGGTGGCCAGGCAGGGCTCGTCCGTACACTTCCACATCCTGTTCTTACAGGTGCTAGGGGCAGGGACAGGGCCAGTCAGGCCCAGGCTGGGCGCGGGGAGTTGGGGTCGGGGACGAGCCCCTGCAGGGGCCTGACTGGGGCAGGGTCTTCAAGCAGGCCTCGGGGGCTGGGGCTGCACCACCCGGTGCAGGGAGGGCCCCCCTGCTTACCAGGTGTTGCAGCCCACCCAGATGGTCTGGCCGGGCAGGTAGCTGGCCTCGTTGTGCACGCAGGGACAGTCTGTCACAGCGACGCAGCCACCTTTACCGTCGGACACCAGCCCGTCGGGACACACGCAGCCAGGTTCGCACTGGGAGCTGTACTGTGGGGCACAGGGGACACAGCTCAGTGGGCTGGGGATCAACAGCAGAGCCCCCCGCCTCCCACGACCTGCAGCGAGTCTGGAGAGCACTCGGTCAGCCGTCTTCCAGGGACCAGCCTGAGACAGCCACTCGGCAGGTGCCCGTGAAGGGTCCCTGGGGTGTGGGGGACTCACACAGTCCATGTCCAGGGTGAAGCAGCTCTTCTGACAGCCGGCCCCAGTGGCCCCCGGCGTGGCATTGCGACAGTCGAGGTAGACCATGGGTGGGGTGCAGACTGGGGAGGAAGAGGCCATTCAGGGGTCCCCAAACACCACCCACCAGGCTGGCCCTGAGACACACAGCTGCACACAGTGTGTTTCCCAGCAGCCGAGTCTGTGCCTCCTTGGGGCACGGCCAGCGGGGTGTGTGCTTGTGCACAGTGCTCACATGCTCACCACCTCCTCACTGAGCCCAGAGGGCACAGACCGCAGACAGGGAAACCTATGCACACCCACCAGACACACTGACGGGGTGGGGGGTGGGGGTCACCCAGAAGCTTGGAGATAATGAGAGCCCCTCCCTCTCTGCGGGCTCACCTGGGGTGGGAACTTGGCCTCCGATGCAGGTCAGCATGCCTTGCGTGCAGGTGCTGGGAGGAGAGGGTGGTCAGAGGGTCTGCCCACCCCAACTGCCCTGCCCACCAGGCCCAACCGACAGGGGCTCTTACCAGATGGCCCCACGCTCGTGGAGCGACTCCCCGTTGGGGACCATGGAGCCTCCGTGGTAGCAGGGACAGCTGGTTGGCGGCACACACTTGCCCGTGTCATCCATGAAGGTGCCAGTGGGGCAGGTGCAGCCGTCCACAGGGACAAAGTTGATGCCACAGGTGATGTCCTCGTGACTCCGGGACCGGCAGGTGGGCTGGCAGGTGTCGATGTGGTACTGGTAGGTCAGCGACTTAGGGCAGGTGGCCATGGGCTTTGCTGTAGGACGCCAGGCAGGAAAAGGCAGTCAGGATGAAGGGGAGCCGTCACCACACCCCACCCCTGTGCACAGCAGGCCTGCCCCTTGCCGCAGGGTCCCAGGCTGTGCTGGCTGGGTGCTCTGGGCCTCTGAGCCCCACGCGGGGAGGAGGCCATGCAGCACATGTTCCAGTGCAGGGGGACACTCACTGCAGACGCTGTCCCTCCAGCCGCTGAGCAGCACCCCGTTGGCAGCGCAGGCGTGCACGTAGGAGGACAGGGCCGCACACAGGCAGTCCTCGCTCTTCTCACAGTTACACGTGTCGAACATACAGTTCTAGGGACAGGGACGCAGGAGCCATTAGGGACCCCCGCACACCCAGGCCCCTCCTCTCCCTGTGTGTCCTTCTTGGGACCCCCACCTGGGCTGGGAGCTCCGCCCCGAGGATGGACGCAAGAGGCCGGGGCCTTGAGGACATGGTGAGCATCCCCCAAGAGCCTGCAGACCCCCAGGACCCCTCCTCAAGTCTGCGCCAGGGCCCCATGCCCTCAGCAGACCGTCTTGGCACCTGACCCCCCTCCAGGTGGGTGCTGGAAGGACCATGGCCCCTCATCTCTGGACAGGTGCCAGCTCAGAGCCCAGAGCATCTCAGCCACCACTAAGGGGTCCCATTTGGACTCCAGGGTCCACGGGCCACGAGCCCTCAGGGGATGTCATCCCGGCTGGAAGCACAGATGAAGGCGAGGCCTCGGGACATCATTGGGTCCTCGCAGAGATGCCCCCGCCTCCTGAGGGCAGCCGCATGGCCAGAGGGCTGAGGCCGGTGGGCGCAGATTACCGAATAGTAGGTGCCAGGGTTCACGGCAGTGTGGCACTGGGCGAAGGGGCCGTGGGGGTCCGTCAGCCGGGAGCACCAGTGCTGAGCATACTTCTCTGTGGACAGAGGAACCAGGGCGGTCGGCGGGCCGGGTGGTCAGCCCCCTGCAGGGTCCCGGCTCCTTCCCAAGCACCCTTGCTAGGTCGGCAGGCATGCAGAGGCCGGGCCTCCCCCGCCCCAGAAACACCCTGTTCCTGTTCTTGCAGAAGTTACCACGGCCGTAATGGGCAATGCGTTGGCAGGTCTGCCTGTTTACCTCCTGAATCCCTCCTTTGGGGCCAGAGGGGACCTCTGTGGCCCCAGGGGTCACCAGCACCCACATACCATTCTCCACGCTGAGGGAGCAGGGGTCCTCGAAGCTGTTCTTGACGTTGGGGCAGGTGGCCTGGGTCTTCCAGGTGTTGGCGAAGGCGGCGGCCGTGCCCTCCACCACGCCGCTGAGGGCACGGAAGTCGTCGGCCTGGTTCTGGTTGAAGTTCCCGCACAGGCCTGGGGGCGGGAGGGGCCGGGAGGGCGGTGTGAGGCCCCGCGAGCCCTGCAGCCCGGGTGGGCTCCGGGCTCCCAGGGACGGCGGTGCCTCTTACCGCAGGTCAGCCCGCGGAGCTCGGGCCCCAGCCTCACGAACACCTGCATGATGGGCACCAGCTGGATGTCCAGCTGCAGGCCCAGGTTGGTCTGGGCGATGATGAAGAAGGTGGAGGGTCTGAAGAGTGTGACGTTGCCTGTGGACACAGGGGTCAAGCCTCAGTGGGCTGTGAGGGGCGGGACCCTGGGGGGCCAGGGCGGTGCCCTCACCTGCTGAGATGGGCATCTGGGTGTAGATCTGGTTCACAAACACCTCCCCGCTGGCCTTGACTGTGATGACCTGGGAGAGCAGGGGGCGGGGTCAGGGTGGCTGGGGCTCCACCAGCACCCCCGGGGGGCTCTAGAGGCCGTGACCCCTGCCCATGGGGACCCCAGGTACACATGAGGAGGGGCTGACGACCCAAGCACCGCCCCGGGCTCAGCTTATCTGTGTCCCTCAGGATCACACACTCTCTCTGGCAAAAACCCAAGTCATTTTATGACATAGGGAAGATGGAAAAATAAAAAGAAAAAACAAAAATAAATAAACAATAAAATAAAATAGGGAAGTTGTCTTCAATGAAGTGGAGCTACCGGACGTGCCCTGGTCCCTCCTTCCAGGCCTGGTTGGGGCAGGCGTGGACACCCCGGTGGCCCTCCCCAGGCAGGAACCCGTGGGTGGGAGGGTCCTCAGGCTGCACCCTGGTCACTCGCCACCCAAGCCAGGGTCAAGGGCTTGGGCAAAGGGCACTTGTCATGAGGGGCACAGACTCCCCCAACCTGTGTCTGCTCTCACTGTGCCCCTCACCCCCTGGGTCTGCTCTCACTGCCCCCCACCCCCTGGGTCTGCTCTCACTGTGCCCCCCACCCCTCGGGTCTGCTCTCACTGCCCCCCACCCCCTGGGTCTGCTCTCACTGTGACCCCCACCCCCTCGGGTCTGCTCTCACTGTGCCCCCCACCCAGCCCCCCCAGGGCTATGCTCACCGTGTGTCCCCCGCCCAGGCTCAGCGTCAAGCTCCTCAGACAAGTCTCAGTGTCTGTCAGGCCACACTTGCGCAGCTCCGCCAGCACAGTGAAGGTGCTGCTGTTACAGGGCTGCAGACACGGGTCCTCACCCTCTGCCCAGAGGTGCCAGCCCACGGAGTCCTCCCCGCCTCCCCGCCTTCCCCCCAAGATCCTAGGGGGCACATTCCCAGGGTGGCCGCAGACGCAGCATCTACATGCAGCCCAGGCAGGGGGTGAGCTGGTCAGAGACTCGTGGCCGAAAGCCACTCCGTCGGGAGCAAGGACCTTGGGGCCCATACCTTGACCAACACGTAGCTGCAGTCCCCGTGCACTGTGTACCGCCTCTCGTCAAACGTGGAGAAGTGGGCGCCCCCCAGCACTGAGCAGGTGCCTGGGCACGGCACCTCTTGGCAACTCCACTGGCCTCTCAAGCAGGTGCTGAGTACAGGTACAGCCCATGTGTGTGCGGCCCCTGGAGCATCCAGCCCCAACCTCCGCACTGGCAGGTGGACAGGGGTCTTGCCGAGGCCCACCCACATCACTGCACAGACCAGGGCCCATCAGGATCTGCATGGAGAGCCACCGGCCTATGCCCAGGGCCCCGAGTGAGAGGTGACAGCCAGCATGGGGCCATGGCCCCCAGAGCAACCTTCCCAGGACGTGTCCAGGGGGTACAGGAGGGCAGGGGCTTGGGGTCCTACCAGTTGGTGCAGTCTGTGGAATAGACGGCCCCCGGAGCGTACGTGGCCCCGTTGTACACACAGGCACACTGGGAGGCAGGAATGCAGCCGGTCTGGCCAATGTCATCGAGCACCATCCCTGCAGAAGCAGGCAGGCCGTACGGCAGGTGCCAGGCTGTGTCCACCACTGGACAGGTGGAGGGGGCCGGCCCTCTGCCCAAGGTCACCCTGACCTTCAGGGGCTCCTCAGACCCAGGGGCCCAGAGCACATCTGTGTGAGGCTTAGGGGGGCGGGCGAGGCTGGGGGCTCCTCTCACCCTCGGGGCAGAAGCAGCCAGCCATGCAGTGGTCCTCGCAGAGCTGGGAGTGCTCTGGGTTGGAGCAGGTGTCGGCGCAGGGCGAGCCACACTCCCGATACTGCATGTTGAGGGGGCAGGTCTGGGCTGCAGGGCAGAGTGCGGGGCCACGTCATGTCCTGCCCCCACCTCCGGGCCAGGGCGGGGACACGACGGGGCCGGGGCCTGCTCGGGCACTCACGGCAGAGGTCGGGGCCCCTCCAGTCCAGGGGCAGCCCCCCAGCGTGGGCGCACTGGCGGGAGTACTCGGCGAGTGTGTGGCAGATGCAGCTGCTTGGGTTGGCGTGCTCGCAGGCACAGAGGTCGTGCCGGCAGGCCTGCACATAGCTGCTGGCGTCCACCAGGGCGCTGCAGCCCGAGAACAGCCTGCTGCTCAGGATCTCCTCACAGATGCTCTGGGGGCGGAGCCGGGAGTCCACACTGAGTCCTGGACTCAGCCCCACCCAGTCTGGCCCCTCCAGGCGCCCGTTCACTACAGGGCTTACAGAGCCAGGTGAGCAGTCCATCATGGGCACAGGGACAGGGTCCTGACACTGCTCTGTGGGGCCGTCCATCTTCTGCAGATTCCCAAACTGGATGGGGGTGAGCTTGACACCTGCGGGAAGCCCGATGTCAGGCCATTGGGTTCCCAGCCCCTCTGCACCATCCCCCAAGACACCTGGGCTGTCCACCGCACCCCCACACACACCTTCCACACTGCGGGGCTAGCCAGTGGCCACAAGGGGTGGCAGGCAGAGGCCTGAGGCTTGGTAACTGAGGCAGGCAGCCCTTGGAGCCCAGCCTGCCGGGCCAGGGCCACCGGACACTTGCGCAGGTCCACTCCCCCACGGCTAAAAGCGCCTTATGGGTGAGCTTCATGGGCTTCACGGGCCAGGTGAAGGGGATGGGGCTGGGGACTTGGGCTGCTGTGGGTCACATGAAATGCCACGTCTTGGCCACAAAGACCAGAGGCCCAGGACACAGTGACAGGGTATGATTGGAGGTGGGACTGCCACTCCCCACAGGGATGTGTGGTCATGATGGGAACAGGAGGCCATGCAAAGGCCGTGTGTCAAGGTTGGTGGCCAAGTGTACAGGTGGGTACGTGTGTGCACGGGGATGGTGCAGGTGCCTCTGTGTGTACCTGTGTGCGTCTACAGTGTCCGTGTGCAGCTCTGTGTGTGTGTGTGTGTGTGTGTGTGTGTGTGTGTGCATAGCGTGTAAGCTGGGGACATCTGACCAGGACGTGGGCCCATAACATCCCAGGAGCCACTGGGCAGCCGTGGCGAGGGGCCTACCATGGGAGAGGAACTCGTTGAACACGGGCTCGCTATTGAAGTCTCCACACAGCCCACAGGTCTGGTTGGCGTACTTGGCGTCCAGCTCCAGCTGCAGTGAGAGCCCATGTCAGACGCCGACCCCACAGAGACATCTCAGGATGCGGAGGACGGACGAGGTATGGGATGTTCCACCCCTCCCCGCGCTCCCCACCGCATGCCTGTGGGGTCTCATGGTGGGGGTGGGGGATCCTAGTTCTCCCCCAGCCTCTGGGCCACCCCTCCTCACTGGCCCACCCACCTTTGCCCAGTGCACTTGGTTCCCTCTCTGGGGAGGCTGTGGGGCTGGCAGTGCCCCCCACCCCAACCCTGGGCCCCAGCCTCACCAGGAGGCTGTCGTCCTGGCTCCACATGAAGACCAGGCCCAGCCTGGCCACCACCTTCAGGGAGTTGCTGCTGTGCTCGATGAGGACCCCGGACTGGCTGAAGGGCAGCTGAATTCTGTGGAGAGAGGGTCCAACTGAGGCCCCGAGGGCTCACAGGGATGGGCCATGGAGCTCTGACCCTTGGCTGGAGGCAGGCATGGGGGGGGCGCCTACAGGCAGATGGGACAAGACCACTGTGCCCTCGGATGGTGCCAGCGGGTGTGAGAAGGACAGGGGACCCTGGAGCACGGGTATCATGAGGGCCTGGGAAGAGGACCGTTGCAGGGGCCGGGGGCCCAGCACAGAGGCCTGGGGACAGCCTCCCATCCCCCCACGATCCCCCAGACTCACAGCTGCCCGTTGGCCAGGACGGCATTCTTGGTCAGCTGGATGACCATGCCGTCGAGCTTCATGGTGACTCTGATGACTGTGGTGGCGTTGGACTCGAGGCCGCGGCGGAGCTGGATGTTGAAGTCCTCATAGGCAGCCCCACAGTGTGCAGAGAGGACGTAGTTGCACAGACCCGGGAAGTGGAAGATGTCCCCGTCGAAGGTCTTGTAGTGGAAGTTGCCCCACGTGCTGCACACTCGCCCGTTGTGCGCTGGGTTCAGGGCTGCGGGCCGAGGTGGTCCTCAGAGTGCTGCCCTGTGCCCACGCCAGGGACGCTGCCGCCCAAGAGCTGGGCGTCTAGGGAGGATGCTCCGGGGAATGGGGACCCCTCCAGGCTGCGCTACCAGCCCCCTCACCTCACGGACCCTCACTCACCTCGAACCACGGGGGCCATCCGCAACGGGGGGAGGAAGTGGAGCGAGTGGCCTGTGGGAACAGGGACACGGTGTCACAGCACCTGCCCGCCCAGTGTCGGCTGCAGTTGGGCATCTCCACCGCCCTCGCCAACCCTGCTGGCTGCAGGCCCAGCTCCGAGTCTGGATCAGGTCCACAGGGGCAGCAGCTTCCCCTCCCGGGCACCCCAAGGGGCTGTGAGCCCTCAGGCCCGGGACTCTCCTTGCTCGTGGACCGTCCTTGCATCCAGAGTATCAGAAACACCTGAGGCAACTCCAGGGGCTCAGGACAACACCTGGGGTTCTGGGCACATGCCAGCCTTCCCGAGCCCAGCTGGGGAAATGACTCTCCTGGGGCGGCACGCCCAGCGTGGTGGCACAGAAGCACCTGGGGAGGCCACCCCGCCAGCCCCGCCCAGGCCAAGAGCACGCATATATGGCCACAACATCAGGAGTCGTGGGCAGATGAGAGGACATGGCTGTGAGGTCAGCGGGCCTCTCGCCTGTCTGCCCGTCTGAAGCTGCGATGCAGAGACAAGCAGCCTTCAGGGGGGCTACCGTGACCAGGTGACTGACTGAGGTGTCCTCCGGCCCCCCAGACTCTGGCCCCCGGGGAGTGGGGCAGGGCAGCCCTGACAGGTGGGGATCGACTCACCACCAGGCACCTGGGGGCCAGGAAGGAGGACTTGGGACTTGCCATGTTCCGCAGAGCTGTCCTGGGCCCGGCCTATGGGAAGAAGAGGATGCGGGGCCTGAGCCAGGCGGACAGGGCACAGACAGAAGGATGGGCAGATGGAAGGGTCGGGGCAGGTGGGGGTCCTGTCTGTTTAGGGCTGGGGACACTGCCCGTGTCAGGGCCACGACCCTCTGTGAGCTCCCCCAGCTTGCCTGGCGGCCCTGTCACAGCATCTCCCATCTTCATTCATACTGAACATCTCCCCACTTGGGACATGGGAGACCCAGCCCGTGGGGGGATCAGACGGTAAAAGCAATGGGTTGGCTGCCACATGTCAGCCGACCCGTCACCAGGGCTCTGGGGGAGAGTGTGGAGCGGGAGGGGTGGCCTGGCCCACAGCCTGGCCCTGCAGGGACTGTCTACAGTTGTCCCTGACGCAGGTGCCCAGGGAACCCCCCAGCACACGGTGGCTGGAGGCTGAGCACCTCGGGAACGGTGCCCCCTCGGCCCAGACAGCATCCCCTGGGGCACAGTCCCCCCAACACCTGCCCAGGACCCAGCTGTCCCCTGGGACGCAGAGGCCACAAGGTGCAGACCCTGGTGGGAAGGGACCTCAGAGGGTCTGTGAGCCTCTTCCCTGCCTCCTCATGTCATGGACCTCACTATGACACCTTCCCCCAAGCCCGAGATCCCCGGGAGCCCCGCCTTGAGGCCCCAATGGGGACACGTGGTGAGAGGCTCCCAGGGTCAGGTGGGCAGCTCTGCTGGCCCAGGGGCCCCAGGACCTGCTCGGAACAGGGGGCAGAGGCAGCGAGCAGCTGGAAAACACACGTGGATGGACGTGTCAGCCGGAGGCCAGCCTGCTCACTGGGAAGGCAGGCCAGGGCTTGGAGACACCAGGTTCCTGCTTCTCCACATCAGGGGAGCAGCCCAACCTCAGGGGTCCCTGCCCCACCTCGGACCCCTGCAGCCCCGAGAGCTCCTCCCCGGCCCCACGAGCCAGAACCCCCAAGATGTGAGGGCCAGGGGCCACGCAGCCAGGAGCCGCTCCCAGACATGCTGTAGCTCGTCTGGAGGCCAGGGCAGGACTCTGAGCTGCCTCCTGCCCTCCCCGGGCCAGAGCTGCCCCAGGATGTAGGGAATCCACAGGGAGGCCAGGGCAGGGCCCGGCCAGCCTGGGAAAGCCTCTCAGCGGGAGCCTTACCTGTGCCCCGGGCACAGGCCAGGGTGAGAACCAGGGCCCAGAGTGGGGCCAGCCTCCTCCAGCTGACACCCATCCTGCAGATGGAGGAGAGCGGTCCCCAGGGGCAGCGTCTGAAGAAGGACCTGAGTGGGCAGGAGCCTTTTGTAGCCTCAGAGCTGGCTCAGGCCCCAGTGGGTGGGTGGGGCGGGGCCTGCCGTTCCCCCCACCCAGGTAAACAGTGGGCACTCACCCGGGGCTGGCCAGCAGCCCAAGACTGTCAGAGACGGGCATAGCTGCCAGGTGGGCTTGGCTTCCCGAGGGCTTCCTGAGGCCTGGCCTGGAGGGATCCCCATGCTATGCCCCTGGACGGCTTCTGTGTGGCCGGACCCCTGAGATCCCCATACCTCGAAAGCCTGGACTTCCCTGAGCTGTTGGGACTGCCAGGGCCACCCCCTCTCTGGACATGGGCTCAGGGGGCAGCACCTCCAGTGACAGGACCCTGACCTCCATTCAGCTTGGCCTTGGACCCTAGCCATGTTCCAGTTCCTGGCTCCAGATGGGCAGTGGGCAGCCCCAGGCCAGCCCATGGCCACCAGGGGTGGACGTGGCTGCACCCACTGGGCTGGGATGCTGCTGACTGGCTTACCCCAGGAATCATCCCAATGAGAGGGCTGAGAAGGCAGGGTGGTGTCACGGACATATGAGGGTCGGGTCTATAGGGGTGCTGGACACTGGACTGAACTCTCCCCCACAGGGAGGCCACACACCCACCATGACCAGCAGCTCCACTGCCTGCGAGCAGCCCAACCGGAAGTCCCAGCCGGGCACGGCGGGGAGCTGCAAAGGGAGTGGGAGCAGCTGGGCCGGGCCATTCCCAGCACCGGTTTCCTGCTCTGGGGGCCTGTCCCAAGCTCCTCATGGTCACCTGATTTTCTGTCTCTGACCTATCCCCTCCCCGTACCCCGGCTTGGCCCTGGAACCTAGAAGAGAGCACCACGTGTGTGCATTGGGGGAGTATGGGGAGTGGGGTTATGAGTGATGGATCGTGTGGGAGCAGGAGCCTGAGGGGGGGAGTGTGCCCACCAGGCTCCCCTGCTCAGCCTTGGAAGGGGAAAGCCTGGTGGGGGGGTCCCCAGGAACAGGCAGGGTGGACAGGTCTGGCTCCAAAGGACTGTGATGGTCTTTCTTTGATGGTCAGGAGAGTGAACGGTGGGAAACAGGCCGTGGGCGAGACCCTGGTAGGGGAGGGTGAGGGACACACAGGCCTGCCCTCCTCACACACCCAGAAAGGCAGGGAGGCAACCGGTCAAGCAGTGTCCTGCCAGCACTGGACACAAGCCTGAATGGACACGCGACCCTAGGTCCTCTGAGTCACCAGCCTGGCCCTCTGGGACATGCTCTGCACAGACAAGGCTGGGCTGAGTCACCCAGGCAGATGGGCAGTGGCAGCCCCGGGCCAGCCCCGGGCCAGCCCATGGCCACCAGGGGTGCAAGTGGCCGCACCCACTGGGCTAGGGAGCTGCTGACTGGCTTACCCCAGTAATCGCCCTAATGAGAGGGCTCAGAGGCAGGGTGGTGTCATGGACACCCAGCCCCAGGCCACACGCATGTGAGTGTTGGGTCCTTTAGGGTGCTGGGTACTGGAGCTGACTTCTCCACGGTCCTGGAACTCTGGGCACCCAGCCCTGGCCTGACCCCAACCCCGCCCCTGCCCAGCCCAGGTGTCTCAACCAAGGTGACCAGGACAGAGGACATTGGTTTCCATGCTGCCTGTCCCCCCTTCTAGGAACGTCGGGGTTCCTACCCTGGGCTTGTCACTTCCTTCAGGGCACAGCCAGGGCCCCATAGCAGGTGACCCACTCGGTTCTAGTCACTCAGAGCACCCCTGCGGCTGCTCCCCAGCCGTTCTCCACGGGGCCTCAGCAGGTGCTCTGTCCAGGCCCAGCTTTGGGCAAGAAAGGGGGCAGCTCCACAGCTCTTCCCTACTGGGGCCCCGTGGGCTGGTGTTCTCCCGCCAGGACAAGGAGGTGAGCACAGACAGTCCTGCCAGGGCACCCAGGCAGCTGGGAGCCAGGCCTCCCTCCATGGCCTGGTGCCCTCCAGGGGCTGCTGTGGGGAAACACCCCAGTTCCACCCTCCAACCCAGAAGTCGGCACCCCTCTCCCCCCAGGAGTCAGGCCAGACCTGCCATGATCTCAAAGCAGAGCTGGTCACATTCCCGCTTTGTGCAGGGGAGTGGAGAGCGTCTCAGACGCCACAGGATCCTGCTCACCAGCCCCCTCTCGGGTGGTCCCAAGTCCTGGCTGGCTGCTCCAACACACGGAGAGCATGCAGCGTGGCAGGAGGTGTGGTTACCCGACTCTGAGGATGACACAGGTGGGGGGCACCTGGCCGGGGCTGGCGATCTGGACTTGGGGAGAAGGTGGTCACCCCCCAGCTGTGTGCCCCAGGCCTGCACATCACCCTCCCTGGGCCTGAGCTTCCTCCTCTGGGAAACAATGACCACGGGACCAGCTGCTCAGAGACGTGAATCAGAGAAGCATCCGCTCGGCTTCCTTTGGTCCCCAGAAGTGTCCCCACTGCCCCGTGGGCCCGCCACCCCAGCCCGGCCCCTGAGACTTGGGCTAGCAGGGCCTTGGCCGAGCTCCCACTTCCTCATCCCTGAAATGACCTGACAACCCTGTGCTGTGTCATTTCTTGGACTTTTGCACATTAATGAGTGTGGGATGGTGGCACCCCCGAAGGATGTCACGCCCTGCACCGTGGTGGTTAAACAGGCGGTACCTAAATCACTGTGCAGCTCCCGGCCCACGGCGGCCCAGCACTCAGGGACCTGCGGCCCCGCCTGCGGCCGAGCCTGCTGCACAGGATGTCCTGAGGGTGCGGGTGGGGCGCCGGCAGCCCCCACCCAGGGAGCGGGTGCTATGCTCGCTGGCGTCACAGATGGGGAAATGGGCACTGGAGGAGGGTTACCGCGCGTCCCGGGCGATAGGGAAGGATTTCTCAGCAGGGACAGGCCGTGAAGAGGAAGTGGGCTGGGGCTCTGGGAGCCGCTGATACCAAGGCCGGATTATCTATGGGTGCTGTTGACAGAAAGGGCAGGCTTGAGCCGCTGTCTCCAGGCCAGGAGCTTCCTTGATAAGGACAGAGACGACCCCGGCCGTCCCTGCTTTGCCTTGGGGGCCCCAGGAGAGGCATCGGGCAATGCCCGCAGTGGGGGTCAGCCTGACAGGGTGAGAATCTCACAGCCCGATGGGCTGGGGGTCAGGGGCGTGCTCTCTCCACGCGAGAGAAAGGGAGCGGAGAGTAAATTTGGTTTTACGGTGGGGCCGCACTGATTTGAAACCTTCGTGCGTGTGTTTATTTATCTGAATCATTGGACAAATAGAATTCCTCCAGAAAGCTGGGCTGGCCCGCAAGGACCAGCTTCCCCTGCACCCCCACGCCCGGTGAGGTGAGGGCCTTGCACCCCCACTCCCACCCCGTTAACCCCAGAGCCCCAGGGGTCAGTGACAGTGCAGGGGGCACCATCCACTGGGGTTGTTCCCCGAAGGCAAGCATGTTTGTGTCCTAGGGGTCAGGGAGAGGCTCACACGTTCCCCCTCCTCTGCCCCCAGGGACTACCAGCCCCACCAAGCACCATTGGCAGTGCTGTCCCCCACCCAACCCCGGGCACGGGGACCTGCCAGGCCACTTGGTCACAGGAAGCGGGGACAGAATGCACTGTCATCCTCACATCCTTCTCCGCAGCTCCCCAGGGCACGGGGGCCACCGGTCCACCCCTCTGACGTGAGCACTAGAAGAACACCAGCGCTGCACGGGGCTGTGGGGGCGAGGGTCCGTCTAATACTATCAGCACATTTAAAGTCTTTTTCTCAGTATAAAATCGTATTTGCAGTAATTAAAGCACCACTTCTGCGTATGTCCTGAAAAGAATTGAAAGCAGGGTCTCGAGATGTTTGCAACCCACATTCGAAGCGGCATTAGTCACAGCAGCAAAGAGGAGAAGCAGCCCAAGTGTCCATCGACAGAGGAGGGGATAAACCTGGCCATCCACACGCTGGACGGTCACTCAGCCTGAACAAGGAGTGACGCGCTGACACCTGCCACAGTGTGGGTGGACCTGGGGGATGTGATGCTGAATGACACGGGCCAAATACCGGGAGACACATCCTGCAGGATTCCACCCACACGAGGTCCCTAAAGTCTCCAGATTCACAGGGTCAGAGAGTGGACCATGAGCACAGGGCTGGGGGACGGACAGGGTCAGTGTCTCCTGGGGACAGAGAGTGGACGGTGGTCACGGGGAGGGATGGGGGCCAGTGTCTCCTGGAAACAGAGAGTGGATGGTGGTCACAGGGCCAGGGGAGGGATGGGGTCAGCATCTCCTGGGGACAGAGAGTGGACGGTGGTCACAGGGCCGGGGAACAGATAGGGGTCAGTGTCTCAGGGGGCCAGAGTCTCCGTTTGGGACGATGGATAGTCCTGGAGACAGATGGTGGGGACAGTGGTCCTGAGCTGTGGCTTAGAGACGGTGAAGACGGTGAAAATTACGCGTGATTTTTCTAATTGGAATAAAAACTAAAGCAAAATCCCCGCCTTGAGAAAACACCCGTGAGTAATGTAGGTAGACCTTGGCAGATCTAAAGGAGGCATTTGCAGGAAACTTTCCGAGCCTGTTTGCAGCCCAAGGGTCCTCCTGCCCCACGGTCCCTCCCACCGTCCTAGCCAGAGGGGCTTCGGCTGCCCCAGTTGCCCAGGTTTGTATAAAATACAAATAAACAGGCTGGGTCTCTGGGTATGTTCACAACAGCAATGGCTTGGTGGTTGCTGAGCCAGGCTGGGGGCTGGACCAGCGCCCCTGGGGCACCCTCCGTGGGGGCTAGAAGCCTGGAGGTGCTGAGGAACCACCCTGCCTGGGGCTCCCGCTCAGCAAACCAGGCCCCGGGACCCTGAGGACGTCCGTGAGGGCGAACAGCCCCGGTGCTCTGTGCCAACCTGCTCGGCACCCGGCCCCCACGCTGCACCACGGCTGGGCTGTGATACCCCACCTCCCTCCACCTGGCCTCCAGTTGGGGGGGGAACGAGCCCACATTGGGGCAGACCCTATGCGCTCCCCCCTTCCACACTTCGGCTCCCCCAGGATGCCAACAGTTCCCCTTTGCCTGGGGCTGCCCCAATTTTCAGTTTGAAAGTCCCAGGACTCTCTTTCTTCCCCAGGACCCAGGAGAGCCAGCCACCCTGGCCCTGCCCACGGGACTCATGCGGACTCATGCCGACCACACAGAAAGCCACGAGGTGCCGGGCAGGCAGGCACTGGGGACCTCGGGAGAAGTCCCCTGCTCTGAAGCCGGTGGCCAGGACCCAGACGCGTGGTCCTCGGCTCCAGTGGGGCAGGTCAGCCCAGCCCACCCTGCCGACACCCATGGGCCTGGGCAGAAGGAAGCTCCAGGGGCTCTGTCCTGGGACCCATGGAGTCCACCCCCTTGGGCAACTGCATTCCCATCAGGCTTGGGTTTGGGCCACTCTGGTGGGAGCAAGGTGGGGTCCTGAATTTTCATTCGAGACACCCTGGTGACCTTCAGACTGAGCACTTCTGTGTGTCTGTGGCATTTGGATTTTTTTAGATTGGTTTTTTTTTTTTAATCAATTTGTAGGGATGCCTTTATATACTCGATACAAGTTATTTGTCGGAAGTTTGTGGGATGCCTGGGGGGGCTCAGCGGTTGAGCATCTGCCTTTGGCTCAGGGTGTGATCCTGGGTCCTGGGATCGAATCCCGCATCATGGTCCCTGTATTGAGCCTGCTTCTCCCTCTGCCTGTGTCTCTGCCACTCTCCCTCTCTCTCTCTGTGTGTGTGTGTGTCTCTCATGAATAAATAAATAAAATCTTTAAAAAATTTGTATTTACTCATGAGAGACACACACAGAGAGAGAGGCAGAGGCACAGGCAGAGGGAGAAGCAGGCTCCATGCAGGGAGCCCAACGTGGGACTCGATCTTGGGTCTCCAGGATCATGCCCCGGACCAAAGGCAGCGCTAAACCACTGAGCCACCCAGGCTGCCTGAGTAAATAATTTTTTGTTTTTTAAGTTTCCACCGTGAATATTTTTTCATCGCATCTTTTCATGAAATTTTAATTCTGATGGAGCCAAATTTATTCATTTTATCTTCTGTAATTGATGTGTCTGTGTCCTGCTTGACAGCCTTTGCCTCAAAGTCCTAAGGATATGCTCCCAGAAGTGCTTCTACAAGTTATACCACGCACTTTGCATGTAGGACAGCGACCCGCCTGGAAACGTTCCTCACGTGTGGTGTGTCACAGATGCCAGCCTCACGTGTGTCCCACCTGCAATTGCCCCAGCGCTGCTGGCATTCCTGGTGCGTCTGGCATAGATGGAGTGGCCGCATGCGTGGGTCTGGCTCTGGGCCCCTCTGTCCCACCCACCTGTGGTCTGCCTCTCTACCCCTGTCCCTCGATCTTGATTAACAAAGTCTAGGGAATGGTGGTAATTCCTCAGGGTGGCCCTTTGAAGCTCCCGTGGCTGCGCGAGGTCTCTATGTGGCCTAGCAAACCCTAGACCGAGCTTGTCGAGGCCTAAAAAGCAGCTGGGATTTGGATGAGGACGGAGTTCACAGGTCGGAGGGGAAGCAGAATCCTACCAGCGCCACGTCCTCCAGTCTACTCACGTGATGTGTCTCACCATCTACTGTGTTCCTTTGAGGTCACTCCCAGCAATGCCCTGTGGTTTTCCAGAGAGATCGTGCATATATCTTGTTTGATTTATTCCTAAGTATTTGGAAAGTTTTTTATTTTTAAAGATTTATTTATTTATTTAATTTTTTAAAAAAAATTTTATTGGAGTTCAATTTGCCAACATTTAGCATAACACACGCAGTGCTCATCCCACCAAGTGCCCCCCTCAGTGCCCATCACCCAGTCATCCCAACCCCCTGCCCACCTCCCCTTCCACTATCCCTTGTTCATTTCCCAGAGTTAGGTGTCTCTCATGTTTTGTCACCTTCATTGATATTTTCACTCCTTTCCCTTTATTCCCTTTCACTAATTTTTATATTCCCCAAATGAATGAGATCATATAATGTTTGTCCTTTTCCGATTGACTTATTTCACTCAGCATAATGCCCTCCAGTTCCATCCACGTCGAAGCAAATGGTGGATATTTGTCATTTCTAATGGCTGAGTAATATTCCACTATATACATAGACCACAGCTTCTTCATCCATTCATCTTTCAATGGACACCGAGGCTCCTTCCGCAGTTTGGCTATTGTGGACATTGCTGCTATAAACATCGGGGTGAGGGTATTATGCTGAGTGAAGTAAGCCAGTCGGAGAAGGACAAACATTATATGTTCTCATTCATTTGGGGAATATAAATAATAGTGAAAGAGAATATAAGGGAAGGGGGAAGAAATGTGTGGGAAATATCAGAAAGGGAGACAGAACGTAAAGACTGCTAACTCTGGGAAACGAACTAGGGGTGGTGGAAGGGGAGGAGGGCGGGGGGTGGGAGTGAATGGGTGACGGGCACTGGGGGTTATTCTGTATGTTAGTAAATTGAACACCAATAAAAAATAAATTAAAAAAAAATAAAAATAAACATAGGGGTGCAGGTGTCCCTGCATTTCATTGCATCTGTATCTTTGGGGTAAATCCCCAGCAGTGCAATTGCTGGGTCGTAGGGCAGGTCTATTTTTAACTCTTTGAGGAACCTCCACTCAGTTTTCCAGAGTGGCTGCACCAGTTCACATTCCCACCAACAGTGCAGGAGGGTTCCCCTTTCTCCACATCCTCTCAAACATTTGTGGTTTCCTGCCTTGTTAATTTTCCCCATTCTCACTGGGGTGACGTGGTATCTCATTGTGGTTTTGATTTGTATTTCCCTGATGGCCAGTGATGCGGAGCATTTTCTCATGTGCTTGTTGGCCATGTCTATGTCTTCCTCGGTGAAATTTCTGTTCATGTCTTTTGCCCATTTCATGACTGGATTGTTTGTTTCTTTGCTGTTGAGTTTAATAACTTCTTTATAGGTCTTGGAAACTAGCCCTTTATCTGATATGTCATTTGCAATAATCTTCTCCCATTCTGTCCGTTGTCTTTGGTTTTGTTGATTGTTTCTTTTGCTGTGCACAAGCTTTTTATCTTGATGAAGTCCCAATAGTTCATTTTTGCTTTTGTTTCTCTGGCCTTCGTGGATGTATCTTGCAAGAAGTTACTGTGGCTGAGTTCAAAAAGGGTGTTGCCTGTGTTCTTCTCTAGAATTTTGATGGAATCTTGTCTCACATTTAGATCTTTCATCCATTTTGAGTTTATCTTTGTGTATGGTGCAAGAGAGTGGTCTAGTTTCATTCTGCATGAGGATTCCAATTTTCCCAGCACGATTTATTGAAGAGACTGTCTTTTTTCCAGTGAATAGTCTTTCTTCCTTTGTCAAATATTAGTTGACCATAAAGTTGAGGGTCCACTTCTGGATCCTCTATTCTGTTCCATTGATCTATGTGTCTGTTTTTGTGCCAGTACCACACTGTCTTGATGACCACAGCTTTGTAGTACAACCTGAAATCTGGCATTGTGATGCCCCCAGCTATGGTTTTCTTTTTTAATATTCCCCTGGCTATTCGGGGTCTTTTCTGATTCCACACAAATCTTAAGATGATTTGTTCCAACTCTCTGAAGAAAGTTCATGGTATTTTGATAAGCATTGCATTAAATGTGTAAATTGCCCTGGGTAACATTGACATTTTCACAATATTAATTCTTCCAATCCATGAGCATGGAATATTTTTCCATTTCTTTTTGTCTTCCTCATTTCTTTCAGAAGTGTTCTGTAGTTTTTATTTGAGAGAGAGAGAGAGAGAGAGCAACAGCTGGTGGGAGGGAAGGGCAGAGAGAAGCAGTCTCCCCTAGAAGCAAGGAGCCCACACGTGGGACTCCATCCCAGGACTCCAGGATCATGACCTGAGCCAAAGGCAGACACTTCACAGACAGAGCCCCCCAGATGCCCCATATCTAAAGAGTTTTTAGCGCTAATTTCCAGTCGCTGGTTTCAGCATTATTGTCGGGGAATACTTTCCTGTGTGTTGACAGTCTTAGGCTGGATCCTGACCCCAAAGACACCCAGGCCCCAGTCCATGCGACCTGTGGGTGAAAGGGACTTTGTAGGTGTTATTAAAGCTCATGGGATGGGGCATGGGGTTTCCCTGGAGGGTCTCAGGATCTCAGTGTGACAAGGTCCACGGCCCTTATATGAAGGAGGCAGGAAGACCTGAAAGGAAGCAGCAGGAAAAAGGTGGGGGAAGCGAGGTTGGGGGGAGAAGACCCATCAACGGGGGTGCCGATGGGGGACAGGCCGCAAGCCAGGGAACACGAGCACCTCCAGGAGATGGGTGGAGCAGGGGGCAGGTTCCCCTGAGCTTCCAGAAGGAGCATGTTTTCTCTGTTGATGCCTCCATCAAAACTTCTGCTGATGTTTAAATTGAGCCATTGGCTTTATCTTTGCTTCTGAATCCAAGCTCTTTCCCAGATCTGAGACCCGTCAACAACGTCTCCCGTCAATGGCCGCTCATCGCATCCGCTTCACGGGCCCAGCCAAGAAGCAGCAGGTTTCACCACGAGGAGGCTGTTTCCAGACTCCTTTCATGGGTCTTGCTTCTGGAGATGCAGCTAACAGACCTTGCCTTACCCGGGCCACCAAGATCTTCTAGAAGTTTATGACTTTAGGTTTTATATTTAGGTCCAGGTCCATGTTGAGGGAATTTGTGAACGTGGTGTGAGGTAGGGCTGGAGTTGTGTCTCACCTCCCTTCTTTCTTCTTTCTCTTACACGTCAATGTCCAATTATTTCCACACCATTTGCTGAAAAGACAGGTTAAGATATTTCAACGTTTTTTTTTTTTCAGTGAGGCCATTTATTCAAGGATAATTGTGGATTCCCATGGAGCTGTAAGAAATAATCCAGAGGTTCCATGTCCCCTCTACCCAACCTTCTCCCCATGGTGACAAAACCGTAGCAGGAAGTCTCAGCCAGGCTCTGACGCTGACACTCAGGACAAGGAACCTTGCCAACCCCACAAGGAACCCTCATGCCATTCCTCTACCGAACCCCTCCCCACGCCCACCAGCTACATAACCACCCCTGGCAACCACACCTCCGTTTTCTATTTCGATTATTTTGTTGTTTCAAGAATAGTCCCCAATCTTCAAGGATTGGCTTTTTCATCCAGCATAATTCTCCGGAGATTCACTTCAGATTGTTTTGTGGATTGAGAGCTTGTGGCTTCTTCCTGCCAAGTGGCATCGGGTGGTATGGACGTCCCACCGCTTGTGTAACCTATCACCTGTGGAAGGACAACTGAGCTGCTTTCTGTTCTCAGCTATTCCAGAAATAAAGCTGCTATAGACATTGTGAGAACATTCGCTTTTGTCTGGGACAAACACCCAAGAGCATAACTGCTGGAGATCCTGCCAACCTGACCTCCGGAGGGGCTGTCCCTGGACATTCTTGTCAGCAGACATCGAGCACGCCTGCTTCCCTGCGTCCTGACCAGCACCCGGTGCCCCAGGCTTTCCCACAGCCATTCTGGTGTCAGTGTCCCCACATGCCTCTGTGGTTTCCATCTGCACTACCTCCGGGCTCATGATGTCCAGCATCTGTCCTCATGCTTCTTGGCCATCTGTAGCCCTCTTCAGGGGACCAACTCTCCATATCTTTTGCCCACTTGTGATTGGTTTGTTTGATCATCAGCGCTGAGTTTTGAGATTGTATATTCTAGATACTGATCCTTTGTTGAATGTGTGGTTTGCAAATATTTCCTCGCTGGCTGCACCTCGTCTTTTCGTCCTCATTGGGTCTTCCATGGAGCAAAGATTTTTCATTGGGATGCAGTCTGGTTGGACACCTGGGTCAGGGCCACCAACTCTTGGACCGTCCCTGGAGCCCCAAGATTTTCTCCTACTTTTCCTAAAAGTTGCACAGTTTTGCATTTTACTGTCAAGACTGTGATCCATTTGAGTTAAATTTCATATAAGCTGGAGACTTGGATGTGGGCTCCTTTTTGCTCCTGAATGTCCAATTGCCCTGATGGCTTGTTGAGAAGACAGTCCTTCTTCCATCAAATTGCTTTGGCAGATTTGCCACAAATCAGTCAGGCGTATTACGCATCTCTGTTCCTGGGTTCTCGGTGCTGCCACACGGATGTGCATCTCCATCCCTCTACCAACACCACACAGTTTGATCCTTGCACCTTAGTAGGTCTTCAAATCTGGGAAACAATTTCTCCCAACAATATCAATTCCCCCTGCGTGAGCTTGGCCTTCAATTTCGGACACATTGTGTTTTCATGGTCACACGGTTCAGTCTATCTCTATGCTCCTTTTGACTCTTCCTCCCTGGTCCCTGGATGATTTAGACATGTGTTTCTGAGCCTTTGGAGATTTCCGTGCTTTCTGTTCCTGGATCCTAATTTGATTCTGTTGTCAGAGAACAAACTCTGCCCGGGTTCAATTATGCCAAACGTGTTAAGGTTTGTTCCGTGACCAGGATGTGGCCCATCTTGGTCTACGCCCTTTGGGTGCCCAAAAGGCATGTGTGCTTTGCCGCTGGTGGGTGGCGTGTTCGGTGAATGTTAGTCAGGTCCTGTTGGTCGACAGTATTAAGTTCCTCCATATCCTTGTTGATTTTCTGCCCAGCTGTCCTATCAGCCATGGAGAGGGGCTGTGAAGTCCCCATGAGTAATTGTCAGTTTGCGTATTTCCCCCTTCGGTTTCATTAATGCTCAGTTCACATATTTTGCAGCTTTTCGGGGACATCTTCCTGTGAGTGGATCTCTGTTCCTTCCTTGGAGGACATTTGTCTTCCTTCCACTGACGCACCCCTGGCTGGAAGGAGCAAGGCTACGTCAGCACCACTCCCCTGACCCCAGGGGAAGGGGTCCTCTCACTAGCAGGCTGTGCAGATGGCCCTGACTCTGCTGGACTTCTAGCCGGAGCTTGGGGTGCCCCCTGGCAGTCTGGCAGGGGTGGGAGGCTGGCACCCCTCAGTCTGTGCTGGGTGCTGGCACACAGTTTGCTCCTGTAGTTGGGCAGCTACTGGGTTGGCATCTAGAAGTGCCCTGAGGGCACCTGGGTGGCTCCATCAGTGAAGCATCTGCTTTCGTCTCAGGTCGTGATGTCAGGGTCCTGGGATTGAGTCCCGCGTGGGGCTCCCTGCTCCTCAGGGAGCCTGCTTCTCCCCCTCCCCCTGTTGCTCCCCCATGCTCTCTCTTTCTCTCTCATAAATAAATAAATAAATAAATAAATAAATAAATAAATAAAACCCTAAAAGTGCTCTGTTCTGCCAGCCTGCCCTTCTCTCAACCATCTTAGCTCAAGTGAGTAGGTTTTGCTGGGAGTTTGCTGGCCCATTGCCCACCTCTCCAGCTCCATGCCCAGGATATGAGGCAAAGATAAAGCCCAGAGAACTCACCCCTGGGGTGCACTTTCGGCCCCAAGGCCTCTTCTCATCACTCTTCCACCTCCTTATGTTTGTCTCGTATATAATGTTCAGGATCTGGGGTGGTACTAAATGCTCCCCTTTGTCTTATTTGATTTCTTTTTTTTAAGATTTTATTTATTTATGAGAGACAGAGAGCAAGAGAGGCAAAGACACAGGCAGACACTCTCCCTATGGGGAGCCTGATGCAGAACTCGATCCCAGGACCCCAAGATCACACACCCTTAGCCAAAGGGAGATACTCAACCCCTGAGCCACTCAAGTGCCTGTGTTCCGTCTTTCAATTATTATTTGTGATCTCTGTAATCTACATTGTTGCCATAATGCACATTTTTCTGGAATGACCCCTGAACCAGAGCATTCAGGGCTCAAAACAGATTCTTATATTACAACTTCCCCATGCTTGGGTTTTCTGCTAAGATTGTGTTTCGGGAGACTGAAGTATTTCTCTGACTGCTTTTAGTTTCTAGGAAAGTATATGATCATGAGTTCAGGCCCCACATTGGACTCCAAGCTGGGAATGGAATCTACTTTTAAAAAAACACATTATACCACTCGATGTGAAATATAAAACTTTAGAACAGGCTCTTTTCATTTATCCTCCATCCTTGATGTTATTAGTTTTATATTTAACTATTACATGTGTCATAAAACCCTACAATTAATTGTTTAACTTAGTTAATAGTCCTTTAAAGAAAGTAAGAAAACTACACTTTTTTATTTCTGTTTAGCCACGTATTATCATTTCTGGCATGTCTACTTTGTTGATTTGTAGGTGATTTAGAACTCACTACTTTTTGATTTTCAAATATTTTCTTGCTGTCTTATTGTTACTGGTTTTTAGTCAATATTTCTTTTAGTGAGAAAACAGACTGATGATTTGAGTCCTTAGAGGCTTACTGAGACTTGTTGCCTGGCATTGTTCTCAAGATCTTAATGAACGGTCCACCTGGACTTGTAAAGAAGGTGTATTGGGAGTTCCTGGGTAGTGTCTAAAGCACGAGCTAGGTCAAGTCTGCCCATAGTGTCTTTCAGATGTTTGATAGCCTTACTGAGTTTTTGTTTACTTGATTTATCAATTACTGAGAAAAAAAAAAAAAAAGCGTTAACGTCTCCAAACTTTGTGGATGTACCCGTTCCTCCCTTAAACTTTTTCAATTTTTACTTTGTGTGTTTTGAAGCTCTGTTATTGGGCATGTACACATTTAACATTGCTATGCTTTCCTGTGAACTGGCACTTTATCTCTGGTAAACCTCCTTGTCTTGAGACAATCTACATTTTCTGAGGTTAACATGGCCACTTTGGCCTCCTTGGGATTACTGATCACGTGGCACACATTTTCCCATCCTTTCACTTCCAACCCCTCTGCATACAGATATTTACAATGCATCTCTTGCAGGCAACGTTCACAGTTGGCTTATACTCTTTTTGTATCCAATCTGAAAATATTTGCCTTATTTTTTTAATTTTTAATTTTAATTTTTTAAAAGATTTTATTTATTCATTCGAGAAACACAGAGAGAGAGAGAGAGAGAGAGAGAGGCAGAGGGAGAAGCAGGCTCCATGCAGGGAGCCTGACGTGGGACTTGATTCCAGGCTCCAGGATCAGGCCCCAGGCTGAAGGCAGTGCTTAAACCACTGAGCCACCTGGGCTGCCCAATATTTGCTTTTTTAATTGGAGAGCTTAGTCCACTTACAGTTGATGTGAATTTTTATATGATTGGATCTATAGCGACCAATTTATTATGTGTTTCTCTGTATGCTCTATGTATTTTTCCCCTCTGGCTGCTTTAAAGATTTTCTCCTACTGTCTCTTTAGCACTTTGACTATTGTGTGCATAGGTATGATTTTTTAAATATTTATTCTTCTTGGGTTTTGTTTCTTGGAACTAAGATCCTTAATTTTTAGTCAAATTAGAAGACATTTGGCCATTTTTTTCTTCAAATATGTTTTCTCTTTTTTCTTATTTATTTATTTATTCATTCATTCATTCATTCATTCACTCATGAGCAACACAGAGAGAGGCAGAGACGCAGGCAGAGGGAGAAGCAGGCTCCCTGTGGGGAGACCAAATGCAGGACTCGATCCCAGGACCCCAGGATCACGACCTGAGCTGAAGGCAGACGCTCAACCACTGAGCCACCCAGTTGTCCCTTCAAATATGTTTTCTACTCCCTTTTTCCTTTCTCATCTTCAAACAACTTAATTTAATTTCTGACATAATCTCAGGTCACTGAGGCCTCTTAGAACAACCGTTTCCTCTTTCTTCCTCAGTGCAGATAATTTCTACTCACCTCCTCCTAGTCCATCAATCCTTTCCTCACACTACCTGATCTTCTGTTAATGACCACTCATTAGTAGCCATTGAATGACTGCTTTATTTCAGATACTTTTCCTTCAGTTTTAAGATTTCCATTTGGTTGGTTTTCAGAGTTTCTGTATCTCTCCTGAAGTTCCTCACCTCTTTCCCTTCCATTATATCCATTTTCATCTGAAGTTACTTAGCATCTTTATAAAAGCTACTTTAAAAAGTTTATGTTCTAATTCCAAAACATGATCTCTGTGGGTACTTCCTTCCTCTCGGCTGTTGGTCACACTCTCATGCCAGGTGACGCTGGACCTTGTGCATGGTACGTAGCAGAGGCTTTAGATTCTGTTATCTTCACCACAGGAGTGTTCTGTGTGGTGCTAGCAGTTTAATTATTGGTGGATTGATGATCTTGAGGAAGATGCTTTAGGCTCTGATATCTGGACCTCTCTCAGTTTTGTGTCAGATTTCAGTTATTCTTGGGCACAGCTCTTGGTCCTGGGACACAGTCCTTACTCCAGAAACACGGTGTTGATGGAGTTTTAACAGAAAGTGCAAGCCGTTTATCAAGTGTCTCTGGGTGGCCAACCTGAATTCCAAACTCTGCTCCCTGCTACGTCTTTCACCCTTCCACTGTTTCTTTCCACGTGATCTGGAGTTGCACCTGACCAGGTGCTACGTTGAAGGACTCAGCCTGTGACTTGTGGCTACATCACCTCCATATCTTCCTTCCTAACCCCCAGTCTCTCCAGAAGCCTTGAGCTTGGCCTCCAGACTCCTGAGCCCTGTGAGCTTGCTGCATTCACTTCAGCTCTGCCCAGCGTGCCTGTAACCCAGGGAGGTTCTTCTGGCAGGAGCCACCAAAATCTGGAACCTTCCTCTTGCTTCTCTTTCTCTAGGGCAGTACCCTTCTGATTGCCATCTGCTTTGGGTTGCACCCCATACTTAAAACCATTGTATTTTATCTTTTATCCTGAGTTTGTCATCCGTACTGGCGGCCGTGCGAGTCTGACATGAGCTGCTCCGAAAACACTGGAGGCCACTCACGCTGGTTAATCTCTTTATCCTTTTCTTCTTCATTCCCAGAGAACCTTTTATATCTTCCATATTACTCATTCCAGGCTGTGCACTGCCATCCGCTCTCTGCTGACCCTAGTGGACGTGTCAGCCACCCCTGTCACCTATTTCCTTCACACACCTGCCTGAAGTTCACCCACCCTAATCTCAAGTCTGTGTTACCTTTCTCATCCATCTTTCACTAATTTTGCTTCACTGAGTCAACGTTTCTTGAATTAATATTTTCTAAAATATACTTCATTTCCCCTTTTATTTATTTATTTTTTTACCAAATTATGTTCCCCTCGCCCCACCCCACCCCCAAGGGAAATGTTTATTGTAAGAGCTAATGAATCTGTCCGTAAGCCCCACTTGTCTGTTGCTCACTTGCCTTGAGGTGGCTCTCCTGACCTCTGGTGATGCGGGCCAGGGGTTCTATGGGCCCCCAGACTCACCAGGCAGGTAGCTTCTGAGCCAGTTTAGACATCTGACATGACCACATCTCAGCCACAGGCCCATTCTCTTAGCTGAAGCCAGGCATGTAGGTCCCCCACTGGAGGAGGGCTGGTGCTAGTTGGGAGAAGGGGGAACAGGCCGACACCGGGCTGGGACTCTAGGTGGGAGTGACAGGGGTGGGAAGCGTGGGTCCCACGTGGCCTTCTGGATGGAGGCCACGGGGCAGTTCCTGATGTGAAGTGGCCCCATCTAGACATGTCATCTGGAGCCTCACTGTGGGATGAAGATGGTGGGGTGGGACCTGAGTCCAGGCCCAACACCATGGCCTTAGCTGTGGGCTCCAGAGGTCTTGGGGACACTCTACATCTTTGTCCAAGCCCCCTCCCCCACTGCCTATGGGTGGGGCCTGTCTAGACTGCAGGCTCCTCAGCCCACCTGGCTTTTGTCCCCTGAACCCCTCAAACAGAAGCCAAGGCTGCAGACAAAGGGGTGTTTGCTTTCCTCTCCCCAGCTGGTGACTTCACCTTGGCTCTGGGCCAACCTTGGGGCCCCAGGCCCACTCTCCCGGAGTGACAGAGGCCAGAAGCGAGCTCCCAGGGCTCAGCCAGAGGGCCCTATCTGGGAGCTTGACCTCAGGAGCCTAACCCCTCTCTGCAGACACAGCAAGGGGGACAGGAGGCTGAGAATGTACTCCAGGAGCTTCTCTGCCTGCAGCGGGCGCAGAGGGCTTCACGGAGGGGTGTCCTGGCTTGGCAGGGATGCAGGGTACGACTTAGAGGTAGACATGGGGCTGGAGCTGGGCAGGTCAGGGCATTCAGAATGGGCATGGTCAGGGAATGAAGGAATGGGAGAAGGAAGGGGTAGCTGGGTGCCCTGGGGAGGTCTCAGCCCGGAGCCCCAGCATCTGTATACCTGCACCCTCCCAGATCCCTGTCCCCAACCTTCCCCTGGCTGTGGGTTGAGAGCGAGCCATGCTGCCCGTTGGTGGCTTGGGAACGCCCGCCTCACCTGGGCCTGCCAGCTCCACCTGAGACAACATCCTGGCCCGATAACGCCGATTTCAAGCACCAGGGTGCACACAGCACTAATCTGCTTACCCGCAAGGTCATCCAGGCTGTGCCAAGAGGAGCCCACACTGCGCTATGACAGCAGAGGAGGGAGGGGCTCGCTCCACTGCCCCATCTAGCTGTCCAGCAGGGTCCCCTCCCCCTTCCCTGGAAGGGTCACTGGGGAGTCATGCCCACCTGCAGGACAGCTGAGCCAGGAGATGACTTCCATCCATGGTAGTGGTCAAGCTCCAGGCTGGAGGACACCCATATGTGGTAGGAAAGGCTCAGGACACCCTAAAGCCTCTCCTGGCAGGCTGGACTCTGTCTGTACACCCTGGGCTTGCAACCAGGACCAGGTCCCTTGGTCCCTTTGCATCAGCCAGCTCTGGGCAGGGTAGCAGGGAGGCATTTGCTGAGTGACTCTGGGCCTCAGTTCTCTGGCTGGACACTGAGAGTACTGGGGCAGGTGCATTGCGCCCCTGAACCCCTCCCCGGAGCTGGGCACTGGGCACCCAGAGGGAGGGAAATGAGATCCTGCCCACGAGACTGCCTGCCCAGGCACAGGTAGTGGGGAAGGTGAGGACCTCTGCCCCTTCCCTGTAGGATGCAGCAGGTTGGTGAGGGCAGGAAGTGGTTGTGACCATGGGAGCTGGAGCTGGACAGGTCCCAGGGAAACCATCAGGGAGTGGGACCGGCGTGATGCACACTGCAAGCTACTTAAGAGCAGACAAGGAGGGCAATGAGAAGTGGCCAGCGTGATGGGCACTATGGAGTGCCACCTGGGCCCCATTGGAAGAGTTGGCTATGAGGCTGGACCAGTCCTCCCTGGAAGCAGGCCGTTGCCCCCACAGCCTGGTCCAGAAGGGGTCCCTGAGCCCAGCCCCTCAGCCGGGCTCTGATGCCCCAACGCCCCAGGCCCCATCCCCAGTCCACACCTGGCTGTGGGGTGGGAGTGGTGGTGCCTCTACCTGGAGAGGTGCCCCCTCCCCAAAGGTGGTGCTCCCCAGAGCCCACCCACCCTTGTTCCCACTCCTCAGTGAGACTTGGGGCCTCCTGAGGGATGGTGATCTGTTGGTCCCTCTGTCTCCGGACAAAGGCCTGCCTGGCTCCCAGCAGCAGCGACCACTGACTATCGGGGATTTTCTCCTGAATGCAAAAGTAAATAGGGCTAAACGGGGCGCATTCTGTTTGCCAAACCAGAAGGTGTCAAAGAGCCAACCGTCCCCAGGGGCCCGATGGCCAGTGCCTGAATGACCTTAGCCACCTGCCCCCCAGGACACGTGCTGTGGGGCTCATGGGAGATGTGCTGGTGACCTGGCAGGGCCAGGCCCCTGGAGGGACGTCGTCCACACCAAACTGCTGGATGTTGCCCTCAGGTGGAGCCAGTACGTCCCAGGTGAGGGTGTCTTCGGGCAAGTCAGAACCGGCTTAGGACGGATCTCTGCGCTTGCCGCAGAGTGGTCTCGGGGTGCTCCTGGCAGCCCCCATCTGGGAGAGCCGGTGCACGCACGTGGCCTGGACTCAGGGGTGTCCACCAGCAGAGGGGGCCACCGGCCAGTACTCAGCACGGCTGGGGACAGAGCCTGCTGGCCTTGCTGCCTGGGGCTTGCTGGGCTCCCTGGCCCCGGGTGGGATTCCCTCCCAGCCTGCTCGGTGCTGGGAGGGTGCTGGATGGGTTACTCCGCCTGTGCGCCCCGGGACAGCGCCATGTGAGCTGCCCTGAGAGGCTGTGGGGCGCCGCGTCCACCAAGCGGGCAGGTGCACGAAGGTCACACCTGTAAGCACCGCGGCCTCCTTCTGCAGTGGCCCGGGGACACCAAAGCCCGGCCGGCTGTGGGCCTGAGAGCGTGTGCCTCTCGTCGGATCACTCGCTCCCATTCGCCTCCACGCTCTCCGTCATTTGTTCCTTGATTCCAAGGTGTTTCTGGGTCCCCGCCCTCCGGAGCTCACTGGGATTTGGGGACACACTGTGTCCAGGCACTGACGCAGCAGCGTGTAGGGGCAGGTGCGGGGCGGCACTGGGGGCAGTGGGACCTGACCCAGGCGAGTCCTCAGGCTTGAGGCCAAATTCCAGCCCCCAAGCCCGAGCCAGGATGGACGCATGTTCCGAAGCCCCACAGGGCTGCAGGCCCGCTGCTGTGGGACCTTTGCTGTTCCTCGGGCCGCCTCACAGACCACGCGCACCTGCTTGCCCCAGAAAGTCAGCCCTTGGCACCCCACGTTCACAGCAGCCTTCGCCACACAGCCCAGGGGCGGACACAGCCAGGGCGTCCATCGGCAAACAAATGAATCAACACAATGAGTATCGCCACACACTGGACGGTCACTCAGCCTGAACAAGGAGGGACATGCTGGCATGGGCCGCAGCATGGGTGGACCTGGGGGATGTGATGCTGAGTGACACAGGCCAGACACCAGGGGACACATCGTGCAGGATTTCACCCACATGAGATCCCTAGAGTCTCCAGGTTTACAGGGACAGAGAGTGGACGGTGGTCACAGGGTCAGGGAGGGACGGGGTCAGTGTGTCCTGGAGACAGAGAGTGGATGGTGGTCACAGGGCCAGGGAGGGATGGGGTCAGTGTGTCCTGGAGACAGAGAGTGGATGGTGGGCCCAGGGCTGGGGGAGGGATGGGGTCAGTGTCTCAGGGGGACAGAGAGTGGACGGTGGTCACAGGGCCGGGGGAGGGATAGGATCAGTGTCTCCTGGGGACAGGGTCTCCATTTGGGAATGATGGACAGTCCTGGAGATGGACGGTGGGGACGGCCACACAACAATGTGGATGTGGGTAGTGCCCTTGAGCTGTGGCTTAGAGGTGGTGAAGACGGTACCTTTATGTGTATTTTACCACAATTTTTTAAGAACACTTTTGACATGTGTTTTGGAAGATATGTAGAGGGGTCAACCTGGTTTAAGGGGGACAATGTTGGGGGGCTCAGTGGGTGAAGCATCTGTCTTCAGTTCAGGTCATGATCTCAGGCCTCTTAGGTCATGAGTCCCGCATCAGGCTGCCTGCCGGAAGCCTGCATCTCTCTTGCCCCTGCTCACAAGTCCCGTCGGCCAGAGGCGTGAGACCCTAATGGATAAATGACAGTAAGAATTGTGGGGACAAAAACCACACTTCTGAGTCTCCCCCCAATGAAAACTGTGGTGCTGCTGGGGGGCTTATGGACCGAAACCACCTACCTCCCCCTTGGCGCCATGAGTGTACTTAGTGCGGCTGAAATCCACACTTAAAAACGGTTAAGCTGGTAAATTTGACATTAAGTGGCTTTCGCCATAATTGGAGAAAGAGAGAGAGAGAAAGAGCGAGCGAAGGCCTGACCCCCAACTCGGGCTGAGGCGGGGGTAGAGGGCAGAGAAGGAACCTGCTCCACTCAGCACTCGGGCCTCACACAGGAGGGCGTGCCCAAGTGGCTCCAGGTCAAGAGGCTTGGGGACCTTGGGGTCGCAGTGACAAGCATCCAGCTGGCCGCATGGGGCCATTCTTTCCCTCCCTTGTTCAGCAAACACCTGTTGGATTGGAGTGTGCCCCAGACCCACGGTGCCCGCAGGGAGTGCTCACCCTGTGCTGCTGCCTGCAGCAGGGACCCTCGAGGGGCTGCTCGGGGAGTCACCCAAGGGGACACTCTTGGCAGCTGGGACCGCTCAGGGAGGCCCGGCCCAACCCACAGGCTTTGTTGTCATGTTGTGGTGGATCAGTCACCGCCACTTCCCCAAAGGAAGCTTGGTGACAGCCCATGATGACCACAGTGGGGGTGCCGGCCTTCGGGGCTAATCCAGGATGCCCGCGGCCCTGGGCACAGGCGGATCCGGGTTCCCTGGTGAAGCCTGAGTCACACACCGTGGCCCCATGGGGTTCACGGGCCTGTGAGCCATGGACTTGGCACCAGGTCAGCCAGAGTCACGTCTATTCAGAGACAAGGAAAATATCGTGTCTGTTCCCCCTCCTCCCTGGGAAAACAAAGGCCTGGTTCATCTGCACCTCTGGGAACATGCTCTGGGTTCGAGGGACCAGGTCCTTGGGTGACAGAGGGGAACCATGACTCAGCCACCGTCAGCCACCCAGCTTGCTGATGCTGACCCCTGTCTTCGCAGCCGTCACTCATGTCTCGGCCAAGGAGGGGCTGGGGGCCTGGGAGGCACCTGCTGGACCAAGGGTCTCCAGGTCCCCACTCTCAAGGACCCCCCATCACGCTGCCTGGGCTTGGCCCCAAGGCCTGGGCTCTTGCCCCTCTTGGAATTTTGGGGCACTCTGGGCAGAAGCTAGGTTTCCAGGATACCAGGAATGCCTCCACGCACCCTCCCTGGGGCTGGGCTGCCCAGGGCCATGTGGGAGGGCCAGCCATGGTGCAGGAGGACAAGTATCAGGCTGGGGATGGCCCCGTCCTCAGCTGTCCTGTGCCCCTCCAACTTGAGAGCCTCAGGGACTCTGTGCAGCCACCTGCCCCATGGGGATGTTCTCGTGTGGGCACTACTGTCCTCGTCTCTCACACATACACACACACACACACACACACACGCACACGGGGCAGCTCTGCCCTGGACATCATGGCTCAAAGGAGAAGATGAGACAGTGGTCACACAGGTGGTGACCAGAACGGTCAGCACAGAGTCTCCAATCACCACCGCCCCATGCTTCCCCCATGCAGGGCACTGGACGGCAGGACACTGGGCTCAGGGTGCTTGTCTGGCTGCCCCTGGGCGCCCCCAACAGTTGCCCAGCCTGGCCCACCAGGAGCGGGGATCAGCCCCTTGCAGTTTAGTGACCTCTGGGTGGGCGCTTAAGGCAGAATGTCCTTCAGGGCACTCATGGGGCAAGAGGGAGGCCTCAGCCCACCTGCAGGCCATGAACTCCCCAACCAGAGGCTCCCATGCACGACCCACAGGTGGGGCCCCGGGGGGAAGGGCCCTCGCTGGCCCTGTCCATCTGGAAGCCTGGTGGTTGTCAGAGCAAGGTTTGGGGTTTGCATAAGCAGTGAGGGGAAGTGTGGTCTGCCCATCCTGGCCTTCATCGAGCCCTGGCTCTGCCTGGGGCCCACAGGGGATGCCAGGGGTCCCAGCAGGTCTGAGAAAGGCAAGTGCCCTGTGACATCAGGTCATGGTGTTTGGGGGTCCAAGCAGCCCCGCCTCCAGCCTAAGGAGCTGAAGCCAAGAGCCTGTCAGAGGAATGGCCCACTTGGTTGCCCCTGTATCCACCTCGCAGCCCTTTGGGGTGATTCGGAGGGGACAGACCCTGCCTGCCACAGTCCCTCCCCAGCAGGGACTCAGCAGGACGGTGACAGAGCCGCTGTCCCCCCATCACTCTTCCCTGCACCCCAGCCCTCCCCAGCAAACCGTGAAGCTGAAAGTCAAAAGTCACCGGGTTTGCTCTGCCCCGGCCCTGTCACCAGTGAGAGATGGCGATTTGCAGGGACAGGCCAAGGTCAGGGCATGGCACACAGGTTCCCAGCTACCCTGAACACATTTCTGCCATCTGTGCCAGGGCCGAGGACGGTCAGCACCAGTGGACCTGCCAATGGATTGAAAGCCCCAGCAGGCGGAGGCTGCTCACGCTGTCCAGGAACGCGGTGGCTTCCTGGCTCCAAGGAGTGTCAGCGCTTTTTTTAAAAAGGTGTTAAAAATGGCAGCTGGAAAAATCCCAGGACGTCCTCCCTGGGGGTCAGATTGGCTACCAGCCGTCTGTCCGCCCATAAAGGCTCCCCAAGTGTCCACGGCTGGACACTGAGGCGCAGGCCCCGGTGGTGGGAAGCAGGCCACATGGCCCTTCTGGCTGAGCCCCCGACTGCCAGGCCCCTGCACGCAAGACCCGAGCTTCCAGCCCCAGCATGACTCGGGATTCAGTGGAGATGCGGTGGGGTGTGGCCTCCATGGGTCGGACCCTCATGGTGCCCGTGTCGTGTGACCCATGGGGTTGCCACACAGGGGATCCACTGCAATGAGCAGCCGGTGTCCCAAGCAGGCACTTTGCTTCCACACAGCCTGGGGGGAGCTGGATCTGCAGGGCGCCCAGTACAAACCGAGCCAAAGCCTAGATGGTGCCGGTGCAGCCCAGCGGGTCCCAGCACGGAGGCACGCTGCCCCCAACCCCCAGGTGTGTCACCCTGACCAGCACCCCCAAACCACTGCCTCCGGGCTCAGGGCCTGTCCCCTCCCAGGGCCTGCTTCTCCCTCCTCTTGGTGAGTCACCCCAGGGACCAGGCCTGGCCAGGACTGCAGGGGGGTTACTGGGTGCCCTGAGCCCCCCACCCTGTTACCGCAGCTAGACCCCAGCCAGGCTGGGCCACGGTCCCCTTGCATTCTGAAAGGACACCAAGTGCGGATATGTTAGGACAGCCAGCAGGGAATGTGTCAGAACTGGCACTTGTGGGAGGACTGTCTCATCCCCCATAACTGGTCCCCACATTCCTGAACAGGGTGGAGACCACACGGATGCTTCTTGTTTGCATACAGGGCTGGCCAGGTCACCTTATTTAGTTATGAGATTTACGGGGTTTTAATTAAGCCTCACGTAATGACGCAGTCACTGGGCTGCACCAAAGTGGGGAGTAGTCAGAGATGCAGAGACTCAGAGATGAGGAGAGACAAAGTCTGAGACCGCTTGGCTGGGTGACAGCTGAGCCCAGAGAGGCAGCAAGAGGCCCTGGGGAAGCAGGCTGGCCTCTCCCGGCCTCATCCCTCATCAGGCTCCCGGCCATGGGGGTCGGAGGTCTGCAGCAGTGCTCTGCCCGCAAGTCAAGGGGGAAGATGAAAATCGGTGTCATAATGGCCATAAGCAGGCAGGGCCACTGGCCGGGCCACCCGGATCTGCTCTTCCAAACCCCTGCAAGCACCCCGGCTGGTAGGTCAACCCGCAGAGGCTCCCCTTCCCTGGCTGCCCACCCAGCTCAGGTGAGGGCCAAGCCAGGGTTTCTGCTCAGGGGACATGTCTAGGTGGGTCTGAGAGCCGGGGCTCATCCCTCCTTCCTCCTTCAGAAGACACAGGAGCCCCCAAACAACGAGAAAGGGGCCTCAAACAAGCACATGCTCCCCGCGTTCACAGAGCTCACGACAGCCTGAGGGTGGGAGCCACCCCGCGTCCATCAACGGACGAGGGGATAAACATGGGCCATCCACACGCTGGACGGTCACTCAGCCTGAACAAGGAGGGACGCGCTGACACCTGCCACAGCATAGGTGGACCTGGGGGACGTGATGCTGAGTGACACGGGCCAGACACCAAGGGACACATCCTGCAGGATTCCGCCCACACGAGGTCCCTCCAGATTCACAGGGACAGAGAGTGGACGGCGGTCACAGGGGCCGGGGGAAGGATGAGGTCAGTGTCTCAGGGGGACAAAGTCTCCATTTGGGACGATGGACAGTCCTGGAGATAACGGTGGGGACGTCTGCACAACAGTGTGAATGTGCGTCATGACCCTGAGCTGTGGCTTAGAGACGGTGAAGACGGTACTTTTAAGTGTATTTTACCACAATTAAAATTTTTCATTTTCATGACAAGGAACAAGATTAAAATACTAATAGGAATCATATCCCAACAGTAAAAGACAAAGGCCTCAGTGGGGAGGGACTCAGGCAGAGCCACGCAAGCCTAGGAGACCGAAGCCCTGGCCCGGACGGGGAGCCGCCGGCTGCGGAGGGGCTGGGGCGCCGACCCAGAGCGGCTCCCGGTGAGGACGGCCCGTGGCGAGACTACAGCCCCAAAGGTGAGTCACAGCCCAGCTGCAGGGGGAGACGCGAGTCTGGAATGTGGCCCAGATGGGCCACCCCCACGCACTCTGGTGACAGGACCACTGTTCCTATTTCTTAAGCCCCGAGAGAAAGGATCTTTCCATTTTGTTTCAGGTCGAGCCAAACCATCAAGCAGACGGTAGGACAGAACGGTGGAGTTCCCAAGGCCCCGAGGGCTTCCCACAGACCCACAGCATAGACACGCCGCACATGGGCCCAGCCCGGGGACAAGTCTATGCAGGGAGGGGGGCTGCCCCCTAAACAGCAGCCCAGTGAGTGCGGCTGGGGCCCGATGGGGACCCATGACAGGGCTCGGGGGTGGGTGGGAGAGCCTGGCAGGCACGACTCCCATGTGGCGGCATCCTGATGCCCTCAGGGGCCTCTTCCACCACACCCCCACCCCTGTCCATGCAGGACATCTGGACCCCCGCAGTGTAGGGGGACAGGCACCCAGGGCCCAGGCTGCAGAAGGGACAGCATCCAGGCTTCCCTGGGGAGGGGTCTGGCCAGAGCCCAGGGGCCCCTCGGCCCACTGTCCACCCTGCAGAGCCGTGGCTGAGCCCTGTCCCTGCTCCTGGGCCGGCCGGGAGCTCCTCTCAGCCGAGCAGGACACAGGACGATGGCTGCACAGCTCGCTGCCCCTGGAGATGCTGAGCAAGCCCTTCGTGGCCCTGGGGCAGCAGGGTGACGGCCAAGAGGGGAGACACTAGGAGGAGCCCATCTCCCTGGGGCCTCTATAGAAGCCGCTGGTGCTTAAGGAGATGAGAGCGCCCAAATTATCCTCTGGCATCGCAGGGAGGAGGTGGCTTGGCCACGGTGCGCCTTGGGGGAGCAAGATTTCACGCTTTGGGAGCATTTCTGGCCAGGACAGGGCAGGTACATCCTGCCACACTCCCGCCCAGGCCGGGGTGGTAGGGGGATGCTGCTGCCCCGGTGTGTGACCCCCGGTCACTAGCCATTCCAGCCAGTGTGTGAAGTGAAGGTGAGGGCCGACCCCCACCCACCCACCCACCCATGATTGCCACATGGATTAAGTGGTTTTGCCCTCGGCACAGGGCGCTGAGTTGGCGCTCACTCCCTTTACCCCTCGTGGCTCTTCAGGACAAGGTTTTTGGTGGCAAACCGCTGGCCCTCTCTGAGCTTTCCATCCAGCCTGCCTGGCTCCTCCGTCACTGTGTAGTCGTGGGGTTGATCCCAGGGTGGCTGTGATACAGCGCACACTACAGACACGGATTCTCTGCCGTTCCTGGAGCCCGAGGCCAGGGGTCCAGGCGCGGGCAGGTGGGGTCCTCCTGAGGACCTGAGCGTGTGTGTGGACGGCCAGGCTCTCCCTGGGTCCTCACGGGGCCATCCCTCTGCATGTCTGTGTCCTGACTCCTCCGTAGGAACCCCTGTCATATGGATCAGGCCGCTGGATTCATACAGCTATTGGCCAAGAATCGACTTTGTTTTTCAAAACCCAATCTTACTACTCGTGAGCGTGACATACGTGTCTCCACATACAAGGATCCACCCGTTTGTCCGTCCACAGAGCAGTTCCATTGTCTCGTCAAGGCCAGGGACGTGTCGTTAGATTTGCTCTCAGGAATCTGCACAGGTTCTGAGGCTGCTATGAGTGAGATAATCTTCTATTACTTTTGCTGCTTAGTTTTGTGTATTTTTTCTTCATCAACCTTGTACCCAACAATGTTACTGAGCCCTCTGGCCCCGGACGGAGCAGCGTGCTCTCTCGGCTTGCCTCATCTCGGTGGTCATGGCATCTTCAAATCAGGGCAGGCTAATCTCTTTCTCATCCTAGTATTTTTATTTCTTTTTCTTATTTTATCGATTTGGCAAGAGCCTCCAGAAGCCCGCAGATGGGGAGCAGAAGCACGGGACAGTCCCATTTCCCCGACTTCCATAGGAATGATCTGAAAATCCCAGCACTAAGTCGGATGCTTGCCACCATTTCTTGTCAGATACACCTGAACATGGTAAGAATGCTGCTTGTGATCTTGGTTTTATTTTTTTAAACAATCAAGACCAGCTGTTTACTTTTTTTTTTTAATTTTTTAAATTTCAACTCAATTTGCCAACACTTAGTATAACACCCAGGGCTCATCCCATCAAGTGCCCTCCTTAGTTGTTTACTTTCATCACTTGCTGTTTGTGCATCTACTAAGAAGTTCACGGGTTTTCTCCTGAAATCTGTGGACGTGCACATCGCGGCAGCTGGTGGCAGCCCGTGGTCCCAGGAAACTACGGCTCTGCTTTCTGCTCCCTTGCTTTGTCATTTCCAGAATCCACGGTATGGACTCGTGCAGTCCTGTGTGTCTGTACACTGACGGGTGTCCTAGTGCTTTCTAGATTCATCCGTGCTGTGTAAGCCAGGATCAGCTCGTGTTCCCTGTAGATGGATTTTCACCCTTGGATGGTGGACTCGCCTTTGATACCACACAAGTGCTCCCCAAGGAAAAGCAGGTGGGGAGACAGTTGGTGGGCCCTCTCAACCCCCGCCATGCCTCCCCAAAGCCGCTGCTCAGGGAGACCCCATGATTGAGGGTGAGACGGTGGGACCCAGGGTTCACCTAGCCTGTGGTGCCCTGCACAGCCCAGAGGGAGTAGCACCAGGGTCTGGACTGGACCTGACATCACAGCAGGGCGACCCCAAGGCCCCTTCCCTCTCTGGGCCCAGGTGGGTGTCCTGGCTCTGCCACCTTCCCCTGTCATGAAGAATGAGCATAGCCTCCGGGAAGCCCAGTAGGCAGCAGGCTGGCCACTGTCCATTTGTTGTTCTGGTCACGATCTGGCTTCGAGGCAAGGGCAGGAGGGTGTCTCAGGCCCTCGGCAGCCCGAACCTGCCAGCATAGCCAGATTCTGAGCCAGACTGACCCCTGGAGGCCACACCTAGCCCACAAGGCCCAGCTCCTGAGAGCACAGGTGCCCACTGACCCAGACACTCGGTGTGTGGTGGCAGCCACAGGACCCAGATGTAGCAGAACCGTGAGGCACGTGTCTAATCTAGAGGATGCTATATGAAAGACAAGGTAGGCCAGCATGGCCAAGACAGGCCACAACCTCTGGGCATCCTGTCGGGCCCTGGGTGGCCTGTCCCCGTTCCCCAGAGTACCCTCAGATGGCAGCAGGGACCATGTGGCCCAGCATCTGAGCTTACAGGGGCAGCTGCCCATCTGACCCCCCTCCCAGGTCCTGTATGCCCATGAGTCCCAGACAACACAGTTCAGGGATGTGGGCCAGATGAGGAAGAGGAGAGAGCTGGACGTGAAAGTGGTCTGCATCGTGACCGGACCTCCTCCCTCACTGCCCCACAACCTCCTCCACCTGCACCGAGATGACACTCTGGCACTTGGCTGTCTGGCTCTGGGCAGAGAGAACCTGAGAAGACAGTCCTGGCTGGGTCGACAGGGTGGGGTCTGTTGGGGAAGGGGGCACCTGCTCTGCTGAGCCCTCCCTGAGAAGCCCCTGCTGCACATGATCGAGAATATCTGAGGCCTGACCCTGTCATCAGCTGCTCCCGGGCAACAGCTGTGGAAACAAGGGGGCACTGCTCTGCCTGGGGTTGGAGGGCAGTCAGCATCCCAACCAGCCCCATGGATGTCAGTGCTGGGCTGGTGCTCAGCCCAGACTGGGGACCATGGTGGGGGCGCCCCAGCCCAGAAAGCAGGCATCTGCCTTGTCATTCTGGCTTTGCACCCCCTGGCAGTGTGGCCTCCACCCTGGGGTGTCCACGGGGACCTCTCCCTAGCTAGAAAGCAGGCCTACCTGGGCAGGGGAGGGACCCCTACGGAGCAGACACTGGGCCAGTGGGCTGTCCTCCAGACCCAACCCACTCTTTGGGGAGCGGAGGCTGGAAATGGGCAGAGGGGAGAGGTGGGGAGGGGTGCAGCCAGGCCACTGCCTCCGGGCAGAAGGGCAGGGTGGCTGCCCACTGCATGGGTGTCCCTAGCAGGCCCCATGTAAACAGTGGGCGTGGGACAGGTGACCTGTAAGAAGTGGAGGGGCCCCCATACATAACAGCCTCTGGGCCAGGTGGGGCTGGTGCAGAGCGCTGGATCACTCACTCGTCCCTCCAGAGAGTTGAGGGGTCTGGGGAGCCCCCTCTGCTTCATCTAGTGGGGGGTAGTGGTGGGGGCCATCTCAGCAACCATCTGACAATGGTCATCAAGTGATTTTTAAGCCAAAAACCTCTTTCCAAACAAAGCCTCATGGAAACCGCCCTGTGTCAAACAGGAAACCCTGGCTATGCTGCTTCAGGTGGGGATCGGGGCACCGCCCAGATAAGCAAGCAGGGCCCAGCTGCACCCTCACCCCTGGTGCCCCTGAGCCCCCACCTCACAGCTTCAGGGCCAGGAGGCAGATGAGAACACCGGCCCAAGGCTGACCCCTCTCGAGCCTCCCCCCCATTCCTGTCTTGTAGGTGACCTGGCCTGGGCTGGGGCTGCCCCATCAAAGGCACAGGCAGGTGGAGCAGAAGTGACCTATTGCCAGGATGGGCCAGGAGCTCAGCTCCACGTCAACGAAACACACCACACACTCAGAACTTCTGGGGTTCAAGGCCTCCGTGGCCAGGGAGGGTGGCATCAGAATAGTTGAGGGTCATGAGGTAGGCACATTGACGTTCTTACAGAAAGGCTGGCTCTGAAGCACCCAGAACCCCCACCTGACCACATGGCAGAGGCTGTGAGCCCCCCATCCCCTCAGCAAATCTTCTGCTCTAGGAGGTCATCTGGGGGATCCAAGGCCAGTCCAGGCCAACAGACCATCTAGAAAGTCCACCGGTCTTTGCCAGGGACAATGTGGGCTCCTGAGATTGCCGGAGGTGGCTATGCAGGCGCTACAGGGCCTCCCAGGCCAGGACGGCATTGGCTAGACCCCAGGCACTGGGTCCCAGGGTGGTGCTGATGGTCCTGACTGGCCATCAGTGCCCTCCCTGCTGTCAGATGGGGGCAGGTTGGGGCAGGCTCAGCTGAGGGACAGCCGAGCCCTCAGTCCCTTGGGAGACAGCGAATACGAGGAAGAGGGGTTACAGTCCCCACTGGTGCAAGCCCTCGCTGGATCCCAGCATTTCAGAGCCTGGTGTGGGTACCACCCTCCCTGAGAGCCCCCATTCGATCAAGTGTAAAATGTAGTGGAGAATCTTGGGCAAAGACAAGCTGGGATCCCTGGGGCAGCCATCAGCACCCTCCCCTCAGGCTTCTGAGGATGCTCACAGGTAGGGTGCCTGCACTCAGGGGTCCTCAGGCCAGGGACCCAGGGCTCCCACCCCCTTGCCAGCTGGTCAGGCTGGGGCTGTGCTGCCTCAGAACAGACACCTGGCTCCTCACCCCTCTTGTGAGCTCCAGCTCTTGTCCAGCAGGCCCCATGGCCACCCAGATGGAGACCACCGGCCTGGCAATCTGTGTCATAAAAGGACTAGAGGAGTCCAGTCCTTTCCCTAAAATTCTCATCGGGGTGGCTCTGCTCATGCATCAGCTCCCCAAATACACACAGGCAGGTAGACAGGTAGATAGACACATGCCTGTACACCAACACACACGCACACACAGTGCTGGCTTCCCATCCGGGGCCACAGGACCAACCAGAACTTCTGCCAGTGGGTCTGAGCATCTGCTGGCCCTGCGGGCACATCACAGACAGGAAGGATCCATCAGGTCACCCTTGCAGCAGGAGCTGGCTTGCTGCTCCTGACCCGTGGACTACGAACGTTCTTTTTGCCAGTGGAGAGAACCAGGGTGAGGCATATTTCAGACACATACACGCAAACGTGTGTGCATTCACACTCAAGCTGCACGTGCACACACGTGCACACATCCAGGTGCACACACGTGCTGAGCTGTCGAGCCCCATGGGGCAGGACAAAACCCTCACCAAGGGGAAAGTTGAGGAAAGCCACCCAAGGATCCCTTTTTGCAAACTCAGAGCTGAAAGTCCAACCGGAGGGGCAGGGCACCTGCCTCGTGAAGGCCCAGACAGGGCTTTACACACGCCGAGGGCAGGACAGCGCTGGACGGGGCTTTGGGGAGGGAGCCCTGGAGAAGGTGGCCCCTGGGGATTGCACCGTGCCCAGCAAGGTTGGGGAGGCCAGGCCAGGCATGCATGCCAGGCATCTCTGCGTCCCAGTGCAGAGGCCGGGGTCAGGCCGCACACGGGCTGGAGGGGCCCTTCCCCACCCGTGCACAGCGACCACCCAGACCCTTGGCAACAACTGAACACACCGGCACAGCGTCTGCCCAAGTTTATTTTGGAAAGCAAAGAAATCAAACAAAGACTCAGAAAATAAATATCTGCAGAGAGGAAGTCCGCTTAGGCGAGGAGGCTGAGAGGGTCAGCAGGAGGTGGGTGCGCGGAGGGCGCTCGGGGGCAGGGGGCACTGGATGCTGGACCGGCTCAGTCCCTCTCTGGTTACAGGCCCCGGGGACTGGCGCGCCTGGCACGGCGGGGGACACTGCGCTGAGTCTGCGGGAGCCCACACACGGTGTCCTGGCACTGGCAGCTCTCGATGTGGGTGTAGGTGTAGGTCTTCGAGCCGCCCTGAGGGCACTGCAGCACCACCTGCCGCTGGCTGGTGCGCTCCTCCTTACAGCAGGAGCAGCTGTGGTCCAGGCCCTGGGCCTCGGCCGAGTACCTGGGGGAGGGTGGGAGTGAAGAGCTGCTCCCTGGGCACCCCCCCCACTCAGGGCACACTCGGGGCCTCGGACTCACATGGCAAAGGTCCCACAGGACCCAGAGCAGTAATTCATTGTGATGTTGTTGGAGCAGCCGTCATAAGAAATTTCCTTGGTGACGGGGATGGTGGAGCAATAGATCCTGGTCTCATTGCGAGGGATGCCTGGCAAGAGGGGGCGGGAGCTCTGGGGTGGGGTCTCCACACCTTCACACGGGGCCCACAGGTCCTTCCCCGGTGGCTTCTTCTCCCTCCCCCAGCGGGCCTGGCCTCGGCCATCCCCCAGGTGACACCCTCAAATTTAACATCTGGCTGAGAGTGGCACAGAGGGCACAGGATCCCCATGACACCATTCCCTGTGTCTCTTCCCCTTGAGGGCCCCGGATGGAGCTCCCCTGCCCAGCCGCACCTGGTGTCCAGGAGCCAGCCTCCCACCAGCTTATACTCACATTTTTTGCAGCATCCATTGGGCATGAGTGTGATGGAGCCCTGGAAAGAAGGAGAATGAGCCTGGGAGCCCCTGGCTGCCCCCCAACCATGAACAACCCCCACCTGCCACGGAGTGGGAAGGGACAGGTCCCAGTCCTGGGGACCCCCACTCACCGGGATGCAGATGCTGGGGTCAAAGTCGGGGCAGGTGATGTTAGAGACAGAGGAGATGAGCTGGTTGTGTATTTTCACACAGCTGAAGAAGGTGCAGTTATTCTTGGGGTCAGAATGTATGTCCCCAGGCTGCAGGGCACAGGACAGTCTGGTGAGGCCCAGCAGGAGGCCCGGCCGGCAAGACACCGGAACCGCCTGGAAGGCTTCCCACCACCAGCTGAGGGCAGCTTCTCAGACAGGAGGTCCAGCCTGTGGGCCCAGAGCCCCGGGCAGGTGACGCAGAGACAGCCATCAGCCCCTAGTGCACAGACATGCCTACACCCAACCCCGGCACCTGCAGATGTTTATAGATGTGATTACGTTAAAGATCTAGAGATGAGACCATCCTGGATCACACAGGTGGCCCTAAATCCAACGACAAGGATCCTAAATCCACACAGGCCCATAGAGGGGAGGGACCCAGGGAAGATGAGGCACAGAGTGGATGGGTGACACAAGCACAGCACCGCCTGGAGCCCCAGAAGCTGAGGAGGCAAGAGGATCCCCCAGAACCCTGTGACACCCGGATCTTGGACTCTGGCTCTGAGGGCTCCTGGTGTTTCCAGCCCTAGTCTGTTCTCACTTGTCATAACCACCCCAGGACACTTGAACAGCCGTGCCCAGAGCTGAGGAGAGCCAGCCAGGGGTTGCCCATGGCTCCCAGCCAGCTCCTCCCGTGTCAAGAGACAGGATGTCAGCAGGTGGGACCCCTCACCTACCTTTAGGATGATGTTCTTATCTGGCCTCTTGATGATGCAGTGGGTCTGCACACACTTCCCACAGCACTCCTTGGGAACCTCAACCAGCTCGAAGCCCTGCAGGACACGCACCACTTGGGTTGGCGGGAAGGAGAGGTGCCCTGGGGGCGGGTGGGGGGCGGCCCGTGCTCCCGGGGTGGGGTGCGGCTTACAGGGTTGCAGGAGTTGTTGCAGGGCACGTGGGAGCAGGAGATGATGTTGAGCTGCGAGGTGCTGTTTCTCTTGGTGGTACAGACACAGTCCTGGCACTTGGACGAGTAAACTGGGGAACCCGGCTGAGGACAGACAGGGAGTGAGGCAAGGCATCTCCCACGCCTCCCACCCACCCACAGGAGGGCTGGCCCCTGCCCCGGAGCCCCCAGGGCGGGCACCCACCACCCCCCGGCCCAGGGCTCACCTGGTACTCGGCATTCCCGTGGACGCACACCCCCTTGGGCACTGGAAGAGAGAGTGGGGACATGGGTCAGGCTGGCCCTGCGGCTGACGCCCAGCCACCGGACACCGTGGGCCCTCGGGCCCCACTTACCACAGGAGTAGGACGGGCAGCACTTCCCGGGTCTGGTCTCGCTCTTCACTTCGAATCCCAGTGGGCACTTGGGCGGCGTCTCCTGGCACAGGCTGGTGTTGCACTCTGGAGGGAGGGAGGAGACCCAGTAGGTCAGGCAGGGCCTGTGGGCAGCAGCCCCCCTGACGCCCAGGCCCCCAGGCCCGCTCTGACCCCGGGGCCCCCCAGTGCCAGCCCAGCCCCTGCCCCGGGGCGGCCTTACTGCAGGACGTGATGTTGCAGCACGGGTCCGCGGGGTTGACCTCCGTGAGCGGGTAGGTGCCATCCTCCGTGCACTCGAGGGGCTCCTGGCGACACTCCTTGGGCTCGCAGACGATGCCGCGCCCGCCCTCCAGGCACACACAGTCCTTGCAGTCGAACTCGAAGTGCTCTCCAAACTGCAGGGAGGAGGTGGGTGGGTGGGGGGCGCAGGCGGAGGAGGCGCCGCCGTGGGCAGCACAGCGGGGGTCCCGTGGGAGACCTGTGCCCTCCCCGCCTCCCAGTCCTCAGGGCAGGCTCGCTCAGGCCACGTCGCTGGTCACACAGCCGTGACTGGCTCCCAGCATTCGCCTCCACGGCCTGGCCCGCGGCAACAGAGACACAGACAACACGGCAGCGGCCAAGGTGTCATCTTGGGTTTAGACAGAGCATCAGATGACTGATGGGTGAGTGGCATGAAGGGGGTGGATGGACGTTTGGATCAGTGGGTGGATGGACAGATAGTTGAACAAACAAAGGGTGTGGGTGTGGGTGGGTAGGAAGAAGGAAAGAAAGAGGAAGAGGGAAGGAAGGGGACACCCCTGCTGGCTCAGCCTCCTGGGACTCAAACAACATGACTCAGGGTTTGAGACTCCTGGATTCTCGTGAGCATCCCACTGTAACCCCAAAATCTCCAGGTTCATGGGGGAACCCCACCCCAGCACCAAGGGACAGGACCTACCTTTCTAGGCACATTGTCAGGTCCCACACAGCCTGGGAAGGGAGAGAAAAGCAGTCCTGTTAGCGGAGTCCTGGTGCCGCAGGACTGGGGTGGGTTTTGGGGGGGCCGTGTGGGCGGGCAGCGTACCACACAGCTCCACGCAGACATCGTATCCCGGGGCATAGCTCGTGGTGCCCTCCGGACAGAAGCAGCCTTCCACCAGGCTGGTGTTCGCCTCTGAGGGCCTGGGGGTGGGGATGGGGGCATGGTGAGAGGGGTGCACACACAGGCTGGGAGGCAGGCATGCTGGACCCCGAAGCCCAGGCAGCACCTGCCACCATGCACAGCCCGCAAGGCCAGCCCACCATCCCTGCGCACCTTCCAGCCACTTACCTAGACTCGCAGGTGGGCTCCTCTGCGGGACCACAGGCGCGGTACTCCCGGTGAGGCGGGCATGTCACCGCTGCAGGCAGGAGACACAAGTCAGAGGTGCCAGAATCAGGACAGAGGAGCCCACGGGCCCCCTGGCAAGGGACAGTGCTGCCCAGCATCTCCTGTCCCAGCCGCAGGTGACCGGCTGCCCGGTGCCGCCCACCTCAGTCCCCCACAGGTGCCTGGCTGTGCCTGGCAAGGCTGGCAGTAGCCCCGGGCCCCCAGCCGCTCAGGCCAACCCTTCCTCCCACCCCCAGGCCCAGCCCGGCACCCCCAACCCGGTGTGCTCCAGGCTGGGCACAGCGCCCCATGGAGCCGAGACCCCCTCTGGCCCTCAGGACCGCAGGTCTGGGTGAGGGGCAGGCACGCACAGCAAACCCCGTGGGTGTGGTTCCGCCAGTCGACACAGATGCCCGAGTGGGCGCACAGGGCCGCATAGGCCTGCAGGCTGGCGCACTCCAGGCCTGAGCCGGGCACGAAGCAGGTGTCGAACACGCAGGCGTCGTAGTAGTGCTGGGGGGGCACCAGGGCGTGGCACTGGGCAAACAAGCTGGAAGGGAGAGGGCGGGGGTCACGCTCTGGCCGGCCCTTCCCACCAGACCAGTACCTCCACCTGGCTGCCCTCCAGGAGCCTGGCTCGGCCTACACCCCACCGAACAGGGGCCTGCAGGAGGACGGCGGCAGGAGAGCAACAGGGCCGCCTTGGACGAGGACAAGCTGCTGGGGGCCACATTCCTGGAGGTGGACGCTCTGCCCTAAGTGGCTGCCAGGTGCCAGAACCACCAGCACCACCCCCACCCCACCCCCCGCAAAATCCTGGCAGAGGGCCATCCAGCCTCAACTTGTACACCTGGGGACAAGGTACTCGCTCCCCACAGATGCCAGCCTTGGGAGTGCCTCCCTGCTCCCAGCCCTGAACGCCAGCTCTGTCCCCGTCAGTTGCCCTCCTTAAGGCCTTGGGCTCGGCTGGCCCTGCTGAGGCCACAAAGGGCACGGGGCTGTCTGACATCGAGATCCTCGGCCCTGGGCCCTCCGTGACTCCCCTGTGGCGCCCCAGCCCTGTGCTCATGCCCCTGCCTTGACTCCTATTTGCAGACAGGGGGGTGCGGCATGGAGGGGCATGCCCGTCCCTGAGACCCCGCAGCTCTCCAGGCTGGGGGCAAGGGCACCTGTCTTTGATGAGCTCGCAGAGAGAAGAAGCACAGTCCTTGTGGTGGGTGGTGCTGCTGCCCCCTGGTGGTGTGATGAGTGGGCGCTTGGTGGTGACACCGGTCTGGGGACAGTGTGGCTTGGACGGGTCGTTCACCACCCAGTGGTCAGCTGCGAACTCGCAGTTGGAAACCACCTCCCCACTGGGCAGCATGCAGTCGTCCGCGGTGTTGTTGGTACAGGTGCCTGTGTTGGGAGGAAGCCCGCTTCGTACCAGCACACGGCCCCCGGCCGGCCCTGGACCCTCCTCATCTCCAACCAGCTCCCCCGGGGACCCTCAGGCCTCCGATGGGCCTCTTTCCATGGGGCCCCAAGCGGGGCAGCAAGAGAAGTACCTCACACCCTCCTCAGGGGCACAGGCACAGCCCAGGGCTGTGGGGAACCTTCTGGGGGGTGGGGGGCGAGGGGCTCACCACACTGGCCCTTGGTATTGTTGCCAAAGTGCTGGTAGGGCAGCCTGATGGAGAAGGAAAGCCCGTTGTAGGAGATGACGGCGCCCAGCTCGGGGATGTCCACCACGTAGTTGATGCCTGACTGGTACACCTGCAGCCCGTACTTCCTGTAGGGCAGCGCCACGACCTGCCTGTTGACCTGCACCTGCGTCCAGAACAGCTGGGGTCAGGAGCGCCAGCAGGGCAGACACAGTGGCCGCTCCCCCGGGGCCCTCCTGGCCACCTCAGGAAATGGAGCATCGTGGCTCTAACCAGGGTGAGTCTTCAGAGAGCACCTGAGTCACCCCACCCCTGCCTGTTTCCAGGCCTGTGCATCCGGGGTGGGGATAGGGGGAACCTCTGCCTGTCCCCCTGCCCCTGCTCTGGGCCAGACTTGTCCTGGCCAGTCCCTGGGGTAAGATAGCAAGGACCCTGCCCTCACAGGCCCCTGGAGACTCTGGGGCCTATGCTGAGGAGAGAGCCCCCCAGGCCGCACGAAGCAACACCACGCGACTGTGTGCACAGTCCCTGCACTCAGGAAGGGGGCTTCTGCCCCAGAGACCTGGGGCAAGGCGGATGGTGGGAGCAAGAGCAGGTGAGGTTAAGGGGTCCCTGACAGCCCCCAGAGGGGCCTGCTGAGCGAGGGTGTCCTCCACCTTGCCAGCGCACCTGGACCTTTATGGGCATCAGCTGCAATGTCTTGATCAACACCTCCTGAGACTCGTGGCGCACGATGAGCGTGCGTGGGCAGGACACCTGGTCGTTGACGTCGCAGTGGTAGTTATCGATGTACACTCCAAAGTTGTCCACCTTGGAGGTGATCTCCTCCACAAGCACGTAGGTGCAGTTGCCCTGGTAGCTGTAGTAGAGCCCATCGAAGGTGACGTAGTGTGGGTCCCCCCAGCCTGTGCAGTAGCCTGCGGAGGGAGCTTGGCTGAGCCACGCTGTGGGACAGGACGGGGGCAGGAGCAGGCAGGAGCCCAGGGACGGGCGGGGAGAGCAAGCAGGGATCAAAGGGGTGCCAAAAATTCTGGTCCCTGGGGCACGTGGGGCATCCGAGCCTGTGCTGTGGGATGGAGCCTCACTTTGGAGCTGGGAGGTCTGGGGCCCAAGTCCAGCTCCTCCAAACCTAGGAGCAGCCTTGCTCTGGTCCAGCCCCTCCCCTGCCTGGACCCTCTGCCTGAGGTGGGGAATGAGCAGAAGGCCCACAGCGGGCAGCCATCACGTCCACCTGGGTTCTGCGCCCCCAGACCCCGGCCCCACAGAAGGCATCAGGGGACTCACAGTCACATTCCCAGTGCCAGCAGCAGCCATCGGGATCCAAAACTCTCACAGGCTGGAGGCCGTTGGTGCAGGTGGGCATGGGCGGGGGCTCACACTCCACCTCTACTAGCTCCACGGTGTTGTTGTACTTGCAGATGGCCATGGTGCAGTTACACAGCCACCACGTCTCGTTCTCCTATGGCAGGAAGGGTGCGGGATCATCGGGGGCCAGCCTGGACCCCCTGGCCTGCAGAGAGGGTGGGCCTGAGGCCCCGTGCAGGAGGCAGCTGCCCTGCCAGCCTCGCTGAGGGGGACCTGGGACACCCTGTGCCCAAAAGGCTGCTGGAACCTCAGTGGTGATGCAGGGCATAGGAACGGGGGCATCTTGGATGACCAGCAGAAACGCAGTGCCTGGCATCAGACACCTGGCTGGTGCTTATGCTCAGTGCCAAAGGGACAAAACATGGCCCACAGCACACTGACCTGTCTGGGAGGAATAAAGTCTGGGCACCCAGGAGGCTTGCTGGTGGTCGGTGTGCTTGATGTCACAGGTGTGGGTGTTTTGGGTGTTGAGGTCGGTGTCGACTTGGAAGGGGTGGGCGTTGGGGAGGGTGTGGACGGGCATGACCAGTTGAAGATCTCAAGGTTGCAGGACAACGAGCAGTTCACAAAATAGCAGGTGTCTCCGTGCGTGCCATTGTACACCACATCACCTGCAAGGGGAGAGAGACCAGGCTTCCACTGTCCAGACATGGCTGACCACCAGGGCCTGCAGGCAGGTCCCCATGAGGCCACCAACCCCCACTTCCCTGACTCATGGCCACAGCAAAGTGGGGCCAACCACAGGGACAGCCGCCCATACCCGGCATCCAGCTGCCCAAGCAAGCTCCTGGTTTAGACTTATGCCTGACCCCTGAGCACTGGTAAAAGCAGACCAAAGCCTCACCAGCCTCTGTCACCTGAGAGCCAGAAGTGAAAAGCTTGGGTACCTGGTATGTAGTATGTGTCATTCAAAACGCAGCAGTAGACGAGGGTAGAGGAGGAGATGAATTCCGTGCTTTCACTGATGTGGGGAGAGGAGATTGAGGTCTGTGTGGGGGTGGGCCCATGGGAGGTCGTGGTGCTGGTGGTCTGTGGCGTGGGCGGCGTGGGCGGTGTGGTTGAGGAGGGCCTGGGGGTGGTCGCACTGGTGGGGGTGGTCTTCGAGGAGGGGGGACCAGAGGTCTGCGTGCCTGTCAAAATGAAGGTTTCAGGTGGGAACTCGTGGCGTCTTCATTTTAGAGGCCACAGGGACCTGATGGCAAACGCAGTCAGAAAACTGGCTTAGGGCATGACACGTGGCATGAAAAGGCTGATGTCCACCTTTCTGGCTCTCAGTTGCCACATAGATCACGCTGAGCAGGGCCCCTGGTCCACAGCATATGCAGGGGGTAGGTCCACAGGGATGAGGCTGAAGGGGTTGCCACAATACCGGTCTATCTGAGATATGCTGACCAGCTGCCCTCTGAACCCCCTCGGGGAGGTGTAGGCAGAAGTGGGAGACAGAAGGAGGGTCTCCCAGGGACCTGACTGGCAGCTTCCACTCCCTGCCCAGCCCTGGCCTGACATGATACAGTGGGTCCCCCTCAGTGGGCTGCTTTGCCTATGTTGCCCATCACACAGCCGAGGAGTGAAGGACAAGGACCTCAGGCAGCTGTGCCTGAAGAATGACATCTTGTGGGGGGAAGTGAGAGCACTCAGCTCTGCTACCCACACATAGCGTGATGGTCAGCAGTTCCATGAGCACTCAGTGGCCCACCCTGGCCTGCAAGGGAGGCATGCTGAGCCTGCCTGGAACCTCTTTGCTACTCTCTCTCACTAGACAGACTCATGTCTGAGAAGCTACAGGGCTCCCCTAGCAGAAAAACATGCTCTCCTAGGGTAAGGAAGAACCACAGCCCATCACTGGGAACCACACTAGCTCTGTGGTGTTCATATACCTGGAATGGTGGTACCAGAAGCGGGTGGGAGAAGGTGAGTTACCTCTTGTTGTAGTGGCCTTTGTTTCTGTTGGCGGGGAAGGCGATCCTGTGCTGGTTGTCTCCACGATTGTTGGGGTAGGGGTCAGATGTGTAGTTGATTCTGCAGAAAAAGGGAAAGTCAACTGAGAGTTTGGAGAAAAGGAGGGCTCAGGTGGGGCTTTTGGCATGGTGGTCTTACCTGTAGGTACAGTGCTGGTGGTAGTGGTGGTCGGAGTGGTGGTGGTGGTCGTGGTGGTGGTTGGGGTTGAGGGGCCAATAGGAGTGGTGGTCAGAGTCCCTGTGGGGGTGGTAGTTGGAGTGGCGGTGGGGGTGGTGGTTGGGGTGGTGGTCAGGGTGGTGGTGGGGGTGGTTGTTGGAGTGGCAGTGGGGGTGGTGGTTGGGGTGGTGGTGGTGGTTGAGATCGGGGTGCCCGTAGGGGTGGTAGTTGGAGTCACTGTGGGGGTGGTTGTTGGAGTGGGGGTAGGGGTGGAGGTTGGGGTGGTGGTTGGGATGGTGGTGGTGGGGGGAGTGGGGGAGGTGGTCGATGGAGTGGTGGTGGGGGTGGGGGTGGGGGTGGTGGTTGATAGAGTGGTGGCCGGGGTGGTGGTGGTGGTGGGGGGGGTTGGGGTGGAGGTCGGGGTGGTGGTCGGGGTGGAGGGGGTGGTTGGGGTGGTGGTTGATGGAGTGGTGGTGGGGGTGGGGGTGGAGGTTGATGGAGTGGTGGGGGTGGAGGTCGGGGTGGTGGTCGGGGTGGTGGTGGTGGTGGTTGATGGAGTGGTGGTGGGGGTGGAGATCGGGGTGGTGGTGGTGGGGGTAGGGGTGGTGGTCGGGGTGGTCGTGGTGGTGGTTGATAGAGTGGTGGTGGGGGTGGAGGTCGGGGTGGTGGTTGGGGTGGTGGTGGTGGGAGTGGGGGTGGGGGTCGGGGTGGTGGTGGTGGTGGTGGTCAATGGAGTGCTGGTGGGGGTGGAGGTCGGGGTGGTGGTGGTGGGGGTGGGGGGGGTGGTCAGGGAGGTGGTCGGGGTGGTAGTCGATGGAGTAGTGGTCAGGGTGGAGGTCGGGGTGGAGGTTGGGGTGGTGGTCGATGGAGTGGTGGTCAGGGTAGAGGTCGGGGTGGTGGTGGTTGATGGAGTGGTGGTGGGGGTGGAGGTCGGGGTGGTGGGGGTGGAGGTCGGGGTGGAGGTCGGGGTGGTAGTCGATGGAGTGGTGGTCAGGGTGTAGGTCGGGGTGGTGGTCGATGGAGTGGTGGTCAGGGTGGAGGTCGGGGTGGTGGTCGATGGAGTGGTGGTCAGGGTGGAGGTCGGGGTGGTGGTCGATGGAGTGGTGGTCAGGGTGGAGGTCGGGGTGGTGGTCGATGGAGTGGTGGTCAGGGTGGAGGTCGGGGTGGTGGTCGATGGAGTGGTGGTGGGGGTGGAGGTCGGGGTGGTAGTCAATGGAGTGGTGGTCAGGGTGGAGGTTGGGGTGGTGGTTGATGGAGTGGTGGTCGGGGTGGAGGTCAGGGTGGTGGTCGGGGTGGTCGTGGGGGTCAATGGAGTAGTGGTCGATGGAGTGGTGGTCAAGGTAGTGGTTGATGGAGTGGTGGTGGGGGTGGAGGTCGGGGTGGTGGTTGGGGTGGTGGTGGTGGGAGTGGGGGTGGGGGTCGGGGTGGTGGTGGTGGTGGTCAATGGAGTGCTGGTGGGGGTGGAGGTCGGGGTGGTGGGGGTAGAGGTGGTGGTCGGGGTGGTCGTGGTGGTGGTCGATGGAGTGGTGGTGGGGGTGGAGGTCAGGGTGGTGGTCGGAGTGGTAGTCGATGGAGTGGTGGTCAGGGTGGAGGTCGGGGTGGAGGTTGGGGTGGTGGTCGATGGAGTGGTGGTGGGGGTAGAGGTCGGGGTGGTGGTCAGGGTGGTGGTGGTGGTCGATGGAGTGGTGGTGGGGGTGGAGGTCGGGGTGGTAGTCGATGGAGTGGTGGTCAGGGTGGAGGTTGGGGTGGTGGTCGATGGAGTGGTGGTCGGGGTGGTCGTGGTGGTCGATGGAGTAGTGGTCGATGGAGTGGTTGTGGTGGTGGTCAATGGAGTGGAGGTGGTGGTGGTGGTCGGTGGAGTGGAGGTGGTGGTGGTGGTCGGTGGAGTGGTGGTCGGGGTGGTGGTCGATGGAGTGGTGGTCAGGGTGGAGGTCGGGGTGGAGGTTGGGGTGGTGGTTGATGGAGTGGTGGTGGGGGTAGAGGTCGGGGTGGTGGTCAGGGTGGTGGTGGTGGTCGATGGAGTGGTGGTGGGGGTGGAGGTCGGGGTGGTGGTCGGGGTGGTAGTCGATGGAGTGGTGGTCAGGGTGGAGGTCGGGGTGGTAGTTGATGGAGTGGTGGTCAGGGTGGAGGTTGGGGTGGTGGTCGGGGTGGTAGTCGATGGAGTGGTGGTCAGGGTGGAGGTCGGGGTGGTAGTTGATGGAGTGGTGGTCAGGGTGGAGGTTGGGGTGGTGGTCGATGGAGTGGTGGTCGGGGTGGTCGTGGTGGTCGATGGAGTAGTGGTCGATGGAGTGGTTGTGGTGGTGGTCAATGGAGTGGAGGTGGTGGTGGTGGTCGGTGGAGTGGTGGTCGGGGTGGTGGTCGGTGGAGTGGTGGTCGGGGTGGTGGTCGGGGTGGTGGTCGGAGGAGGCGTGGAGACACAGTAGTCCGGCAGGTAACAGCACTCCACGTTGATCTCGTAGTTGAGGCAGTACGGCTGTGGTATGAGCCCCCCTGGCTTCTGGTCCTCGTTCTTGCACACCAGCCCCACGGAGATGTCGCACTGCACGGTTTGCCCGAGGTCGCCCAAGGGGATGTCGGGCCAGAAGACGGCTCTGCAGGAGATGTTGACGGCCGAGCCCATCGTGCAGACGTTCTCAATAGATTCGAAGTCCCCACCCGGTTTGGTAAAGCTGGGCTTCCCGGAGTCCAGCCAGCCCGTCCAGTGGCAGTCAGGCACGCAGGGAGGGGTAGACCTTGTGCTGGTAGGCGTGGTGGTGGTGGTCGGGGTGGTGGTGATGGTTGAGGTCGGGGTGGTGGTGGGGGTCGGGGTGGCCGTGGTGGTGGTGGTCGGGGTGGTGGTGATGGTTGAGGTCGGGGTGGTGGTGGGGGTCGGGGTGGCCGTGGTGGTGGTGGTCGGGGTGGTGGTGATGGTTGAGGTCGGGGTGGTGGTCGGGGTTGGGGTGGCCGTGGTGGTAGTGGTGGGGGTCTGGGTGGCCGTGGTGGTGGTGGTCGGGGTGGTGGTGATGGTTGAGGTCGGGGTGGTGGTCGGGGTCGGGGTGGCCGTGGTGGTGGTGGTCGGGGTCGGAGTGGCCGTGGTGGTGGTGGTCGGGGTAGTGGTGATGGTTGAGGTCGGGGTGGTGGTCGGGGTCGGGGTGGCCGTGGTGGTGGTGGTCGGGGTCGGGGTGGCCGTGGTGGTGGTGGTAGGGGTCGGAGTGGCCGTGGTGGTGGTGGTCGGGGTAGTGGTGATGGTTGAGGTCGGGGTGGTGGTCGGGGTCGGGGTGGCCGTGGTGGTGGTGGTCGGGGTCGGGGTGGCCGTGGTGGTGGTGGTCGGGGTCGGAGTGGCAGTGGTGGTGGTGGTCGGGGTGGTGGTGATGGTTGAGGTCGGGGTGGTGGTCGGGGTCGGGGTGGCCGTGGTGGTAGTGGTGGGGGTCGGGGTGGCCGTGGTGGTGGTGGTCGGGGTGGTGGTGATGGTTGAGGTCGGGGTGGTGGTCGGGGTCGGGGTGGCCGTGGTGGTGGTGGTCGGGGTCGGAGTGGCCGTGGTGGTGGTGGTCGGGGTAGTGGTGATGGTTGAGGTCAGGGTGGTGGTCGGGGTCGGGGTGGCCGTGGTGGTGGTGGTCGGGGTCGGGGTGGCCGTGGTGGTGGTGGTCGGGGTGGTGGTGATGGTTGAGGTCGGGGTGGTGGTCGGGGTCGGGGTGGCCGTGGTGGTGGTGGTCGGGGTCGGGGTGGCCGTGGTGGTGGTGGTCGGGGTGGTGGTGATGGTTGAGGTCGGGGTGGTGGTCGGGGTCGGGGTGGCCGTGGAGGTAGTGGTCGGAGCTCCTGTGGGGGTGGTTGTTGGAGTGGTGGTTGGGGTTGTGGTGGTGGTGGTTGATGGAGTGGTGGTGGGAGTCGGGGTGGGGGTGGAGGTCGGTGTGGTGGTCTGGGTGGTTGTTGGAGTGGAGGTGGCGGTGGAGGTTGGGGTGGTAGTCGGGGTGGTTGTGGTGGTTGATGGAGTGGTGGTCAGAGTGGTGGTGGTTGATGGAATGGTGGTGGTAGGGGGGGTGGGGGTGGTGGTGGTCGGGGTTGTGGTGGTGGTGGATGGAGTGGTAGTCGGGGTGGTGGTCGGTGGAGTGGTGGTCGGGGTGGTGGTGGTGGTCGATGGAGTGGTTGTGGGGGTGGTGGTCGGTGGAGTGGTGGTCGGGGTGGTGGTCGATGGAGTGGTGGTCGGGGTGGTGGTGGTGGTCGATGGAGTGGTTGTGGGGGTGGTGGTCGGTGGAGTGGTGGTCGGGGTGGTGGTCGATGGAGTGGTGGTCGGGGTGGTGGTGGTGGTCGATGGAGTGGTTGTGGGGGTGGTGGTCGGTGGAGTGGTGGTCGGGGTGGTGGTCGGTGGAGTGGTGGTCGGGGTGGAGGTCGGGGTGGTAGTCGATGGAGTGGTGGTCAGGGTGGAGGTTGGGGTGGTGGTCGATGGAGTGGTGGTCGGGGTGGTCGTGGTGGTCGATGGAGTAGTGGTCGATGGAGTGGTTGTGGTGGTGGTCAATGGAGTAGAGGTGGTGGTGGTGGTCGGTGGAGTGGTGGTCGGGGTGGTGGTCGGTGGAGTGGTGGTCGGGGTGGTGGTCGGGGTGGTGGTCGGAGGAGGCGTGGAGACACAGTAGTCCGGCAGGTAACAGCACTCCACGTTGATCTCGTAGTTGAGGCAGTATGGCTGTGGTATGAGCCCCCCTGGCTTCTGGTCCTCGTTCTTGCACACCAGCCCCACGGAGATGTCGCACTGCACGGTTTGCCCGAGGTCGCCCAAGGGGATGTCGGGCCAGAAGACGGCTCTGCAGGAGATGTTGACGGCCGAGCCCATCGTGCAGACGTTCTCAATAGATTCGAAGTCCCCACCCGGTTTGGTAAAGCTGGGCTTCCCGGAGTCCAGCCAGCCCGTCCAGTGGCAGTCAGGCACGCAGGGAGGGGTAGACCTTGTGCTGGTAGGCGTGGTGGTGGTGGTCGGGGTGGTGGTGATGGTTGAGGTCGGGGTGGTGGTGGGGGTCGGGGTGGCCGTGGTGGTGGTGGTCGGGGTGGTGGTGATGGTTGAGGTCGGGGTGGTGGTGGGGGTCGGGGTGGCCGTGGTGGTGGTGGTCGGGGTGGTGGTGATGGTTGAGGTCGGGGTGGTGGTGGGGGTCGGGGTGGCCGTGGTGGTGGTGGTCGGGGTGGTGGTGATGGTTGAGGTCGGGGTGGTGGTCGGGGTCGGGGTGGCCGTGGTGGTGGTGGTGGGGGTCTGGGTGGCCGTGGTGGTGGTGGTCGGGGTGGTGGTGATGGTTGAGGTCGGGGTGGTGGTCGGGGTCGGGGTGGCCGTGGTGGTGGTGGTCGGGGTCGGGGTGGCCGTGGTGGTGGTGGTCGGGGTGGTGGTGATGGTTGAGGTCGGGGTGGTGGTCGGGGTCGTGGTGATGGGAGTGGTCGTGGGGGTCAGGGGTGTGGATGTGGGACACGGCAGGCAGCAATTGACACGGATCTCGTAGTCGTAACAGACGGCGAAGGGGCCGTTTCCAAACTGGTCTTCATTGTAGCAAATGAACCCCACGGACACATCGCACTGGGCCTTCTGGCCGGCCTGCTCCCAGCTGAGGTGGGGGTCCGTGGCCAGCCTGCACTCGATCTCCTCGGGGGCCCTACAGACGCTGTCGAAGGTCTCCCGGTCTCCAACATTCTGCTCAGTGGGATGGTTCTCGTTGATCCAGTCGGACCAGAAGCAGCACAGCCCTGGGGTAGCAACACCCGATGTTGGTCCCCACCCTGGGCGCAGCTCCAGGGAGCTCACCGGGCCTCCCAGAGGTCAGGGTCCCACGGCTGCCCTTCCTGAGAATGTCAGGATGGACGCCACGTCTGCCCTCCTCCTGCAGCTGAACGCTGCACCCCTCATGCCACACCTGGGTGATGGACCCTGGCCTCAGGGCCCCCAACCCCTTCCCCAGCTGCTGTCAAATCCCGCTGCTCCCAAAAAAAGTAAATCCAGGAAGAGTGACCCATTTCAGTGAGGAAGCCCGCGGGAAGGGGCCTGGTCTGGGCTCCCAAGCGACGGTGTCACCCAGAGCCAGCGAGTCCCTGGGGTCAAGACCCAGAAAGCACCCTCTGGGCAGAAGGGAGCAGCACCACTGCCTGACCCCTCCCATGTCCCGGTCTCCCAGAAAGTTACTGGGAGCCCTTCCCGGCACCTCCCCTCCCAGCCGCGCACCCGTGCAACCCCCACAGGACCTACCCAGAACTTGCGAGGACGAGGGTGGAAATACAGAAGAACCGGGAAGGAAAGAAGCCTGGCGTTAGGTAGTTCAATCTTTTTTAAAAATCTTGTTAATTTTTACGACTTTCTTTCCAGTGGCTGTTACCCCCCGGGTGGCCTGTCCATTGGTGGCTGCCACCTCCGTGGCATGGACGGCATGGACACAGGGACACCTAGGGACCTTCCTCTGCTTTCTCAGGGACAACCTCAGGGGTGTTCTCCTGCTGGCTCAGGAAATGTCCCCCCAGTCACCTTCACGCCAGTCTGGGCTTGGGGATGTGGTCGTGAGGCTGGCACCTCAACTCGAAAGGCCAGGGGCCCAGGGGACATCCCTTGAGCAGAGACGCCCGTCGTTTTGACCGCCCACCCGCAAGCAGAGGTGAGAACCTGCTACACTCGCCCCCAGAAGGGCCACACCTGCTGGGCTCAGCGAAGCCAGGCACTCGGGGAAGTAAGGGGGGCATGGCCCTGGGGCCTTCCTTACCTGTGCTGGGTGTCGGGGTGGTGGTGGTGGTGGTGGTGGTGGTGGTGGTGGTGGTGGTGACGGGGGTGGAGGTGACAGGGATCGTAGTGGAGGGCAGGGGGGTTGAGGTCACGCAGATGTTGAAGTGCCTCTCCACAGTCCCGTTGGGGCCACAGATCTCCCAATAGCAGAAGAAGCCATCCTGGGTGTAGTTGAGAATCTTCCCTGGGGGGCAGGAGGAAGGCCCATGTCCACACGGCAAGAATGAGACTCTCAAGAACCCCCCAGCTGTCCCCTAGCTCCAGCAAGCGCTAGGCCAAGCCCCTCACCCGACCTCCAGAAACCCATCAGGGCACAGGAGCCGGTAGAAGAAGGGATGACCTGGGCTCCCCATCACAAGTCTGAGCCAGCTCTGAGCCGGGAAAGCCCCCAGGGGGCCACAGGGACAGGGAGGGCAGCCTGGGGGCTCTCCTTGGGGGAGGAGGCCCTGGCCGGCCACCTCGGGGTAACGCAGACGGTGGCTTACCTTCATCCCACCAGCACACAACTTTCGAGGAGTTGGTACACACGCTGTGAAGCAAGTACAGAGCTGCAGACCCTGAGGCCAAAGCCAGGCCCCTCCCGGCTCCCAGCCCCCCACCCCGAGCGCCCCGCAGGATGTGGGGCAGGATGTGGGGCAGGAGCCCCAGCTCCTCGGCTCTTCCCATGCAGAGGGGGAGCTCGCATGCCTACGGCCTGGATCCTAGGGGTGCCCGTGGGCCCGTGTGCATGACGTGCTGGTGCAGGTGGGCATGTAGGTGTGCGTGCATGTGTGCATCCATGAACATGCAGTGTGCTGGTGCGCACGGCTTTTAGGTGTGCATGTGCATGCACCTGACCTCCCCCAGGCCCCCTGCAGCCTGAGCCCAAGTACCAAGAGTGGCAGTCCTTCTCGGCGGGAACAGGTGCTCCAGGTGGGTAGCGTGTGTCCCCGACATAGCAGCCACATTTGTCTGCTGTGACGCACTTCTTCAGGTCCTCGTCATAGATGGGCCTGTCCTTGGGGCACCGGGGGTAGCAGCCTGGAGGGCACAGGGCAGGGGGCTTAGGCCACTGCAGAGGGCCGTTTGTCCACCAGACCCCACCCATTGCCACAACCCCCAGCCACAAGGCCCTGCACACCGCCATTCAGCCCTAGAGACAGCCAGGTCCCACCCAGCCTCCTGGGGAGGTGAGGGAGGGCGCCCTGAGCCCCCGACCCTGTGTCCCCCCCATGGGCTAGGATGCTCCCTCCCCAGAGGTGGCTCAGTCTCTCATGCCCTCTAGTTCTCAGCCACAGTCCTTGTCACCCCGCCCTGTCCTCCCTAACCTCTTCCGACCTTCGGGTCTCTGTCAACCTGCTCCTTACTGCCTGTCTCCAGGCCAGGGGCTCGGCTCAGGGCACACGCTCTGTGGCCAGGTGAGCCCGACCCGTCCAGACCTCAGGCCCCCAGCCCCACGGGGCCGCTCTCAGGCCAGCCTGTGGGTGTCCGGGGCGCCATGGCCGCCCCCGAGGCCCCCACTCACCCTCCAGGTAGGACACGGAGATGTTGGAATGGATGCCATTGATGGTTCTACAGGTCTCGAAGCTCCGATTCCCGCACGGCTCGTAATGCCACTCACACTCGTCCGGGGGGTTGTAGTAGTCGCAGAATATGGCTGGGGGGAGGGGTCAGCTTCAGGGGGCGCCGAGGCCAGGGTCGGGGGAGACGCGCCAGCATGGCCCCTGAGGGGCGACACCTGGCCCGGGGCTCGGGACAACGTGCGCCCCGTCTCCTCCGTGGGCAGGGAGAGCCGCCCGCCCGCAGGGCAGCCCCAGCACCGAGACAGGTGGGCACTCACGGCACAGGTCTGGCGTCCTCCAGAACACGCAGGCCCCCTCCTTTGTACACTCCTGGGCGTAGGAGGCCACAGCGGAGCAGAAGCACTCACAGTCCCCGCCGGAGTCACAGGAGCAGGAGTCATGGACGCAGGCCTCGTAGAAGGGCTTGGGGTCCACCTGGGGGAGAAGACTCTGCCTCAGGCCCACACCGCCACCCGGGGCCAGACCTGCCCTGGGGCCAAGGAACTCGGGACCCCCCGGACCAGGGCACCATCACCCAGCACCAGCCTCCCAGGGAGGCCTGGGGGGGACAGGGGTCCAGAGACCGGTGGCCTGCCCTCCACACCCCCCACCACTGCCTGGAGCCATGGGCCTCTGGGCCTCAGGGGCTTATGTGTCCTTTCTTCCTCTTTGGAAGACACCGGAGGAGCAGCGAGCTGGGGGTCTCGGGGAAGGTGGGACCTCAGGCCCAAGGACAGAAGATGCAGTTGACACTGCCCGGTGGTGGCCACGGTGTGACCCCAGCTTGACCCCCCCCCCCCCGGCCCACACACCTTGCTGTGGCAGCTGCTGAAGACAGAGCTCTTGATGATGCTGCACTGCTTCTCAGCCCAGGCGAGGCGGTGAGGTCTCAGGACGCAGGGCTCCGGGGTGCTGCTCACATCAGGACACGTGGGGGCCTCCTTCCAGCTGTTCCCGAAGTCCAGCTCGCTGTCCACCACCATGTGGTCCCTCGTGGTGAAGTCATTGCTGGAACGCTGGTCAAAGTTGCCGCACAGCCCGCACACCGTGCCCTGCAGAGACGGCGAGCCAGCGGCTTCGAGACGGGCTCATGGGAGGGAAGGCAGCCGGTCCCCTCATGCCCCTGGGGAGGCCAGGCAGGGGAGGGCCACCACGCACCTTGTAGGATGGGGACAGCTTGATGAAGATGGTTGTCTTCCTGTCCCAGATGATGATGACACCAATGCTCGCCTCCACCACTAGGTACTGGCCCACATCCCGCGTGGTGTAGGACACGGCGTGGCCTGTGTCGCGCTGGACCACCAGGCGCTGCTTGTTCTCGAGCTTCAGCTCCGTCCTCTGTGCCCGGGGAGAGGCCCCGTCACTGGTCGGGTCCGAGGGTCCCCGAGGGCTCCCGTGACCCCAGGGTCAGGCAGCACTCACCCCTATGAATATTTTGATGGCCTTGGAGCAGGTGACCCCCGTGGTGCCACAAGGAACGTTCTCAGTGATGATGCTGAAGGAGCCCAGGGAGGCATTGTGGCCGCAGTAGTCCTGGGGACCCACAGAGGATGTGAGCCAGGCTGGCTAGGCCACCTGGACCCCACCCTGGCACGAGGACCCTGAACCACACCCACGAGCCCCTCAGTCCCCGTGCGCTGCGGGAGGGTCACAGAACAGGAGCACCGAGGGAGGGCCAGCAGTACCCCTCGCTGGGCGCTGACCACGGGACCAGGGCCAGGCCTCACCTGAGCGGCCACATAGGAGCAGTGTCCGTCAAAATCATAGTACTTCCCGTCAAAGGTGATGTAGTGCCCACTCCCGTAGATGGAGCAGGAGCCGTAGCACACGGACTGCGTGCACGTCCAGCGCCCTCTCTGGCAGGTGCTGAGGAGAGTGGGAAGTGGGCCTGGAGGGGTCACAGGGGCCCAGCCCCCCCCACTGGACAGCCCCGCCGGCAGCTCACGAACCACACCTACACACACGCATCCGTGTGGACCTCGCCGCCCTCGTGTCCCCACCACTGTTCCCACCCGTGCCCAGAGTGGGGCCGATGGAGCCAGGCCACTTACCAGGTGTTGCAGTCCACCTTGATCTTGTCCCCTGGGGAGTACAGGTCATGGTTGTGCACGCACGGGCAGTCCTCCTCCACGACACAGCCACCACGGCCATCGTCCAGCAGCCCACTTGGGCAAATGCAGCCACTGACACACTCCGTCTGATACTGCAGGGGCCGGGAAGTGGGGCTCAGGGCTTCGATGCCAGGTCCAGGGGGCCCAGCCGGCCCTACTCAGGGCCGCCCCGTCTCCTCACACTGTGGACGCCCCTCTGTCCCCCGCCCTCTGTCCTCCCTCGGGCTCTCTGCTGTGCCTAGAGACAGCAAGGGCTACCTCCCCCGTGCCCTTGGTGGGCTAGGCAGGGACCCACAGGGCCCCACCTCCTTCCCCAGGACAGGGAGGGCCGGTAAGGCCTGTGTGTGTGGAATCCCGCCTCCCCCGCCCCCATGGTGGCCCCTACACGCACGTGGCCGGCAGCCAGTGTCTGGCAGCTGACAGGTCGTGGGTTCTGGATGGCCACCGCTGTCAGGTTGTTGCAGTCAATGTGGATCTTTGGGGATGGACAGCCTGTAGGACAGAGGAGGCCATCCTGGCTTAGCTGGAGTGGGGACGTGGTGGGTACGGGGCAGGTGAGGGACAGGAAGCCGTGCGCTCAGCTGTTACTTACTCTGGCCAAGCAGCTTGACCTGCATGCAGTGCAGCCTCCCGTTCCGGCAAACACTGAGGGGGAGAGGTGGGAGCTGAGTAGGCTCATAGGGGCAGGGGGCGGAGGGGGGATGTGGGCCCCCCCCAGATAGAGCACGCCCTCCCAGCCCTCCCACCAGCCCCAGGCCACCCACCATCGCTCCTCCTGCCTCAGCACCACTTCTCCGGCCTCGAGGTAGAGGCCATGGTAGTAGCAGGAGCACTTGGCCAGGGACACACAGCGGCCCTTCTCGTCCAGGAAAGTGTGGACCGGGCAGCCGCAGCCGTCCACAGGCGCGAAGCCCTGCACACAGTGGGTGTCGGCCTCGGAGAGCGAGCGGCAGGTCTGCTGGCAGGTGGTCAGGTTGTACAAGAAGACCTGCGAGTTGGGGCAGGAGCCCACATCCTCATCTGTAGGGGGAAGGGAGGGGCCAGCGTGAGGGTCGGAGGGATGGGCCCCAGCTGTCCTCCCACAGGCCGTCCCTGAGCCCCCTGCTCCTAGGACAGACAGATGCTGGCCCAGCCACGGGCTGACAAGGGCAGGCTCCCCAAGGCCTAGAGGGCGCACGGCAGCAAAGAGCAGCAGAGGGCTGACCCCTCCCGCCACTGGGGCCCCCAGACACCCCAGAGGGGACGGCACTCACTGCACACTTGCTCCCGCCAGCCCCACAGCATGATGCCCTTGGTGGCACAGGCACGGGCGTAGGAGGACAGCGCGGCACACATGCAGCTCTCGCTGTTCTGGCAGTTACATGTGTCATATTTGCACCTCTGGAGGCAAAGTGAGGCAGGCAGTGAGGGAGGGAAGCGGGTGCACACCCACGTGCACCCACACGCAGACACACACATGCGCTTGCACAAACATGCTCAGCAACCTCCAGCGGCAGCCTCGCCGGCAGGGGTCAGCTGCAAGCAGTGCGGGTGCGGGGGCCACCCACCTTGTAATACTCCGAGGGGTCCACGGCTGCGTGGCACTTGCTGAAGGGGGTCTCTGTCTTCTTCAGTAGGGAGCACCAGTGCTCGGCATAGTTGGCTGCAGAGGGGCCAGGAACTCAGCGGGGCGGCCCCCCCTCTAGCAGCCCCCCAAGCCCAGCTGCCTGGCCACCCAGGCTGGAAAGACTGTGCCCCTGCCCCCCACACTGGCCCGGCCCCTCCCGCCCAGGGCAAGTCCCGCCCCTCATCAGGTGGGGCGCCCCCCCGTTCCCCTCCCTCTACCTCCCCTGACCGGGTGGGCAGTTGTGTGCAGGCACAGCCCTGCCCCTGACGAGGGCCGCCACCCAGTGATTAGCGGGCGGGCCCGGGCCCTCTGCTGTGTCTCTTGGCGGACGGCCACCACGGGCCACCGTCAACCAGCCACGTGGCCGAGGGCAGCCGGTGGATGGGCTGGCCACCCGGCCGGCACCTGCCCCCACCCGCACGTTGCGGGCCCCCCGAGTCCAAGCCTCACCGCTCTCGATATTGAGGGAGCAGGGGTCGTCCAGCCAGTCTAGCTTGTCGTGGCAGTTCGACTGCGCCTTCCAGGAGTTGGCAAAACTGGCCCCTGTGGCCTCCACCAGCCCACCAGGCGTCTTAAAGTCATCCCCTTCCTGGCCATTGAAGTTCCCACAGAGCCCTGGGGGGGCCAGGACAAGGTTGGGAAGAGGCAGGGCGACAGGGGGACGGGGCGGGCCCCGAGCGGGGCCTCTGTGGGGACCCGCTGATGGCGCCACTCACCCTGCACGTGCCCCTGGGCAACCTGGTCCAGCGTCAGGAAGAGCTGCATGACGGGCAGCAGCTGCACCTGCAGCCTGAGGCCGAAGGCGGTGTTCACCATGAGGTGGTAGGAGGACGGTTGGAAGACGGAGAAGCTGGCTGCAAGGCAGGCGGCAGGGGGGTCCCACCTGGTTGGCAGGGGCTCCGGGGATGGAGGGGCTGCCCTCCCCCACCCGACTGGGTGCTCCAGGGGCAGGACTCACCTGTCACGTGGGGCAGGTTCACCTCCAGCTCGTTCAGCAGCACGCTGCCATCGGACTTGAAAGCCAGCACCTGCAGAGGGAACAGAGCAGACAGCAGGGCTGAGCAGGGCCTCGGGGACCCTGGGGTGCTGGGCAGGGAGAAGGGGGGCACCCACGTTCTTCCTGTTGTCGGCCAGCAGCACCACCGTCTTCAGGCAGGTCTGCTTGTCCGTGGAGCCGCAGGGGGCCAGCTCGCCCAGCAGGGCATAGGAGTCGTTGTGGTCACCCTGTGGGGGACGGGGGGTGGTGGCAGTGACCGGCGTGGAGCCTAATGCAGGGCCGGGCTCTGCCCACACGCTGCCCCCCAGCTACCTTGATCAGCACGTAGTAACAGTCCCCGTGGAAGGTGTACTTCTTCCCGTCGAAGGTGGTGATGTGGGAGCCGCCTTCCAGGCTGCAGGTCCCCGGGCACGGCAGGTCTTTGCACACCCAGCGGCCGGCGGTGCAGACGCTGTGGGTGGTGGGGAACAGCATCAGGCTCCACTGCCCCCAGGCCTGCCCCCCAGCCCGCTGACTCCCTGTGTCCCCCCAGCCCCAGGCCCTAGACCCACCACTCCTCGCATTCATTGGTGATCTGCTGGCCGGGCGAGTACAGGTGCCCGTGAAGCCTGCAGTGGCACTGGCTCACGGGGATGCAGCCGCTGCCTGTGATGTCGTCGTACACGGTGCCTGCACAGGACGGGTGTGACGTCACCCTCGGCTGCCTCAGAAGGCCCGGGAAGCCCCACACTGCGGCTCTTGCTGCAGGGGCCAAGGCCCCGGACGGGCGCTCGGAAGGCGGGGTGATCCCCTAGGTGGGGTCGCCAACCAGGCCTCCCTCTCCCCCCACAGATGCTCCGGTCCTTTGGGCAACATATGTGCCCCCGCATGTCATCCAGTCAGGGGTGGCCTCCAGGCCCCGCAAGCAGGGCAGCAGGACACTTGCTCACGGAGCACTGACCGGGAAGGATCCCCCACACCAAGACCCCCCCAAGGTCGCCACTGTGTGTGTTGCAGGGGAGGGGTCTTCAGCACTCGCGTCTCCTCTACCTGGTGTCAGGGACGGGGCACCGCACCTCGCTCCCGGCACCAGCGCTATCCCCACCAGCCGCACACTGCCCCCCGCCCCAGAGCAGTGCCACCAGCCTCACCCCGCGGCCCCCCAGCACGCACCTTCCGGGCAGAAGCAGCCATCCATGTGGTGCTCCTCACACAGGCTGCTGACCTCCAGGTGAGAGCAGGTGTCCATGCAGGGCGAGCCGCTCTCCAGGTAAACCATGTTCCCAGGGCAGCTCTTGGCTGGGAGGACAAAGGAAGGCCCCTGAGCCAGCAGAGCCGCCGAGGGGGGCCACACAGCGGGCAGGGGAGCCCCTGAGCGCCCACCTCGCATGCTGAAGCCTGGGCCACTGCTGAGTCAGCACCCACACAGCCCCCCAGGCCAGGATGCCAGGCCACCCAGCCCCCTGGACGGTCCCCCCAACAGTCCCCCAACTCAGGGCCCCAAGGTGCCCGCCTCCCACCTGCCCTGGCGGCACTTACGGCACAGCTCAGCCGTCCTCCAGTTGCCGGGCTGCCCGCCCGCGTGGGAGCACTGGCGGGAGAACTCGGCGAGGGTGCTGCAGGCGCAGGAGGTGCCCACCGGGCACCGGCAGCGGTCCTGGGCACAGGCCTGCACGTACAGCTCCAGCGGCAGGAGGCCCAGGCAGTCTTTGAAGGCCGAGGCCGTCAGCAGCCTCTCGCACTCCGTGCGCTGCAGACACATGGGCGCCGGGTGAGGACCACACGCCCCCTCACCTCCCGGCCGCCCACGGCGCCCCAGCCCCCCAGCTCGCCCCGGGCCGACGACGCACATGCTCAGAGCAGGACTCCAGGGCCGGCTCCTCCTCGGGGTCATCGCACACCACACCGGGCTTGTTGATCTTCTGCATGGTCCCAAACTCGATGGCACTGAAGAGCACGCCTGGGGACACAGCCCGTCAGTGGTCACCCCGCCTGCCCCGCCCGCCCCTCACCCACCTGCCAGGCCCCGGGGAGGCCCTCACCATCAGAGAGGAACTCCGAGTAGGTCTGCAGCCCATTGTAGTCCCCGCAGAGGCCACATGTGTGGTTCTGGAACCTACTGTCCAGCTCCAGCTGTTGGGGGAAGAGGAGGCAGGGATGGGCTGGCGGCCAGCAGGACAGGGCCACCACGGTGGGTCTCCCACAGCCAGGCTAGCCTCGGGACGTCCCAAGTGGGCTTCGGAGGTGATAGGAGGCACAGCATGTCTGGCAGGGTGGGGGGCGGCACCCCAGGCCCTGATGGTACCCTCTCCGGGTGGGCTGCAGTCCCTGCGGGACTCCTCATGACCAGGCTCGGGCCCCAGCCACCACACCCCCCTGGGATCCCCAGCCTGCAGGCCCATGGTGGGAGCTGCACCCACCATGAGTGAGTCTTCCCGGTTCCACATGAGGGTGAGTCCAGCACGGGAGTAGACCTTGGTATAGGCGTCGTTCTTCTCAATGAGCAGCCCAGAGCTGTAGTGTGGGGTGCTGACCCTGGGGAAGGGGCATCGGGCAGGGGTCACCCGCCGGCCCACACAGCCCCCACCACGGCAGGTCTCCCACCATCCTGCGGCGCAGAGGCCACTGAGGCTGTGCTTGGGCGGGAGGGATGGCCAGGACCACAGACAGGGTGGCCACCTCCTTGTCCAACCCCCCACCCATCCCCCTCCCCACACCTCTCCTCAGAGCAAGGCTGCCCAACCCCTGGCCCGGGCTGGCCGAGGGGCTCGCTCGCCCCAAGTCTGCGCTCCCTGGGCCTGGACCCACCCGTTGTGGACACTGGAGGTGACAAAGGACAGACACTGCAGGAGGCTGGGCAGGAATGCAGCTTAGAGCCCCATTGTTCCAGAGACAATGGGGGACAATCACCTGGGAGGGGCTCCCACTGCTGGCCCCCCACTTCTGTAACTGGAGCCTGGTAACAGGGAGGCCCCCTCCTCCTGGGAGGGCCCCTAGCGGTCTGGCCCATTCCTCCCACGGGGCGGCGCCCCTCTTGCCCCCCACTCACAAGGCCCCGTTCACCACAACCAGCTGCGGGGTGAGGTAGATGGTGTCGTCCTTGATGCTCAGCAGGATGTACTCAAGCTGGGGGTGCTTCCCATCTCTGCCCGCGCCCCGCTTCAGGTGAACCGCGAACTCCTTATAGGAGTCCCTGCAGTCGGACGCGAAGTTGTAGTCACACAGGCCCGGGAAGCGGAAGACGTCCCCATCGAAGGTCTTGTAGTGGAAGTCGCCCCAAGTGCTGCAGACGCTGTGGCCGTGGTTCCGGGTCCTGCCCTCTGGGAGAGCGGGAGACGCAGGGGTGAGCAGCCCGGGCCCCCCGGAGGCCTGTTCCGAGGCCCTACCTGGCAGCTGCCGGCAAGGGACCCTCCTTGGCCACCCCGCCCAGGGGGGTCTCAGCCCCCTGAAAGGACATCTCCAGCTGCCACACCCTCGCACCCCAGCCCGGCACGGAATGCAGCCATTTGCCGAGTGGGCAGCGAGGGCCGTGGGGCTCCCCGGAACGCTGGGCTCCCTGTCCGCCTAGCCCAGTGCCCCCTGCCGTGTTGCTGTCTGGACCCAGGCAGCCTCCCCCTGCTCCCACCGCCCCTCATCCAACAGGACTGCATCCCTGCACCCCCAGACGGTGTCCCGTTGTGTCCAAACGTCAGGGGCCAATTCCCCTCCAGGGGTTTTTCCACCCAACGCGCAAGGGGTAGAGGTGTCCCCATCTTGCGTTCCCAGTCTTCTCTGTCTGGAGCGACCCTTTCATCCTGTGGCCAAACACCCTACTCTGCAGAAGGATCATCTTGGCCTTGGCCCCCCGCGGGTCCCTTACTCCCGGGCCCTCTTGGCTGCCCCTGCCTCCCACACACACCCCTGGACAGAGGCCCAGCTCAGGTGTTTCCAGCAGGAGATCGTCCTCAAAGGGATGGCACAAACCCAAGACCCCCTTCCCTCCTTCCTTCCCTCCACCCAAAGTCAGCAGAGGCTCAGGAGCAGGATGCCCGACCTAAGCGGCGCACCCCAAAGGAGGGGCAGCGGAGGGTCGCCAACTCCCAGGTAGGACACCTGCCCTGGGCCACCCCAGTCTTCCTGCCGCCCCTCACCTCTCTGGAGCTCTGCACCCCTGGCCGAGCTCAGGACCAGGCAGATGGCCACCAGGCGGGCTAGTGGCAGCCCCATGGTGGCTCGGGAGGGCGGCAGGGAGAGCACCTGGGGCAGGGGTCCGGGCCTTATATGGCCCAGTGGAACTGGCAGAGGCGGGAGAGGAGAGGAGGGGAGGGGCGGGGGTGGGTGGGTGGGGCGTTTTCAGGTTATCAAGAAAACAGCTGTGGGGGCTCCTGTGGTGCCACCTGGGAAATATTGATTCACGTTATCTGCGGTTTATCTTTTTATTGAGCTCTCCTGGGGATGCCTCAGCACCAGTGACCCAGTTCCAGCACACGCCCTCCCAGCTGCAGGCAGGACCGGCCCAGTGAGGTCCTCCACGCCCCGGCACGCTCCTGCCCCTCCTGGCCCCAGCCCACCCTGCCAGCATCCCGGCAGAACCAGGGCTGAATGAGGCCCTCCCCCAACGGGGGTCCCAGTCAGGACCACGGCCATGACTGCTCCCCTCTCCTACTCCGGTACCCCGGGCCTCTCCACGAGGGGCCCAAGCCCCCCAAGCCAGGGAACAAATGGGCTCCTGGGAGGTCCAGGGGCTGCCCCATCTCCCTGTGGACTCAGTTCCTGGGCCCGTTTTGGCCGGCAGCTCAAAGTCAGGCCCCCAGCTCCCGCACACCTTCTAATCCCCTCGTGTTCCCAGGCTGAGCCAGTCTCTGGAATTACCTGTAATTAGAACTTGGGAAGCCCAGCCAGGGGACGCGTAACTGAAGCACATCCTCTGGGGCCCAGGAGGCCGGGATGAAGGCTGGGAGTAGACACCCCTGCGGGGAGTATGGCCCAGACACAGGCCCAGGCTGGCAGCCACCCCTGCAGGTCCAAAAGCCCATCTTTGGGGAAACATGAGGAGAACCGATGCTCAGACTCACAAATTATAACCCAGTTGTCCCCGAGCTTCAGGGACAAGGGGGGAGGGACCCTCTTAACAACCACTGAAACTCTGGGCTAGGAGGATGTCCTGCTTCCCTGACCCAGCTCCCCTCACAGGGACTGACCGGGACCAGGTGCCCCTTGGCTTGCCACCTCCTGGTGGGCCCTTCTTCTGCAGACAGGATCCCCACACCACAGGGGCAAGAAGCCTCCTCATACCACCTGACCCATCCTTGCAGGGCCCATGGAGGGGCCAGTCCCCTGGAGGATAACCGGGAGCCAAGGGCACAAAGCCTGCCATTCCCAGGGAGCCTGGGATGAAGCCCCTCCTCCCATCCCACTGTGCCACCAGCCCCAGGCCTAGGAACTGTCACCTGTGCAGGAACCCAGGGCCCTGGGCACGAGCGTGTGGCCTGAGCCAGGAGCAGCAGGGATTAGGAAACCAGAGCCAGAGGGGCCAGCGGGCCCATTGTGCCACTTCCCTGTGGGGCCGAACAGTCTGGCACTGAGCCCTGAGGAAACCCAGGACAGGGGGCCCCCTCACAGCCCCTAGAGGCAGTGATTTTCCATGACAGGTTTCCTCTGTCCTGGTGGGATTCAGAGAAATCCTGGCCGAACACTGGACACCCAGCCCAGCCCCTCCTGCCCTGAGTATGAGAGGCAGGAGACCCCCCCAGGAACTGAGAAATTGGGGTCCTCCCCCAGGATGGAGAAGGTGGGGCCCTCCACTGGGATGGAGGAGGTGGGAGTCCTCTACTGAGTCTGAGAAGGTGAGGTCCTCCCCTGGGAACAGAGGAGGTAGGGTCCTCCCCTGGGATGGAGGAGATGGGATCCTCTCCTGGAACTGAGAAGGGGGGGTCCTCCCCTGGGATGGAGGAGGTGGGAGTCCTCTACTGAGTCTGAGAAGGTGAGGTCCTCCCCTGGGAACAGAGGAGGTAGGGTCCTCCCCTGGGATGGAGGAGGTGGGATCCTCTCCTGGAACTGAGAAGGGGGGTCCTCCCCTGGGATGGAGAAGGTGGGAGTCCTCTACTGAGTCTGAGAAGGTGAGGTCCTCCCCTGGGAACAGAGGTGGTAGGGTCCTCCCCTGGGATAGAGGAGGTGGGAGTCCTCTGCTGGGGTCTGAGAAGGTGGAGTCCTCCCCTGGAACTAAGAAGGGGAGTCCTCCCCTGGGATGGAGAAAGTAGGATCCTACCCTGGGACTGAAAAGGTGGGGTTCTCCCCTGGGATGGAGAAGGTGGGGTCCTCCCCTGCGATGGAGAAGGTGGGAGTCCTCTACTGAGTCTAAGGAGGTGAGGTCCTCCACTGGGACAGAGAAGATGGGGTCCTCCCCTGGGATGGAGGATGTGGGAGTCCTCTACTGGGGTCTGAGAAGGTGGGGTTCTCCCCCTGGGATGGAGAAGGTGGGGTCTCTCCTGGGACAGAGAAGGTGGGGTCCTCCCCTGGGATGGAGGAGGTGGGAGTCCTCTACTGGGGTCCGAGAAGGTGCGGTCCTCCCCTGGAACTGAGAAGGTGCGGTCCTCCCCTGCGATGGAGAAGGTGGGAGTCCTCTACTGGGATGGAAGAAGTGGGGTCCTCCCCTGGAACTGAGAAGGTGGGGTCCTCCCCTGCGATGGAGAAGGTGGGAGTCCTCTACTGGATGGAGGAGGTGGAGTCCTCCCCTGGGACTGAGAAGGTGGGGTTCTCCCATGGGGACAGAGAAAGTGGGGTCCTCCCCTGCAATGAAGGAGGTGGGAGAAGTCTGAGAAGGGCAGCCCTATATCTGCTATGTGAGGGGCAGCAGTGCTGACCTGAGGCTCAGAGGTGTGACCCTAACACTCCTGGCCCAGGGGCAGGGTCTCAGAGACCCCAGAAGAGAGGTGACACCAGGCTGCCAGGCATGGGACGGCGG